>NC_082343.1:9062500-10262500 GCF_027477595.1 Haemorhous mexicanus | reverse complement strand
CCTGTGGACCCAGTATCTATTGCACCTCAAACCTGCACACTAAAGGCAGAGAGTCAAACACTGGTCCACAGTCAAAGAGCAAACTGGAGGCAAAATGAGGTTTCTCTGCCCCCAGGCCCCTGTTAAAAGCATACAAAGCATGCAGCAGTTGTTTGAAATTGTTTAAAAAAATCACAAAATACTCACTGCCACAGATTTAACTGCTTTAATTAATTTCTTGCTTTCCAAGTTTTTCAGTATCTTGTTGATCTCTGTTAAAGGCAGATTACTTTTGTACCTAATGTCCCTGCTCCAAATACCTGTTAAAAAAAAGAGAAGTGAACAGAAATAAATAGAAGAAACCATTTGTTTCCATACATACCAACCAAAAGTCAGAACACTGCTTGGGTTGCTTGCCTGACACTCCTAGCAAAAGGGAAGGAACGGACAGAAGGGATTGGGGGAAAACAAGCAGGTATGGGACATTAGATTTTATATTTGCATTGTCTGGGCAAGCATTTGTGACTTTAGACAGGAATGGTCCCATAAGCAAACAGAGTTAGTACCATTCACAATGATAATTTAAGGTACCTTTGTTGCCTGCGTCCTCTATGATTTGGTAAACCAGCTTCTCTTGATTGTCAGAACCTTTCATTTTACTGTCAAACAAGACAGACATCAGGATTTTTGAAAGGTCCAGAATTTGAAAGAAGTTGGATTTGTTTCAAACAAGAATTGAAGTTGATTTGTTTTAAACAAGAACTGTGTTCCAAACATACTTCCCCAGCAGACACAGGCTTACCTCGCATTTTGGGAATCTTTAATCCTGTACAGGAGACCTGCACTGCTCCTCAGAAGGTCCAGCTGCCCCTAGGAGAGATGCATACACAATGCATTTACTTTCCTTCAAATAGCTTGTTTCAGAAGATGTTTTAGAAGAATATTCTGGAATTCTAAAATAAAAACCTTGTTTAATGTCAACTAAATAAAGAAAAATTAAAACTAACGTTTCTAACCACTGGAAACAATAACAACCTTGAGGATATTTTTTTCCCCTGACAAATTTCAATTTATCATCAGCTATCAGAAATAACAAACAGTTCCTCACCCTTCCCATAACATCTACACAACTCCTATTACTTCTCCTGACTTTCACATGGTACAAGGGACATCGAGTTCTTGTACACTTTGCTCTCAGTTTCCACCAAAGCACTCATTTGCACGGCAGCCCAGAAATCACAGTGGAGCTCTGGAACAATTCCAAGTTCCAGCAGCAAAGTTCTGCTTTTTACTAAGTGGCCATCACTGGAAAGCTGCCAACTTTGATGGGCAATGACTCTTAGAAGCAAATTACTGGAATCTCTCTCACACACAAAGAGATTATTCTGCTGTGCATGCTTGTAGCCGCCAGGCAAAGTCCTTGTTTCCTCTTTTGAAGAGGAAAGCAACTGGACAAGCCTAAGGGTGTAAGTGTGTATAACAGCATTCATTAACATTCACTCTCTCACTGCCAGCTGATCCTTTCCTGCAGTTACAGCCTTGGTTTATACAGATTTGGCAGGTTCCTGTGTGCCTTCAGAGCAATCCACAAGCTTGGGATTTTGTGGGGGGTTCAGGGAACACCCCCACCTATGAGAACTCACATCCCTCCTTTTCTCTCCAGCTAATTAACTGCCCATCCCTAATGGGCCTCGTGGATGTGCTGAGGAAGATGGGGAAGGAGGGCTGTCCCTACCATGGAGAGCAGCCTGTTGATGGCCACAGCTCTCTGCTGGGCTTCCATGTGAGGCATGTCATTCTGGATCACCTGGTCCGTGATGCCATGGGGGAACTGGTGACACAGTTCAAGGATTCTGCAGGAGGAGAGAAGCAGCTTTAAAACTCACGTTCTGCTGCATCCAAATCCAAATCCAAACAGCACTGGAGTCAGGATAGAAGAGAGTAACAAGAACAACTCGGAGGAAAAGTATCCATCAATTGCTTCTTCAGGCAGCTCGGCACCTGTGCACCATTTCCCTTTCCAAGACCAGAAAAACCCCGGGACAGCCGAAAGTGACCTGACACAACCCCCACTGCTCTCTAAGCACCTCCCAGCACGAAACTCTCAGTGTCCCCAACAACCCTCTCCTTCAGCATCTGTTTCCTCATTAACACTCGCGCGTCGAACCACCCCCCTCAGGCCTTGAACGATAAGGCCCCGCCACGCCTGCTGCCCCCCGCCCCAAAACCCGTCCTTCGTGGCCTCCACACAGCTAACCCCGCCCGGCAGCCTCCATGCCTGCCTGCGGGCGCCCGCAGCACCTGCTCTCGATGTCCATAGGATCGGGCACCTCCGGCTTCACCTTAACCTCCGCCATTGCACGGCGGTCTACGGCGCGGAGAGATGACGTCAGAGATGCGCGACGCCAGGAGCGGACGGGGCCGGTTGCCGCGCAACGGCCAATGGGCGGTGGGAGCGGCGGCGCGCGGCGTCCCTGGAAACGGAGCGGGATCGGCGGGATCGAGAGGGATCGAGCGGGATCCAGAGGGATCCAGAGGGTGAGCAGGGGTCAGACAGCAGCGATGGAGCGGGGCGAGGTGTGGGGGCCGCGCCCTGGAGCGGGCTGGGCCGCCGGCGGGGCCGTCCCCGTTCCAGGGATGCGATTCCAAAAGGCCGGAGGGAGCCTGTGGGGGTATTAGATGTTGGTTTTTTGGGGTTTGGGTTGAAGGCATTGAGACAATAATTCGTGTTCGGACTCAAAGTGTTTATTATTTCTTATCAGTAAAACAGTCTTATTCCTGTGAGTTCATCAGTTTTTCATCAGAAGGCAGAAAATGGCTAACAATCTCTTGTTCCAAGGTCTTTTAAGACTAAGAACTGACACTTAGTTTATTTTCCTTTTTAACCTAGTAACTTGTTATAAATGAATACTCCAATTTGCTAAGTAAGGAAATTTATTAAGTTGTCAAAGTATAAATTTGGAAAAAGCCAGAAGCGAGTCGACTCTGGGCCGGGTGATCAGTGTTGGGGAGACTCAGGATTTGGTCTCTATCACACCAAAGTCCCTGCGGGTCTCCAAAATGTCATTTCAAAGGGATCTGTTTTACACAGTCGTTTGGGCTCTGGAAGGGGGCTCTTCTTTAGCATATTTTAGCATATTATCATGGTTTTTCTTTTTTGCTGCCGGGATTCCTGGAACTGGGGGATAATTCCTGGAATCCTGTCAGGTGAAAACTTCCTGGCATAAACTTCTGATAGTGCCTATCAAATGCCTCCTGCTGGGGTCTTGTCAGATGAAAAAATCCCTTGAAATATACATCCCTGGAGAGTGTCCTCCTGGTGTTTGAATCTCCATTCTTTATTTGTCTGACACTGGCTTGGTACACAAGATGCTGTGGTTTTAATTTCCTTTAGCACGAATTATTGTATAACACATATCACATAACTGATCTTAAAGAGCCCACAATGAGGACTTTTCTGCCCAATTACAAAATGCCACCCAAACCCATGAAGAAGAAGGAAGAAGAAGCACGAAGAAGAAGCTCAGGACAACACCCTGTGCCCTCCATCTTGCTTCCATGCACAACATACTAAAAATCCCAAAACCTAAATTTCTCACCCAAGTGATGATACACCTACACTGCTCCCTATAATCTGTTTCACACTTTTGTGGATTCTAGCCTATCTTGAAGTCTAGGAAACTTTCTCCATGAATGAGGGTCAAAGTCAGTGCTCCCCTGGGGGTCAGGGCACCCCAGAGCAGACAGAGGAATATTCCCGGTGCCCTGGGTTTCCACAGGAGCCTGCATAGCTTTGGGATAGCGGCTGGGAGCATCAGGGAAAGGCTGAACGCCCCCTCAGGTCGGGAACAGAGCTGATCCGCCCGGGATTGGTGGGTGGGGTCAGAGGATGGACCGGGCTTGGCTCGGTGGTGCCCAAAAATGGGACAGGAGGAAGCAGAGAGAATCTGGGGCACGGGAGGTTCCACACTTCCAGGGGAAAGGTTCACCCTCAGCCCGTAAAGGAGCACTGGGACAGATAGCCCAGAGAGGGTGGGGAGTGTCCCTGGAGCACTGGAGGGTTGGTGACAGAACCAAACCCTTGTAGCACAGACATGTTTCCTGGCCCTGAGCACCAATTCCCAAGATCTGGAGTACATACTATATCTTTGTTTTGTAAAATGTCGTCATATCCAAATGCAATTTTTCATTCTTGAATTACATGACGTGATAATGACTATGTACATTAGGATAAATCAGGTTTGGCACCTGTTTCATGGATATGTTCTGGATTCACATGATAACTGGCACAAGCTTAGGAAATAGCTGATTTCTTTAGTCCTTTCCAGGGCATCCTGTACTTATTCAGGTGGCAATAGTGGGATGAGGCTGGTTTCACCTCTGACATGGTTAGGGTGGAGATTCCTGTGCCTTCCTCCTTGCATGTGTCCCTGACATGAGGTGCTGAAGCTGTTCTAGGTCAAACACACAGAATCACAGTCACAGGGTGGTTTAAAGAATCCAGTGTTCTCTCTTCAAGAGAAACAAAGACCAGGAGTCATGCTAAAAGGCTGTATTTCTGAGTGCATTCTTCTTTTTAGGAAAATGATTGTCTGCCCTTTTACTTTTCTATTTTAAAGATCCCTGCTGGGAAAAATGACAGCTGGCTCTGTCTCAGCCCCTCAGATCATCCCACTTCGAATCCCACCTCCAGGGAAAGCTCAACGGGAAATAGACACAAATACTCTCATAGAAATAAAATCAGGTATGAAAAAGGCTTTAACTCCACCTCAAACCTGTTCTTATGTGTCCATTTGAAATATTTGGCCTTTATACTTTTTTTCACATTTAATCAGGATTTTTGAAGTGTGCATTTAAGGAACTTATAAAATTGACCAGCAGATTTGATGCACCAAATACACTTGCATGTAATTTTATGCACCCAAACAATATTACTGACATAAAAATTATATGTGTTATCAGTCTTAATTGCTTCCAAGGCCAAACTTCTAAGCTGTTGCATTTGGCTTTGAGTGCAAAAACAGTGCTTGAAAGAATCATGTGCTAGGCACACTCCCAACATTGTCATTACAATTTTTGAATTGTCACCTTTTGCTGTGGCAGAAAATACCTTTTCTGTCATTGCAATGGACAAACTGCTGCAATGTTTGCATGCAAAATCATTTCACAGATACTTTGCTGTCAGAAATATTGCTTACAATGAAATTGCTTTGGTTGAGTAAGTGATATTTCATGAGAGAAACAGTTTTGATCCCAAACATTCAGTCACTTATGGAACTGCTTTATTTTCTTTATGTGAGAAAAATCAAGCACAGTAGTGAGTTCTTTGTTTTTTCAAGGTTGCCTACAGTCTGAGGAATTAATCTTTGCGTTTCTTTCAGATACACCTGAGGCCTCTATTTATTACACTTTAGATGGAAGTAAACCAGAACTCACTAGGAAACCTGGCTATGGGCCATATAACACTTTGGAGTATAAGGGTCCTATCATATTACCAGAGGGGAGAATAATGGTCAAGGCCCTGGCAGTTACAAAGTGAGTATCCTGTTTTGGTTTATTTTAGTCCTGTTTTGGCAAGGGACAGGCATCCCTGTCACAGCCTGTGTTTAAAGCTCTCCATTCCCTGCAGGTGAGAGATGAGCCTTTCCCCAGGCAGTTTGCAATCTAAATGATCCTCATGAATAGCACGGAGTTGGCTTTTTCAGGATAATTTTTATCCGTTAAAATGGATATCCATGTTTTGTGTGGTTGGATAATCTCTTGGATGTTATCTCCTGGACTCTGGGTGTCCAGTGATCCCAGAAGCTGTGGGTGAGAAGCTGATGTACTGCCCTGAGAACTCCTCCTTTGGAGAGTGACCATCAGAAACACCAGAGAAACCAGGCTGGTGTTTCTGGGGTCATCCAGTGGTTCTGTGGATTTATAGAAGCTGGTATTCCCAGGAATTTGCTTGGTTTCTCCCAAAGGATCACAGAATGCTGAACCTCACAGCTTAAGTACAACGTTGGGTGAAGCAAAAATACAATACATTGAAAGAAATCTGGATTTTGCTGTACAACCACTGACTTTGTCCAAAATAACTTCATGCTTAGAGACAGAGAGAGGACACATCAATTCTCTGTCTGTACTGTGTTGCATTATCTTTTATTTCCAAGGGAGCAGGAACTTCCACTCCACTTAGAGATTTGTGTTTGCTTTTCCCTGTTAGCAGCACCTGCAGCCAGCCTATGCTTGTGTCTGCACTGCAATACAACAACATTATATAACACACAAAACCTAGGCCTAGGTTTATTTTCTTGCCATCACTGCCTAGATTAACACTCGTTTCCAGTCTGTTTATACTAAGACATTTTCAGAGATTCACTATAGTGACAATAAATCATGCAAGAGTGGTTTGGACATTTACAGCAATTCCAATCCACTGCTGTCATTTAATAGGTATTAGAGAATGACAGTTGTTTTATCAAATAAATGTTGCCCAGGATCCAACTGCAGTAATGACTGGCAAACTTGGAAGGGATGTTCCACCTAATAAACCACATCCATCAGTGATTTTCTTGTTGAAGCACACAGGTCTGTGGCAGGTTCTTAGCTTTGTGAATATTGATTTTCAGGGACTACAGGGAGAGTTCAGTTGTGACAAAGGTGTTTGTGGTAGAGTACCAGCAACCAAACTTCCTTTTCCCTGTTGAAGATGATGACAAGAATTTCCTAAAAGATATGGTCACACAGGTAAGTTTTGGAAATTGTAGCCTCTTGTGTGAGTATAAAATGTTGTAGATATGATATTATTTAGAGATTAGGCTTTGACTGCCAGTTTTATTCACATATCTTATTTTCTCTGTTCGCCCATCTTTGCTGCTTTGGTCCTTTTTGTAATATTAAAATTTCAAGGGGACACTTCCCCCCCTCCCCGTAGTATTTTATGACTAATTGAGGTCAAATATTTTAAAAAAACATTTATCAACTAAGCTTTCCAAATTATTCCATTGAAAATAAATACTTTAAACATATACTTTTAAAATTTTAACAAATAACTACAGCAAGAGAGGATTAGTGCAAAAGCAAAAGTTTTATTTGAAATTCTAATGGAATTACATTTTAGAATAAGGAAGGTGGAACATTTACTACAAAACCTAAGAAGAACAGACTGAATGTGGAAATCAAGCCTGCCTGGGATGAAACATGCCAAGACCTTCAAGGTACAATATCACTTTATAAAACTGAGATAGTCTTCTGTTCTAGCAGAAAATAGCATGGAGTTTCCCTACTGTATCACTTGTAAAATGTGGGTAATTTTAAAACCCTCTCAGAAGACAGAACAATCTCTGGAAATTCCAGTTTAGATTGCTCAACACTGCAAATAGAGAACAAAATTTACCTTCCATACATTTCACATGATTTCTTAAAACATATTAAAGTGTCATTCATTTCTCAGCAACTCAACAAGGCCCTGTCTGTATTTCCCTTTGTGCCAGAAGGTGCTGTTAAATTGATGGGATTGCAAATCCTTTACAGAGTTTCTTTACTGATGTTTGCTTGCAGCAAGATTCCAAAATAAATACACTGAGCAGAAATGAAAGCTTCACCCAGATTTTCTCTGTAGATAAAGTCTTTTATTCCATGGCAACAGCAATGGGACTGTTTTAGAGCAGGTAATTTTATTAATGTTTACTCATTAATTTGCTCTTAGGAGCTGGGGTTTTTTTAGCATGCAGGAAGGAAGAAAACTGTAAATAAATTAAAACACAAAAGTCAGCTCTGCCAGAGAGGTGTGGGGTTTCTTCTAGTTTCGTTTCCTGTAATTCCATGCAGCTTATTTGAACCCAAAATGTAGATGCCAAATATGTTTTTAATTATGCTTAGCTAGAGTATGTAACATTCCTGTTCAGATACATGTTAGCTGAAGCATGAAGTGGGTGACAGTGGAATAACAGGATTGTAATTTTAATCTTGGAAACAGACAGAAAGCCTTCTCACAGATCCCCTCAAGGACCTCCCAGTGGTTTGGGAGCCACAGTGCACAGAGAGGAATCCACCTCAGCACAACCAATGGAGTCATTGCAGGTGAGTAAAGGGGTAGGCTGAAGAAAACTGTGCAGGGCTGTCATCAGCACAACGGTCTAAAGAAAGGAGGAGGTGAAGATTTGTGATCTCTCTTAGCTGTTAATGCCTTTGCCTGGATTCTACAGTCCTGACTGAAATGTAATGGTAATGATGCACTAGAATAGGAGTGCCCAAGGCAGGACACATTTGTCAGCATGGACAAAACCGGGCAAAGGAAATCAACACTGACTGCATTCCTACTAATTCTTTTCTAATACATTCCTGAATCTACAGTTAGCAAATACTTACTGCTATTTGTTGGTAAGTTAATAGTTAAAATTCAATATTCAGTAATGCTGTGGTGGATGAAGCAAGGCATTGATTTATTTTTACTGGAAGAAGCCATGGGTCCTTAATTCAGCTAATGGGGGACTCAAGGATGGTAGATACTCTTCAAAGCAGTGCATTTCAGTGCAGTTTATTTCAAATTGCATCACTAGCTGATTTTGCTATCTTTCTCTGCATTTTGCAAATATTTCTTTACTAAAGCATAAAGAATTACCTCTATTTCAGTTTGCAAGTTCCTCTGCAGTGACTAGCCACAAAAGCTTAGCAAGCACACACGTGTCAAGGATCCAGAGTGAAACAGATTTCCTTAAGTAAGTGGCTTCTCCTTTTAACATTTTTGTCCTTTAGAAAATATCTGATCCTTTTGCAACCAAGCTGATAATACTGTGGGCTACTATGAAAATAAGGAAGGCAAGGACAGACCCTGTCTCATAGCTGCAGAGTATAATCTAGATAGGACTTTAAAAATTCTGTTTCTTAAATGTAGTTTTCAACTGTCAGTTATCAGCTGTCTTATCATCCCTTTAAAAAAAAACTCCTAACACCCACAGGATCAGAGGATAAACTGTCTTCTCAAATGATAGTACATCCTCAGTGCTGTAGGTGAACACTGCTGACTGGAGTAGTCTCACAGAACATTAATGCTTATCAGGATGGAAAAAGTTCTGTGATCTACATCAGTGGCTCCCCGTGGTGCAGCAGTGAGGCCTGACACAGACTGCCTGTCAGGAGACCTGTTTACTTCCCACAATGAGGAGGAAAGTATAAAATTCCATAGTAGCCAGAGAGCTTTCTACCTTGCAGAGCTGTTTGAAGTTCAGAGCTCTGCATCATGGATGTTGGGGCACAGTGTGGTGTTCCACCATAGCTGAGAAATCAGCGGCCTAAGTCCTGTCACAACCAATTGCAGATTATTCATTATTATGCAGCAGTGCAATACTAAACCCAGCTCAGCCAGTTTGCTTTATTTTCAGATGTGCACATTGTTCTGCCCCTCGCCTGTCTGAGCCCTTGGCTCACTTCTGCCAGAAATGTGGATCCCCTGTCCCCCCTCTGCCATTCCAGTGCTTCTCAGTCCCTGAAGGAACACAGGTCAGCAAAACATCACAGCAATCCACACGTCATCCTTGCAAAGAACAGCAGCCTCTGCAAGTTACACAGTCAGTGCTGGCAAACCTGTTACCTACTCACACTTTCATTTCAAAGTTCTGCTCTCATTGCTTTGTTCTGCTCAATACCTTTAGCACTGGACCCAATGAAATTCTCCAGCAATGGGTGAAATTGATTTTTTCAAGTATCGTGTATTCTAATAAGGAAAACAAAGAAAAATGAATTATTTGCATATGTCAGATAACACTACCAGACCTGAAACTTTAAATGGTGGCATGTGTGGGCATATGCACCAAGTTTTTGGAGTGGTGTGTGTAACTGTCTTCCCTAAGCTCTTCCCAAGAGATCATAACCTGATCTAACAAGTCCGTGGTGTGTTTCCCTTCCTGTATCATCAGAAAGTTGTCTGGTCTTGGCAATGACCAAGATTCACCACCTCCTTAGATTAGGTTCATAATTAGGAGAATTTCAATTACCTGTATGAAGTGGGTGACAGTGTAATAACAGGATTGTGACTTTAGTCTTGGAAACAGAAAGAAAGTCTTCTCACAGGTCCCCTCAAGAACCACAGCACCTTGCCAGTCCTACTATATTTTATAGTATCATTTTCATTTTATTGAAAATTACCTTAATACCTTTCTGACATTCTCTTTCCAGATGTCTTAATATTTTCTCAGTATGATCCTTAGAGCTTTATGGATCAGTATCAGCATCAGTTGCTGACAATTGCTATGTTTCCAGTGACCTTGCTGCTGATGTAGATTCCAGCTAGGAAAATACTGAAATCTCATGACAACCTTAATAATCTCATTGTGGTCCCTAACATAACTGTGATGTGGCTTTTCCTTCAGATGGCACCGTGCCTTGAATGCAGACATCTTGTGCCAATGAATACACCCACTTGCATTATCTGTGAGGCACCAATAGCTCCACAGCTGCAACCCCAAAACAACATCTGCATAAAGGTAATTGAGAATAAGAAAAAAAAAATAGTGATTTAACTCCTGGCATGCATTTTTCTAACAGATGGCTTCATTACAAATATTTAGATCCAAGCCATCTTTGTATAATTACATCATGGACAGCTTTAAGAGTTAGTGAGATTTAAAACAGCTTGAATGGAAAAAGGGATTAAAGATTCCCCAGTACAAGAAAGACATGGACATACTGCTCTTGAGAAGGAAGGAGTGGCAGAGGCTGTGTGTGATGGGCTGACCTTAACCCCCATTTCCCTGTGCTGCTGAGGAGGGCAGGAGACAGAGAATCAGGAGGAAAATTAAGTCCAGGAAGGAGGGAGGAGTGGGGGGGACGATTTTTTTTGAGATTTGGTTTGATTCCTCATTTTTCTACTCTGATTTGATTGGTAATAACTTCAGTAACTTTGCCCAAGATGAATCTCTCTTACCCCTGATGGTAATCAGTGAGTGATCTCTCCCTGCCCTTAAACTCATGAGCCTTTCATTATATTTTCTCTTCTCTGTCCAGCTGAGGAGGGGAGTAATAGAATGGCTTTGGTGGGCACCTGGTCTTCAGCCAGGATCAACTCACCACCAGAGGTCTTTTAAGACACCTCATAGTGCTATGGTATTATATTATTAATAATAATTGTCTATGCAGGTACTGGACTGTCTGATTTTTGTGAGGATAGTGACTAAGCAAACTGAAACCAGAGTATACAAAGGCCTGGAGATACTGATACTGAATCTCCTGAGGAAACTATACCATAATTAAAAAAAAAATAGTCCCCATGTGATGAGAGGCAACATGGCCTAACTAAAATGTGGAACAGCCCAGACTTGAAGAATATCCTCTATCTGCAGGGCTGAATAACCACAGCATTTTTTAAGATCAAGTATTTTTCTTTGTCTTTTTGTTGACAGTTTTCAAATACTATGTGAAATCTATCTTCTCTCTATTTAAAAGGGCAAAGTCATTTGTCAGGTGTGTGGCACAGGAAATCCTCTTCACCATAAACACTGTGCAACTTGTGAGAGCAAACTGCCTGAAGTACAGATGGTAAGGCTTCAATCCCACTGGGTGAATCAAAACACAGCAAAACATCCTTTATCTCTGGAAAACTGAAGTCATGTCCCCATGCTACCAAAGCAGAGATTCTCTCCCCAGTGTCACAAATGTCCAGCTAAACATGAGTGTCTCATGGACCTTCAAGTTTCTGACATGGAAGTCAGGATTGGGAATGGCCTTGAGAAAGCTCAGAATGCTCTTAGAAAATGGGTACTCTTGACTCCAAGGGAGTCTGTTTGTGTCCAGATTACTTTCAATTGCAATAGAAGAGTTGAGTATATACATCAGGAACAACATTCACACTGATTTTCAGTTTCTATTTTCTGAAAATAGAATAGGCTTTTGCATTATTTTTCATATCTCCACTTTTACATTATTTTTCTTATCTCTACTTGCTGCTTCTCCTACATGCATACAGCTAGCATGCTTGTATTTGGCTGTGACTCTGCACAGAGGTGAGAAAAGCACTGAAATATTACCTCTAAAATTGCTCTGTTTCAACTCCCTGTTTATCTTGGTTCCTTAGAAGAATTTTATTTTCAGTTCTGAAAAAATCCTGTATGAAAAATTCACTTCTCCATGTTGTGGTAAATACAAAAACGATAGAACAATAATGGTTTGCAAGTTAAAATCTTCTGATTATAATGATTAACATCCTGAGTTCTAAAACTGTCTATAGCAAGAGGCAAAAGTCTCTTGTATAGCCACATAAGTGTCATTTCAAAGTGAATTTCAGTAGGATTCTGCACTTGCCTAAGATAAATGTATGTTTGGCTGCTTCACTGAATGCAGATATATGTGTAGATAATATGTAGCTGCATTTGTAGTTAGGCATGTGACTTGAATGTGAGAGCTGTATAACTGAGAAAGTTAAATGCTTACTAAGAATTATTAATAGCAATCAGAAAATTTGCTAATAATAGTGGTTAATAAGTGATAATAGCAGTATTTTTAATAATAGTAATAATGCTGATGTCATTATTAATGGCTATGAAATAATTTATATTTAGAACATACTTAGACTTATGCTTTTCTAAATTTTATATTCCAACTGAACCCCCAAATTACACTGTTCAAATCGTAATGCAGGCCACGGATTAAAACTGGGCTGTTTTGTGTTTGCTTACTTGCTGTTATGGTGTAATCAAAATAATTTTCCTTGGGTTCTGTCCCCTCTCCATAATCCTGACTTGTAGAGAAAATAAACTGCATAAACCTTAAGGCAAAACCTAACAAAACATTTTCAAGTCCTATTTGTCCTGACTGGGATCTATACTTAAGCTCTGGAAGTTTCAGATGAAAAACCTGTTTTGCTTACTCATATAAGTTAATTGTAGAAAAGTTGGGTAATATATAATTTGCACAAGGCAAAAGAGTGCAAAAAAAATATTTATGCAACAAATTCCAAACTGTGAGGAAACTCTTTGCCTGAACACATTCTCCCTGCCACACTACCAAAAAGAAAGGTATAAGGAAAATTGTGTGTTGGATTTGAAAATGCAAGTTTGTCAGTAGAGAAGACTCCATCTTAATTTCATATGTACCTATTAATAAATACTCAGTTTAAAAGCACACCATTGATAAGGTTATTTTTTAGTGCTAGTTCTGCTAAACATATTTTCAGATTAATTAATGCTACATTTTACCATGGTTTTGTAATTAAAATTATAGGTTAGATCTAAGTCACTCTGTGGCTCGTTCTAAGCTGCAATAATTCCTTTAGGCTGAATATTACTGTATGTTTCCAGAGCAGCTTGCTTTCCTCTTTCCCCTTGTTAGGCTTGTGGACTTTCCTTCATGAGGAGCATTTTCTGCCTAATGCTTGTTTTGTTTAACCAGCCCATGTTTGGAGGAGACTCGTGCCCAGCTCTGCAGGGCCAGCCAGGGAAGACGGCTCGGTGCTCCAAGTGTGGCGGCGTGAACCAGAGCGACGCCCGCTTCTGTGCCTGGTGTGGGGCCAAGGCACGTGCTCCTGCTGCCTGTGGGGACAAACCTGGGGCTGCTTCTCTGCAGCAGTGTCACACTGCTCTGTGCTAAGCTCCTGCCAGTCAGTAAACACTGTTATCATCGAGATACTTGCTCAGAGCATAGAGGATTGGGTACGGAAAAACGAATGGCTTAGATGATGTCCTGACCCCACATCAGTCAGTGATCCCAGGGTTTACAGCTGCAAACAAATTATCATGGGTCAACAGGTCATTGCATCAGCTGAGATGCAACAGCCCTGTGCTCAGGCAAAGTAGCTTAACCATCAAAGGTTAAAGTACAGGCTGACCCAATGCAAGTTTTCCCATAACAGCTCTGGGCTATAATCACCTATACAGGCAATTAGGATATGAGATGATGCATGCAATTGTTTTGACTGAAGGCCTCCTTAACTTCAGTAAGGACAAGTACTTAACTGCTGCTCAATAGAGTTACAGTCAGTGTAAACAAGTTACCCTTGTACAGTGCTTCTACCTAAGATCACACTCAAGGAGAATTTATTCTCTGTGAGCTGAATGCACATAAAATTTGAAACACACCCCTACATGCATAAATAACCATTAGTCCTGTACTGTACTAGGGCATTCAGGGTGGTACTTTACTTCCTTTTAATTCATTCCTCTGCCCTTATCATTCCTGAGTTATTCATCCTATGCTTCTCTAGTGACAAATGTCGTTTTGAACTTTCCAGCCTGGACCTCCTCCATCCTACTTTACTTGTTCCAAGTGTGGTACCAGCAATCAGCCCTATGCTCGCTTCTGTGTGTCCTGTGGTGTCTACATAGAGCCCCCATCCAGACAGAGCTCTCCTGGCACTCCCATGGACCGTGGGGACCCCCTGGCATCCTCCCAGGTAGGACGCACATTGATAAAAAGCCAGGTTTGAACTCAGCTGAGAGGCTGTTCCACTGGGGGGATGGATCAGCACAGCTCCATTCATTTCCTTGGGACAGTTCTGTGGGCAGGGAGCACAAGGAGGATGAAAATGTTTGTTTTGCTTTCTGCTGAAAAGCAGCCTCAGCCCAAGGTCTCAATCCAGTCTCTTTGTAAAGGGCAAAGTGAGAAACAGTCAGCTTTTCAAAAGTCTCTTCAAGTAGTTTTATCTTATTGGCTGTGAATTATTTGTGGTCTGCTGATATGAGGTATTCTTTCACACAAATGTATTAGTTGTTTTTAAACTGTTTTAAGACAGAGCCCAATACTTAACAAAGCCAGCTTTTGCCCTACAAAGCTTTTGCCCTACATGTTCCCTGGCAATCATGAAGAATTTGGATTTTGCTTGAATATTTGTGATAAGTTGCATTGTTGTTACAGACTGGTAATCAAAAATTTTAAATTGTTAATTATTCTTCCTGCTAGCTTTTTGATTCCCTTACAGTTTGGTGTTCTGGTTAGTTATGCTTGTAAGCCATTGAATTATATCTATATTACTTATATTTTCCCTTCTCCTCCACCCCCCACAGGCAAAACTATTACAGGCTCAAGTTGCCTGGCAAACTTGTCCTGTTTCCTTGCCCAAATCAAGGGCAGAACTAACAGAAAGAGAAGATAAAGGAACCCAAACCATTGGACTTTTTTACCCATCCAGCAAACTCTTGGAAAAGAAGGAGCTTGAGCTGATTTCACAAAAAGAAAAGATGGAAAAGATGAGTGATCATAAGCCTGTCCTGACAGCCATTAGTCCTGGAAAAGGTTAGAAGTTCTGATTTTATGATTTCTAAACAGTTTATGACGTTTCTTTTTTTCTGGAAAATATTATAGTGTATGGAATGTGGCATCAGTAGGACACTGATTTACATCTTTACGAGTCTGTGTTTCCACCAGTCATTTGTAAATGCACTGTCTTGGAATTCAACCACTGATCTCCACCAACAGCTGAAATAAAGCTTTCAGCAATATCAAAATTGGGGTTACTGAGCCCTGTGCAGCCTTACTAAATTGTTAGCAGTTTGATTTCTTCAGATCCAACTAGACTGGAGGCAGGTGTCCTGTATTGGAATTGGAAACCACTGAACAGCTCCCAGCTCCCAGCACCCTCCCCAGCCCCTGCCACGTGAAATTCAGGCAGAGCTGTGATGGCACCTGCAGAGATATTGATAAACAAAACTCTGAGACACAGGGGGTCAGAGCTCTTGAAAACATGATGAAGGTCGTTTACATGAACAACTTGTTTGGGGTGCTGTTGTGGAATAAATTATAGAAGCTTCAGAAGCAAAGGAAACTAAACTAGAGGAAGGGATTCTTAACAGGATTATTGAAACATCACTCATTGAAGAGTCTTTCCTCTCACAGACCACAGTAGGAGCAGTATCAGTAGTGCAGATAACTTTCTTTCACAGTGAGTTTTGTGGTCTCTTGTTCTTTGTGGAATCACTTGGCTGTGTGCTGTCATTAAATGCTTGCCACTTTTAGGGGTTTTAGTTTTACAATCCTGAGAAATCTTCAGCTTTCTGGATCCCAAACCCTTGAAGACAATCCATCAGTATTAATTAGGAATCTAATAAAAGGCTCAGTGAGCAAAATTGTCTTTAATCTCACAGGGCAGTCCAGCTGGGCAATCCATAGAATGAGTTAATTTTAAATCATTACAGCACCAAACCCTGGTTTAGAGGAGCAGTTGCTCCTTTGGATCCACTTTCTCATCTAGCTCTCTTCAGCAACTAGATGAACAACCCCTCAGGATGCTACCAGAATTAATTTTCTATTGGGTAGTAAAAGTTGCTAATGAATGTTAGAAATTCATCTTTTGACTCTGTGTGTCTGTATTCAGATGGACTCTGATTCTTAAAATAATCACTGGGGAAATCTGTTTTCCTCCTCCCTTCCTCTGAAATGTGACATGTTCTGTTAGGCATCACTGTAGGAAATACAACACTTGACTCAACATGTTAGGGAGCTTAATTTAGTCAAAGATAAAACAGGACTGGCCCCTAATAGTGTGAAGAAAAAAGCAAAGTCACACTGAATATTTGTATATCTCTGTCAGAAGTGCAGCTCTTGACTTGTGAGTGAGAACTGCTGTCACTGGGAAAGGTTGGGGAGGAATTCTGAGCTGCTTTTGAATTCTTTTCACTTTTATCTACTTAGCAGAGGTAACTTTGTTGAAGTTGCACTGTGTAATGTATTCTGCTTTAGATCCTGCCAAGGACTGAGGAACTTATTTCATTCCATAAATCAATAAATGTCTCTTACAGTCAGTTCATGCTGAGTCGTATACATGGCTTGAAACGATCTGTATCAACAAGACCATGTACTATCACCCAGGAAAATCTTGTTTATATATGCCAAATATGACCATTACTTCTACAATCAATATAGGATCAGACATTTGATATTCAAGTTTTTAAATAAAAGTTATTAAATAAAATGGTGGAGGTTATTATTTCTTGACCATATCAACTATTAACTAACCTTCTTTTAATGTGTGCAGATTAAAAAAAAATATTAAACAGTTAAGGGGCAAACAACAGCAGTACCAAAACACTAATCCTCTGGTGTATACTGTATTTCTTTTTTTGCTGTACTTTCAGTCTGTTTTGAACAGCAACCAAGACATTTACCAGGTAAACTTTACAAAGAACTTCCCTTTTCTACTGTAGCAAAGGTTAAAGGTGTGATGTAGGTATAATCTGCTATTGCTAGCATGGATTCAAGTATTCCATCAATGCTGCCAATAATCCTTCGAGATATAATAGAGCATCAACCATGCAAGAATATGTTCCTGACAATCTGGATTTTTTTCAAATAAAATCTGGGGATCTGGGCTAGTTATGAACCACTTTATTGCAAATAATACTGACTTCTATGGAAGGATCACTCAGCAAGTAGTCTATTTTAGATGTTTTAAACACTGCTTTCAGCTTGTATTAGTTTTGGTATATGAGACCACAGCAGGGAACAGTTCATGTTGTTCTGTGGATCCTTCTTTTTCTATTCATTTAAAGCTGCTTAACAAGTAAGATTTGTTGGTTTAATTTGTCATACCATCATTTGTCAACCTTGAGTCTTCCAAGCACAAAACTCCTTGTACCCTTGCTTTGTCTTGTAAAAGCCAGAGCAGCACTTCCCTTCTGGCTTGGTCTCTTTTCACTGTTTTAAGCTTCACTTAACGTGAAGGAAAGGATAAGGTCAGAGCAGCTGCATTGTGTAAGTTAAATGAGGTTACCAAGCCTACACAGTTTATTTACAACAAAATAAAAAGAGAAAATCAGCCAGATCCTGAAAACAAACAGTTAAAAATGAGACCAAGTCCATTTGTTTTTTTCTCTGATGAAAACAAAATGTAGCTCTGGAATTGCCTGGACAGGATGTGCAAAAGCTTTAAATGGCTTAAGATGAGTTTTTAATCCAGGCACATTCAGCCCCTCATGTTTTGTGCCCTCTATCAGCATAAAGGAATGCTGACTCTCTCCCAGCAATCCTGACAGGCAAAAGAGCAGGAATGCTTAAGCTTTTAATATGCTCTCACATATATAATTGAAATGAATTTATTTGGAGGGTAATTTACACAGACCAAAATGTTGTGTATCCTGAGTTTCTGTGTTTGCAGTTTTCATATTTGGATTATTGTTCCCTGTCATTTATCCTAAATCAACTAAAAATCAGTTCAATAACACATAATTGCTTAATTGTGATATTTTACTTTTTTCTTTTCTTATGATCTGGAATGGTGTGAGATTTTTCCCTTCACACAGAATCAGTTTTGACTCCTAAGGATCGTTCCAAGACTTGGCTTTGTTGTGAATAGAGGGCCCTAAGGATGAATTATAACTATAGATGAAACAGTGTTTCACCTGGCTTTTCAGGGTATAACTTCCTTCTCATTTTCTTGATTAGATGAATTTTCTACAGGGTTTTTTTTTTTGTCTCAATGAAACTGTGCTATCTTTTAAATCTTCCATCACTTGACTAGAAGGAATGTTAATCACATTTTAAGGGTTTTTCTCCTGCTTAACTCCCTGTGAACAGGTTACTGGAGAAAACAGCTGGATCATGTTTGTGCTCATCTACGAAGCTATGCCCAGAACAACCTTGAATTCAGAACACTGATTGGAGAACCTCAAATGGGAAAGGTAGGAAGGAGCTTGTGTGTAATATCTTCCTATGGAGGGTCATGAAAAGATTATTGTGGCTGCTACATAAACACTGGAAAAGTAAATGTCTCCCTTTTCTTTACATGCTGATCTGTTTGTCATTTGTCTTGTTTGGTTGTTCCATTTTTTGGTCAGTCTTCTCCTGAAGACTTTTTTCTGCTTTTTTTCCAGTGGCAATTCCTATTCTCTCACCTAAGAGCTATAAGGGGAGTGAGAAATCCTTTGCTCAGCTGCTTTTATATAGTAAGAAGGTGGAAAACTTCTAGGACTCCTTCCTAAGGAATAGATACTCCAGTAGAAACTTTGCACCAGATTTCTATATTCACTGAGACCTATTGTGCACCAGAATGTTCAGAAGCTGCAGTGTAACTATAAGAGAATATCTGCTTAATAGTTGAGATACAGTCCATTGCAACTAACTTCCTCTGCTAGAGGATTCAAAAGGATAGCCTGGAGAATATAAAATTGCCTAGGGGAGGCTATTTCTGCTGCTTCCTGGCCTTTTGTCAGTTTATTGCCTTAAAAGCAGTGCCCCCAGAAGTAACAAATGGTTCAAAGCAGATGCCAACTATCTGGGTTTAATGCTGTTTTTTCAGTTTTTCACCTGGATTAAAAATATAATCAACCTTACCTCAAAATTCTCAACCAGCTGCAATATAATCTTCATTCCACTTCTTTACAATCCCCTGTGCACTCATTTTTGTATGACTTCCATAGACTTGTTGCCAGCAGTACTGTCTCAAAGGACTGATACACAAAGGCACCAAAGTGTTAATACAGACTGTGCTTCCCCAGACTGGTGTCACTAAAGCAGCCACCAGTTCTCCTGGATCTGGGAGTCCCAAGAACAACACAACCTTTTATGCAGCTACAAAATCTCAGTGGAGAATGACTGAACTTCCATGAAATGCAGCCTCATTACAGTTTTGGATTAATTTGGTGTTTCGGTTGTTATGAAATTTCCAGTTACTCAAAACACACCTGCCCCTTTCTCATGGACATGGGAAGTGTTGGTACAATATCATAAGGAGGCAAAGGCCACGTGTGTGATTTTGTGCATTGGCTGCACAAGAAACAGCATCAGCAAGAATTATTCTTTAAAGTACTTCTCTGGGGTTTTTTTGCTAAGATATACTAATGGCTCCTCTTTCCTTTTAGATCAATTATGCCACCATCTCTGAAGATGACTATGAAGTCACTATTACGTTAAATTTTGCTGCTGTTAACAAGGTCAGTTCATGGGATGGGGCCTGTTGAGAGGCAGCTGGTCTAAAGCTGTCACTAGAGCAGTGTAATGCTGATAAATTTTTAATTCAGGTCTAAACGAGAAATGTTTTTGTTCAGAGGGTGTTACCTTACCTCTCCAGAGAAAATAATCTTTTTGTTTCTCTATTGGAGCTGGATGAACAGGTATCCTTATCTGATTAAGCCAGACTTCATGGTTATGTTGCTACCATCTCACATTTTGTTAGTATTAACTTTCTTCTTTCAGCTGATGTTGTTTGATGATTCTAGCACCCCCCTAGCTTTTGATCTCAGAACCTGCTTTTCTTCAGCCTGCAAAGTGTGCTCTTAAAAACTAATCTTAGTAATTTTCAATAATTTGGAGATAACTTTTGTCAAAGCTCCTGTTAGATATTCCAGATTTTGAATAGAGCTATCTCGGGAATTACCATGTTCCAAAAATCACAACATACACATTTCCAGCTTTTCAAGATAAAAATCTGCCATTTCAAAAATCCAAAATTCAGACTGTGTCTCTTGTGTAGAATCTTGGAAAGTTTACCTTGTCACATGAGGCCTGAAACACTGTATCACATTATTTCAGAAGTGAAATTTCTCAAGTGGTAGAAACACTTTCATTTGGATGAGAATATCCATTTCATTAACTGAGGTTGTATCACTTTTTTTCTAAATCAAAAGAAATACCTAACACAAGGTTCAGAAAAAAATTGCTACATAATTTTGCCTCAAAACAGAATTCAATAACATATGATGATGTCTTGTGGTAATTTGACACTGATATTCAAAGCCTATGTATTTTCTCATTGGCAAGTGTTGTGCCACTAAGATTATAGCAGCATTACATGAAAATCTTAGTAACTGCCTGCATTTGATGGTTCTACAGGATATTCATCCTAACAGAGCAGTGAAGTTCAACAATGATTACCTGAGTGCTGGAACAGAACTCACAGATGGACAGGATGGCAGTCAGACTAATTTCGGTGAGATTTTTTCCTCCCTGTCTTTACAGTAGACCATAAATAGAGCAGAGAAGTAGTGCTTGGAAGCTTAAACACCAAGGCAGGCAAACATTCTGTGTCTATTTAAGTTGATCTTTTAAGTCTCAAAACATGTCCAAGTTGAGATTTAAACAATGTACAGATGCTCTCAAAAACTCCTGGGAACTTCATTCCTGGAGAGCTGAGGAGACCAGTGAACTGCAGCCACAGGTCACAGCAGTGCTTTTATTACAGCACTAAACTTTAGATGTTTCACATACTCTTTTATAATAGGAACCATAAATATCAATGTTAACTCTACTTCTGAGCTCTGGCATATTGGGCAGGGTTGAGAAATTATGAAATACATTCAGGAAGAGATGTTTAACTGCAATCTCCCACTAGTGTCAGTAACAGCTCAGCATTTTGGGCATCTCATTTTGGACTTAGGTTTTCATTAAATCAGCCAGTTGTAAAGTCAGCATAACAATTCAGGAATTCCTATAGCATAGTTTGACATACTTATTTCAGATGTAAGTTTCATCCACTTTGTGCTTCCTGTTTGAGGCTTGGCAAGAGGCAGTCACTGCACAGGGAGCTGTGCAACCTTTTGTTAAAACCAGTTTCAACTGCAAAAAGTATTTCATCACTTTCTCGTGTGGAAAACTGATAAATACTGCTTTGATTTTGGATAAATTATTTCCAGATCTCTGCTCCAAGTTCTAGTTAGGATACTGACTTTGCTTTGAATTAACACTTGTTTTCCTTTCTGGTAGGCAGAGATGATCGTAATCTTTTCTATTCAAAAAGCAAAATAAAGAGAACCAAGTCAAAAACACTCATGGGACAGGAATATAGGCTCTCTGTAAGTATCCTCTGCAAATACAGGAAAAAAATTCATAGAGCAGCACTAACATGAAGGAGGACACCCAGGCATTAAAATAGAAAGGTTTTAACCCTGACTGGGGACGGGGGATAAAAGTCCAACTTAATACAAAACCTGAACATTGGAAACTGACATTTAGTTCAGAACTGAAAATAACTAATTTGTTTTTCTAAGAGTTTAATTAGATTTTTTCTCTCATTTTGAACCCATTCAATTTTGACATTGCATTAGGCCTAAGGACTAGTGCAGTGGTTCTCTTACAGGTTTTCTTCAGAGGCAACATCATATGGAGGTATTGTCATCTTCCCTTGACTTTACAACATTTGACTCCATAGAGGCCTAGTTTAATTCAAGAAGCAAAGACTTTCTTTCACTAGAGACCAAATTTCCTGAAAGAACTGTCTGCGAAAGGGATTGTCAGTAATGACATGGAAATTTCAAAAGGGAAATGTGCATTAATCTAAGCTTGGGTCAGTCAGCCAGCTCAACAGGTGGGAGAAGATACAAAGCTCTGTGATATGAGTCCAGAGATAAAAATGCTTGGTCAAGTGACTGAGCTTTCAAAATGAGAAAAGATTGAAAGTTGAGAAGAAATAAAAGGTTTTAGGTTTTGTTGTTTGTTTGTTAAGATTTAGTAAACAAATTTTACTGAGGCAAAACATACACATTTTTAAAACAAAATACTTCCACAAGTTCTGGAAGCTTCAAACTTTACTCCTAAACATGTACCCATGTTTAATTTTACTGTGCTGAGCAGATCTTTGTACAGCCCTGGAGAACTGCATTGTCATAAAGTGAATAATTTGCAGACACACATTGCTGAATGAAGACCTCAGTAGTGACATATTAGCCAAGGTTACCCAACACTTGCTCAGGTTCAGAAAGACATTCCCAAAAAAGTCAGGGATTAGTAACAATGAGGCTCAGATACATCAAATTCATGTCACTGTGTGCATTTTGCACTTTCATTCCATGCAGAATCTAGCCCACCTACTTGTATTTTCCCTGTGTGAAACATTCCTGGCTATTGTGTCTCCACAGCCAGAGTCCAGACAGCTGCTGGATGAGCTGGGTCAAACTGGGAAAGGAAGAATCACCTTCATAAAACAATTGCTCAGTGATGTAAGTAACACTTGCTGAAGTTCCCTTTTTCAACTCTTTGGCTGTCTACTGCATTAATATTAGCCTGGAATGCAACTTCAGCTTGATGATTAGGAGGCAACAGCCTTGCAATACCAGTGTTCAGACTGAAAGAGCATTTTAGAGAAGATAGAGCCTGTTTTACATTTACAGATGATCTCTCCAAATTTCTATTTGGTCAGCCCATAAGGCAGTCTTCTCTGGGTTTGTCAAAGCCAAACAAAAAAAAAGGTATTAGTTTTATAATTTAGGATCAAGTCCTCTGTATAACAAAGGCAAGCATAATCTCTGTGGTTCTGCTCTGGGATCTCATTTGCCTACTGCTCCACACATTAACTCTGGCTTTGAGCTAGATGACAAACATTTTCAGAAGCAAAACAACACACTTTGAACCTCTCTCTGTCTTGAGCATGAAGCCCATTTGCCAACCTGAACTGGCATAACAGAAAAGCGAGGTGGAAGCTGAAGAATCTGTTTTAGCAGCCCCCTTTGCCTGTGCTCTGTTCCAGGGAGCTGACCCCAACTCCCTGAGCCAGGAGGAGCGCCCTGCCCTCACAGTTGCTGTCCTGAACAAGCACACAGGAGCCATCTCCCCTCTGGTGCAGAAAGGGGCTGACATTGACCAGCAGTCAGGGCCGTGAGTTCCGATCCTTTGCCTTGGCGCTTCCCAAGTTTTACCAAAAGAAATCACATGTGCTCCAGTTTCAGAGAGAACTAAAGCCCATCTCTCCTCCACAAACATGTTCCTTTCAAGGACAGTATCCACACTCCCTCTTCCAGTTGCCAGCTTTGAAGATTTCTCATAACTTCTGTTATAAAACCTGCTGTTCTATTCACTTCCTTCCCCCACCCACTTCAACTTAGTATGATAAACATCACCAAAGCCTACCACACTTCTCGTGTGTTCTGTTCATCCTCCTATTCACTTTCCTAAGTTTTATTTCCTGAGTTTCCTTAGGTAGTAAGTGCATTGCTCATTCCTCCCGTGCAGGCACAACAACACAGCTCTCCATGAGGCAGTTCTGCTGGGACTGGAGGGAGAGGAGAGCATCCGAGCCCTGTTAGGGTAGGTACTGTGGCTGGGCCTCCAGCCTGCCAGCACAGACCTGCCTGGCACCACTGGAGGGCCAGAGCCTGCCCTGTATTCCTGTGGGAAGGAGCATCCAGAAATTCCAAAGTTACTCCACATCAACATTCACCCACAAGCCACTTCACCACTAAGTGCACTGAATTGAAGCAGTTTAAACCAATGTGTTCTGTATTTCCAGCTGCAATGCAAGTGTGCAAAAGAAGAATGCAGCAGGGCACTCGGCGCTGGATTTGGCTGTTGCAGCTGGAGATAATAAGGTTATTTCACTGTTCCAAGTAAGTGTGGATAGAAAGCACTGAACAAACTTATGTGACACAGGAACATTGTTCTCATCAATGTGTTATTACAACAAACTTTTTCCCCAAATAAAGCTGAAGGTTCTTTGACTTTGGGAGCATCTGATCACATGCATCCAGTTCTATCTGCAGAATCCACGACCCTGTATGATCAGCTTGGGTCCTGTAACAGTTTCTCCAAGATTGCCCCATTCCTTTCCAGCAGTTCAGAGCACAATTCCCCTCTGACTGCACTCTATTCTGCAAATCTTCTTTTCCTTTCCAAGCAAAGGGACAAACCAAACCTTCCCAGGCACAAATACATTTCAATGTCTATGAAATGTCTAGAATACCTGATGGACACTGACACTTGAGCAACAGCACTGCAAGCTGTAACTGATGAGCTTAATTTCCTTTTTGATGTTAAAACTGCAGTCAGTGCAGCCCATTGCAGTAAAGGTCAGAGTCTTGTCCTCCAGAAAATCAAGTAAAACTACTTTGTTGATCTGCCTTCAACTTTTATTTATAAATGCATCAACACAAGGCAGCAGCCAGCTACAAACAGAAGTTTACAAGAATACCAGGCACACTAAGGTGTGGTATAACTCCAAGTTATTAGCCACAATCCTAAATTCCTGAAGTATTTGTAAAACTCCTTCTCCTTTTTATGTCCCAAAGTATCTAAAAGCATCAGTATACTCAGTACAAACATGGAAATGCATGTCAACTCCTATCAGAAACACAAGTTTTAGCGCCAGAGCTACCAGTATCTTTATGAGACAGCAATACCTCTAAACAGGTGGATTTACAACAAAACATAACAAAACAAACAAAAAACCAAAACAAAAAAAAAAGAAGAAAACAAGTAAACCCACAAATAATAATCCTTTAAAAAACAGCAGGAAAATTAGGAGAATCCTCGCAGAAAAAGATTTTGTATGCCATGCATCAAACCCTGGGTACTTCCCAAACAGACTGGGAGGAGTGAGGCAGAATTTCCTCTGCTTCTCAGGGACAGCCAGTCTGGAAGCAGCCTCAGGAAACACGGCCATTCAGTCACAGGGGCAGTGCCACAGCATGTGGACAAGACAGGTGTCACTGGCAACTATGAAGCTGCAGCAGTCTAGGCCAGATTCTTTATACTACAGCGCTGGATCTTGGCTTTATCTTCAACCTTGGTCATCTTCTGAGAAACCTCTTTTTTCTGCAAAGAGTAAAAATAATACGATATTACTGTCTACCACTAAGTGAAATATCGTTCAGCTTCGAGGAGAAAGCAGGATACATCCTGCATAAAGCAAGGCTGAGAACCAGGAAAGGGCACACCGGCTGATCCAGCCCTAGCCTGGATGCAACAAAGCACTTTGCACAAAGCCTAGTGGTAAGGAACGAGGCCAGTTGAACAAGTCAAAGACAAGATGCCGTGTACGTACAAGTGCCTTTCTCGTTCGCATTTTTTCCAGCTTCAGGAACTCCTGAACTGTCAGGTTAGGAGGTTCTTTCTGAAGAGAAAGAAAACCACAGGCCGCAGTGTGTTTTTTGTGCTCCTCCCTGAAAAGAGGCGAAAAGAAAGAGAAAATAAAAGAGGAGGCAGCAGCTCCCACCAGCGGCTCCCCCGAGCTGGAGCGGCGGCCGAGGGATCCCCCGGTACTCACAGGGGGTCGTCGTCGGGCTCCCAGCCCTCCAGCTCCTTGAGGCAGTAGAAGCACTGCGCCACGTCGGGGCTGTTTTCGCTGGGGCTGTGCACGAAGCCCGCCGCCGCCATCTGCGGGCACAGGAGAGGCCATCAGCGCCCGCCCGGCCCCGCTCCGCTCCCGCCGCCCCGGCCCCGCTGCCCCGGCCCCGCGCTCACCCGCTCGGGCGTGCAGGCGCAGCCCTCGGTGAAGGGCCAGTTGTGGAAGGTGGCGGCGCGGACGGAGTCGAAGTAGAGCCGCCATCCCTCGGGCAGCAGCTCCCAGCCCGCCATGGCCCCGTTCAAACGGCTGCGCGCGCGGGGCAGGGCGGGAGCGGGGCGGGCCCGCCGCCCTCACGGAGCCCTCAGGGCGCCCGCGCAGCCGGCCGAAAGGAAACCTTCTCCTTGTGGCAGCGAATCGGAGCTCAGGGAAACAGTCGGGCTTTGCTGCCCCATTAGGAAAGGGTGAGGTTCCGCCTTTATTCTCCGCCAAAGCCGTGCTTTGTTAAGCGGTGCTTGGCTCTTCCGGGCAGCGCGGTGTTGGCTCCTCAAGCGCAGCTCGGGTGACCCAGCAGCCGGGCTCCCGAGGCACCAGAGGGAAGCAGAGGGCTGGGAATGTCCGCTTGTTTCACTACGTACCTTAGCAGAACCTCACCCCTTAGAAAGCCACGGCTCCCACCCCAAGGATCACTTCAGTGCCTTTGAGGATCTGGGGTTAAACGAGGGACCTGGATAAAACAAGCTGGCTGCAGCTCAGATGGCACAAGGCTGTTACAACAGCGCTGTCACTTGGCAGTCCCTGAAGGACAAAGCCACAGAGCAAGATGGTCCTCAACATCTTCAGGGTCGCCTTTAGAACACAATGCAGAACCATCATCTTCTTCAGACTACTTTGTATTTCCTAATTCTGTCTGGAAAGGGGGGCATGCTAAGGCCTGCGTGTGTGTGCCTTCTCGGGGGGTGCCCATAGGGAAATGAGTTTCTTGCCTTGGTCAGCTGCCCACACACATCTCAGGGCCATACTGGAGTTTGCTAGATTCCAACGAAATAAGATGATGGAGAGACACCTTAACAAACAGTATGACTACAGACAAGCTTTTCCAAGGAAAAGGCTTTAATTCTATTCATAGACATATATTTCTTTTCTTTCAAAGTCCAGCTAACTCATAACATTAAGAACATTGAAAATTTTCACAGTCATGAAACAGGCAGAAATGTGCATGGATGTTTGGGCACACAACCCTTGGCTGGGCTGGTTTTCCTTTCCACTACCACTGGTTTTGTATTGGGGATGATGGACAGTGGCTACACAAAAACATACTTTGTGTCATTTTCTCTTCCGTTAGCAAAATGAAAACTCCACTAAGGCAATTACTGCTAGAGTCAGGTAGCCAGCAGGTACACACAGTACATTAAGGACAGACAAGTCACATTTGGTGTGTAGCTCTCAGTGGACTTGATGTAAAAGGACCATCCCAATGGATGTGATCCACAGTTAAAATGCCCAGCCTGACCTTTGGTCTGTGCAGCTTTCTGTTCATCTGCACTGAAAGTCAGAGAGAGAAGCTGCTACATTGTGGAAAAGGACGAGAGCCACTACCAGAGAAAGCGTTTGGGGTTGTATTTTTTAATTCTTGGCTATTTCTATTTATTCTTTGCTAGGTAAGCTTAGGTGCTTCCAAGAACTAGATCTGGGCCACCTCTGCCCTCTCCTCTCTTCAAGCTGCAAGCAGACTGCTTCTACAAATCAGCATTTCAAACATCCCCGCTGACTTTTGCTCTGGGTTTCTTCCAGCAGGAGGAGGTGGGTGCTGGAGCCTGTGAGGCTGCTCTGTGGCTAGAGGTGTGCCCAAAGGGCTGATCTGCAGCCCCACAACCGGCAGAGAGGTGGAAGGATTCCAAAGAGCTGACCTGGCAGCTGTGGTGCCCTGCTTTGCCTAGACACAAACCCACCTGACACCGTTCCTGAACACAAAACACTGCGCACTACAAGAACATCACACTGAGCACGGGGCAAGGAGGGGAAGGGAAGGGAAGGCAGCAGGGAAGGAGCAAAACAAAGGTGTCTCCTCTGAGCCTTGCACTTGGGATAACACTAATCCACACACTCTTCAGTAGTCCTGAAATATGGTTCCAGGATTACAGTTCTGGCATGTGCAGAACTTTCCTAACGTTAACATCCAGCTACAGGCACCAACACCTCATTGCCCTTCACAGACTCAAGACAGTTCCTAATAAAGCAATCAAACCACAGAAACACTGAATGGTTTAAGTTTAGGCGTTCATTTTTGCTAATAAACAAAAACAGAGAAAAAACCTGCAACATTTTTTGGACAGGTTTCAAAACTTGAAATCCATGGGGCCCCTCTGAAGTGAGAAACACTTTTTTGTTTGGTATTTTTGTTTGCTAATGAGGCTCTCCAAAGTAATAGTGGCAGCAAAATTCCCCATAAGGAATTTCAATTTTCCAGTGGTTTCAGTGTATCCTAGTTGGCATTTCCAGGCCTCTCCCCTTGGAGCACAGGAATCAATCCTTTTGGATTGCATTTTCCATACACAACATCTCACTGCTGACATCCAAAGTCCTAGGGATAAACACACCAGCGTGTTGCAGCTCTCCTGTGGCAGCCAATATCCTCCAGCAAAAGCTGGGGGAGTTTTTTGGATGGATTGGGCTTTTCCCCAGAGCCCTCCCACAGCTCAGCGCCGCAGCCTGAGGAAGAAGGCGTGCTTGCACTCCTTGCTGTCCAAGGGGTAATACTTGTCATAAAAATCCAAAATGTACTCCTCGGTCTTAAATCCAAACTTCTGGTAGAGCAACATAGCAGGGTTGCTTGCAGAGACGTGAAGGGTGACGTCCTTGCCCATGCAGGTCTGCCAAGGGAGGGGGAGAGGAACAAAAAGGAGATATCACTGCAAGAGAACGAGACAGCCTCTGGGGGAATGCGGAGGTGAGGAGATTCATCAGCTCAGGGATCCAAGGTACTGAGGGAATGTGAGAAAAGTCACAGGAGTTACCACACATAGCAACAGCAAAGGGAGGGCTGCTGCTGCTCCTCCGAGCCTTTGTTTCTGGGAAACGTGGATTCTCTGACAATGAAAGGTTTGGGATTATAATTTGTCATCTGCCCATTGTAAATTACTAAAGTAATTGTTAATTAAAAATAATCTTGGTGTACAGCCCTGATCTCAAATACAATGGCCTGAAGAAAAGACAAAACATGCCAGAGGATCAGGCTCTGCACTCCTCCCTGTCAGCAAACAGAGCTGAGCTCTCTGGGACTGCCTGAGCACCTCTGTGCTGTCACACTGGAATTCCTACCTATCCCACCCAGCTCCTCTCCCATCCTTGAGGGCACAGCACTCGCCTCCTGAGAAGGCAGGAAATTCAGTTCAGACAGCAAATAATAGCATGGCTGGAGTTACCTTGAAGATCCTGAATTATTCTAACCAGCAACACTCTGATTAAGATGCTGAAATAATTTATTTTCTGCTTTCATCGAGTGATTTAATAGCATTCCGTGTATATTGAGTGTATTGTAACTCAAAAGAGGGAACAGCAATACCCTCTAGGAAATCTCCAAGATAGTACATTCAAGGGGAAAACTCTCAGGAATTTAAGGAGGAAAGGAAAAAAAGAAATAATTGGAAGCTCTTTTGGGGAAGAGAAAATTTGAATGAGATCATTAAGAAAATGCAGTTTATTCCTCTGGGACAGATGCGTGAGAGGATAAATTTTGACAGCAAAACCAGCCACCGCTATTTGCACCAAACCATTTTCCTTTTAAGTTGTGCTGTTCCCAAGAATTCAGCCCCAAACTCAGCACACTGATCCCAAAGTCAGCAACCTACTCTTAATCCAAGCAGAGCATCAAAGTGTCTGAAGCTACAGAGAGGAGGCCCCAAGCTCAAGCAGGCTGCCCAAGCACCTACATCCTGGAGACTGAGGAACAGAAGGACACAACCACCGTTGTTCCACAGGACTAAACCCCTTCTACCACTGCCAGAAAGTCAGCAATGGCAAAATAAACCTCATGTGAGCCAAACATACAGTGCTGATCTCTCATTGCTAGCATGCCCAATCAAACTCAAATCTCTCAAATCTGCTTGGCTTTTCTCAACAGGGAATTTCATGCAAGCAGGATTAGGTTAATTGATGTGATACATCCTACAGAAAGGTGTGAGGATTTTCTGTGGCTGACTTGCCAACTCCAGCATCCCAGCTCTGTTGGAGAGGGAAGTCTCAGAGTCCACCTGCTGGATCCCAGCAAACCTTGGCGCCTGTTCCCACTGGGTGTTGACATCTCACATCAACACACTGAGCTGAGGGCAATTTCCTTCAACACTTGACACAGAGCTGCCTGGGAGAGGCAAGGGGTGAGTTTAAAGAATATTGATGAGAGGCCTGTGTCAGCACTGCAGAGAGCTGTGCAGGTAGCAGAGTTACCCTCAGGCAGCCCAGGAGCACAAAGTGCTTTTCCAAAGCAGGGATCACTTTCCCCAAGGCTCTGCCAGCACTGATCACTTTCCCCAAGGCTCTGCCAGCACTCCCTACCTTGCTTTAGCCAAGAAAGAAAGAGGATAAAACAGCTTCAATGGTGAGCTTTTGTTAGTGAAGCTCATCTTGACTACAACAATGTTTCCCACCAGCAGCTCTGCCAAGAGAGTTCAGGGAGTGGTAAAACTGTGGAGTTGGGCTCTGTAAAGGACACACATCTTACTCATCTTTACTCACAATTAAGCTGCCTTTCCTGCAATTTAATTCAAGAAAGTCAGTGGAATTAAGGCCACTTGAACAACAGTATTCATTCAGAGATTTAACAAAGTTTAACTCCTTTAATATCACCCATTTAGTTAGCTAGGATTAATTTTCCCAAGTATCCCTGTGGAACAAGGCCAAGTACAAGCCAGTTTAAACAATGAGGTTGCAAACACTTCATCATGAACTCAGCTGTATTTGAACCAGAGGATAAAAGTGAAAGTGAGTGATTGAGATCAGTAAGTGATTTAATGCATGGAATAAACCTCCAGGTGTAGTCAAGAATGCTGCAAGAATTCTAACTGACCCTGCCCACTCTTACCTCATTTCCTTCTTAAACCCCCCATATACAGTATCCCCTGTACACAAACTACTGACCACTGAAGAACAGAGACAGCTGAACCTCAAGACAGCTGAAGTGTTCAGCTGTCCCTCTAATTCTGAGGGCATGACCAGGATGGTTGTTTTCCTAAACACATTTTGACTTCCAAAGCAGGAGCTATTCCCTCCCATAAACACTCACAAAAACGGTTCTTACTCTCCAATATCTGCAGGTGTGCACACAAGGAAGAAGTGAGAGCTGGTTCTTTGGCAGACTCACGGGATGATTTCATTTCATTACCTGGATAAGATGGTAAATCATGAAGGTTGCAATCCCAGCTCTTCTCCACTCAGGGTGCACCAAGAGAAAAGAGATGTAAGCTTCGTTGTACTTCACATCTGGCACCATAAAGCCAAAGGCAATGATAACTTTCTTGTAGAGGACAACAACACTGAAGTCTGGATACTGCAGGCACTCTGACAAATCAATTCCTAGGGAGAAAGAGAGAAAGAGCAGTTGGAAGCACTGCAAACAAAAATAAAAATGTGGTTCAAATCCAGGAGTTTAAGGCTTTTTAGAAACACTCAATCCCTTCTTTTTACCTTTATTTCAAATTTGTGATAGCAAGAGATCACAGCATCATAGAATAGTCCAAGGTCCCTGCTAGAGCAGTCCTCTGTTACTACAAATTCTGTGGCCAAATTTCCCACATTTTGGGAAATCCCAGGGGTCAGGACACCCAGAGTGCAGGGGATGAACCCTGCCTTGGGAAATCCAGCTGCCTGATCCTGCCAGGTAAGTATGCAAGGGAAAAGATGGTACAACAAAACAGACAAAACAAGATCTGCTTAGCAGGGAAGCTTGCGTGGAAATACTAACAAAGCTGATTTCCTTTCAAATGACTCAAGGATGAAACTGAAACTTAACTCTCTTCTGAAGCAGCACACAGGAAACTGGGCTTCAGCTTTGGTAGCATTGCCCGCTATGGTGTTTTTTTCCTCTACCTTGCAGCTCTTTCTGCTGTCTCTTGTGCACACGCAGCTGGTTGTGGGGCTGCACAGTGAGCCTGACCACAGCTTCCAACTCTATCAAAACACTTGCTTTTAGCATGCAAATTCTCTAATCTGGGGATGAAGTAGCCTCTCAGGCAGTGGTGCTTCTGTGAGTCAGAGGCTGGACACAGAAACAGACCTTGCCTAATCACCCTGCTGCTGCAGTCCTACAGCATCCACACAGCCTGTCAGCACCCAGCAGTGCAGCTCGAGGCACTGAAGACTGACTGCTTGATAATTTGTGTGGACAGACCCTAAATGAGATGCAAGACACAGAGGACATGTGCCAGAAATGTTTGCTTCAGCCTCAAGTTGGCAATTGCAATGTATTTGGAACACGGGGTAACAAAACACATAGCAGAGTATGTTTTCCAGTAATCACTCTTGATGAGATGCAAGACTTCAGAAGGCACCAAGCACAGAGAAGTGGGTGAGTTATTTTCTTGCTCCAGAGTAAGCTGGGTGGAGCAAGACGTGGGAGGGATCGATTGGCAATAGGGAGCTGTGTTAATTAAGGCAAGGCTGCTGCTGCCTGTGGAGTGCCTTGCAGCGTGTCTGGACAGAACACCCACTGCCCCAGGCACTGGTGTCTCTGCAGGGATGCAGTTTTTCCTGCAGGAAAACGCTCAGCTCAGGATGGATCACCACTGGAGACACTCCCCGCTAGGGAGAGGTTTCCCGTTAGGGCACCAAGGCACTGAGACAAACAACACTCGGGAATCTCTCTACCTGGAAACCAAGCTCTGCCTTGGGAGAGGCAAGAACAGTTCTGAAAGGAAGGATGTGGAGGCAGAGAAGAACTAAGTGCTGGCTTAATGATGATCACCCAGTTGCCTATCCCTGCCGCTCACCCCCAAGCTGTACCAGCTAAACCCTTTGCATCCAGGCTTTACATCCTGCATCACTTCCCCACTTCCCTCTCCTGGTGAACAGAACCAAGGTGCAACAATCATATCCCAGCATCAGAATTTTTTCACCATGGAAAAGATTTGGATTCCTGTTTGGAGACTGATGGGGGTGTCAGCGTTCTGATTTAATGATGAACAGTTCACAGTCGGGTGGAACACACCCATGCTCCTTATGTTAAATAAAACAGGGTGAGTCCTGAAGAACTTAATGAAGGTGCAACCCAACTTGGCCAGAACTTCAAATACATTATCAGGAGAGGAGAGACTATGACAAAGCGGTTCAGCCTCTGCTGGGATTGCAAGTGTCTCTCAGAAACTCTCAAACAGCTTGTGAAAGGAAAGGCGTGCCACGTTATTTCCCCCCACACTGTGCAATTTGCATAATGAGTAGCAAAAAGAGCTCCCATCCTGACTGGGGTATACGGGCACTGCTGAACTACAGCCCTGCTGAATCACCATCAGCAAATCAAAACACAAAGCCACCAGTTAACTGGAATAAAGGTGTGTACTGTTTGCACTGGCCTTTTCTAAATTAGTCTGCTGCGTTGTTTGCTGATCAGAAGCTGATGCATGCAGCAGATTAACATCCCTGTTATTATTTCAGAAGAACTAGAGTGCAGCATCGTAACCACTCCCAGAAACGGTGGCCATTGTCCCCAAAGAACCTGCAGTTCCAGAAAGGACACAGAAAAATACAAACCTAACCTTTCCCATACCTTGTAAATACTGAGACTTAAGGAAATGAAGGACATCACACCGGAGCCTACAGTTGTAAAAGCAATTCACTGAATCACAGAATAAGCTGAGTTGGAAGGGACCCTCAAGGATCAGAGTCCAGCTCCCAGCCCTGCACAGGACAACTGCAAGAATCACACCATGTGCCTGAGAGCATTGTCCAGACTCCTGCAGGGCAGGCTTGGAGCTGTGACCACTGCCCCTGGGAAGCCTGTTCCAGTGCCCAACCACCCTCTGGGTGAGGAACCTTTTCCTAATCCCTGACCTAAACCTCCCCTATCACAGCTTCAGAGCTGTTCTGTTGGGTCCTGTCATCACAGAGAAGAGATTCGTGCCTGCCCCTCTGCTTCCCCTCCCGAGGGAGCTGCAGCCCACGATGAGGTCTCCCCTCAGTCTCCTCCCCTCCAGGCTGAACAGACCAAGTGACCTCAGCCACTCCTCATACGGCTTCCCAACTTTCACCCTGACATAGGCAGCTTACGGCTGCTAGGAAGAAACCCTCTCACAAAGGTAGGGAACAGTAATCTCTGGTATAAAACTGTTTATTTCAACCCCTGATACTTGCAAAACATTTCACTGGATGCTTAAGTTTAGTTGACTACTAACCTACCTACTAGTCCTATTAGCACCTATTTTTGTAAGTGCTGTGCTAATTAGGGCCTAATTGCCCAGTTTTATGCGATCTCAAGAGACAAAGACACCAAAACCACGCCTCCACCTCAAATACATTCCTGTAACATCAGATAATGGGTTTCTAAGAACCAGCCAGACACCAACTGAAATAAAATTTGGCCCAAGAACATATTTTTTCTGAACGATACCAATTCTTTCTTGGAAACCCAAGCACTGGAGGAATCTTACCAGGCCAGAAGAATTCGTGGCACATGGAGTTTATAGTGGGGATGTGATTAGGGCGAACGTAGCAGTAATCAATGGGTGCTTCTGGCTCAGCCTTCCAGTTGAGATCATTCCTGTGTGGATTTGCCCGGATTTCTGCCAGCAGCCTGAGTTTTGGAGGCTTTGTCTCATAATCACGTCTGCCAGGAACGTGAAAAGGAAACACAAAAAGCAAGTGAGCAACAAGAACTGCCACTGCAGGTAAATGGGTACTGCCCATGAAATATCTTCTGACATTCTCTACTTTAGGAAAATAAAGAACAGTCTTCCATTCAAAGGGGAAGCAGCCCGAGCTCAGCAAAAACACCCTTGTGCTAGAGGCCAGGACACTTTCCAAACCCACAGCATGTCCAGCCACCTTACACCATGAGCAAGGAAATCATGGCTCTGACCCAAGAGCAGGTGCAACTTGCATTGAATGGCAATAGCAATGCCCTCTCTGCCCTTGCCCCCTCTTGGAGATTCCCCTTCCCAATGCAATCCGTTTCACTACTCAGCTAAATCAAACACTATCCCTTCAGGGTTACCATGGTGCACTGGGTTGTACTTTGAGGAGGAGTGAGGCGCACTGCCCAAGAAAGGTGTCCTCTCCGTGGGCTGGCGGTGCACAAGCCAAGAGCAAGCTCAGACCCTCTGTACCTGATGTAAGGCTTAAGGACACGGGAGGTGTAAGGGCTGACAATACTGTGGTCTGTCAGCAGGTCTTCCGAGCCTACCAGGCGGTACAGAAACTTGGTTGTCTGCTGGCGGTATCCCTTCGTGGCGGGCAGCATTGTCTGCATGCACAAAAAAATGCACAACAATTGCAGGAAGGTCAGGCAGAGATTGAACATATGGAGGGAGAGTAAGGGCCTCTCAGTGTGACTGGGTGGACTGGGGCGCGGTGCTCCCACCTCTGGACTCTACTGAGCACTCCCAAATTTGGTGCCCAAATCTAAAAGTGCTGCAAGCCATCTCCCTCCTACACACATGAAAGGGCACCCACCTGTCTGGGTACTTCCAAGCCTCCAGCACCAGCATTTGGGCAGGGCAGGAGTACAAACACAGTGACATTTGTGGTGCTGACACTGACAGATAGCAGTGCTGAACCAGCATGTCCCAAGAAGAAAGGGACTTAGGAGAGCATTGGTGGGAACACAGCCCCTAGCCAAAATGAGTCTTGTTCACGTGAACTTTTTTCACTTTAGGAGTCAGTTAACCTTAATGTGACACTGCTGGCTGCAGCAAAAGCTTTAAAATAACCAGTGCCAAAAGCTGACTTAGATTTGGGAACACCCACCTGGTATCTGTCCAAGATCCTGAAGTCCTGGCTAGTAGTTCTGTATGTTGCTTGCCCTACTGGGGACCTGGAGACAGCACCTTCTTTGGCTCCATAAATCCCATCAACCAGGAGCAGTGCAGCATTCACAACCTGGTCCAAGTCAAAGAGTGGGAGCCCTCTCTCCCTCTTGGCCTGCCTGACCAGCAGCTTGCGCCTCAGCCTCCGAGCCTCTGGGGTCATGCTCAAAGCATTGGGACAGGCTTCCAGTCTCTTCAGCAGCAGCTTCTCCTCATAGATGCTAACTGAGGTATGCTTGGGAACTCTGGGTTTAGGATCCTTCTCCAGCTGTGACTTCCCCTTGTCTCGTCCTCTCACCTGCAAGGGTGTGTTTGACTCTTCAGGATCTTCACTGTCACCTTCTATCCGTTCTGTTTTTTCTTCTTCACTCTCCACCTCTTGCTTGATCTGCTCAGCTGTCTTCACTTTTTTCCTGCTTGCTATCATGGTGCCAGCACCAGCTGTCCCACTGGGAGGGGGCACATACTCTATTCCTGGGTCTATGACTCCATCTCCTTCCATCTCCTCATCATCTGTGGAACAGATCAAAATAATTAGAAAGAAAAAATAATTTAAACATTGAAGTTCCATTTCAAAAATGGTTATCATAGCATTTTCATGCTAAGGAACAATAATGTGGGTTTACCCAACACATTTCATTTTCTGTGTACTGCCAGATCTCCTGGTTTTGGATGGGAGATGGTGAAAAGAGTCCAATTTCAGGACACAGAATCAATCCTGCTCCTAAAGTGTCTTGTAGTTTGACATCTGGAAACAGTACCCCTCCTGAGGTGTAAGCACATGTTCTTTGAGGAACGTTAAGCTGCTGAAAATTCCCAAAGGTTGGGAAATCAAAAAGTCAAGCTGGTGAGCTGTATCTTCTGCTAGCATACCCTCCCTATTCTTCCTGTCACCCAGAAGACTGGCTCCTCAAGGAACTAAGAGAATTCAGCCTGCATCACTGCTCTGCAATCTCACTGAAATTCAGCATCTGCTAATCAGCACAATCAAACTTAAAAAAACCTGGAATATTACCATGGGAATTAAATTTCTCCAATGAAAAACACTTGAGACAAAACTAGACTTGCTACATAACAGTGTTATCTGTGTTGCAGTGAAATGCTTATGCTGAGAGGTCCAGCAGTTGCTGTGTGAAGTCTACCCACTGTTTATTCAGGATCTCTCAGAAAACAACAATGGGGGTTTCCTCTGGACTTAGAAGCTGGTGATAAAACTATGGAAAACCAGTCAATTCTCACACTCAACTGAGACAACAGAATATCGCCAGTTACTTTCCATCTTATCCTGAAAGGATCCTGCACCTCATTGGGAGCTTCTTTTTTACAAAATATTCCTAGAAAACCGCACACAGTTCATCACTAAAGGAAACCCATGGTGGCTCTTACCATGGAAGAGCGCCTGTGGCGGCATGACATCGGGGATGAGATCCGCTTCCGAGAGCAGGCTGGGCGTGGCCGAGTGCGAGGCGGGCGTGCCCGGAGCAGAGAAGTCCAGGGACGGGGATGGAGAGGGGCTGGTCAGAGGCGTGCGGTCGGACGAGCTCAGCGAGGAGAAGTCGATGACCTCTCCTTTCTCCAGGACGATGTCGGGCCGGCGGCAGCGGCTGCTGAACTTCACGGGCGTGGAGGAGGTGCTGCGGTCCAGGAAGCCGGCCGCCTCCTTCTGGGCTCTCCGAATGTCCTTGGCTTCCTGAGTGCGGGACCTCTTCTCCTTCAGCTCCATGGCTGACTCCACTGGATTGCGGCTCACCCGCTTCCGAAGGCCTTCCACGGTAATGATGGGATCCAGCGGGGGCTTGGAAGCTGCTGCATGCAGAAGGAGTTTGATTATTCTGAGCTCCTGCAGTCACTGGATTCACACTGTGCAGTCAAAACCACACTGACTACGGAGCTTAAAAGATGGGGTTTTCAAAGTGACCAGGAAATTCACTCTGGGACATGTAGCATTAGCCATTAACTAAAGCCTCGTTAAAGCCCAAATTTTGTTCCTCCACACAGAGGAGAACTTGCATCTAGTGACAAAAGATAAAAGACATTCTCCAGGGTAAAGAGAAGCGGGAAAATTGTGCATTTCAGCTAAAAAAACCCAAGGAAAACCACTCTGCACAAGCCTCAAAACCCTGTAAATCAGCACAATGGAAAAAGGTAATGAAATATAACAGGCTTCTCACAATACAGTATATGCACCATAGTTCTCTTCAGTTCTCTTCTCTTACTAAGGAACTGTCCATGAACACAAACTGGTTTTAACTGAACCTTCCTCATGTCTCCCAGCAAGGAGTCTACACACTACAGGGGACAGAGTTACCTTTTGCCTTCAGTGCAGATGCTGACAGCTTCTCTCCTTCAGGTTTCAGTGTTGGGGGCTTGTTATGAACCAGCTTCCACCATCCCGGTTCTCCAAATTCCTGTGCCCCCGAGCGGAAAAACAAGGGGCTCCCCACAGAGAGACAGCCAGCAACTGTGCTCCACCATGTTGAGGTCTTTTTCCTGTGGTGGGAGAGAAGAAAACAAAGGTTAGATCCCCATTCACCAGCTGTGCTTCCATCCTGGACAGTGTTTCTGCCAGAGGCACTGACACACAATCACTGAACTACTCCTGAAGCACTTTTTTGGCCCCTTGGAGGCAGGGAGCTGCATTTAAGCCTTTCCCTCTGCTGGGCAGTGCATTCTTACTGGGCATCTGAGCATTTTTTCTTCCTTTAGGAACTGAGGACAGGGCTAACTAAGATGTCACTTAGGGAAGAGGTGAGAAGAAATATTGAAGAATTGCCTTTGTAGCCAATAACCGAGATACTCCCTTGGACTCTGGAGAGTCAGGTTCATGCAAAAGAGCTGCCCAGAATCTCAGTATTTCTTCTTGCCTTTGCACACCCCCACATGCAGAAACTTCTGTACTTGCCAAGGCTTGGCTGAATGGGGGTTCACTGCTGCCCAGGTGCTGCCCTTACACACCTTGGGGGACTGAACCTCAAAGGTGGGGGATCAAACCCAGCTGCTGCAGCTCAGAGTCTGCAGTGTTACATTAAATCTGGATAAGCTGCACTTCAATATGCCAAGGAAGATCTTTGGACAGTTTGTACTGCTGCAAACATGATTCAGCTGTCTCTGTTCCTTCAGTGGCTTGTCCAGGCAAGTGGGAAGGCTGTATCTGAGGCTAGGAATCACTCTCTGAATTTTAATCAGAGCAAGGAGTGCCCAGTTCCCAGGGCAAGTCTCAAAAGGCAGCAGCAAACCCTGGGAGGCACTGGTTCCCTGAATGAGGGACAATGGGCCACCAGCTGCCCTTCTGTCAGGGTCCCTGTGGCTTCCAGAGAGGAAAATGCTAACATTTCTGAGAACAGAGCAAGGAGGCACAGACAAGCAGTGAAAGCAAAGCCAAAGACCAAATCTGGTTAGGAAGAAAGGCCAGATCTTACAACAGAGAAATCCCTAGGGAAGAAAAGAAGCTGTGAAGTCAATTAAATCTACAACTTCCAAGGACTGCTCAGTTCCTTCCCTGCCTCCAGAGCACACACATTAACAGTGAGGCTTGGGTTTGACAGCTTCAGCACGCTCAGAAGAAATGTGCTGTTCACCTGGAAAAAGAAGGCTGCCATCTACAAGAGGGGCTCCTACTCTGACAGTGTGAAAACCTTTCCAGTTGTTTAACACCTACTATGTAAGAGCCATTTCATTAAGATCTGAAACAATCTAAAAGGTGAGGCTCAGTTCTTCTTGAAGAATTTGGTCCTTTGGCAAGCTTTATAGCCAAAGAACTTTGCTGGATCACATGTCTGTCCCTAAAGTTTGGCAATACCAGGATCAGCCCACCCATTGTGACTGTTTAGAAAAACTCAACTCTTTGCAGGTTCATATGCTGCCTAAAGGAAGATAAGAAAAAATCCAAACAACATACATTTGTATTGCTTTTCTGTGACATCCCTGGGGTTGTTTTTCCTCAGAAAGCAATGCTGATTCTTTCTCAAGTGTACCCCCCATGCCTGCATTCAGATTTTTGATATTAAATCCTCCCTTTTTATCACTTGTAAGGCTCAACAGAGATGTCACCAATTTAACCAGGATTCTTGTCCATCTGTACAACAGGCTTTAATTCCTATGGCTCACCAACCAGACCCTCAGGAAAATATCATGTCTTTACCTGTTCCCTAATAAGAAAGTCCAGTGTTTCTCAATAAAAGCACAAATGTCTTCTTTCCATCTGAAGTACCCCTGACGGCCTGTTCCTTCCAGAGACAAGTTGTACATTGCCAACATGACAACCTGGAACAGAAAGTGTTGGACACCAGTGAATCCCTTCTGCTTTTTCTGCTGAACAAACCCCCACAGCTGCCACACACGCACAGATCTTTGCTCCCTCATAAATATCTTATTTTTGCAACATCTCATAGGCAACTTCTGCAATCCATCTTCTTCCTGGTTTTGTGCTGCCTGTTCTTGTCTTTCTATTGTTAGATGCACATTCTTCCAGAGATTTCTCCATCCCAGGGGAATAACAAGCTGCCTAGTTATGCAGGTTTGTGCTGAGACACAAGAATCGTGCAGCTGTTGTAGAAATGAATTACAGTACAGCTGGGGTCTGAATGTAATGTGGAGGTAGGGAAACAGTCTTTCAAATAAATAAATAAAAAAGTCACAAGTAATCCTGCTATCCAATACATCAGAAACACTGTGACAATGGTTTTTCACACACTTCACAACCAAATTCACTCTGACCTGTTACATACCCAAACTAAAGGGCAGCTTTGAAAAACATCTCACCTCCTTCTTATAAATCCTAGGTGACCAACTGTTAATTAAATTTACTTAATTAATTTCAATTAATTTATTAGGACAGAACTAAAGTCAGCTAGGCTGGGATCATCTTTCAACAATCACACAGCCTCAGTTTGGCACTACTCCCAATAACAACTTGCATTTCACCCTCAGAGAAGTCTGAAATCTGCTTTTCTCAGGAAGATGGGTCTCCTCACAGTGGACCTTGGCTTTCTGGGATGCATTGTCAAATATGTCATAATGAGGAAACATGGACAGCTTTAATGTCCCCTTCACCCTATTTCTACCTCACAACCCCTCTCAGTTTGATAACTAGGATTTTGTGGGTTTTAAAGTCATGTGGGACGATGTCTCAGGATGTCAACTTTTCCACTGGCTAAAGATATGGATCTGTTGAGGCCACATATTCTGGAAAAAAACCAAAAATCACTGTCCCCATTCTTTCTGCTTCAGGTACATTAGTTTGACCACTTCTCTCAATTCCACTTACCCAGAAGAGCAGCAGCAGCTCTGGCTGCTAAAAGCCCAGGAAGGTGGTCACAGCTTTCTTTCTCACCCATTTTCATTTCGTCTGCCCCTTTCACATGGCACTCTGAGGAGACCTGGGCAATGCCAGCAGCCTTTGCTTTCCCAGTCTGGAATTTGGTCGAACTCTGCCAGTCTGTCAGCACAGACCCCTGCCTACACCAACCTTTTTCCCTGCACTGGCACCACAACAAAGCAGTGCAGGAGTTACAATCAGTGTCTCAAATTACCTTACATGACAATAAGGCTGAGTTCCTATGGGTAAGAATCAAGGAAAAGCCAACAAGGCTGATATTTTCAAGTCTGACAGCTTGTCCTCAGGACAAGTGGCCTCCTGAGCTGGTAGATGAGGACAGAGAGCAGAATAATAATCCAGTTATTGAGGAGGAAGCAGCTGATGACCTGCTGAGCCTTTTAGATGCTCACAAGTCTATGGGAGCAGATAGGATCCATCCTAGGTGCTGAGGGAGTTGGCAGAAAAGCTCACCAAGCTGCTTTCCATCATTTACCACAAGTCCTGGCTCACCAAGAGGGTACCCGATGGCTGGTGGTTGGCCAGTGTGATAGCCATCCATAAGAAGGGCTGGAAGGAGGATCCAGGGAGCTCCAGGCCAGTCAGCCTGACCTCAGTGCCTGGCAAGGTTATGGAACAGATCATCTTGAATGCCATCACTTGGCACCTACAGCATGGATTCAGGAGGGGCAGGTCCTGCCTGACCAGCCTAATTTCCTTTTATGACCAAGTGACCTGCCTGGTGGATGCAGGGAAAGCTATGGATTTTGTCTGCCTGGACTTTGACACCATCTAGAGGGGTCTGGACAGGCTGGCTCCATGGGCCAAATCCAACACTAGGAGGTTTAACAAGAGCAGGAGCTGAGTGCTGCACTGTGCCCACAACAAGCCCTGCAGCACTACGGGCTGGGGACAGAGCAGCTGGAGAGAGGCCAGGCAGAAAGGGACCTGGGGGTGCTGGCTGATGGCAGACTGAACACGAGCCAGCAGTGTGCCCAGGTGGCCAAGAAAGCCAGTGGCATCCTGGATCAGAAGTAATGGCCAGCAGGAGTAGGGCAGGGATTCTTCCCCTGTACTTGGCACTAGTGAGGCTGCACCTCAAGCCTTGTGTCCAGTTCTGGGCCCTTCAACTCAGAAAGGATGTTGAGGTGCTGGGGCACATCCAAGAAGGGCAATGAGGCTGGTAAAGGATCTGGAGTGCAGATCCTATGAGGAACAGCTGAGGGAGCTGGGGGTGTTCAGGCTGGAGGAGGCTCAGAGGAGACCTTATCACTCTCTACAACTCCCTGACAGGAGGGTGAAGCCAGGTGGGGGTTCTGCCTCTTCCCCCAGGCAACCAGTGACAGGATGAGAGGACACACCTTAAGCTGCACCAGGGTAGGTTTAGGCTGGACATTAGGAAGAATTTCTTCACAAAAAGAGTGACTGGGCCTTGAGATGGGCTGCCCAGGGAGCTGGTGGAGTCACCATCCCTGGAGATGTTTAAGGAAACCCTGAATGTTGCACTCAGTGCCATGGTCTGGTTGACCATGTGGTGTTTGGTCATGGGGTGGAATTGGATTTGATTATCTCAAAGGTCTTTTCCATCCTAGCTGATCCTTTGATATTCTATGAGACAGCACACCATTAAAGGCCTAAAGAATGCAAACAGACATTATTTTGATTGCTCAGGTGTGCAAATGACTGGAACAGTGAATTCCAGCAAGGACTCAAGCACAAGCAGCCAGGTTGGAGCTTTGTACCCAGAGAGCTGGGAAGCTTTCTGTTTCTATGCTGCCACCTCACCAGTTTTACATTTCTTAGACACAAAAAACTGTTCATGCCTAGAAGCTAAATTGCATTTATTTTGCTTTTCCAAACCTGCTTGAAGCCATGAATTCGTGAGCAACATAAGGGGAAAGAAACAAAAAAACAAAACAAAACAAAAAAAAAGAAAAAAGAAAAGGAATGTGGTTTGTATGATTATCTTTCAATTTCCCTGCCAAATGCTGAAGTTCTCATCTGCAGGCAATCCTCAGCTAATTAATTTCTGAAGTTCATGCAAATGCTCCTTTGCTACCAATACCTGATCCTCCTATTCCAGGTAGCATGTACACAACAACCAACAATTTCAGAAAGTCCCACGGCTGTTCTGATGGCACAAACATTTCACTTACTTGTTGCCATGTTAATCTCAGACGTTCAAATTGCTCTTTCCCATCTTCTGAGCAATCAGAGCAAGTAAATCTGAAAAAGTTATCTCCTTTGAGGTAGCTGAGCTGTTCTCTCAGTTGACCTAAAATGAAAAGGTCAAAATCAATCTTTTTGCCCTTTTATAGGAAAAAGTGCTCCAAAGGAAATTTGGATTTCTTCCAAGATCAGGTTTGTCTCAACAAAAATGACAGAACCACCTGTAAACTCCCATGACACCCTAAGTTACAGATTTTAATTCCGTATTTCTACAGCAGAGGAAAAAGAAAAATCAGGGCTTCTAAACTCACCAGGAGTTAATTTACACAAACATGAACAATTGAAAAATTACATTGGAGGACAGGGAAAAAATGTTAAGACTAGAGTGTTTCTGGAAAGTCACACTCAAAAGATGTTTCTCTACAAGGATGTCATCTCTTTTACTGTATAATTTTATAATTTTTAACATATGAATACCCTGCTTCCATACTGAATTGCAGAATTCAAGTTTCAACTACATTCGATGGGGGGAAAACTCCTCACACTTGGTAAATTAAGAGAATTTCTAAGTGGCAATTCAATGTAAAAAAGTGATTATTTGCCTGAGCACGTCGGCCATTTTCACATGAGACAACTGAACTCCCTAGAACTGAATGATTAGGAAAGAGCACAGTATTTCCCTTTGGCAGCTCATTTACTCTGCACATTTGTATGTGACTACCGTTGCTTTGCAACTGGCCTTTTCTGCTCCTTGGATTTGTTCCACAGCAACTGCAGAGAGGAACATATTTGTAAAATAAAACAAGTTGAGTGTTAAATGAAGTGGTCACGTGAGATAGTTCATGCTGCCCTTAACTCTGCTTCATTTTTTTCTATTAATACATTTCAAGTTAATATTTCCCTTTATTGCATAGTAATTAAATAGTCTGGCGCTGGTTTCATTAAATTAACACCTAAACATTCACTAACACGCCTTGAGAGGAGATTTTTACACTATAAATTTTGGCAAATCCTAAGAAGGCAAAAAGGGCAGATCTGACATATTTGCAAAGCAGGTGCCACCTAAACAGTTCCTTATTTCTAACCACAAACAAATAAATAAACCCCACAAAACCCCCGAATCAAATCAAACAAAAAAAAAAAAAACCAAAACCAAAGCCAAGATGTTTAGAAATATCTGGCTCTTGACTGCAATAACAGATCAGGTAATCCAGAATTAAGAATGTAAAGCTGTCTGTTACAGTGCTAACGGCATCTATCTGTGCCAGAGGAGAGGCTAAATTCTGCAGCTTGCCCCTAACACCCCCAGAGGTGGCTGCTGAAGGCTGGGCATGTTTCTAAGCCAACTTAAATTCACATTATTGGGAAAACATTAAGGTTGAGATTTAGCCATATGCTCCACAGATGTGACAAATCAACAGGGAGGGGGGAAAAAAGTAACACACAAAGTCCTTTTCCTCCCCAGAGCTTTACAGCAAGGGTCATTATCTGAGTGACCAGAGAGGTCAGGTCGCTTGGCCCAAGCCCCTAAACAGCTGCAAGAATTGTGAGGATGGGCAACTTCTGAACTTTGATGTTCTCTATTAATTGAAAAAGACAGTTTGACTTCCCCAGGAAAGCACCAGCTCTGGGCACACACAGCTCCTGGACTGCAGTGTCTAACACAGCCCCTGCCAGCAGGCATCACCCACCAAGGCAGGACGGGGAGCAGTCCAACAAGCTGGGAAAGAGGAACACAGGACAACACAAACACCTCGCAAACACCACCACGGCCAGCACAACACAGCCTTACTTGCTGGGATCCACTTCTGGCACTTCTCACAGTAATAGGACATCTCCTCCATCCAGGACGTTTCCCCCTCGTCGCTGTTCAGGGAGTCCCCGCTCTGGTCGTGCGATAAATCCACGGAAGCCTGGTCCTCAGACTCCACGATCAGGAGAGTCTCCCCTTCCACCTCGCCCTCCTCCAGCCCCTCGGAGGTGGAGGTCCTGGTGGCTTCATCGTCGTGGCGGCTGAGCAGCCCACCCATGTGAACGTTGTTGGCCATCCTAGAGGCAGCCTGCCCAACACTGAGCTGTTCCTCCCCAGCTTCGGACGGGGGCCGAAGGCTCCACAGTGCAAGGACCAGTCACAGACGAAAAGGGTTTTTGTCTGCACTAAAGCTGCAGAGGCTGGATTATAATTTACACAAAATAACCAGTTTTTCACAGATTACCTCTGTTTGTTACAACACCTGCAAGAAGTGAGATGCAAACGACCTTCAAACGTCTTTAATCAAACCTCTAAGGAGCCAGGTCAGTGCCTAGGGCTGCTGGGAACGTTTCTCCATTAGCGCCTTTTCTCTCTCTTCAATGAGCTGCTTTGTCAGAGCAATCTGCTCTTCTAACAGGCGAACGTTCTCCTTCTTCTGATTCTGACGCTCAAGATCTCGGACAACGCCACTTCGCAGCCTCTGAAAACACAAAGGACAGGGTTTATCACAGCCCGGGGGATGCTGACCGGGACCAACCCCACCCAGGCTCCACCCCTCCCGCGAGGCTGGTCCCTCTGCTGCCTTTGCAGGGTCTTCCCACAGCAACTTAACGTCGCTGGAATCTTCAGGATATCCAGAATCACCACACCAAAAAGTGCTTTATTTGGACTCACTTCAGATGGTTGGGTTTACTAAGTGACAAAGCTATTGAGCAAATAAATGCTCGGAATGTGTAATTCCCATGCCATGCAGGATGGATGTGATCGAAAAATCCCTGTCATCTCTGACCTAAATCTCTACCAAATCAAAATAAGCTCCTCAAAACTTCTCTGCTTGGAGGCAATTTTTGTGACAAAATGGAAAATATTTTAAGAAAAATTGGCTTGTGTCTTCATTTGCTTCTTTCTGCTCATGTCTTAATCTTAAAAAAAAAATATCCACAACCTGCTTATGCCAAACTCTTGAAAAGGCAAGGCACTTGCTTCACAAATATCCCCTTTACCTAAAATGTTCGTTATAAATCATGTAAATATATAACACATAAATAAATAAATACATCACATGCAACACAACACCAGCAGCTTTCAACCTGGGGTGCCACCCCTCAATGGGTGTAAAAAGCCTTAGGAAAATCCCAGCTGCTTCCTCCACGTGCTTCTCTCTCGCTTACCTGGACATTTTTACTCACATTGATACTTTGATAATTAGGTGAAAGATCAATAATTTTTTGACCCATTTAAATGATGCCAAAATGCACCTGCAAATAATTTATTAGAAAGCTGACCCTGAAGTCACTTGAGAGGATGTCTGTGACTATTATTCAACAAGTTATCACAGGGTCTGATTCCTCACCTAGCATGCCAATGACTGCACACTTCAAATGCAATCATTTCTCCTGTCAAGATCAAAACAGAAAGGTTTTGTTAAAGAAATAATTTTATCTTGTTAAGAAAATGCACAGACATATGTGCCTGCCAATAATCAAAACTCTCCAGAAATTAATCTAATAAAACCAGTTTCTTCCCACCAGCTTCCATCAACTGAACTCAGGCTACAAATTAATGTAATTACTGATTACTATGAATCAGTAATTTGAAACTGAACACAAAGTTCATAAACTGATTATTACCCTACTATTAGTTAATAACAATAAAGATGTGAGGAGATACAAGGTAAGTGATCAACTGCACCAAGAATGTAATCCTTCTTCCTTCAAAAACACTGCAATCTTTCAGATGGTGGAGGTATTTACTATGAAAATGCACATTTTGCAAAACACACCTTTAGAATTTGAGTGTCACAAGTGACAAAGACCTGAAATGAGAAAGTTAGTCTTCTCATCTTCCTCTGTTCTTGGAAGTTAGCCCTGCTTGTCTCCTGCAGGCATGAAAAGCATGTGCAAGCTCAAAGCACTCTGGGCATGGCACATCAATTTATAAAAGTCAAACGTTTATAATCTGCATAAAGATAAACTTGAAATAATCTCTACACCAGGACTGTAAAATATCCACATTATTTATTTCCATTATGTTATCTAAATAACTGGATCTGTTAAACATGAAGCCACTACTGCTTGACTTGGCCATGAAGAATTATAAAAAGAAAATCACAGATTTAATTTACAAAACATAAGCTTTGAGCCTTGGACCTTCTGAAAAGGTATTAGCCTGTAATAGGATTTGGGTCAAAAAGATCCACGAGGTTTAGGTGTCCCATGAAACACCCAGGGGTGATGTTTATTCTGCAGCAGATGTTCAAAATACAGCTGCCATTAATTGCAGCTGCAGTTCAGTTTAGGAGCATTTAGCATCTATTCTTGCCAGATCCTCAGTGCCTCAAGGCAGGCACACTGAATCAGAGCAGCCAGCTACAAAAATGTGATGTGATCTACCCAAAATATGTTAGGTGATCTACCCAGCACATCCATCAGCTCTGGCAATGCAGAGCCATTGCTGGCTACCACTCCAGGATCCCAGCTATCCTCTCCTTGCTCCTCCCTGTGCCATTCAGTGTTCTCCAACTCCTGCTCACACAAACCTGCCTCCTTCCTTACCCAGACCCCTCTCATCCTCCAAATTCCATCCCTTTCAAGCACTGACAGAGACAATCTCTTGAGGGGAAGAAAATATAATCCTCTAATTACAGAATGTATCATAAAGCCCAAGCAACAGCCAGCTGAGCTGGGCTATGGATTGGGAAGTTGAACTCTGGTGTTCTGTGACTTCTGACAACCTCAGTGTCATTTAACACACTGTTAATGTGTGCATTTTCTATATTTTTTTTTGTATGTAAGTGGAGAAGGATCAGATGTGTGCCCTCATATAACCCTGGGCTCATCAGCAGGGTCCAGACCAGCACACTCACTGCCCACACAGCACAGCTTTACACAAACACACAGCTTCTAGTTCCAGGCAGGACTGCTCTGCTTTAGGACTCACCATGGTCATACCTGACACCTTTTGGCTGTGGGATCCCTGGCACACAGGCCACCTGCCAGGAATTCCCTGGTTTTTGTAAATATAGCACAGAGAACCACCCTGTTCAATTACCACGCGGTGCTTCTGACAGCCTACACTGTGCCTACCCTGGCAAAACAAAAGGGGAGCAGGGGCAGGAGCATGGCACAGCTCAGGGCTGCCTGTCCTCCAGCAGGCTGCATTTGTGGGGCTGAGGAAAAACAGGGCACACCAGTGGGACAGCACAGCCAGACAGGGGAGAGCCCTGGGAACACTGCCAGGAGGGTGGCCTCGGCTAGAGGCTGCAGGATCATCACATCCCCTGTGCGTGCTGGCTGCTGGAGAGCGAGGGAAGCACCTCTACCGAGCCTCACATGGAGCTCTCTGCTGCTATTTGCCCCTGCAGGGAAACGCACAGGACAGCTTTAGGGAGCTGGTGCAGCTAAAAGAGCGAGGAAAGCACAGGGGCCAAGGCAGGAAAACGCGGGGTAGGGGTGGCTTGTGGAGAGAGCACCATCGGGACAGCGCTGGGCAGGGCCTCTGGGAGCCGGGCTGGGCACACACAGTGCCCGCAGCCCCCAGGGCTGGGGCACGGCTCAGGCGCGGGCAGGGACACGGAGCTGCGGGAATGGAGGAATGGATGGAGGGATGGAAGGAATGGAGGAAGGATGGAGGGATGGAGGAATGGATAGAGGGATGGAGCTCACGTAGGCTCAGGTGCGCGCACGGGGCGTGGCTTGGTAGTGGGCGGGGCTCCCCGCTACGCCGGCAGGTGGGGGCGGGGCATGCCGGGCCGCCAGGTGAGGGGGCGTGGCCTGGATACAGCGGGCGGGGCCTCCCTGACCAGGGGGCGGGGCCGCACTGAGGGCCGGGGCAGGGCCCCGCTCGCCGCCTCCCCCCCGCGGCCCGCGGCGCGCACTCACCTCCAGCTCCCGGCGCTGCTGGATGTGCACGGCCGCCACGATGGCGGCGGAGAGCAGCGCGGAGACGGCCAGCGCCAGGCGGGAGCCCCGCGACATGGCCGGCGGGGCGGCGCGGGGCCGCGGCGGGGGAAGCGCCGGGCGGGCGGGGGTGCGGGAGAGCGTGAGGCGGTGGCGCCCCGCCCCCGGCCGAGCGCCGAGCGCAGCGAGCCAGGCCGGAGCAGCCGAGCGCCGATGCGGGGCGGGGCGCGGCGGCGGGAGGCGGGAGCGGGAGCGGCTCCCCCGAGATGCCGATCCGGGACCGGGCACTCTCACCCTGCCTCCCAGAAACCCTGTCGTGGGGCGCTAAACTCGCACCCTGCTGGCCAGAAACCCTGCCGAGGGGTGCTAAAAACCGGCCTTTGTTCCCTCAGCGCCCCTGGGGGTTGGGTGCCCAGCTGTGCCCAGCTGTGCCCGTGTCTCCTGGGGCTGTTCCCTGGAGCTTCCTGCCGGCGAACGCGAACAAAAGGAGGTTTCTTGTGCGTGCAAGAAACATTTCTGGTTTTGTCGAGTGAAGACCACCAGTTCTGCGTTCTCCTCGCCCAGAAATCCCGAATTGCATGGGAGAAGCAGCTGGAGAAAGCTGCTGCTGTTCAATTGTTTGGTTTCTTCTCATTGTTCAGTGTGTGGCCTTAAGGCCTCGTGTTTGCCAGTTTTTCGTGCTCTGAAAACAGAATTATTCCATCCCCAGCCCTGTCTGCAGTGGAAGAGAGAATTAAAACACACGTCAGGCTGATCCCTCATCATTACAATCTTTTTCATCTCTCTGCTGAATGAACGTGATTAAAGTGAAAGGTGAAATTAGTGGGGATGATAATATCCAATGGAGTCTAATGGCTGTGCTCTCGGTGCTGTGTTTACTCTCATTAGGGTTTGTGCATAAGTGCTTGTAAGGGGTCCAGGGCCACTGGAGTGCCAAGAACGGGGTCAAGCCAGGAGCCTGGTGGATGGGAGCCTGCACAGAACCCTTGGCACTGGGGAAGGGTGCAGCTCCCCCAACTCTACCCAGCCTTGTCATTAATCCCTGGAGGGACCAAAATCCCCAGGGAGCAGGGAGCATTCAGGCTGCGCTTTCACAATCTCAGTTTCTGTCTCAGATTCTGCCCTGGTGGTTCAGGTGCTCCTGCTCCTCCTGTTCTCCCAAGGGCTGCGCCTTGCTGAAGGGCTCAGCTCCCCTGCCCTGACCCTGCTCTTCTGCTTTGCCCCCTTTCCGTGCTGTGAGGTGAGAGGGGACCTTTCCCAAGCCCAGATTAGCAGCTGGTCTGGTTTAAAAGCCCTTTTTCCTTTCTTGGAGCCCGACTGCAGGGAGAGGGAAGCAATGGAGGTGGAGGGCAGGAGTGCCCAGAGGGAATGGATGTGCACTAATGGGGGATGTTTTCCTGCTGGGAAAAACCTTCCCATCTGCTGGTGGGCAGGAGGACACGAGAGAAGAATTCAGCCCATCAAACATAAGCTTGGTGGCTGATGTCCATGAGACTCCCAAACGGAGAGGCAGAGGATGGGCTTAAGCTGAGGGAGAGGTGGATCAGGAGGGTTTCTCTGCTGGGTAAACCTCTGCCATGCCCAGAGCTTTGGTGCCCTCTTTCCTGTGCCTGGTTCCTCCTTAGCTGGGCCGGGAATAGCGGCGCAGCGCTCACGGAGGTGGGGCCAAGCGTCAGGCGGAAAAGGGTTGGGTCACACCTGAAGGAGACTGGAAAGCTTAAGGCCATTTTTCCCCTGGGCAAACAGCTCAGATCTGGATAATGATCTCGGATAACATCTGCAGTCCATCCTTAGGGGGCATTTTTATCCTGGATTTCAAAGAAAATTCAGCTTGTGCAACCCCTGTGTGCCTCATCCACCTTCCACGCTCTTTCACAGGCATTTGGCACCCTCTTTGATAGGGCTGCATGGCAGGCCCTGTCTCAGCAAGGCTTCCATGTTTATTTCCCAGTTCCAGCCGTTCTGATGGATGAGGAGGAGTTCTGGCCAGGCTTTGGGTCAGGGGTGGTCACTCTGGGTAGCATCCTGTGAGGAGAAGGGGTGGCAGTGTCAGCTCAAGTTTGTATTAGCCACCAGAGAATCCAGAAAACGGGCTGCTCACTTGTGGCTTGCCTTAGTGGCAAAAGGAAAAGGACTGAAGCCTAAGGAAACCCAGCAGGATGTGGAAGGGGAGGGAGAAAAGTTCGAGCACAGCCCATCTCCAGGTTTGGTCCTGAACCACAGCCCCCTCCTGCTCCGTTTGTCCTGTGTAATGTGAGGAACACACCTCTCTTATCAAACTGCAAACTAACAAAAAATAATAATAGCAATTTCAGAAACCATCCTAAAGGCACGTTTTCCAAAGCTCTCTCGGTTTCCCCCCAGAGTTCTGGTGAGCTGCTGGCTGTCCTTCCCTCTCTGCAGAGGCAGCTCTCCCTCCCTCCCTCCCTGTACGTGTGTGTCTGTGTGTGTGCTCACAAGAGGGACTTTGCACACACCCAGAGCTCTCCACTGGGACACAGGGGCTCGTCTGCCTCAGTGGCAAAGACAAAAAAACCAAAACCTGAATTCAGCAAATTCCATTTGCCCTGTGAAGCTGAGCAGGAGTGTGGGTGTGGGTGCCTGCACAGCTCTGCCGAGGTCTCGGGGTAGAGGCAGAGCTGGGGAGGGGAGCAGGCTGTGCCTGCTGCTGTTAGCATTGATTTTCTCCTTATGGCAGTGCTAATTATAGCAGCAAAAAGAGCTAATTGCTGTGTTGTAGGCACTTTAATCTCACCGTGATACCTTTTCCCCTCCCAGAAACAGAATTATTCCTGTCCCTCCGCAACAGGGACGAACCTACCTGAGGTGGTGCAGGCACTGATGGTCCAGGCACAGCCACCCTGGCCCTGCAGGAAATGTTTCTGTAGGATTTGCTGGCGGGGTCGTGTTGTTTGTAATCAAAAGTGCATTATGCAGAGGTAAAAATTGTAATGTGTAACTTTTTGTGTCCCTCCTGTGTAATTTGGAGGCTTCTCTGAGCACAGAAACCCCTAAAGTAGTTTAAATTCATGAAATGTATGCATTAAAGATGCTTTGTTTTGACCAGGTCAGCCTCCTTTCCAGGCAGGTGGAAGTGTGCCTGGCTTGGGTGAGTTTTATTTTTTGATGGGTATGAATGAAGTGAAAGCCCTTGGAACTCATCTCCTCAGCACTTGCACAGAAAGAAGCTCTGTGAACCTGTTCTCACCAGCAATTTGGATTAATTTTGTTGCTCCTCCTATTCAGACAAGCCCCAGGGCCCTCTGATAGTTCTTCCCAGGGAGCTGGAGGGAAGCAAATCTGATTGTCCTGAGATTTGAATGATGGAGTAAAGATAAATTAGGGGGGAAGATGACAGAATTCTTTACGAGCAAGGAGCGCTGAAACTTTCCTTCCGTTTGCAGGGCAGCCTGTGAAACGGTTACTTGGGATTTTAAATTCCCCGTGCACTTCCTCCTTCCAGCCGAGAGGGCAGGAGCTCCGGGCAGCCGCCGCTGGAGCCGTGCTGCTTTTATAGCCGGGCTGGTGCGATCGCAGTTCGGCAGCCAGCCCCGGGGACACCGGCGGGTCACCTCCAGCTTAATCAACTAAGGTGTGGGGCTGCCGCCGGGCGCCAACACCTCATATTGCCCTGGCCAGAGGGGGAAAGGGGGCCCCCAGACACCCCAAGCTCCTTCCCTGGCATCACCGGCGTGAGGGAGTGAGGAGGAGGGTCTGGATGCCCCTCCCCATCATATCCCTCCCTGTTATCCCCATGGCACAGTAGGGTGCTGCAGAGGGTACCCGACCCAGGGAGTGCAGTCTGGCTCCCTCCTGCAAATGCGGGCAGAGGCCAAAGTCTGCCTGCTCAGGAGCAGGGAGAGGATGTAACCCCAGCAGTAATAATTATATTGGTGGCAATTGCACAGACCCTTGCCCGCGGCCGGCGGCGGCAGCGCTGCTGGGAACTGAGAGCAGGGGTGTTGCTGGCTGGGGGCTGGGCTTGTTCTCTCCTGGCTGTCCTTCCCTGTCCTTCCCTTTGATTGTCAAAGATCAAAACCGTTGTGCATGGATCCCCAAAGTGTTGGTGGGGTAATTTTGCAGCAAGACAGGAAGGTGGGGGGGGGGGTCCTGGCCCCCAAAGCAGGGTGAGCTGCACCCCCAGCTCACACACCCTGCCAGGGCTCTCCCATGGGGAGGAGGGATTCTTGGGCTGCAGCCATGAAGGCAGCAGGGAGAGGGGGGCTCATCTGGGCGTGTGTGGAGGGGCCAGAGGCACCCATGGATGCTGCAGCCAGCTCTGAGCCCTCTAGGTGGTCAAGCCAGAGCTGTAAGGAAAGGAGCCCAGCTGGAAGCAGCACCCCTGCGCTGCCATGGCCATTCCACAGCAGCAGGGATGTGTGTGTGCGTGTGTGTGTGTGTGGTGTGTGTGCGCCGGCGTTCCGCTCCTCCTGGGCGTGTTGGAGCACATGCTCCGCTGTAGCACAGGCGGGACAGGCAGGGACTCTCCAGCAGCAGCGCTGCATCCCCATTGGAAGCAGCCCTGCCCCTGCACGCGTGGCACCGGGACAAAAAGCAGGAAAGGTGCATCTTTAACAAGGCAGTGCCCGGCACAGGGCTGGGGACATACTGTCCTGTCCCCTGGCTCTGCCTGGGGCCGTTTTGTGCCCGGGCTGGCATCACCACTGCCTTGCTCGTGGCCAAGGCTGTCCTGGTGGTCTTCCTCATCGGGGAGGAGCTGGGAGGAGTGCAGCAGATCCATCTCCTCTTTCTTCTGCTGCCAAAACCCCAGGGAGCTGCGCTGCCAGGGTGCTCAGCCAGGGGTGGCAGCAATGGGACTGTCCCAGAGCACCCAGCTGGGGACAGTTACTCCTTCCTCCAGCTGACCCTCTCTGCCCTTATCGCTTCTTTCTCACTCTAATAATCCTGCAAAAGGAGAGCGATGGCAGGGACGGCGCCTAGCCCCTCCTGGAGATTTTTGAAATGGTAAAGAAATGCTTGAACTCCCTACGCATACAATGGGATTTATGGCAGCCGTCATCCGGCAGGAATGAGGAAGCCTTGGGGGGCCCCAGAGGTGCCATTTGTCCTTGGGGAGGGGACAGGGGATTTTCTACCACCGAGGTTTGAGCTTGGCGGGGGATGGCAGAGATGGCAGGGCTTGTGGGAGGGGAGAACCACAGCTTATCACGCCGTGCCAGCTGCGGGAAGCACGGGGTTCAAAGGCACGCTCATTCTTTTCAGGAACCTGGAAAGAGACTGGCTGAGTCAGACCCCAGTTGTGGCTCATCCAGCTTTTTTCCACCAGCTTTTCACGGAGAGCTTTCCCCCTGTCTTCCCAAACCTCGACAAATGCTTGTCATCCCAGTCAGCTAATGGGCTTCGCATTCCTTTCTTGAGCTCTCAGCTTCCACAAGTGCATCCCAACAACAGTGCATCCTGGTGGCGGTGCATCCCGACGTGCCGTGTATCCCAGAGCCAGGGAAAATGTGCCTTTTCCAGGGCAATACCTCCCATCTGCATGGGAAGCAAACTCAGGCCGGGCAGCAATATGGGAACAGGGAGATGTGGTGATGATGAGTCGAGCATAATGCAAGGAGGGAAAATGCCTCTCACAAGGATAAAGCCAGGGAGTGGGGTGTCAGCAGACCACCTGTGGTATCCTTTCCACTGCATTCCAGCAGCCCCCTCCAGAGACTGAATTGGGAAGCTGCTCAAGTGGCCAAACCCACTTGGCTGAAGCTTCCTGTGACCTGCCAGAGAGAATCCAAAATCCAAACAACTGGGCAAGAAGGATGAGAGGCTGCTGCCACATCTCTTCACTGTTCACACAGCTGTTGGGTTTGGTCTCTTATGAAAACACCAGGGAGACACAGGGCATTGAGGGCCACCACCAGCAGTGACTGGTTCCTGGAAGAGGCTGGAGGAGCTCTGACTACGTGGAAGTTTTTGGAAGTCAGAGCCCATGTGGATTTGCTGGTGTCTAAAAAGGTGATGTATTTTGAAGCACAGCAGAAACTTTCAGAGGGAGTAGCTTTCTGTCCATTATTTAGCTACTCCTGCAGGATACTCCTGTGATTTCACTGCCTTTGGAACCTCTGCTGCAGGATCAGGCTGGTAGGAGCACACTGAAGTCCCCAGGGAGGAAACACTGGGCAGTAGGACTGCAGGAAACCAAGCAACAAAAAACCCCAAGCTAGACAATACAGGCAAAGCTGGCAAGGGGCTTCAGAGATCTCCAGAGACAGATGCTCACACAATCACCTTTCCATGTCAGTCTGAGAGCTCAGGGCTCTGCTGGCCACCTCGTGAGAGTGGACATCTCTCCAAGAGGCAGAGATGCTCCCAGACTGGTGCTGGACCACGTGTAGGGCATGTGAGGCACACAGGATCCTGCAGCAGCCCCTTCTCCCAAGCACAGGGCCACAGATACCAGTGGGGAGGATGCTCAGGGGATGCTGCACTCCAACACCCACCACAGACCTCACAGGGGGGCCATTTCCACACCGAGTGGGACCTCTGGGCTCGGTGGGAACCTGCGGTGATGCTGGGTGCCCCGAGAGAGCGGAGCCACAGTGAATGGGCAGCCAGAGAGACGGGGCTGAGCCGCTGGGGAGAGTGGGAAGGAAGTGGAGCCATCGGTCGAGGAAGACAGGGAGACGCCGGGAGTGGCAGGGGCCGTGGGAGGCAGGGAGACAGGAGCCCGGTGAGTCAGCCTGGTGGGGTGCTTTGAAACGCGGCAGCGAAGCACAGGCAGGGCAGGTTCTGCCGCAGCCTGGGGAGGCATCTCCCCCCAGCTGGCACCTTCTCCATCCCTCCCTGCTCAGTCAAGGAAAGCAGATCGCCCTCCAAACTGGGGCAGCCTGCAGAGCCGCTGCTCCCTCCTTCCAAGATAATGCTGGCCCGGAGCCGCTCTGGCTCCTGCCGCTGCGGTGAGGTGTTTCCTCATCTAAGCAGGAGAGCTGCCAAGACCTGGCTTGGAAGCAGGGCTTTCCAGTGGCCAGGCCCCAGAGCTGCCAGCACAGAGGGTGACCGGCGCAGCAGCTTTGCTCTGCCCAGCAGGGCTCACATCCCCCTGCGCTCAGCGGGCCGGTGTTCACCCAAAGGCCGTGCTGTAGGTGGGAAGCTGCCCTCGGAGGCAGGAGCAGCCCCTGGGGCGAGGCGAGGCGCGGTGCGGGCGGGCGGGCGCTGCCGAAACCCGGCTGAGTCAGCCCCGCTGCCGCGGGCGGGCGGCGCAGCGCGGGCAGGACCGGAGCATCCCCGGCAGCGCCTCGGCTCTTCACAGACACATGCTGAGCCGCTGCTCACATCTCGGGTTTTGTGTTGCTGAAATGGCTCTCAAGGTATTAAAGAGTCTTTTTTTTTCCCAGCCCGGCGACCGAAGAAGAAGTCGAGATTCCTCAGCTCTGGTTTTTAAGGTTGTTTATTTTCTTTTATCTAATACATTGTTTTTTGGACCTGTGGAAATCTGTCCAGCAGGTCGGGTTGAGGCACACTGACTGCCCTTGGGGCGGTGTTAGTTTTTCTACTAGAAACTACGTGTACTTTATTTAGAATCATTTTCTAATACCTATTATTTATGTTAGACATTCTGTCTCTACCTTAAACCAGTCTAGAAGTGTCACCATCACAGCAGAAGATGGAGGACAAGAAGATGAAAGACAGGACACGCCTAGATTCCTTCATCTTGCCTCTTGAACCCCCATTCTAAAACCCCAAAATTCTACTTTTTCACCTGGTGATAAATTCACTATCATTCTACTCAAACTTTTGTGGTTTGTAAATCCTCACACAAAGCTGGTAATTTTTTTCCATGGGTTAAAATCAAAGGCACAGGTGTCTTTGACTCTGTGCCAAGGTCTCTGAGCCCCTTCTCACGGTCTTGAATCACCCAGGGCAGCCAGAGGAGTATCCTGGGTTCCAACACACAGAGACAACCAGGTGGAAGGAAAGCCAGGGCTGGAAGCAGCGTGTGACTGAGGAGAGGGTTTTGTGCTTTTCTGTGGGCTTTCAAGACACAGTCTTCAGAGGTCCTCACAATCCTGCCTGAAAGACCCCATGGCATGCCTGACCTCCACTGGGTAATCCAAGGAGGCTGGAGGGTGGAAAAGGCTGCACAGGAGATGCTCTCCCTTGCTGTAATCTTGCCTCGGTTGAATGTTCTGTGAGCCTCTCTCTGTGACCCCAGGGCTCCTGGTGGCCTGGCAGTGCCCATTCCTGGGTGCTGCACTGAGCCTTGTGCTCACCATCCCGCCTCGGGGCGTTTCAGGGAACTGATGTCACACCAGGGTGTGTCCTGCAGAGGCCTGGGCACTGCTTTGACACTCAGACTCTTCCCCATCTCTCCCAAAATGCATCTTGAGAGCAGTGTGAGGGCTCACCAGCCAAGGGGGGGTCAGCTGGGTTTTTGGGTGACTTGCAGCAGCCCAGGTGTCCCAGCCCTGGTGTGTCAAGGACACTACAGACCCTGAAGATGAAGGTTCATTTTCCCAAGGGTATGAAGCTGTGGCCTCTCCTGCATGGTCAGTAAACTTGTATAAATCTCCTCACCCGAGTTCTGCTGGGAGCCAGAAACCAAAGGTTGCACGGCCAAGCTGCTGTACCAGCCAGGTTCTCATCTCTGCCTGGCCTGGTGGGACTCAAAATAATGAGAAATGGCCAGAAAAGGGGTCCTGAGTGACTGCAGGGCAGAGCAGCCCCTGCAGGTGGACCTCCTGGACTCCCTCCCTTCCCATGCCAGAGGAGTGATGGCTGGGGACAAGATGCCACTGGGGGTTGAGCAGGAAGGTCCCTTTGCTGGATTCCATGCTGAAGGCATTGCCCTGGCACTGCTGAGGGGCTGTGCCTTTCAACAGCACTCAGCTCTGACGGGCTGTGCAGTCAAACCCTCATGCCTCCCAGGCCATGTCCCTTTGCAGCCTCACCGTGCTGATCATGGTGAAAAGTAGCCCAGGCAAGAAGAAGAATGGACAGGGCTCCCTGGGATCACAGCTGAAATATTCCCTGTTCACAAACCAAACTGAGCTGTTGTCCCCCGAGCAGTGCCTTCCTTTCCTGGGCTCCTCTCAAGCCCAGCTCCTTCCCTGGCTCCCTACAGCCAGGTCCTTGCTCACAGGCACACTGTCCCCACTCCCTCCTGGGTGCCACATCAACAGGGTGATGCTGGCAGTGACATGGGGTCCTCCAGAATGGGGGGATGAGTCCCCCTGCCCCTTGCACGTGGCCAACAATCCAACCCCACCCATGGTTAGTGTGGGAAGTGATTGAGACTGCGACACAGGGCTGGTTCTTTCTTTGATCCCATCTTTCCCTCCTCACTCCCAAGTGATCTGAGTGAAGTGAAACACATTTTAGTAGTCAAATCCATAAGGGTGGGTCCCACTGTGCTTTGACCCTACGGCACATTTTGTACATTTAATTTGATTTACACCCGAAATATTAATTTAATGTGCTAGATTTTCTCCCACACCCAAGTAATGCTGAAAATTATACAAGATCCTACAGAAATGTTTGTGCCATTACCTCGTTAGCATCATTATTTATCAAGTTTAATTACAGTGCTGAAGCTCTACATGCAGCATTGCTCCAGTGGGAGCATGGAGAAGGTTGTGGCCATCCAGTGATGTGTCTGTGGGCTGCCTTGCTCGCAACAAGGATCCCCAAAAATCCCCAAAAATCCCATTTCATGTGCCTCCCTGCAATGGTGGTGGTGGGGTCATGCTGTGAGCACGCTCCTCAGGCTCCTCCAGGTTAGCAAATACCAAGGTATTTGTAGGAAAGGCAGGATGGTTTTCCTATGGGCTCTGGATGAGCAACACCAACCATCAACAGTCTGCATTTCCAGCTGGTGGCTCAGCATGTAGGCAGCCCATTACCACTGGAATGCTCTCCTTCATGGAGCTGGTACCTCTCCACCCAGCTCCTCTTGCCTTGCCAGGGGCTGCAGGACTTTCTCTCCACTCTGTGTCTCCAGTGGTGCTGGGCACACCTCAGCCCTGATCACTCGTGTCAAGGCTCCAGTGCTGATGATGATATTATTATTATTATTATTGTTATTGTTGTTACTGTTATTATTCCTGATTCAGCCATGCTTGTAACTGCACGTCTGACTTAGAGCACCCCGTGGAAGTGAAGTGTGTGCTCTAGGACCTCATTAAGTGAGAACCTCAAAGCAGGATTTGAGAAAGCCCAGATGACAGTGAAGTCGTTTCAGCAAGCTCTTGGCTTGGGAGCACTCTGATTAATGTCATTTGCTACCTCTTTTGCCTTAAAAGACAAGGAGTCGCTAAAATAAAAGAAACCTCAAAGCTGAAAGCACTGCAAAAAAAAAAAAAAAAAATCAATTAAGCCCCACATAGCTGTATTTTGTCCTGGAGCAAAATCTCAGACATAACAGAGAAATTACATAGCCTGAAAGAGAAAGATAGAAAGGAAAGGTTTTATGTGCGGTCTCGCTGAGGTATTGCCCGAAGCCATGCTGAGGTGGCTTCCCAGCTGGTACCTGCGAAAAATGTAAACTCCCCACAGGAGTAGGGGGAGCAAGTAGGTGCTGGGATACCCTGGTGAAAATTCAGACTGCTGGAGGAGCTCTCTGACAGCGCATCACCTGATGTGGGGCTGGAGCTTTGCCCCTGGGGCTCCAGAACACTAACGGGGACATCGGCATCCAGCAGAGCTCTTTCATCTGGCCGTGATCTCGGAAGGCGTGTTCCTTTCAGAGGCTCCAGGTCCAGGCCCTGAAGTTAAATCCTGGTCTCAATGAAACCGACAATGAAACTCCCATCAATCCCCCCCCGGTCCGTGCTCTGCCCTGTGGGAGGACAGCGGCTCCCCCAAAAGGAGTGACTCCGTTTGAAAGGCCTCTTCCCTGGGGAAACAGGGAAACGGCTCCCGGTGCTCATCCCCGCAGCTGCCCCAGCCCGGTGCCGCCTCTGCCGCAGGGATGAGCTTGGGGACAGAGGCACCAAGTGCTTTCAACAAAAAATCAGATTGAACAGGAGACGGGAGAAGGGATCCCTGAATGTTGTTAAACACCCAAGGCCACGCCATGCTCTGCTCTGCTCGCAGACTTCTTGCGGGTTTTCTTCTGTTTCTTTTGCTTCCTTCCCCAATACCCTAACCTCTTGTCTTTGTTTCATTTCCACTTCGGGAAGAGGGGGAAGACGACAAGAGGCAAATAAAAGAAAAAAACAAGGAGGGAAGAGAGAAAAGGCTGTGACACGTTTTGAATTTTAAATCAATGACTGAAAAAGAATAAATTTATTTTTTCTTTTTCTCTTTTTCTTTCTGAACAGAAGAAAGGCTAGTCATTAAGAAAAGTAATAAGAACTTTCTCTTCCTGCTGCTGCCCCCAGGACAGCTCGGCCTCTTTCCCGGCGCCTCGGCAAGTCTTCCCCTCGACAGGCAGTCCCGGGGGGCTCTCTGCTCGGCCCCCCGTGGGCGGCGGGACCCGCACGAACGGGGAGCAACCCCGGCCCCCATTCCCGGCAGGGCATCCCGGTGCGGCGGCGGAGAGAAGGGCAGCGGGTCCGGCCCGGCGGGGGCTCCGCCGGCGGGGAGGCGGCAGCGGCGGGGCTCCCTCCCCGCTTGGGTTTTTGGTTTGGTTTTTGTTGTTCTTTTTTTCTTTTTCTTTTTTTTTTTAATTTTCAGACGTTAAATTCTTTTGCAAACATTCATGCCTTAGGAAGGGCTGGAACAAAGCTCAGCTGCTCCAACCGGTCGGACAGGTAAGCAGACTTGTTGACACCGTTATGTTTGCAGCACGCATGCTCCTTCCCAAGTTTCCTGGTGCATTTTTCTATTCCACCTTATGAAACTTTCCTCCCCCCCCCGCCCCCCCCACTCTCTCCCCTCTCCTCCCCTCCCCTTCCCCTCCCCGCGCCTCAGCGGCTCTGCCCGGTGCGTGCGGTCCTGCTCCCCCGGACGGCAGCGCAGCCCCGTCGGGCTGCGGGCGGGCGGCGGGGCTGAAGCGGCCGCTCCGCTCCGTGCCCAGCCGTGCCCCCTGCCCTCGCCATGCCCAGAGCCTTCCTGGTGAAGCGCCGGAGCCCGCAGCCGGCGGTGCGCAGCTGGGATGGGCTGCCCGACGAGGAGAGAGCCGACACCTACATCCCAGGTACGGCCCGGCAGCCGCCGCCCCGCGCCGGGCGCCGCCGGGAGGGACGGAGGGAGCGGGGTCCCGGCGGTCCGCGGAGGGGACGACTCGGGGAGGGGGATTTGCCGGGCCTGGGGAGCCCCGAGGGGGCGGGCGGCGGCTTTAGAGAGAGCTGTGCGAAACGCGGTGGAGGGGACACGGACGACGCTCGGGGGAAAAGTGCCCGAGCAGCGGCAGGGGTGCCACCTCCGCCGGGCCGTGTGCCCCCATGCCTGGCAGCGTCTCCCACGCCGGGGATGGCGGGGCGGGGAGCGGACCTGGGGGGGAATGGGTGCGTGTGTGTGTGTGTGTCCAGGAAGGTGGGAAACCTCGTTTGCATGAGAAAGGTGGCTGGGGGAGGAGAAGGAAGGACCCGGGGGGAGGAGGGGGGGGTGATGTACTCCTGGCCTCCCCCTCTCCTGCTCCTCCTGCCCTTGCCTGGGGTATAACGGGAAGGCGGCGGAGCTGGCTTGTTTGAACTTTGGGACCGTTCGTGTTTGAGTTTCCGATTGCAGCGTGAGCCGGGGATCCTCCCCCGCCGCCAGCGGCCCGCCCGCAGGTTAAACACCGGGGCCCGCCGGCTCCCTGCCCTGCCCGGGGTCCCCCCGCTTTATCGCATCCCCACCCCTTTGCAGGCGGGATCGGCTGCGTGCTGCTGGGCTATGAAGACAGCTGTAGCCTGGAGAGCAGCGGCAGCAGCGGGACCCGGGACGCCGAGCCTAGCGACCCCCCGACGCCCCAGCCTGCCCCCGGCGAGCTGGGCACGGGCGGGGCGATGCTGCTGGACCTGGCCGTCAAGCGGCCCATGGTCAGGTCAAAAATCAAGGTAAGCACCCACAGCCCAACCATCTCTTCTCTGGGAATGGGGTGACCCCTGTTCAAGGTCAAGGCCTGGCTGCTGCTCGGGGACACCAGGTGACAACAGTCCCTCGGGCTCTCTGTGCTGGTGGTGATAGCACCTGTCCCGCACACCGAGGTGAGAGCAGCCGGCTGTAGGGTGGCAGCGGCAGGGAAAACCTTGTAAGCGATGTGCCATAATCTTCCAGTGCCCTTTGCCTCCTCTTATCCTTGCCTGGGATGTGCTGCCCCTGACCTGCTTGGCTCGGGTCCCACAGGAGCTCTGAACCCAGCCAGGAAGGACCAGCCCTGGCAGCTAGGAGTCATGCCCCATGGTGCGTGGGTGGATCTTGTTCCTTAGCGTGGGGCCTCCTTCAAAGCTGCCTTCTAGGCTGTACTCAAGCCTTCTCCAAGGAGGGCTGGGGTGACCCTTCACTCTGCCCCCTCCCACCATGCCCTATCAAGAAAGCAACTAAAGGTTCTCCTCCATAGCTGTGAAAGACCATTGCCACCTTGAGGTGGACCTGCGGGCTTGGGTGAAATGAAGCAATCATCTCCACTGACTTTGCTGAGGAGCCTTTCTGCTGCAAGAGCAGGAGCTCTGGCTGCTCCCTGGGCAGAGCCAGCAGAGCAGCGCAGTGATTTCCCTTCCAAGGCTGGGAGAAGGCAAATGGTGCCTCAGGTCCTCGTGGTACCTGGGAATTCAACACCCAGCGAGCTCCCGATCTCTCTCTGAGCATGTAGGGTCCCCTTAGCAGAGGTAGAGCCAGGCCACCCCAGCGCTAGGCAGGAGATGTGTTTACCACTGGTAGTTAACACCTCGTTAAACCCTGGCTGCTGCTGTGCTGGATGGAGCTGTAAAGATTACCATTGTCTGTGCCGGGCTGTCAGCTTTTCAGTCACCGCGTTCTGAAGTCTCCTGATTAGGTTTCAGCCCGATTATATGCAGCTGCTTGAGGTGGAGTCCTAGCCCTGTTGCCCAACAGATTCTTCGCAGATGGCTCCCCCTCCAGTTTCACACCTCGTGGTTTCACAGCTGCCGGTTTTTTTTTCAATCATTCTTTACAATTTCGAGTAGCGTTGCTTCAGTAGTAAGCAGAGGAAGAGGATCGGGAAAAATAACTGGCTCTTCAGGAAAAAGAAACCCCAGACGTATTCCTGTCCTTGTGAAAAGCCTGCCCTGCTGCTGTTTGACTTTAACCCACTTTGTATAATTTAACCTGGGCTATTTGTGACTGTCACAGCAAAACCTTTCACCAGAGCTGGGCTTTTCAGCCCGTGGATGTCTGCACGTGGTCCTGTCTGCTCTGCTGGCTTTTCCTCATCCCTGGCGTCTAACAGGGGGCATGTCCGTGTGTTCCGCCAGGAATAATTAAACCAGCAGCGCAGTATTTACATTTTCCAGACATTAAACCTTCCCTCTGAGGACTGATCTTCCCAGGAGCTGAATCATCAGTGTCTTCTTTAGTCATGTCATGGTGTTGGCACAATGTTTTTGGTGCTAGGAGTGGGAATGAGATTACCCCCTAATGTCACTTTGCTGTTAGTTAACGAGCGGGGGGGGGGGGGGGGGGACACCAACGGGGCGAGATTAGGGCCATTGTTTCAGTCTTTGCTGAGTCAGCACAACGTGCCTTGGGTTTGTCTCACCAAAACCACCTTTTTTATCACTGCTGGCTGGTTTTTGAGGGACCTGGGGCAGCTGGAGGTGTGACTGCTGAAGGCAGCACATAAAACAACTCTCTGGCAGCAGAGAGGACTTCCCTTCTCCATCCAGGGTATCAGCTGAGTGCAGGAGCAAGAAAGGTGCACATAGCCTAAGCCCTTGTGTTCATGGATGTAGCCAGATAAGGGTTGCTATCCCTGGAAGGAAACCACAACACAGAATTTGTTTTAACCCCTGAATCCAAGCTGGCCTCAGATGCCTCAGTCCCAAATCATGCACATTAAATCCCCCACTTGATCGCAAGGAAAGCACAAAGGTTTCACCCAGTGGGAAAATCTTGAATGCTTTCACTTTTCATTTTTAACATATTCCCCCCCCCCCCTTTTTTTTTTATTTTTAATGCCACAATAATCCCTGCTTGTTTTGCTTGATTCCTTCTGCTGGCTCATGCCAATGCTCACGCAGTCCTCTCCCACTCCCCAGTTCACCACGGGCACCTGCAACGATGCTGCCCTGCATAGCTGCGAGCTGTGTGGCAAAGGCTTTCGCCTGCAGAGGATGCTCAACCGTCACATCAAGTGCCACAGCCAGGTGAAGAGACACTTGTGCACCTTCTGTGGAAAAGGCTTCAACGACACCTTTGATCTGAAGAGGCATGTCCGGACCCATACTGGTGAGAATGTGATCCCTGGGCACCGGCGGGAGGCTCCGGGGAGAAGGGGTGGGATGGGACAAGAAGACGGTGAGGGTAACCTGGTGAGATCATAACATGAAGCCCTGGTTAACAACATTTGCCAAAAATAGTGGGGATGCAGTGGAGAAAAGGGGAAGACAGAGTGTGTGTGGTGTGGACAGAGAAAAGCCCTGGGAATGATGAAATCTGAGGAGAACTATTGCAATCCGTGTGAAGCAGTGAGGGAGCAGGACCTGCCATCCACACCTGGTGTAGGCACAGCCCCGTGCTGCCATGCCTGGGGCAGCGAGGCTGGGATAACCCCCCGGATAACCTGCCTGGGATAACCACCCCGGGACAGCAAATCTCTGCAGCTATCCGTGCACAGCGATGTGGATGGAGGCAGGAGCTCCATGGAAACGCTTTGCCCTCTAGAGGCAACGAGCAGCAGTTCCCTGGGAATTTTGCTGTTGAGAGCCTTCCCAGCTGATTGCTGTGCAGGATGGTTTTTGAGGGACCTGGAGCAGCTGGAGGTGTGACTGCTGAAGGCAGCACTTAAAACAACTCTCTGGCAGCAGAGAGGACTTCTCTTCTCCATCCAGGGTATCAGCTGAGTGCAGGAGCAAGAAAGGTGCACATAGCCTAAGCCCTTGTGTTCATGGATGTAGCTAGATAAGGGTTGCTATCTCTGGAAGAAAACCACTTCACAGGATTTGTTTTAACCCCTGAATCCAAGCTGGCCTCAGATGCCTCAGTCCCAAACCGTGCACATGAAGTCCCCCACTTGATTGCAAGGACATTGTGAGGGTTTCACCCAGCAGGAAAATCTTGAATGCTTTCATTCTTGAATGCTTTCATCCCATCAGGATGGGATTCTGGCTTGATTTTGGAAATGTCTGGAGGAAGCAGAGTGTGGTTCATGCTGTGCCTCTCCCAGGCTGCAGGATGTGCTGTCTGTGGCCACTGCTGTGGGGTCAGTTCCTGAGTCCATCCCAAATCACAATGGTCATGTTCCTGTTGCCCCAAATCCAGCTCACTTTTCCTAGAACTTCTTACCCCAGCCTGGAGCGGGGAGAAGGCTGCCAGTTTGATTGGCTTTCTTTTTTCCTTGGTGGAAGCAGTGGCTTAAATAAACATCAACCCCATCCTCTCCAAGGGCAGTACTTCCTGGTGGCCAGGCTGGCTGTGCTCAGCAGGCTTTGACTTTGCACTGTTGGGCATCCAAAAGATGCATCCACCACATCTCACAGGCACATCCCATCTTTCCAGAGGTGTGGTCACCCAATGGGAGCTGGAGATTATTTGGGCTTGCTCTGCAGAGCCCCATTAGCCAGGTGAACTGCTGGAAGTGACACAAGGATGTTGGTAGGCAGGAGCTGTTTCTTAGTAGTAGAGCCCCCCAAAACAATCACACCTGTTTGGATGGGAAGGCACTGCCTGGAGCCAATGTTTTGGGCTGTTTGGGTTTTTTTGCAAAGCTTTCATGTGGGAAGGAGAGCTGCCACTGGGGTATGGCTGGAGTGTGGAGTCAGTGCTTCCAAAAGAAGTGATTTTTCAAGCTGTTTCCTCATCAGAGAGTCAAATAATAAACCCAGGAGGGTCTCTGGTCAGAATAATTTAAAATGATTCCTAAATGATTTAAAATGATTCCTAAGTGATGAAGAGGTTCCCACAGCCCTAATGGGCTGTGCCATCCTGGCACTGCCCTTTCTGTGCCTGTGTTCCTGCCTGCGGAGTGCTGGAGCAGGCACCAAGGATGGTGGAGGTTTAAATTGCCTTCAAATGAGCACAAAACTGCTTTTTGTGTGTGAATTCTAATGAAGGTTTGGGCTTTCTCTCCAACTGCAGTTTAATGGAAATGAAGCAATTTCACAGCAGCAGGCATTAGGAAACTTCTGTCTTGATAGTTCAGTCTGGTGCACTGGGATAACCTCTTTTAACTAAACAAAAATACAGTTGAGATGCTGCTTATTGGAACCTCTAATTGGCTTGGATTTCTGGTAGATAGATCAGGTTCTGACTGGTAACTTAATGCAATCACAAAGTTACAACTGTCTGAGCAGACCAATCTGGTTTACCCATTTCTGCCTGGCTCACCGTAGGATCTTCCAGACCCTGGCATTCCACCTTCCCTGGGGAAAAAAGGGGATTAGGTGACTCCTTATATCAGTTTTAAGGGTGGTCTTTGCTTGGAAACTCACTGATCTAGTCTAGGAAGCAGAATTCCTGCTGGTTTAGGTTCTTTCAAGTGTTGCTAAATCCTCAGCTCTTTAAGCACTGGGGGAGTTGTTGTTAAATCAGTGTTGATTGGTGGTAAAATTGATTTTTGTGGTGTTGGTTGTCTGGGCTTTCAAATCACAAGCCAGTTTCTTCTCTCTCCTCTGGAAACACACAGAGTTATTTCTTTCATCTTCCTGCACTTCTCTAGAGTTTGTAATCTCAGTCATCAAAACTGTATGGTATGAAAGCACTTGGGATTGCTGGACATTCACTGCTGTTCAGTGAAGCCTCATTAAACCAAAAGAGAAAAATTAAAATCTTACCAAGACAGAAGTTTTCATTCATTATAAAAGCTGAAACTGATAGTTTTACCTAATCACAGGATTTCAAACAGTCAGGGGTCTAAAATAAGTTTTGCAGGAGTTGATAATGGCTGCCTTAGGACCAAACCACTGATGGCATCTATTATGATTAGCATCTACTGAGGATAACATTCCTAGGTTTTCTATGCCTAAATATATGAACCCATAGCCTGAAAGGAGGATGTTTTGTTTAGACAGGCAGCTCCTTGGGCTGCTGGATACCATCTCAGCAGCTGATGTGCCAGAGCCTTGCTCTTGGCTGGCTGTAGGAAACAAGACACAGGTGACACAACCTATTGTATTTGCAGGGACCCTCGTGGCAGGGAGGAATGATGCATCTGACTCCATGCTCTCAGAAGGCTAATTTATTACTATATTCATATTATGTCATATCATATATCATATAATACTGTATCCTATCATATTACACTATATTACACAGAAAGGATATTTACTGAATGCTAAAAAGATAATAATGAAAACTCGTGACTCTCTCCAGAGTCCCAACACAGCTTGGCCCCAATTGGCTAAAGAGTGAAAACAACTCACACCAGAATCCAATGAAACAATCACCTGTGGGTAAACAATCTCCAAACACGTTCCACAGTGAGGACAACACAAGAAAAGCAAATGAAACAAAAATTGTTCTCCTTTTTCTCTGAGGCTTCTCAGCTTCCTAGGAGAAAAATCCCGAGCGAAGGGATCTTTCAGAGACCGTGAATGCCACAGTAACCTCTGTTCTTTCCTTTCCCCCTGCAGGCATTCGTCCCTACAAGTGTGAGGTTTGCAACAAGGCCTTCACGCAGCGCTGCTCGCTGGAGTCTCACCTGAAGAAGATCCACGGCGTGCAGCAGCAGTACGCCTACAAGCAGAGGAGGGACAAGCTCTACGTGTGCGAGGACTGCGGCTACACGGGCCCCACGCAGGAGGACCTGTACCTGCACGTCAGCGGCGTCCACCCCGGCAGCGCCTTCCTGAAGAAAACCTCCAAAAAACTCGCAGCTGTTCTGCAAACCAAACTCAGCCCCGTCCTGCAGAGGAACTCCAATGAGGAGGGCAAGGACGAGTGACGCTCACCGATGCTCGGTGCTCGGCAGGAATGAAGTTTACATGTAGGACTACGTATCTTATTTTTTTAAGAACAATTTTGAAAGAAATTAAAGGGATGCTTTTGTTAACGGGACTCTCTTGATGTTGGTAAAGGCTCAGCTTGACAGAAATATTCCCGTTTGTGATGGAAACATCAGACTTCTTTTTTATCTGGCCAATAAAAACGGAATGCTTGCAAAGGCTGCCACCTCTCGGATGGAGTATTTACTGAACTGACATTTGGGCAACCTGTTTTCTGTCAGGTCTGAACACCCCTGACAAATGAGTTCACCCTTCCCCAGGTGTATTTGTATTTTGTAAAGTGAATAACTGCTACCTCCCATGCAAATTACTTATGAGAGGTTTGGATGAAAAGTGTTGGGTAAGAGCGCTACTGGTACTGGGTTCTATGCAACATTAATTGAAGTGCCTTAAGAACAGGAGTGCATTGTATCATCCAATGAATTACAAAGTGCAAACACCCTCAGCTCTGCCCCCCGTGCAGCCTGCTAACAATGTATGGAAGTGTGATCCAAGGTGAGCTGAAACCCTTCCCAAAGGATGGAGAATGTTTTCTTCTCAAAGTTTCTCCACTAGCAAATGACATTATTCCAGGGCAGACTTTTGGTTGTGTCTTAAGTGCTTGAAGCCATGAACTTACTTTTATCATGTTGATATACAAGTGAAATCTTAGCTTTGGTGTTCCTGGACTTGCTGTGCTCACTTGGAGGATTATTACCACATCTTTTTAACATACACCAATAGCGACCCAGAAACCCAAAGAAAGCACTGTAATGACTTGAAATTAAGTATTTTCTGTCATGATGAAATGCAATTTTGTGCATATTTTATTGTGTGTGTGTGTGTTTGGTTTTTTGGTTTTTTTTTTTTGTCTTTTGTATTCAAGTGCCTGTTCATTAATACAACAATGCAGTGGAAAGGGGGACAGAGCCTGTGTCTGCTTCAGGAGATCAGTGCAAAGCTGCAGGCACCAATCTGGCTGCTCCTCTGTGACCACTCTAAGTGTAGAAGGCTCCTTCCACCAAAAATACAAAGTCAGGCTTAGCCAGGACTTTCACAGTCATTGCTGCTAAAATGAAACATTTTGAGCAACTTTGCAAGAATTGTAAAAAAGTATTTTCAACTTGCATCAGGTTTTGTACAGGCACCTGCTTGGGTTTTTGTGGGGAAAAGATTCTAGGGGTCTTAAAGCATTCCTAAGGATGTTAATGCTTCATTCAGCACAACTGTTGGTGCTCAAGACTTTGAAAATGAGGATAATAAAGTCATGCTACTGTGTTAAGAACAAACTTATCCTATGTAGCAGGAAGTTTGTAGAATACTTTAATGAATGGGAAGTTGGTGGGGAAAAAAAAAAAAAGCATCTGAGGTAAATGAGAAGATCCTGACTTTGCAGAAAGCTAAAGCTTCTATACACTGACTCCCAGGTCTTATAACTGAACAGTGTAAAGGGAAGGTTGCTCACTCTGCAATGGAATTAATGTTCACCTGACTGCAGGGGATTTGTGTGCTCAGCCCTGCTGAAACCTCAGCCCTTCCCTGGCACAGCAGAGCTGGGGCTGAACCCTTCCTCTCCAGCCAGAGACTTGTTTTGTGTGTGTACCTGCGTGCATGGGTTGTTTTTTTATCCCTCCAGCACCACGTGTTGCTTTTGCTCTCCCTTCACTGTCACTGTCACAGCACATCCCTGCTGACAGAACCACAGGCACAGTGAGCTGAGCACAGAAAGGATTCACAACAAAAGAGAAAGGGAGCAGGTAGCAGGCCCCAGGGAAAAAGCCATCCTGGATGGAGAGTGAAGCTCTCTGGATGTCAGAGCTAAGTAACTGCCCTGGCTGCCCAGCAGGTTTTTCTGCAGAGGACAGACAGTGCCTGTAGCAGTGCCCTGGGTGCATCACTTTAACCGTCTGGCAGTTTAATTGAAACTGGTCACAGAGTGTGTTTGGGTTTGTGTGACACTGGTGACAGCCACCTGCCAGTCCTGTTACAGGACAAACCAGCTTGTGCTGCTCCAGCAATGCTCCACAGCTCAGCCAGGGGTGCCCAAGGCAGCAGCCAGGCTTTCAGAAGTGCCAGACAGGAGTGATTCCCGCCACTGCTGTCTTTTGAAGGCTGTCTGCCTCCTCCTGGCTCTCTGAGGTACAGACTCAGCTGGGACTTGTGTTTACAAAGTGGCTTTGCTGGCAGCCTTCCCCAGGCAAGGGGTTCTGGCTGATTTTCTTGAAGCTCAGGGATTGGTCATAATTTTATTTGTAAGCTGCAGTGTTATTGTGAAAACTCACACATACAAGTCATAGAAGACAAAGAGAATGAGGAAAAAAAATTTCCAGAACAATACTGCCTGACATGATCAAGGCTTATTCTCTGCTTTACAGACTTGATTTTATGTGCTTCAAAAGTAAAAACTCAGTTTCAAAACATTAATTCACAAACTTATTTGGGAAAAAAAAAAAAACCAAACCAAAAAACAAAGAGAAACCCAAAAAAAAACCAGCCCCCAAAACCCAACCAGCAGCTCTTCACCCCTCAGAAGGCCCTGCTTCACAGTCACAGGCCTGCTTTGATACAGAAACTCACTCATGAGGCACTGGGGATTGTTCCACAGGGTGGGCTCAGGCCCACAGCAGAGTCAGGAGAGCTCAAGGCAGTGGCAGCACAGAGCTCCCAAGCCAAGGCACACAGCCCATCTCGCAGTGCTTTTCTGTGGGCTGGGTGCTAAAACACCTGCAGGAGGAGCCACCAGCAGCAGCCAACATTCCCACCTCTCAGAACACTCGCTGGAAATTTCTGGGAGTGTTGGCTCCAATTCTGCTCCTCTCTTGCTGAGCCACTTCTGCTAAGTGGCCACTTTGCTGTACTGTTCTAAATGAGAACTAATGAGGACTCTCATTGTAGCTCTCAGCACAGGTTTTCCAGTTGTAGCTGTAAGAAAAACCACAAATAATAACATTTCAGTCAGTTCTTGCTCATGCCTGATGATGGCATGAGCAAGAACTGACTGAAACCCAGTCTACTATATCCACTTCTTTATCATTTGCATTTCTCTTAGCTCATACATCACAGATGTTTTTTTGCTTCAGTTCACAAACTTCGTTTTTAAAGACAGTTCTACAACTTTCATTTGTGATTTTTAAAGGAAAAAAAAAAAAAAGATTATTTGATCAAGCAGTTTTACTTGATAGTAGAAACTTTTCTACCAACCCCAGGCTGTCTAAACTGTGTGGGATAAAAAAAAGAGGCCAAATAAGTTGGTTTTTTTCTGCCTGGACCACTGAGGTCACCTACAATGTAAGGAAATAGATATTCCCCATTTGAAAGTTACTTTTTGGGAGGGCAGAGAAGGGAGCCCTGCTAGTAAGAAATTAGCCAAAGTTACTCAAAAAAAGAACATGAAAGTGGTACATTTAAACAAAAGTTTCTTCCTTTGTCTCTGGCCACTTGCTTGTGTTCAGCCTGGGTCAGTTTTTGTCCATGTACTCCTCCAGGCGCAAGAGCCACTTATTCCAGTACTGAGAGCACAGGTCAGGATCCATGAAATGCGGATGTGCCGGGGAGCCGTCCTTGTAGGCAACCACGACGAGCCCACAGCGAACCTGCAGCACAAACAGGGGCTGTCACAGACCCAACAGCTGGGTGCAAGCCTAAGAGCTAAACCTCACTGCAAAACACCTTCCCAACACACACATCTCACATGAGGAATGGGGAATAAAAAGGGGCAATAGCTCACCGTAAAACACTTGGAGACTTAACATTCAAATCCTCCAAAAACCAGTGCTCAAAGCTCTGGGTACCTCCAGTGAAAACCAGGGGACATGAACTCTGAGGATGAGTGATATTTAAACCCTGCAGATGCCAGGAAAATTGCCAGAGACTGAGGAGTTTTTGCCTGGGGCCATACAACCAGACTGATGCCACCTGCCAGCTTCAGTCTGGATAGAAATGGTTACTTAGGTATGTTCTGACATCTTTCATACCTGACAAATCCCAAATCCCAAACAGCCACTGGAAGTGGGGGGGCAGGAAGCTACTAGCAGAATTCTAGCCCATATTTCACTCTGTCAGGATCATGTCTGTGGAGTGCTTGTGCTCACTGACCTCTACAGTATTCTAGAAAGTCCTTTGCACAACATACAAATTACCCTGCTCTCTTCTGCTTCATATTTTCCCCCTTCAATATTTGTACTGAGGTAAAACTCCCTCAGGCCAAGCAGGCAGGCTAGAATTGCTTTTGGAATCTTTAAAAACATTATTCCACAGTCTTCTGATGAAGTGACTCCCAACACACTGCTTTTCCCTGAGGAAACACAGTACAGCTCCCAGACACCAACTGCATCAACTTAGTCCCTCCTTTGCTAGTGGCACACAGCCAGACAGGATGCAGGCAAGACCCTCCCACATAATTTTCTTGTTTGCAGGTTATTTTGCTTTATTTCCTCTCCTGCCCCTTCCTACTCTTTGACACAAGCAAAACCCACACAGGACAGAGCACAGGGGATTGCCCACATGCCAAGTACCTGGGAGTTCATCTGGGCATCCCTTGGTCCCACTGAGCACTTCCTTAAAACCACTGAAAATTCACTACTGGCAGCCAAGGGCAGCAGGATTAGCAAGAGCAGTAGAATTATTTCACAGAATGACATCTTAACCTGATCTCAGACTGGGCTCCTTTGTTACAAATCCTACCAACACTTCCACGGTGGGCAGCAGGTTCTAAAGGCAGGAAGAAATGAAGATCACACAGGCATTGCTACTTGTCTTGGCATGCAGCAGGCCTACTGACCTGGAAGTCATAATTGGCATCATGATTTATGGCTCCAATATATGCTGCAACCTGTAACGGGTTGTCATAAGTATTCTGCAGAAGTGGCTTTGGCTTCTCTGAAGTTTTCCAGTCTATCACACACAGTTGGCCCCTGTACAGGAGAACAAGACAGGACAATGGTTTAAACTTAAGTTTAGTCTCAAGTAAGAAATAAGGGAGACAGCACATAAAGACTTTTCACACTCAGCCTGTTTCTCCCTGATGTCACGTTGCTCATTATTAAGACTAAACAAGTCTCCTTCACACTGGCAGTTTAGATCCTAAAAACCAAACTAAAACTAACTTACTAAAACCTGCTGCAGTTCCTGGAAAATGCTGACAATTGCTTAAACCTGTCCCTTCTGCAGTAGGGAGCTCCCCACCAGGAAAACCAGCACTTCTGCCCTGAGGATCATCCAAGGGAGTTCCTTGAGCCTGCCAGTCCTAGAGATCTGTCCAGCTTCCCCCAACCACTCAATCACACCTTGGCCCCCAGGGCATCACATGACAGGGGTTTTAGGGAAGGGCACTCACCGATACTTGGCCACGCAGTCGACCAGGCCCAGGTACTGCAGGGTCTTGTGGTGAACTCCACTCTCCAGAGCCTTCACCTCGCTGATGTCTTCCAAGACACGCTCCACACTGGATAAGTAGCCAGCCACAACATCATCTTCACCCTGGTCCCTAGCTGCTGTCTCTTCAGACAGGAATATCGATTCCAAGGCTGAATGGAAGAGCTCTCCTTGGAGAAAAAGATCTAAGAAAAATGGGAAAACCCCCTTATTGTATTTGCAGGGAATGCCCCGATGAAGGCAGGAATGATGCATCTGACTCCATGTTCTCAGAAGGCTAATTTATTACTTTATGATACTATATTATATTAAAAAATACTATACTAAACTATACTAAAGAATACAGAAAAGACACTCAATGCTAAAAAGATAATAATAAAAACTTGTGACTCTCTCCAGAGTCCTGACACAGCTTGGCCCCAATTGGCCAAAGGGTCAAAACAACTCACACCAGAATCCAATCAAGCAATTACCTGTAGGTAAACAATCTCCAAATACATTCCACATGAGCAAAACAGAGGAGAAGCAAATGAGATAAGACTTGTTTTTATTTTCTCTGAGGCTTCTCAGCTTCCCAGGAGAAAAATCCTGGGCAAAGGGGTTTTTTTAGAGAACATGAATGCCACACCCCCTCACATTTTAGACTACTTTGGATTAGTGTCCTGCATATTCCACAATGCAGCTCTTAAACCAGTCCAGATTTTTGTACTGAAAGTCTGAGGGTGTGGAGAGAAGGGAAAGAAACAGAAATAAATTGTCAATAGTGAAATTGGTATCCCTTATAGCAATGCTTCCTTTACTTTTTTTAGTCTCATTGATTACTCATACATACACACACTGGAAAAGCCAAACAGTTACTGAAAAACCTCACCATAAACAGCAGGACACATTGGTTTTTAAAGGCTCAGGACTATATTAGTTTAAAATGCCTATTTCCATCTTGTTACAAGGTAGCTTTGTAACAGCAAAGAGGCTCAGTAACATCATCTGTCAAATACCTATTTCTAATTAGATACTGGCAAATCAAGAACTAAAGGAAAAGTCAGACAGGATTGAGCAAAGTATGCCTACAGTATGACTCTCATTTTCCACAAATTTCTTAATCCATTTTAGTGGTCCCAGAATAAAGACCAGAGCTTAGGCCCATTGGTAACAGGTACACTCACAACATGCCCTCATGAAATAGAAACAACTTAATGGATTTCACTTGGCCCATTGTACCTGCCAGCAATCCAAACTACTGCTTCTACTCTGCAATCCCACTGTGGCTAGACTTACTTTTGGTATACTCTTCAAATCCCTCTTTTCCAAGCTCCTCTATCATTTTCTGCTTCCATCTTTCCAGATAGAAGACTTGCTGAGGAGAGAGGGTTTGCTGAAGGATGCGGGTAACGCTGGGCATCTTCGTTCTTTGCAACCCGATCTTCATGGGCACGTTGGAGTCACTGCTGACAGGAAGAATTCTCTTGCTGGGGTTTATTAAAGGAACCCAATTCTTGGGAGTTCTTGTCCCAGCTTTAATTGGAGGTGTGTGTTTAGCTGGTGGCCCATATAACAAATTGTCTTCCTCAAGTATTGTCTCTGGTGTTTGGGCGCTGGTTTTGTAAGATATAACAGAGTGGACCAAGTTCTTGTATTTTTCTTGGTCAACTTGGTCATAACTGTTTCCTTTTTTCTTTTTGCTATAAACACATGCAGAGGTAGACAGACACGTGTATGGGAATTGCTTTTGGCAAAATGGTATTTGAAAAAGCACTTCCAGGCTCCCTGGTTTCCTGGACAGGAACTGTAGGAATTGCATCCTGACAAGAAGTGTTTGTGAGCAGTTAGGGTCTTCTTCCTTCTGTCAGCAAGAGTCTGTGGTTACCATATTTTTTTCTTCCTGTGGAAAAAGAAATTTGTGATTTACAGAGTCATAAAACTCTGCCAACTATCCTATTCTTGCCCTTTGCCAAACAAAGAATTGCTATGACCAAAGTGTCTTCATTTACCTTGTACCACCTTTATTCTTCAGATCAATAAGATAAAAAAACAATGAGTAAGGAAAAGAGGAAATGCTCCTGAAAAGAACAGCTGCTGGGCTGCCAAATCTGAAACCTGAATCACTTGAAGATTTGCTGCAAGTAGCTAAAGCTGCATCACAGGACATCCCTACAGCAACAGTATCAGAACTGCCATGGAGGTAGGGACAAAAACCAGATCTGCCATGAAAAACCCTCAACAGGGGGAGGGGGAAATTAAAGCTACCCAGAGGACATTGAAGCCAATCCACTGCTATGAGGTATTAAAACTTTTAAGTTTATAGAGAATGACTAACTTAAGGGGATTGTGGGGTACCTCAGAGGGTATAAACCCACCAATTTCTTTTGCATCACTAGGAGAAAACAGACAGCAGCAGTAAATACAATTGTGAGACTTGAGGCTAGAAAAGGCAAAGAGGAACCAGATGCACTGCAAATATTTTCAGATTCAAAGAAATTTTTTTAAAGTTCAGAATAAAATATAAACACATTTTTCCAAACCAAGTTTCAAACATAGACGTACTCAAAGCCACTTAGGAAATTTAAAAGCAAGAACAGCATACAAGCAATACCAGGCTCAGCACATCTTCCAGAGCTGCACTGGAAGCCTGAGGAAGTTTCTTGCACATGGATAAATGTAATGCTCCCACAGTGGCACTTCCCATGAAGAGCTGAGGCCCTAGTCTCCTACTGGAGTTTACCATTCCAAAGCTCCCTCCATCCACTGCAAAGACAGAACCCCTGCTCACTGCCAGCCAACAGCAGCATCCTGTTCCTGACAATCCCTTCCATGCTGCTCTCCTCCTTCCCCAGGCTCCTCACACAGCTCTTCCCACACTGCCTGAGCCCTGGGCTCCATGGAAAACAAAATCCTGGAAGTTCCTTTGTGTGCACAGATCCCACAGCTGCAGTGGCCCCAGTGTGGGGGTGGGTGAGCATCTGTCACACATAAGTTGCCAAAAATGGGGCAGCTGATTAGAACAAGGCACCTTGAGCAGCAGGCTGAGACCTTGGACTGGGGATTCATAAGTGCTGTTCTTCACCAGTGCAGAAAAATGGATCCCTTCCCTCTTGGGGCTTCCCTCTTACTAGAGGTGCCAGAGCTGGAATTGAAAATAAAAGAGGAAAAATTTATTCTTATTCCTGTGTGACAGTATCCAAGCTTGTGGATTCCCAGGCTGCTGTTTGATGATTATTAACAGGCTCATTAATGGTCACTGTGGACATGCACTAATCAGAACAGAGCAAATGTTGGGCCAGTGGCTGTGGCTTTGTTACATAAAGCCACAGCACAAAAGAAAAAGTTTATTCTGGCTTTGAGCCAGGCAAGAGGATGCCTGATTCAGCATAAATTCACTTGTAGTAAGCTGCTCCCTCAACACTTCCCAAGGAATAAATTTATACCAGATCGGTGCTTTGAATCATGGAGCTATTGAGATATGGAATATTACGAGCTCCAGAGTTAAATTTAGTGCAACACAGTGCTTCAGTGACTAGCAGGAATTTTGATTTAACAGCCTTTGTTGTGCTGGGGAATATACCTGCGGAATTTCCAGTACTTGTGGAAATGTTTGTGCGGTGTATGAACACAACCAGGAAAGGAAGAGTTTGCCAGCTGCTGTCCTGTTTTACCAAAGGAAAGAGGTTCTAGGATTACTAAGAAATAAGGAACCCTTGTGCCCTGCTGAATAAAGAATCATGTGGTTTTCAACAAATCACTAAAGTGGCATTCCTGTGCAGATAACTTACAAGAACGAAATGGAGAGGTCGGGATCTACTCTTGTACACAAAGAACAGAATTTAATTGAGATTTCCCTCTGGGGAAGTGTCTCCCTTCTCTCTGAAAGCATTTGTGGTTGAAGACTGGCAGAACTGCTCCAAATGTTGCATGATGAGCCACAATGGAGAACTGAAAAAAAAATAAAAACAACTTGGAGCTAAAAAAAAAAACCCAAGAGGACTTTACTGTCCCAAGCAAGTTGACTTTGCAGCTCCAACAATAACTGAGCTAACACAACTGAGGAATTTTTTTTCCAGTATAGGAATGAGTGGCTTCACTGAAGGAAATAGAAAGGATTACTTAAGGAAAAGTTCACATCTAAAAACCTACCTCCAGCTGTGTTTTTGCATAATAACCAGTATGGCTTTTTCTCCACAGAAACCAGCTAAAAAAACCCCCAAAACACTGGCTTATTTCAGAGATAACAAAAAAGAGCACTCCTAAACACACCTACAGACCTGTTGCCCCTTGTCCCTAATTTGAGCAGAACAAATCCACTGAGGAAGGCATAACTGTGAGTTCCCCGCAGTTTTCAAAACACATTACTGAACTTATCCAGGTTAAAAACACGCCTCCCTCTTTTGGGATGTTTAGAGCACAAAGAGAGGAACTCAGCAAACCCGTTTAAAGCACAAGCCCACAGCTGTGAGCTTCACTTCAGGGTAGCTTCAACAGGCATCAGTTCCCAGTTCAAGCTCCATTCCCAGATCAGCACTGGGAATTAGTGGGGAATAGGGCTGTAACACGAAGTCAGCGGTTTTTGCGATCTGTGAAAGAGCTGGGCCAACACCCAGTTGGGTGACCACTGGGTGACCACCAAGTGCCCTCGGGCAAATAAATATTCAGCATGTGCCTGAAAATCCCAGTGCCGGACAGCCCGCCCTTGTGCAGAGGGGGAAAACCCACTCTGGACAAGGAGCCCCGCCGGACGCGGGCATGCCCAGCCACGGCAGCCCGGCCACGCGGCTCGCTCGCTGACGGCCCGAGAGCAGTGTGGGCCAGGGGAACGCCAGCACCTTCCCTCCCCTTGTCCGTCCCTCACCCTCAGGCCCGCCCGGCCCTCACGACCCGCGGCTCCGCGTTACCTCAGCCGCGCTTCCCGCCACCACCGCGGGCGCCACCGCGCAGGCGCGCCCCGCGCGCAGCCTCTGCCGCGCATATTACGCATGCGCCGCCCGCTGCCTCATGGGACTTGTAGTTCCTATGCACTGCCAGCGCCCAGCCCTTTCTCCTTCGCTGGAGCGCTCCAAAAGGTGGCGAGAGGGGCGTGCCTGCTCCATCTCGCGCTCTTTTGGTATTTTTTGAAATGCTGTAAGGGAAAACAAGCCAAATCTTTAAATGCAAGCCGAAAAATTAAGCGTTGCGATGCCGTCTTGGATGAAGGCAAGCAGCGCCCTGCCCTCACCAAAGATGGCGAGTGCCCCTCAGGGGGTGTGGCGGCGGCAGCTCCTCCCGGGTTATATGAGGAGGAGGTGGCGGGGAGGAGCAGAAAGAGAAAGGTGTAGGGTGGTTGTCTGCGCCCGGAGATATGGCTCTGCTCCATGGGGACTCGCAGGACAAGGTGAGGGTGGCGGCCCGAGTCCGGCTGGGGCGGGCGGTGAGGGCGCAGCCGAGCTGGCCCCGCGGCGTGAGAGGGAGCTCCCTGCTCCCTCTGCCCCCGGCAGCGCTGGGACAGTGACAGGGTTTGGCTTTTGCTCAGTTAAGGACTTTTTAAAAGAAGATAAATCGCCTTAGCCCTCGTTCCTTTGGCGCGCCGAGGTCCCCCGAGGGCAGGGGGTCAGAGTGGCTGGAGTGAGCTTGGGGAGCAGCCCTGGAAGGGAGAGGTGCCCGGGGAAAGGTGAGCGGGTGGGAGGATGAAAGCCGGAGTGGGAAGGAGGAAGAGGAGGGAAGGGCAGGGCTGTGCAGCCGCCGTGAGGCGGTGCGGGCTGCGCTCTGTGCCGAGGCGGGAGCAGGTGATAACCGCGGCCCTGGAGCTGCGGGAGCCGGGCCTGGCAGGTGATGGATGCAGGAGCGGGACCTGGCCCCGGGCACTGCGGGCAGAGTACTGCAGGGGGTTAAACTTGCTCTTCCCCGGTGGGCCAGCTGCCCTGCTGGGTCTGTGACCGGCCTTCCTGGGTGCGCTCAGCGTTAATTGGGCTGTCAGCTGTCACTTCACCTGCGGTGCCCCTTTGCCTTGGCTGTCACATCAGCAGCTCGCTTGGTTCTCCGGAGAAGTGTTGAAGCTCTACGTGCCAAGGAGCTTCATGTCTTCTCTTTAAAGCAGCACAGGGGATTTCCTAGTGTTAAGACTCTCAGCTTCTCAGAGGAAATGCAAGTGAAATGCTGAAGCAGGAACTTTGTGAATTAATGTTTATGTAGTGTAGACAGTGATTGGAATTCTCTCTTCTGCGGGACGAGCTGCTTGGGTTAACCTGCCTAAACTGCCTGGTTTAATAACTACCCTCAACACACCTTGAGAAGAAGGCAAGGCAGCCCTGTAAGAGTCAGCAAGTTGCCTATTTGCCTTTCATATTGTCACATCTGCATGTGGTTTTGCATTGTGACTAAGCTTCACTGGCAGGAAGATGACTTTGCTTTAAGCTGTTAGATGTGCTGAAAGCCTCTCCAGTCTGTGTTTTCTCCATCTTTTTGGAGCATATATATTAACTAACTGGGGGCTAGAAATACACCAGCCTTTATTGACTTCTGGATAATTTCCTTTTATCTGCTTCTTTTCCATATGAATCTAGTTTTGAAATAATCCTGAGTCAGTAAGACAGGCAAGAGTTTGTAGAAGAAGCAGTTTCTAGTATCTTGCTGTGAGCTGGCCAGTGCTTTCTTTTCTGCTGCTTGTAAAACTCTTTTGTATTAAAGTGTCTGCCCTTGGAGAATACTGGAGGGGAAGGTCAAATATCAACTCTCTTGCAACATTTGGTAACTTTTGAGTGTTTATGTGCCTTTCTAACTCAGAGAGGAATACTGGGGGGAGGGGAAAAATGTTCTCGTGGTGGGGGCTGGAGTAGCTTTAAACTCTGATGCTCAATGGACAAAGATTAGCTTGTTTTAGGTTGTAGGGCTGCCTCGGGATTCCAGCAGCATGAGGGAGGATAGAAATGCTCCTATCTTGTCTGCTCCTGTTTAGGCAAAGAAACAGCAACATGGAACTGGTGTGTGACCAGTAGATAAAACTCATGCCTGTAAAGGAAACTTCATTAGGCATTAACCTAAATAGGAGCCACTGTTAAGTATAAACTAAAAACTGACCCTGAGGCGGCAAAGCAGGAGAGGATCAGGATATGTAGGAAGAGGAAGGGAGGGTAGGATAAAGGTGATTGAAAGTGCAGTGGAAAATAAGGTGTAATCTGTCATGGGGGAGGAAAAGGCACTTCAGAGTTTGAAGTGAGTGGTGGGCCTTCCAAGCTAAGCTTGAGTAAATACCTTGGTATTTCCTAATGTCAGTGGCTTCATGGTATTTGAAGGTTTCAGTCTGCAGCTGAAATGTTCTAGATCAAAATGCTAAGAGCAGATATTGTAGCACCCCTTTCACAAAGCAATCAGTGGAAGACAAAATGTTGTATCATGGCCTGGGACTTGCAGTTATCATTCACAAATGGTGAGTCTGCTGGACAAATTCTGCTGCACATTCTGGAAGGAATGAGACCATACTCGATCTTGTGCTTAGCAAAAAACCTGCTTCTGCATGCTGCTGAGCCTGAAATCAAGCAGGGGAGGTGAGCTGCTACAAGGTGCCAGCTCCTGGACAGGGATGATGCCCTCTCAAGGACACGAAGCTGGCCCAGTTAGTGGAAGATGAAGCCAGCACGGTGAGGCTGCCCTGCTCCTGACATCCCTGCCACCAGCTCTGGCCTCACTGTAAGAGGTCAGCAAAGCATTCTTGGGGAATGCTGACTGTGGCTTGGGGCTTGCTGCTGTTGCACAATTCCCATTTAAGCTGGGCCAGGAGTGCTCAGCCCCAGGCTGTGCTCTGCAAGCACACAGGGCAGGGGGCTTGCCCTGCACGGCCAAAGCTGTGCTTGACCCCTCCAGCTGAGGAATCCATTGCTTGGGTGGAGGTGTCCTGTGTGCTGCTGGTGGAACAGGGTGAGCCAGCAAGGCTTTTGCTCGGAATGTGGCATCCTTGAATGTTTATAGAGTCCTTCCCTCTGTCAGGAGGCATGTGACCTGCAAGTTCCTGCAGAGAGTGATGCAGAGATCCCTCTGGCAGGAGAGGGCCACTTTATTGCACAGCCCAGGCAACAGGTGCTCTGGGCCTTCTGCTTCCCTGGCAAGCACTGCACTTGCTGAGGAGTGCCATTTCAGTGTAACTGCATTGAGCTGTTGTTCCCACTTTATCGGTGTTTTAAGCAAAATAATGAAACCTTTGCATTACCGGAATTGTTCAGTTTGAAGTCACAAATTTGGGGAAGCATTTTCCATAGAGTAAGTAAGCAGTGCTTCAGTTTTTGTGGTTGTGTGTAACCAGACCACTTCAGGACTGTTCAGCTCAGTGTCAGAGTGGTGACAGCAAACTGCCCTAAAGGCTGCAAAATCCAAGCTTCATGTGTGCTCTGTAGTGCTGCATGCTTGCAGTGCACTTTCAGATATCCTTTTAGTATCCTGATTAAAAGGAAACTTAAGCTGCTTGTGCTGAATATGACTAAAAAGTAGTTCCAGCAGCTAATGCTGCTGATATCTGCTGGCCAGATCCTCTGGTGGCTAATTCCTGGGTGTCAAAACAAGGCCCTCTGGAACTGAGGGCTCTGTATAAACTGCCAGAAAACACCATGATCTTTTAGTGCTCTCTGGAGAGCACCTAAACAGCTTTAATTAGAAAGCCTTCTCTGTAAAAAGTAATGGGTTTTAGGTAGTGGCAGATGTAATTACTTCTGAAGTCTTGTTTGTGGGTTGCTGCTTGAATGACAGCAGGGTGGTGATCAGTAAGGCGAGAAGGTTTTTAAAAGGTAGCTGACAATAAGCAGAAAACTCTGACATGTGAGCCATTGTGGAAGGGCTCCTTGCTCTTTCCAAGAGCCTGTTTATGTGAAAAACCCCTGGATTAATCTGTCTTTGATAACAAATACATATTTCACTAGCACTCAGAAGTTGTACACAGTTGCTTGCACTGGCAGATTCTTTTGTTAGAATGCAGAAGTGACACCAAGTCATCCGGAGCTGATGCTAAAACTGCAAAGGGTGGGACTGTAAAAGCAGCAGCTCAGGCCTCTCACCAGAACTAAGAGACTTTGGTGGCTGAGGGCATTTCCTCCCTCTGGGTGTCTGCAAGCATCAAGATGTGTTTGCACATCAGAAATGTAATGTCTGTCAGGCAGAAGTCTGGGTAGCTGATGGTCATCACTGCCTTGTATTTAAGTGATCTAACTTTTTTTTCCCCCCCAGCATCTCTTACAAATAGAAAAAAGCAAATGTTCTAAAATTCTACCTGGATTGGGCACAGTAATGATATCTGCTGTTTCCTGGGCTTCTAGATCAGGTGTTTATCATGGTGTCCTAATTAGTACCATAATATCTATTTATAGTCTTTTAGTCCTGAAACGTAGAAATGTTAACCAGTATGATGCCTATGTTATTGTGAAGGACTCTGCTTTGTTCTGATTGACCGGTTGGACAGGTAAACTGTACTGAACAGGGAGTAGTTTTGCTTGAATCCTCAAGAAACCCTAGGAATCCTGAAACAAGTCTCTGACGAATCCTGAGTTTAGAAGTGGGAGGTGTCAGAGAAGCTGTAACAGTTTCTGGAGTCACTGCAAGCCAGAAGCTGCTTCTGGGGAAGAGAAATGAGAGTTGAAAGTGAGAGCTGGCTCTGGGTGGGTGTTTCAGTTTGCAGCCCAACCCAGCTGTTTCCATTCTGTGTGTCCTCTGTACCTATTTGGGCATCTGCTACCAGTGAGGAATAATCCCTTCCCAGCTGCTGAGCTTGGATTATATCCCTTGAGGGTATGGAGTGACAGACTGGTTTCTGGTAACTGGATGGGGAACTTTCAGTTCTCTTGCCCCACTGCTTGGAGTCCAGGGAGGAAGCAGTGGTGTCCTAGCAGAGAAATGCCTCTGGATATGAAGGAGCTGCCAGAGAGTGAAGATGGTGGGGTGACTTGGGAAAGCCTTGGGTTGGATGCCTGCTGTGGTAAAAGGACAAGCCTGGGGCCTGGAGATGGATGTTTAATTCCTTTGCTCTGCACAGCCTTCATGTGCCCATGGGGAGGTTGGTCCCCATTCCTGCTTGTAGGGTGGGTGCAGGAGAGATGGTGGCACGAAAGGTCCTGCGTGCAGAGGTGCTTGTGTGGGTCAGGGGTTGGTGTGAGACATCTGCCATGGGTGCTCCCTGAGTGAGTGCTTTACAGAGCTGTGCTGACAGGAGTGGGGCTTCCTGCTTCCCCCATTCAGGGGACAAATGCTACTCCAGCACTTTTTGTCAGGAAACAAAGCACTCTCTCCTCCTGAAGTCAGACAGCGTGAATGTTCCCTTTGTAGTCTGAGCCATGATTCTGTAATCCTAAAGGTCTCTGGCCTGGAGTTAGGAGCCCACAGTGACCTTCACAGGACTAGAGCAGACTGGGGTCTTACAAGCCTTGATTTCATATAGCTCCAGATCCTATTTGCAGTTTGTACAGGGTGCCAGGAGACACATGCTTGTGACATGTTAACTGCTTTAATCTGACCAAGCAGGACCACCTAATATTTGTGCTTGTCTGTCTCCTGTGTAGGCAACTACTAGGCATGGAGGGGCCTAGACAGCTTCTAATCATGGGTTACTTTCTCCACAAGAAAGAAAGAAAGCAAGCTCACAAATTCAGGACTGTCTGATTTGTGTAATCCTTTCCTTAGTTTAGCTGAAAGGAAATGGTTTCCTTTGGCTTATCATACTTTCCAAACTCAGCAGTTCATATTGTTAGCGCTGCTGATCCTGTTTGGACAGCAAATAGAAGTAAGCAGGATGTAAAACCCTGGGGTCTGCATCTTGCTGCTTTGGCTGGTGGTGTTATCTGGCTGGGAAATGGAAAACACCAACCAACTTGCCTTTCATTTGGCAACAGATAGTGAGCTGTGCTCCCAGTGAAACTAGTGCCTGACTGGTGGCCTTCTACCTGCAGTGCCTGGGGGGAGCAGCTTCTGCCCAAGCCTGTGTCAGTGACCTCTGAACCATGCACCTCTGTTTGGTCTGTGCCTTCCTAGCAAGGACCAGAATTGCCTGCCTGTATAGGAACATAATAGTCTGTCCTAAGTGGTGACTGCAGGGAAGTGATTACTGTTGGAATCCCTGTAGAGTTTGGAGTCCCACCATGTCCTGTGGGATGTGAACAGGGCCTGGGACTGGTAGGAAGTGTGTTCCAGGGCATGCTCTGTAAGTGTGCTCACTGCCAAGGCAATGCCCAGGATGGGCTGAAAGTCGTCCTCCTTCCCATCTTCATGTGCTGCATGCAGGGCCATTCCGTAGTTGTAAGGCTTAAAAAGTTTTATCTATTACTTATCTCCTTTTAATTCTAGCTAACAATGAGGATGCAGCAGGCAGAAGAGTTTTTAGCATGGCTGGAGGGTGCAGTGGCTGGGGTATCCCTCACTTATGCATGGCAGTCTGATCATAGGGGAGAGCAGTGGCAGGGCAGATGCTCCCTGTCCTGGCAGCTGTGTCCTCTGCAGGCAGCCAGAGACACTTGTCACATACCAGATCTGGGCTGCAGATGGCCAGCCTAGGGGGAGCCATCTTCCAGAGCCTTTTGGAAGCAAACTTCACCTTATAACAGGCAGCCTATCAGTGGTTCTTAGGCAGCTTTGCAGAGGCTTGAGGCAGTATTTAGCCCTCTGTGATACGATTGGATTGCTCAGATCCTGGCAGCATTTGTCTGTGGGCTTGGGTGCTGAAGCTTAGTGTACACTGCAAAGGTAGGAACAGGCTCCTGGCTAGTGTGGTCTGTGCTGCAGAGTGCTGAGATAGCAGTCCTGGTGCAGTTCTCTAGCCTGCTTTTCTGAGAAGGCCTTCAGAATTATCTCCAGAGGGTAACTTCAGCATTCCTCCTGGCTCTGATGGTCACTCTTCAGCAAACTTCCTGTGTTGTGACCTTGATCTCTGGTGGTTTCTCCCTTATGCAGAAAATAGCAATGATTTGTCAGGCTGCAGCAAGGGAAGGCCTCTTAGAAGATAGCCTTCATGTGTAAGCTGGAGGATCTTCTACTGAGAAAGCTATTCCACTGCTCTTTAAGAGTTTGAGTAGTCTTGAAATCATGTTCTAGGTCTAGGCTGTTGGAATGAATGAAGAAATAAGCCCCCAAAGGAATGCTGGCTCAGTTTATGGGTCTTTGAAGCACTGGGAAAGGAATTCTGCTCATAAATGTGTACCTGAAGGCAGGTGTGTAGTGAAGTGTGGTTCTTATTCATGGCTGATGATCAGTCAGCTTCACTAAACCTACTTGATGCTTGGTCAAGGATTATTCTGTGAATTCTCTTGCAGCTGAGGTCTGTGTCTGTAGACCTGAATGTTGATCCTTCTCTCCAAATTGACATCCCTGATGCCCTAAGTGAAAAGGACAGAGTGAAGTTCACTGTGCACACTAAGGTAAGGTCATGGGCAAAAAGGTTTTGCAAGTAACATATGTATTTGCAGTACACATACTTGCAAAGATGGGCTTGGCAATGAAGAAAATCTAATTAGATGGAGATTTTCCACTTAAAGGTGGCCTGAGGATGTGTATATGCAGAAACTTCAGATTTCCCAGGATCTGAACTCTCTCAACAGAGGCAAGTAGCTGATGGCTTTGCTAAGGAATCCTAGCTAGACACCAGAAGGCTGGGGGGCTGGAAGGGAGCTACTGTGAAATGCCACAAAACAAACTGCATTATTGCTGTTCTACAACAGTACTTTTTTTTCCTAGCAGTCTCCTTAGTGGTGCTGTTGAATTAGTGCCAGCTCAGCTAAAAGGGAGTGGGCAAGGCTCTTAGTAAGCAGAATAGCTTCCTTTGGAAATGGACAGAACTGTTTCTAAAAGCACTGATTTACAAAACAGTAGGGCTTCTATATATTCTCTTCCAGACTACACTGCCAGCTTTTCAAAGCCCTGAGTTTTCAGTTACAAGGCAGCATGAAGACTTTGTGTGGTTACATGATACACTCACTGAAACTGAAGAGTATGCAGGACTCATTGTAAGTACTTCCTAAAGAATGTGATTCTTAGTGAAAAACTGTAGCAATCTAAAGTGCCTACTAATAAGGGCATGAAGTATGTTTTACCAGTGTTTCTGGTGTTCTGTGACTTGGATGTTCCCTATGCTTCCTGTTGCCTTAATTCCTAAACAGCTTGAGTGGTATGGCATTTGTGTTAACTTTGTATATAGCTTGGAGCAGCAAAAGGTGCTGTGAGAGTCCTTGACTCTGTGGTGGTATTAATATCTGCCTGAAGGTGGCACACTGAAATAATCTAATAAATGTGGGCTTTCCTTCCTGTCATGATTCTTTTAGAGATGGCTGGCAATGGGGTAGATTACAGAAGCTGTTTTTCTGGGTTGGTTTCCCTCCTGGGGAGGGATAACACAAACCAGGAACCTAGAATTCCTGGATCATGCACTCTTTACCACACTTTCCTATGACCAGGCAAGAGTTGCCTTCTGGAGAAGGCTAGAAGTAATCTTGGACAGCTTTATTTGCTAATATCCATGACTAACCAATTGCCTGCCTAGATACCTCCAGCACCTTCAAAGCCTGACTTTGATGGTCCCAGAGAGAAGATGCAGAAGCTGGGGGAAGGAGAAGTGTCCATGACAAAAGAAGAGTTTGCCAAAATGAAGCAAGAGCTGGAAGCGTAAGTAAAATGAGTCTACTGCCAAAAGCTGCATTTAGAGAAGTCTCCTGGGACAGCAACTTATTTGGTGATAACTGATCTTGAGTGTCTCTGTTTTGAAGGGTGTCTTGAAAACCCTGGAGCTGGGGAGGGGCCCAGCTTTTCCAGCTTTCAAGCTGGAAAACTTCCTAGGTAAAGAGACTGAAGGTGACTTGACTGTCACAAGCTGGCTATTTCAGAAGTCTGCAGTTGAATATTTTCATGGGCTAAATTAAAGCAATTCTTTGTATACTGAAGAGGGTAGTACAAAGAGGATCTCAGTCTGTTGTTTCCTTGCAGTGAATACCTCGCTGTCTTCAAGAAGACTGTCTCATCACATGAGATCTTCCTGCAGCGGATTGCTTCTCATCCTGTGCTCAGCAAAGATCGCAATTTCCATGTTTTCCTGGAGTACGACCAGGACGTGAGACTTTTTTTCCTTGTTTCCCTTTCCAAGTGAGGCAAACTGTTCGGAGTGCTGTTGTTTTTGCTGGACACAGTCAGAATGTTCTGTGGATCTATGAGCAGCATCAGCAAGCAGATATTGCAAGTATTTCTGTGAGATGGTTGAAGGGTGAAAGCCTGACCTTTACACCTTTCTCTGTTATAAATCTCACCGTGTTTCTAAATCCTTGTCAGGTTGGTTAGGAAGCCACCTTTGCATGTCTTTATCTTGGGAGCGTGTATGGCTCTGGTGTACCTGTGCTGTGTTGCATAGTCCTAAAGTGGAGGAATGGAGGTGTATTAAAGTCACTCCTGCATATGTTTCATCACACCTAATTGTGAGTGATAGATGCTGAGCTAAGATATGCAAGGAGAAACAGCTGTTTATGGGAATTGGGAAAATCCGTGGCACGAACAGTTGAACTACTTGTTGCCAAGCCACCTGTTACATGTTACATTTTTATATGGGTATTATGGAGGGCTTGGAAATCAACCTGCTCTGACATATGCTAAGTGTAAAGGATGTTACTAACACTGCAAATGTCAAAACAGTCACTTTTTTCCCTCCATGGGTATAACTTTAAAGCTGCTTTGGCCTCTCTATTACAGCTGAGTGTGCGGAGGAAAAACACTAAAGAGATGTTTGGTGGCTTTTTAAAAAGCGTAGTAAAGAGTGCTGATGAGGTCCTCTTCTCTGGAGTCAAGGTAAGGTTGTTGCTTTGTCTCTTACCCTAATCTTGAGTGTTTCTTGCTTCCTGCTCCAGGGAACTTACTCCTGTCTGCTTCAGGCTTGCTGTGCATGAGGCTCAGCTACTGACATACCTGCCTTGTTACTGCTCTCCCAGTTGAGGGGGAGTAGCCTGTATTAATTCTGATTTCTATGGAAATAAGACATTGTAGCTTTAGGCTGTTCAATGTCAGTGTGTAATTCAAGTTTCTGGATGCAGAAGACCTGCCTTAATACCTGATACTGGAGAGGAAGGAATTGTACCTTCAGGAAATATCCTTGTGGCTTTTGTCTACTTTGGAGCTGTGAACAGACACGATTATGGGTTTCTGCTTATACTAGACAAGATCAAATACCAAAGACTCCTGTAACTGGTCTTGCTCCAGCTTTTGTGTTGTGTTGCCGTGGCAGCACTTCCCAAAAAGATAGTTGTGCTATGTGCAGTGTCCTGAAATATTTCAATATATATCATGTTTGGTGTGGATGAGAAACAAGCTTGTAAACTGCTTAGTCCTTAGCTACAGTGTTGCAGCAGGCCTAGGAAATAAAATTCCACAGTTGGAAGTCCTGAGGGCTGTCCCATAACTTACTGCTGCTTCAGACAACCTGCATCAGTATTTGAGTGCCAACTTCATCTTCACTGCATAGTGAGGAAGAAGTTTCCCATGTGGTTTGGGATGTCAAACCCTTGGCTCATATCTTGTCTTGAACAGTTTTTCCATAGGGATTGATGGGCCTTAAGCTCAAGACCAGGCTATGGTTGTTTCTTTGGCCCTTCCTAAAATAGGGATGAGCTTGTATTCTGCAATTACTGACTTAACAGGTCATATTCTTTTTCAGGAGGTAGAAGATTTTTTTGAGCAAGAGAAGACTTTTCTTGTGAACTACTACAACAGAATCAAGGATGCATGTGCAAAAGCAGATAAGATGACAAGATCTCATAAAAGTGAATCTTTTCAAAGCCCTTTCGAGAGATGATGCAGTTTTGATGATTTCAGCCTGAAAACCTTGTCTTGTTCTTGCAGATGTTGCAGATGACTATATTTATACTTCAGCTTGTTTGAACAGCCTGGCATTAGAAGAGCCTACAGTTATCAAAAAGTAAGAAATTCCAACTGTTCATAAATGTATCCTGAGTCTGGGAATACCAAATTTCTTCTGTAAAATCCAGAGGATTGAGTCATAGGTGGTTTGAGGTTCTTGAATTGCATGCAAGTGGCATTAAAACTTTCCTTGCTCTGGCAGACCTAATGTCATCAATTGCACCTAACTTAGAACTAGTTGATCACTTGCCAGTTGTGGCCTAGAGGTTACTTGTGCTGGTCATCAAAATCCTTCTAAACAAAAAACTCCTGTATTCTCTTTAGGTCACAAATTGCTGCAGACCCCTGAAGAAAGGGTTTGTGTGTGTATTCTAGTGTGCTGTTAAATATAACTGCACTAGGTCAGCTTTCACTAGGTCTGTACTATCTTCTGGACCTTTGCGCTTCCAGAATAGTAGGGGATTTTTAAGCTGGGGGAACTCAGTTGCCTTTTCTGAGGTGACTTCTTCCACTTTTGTCTTTACTATCAATTTACCAAGACCTTGTTAAAACAGAGTGTATAGCTGAATAAACAAGTCAGCTCATCCCTCTTGGATAGCAGCAAGGAAATTCTCCACAAGACCTTTATGCTCTGGAGATCAGCATTGTTACATTAAATGGTGTTGAGCTGCTCAGCTGTACTATTCTGGTAGGCTGGAATCCAGCACATTGAACCTTTTCTCCAGGTCTTTGCCTAAATGAGTTTTTTTCAAGCCCTTGTTTGGATCTGTATACAGGAAACTCCAGCCTTCAGCTTTCTGGTTTCCTGCTGATTAATCCTGGCATTTATCAGACTAAGAAGTATCTCAATTTTATTTTTGCCTTTTTTTTTTTTCCTCAATAGGTACTTGTTGAAAGTTGCAGAGCTCTTTGAGAAACTCAGGGTAAGAAGCTTTGCTGGGGCCAGGTGTGGTGGAGAAGAATCTCTGACTCTGCATGTGGCTGTTCTGTTACACACCAACTAACTGATTTTTTTTTTTCCCTTCTACAGAAGGTAGAGAGTAGAGTTTCATCTGATGAAGACTTAAAGCTCTCTGAACTGTTGAGATACTACATGCTCAATATAGAAGCTGCTAAGGTGAGAAGAGTTTTCTTTTTGAAGCTTAGTTTTGTTATGGGCAACATGACTCATTCGTGGTATTCTTTGTGCTTGAAGAAGACAGGAAAGTGGACCCTTGTTTTGCCTAAGAAACTTGAGACTCTTAAACCACAGCAGAATATAGAAGCTATATATTAGCTAGCTGGAGCCCAGCCACTTACAGAAGACTTGGACCAATTTTTTTTTGGCATGTAAAGTGGAAGAACTCTTTAAATTTCTGTAAGTTAGAGCAAACTGAATTTAAGTCTGCAGCAGTTTCTTTCCCGTTCCCTGCCTGAGTAGTCACGGACTTGCCAATAAAATCAGTGATGACTAATTAGTAGTTGGGATTGATTTCAGGATTTTTAGAGTACCCTAGCACAAATACATGGTAACTTGTGAAGGCTCTTGGAGTCTGATCTTCCAAGAGGGCTTTGGTAGATTGATGTGACTGCAAAAGCCTTGCTGGCAACCCTTTTTCTAATAAAAACTTGATTTGACAGGGGATGACCATGCTGCAAAAAGTTATCTAGGTACAACCTACTGGGCCTCTTCATCTAGTGTCTTACCTGTAATGTCAGGTACTCCAGAACACCCACTACAGCCTCCCTCAGTGGGGTGTACTGTTATTTAGACATCACAACTGTACTCCTGCTGCATTAGGAAGGAATTGGCTCACAGACCTCTACTACTCCTGTCTAGGTTAATGCAGTGCTTCAGTCAAGCTGTCAGATCTCCAACAAATTAAATGGCTGCTGGAAGGTAGACTGAGGGAATTCAGAAAGTCAGAAAGTGCTTTTTGCTCTTAGTGGAGACATCTACCTTACAGCAGGAGAAACTACTATAAGGGAAGAAATGATGCCTATAGTAGCCCTCAGACTTCCTTCACTAAGGCATAACTGGCTGTCCTGAAAATGTAGTGCTGCACTGTGAAAGGCTGCCAAAAGCAGACTGTAATAGCTTGTTTGAAAAAGCAGAATCTGGTGCTGAAAGAAGTGAAACCTCCTGCTGCTAAGGTGGTTGTAACCTCAGTTTGGGAAGTAGTCCTGCTAAGGCTCTGGTGTGCTATTTCTGTCTCTTCAGGATCTTCTGTACAGACGAACCCGGGCTCTTGTTGACTATGAGAACTCAAACAAAGCTCTAGACAAAGCCAGACTAAAGAGCAAGGACGTCAGACTGGCTGAGGCACATCAACAGGATTGCTGTCAGAAGTTTGAAAAGATTTCAGAATCTGCTAAACAAGGTAAAACAGGCTTTGCTGTACTTTTATGCTTAAAGGAGAGCTTAATGCAGTCGAGGTCTCCATCTGACCTTCAGCTACTGAAGGCTCCTGAACAAACAGTCTTGACATCCCAAGGACAGTAGAGATAAGTGCTGTAAAACTAATGCAGCTAAACATTTTTTTTTAAAGCAATTTTCTCTAGCAGAACAGTATCAGTACTACACCAACCTTTATTTATAAGCCCCTAGTATTTGCTTTTAGGACTGAACTCAGTCTCCATGTGAATGTAACTACTAGAGGGTAACTAATTACCTCAGTCAAAGCTGTGCAAACAGGCTTTTGCTCCCTCCCAATACAGCTGAGTGCCTTATATGGAGTTTCAAACACGGGTTCTCAGTAGAAGAGTATATGTGTGTATATTTATATTTATAATATGCTTTCATGGTGTATATGCTGCTCCTTCAGTGTATCTGGCTTTTAAATGATCCGGGCTCTCACAGAGCTTGTGTGGCTTATTTCTGGTTTGTTCCAGCTGTCTTCCTACAAAGCTTTTCTGTCTTAAGCTGTCTGTGTATCATGTGATGACTGCATCTCTGTCTAAAACCAGCATGACTAACTCTTGAACCTTTTTTTGATCAAATACTGTAATCTGAGCTGCACAACAGACTCCTGAAACATGAGGGGCATTGCTTGTCAGACTTTGTCTATCTCTTACCTTTGTTTTTTCCTTCTCTACAGAACTGATGAGCTTCAAACAGAAGAGAATAGCAGCATTCCGTAAAAACTTAATTGAAATGGCAGAACTGGAAATAAAACATGCAAAGGTGTGTTCTTTTTGGAATTTAACAGGCATGGGTTGAGAGAAATATGAGTAGTGTGTAACTGGGAGGATTTGCTGGGTCATCTGACTTCCCATCAGGCAGCCTCATCTGTGGGGTTTGACCCCTACTGTGTCTAGAGGCAGCTGCTGCTTCCAGTGCTCCTGAGTGTTGGCCCAGGAGCACATCCTGCAGCTTGTGAGCAGGCTGTCAATCCTTGTCACTTGGCTTGTCAGTGGAGGGGATGCTGGCTTTATAGCAGCCTCTGCCAAGATTTCTTAGGCAGGCTTGAAGGGTCTGCTAACTTTGTGTAGAGAACAAAGCAGTAACTGTGCACCTCAGCTTCCTTTGAAGAAGGAAAGTCTAATGTCCCACTCCCTGAGAGTACTGGACTTTAGCACCGGCAGCTACTTCAGTGCTGAACTGGAATGTGACACAAAGCCTTGACAACACTGCTCAGTCTGGCCTAATTTAAAAGCTTCCTGTTGACTCTTGTCCCTCTCCTTAGCACAAACTGATTAATGGTTGCAGGCCTGCAGGAAGAGGCAAATTGCAGAATGTGTGATCTGGTTTTGGTTCTTTACTGCATGAATGCTTGTCTTTGCAGTAGGAGATCTTTAGCATTGGCACAGGCTACAAAATCCTGTGACAGACCCACTATTTGGGAAGCTACTTCATAGTGAAAGGCAGGATTGGAATTATCAGTCATCCTCATCTGAAACTAATTCTCTTCCTTTGCAGAACAATGTGTCTCTCCTGCAGAGCTGTATTGACTTGTTCAAGAACTGAGGAGTCTTACTCTGAAAATGTGACAAAAGCATCAATTGCACTCAATAGCCAGGGGCAACTTATTGGCTTGACTTCATTAGCTTAAAATAATAATGTCACTGAGATTGTTTCACTAATACTTAGGTATGTTGATAGTGATTATGGGTATAAATGGGAGCTGAATTGTATATGAATTGTCTGGATGTAGCTAACATCCTGTTGGCTGATAACTCAAAATGAGTCAAATGTAAGAAATTAATTTGCTGTTGACTGACTTCATCTAGCAGAAAAAGTTTACTGAGAACTCCTTTTTTGCAGGATCATAATCTGTCTCTTCATGGCCCTGATGTATTTAAAACTTGCCAAGTGAGAGTGACTTAAGGGTAATAATTTTATAAAGTGAATATCTTAGCATTCCACTTCCCAGACAGATTTCTACTACAATATATTTTGAATTTCTATAACTACATTCACTATTTGTACACTTGGGCAACACGGCAAATAAAGATGTCTGATACAACAAGCTGTTGTATGGTAAGAATTTGTGTGGGATGTAAAATGACAAAGAAGCTTCAGACACAGAACTATCATGAATTACTCATCACCTGGAGCTCTTCAGAGCACTAGAAGGAAATATTTGACTCAAGAGGATTGTTCTTGGAATGGGTGTTGAAATGAAATGTGTGGACTTCAAGTGACATTGCTGTTTGAGTGGCTGGCTGCAACTTTTAATTCCCCTTTGCTGCACGTACAGCATTGTAAAGTAATTTTATACCTCCTACTAGCAGCAAGAGAATGTTTAAATCTTCAGGGCTTCTGGAAGCATAGGGCTGGACAGCCTATGTAAGGTATAAACCTCTTGAAACAGCTGGGCTCACAGTGCCACAGCTGAGGTGGCTCAGCCCATAAGCCCCAGGGCCACTGTTGGACAGTTTACTATCAGTTGGCATACATGGATATAGGTCAGTGAGTCAGACCCTCCTAAAGGCAGCTTTTGGGTGAGATGAGTGTCTCAGCCTTGCTTAATTTCATGTGACTAAACTCCTAATCATGCTCAAAGTGGGCTCTGTGGCTGTGCTCTGGGCAGACTGCCTGCAGCAGCTTCATCCAGAGAAGCTCTGAGAATGGGCAGCTCTGTGGCAGTTTCTAAGGGTTTACTTTCCTGTGACCTACTGCTTTTTCTTCTTGATACTCCATAAAAACTGAGCAGCTTGTGCCAGCCACACCATCCTGCAGCAGAGTAGCTGAAGAATGTGTGAACTCCTTTTTCCTTTGTTTGGCAGGAATAGTTTCAACCTGGGGTTGTTTGCCATAAGCACATTGTGCATATGTGGCCTCTATTTAGCTGATAGATGACAGTGATGCTTCCTATGACAGATGTCAGATAAGCTCCTAGCACTTGTCCTGGGGCCATCAGTGGTCCCAAACTGGATGGTTCATGTTGGCAAATGTTTTTTCCTAAAAAAGCATACTATTTATCCTAAAATAGTTCAACCTAGCTCAAAGGCTCTTCTCATTTTTCTCCAAAGAAAGGGTGTAGTTGTTTTTGCCATGGTAAGCAACACTTTATGTCCCAACCCCAGAAGTGGCCCAGGCTATGGTGGGTTTCATGCAGTGTTGGAAGCTAAGTGAGAGACCCTTTTTCTGTTTCAAATACTCTTTTGGAGCTTTTCCAGAAGATGTTTGTTCTTGTGTGGTTGGCACTCTAAATTCTTGACATACCTTAATCCAAGCCAATATATGAATGTGAACAGATTAAAAGTATGTTAAACACTTCAAATAGCTGTAATGATGACTTTATACTGATGTTGCAGCTACTGTAGTTGCTGTTAATTTACACTAACTGCAAGAAAGCTGTAAAGCATTCTCTGCCAATGCCACTGTTGCTCTGGAGGAAGCTGCTGTGTGTCAGCTGCTGCCAGCAGAGTGCATTGCAGTCAGTTTCAGCGCTGTCACTTGGAAAATAAGCCCCAGCACAGCTCACACCTCTGGAGGCCAGTGGGTGGCAGGCTGCAACAACCACTGCTTACCTGCTCCCACGTTTCCCCTCAGGCTGAGTTGAGATGAAGTCCTGAAAAGGCTGCTGCATCCCCCAGTTTCTTACCTGGTAGCTGGACAGATGTTGATACATAAGAGAATTTCGTTGTGTATGTAGGCAGCCTGCTCATAAGGAAGGACAGAAATATTCCTTTATGGCATGTAATATCACTGGACCTGCCTTTTCTTATAGCAGGGCCTTGAATAAAGCCTTAGCAGAATAAAGATCAGCTTGGGCAAATCAGTGTGATAAGGGAGGTTATCATCAATATGAAAATAAGTTTTTTAGAAATATTGCTGAGACTTAATTTAAAAGGCTGGTTGGGGTGGATGAGAGTAGAGTCTCAGAGATGTGCCAAGCAAGGATTGATTAATGTATATTTACTGATCCCATCTGTAAAGCAGGTTAACTTTAACTTTAAAAGCTTGTTCCTCTAGTTTATGAGTTAAAAATTGGCTTTTGAGAACAGGCACAGGCCTTATCACTGTGATGGTAACTGCTGTGAAAAGCCACATGCTGCAGATGTCATTTCTTCTTCCCCTGTTTGAATGAGGGCAGAGGAAAATCTACTGTTTGGTCAAATTTACAAAGGTGTGTTAAACATTCAGCTGTAGAAAAACTGCAGATGGGAGCCAAGCTGGTCCCATAAAAGAGGCTCAAAAACGTGTCCTCTTGCACAAGGCTGTGATTCTAGGTGCTGTAATAAAATGGGTTTGTAGCCAGAGAAAGAAAATGATTAGGGATCAAATGTACTTCAGGAAGGAACTGGTTTGCCCTGACGTGTGCAAGTAGTCATGATTCTAGGAAGACACATCACTGATGCTGAGGCTGGTAAAAAAACCCCAGAGAACATTTTGTGTGCCTTTGGAATACATAAAGCCTGGAAAAGCTGTGGGCATGTACTCTTTGTGCTCTTTATCCCAATTTATTCTACTTTTCTCCATTCCATTCTCTTTCTTCTGGATTACATACTCTGTAGAGGAGCTCTGATCTGAGGCCCTCATGCTACACTTGTGATAGCAAATGTGAATTTCTTAAAACATGGACTTGGGAAGGTTTTCTCAGCAGGTATTAAGTTTCTGACTTGCCATCTCTTTCAACAGTCTGGGAGAAGCTGCTTGTTTGTGCTGTGAAGCAGAGAGCTCTGCAGAGTTCCTGCTCTTAGATGGAGTTTTCAGTTCTTCCCTGCTCTCCCAGCACTTGCTGCTATGGTTGAGAGCACAGTTAAGAGTGATTTCAGTTTGTCCTCCCAAACACCTGCGTCACTGCTTGCTGAGAGTGGAATATCTGAAATGGGTTTGAAGTTGGTCCGTTGGTGGGTCACTGCTCACCAGTGAATGAGTGCAGCCACTGGTGATCCATGTAATCCCTCAGATTGTTGGCTGGCTGCAGCTTTGGATTTGCAGCTCACTGTTTACCAAAAGTTGTGTTTCATCTGCTATCAAAATGCTGCCCCATGGCTGAGCTCTGGTGTGGGCTCAGCTTTGCTTTTTGTTTACTTTTAATATTACAAAGCCAATGAGAAGGCCCAGCTGAGATCAGAGTCCAGCTCAGCTGGGTTGTCATGCTTGCAAGCTAAAAATAATCCCTGCTAGGAGTGCTTCATGACTTAAACAGAGCAGCAGGAACGGTGCCTGTTTTACAGGACAGGGAATTCAGGTGGTGTGCGGAAAAGGGGACTTGCCTGTGATTCCATGGGGAGTTTTTGTCAGATCCAGGAAATTAACTTGAATCTGAAATTCCACTCCAGGACTCCTGTTGTCTTGATCAGCTGCTCTTGGAAGCAGTCAGATGAGTGCTGGTGGTTTTGAGTTTGGCTGTCCCTTGGTCATGGTTTGCTGCTCTTTTGTGCAGATGTGGCAGCTGCCAATGTCACTGTTCTGCCTCCACTCCAGTGCAGTGAAGCATCTCAGTCAGTTTGAGTGACTTTTAGTGCTCTCTTCTGTGGGTCTGTTTTACTTGGCAGTAGAATTGCAAGGTCACTTTCTGCAAGAGAGGCTGCTGGGGTCCAGGACAGGTAGAAATGTGTTGTGAGAGCTCCTGTGCCGGTGCTTTGGCTTGTGAGCACTCAAAGCTAGAGAGCAGTGGACTGTGTGCACTCACTGCTTGCAGCACCTTAACCTCTCTTAGGTAAGACTCTAGAAGTCTTCCCTATCAGTTAAGAGATTCTCATTCTCTTTTTGTTCCTTGTGTTTAATGTTGCTTTGCTGTTACCCAAAAGCTTTCCTGTTTTGTTTGAGGAAAAGGCCCCTGAGAGTCTGACTCACTGAAATAAAACAGGAGTGAAAAAGAACTTTAGGGTTCCTGTTTAATGCTAGTCTACTGCCTGCTTTGAAAACAATGTCCTGCTTTATTATGTCTGGTTTAGTTAGGATCGAGTTTGTTCTGCTCCCTTGCCAAGGGATTTTAAAAGAAAAAAGGAGAAAGAAGAGAGCTGACTATGAAACAGGAGAGGGAGTTTAGATTGCACCTGTGACTCAGCCCAAAAATGTAACTCAGGTTTAGTACAATTTAGTCAGGAGCTTCCAGCTCTTTCTTGAACTGCTCCTCCTTGAAGGCCTTGCTAAACAAAACCTTTTTAAGTGTAAGAGGTTAATGAGAGATGTTCTAGTACAGTAAAGCTTGAGACAGCAATGGATGTAGTTTCATCATGAGCTCACTGTCACTGAAAGGGTATGGCCTCACTTCCCCCCCTATTTTGTTCTTTTTGCATGCCTTGGGCTGGTCCTGATGTTCGTGTGGCCTCAGGCCAAGCTGATGTAACTCGCTAAAATGGTGTGAGATGGGCCAAAACAAAACAAAGGCTTTTTGCCAAGTCACTGCACTGAATCTGTGTCCCTGGAGCCGAGAAGCACACAGACCTAAGCAAGAGCAGCTCAGAGGGGGTAGAAAAGGACACCTTGCTGGGGAGGCTTAGTTTGGTTCAGCTCTGTTTTGGAACTGTTGGACCAGCCACTGGTCGAGTGAGTGCTTCCCTTCCAGGAAGGAGTGGCAAGATTACTTCTAAACCTGTAACAGGAAGACCTGGGCCATCAAAGTCCAGGGCTGAGTTCATGACAGGGACTGTCTTCAAACTGGGAGCTGTGCCTTGCTGGAAAAAGCAAAACCCCTGTCCTGTGGAAGGTGCACAGACAGCTCTTGCTGGGAGGTGCTGGTTGTTGGTGACTTCTTCAGAAAGCCTTGTGTCACCAGTGTTTGAGAAACTCCCTCTTCGTGGGCCATGCAGCACTGGAGATTTGCCCCCACTGGCAACACTTTTAAGGAGGGTAGAAGAATGCACTGGAATAATGGGTGTGGGAAACATCAGCAAGTTAAGTCCAGGAGCTAACAGGCAGTGCCACTTTAAAAATTTTCATTCTGCTCTGGAGATTATTGGCACAGTCTCCTTCAGTAAATGCAAAGTGGTTGCCATGGAGGACAGGAAATCCCTCGTCTGCACAGAGAAAGAAAACATTGGAAACTGTCCTACTGTAAAGCACAGCTGCCTCTGTGCTGGGAGAGGGGTGCTTGCTTCTACGGAGTGTTTTCCAAAGGTCTCTGTTTTTGTCTGCAAATCTTTGCACATATTTGCTCTGTTTCTTAGTGGGCTGCTTGTGCGTTTAAGAAGAGCTGGACAAAGGAAGTGGGAGCAGCTGGTTAGGACTAGTTTTAAGTGCCCTGATTAATGTGAGAAGCAGGAGGGATTTTCACTTGGAAGTTAGACACTTAGCAAACTTTCAGTGTATGCCTCTCCATTTAACTCTGCAGCTCCTCTCATTCCTGTTTCCCTCTGCCTTCCCTCTCTGCCTTTTCTTGCCTCGGACCTCTTGGAGCTGCAGGCCTCTGCTGTGCTGGCTCTGTGTTCTCTACCTGGAATCTTTCACAAATCCTGGCTGCTGCTGCTGGAGGTGAGAACACCAGTTTGGGCCACGTGTGCAGATTGAGCAGCTGGCCATCTGTCCCTGCAAATACCCAGATGTTCAGAGCTGGCCTGTCCTTATGAGATGGGTAAGAGGTGAGACTCGAGGCAGATCTTTCAGGACCTGTTGGTGCCACCTTTCCACTGCAGGCTCTGTGGGAGGATGCAGTTCCCTCAGGAGCTGAGATCAGACAAGTCTGTGGTGGGTTAACTAACTTTGTCAAGCCATCACTGTTAATTAACATCATCAAGCTGTATAAAGGCTGAGCTGCCTGGATGCTGCCAACACATGAATACCTCACCTATCACCAGGATTGTCATTCTTGCCTATGGACTGCTTCAGAGGCCAGATAAGCAGGTTACCACTGATGTACACCAGTGTTTATTGATCACCTGTAGATACTGATCACCACTGGATCAGGAATTTCCCTTCTTCCAGAGACAGGTTTGTCAGTTGTTTAGTTCAGGTCTGGTTCTGTCCCACTGCTGTCCACACCATTGCAACCCCAAGCTGTGCTTGGAACAGAAAAAGATAAGGCCATGTCTGACTTGGTGAGCTTTAGCCTTTGCTTGGCAGTGTTTTCTGGGTCACGTTTTTGAGCTGATACCCATGAAACTGGACTTGTTTTAAGGCTCCAGAGGATATTCCTGCAAGTAGACTGTGGCGTTCTGGGAGTTCTGGCTGGAAAGGGAGCTGTGCTTATCAGCTTCCCTTTGTACACCAGACACTGCTTTCAACATGATGTGTAAATCAGCAGCAAGGTCTCTGGGGACCCCTCTTGGAATTGCTCATAGGGACACTGTGGGTGCGTTTAAGGTACCTTTGGCACCCAGTGTGATGGGAATGGTGTCAAAACCCCAGAACTCCTGTATCCTTCCTGAAGCTGCTCCGTGATTTCTCTTGCAGCTGTTCCCAGCCTTGCCACAGCCCAGCTTTGATGCAGTGCAGAATGTTCAAACAACCCTCTTGCTCTGCTTCTTCTCACATTGGGAGAGAGTCTTTTGATGTCACCTGGCATGGCTGTACTGACTTAAGTCAAGGCAAGACTGATTTACACCAGCAGGGCTCCCTGGCTGTGTTTGCCCAGCCCTGAATAAGGCAGGTTGTGACGTCTGTCTGGAGTCACCACAAGGCCACCTGATCCATGTCTTCCTTTTATGACTGACCACAAAGTGCCACCTCCTCCTTTCCACCACCAGCCCTCCCTAGGTATATTTGCACAAGTCAAGTCCCACCCTCTGTGCTACCTTATTTCCCCATCAATAACTGGGAATCCTGTCTGTTTTAGGTGTCTTCACCTTGGCTGGAATGGGGTTCCTCTTCCCTGATGGGAGGCTGGGCTTTTTAAGCTTCACATCCATCTGTTGCAGAATGCCTGCTTAACCCTTAATTCTGGGGCTGAACTGGCACTGTTTGGCCCATTGGTGTAGGGCCTGGCTGGGTTCCTTTAGGGACACCTGATTCTCAGAGATTTTCTAGTCCTTTGGCCGTTAAAATGTGCAAGGTGACACAGAAACCACTACTGATATCAACAAGACCATGTGAAAAAGAAACCCCCTGCCTGTCCCTTAGGTGTGTGCAAAAGGAGGAATAAAAGGCAATAAATGAAAACAGAGATGGTCTTGTTCATCTTCAATTTGGTTGTCAATGACAACCATTCTGGAAACTGTGTGTTGCATGGAGCCTGTTCTTTTAATTTTCTAGAGGACCAGGACATCCTTTTGTTAAAAGAAGGGGCTAAAGAACTTGGTTGGGGGTGAACAAATCTCTTGCCTTAGACCTCGTGACAGCATCTTCCTCCTTTGTGACAAAAAGGACACCAAGAGCTTGGTGTTCTGCAGCAGAAAGGTAGGAGGCAATGCTGATGGAACCAGTGCTGGGTGGTTGTGTGTCTGTCCATCTTTTACACACACACCCCATCTCTTTATGTCAGACATTTCAAGGGGCTCTGGAGAGGATGACTTGGAAAATACTTGGGCTGCGAAAAGCCAAGTGCAAAATGCACCTGGGTGCTGTGCATGGCTCAGCCTTCACTCGAGTAGAAGAGGGGAAAATGAAAGATTTGTTTGCTCTCCTTGGGACTGTGAGCATGATATTTGTGTGCTTCAGTGAAATGGCAAGCTGAAGGATGTGCTCTGGAGGGAGAAACATGACGCTTGGCTGAAAAGCTTTCCTCAGGCAGGGTAATTTGGTCTACAGAAACTGGTTAATCATAAAAGCCATGTGGTGTGTGAGGACACAAGGCTTTAAGTGCCAGAGCTTCCTTGGTGCACACAACAAGCAGGGGGAGGTACAGTGCAAACAGGGAGTTCTTGTGGGAGACAGGCATCCCTGTGCCTTAGTGGAGAAACCTTTGTAAATAAACCACCTGGCTGTGTTTGGTTTTTGAGCAGCTAAAAAAGGAGCAAGGACACCAGGAGGACACTGCTGACTGATGGCTGGTGAGGGATGGATTGCTCTGGGGAAAGATGGAGGTGGTGACAGCTTCCTGCCCTCTTTCCTGCCCTGACTTCAGCCCCAGCAGGAAGGATGTAGGATTGGTGTTATCGCCTGTTGGCACTGTGCTGTTAGATATTCCTGCTTGCTGTTCAGTAACCAGCTCCAGAGTGGGTGGTGCAGATAAGAAGGGGCCTGCAAGAGTGGCCTGGGGAGCAGGCTCAGCTGATAGCCCCAGATCCATTCCTTGCTGCTGGAACAATGGATGTGGGGTCTTCTGTGGACTGGACAGGTAGAGCACTTCTGGGGAAACTGCTGGGGGTAGAAAAAGGGACCATTTATTTTAAAAGAACAACAGCGAGAAGGAAATGAGAGCTCTGAGTGCACCTCCTGTCCTCTGCCTGCCCCTCTATGCCAGTGTGTGCATATCCTGTGCCTACCAAAGCCACAAGATAAGGCAGCTCTGGAAGGAGACTTGTTTTCTGGGTGAGTGACTGAGCTCTGGGCTGAAGTTACACAATCCTTGTTTAAGTGGCTATCCTGCAGCTCTGCAAAGGCCTGACAAAGCAGGCAGGGGACAGGTGGGGAAGTGTCTGCCCCCCAGGGGGTTACAAAGGGACATCCAGGACGGTGGGGTGCTGATTCCTCACTAATTTCACCAGAGGTGTGGCAGCACTCCTCAGCTCCAGCACTCCCCAGCAGCACAGTCCTGTGACTTTGCAGTGCTCAGAGAGGGTTTCCCTTGCTCTCCCAAGGAGGTGAGAAGGATGCTGTGTTGGATGGACTCATGGAGCTGCTTTGCCAGGGCATGCCATGGGGAATTGGTCGGCAAGTCAATCAACACCCTGGGCTGCTCAGTGGGTTTGGGAGCAGGTCAGATCCTGCTGAGCTCTATGGAAGAGGCATTTTCTGTCCCTATAATGTCAGGATGCACTGCAGAGCATGGATACATCATGGGTACACTGGCTTTACAGAAACCTGTTTCTCAGCATTCTGCAAAGCTGCAAAGCTGCTCAAGGCAGGACCTTTGGTAGTGTTTGTGTAACACATCGTGTACAGGAGTCCCAATCCCAGCTCTAAGGGATCAGCCCAGGAGCAGGTGCTCCCTGAGTCTTCTGAACCTTTGGGGCTCTCTGCTCTGCAGAGCTGGACCAGAGAAAAACCCAAGGCTCCATCCCCTTGGCCTGGAATTGTAGGAATGCTTAAAGGGAAGGGTTGTAATGCTGCAGTGAGCAAGAACAGATCAAAGGACAAATATGGAGGGGAGAGACAGTGTCACCCACAGTGCTGGGAAAAATCAAGGATGCCTTGGCTGCAGGAATAATGTGTCTTCAGTGTTCTCATGCAGGCCCAGAGAGGTGTATCCCTCCACATCCGTGCTGCCGTGTTTGCTGATGAGGAGTGTCCCTGTGCCAGCCACCCGGTTCCCAGATGGAGCACAAGCTGTTTGCCTGGTGGAAGGAGAGGCTAAAGAAGACCTTTGTTCTGCCCTGAACCTCCCTTTGGGCTCCACCTTTCCTTGTATCCCTGCCTGGCCACTCCATTAGGCCTTCTGTGCCTCCTGGATGTGTTCCTGCCATATGGGTGTTGTTGTGGTGAAGGATGGAGCCCAGAAATCTGATCCATGAAAGCAATTTCACAGCTGATTTCCTGGAGCCAGTAAGGACAGGGACTGGAAAAATAACCTGGCACGTTTCAATGAGCTGCTTCTTGTAGTGTAGCACGAGGCTGGGGAATGAGCAGCAGAAAGTGGAGGGTGATGAGCTGCGACAAGGACACCACAGCAGGTTTCTTAATGTATGTGTTTCCATACTACAGGGTCCTGCTGTAAATTTGGGAGCAATCTGCTCTTCCACTGAGGTAATCCTGAGTCAAATTCTCCCTGTAAGCATCAAAGGCAGGCTGTGCTTCCCTGGCAAATGCAACTTGCTTTCCAGCCTCAGGAAAAGGAGAAACCCCAGGAAAACGGGGTTGCAAAGGTCAGACCAAAGAGGAATCCATAAATGTCCCTGCAAAAACTGCAATGAGAGAGATTCCACCCACCCCAGGGTGCTTGTACTTAGGTCTCCTAATGGAGAAAGGACCATGCAGGAGGCTACACTGCTGTAAAGAAGCTAAAGGTATGTAAGGGTGTTTTGTGGTCAGGTCTGGCCAAGTCTGTGTGCCATTAAATTATCTCCTGCTGCTGCTGGAAGTGCTGTCTGACCCACGCTGTCTCACAGATCTTGGATACCTCAGAATGAAGCTCCTTGGCATGGGCTGAAGCCACACCAGGTACCATCCTAACAGTCATGGTTCCAACTCCCAGCCAATCCAGAATATGCCTCCTCCTCACTTGGATCCAGTGGGAGGCTGGCTTGTCCCAGAAGATCTGTGTGAGGACAGGGGAATAGTCAAACTCCAGGTCTACCTGGACAAGAAAAAGATTGAACTAAAGGAGGGTCTTTTGGGGCATTTGTTGGGAGGTGGTGGTGGTGGTGGGGTTCCTGTGGCTGCTCATCTTTCTTGTAATGGTGCCAGCTTTTCTTCCTGGGCAGAGGGCTCCTTGAGGCCCCAGTGCCTGATGTGGGGTGTTGTGGTGAGGTTCCTTTGCTGGAGAACCTCGTGTATCACTAGGGCCTGTCATTGTTTGGCACGTTAATGGGATTGTTTTCTCACTTCAGCTGTGTTCAGATCAGCTTTAAACCAAATGCTCTGAAATCAACCCAAGAAAAGAATATTTGTTGCTGAATTTAGGGTGTGCCAGGTCTGTCTGTGCAGCAGGCACAGGCCACAGGTACCCTGGCAGCTCTGTTTGCTGCCCAGCTGCAGCCACAAGCACAATACGTGGCACAGCTCCTACCCTCACCTTGTCTGTAAATATTTGTATCCTTCTCTGGTCAACCAACAGCCTGGTATTTGCACAGGGAGAAGGCAACAGACATTTGAAGAATTAATTTTCTGTGCAGCCCGTTCACAGGAGCTGTGCAGGAAGGATTCTTGGTGGGACTGAGGGATAACAAAGCAGAGGGAGCAGCAATGATTCCTTCTGCTGTGTAATGATGCCAAGGGGCACAGTCTCAGCAATGTTCCTTTGGGGATTTATGGAGCACTGAGCTTATCACCTGCCTGCAAACCAGGAGCTGCTTTAGGCTTGAAGTAGCAGGGTTTGTAGGCAGCTGCAAAGAGCAGGGCTCTTGCTAATGACGTGTCTAATCTCCCATCTCCTGGTGCTTTCCTGAGTCAGCCAGCCCCAGTGGTTACAGATTTACAGCTTCTTTTTCTGAGCCTCACCGTGGGGCTGTGGTAGCCCAGCTGCCCAGGGGCAGGATAAGGTGGGCAGGCAGCCCTTGCCAGCATTCCTGCAGAGCCATGGCCCCTCTGGGATCAGCAACATTCCCAGTGCTACAGGCAGCTTTCTGCTTCCATGTGGAGCAGAGGAAGATGGTGGGACTCTGATTTGAGGCTCAGCAGCCTTAAATTTGTGAGGACCTTGCTTGGCAGTTCCTGCCTGGATACCACCCTCCCTTCCATGTATGTGGATAAATCAGCACTACTTTGGATCCACAGCATGAGGGCTGTCACCCATGTGATTTTCTGCCCAGCCTTGCCCCATCAGTGGCTGTATGGTGGATTGGATCAGGGATCTGCTCCGGTTTAAAACCCTCTTCCCTCCTGATGGATCCTTCACCATCCTCACAAAACCCAAAACCCAGACATGCCTTGTTCCATCCTACCAAAAAAGTGTCTGATAGTTTTCAAACTGTCCTGGTGTCTTCATCCCACTCAGAGATGAAAGAAGGGAGAGGGATGAGGAGACAAGCCAGGCACAATGAAAATCATTACCCTAATTTCTTAATGTCTAAACTGCTGCAATTGCTGTAGGAGGTGTAACATGCACCTTTAGGGCACATCTCCATTGCAGCCTTTGGTGTGTGGACTGCTAATGCCAGCCTTGCAGCAGCCTGGAGCATGCCAGGCATCCCAAGCAGGATGGCTGCTCCCATGAGGAAGCAAAGGGAAGCATCCCTGGGTGTTCATGCACTGCTCACCTCTGCTGGGGTCAAGATTTAATTTCCAGCCTTCAGGAATACCCACTCTCTCCCTGCTCAAACAAAAGAAGCTTTTTGGGAAAGATTTGCCAAATGTTTCTCTTTGCAGCAACACAATCAACTCCTTCTTCTTGCCTCACTTTTTATCCACAACACCAGTTTGTGAGGCCAGGAGTGAAACAGGGAAATAATCCAGGCTAAAATTAACCTGGTGAAACGGATGGTTTAGGTGTCAGTCCACTGGAGCGATTGTGGCCATGGCCAGAGACATTAGGTGGACTTCCTAAGAACTGCTCTAGGCTTTTGGGTGCAGGCATATTTTGCCAGAAAAGCCGCAAACGTGGTCTCAGAGAAGGCCTTGGAGAAATATGCAGCTGTCTCTATTTGTATGTCAGATTTTGAAGGTAGTGACAGCATATCTCAGGGCAACAAAGCTCCAATCCCTAAATTACACCCAGAATTGGCCAAAATGGGTGTGAATGATGCACCAGGTGGAGTCTGACACTGTTCCATTTTCTGATTGTCTTGTTGGGAAGCTCTTTGTCCTGGTTAGAGGGGTATAACCCTGTCACAGAGTCAAAAATTCTATTTTGACCTAGTGAAGGGGAAGGCAGCAGCAGAAGGGGCTGGCCTGTGTGAGGAGGCAAGGAAGCAGCTGGTGTTCTTACTGGTAAGCCTCTGCTACCTCCACTTGCATGTTTTTACCCAGTGTATTCCCACTTCCTCAGGAAGTGCTCCTTCTTTTGAGCGTAGAAGAAGTTTTATTAATGGCTTTTCTGGGTTGAAAGGAGGGATGCTGCTCTTTCAGAAATGGCTGGTTACCTTTTTCTCCTCAGTGCAGAACAGCTGATGGCCCTGCCTTGGCAAGTCCAGCCACACTCTGCCCATATGTTTTGCCTGTCTTAGGGCACTGAGTGGAAGAGTTTTTGGGTATTTTTTCCATTAGTTCTCCCCTTTTGTCACCTTCCTTGTGGGTTCACCTTGGGATGATCCAGATGAGGAACTGGCTTTCTTTTCCTGGGTGAGCAGGGACAGCCTGGCCTGTGGGAGAAAGGTCAGGTCTGCATGTCCTGCTAAACAAGGCAGGGCCAGCCCTTCTCCAGCCTAGTTGCCCATGAGGCTTGGTTTGTAGCCCAGTGAAGCCCAGCAGTGCTCTGCCAGTCACAGCTGGGGTGTGGCTGGAGGTGGTGGCACCCAGCAGGGCAGTGGCATGTGTGACAGCAACAGGGTGACAACCACCCCACACCAGGGCAATCAAACCTGCTTGCAAGAAGGGCTGCAGCCCTCCCATGGTTTGAGGAGTGGGTAATGAGGGCCACAGCAGCACAGTGGGGGGCTCAGGGCAATTCCTTCCTGCTGGAACAGGCAGCTACAGCCACATCTTTGCCTCTGCCAGAGATGGGTCTCCAGCCTCTCTTTAGTTAGAACCTAAGGAAGTGTGGAAACCCCTGAGAAGAGCTGGAAGCGCTGTTACTGTTCTCTAGTAGGTTTTCCTCTTCCAGAGGAGATTCCAGAGTATGCTGGAGGTCACATTTTCTTCCTCTTGTTCTCCTTGGTTGCTGGGTGCCCATCCTTGACAAATGGTGGCTACTGGGGAGGCACAAACCTGTTGGGTCCTTGCATCTCCCATCACTGGTTCAGTGTTTATAGGACACCTGTTTTATTCCAGACAGGGCAAGTGCTGGGAAAGCTCCTTCCCTCAGCACACCACACTTCAGTGTCCCTTCAGAGGAGTCCTGGCCTTGGGCTGGTGAAGCTGTTAAGGGAAACAGACTATTCTTGTCCTTTTGGCCACCTGCAGAAACCACCACAACTGCAGAGGTTTGGTCAGCTTAGAAGTGTTTTACACAGCTGCTGTCCTGCCATCTTGGGGATCCCTAACCTTGTGAGTGTTTTTTCCTGCTTTTTTTTTTTTTTACTGTTTTAAGTTTCTTAGGCTCTTCTGGAAGCACGTTGGAGGAGCTGAAATTTGGTTGTTCATCTGTGTGGTCCTCCCCTAACTGCATTCCAAGGCTCTGCCCTCCAGAATGAAGTGAGGACAGCCGTGCTGTTTTGTCACATGGTGAATCCTTTGCCACGCTCCTTCCCTGAGCTGCAGGCTGTGGTTCCTGAGAACCACATCAGAAAATATCCCATCCCCGTGATGCAAGGCACTAATGACCCATGCAAACTCACTTTTCTGGTTCAGATTTGTTGAATATTTTTTTTCTGACTGGAAGGCTCTGTGCCACATCAGGAGCTGCCTGTCTCTGTGTCCCACTGACTGCACCATGGCTTGCCTGTTTTTCTGCACAGAGGCAACATAAACTCCATGAACCACAGCTAATTGGGTAGAAATTGGGTGTTCTGCTTGTGCAAAACTGAGATGAAATGTATGCTGTTGAGTGGACTGGAGCACAGATGCTGTGTTCCTGATGGAGGACAGTCAGCCCTGGCACTTGGATGTTGTCCCTAAGTCCTGGCACTACCTGCTGGGATGGGACAGTGGTTGTGACCATGTCTCACTGCTGCTCCATCCCTGGGTCTTCCCCACTGCTGGGAGTGCAGGTGCAGATGCTGATGTGGCACAGCTGAGATGTGAGAATTCTTTAAGTCCCTACAGCTTGCAGCATCTGACATCAATTGTTTCTTTCACTGTAAAACTGTTGCTACACAATTTCGCTTTGCAGCCTTTCAGACAGGCACATCTGTCAGATTTTCATATTGTCAGTGCTTTGTCATGTGGGATTTTCTATTTATTAAGAGCAGGGCTTTTACCAAACAAGCATCTCAGTCACCATCTCGGTTACAAAAGCTTACCTGAAGTCATCTTGGGGAATACTTTAACTTAAGGATGGTGTACAACCCCCCCAGAATCTATGATTATAGAATGTGGCCAGCTTTTAGGCCCTGGCAGAGAGATGTGATCTGCTTTGTTTTCACCCTTGATTTTGCTTGTATGGATAATTTAACATCTGCTTGAACACCAGGAAAAAAATTTTCTTTCTTTCTTTTCTTTCTTTCTTTCTTTCTTTCTTTCTTTCTTTCTTTCTTTCTTTCTTTCTTTCTTTCTTTCTTTCTTTCCTTCTTTCCTTCTTTCCTTCTTTCTATCTATCTATCTATCTATCTATCTATCTATCTATCTATCTATCTATCTATCTCTATATCTATCTATATCTATCTATATCTATATCATCTATATCTCTATCTAATAAAAATTGTATGGGAGCCCCACAATTGCTCTGCCCTTCCCTGTGCTCTCCAGCCCAGACTTTTGGCATGGCACTCCATCCCATGGGAGCGTGAGGAGGAGAAGAGGGTGAGGGAATCTCTTAGTAATGCTATGGTCATCACAAAGTCGGTCCCTGCAGCCAAACTTAAACCCAGGAGCTTTGCCAGCCATGTGGGCAGGCTTAAAGCCTGGGTCATGTGGTGTGGATGCAAATTTAGTGCTCTTGAAAACCGAGCTAAGCCTGAGGGCTCTACAGTAAGCCCGTGGAGAGCAGCTGTTGTGGCAGCGCATAAACGAGTGGGAAGGAAAAACACTCTTTCCTTGTTTCAGAGAGAGAAGAATCTCTCCTGCCTGGGGCCCTGCTGTGCAAGGAACTGCGGGCTGCATGTCAGGCTGTGGCTGGAATGGCAGGATCAAGATGGGGACAAATGTCTTGGCTACAGACCTGGAAGGATGGAGAACCCCACACCTCTGCTTGCCAGGGTGGCTGAGCTGTGTGCCAGGCTTTCAGACCAGGAGGAAAAGGGACAGCCAGGGGCTCCAGAGCCATCGGAGCAGCAGCTGAGGACTGCTAGGATATGGGAAGAGTTAAGCAGTCTGGACATGAGGAATGAGCTGTGGTGTTCATTCTGTGATTTAAAGAGGGAAAAATGCACCCTCCCTCTCAGATGCTTCCTTCTGTCCAAAAAAGGCTAAATAGGCTCAGTGAAAAACCAGCAGAGGCATTCCTCATATTCTCTGGAGTAACTGGATGTAAAAGCCTGGATTTAAAGGGGTAGCTTGCAGCAGATTAAATGTAACTCTGAAAGGAATTCACCTCCTGCAGGAAAGCTGGCTGTGGTTTCCACAGGGAAGGGTGAGCTGGGTGCTGGCAAGAGAAAGATGAGTCTGTGTACGAGATGGGTCTTAACAAACACAGATGATTCATAAGTCAGCACAGATTATTAAACACAGGTGGCCAGTTTGTCTTCTTTATTTTATTAGGGACAGCTTACATGCACAGTAATAACCCCAGGACCCAGCTGGGCTCAGCAGCTACCAAACACCCTGGTTAATGGAATTAACCCTGATCCAAACCCTGTTCATGTCAATGGAGGACTCTCTCCTGACTTTCAACATGCTTTGGAGCATGACCAAAGTGAGTTTAATGAGCTCTTTCAATACATTCTGTCATCCTTCTGCAGCCAGCCAGGCTGTGCTGTCCTCTCTGGGCCAGGACTGCAGGCACTCACTGCACTCTTTGCTGGTGCCTGTCAACCACTTGCAGAACACGTGTGAGGGCTGGTTGGCAAAATTACCTCCACAAAGAAAAAAGCCACCTCTGGCACCCAGCAATGGGTCACAGAGGCAATCTGGAGCTTGAAGGAAGGGCAGGGAGGGGGGGAGAAAAATCTTTAAAAGTGAAAGGAAAATGAAGGTAAGGAGGTAGGGAAAATGAAGGTAATTAAGGTAGGGAAAATGAAGGTAATTAAGGTAGGGGGAAGGGGGGCTGAGGGTGATTGCCAGTGTCAGTGTGATGGGGAAGGGAAGGATCCCTGGCAGACAGACACTGTGGTCCTTCCTTCCCATCTCCAGCCAGCCAGAGATGAGAGCAGCATGGGGCACAACTTCGTGGTGGGTGGAGCACTGCCTCACCCTCCCAGGTGGATCAGAGCTGGACAGAGGTCCACCCTGCTCTGCTCATTGCCCAACAGCAGGACTTCCAGGAGGATTTCTTGTCCTAGGGGATGGGCAGGAAGGTGTCTGTAGGCCAAGGAACCTCATCAGGCAGCACACACCAGCTACTCTGAAAAACATTGCCCCATCTGAACTCTTGCCCCATCAGACTCCACACCCCTGTGGGGGGCTTGTGGCTTCTTTTCAGATCCTGGTCCTGTTTGAGGTGGAGTTTCCCACTCCCATGGGAGTGGTAGCCAGAGCATCCCTAGTGAGCGTGGTTGAGACTATGTGAAAAGTGAAGGTTAGGGGATAAAGTGTGGGAAGAAGGAAAACATTTGATATGGGGGTGGAGGAGGGGATCTGGAAGAATGTTTCAGTCACTTTGGGTGGAAGTTTCTTATCTCCCTTGGGCAGAATTTCTGGGACTTTCTGTGACCCTCTAAGTGAGTGAGATGCAGAAGACCAAGTGTCTTCATCCATGAACTCAGAGCTGCTTTTGCTTGGACCTTTATATTGGGGAAAGGGCTTCAGGAAAGTCTCCTGAAGAGAAACTGGGGAGGCAGAGAGGTGGAGCAGTGTCACTCCTTAGCTGCCTTTACAGGGTAAGGATTTAGCTCTTCACCTCAGCACCTTCTGCAAATGCCAAGCCTGGCATTTGCCAGGCCTCATTCTCTTGCAGTGCCTTGACAGGAATTTTACAGTTTCTCCAAATCATACCCGTGCCTGTTGGTGGCTCTTACCCTCCAAAACTCACTCACGTGTGGGAAGCCAAAGCTGCAGGTCCTTGCTCACTGCCTGCTGGCAAAGTACAGCTTTTAGGGGGGTGTGACAGGACAGGGTCTTCTTGCTGAAGGGCCCTGCAGGAGCCCCTCTCAAGGGTCACAGTGCCTTGGTCCCTTTGCAGGAGCAGACTGCACCCAGCCATGTGGGCAGTGCTCTCTGCCCTGGCTGCTGCATGCTCACTAATTGGTCCTGGCACCCTGAGGAGGGCTCTGTGCAGGGCTGTCAGGAGCAGTTCCTGACGCTTGGCAGGGCTTCCATGCAGCTGCTGGATGGAGGCTGCAGGTCAGGCCCTCACAAGGGGGCTCAGCCAGGCCAGGACTTTGTGCACATCAGTGCCTGAAGGTTCCCTGAGCAGGTTCCTGTCTGATTTGTGTGTTTATTGTGTGCCTGGAATGGAATACATATCCAAGCTCTTTTCTAAGGAGAGCTGTTCAAAGTTACTGCCATGAGCAGCAGGGTTGGCTTCCCTTTTTATGGCTGGGGAAAGGAAAGGATTGCCACCAAAATCAAGTAGCTTTTAATGTAAACTTGATGGCCATGTGCTGACCTGCAGCAAGCTGGAACCAACTGAGAAACCACCCTCTGTCCCTCTTTTTCTCTCTCTTCCCCACCAAGTGTCTGGCTCTCAGTAGCACAGACCACCCCAGAAAATCTCACACATCTCCTGTTGGGTGAAGCAGAGGTGGGAATACCCACATGGATTTTCTGTGGAGCACAGCCAGCCCCAGCCAGGCTTTGAAGTTAAACAGGACTGTGTTTAAAGAAAGGGAGAGGATATGGTTTGCCTGGGCTTTTCCTTGAAAGGAAATGCCCTTTGAGAGGAGGCCTGGGAGAGGTGGATGCCAGGGCTCAGGGAGCAGGATGCAGTGACTTCCAGAAGCTGCAGAGGGGGAAGGACTGCAGTGAGGTTAATCTGGACCTCTGGCAAATGGAGGGTGGCAGGGAGTGACTCAGCTGGTTGTTCTGCCCTCGACTGTCTGCAGCACTGTGCACTGCTGTCAAAGCAGCTCAATGAATGGCAAATCCAGCTTTGGTCCACCTGAAAGGATCCAGCTTGGATTCACCAGATGTGTTTCAGGGGAGACCATTCCTGGCTGGCTGTGATGGAAGGGCTAAGGGATCTTCAGGCAGACTTGTTGTCATGGCTGCAGCTTGAGATTCCCAGCCAGGGCCAGCATCCCCAGGGCTCTGAGCAGAGAGTGGAGCTGGGGGATGAGCCAAGAGCTGCTGGGAGTCCTGGATGGTCCAGTGGCTTCCCAGCCCTCCCCCTCCACTGTGCCTCAGTGCTCCAGTGCACTGTGGGCTGTGTGGGCAGAGCATCCTCCTGGGAGGAGGGAATTGCTGACCATTGGGAAGCAGAGGAAAGCCTGGTTTAAAATAGCTTTGGTAGTGAGTCCTATTCCAGCCTGTGTCCCTGCAAAATCGTTTAAAAACCAGTTAATTCAGTTAAGAGTACAAGAAGGGGTGTGTGAAGGCTTATCTACCTCTTGTGACCAGGGAGGTCAACACTAACATCTGTGAGAAGATCCCTGTAAGAACAGGACCTGTGCTTGGGTCCAGACAGGATCATGGCATCAGACAAACCCCCACTTGGTCAGAGAGCACCCATGATATCTGTGAACCCAAAAATGGTGTAGGTTTGGATGCAGGGCAGGGTAGAGCGTTGGAAGCCTTCATCAGCTCATGCAGCACTGATGCCAATTTATAAACTGGTCCTTGGGGATTGCCTTGCCTTCAGATTTTCAGAAGACATGGAGGTGATGCTGACAGAGGCTCTCCTGTCTTAAATAACTTGGAAAAGAAAGAGAGAGGAAAAGCAGAGGAAGACAAGCATGAATGGAGAGGATGAATCTCCTGCCTGGCATGGAGTCCCCCTTTTTGATGTGCTGAAGTTACTTTCTCTCAGCTTGCAGATTCTAACCTGCTTGGCTTGTCTCCCCCCTCACCTCCTGCTTTCAGTTCTTTGATCTGAAAAGGCAATTACTCAGTGGAACCAGGCAGTTGGGACTTTCTTAGGAGTGTGACTCAGCCTTTGCCACGGTGAGTGCCCAAGGCTCCCAGCTGCTGAGCTTGCACAGCTGGGCACAGGCGAGCTGCTCAAGGAGTTTATTATTTTTTTCTCCCCAAATCTCTTATTTCCCTCAATCTAAATTGGCTGCTGCACTTTCCTGCTGTTTCTAACTGGCCTTTAAGGAGTGTGTACCAGGATTGCAGGCATGGGAGGGTAAAGGAGTTAGGAGAGCATTTCTCCAACACCTGGAATTGCTGGCCCTCAGCAGGACCCTTTTCCCAACTTTACCCTGCCTTTTATTTATCTTTTGTATTTCTATGATTTAGCAGCAGATTGAAATCACAGTGTCTGTCTCTAGCTCTGCTTCCTGTCTGCTCATGATAGGCATCACATCTTTACAGAGGTCTCCATCTTCCTCCAAGGAACCAGGCTTTATTTTTTGAGAGAGCTAAAGAACCAGCACCTCAATACCTTGGGCACCAGTAAAATCCCTGACCTGCGAGATTTTCTGCCAGCTCAGAGTGTCATAAAAATGACAGAGCCAAGAAAGTGCTTTAAAAACTTGAAAGAGTGCTGAGATCCACCTTTTAACCATTTTTCTCTCTGTGGGCAGAGGATTGTGTGTCTCCTGTGCTGCTTTAGACAACATCAGGGATTTTTTGCAATCCTGGCTCTGGTCTTTGAGGAAGAAACCCACACCACAAGAGCCATGAGTCTTGCAAGCTGGAAAATATCTCAAAATTTCCCTCTCTTGCCTTGTAAAAGGACACAGGTAGAAACCTTTGTGTCCTTCTCTGTCACAAAGAGCATCGAGAGCAATTTGTGGTGGAAAACACAAACTCCAGGAAGATTCCCCGTGACCCCTTTCCCACAGATTACCCGCCCTCCATGTCACTGCCCCTTTCCCCAGGTCTCTTCCATAATATTTCCCATTTGCACCTCTGGGAAGGAGCAGTGTTTGAGGCACAGGTTCTGTCTGGGGCAGCTTTGCCACCAGCCCTGGCCCTCTCTGCAGCGCTGGGCTGGCAGCACCGTGGCAGGGCAATGACTCAGTGCCTGGCAGAGGCAGGGAGGGGAGGCAGCAGCCCCCAACCTGCAGCTGAACAGGCTCAGCTTTGTGCTGGACATCTTAAAAGGAGCTTTATGACTCCTCTCAGCACAGCACGAGCCCCAGCTCCTGCACAGGCCCTTCTTTGTGGGTGGTGACGTGGGCCCGGCGTGGAGGCAAAGCCAAGCAGGAGGTGGGGAACAGCCCTGCTGGCAGGGTCCCTCGAAAGGATTGGGACTGGGAGAGGGTAAGAGCCAGGACAGGGAAGCAAGACCCCAGGGTGCCTGATTCTGATCAATCCAGAGGGGAGGTAGGTGTCCCAAGGGTGTGCCAGGGATCTGACTGAGCCCTGAGCTGATGGTGGTCCCTGGATGTCACTTGGAGTCGCCACAAGCATAGTTGGCTGCTGAAGACTCTTGCAAGCTGGTGTCACAGATCCCAGGAAAGGTGGGGGAATACTTAGGCACACCTTGTGCATTGCAATTCCGTGTAAATATGCAAAATCTCGGCTCTGCAAGGTTTTGATTCACACTTCCTCCGCTTGGTTTCAGGTTCAGAAAACCCCACCAAACCCTCTGCAGCTGCCTCCTCCTCTCTCAGTCACAGGGACAACTGCAGGAGCCCTTGCTTTTACCATTTGTCTCTCTAAATATCAATTTTCACTTTGCTTGAGCTAAATGGTTTCTCACCCTTTTCTCACACATTTCCATCAGTGGGTAATGAGAGCAGGGTATGTTCTCAGCTCTGCTGCTGCCTCTGCCAGGCTGACAGGGTGCACATGTTCATGCAAGGCATGTTGCTGGGAAACCCAGTGGCCAGAGTCCTCCTTGCTGCCTTGCCCTGGCCCTGAGCACGTTAATCTCTGCCTCAGCCTCAGCAGACAGACATCTGCTGCTGTTTTTCCAGATGGTGCCGTGCCAGGGTGATCAAACACAGGCACAGCTTCTGCAGCTCAGCTGCCTCTGGAGGCCACCTGAGAGCCAAGCCCAGCACCAGAGTGGGGCCACAGAGGCAAAGGCTGAGACCCACCTTGCACAGTGCCAGGGGGTCTCCAGCAGGGGAACTACCCCCCATTTCTGCTGCACCATTTTGGGGTGATTCCCACCTGTTGGTGGGGTTTATTGCAGAGTAGGGCTGGGAAATGCCCCTTCTGCAGCTGTTGTCTAATTTTGCTCGAATCCCTCCCAGGCAAAGAGCTAAAATGCAAGAATGTTAAAACACTGTTTGCAGCCAGGCCCTTGATGAACAACTCCAATTTTAGTGCTCCATCTCCTCAGTAACCTGTAGTTACATTCCCATGGCACAAATCCTGGAGAGATGCAGGATCAACTTGGCCTAAATGTGTAGAAACAGCTGAGACTGAATAATTTGTCCTCTGGGTATGTCAGTGACCCTGAAGACGGGGCTGCCAAGTGCTGTGACAAGACTTGTGTGATGACAGCAGCCATGCAGAGGCTGCTGGTGCTGAGCTGGTGGGTGTGGGAGGTGCTGGTGATCTGCAGGCTGGATTACTCCTGCTCACAAATCCAGGTTTCACACCCTCTTTGTGCCCTGCAGCTGGGTGCATCAAGCCTGGGCTGGAGCAGGCAGCACAGCCAGGTTGTTACATAGAGGGAAACTTGGGAATTGCTTCTCTCAGCTCAGCCATCCTGATGGTTTTGGCCTGGACAGGGTCCATAAGTGAAAGGCTTGCCCCAGACCAGATGAGAGGCACCAGCCCCAGAGTGGCAGGTTGGGATCACACCCATTTGCCAGCCTGGAAATCCTGGTGCTGAGCTGCCCATTGGCATTTTTTAGAAGCTTTTAAAGAAAAATATTTTTTATACACAGGCCAGAAACCCATGCAGCTGCATGGCTTGGAGAAGCTGGATCACCTGAAACTGCTGCAGAAGAGAAGGATGCTTTTTTAAATGGCCCCTCCATCACAGGTTGCAAACTAATACCAAAAGTGAAAAAAGATACAAGAGAACATGCCTCTTCAGAATGGGAAATTGCTCCCTGCAGATATATGGGGATGCTAAAGCCAGGCAACAGGTGAATTAACACAACTACTAGCCACTTTTTTCATTTCTTGAAAGTGCCAAGGTGTATTTTTAGCACCAGAATTTTTGGTGGTTTAGCTCTGAAACCACCTCAAAGGCTGAAAATCAAGCTTGCTTTACTGAGCCCCACAGCTGTGCTTGGGCAGCCAGGCATGAAAAAAGAAAAAGCCACCTAGCTGGAGAATTCAAACACAATCTCTTGCAAACCTGGTTTGCTGGGAAGATGAGGCAGGGCCAGGGGGAAAAAATGGTCCAAGGGGCATTTTGTTGTTCTTGCAGCTCTGTGCTGAGGAGGGTTTTGGGGGATAGAGTGAGAATAAATGTCTAGGTGCTGCAGCAAGGGGTATTGCAGCTCACCAGGGCACTGGGGCTTGTTGCTGTCTGAGGTATAGATATCAGTTAAACCAATGCTCTAAAAATGCTGTAGCATCCTCTTAATTCCTTTAAACTGGACTTTGCTCAGGACAGCAGAACCCTGAGTCTGTGCTGTGGTTGGATGAGCCGTGCTGAGGTGCTGGGTGGGGAGCAGGAGGAAGCTGGTGAGTCTCCTTGTCTCCAGACTGTGAGGGGGCAGGAAATTCAGCTGGAGGGCCTGTGAGATGGCCAGGCTTGTTTTTCTATATGAAAATTTACAAGGAACAGAGAGAAAAGGCAACCTAAAACTTCCCTCTCCTAACTTGGTTCACCCAAGTTATCAGAGTCAGGAAACAAGATCTAAACTCCATCCCACCAAGCCTCTTCTTTCAGGAAAATGCTTTCTTCTTCTTCTTCATGTCCTGAAGGAGATTTCCCTCATGTGAGAACACTGTGACATACAATTTTTAGGCTTCCCACAACAAAATTTAGAGGGGAGGAAAGCTTTCCCCATTTTGCAGGAAAAAGGCTCTCCCAAAGTTATGACATTCCTGCATCAGGATCCAAGGCTGCTGGTTGTCCTTGGAGTTGGGCTGAAGAAATGGCACTGAAATGGGAAGGAGATAAGGGAGGGAAGAGGCAAAGCAAAGATGCAGAGAGGCAGAGAGCTGGGTACAAGGAGAATCTGAGGTTACAGGTTACTGAGCATGTCAAAATCAGGTTTCCTGGCATCTTGTATGACTTTACAGGGACAAAATCCATGTTTTTCAGTAACAGTAGTTCAAGTACAACCCTGGGACTGCTCTGGACCCTCGTGCATCTGTGAGCAGTTTCTTGCATCCTGAGGGCAAAGTCACACGTGCAGCAGCACTGCAGATTCATCACAGTGGGGCTGATGCCTTTTTCCCCTCAGTGCCCTGCAGATTCCTCCAGGAGCTGGGCTGTGGCTGGTCAGGCTTGGAAGAAGGGCTGGAAAGAAGGTGGCCAGGTGGGTTTCTGGTGGCCAGAGTGGGTGAAACGTGGGTGAGATGATCGCAGGGGAAGGTAAGCTGAGGAGGGAAAGGTCACCTAGACAAGGCCAGGAGGAACGTGGCTCCTCCACCTAGAGAAGAGAGACAACAGCAGCATTTGGGGACACTGTGTCTCCTGGGAATTCGTGTTTCTGATTCCTGCTCATTGAGCCCAGACAGGCCTTCTGGGGGAAGTCTAAACATTAACAAAGCAAGAGGTGTGCACACAGCAGGGCAGCTCAAACACAGTGTGGGTGGTTTGCTGGAGGGCATTCACACTCAGCCGTGGCACAGGGGGGTCCTCCCGACTCTGGGCAAGCACTGGTCAAGGCTGCATTTTATCAACTCATCAAATATTTGTTTGCATCTGTGACCTTCAGAATTTCCCATCATGGGCATGATTTTGGCTGCAGGTTTGCTGGCAGCCACTTGGACTTCCAGGATGGGCCAAGAGCAGGGCAGGATGGAAGAGCTCCTTGCCCACTCCTCTCCTGGGGACAAGGCTTTCACCAGCACTCCTTCCTTTCAGAAGATTTGTTCTGGGGAAAGGAGGTGCCAGGGAAACCTCTGCATGACCCAGGCTTGGCCATCCCTGCTGCCAGCTGCAGAAATGGCTGTCACTGAGCACCAGTGTGGAGCAGTGGTTTATCCCTGCTGGGGACACCCCCTTTCTGTGAGCAAGCAGGGACTGGACTCTCCTTACTGAAGCCAAAGTCATCTTTGCCATTCCAATGAAAGAAAAGCACAAATGTCTTTATGTGAACACCTCTGTTCCCTTCAGACATCTTGCTTGCCCCTCAGGGGGGAATTTGGGGAGGGAGGGGTGGAGCTGTCACGGTAAAGGTCCCTTTTCCTGAAAGGTGACTGCCCTGCAGACAGATTTCTGTGCTTTTAGAAGGGGAGTTTGAGGCTTCCACACCTCAGGGATGTGGCCCCACTCTGCACAGGCTGTGGTGAGGTACAGGACAGGCTTTTCTCAGCAGTGGCTCCTCAGTGGGAGTGTGTTTGTTTCCTTTGGAGTTCATCAAGTGTAACCTGCAATTCTTATTAATTACTCCCAGCTTATGGCTATTTGGGCAGCACCATTTCTGTGCTTTTGACTGCCTGAATGCTGCACTGCTGACTGGGCTATTTCCTGGTAAAATCATTCTCTGTGTTTCTGAGGAAACTTTCCCTCATCCTAGACCTCTCATCTCCCTAGCTCAGGACTCCCTTCCCCAGCCTGACGTGCTTGCTCCTGGGCAGGGTGCCACAGTTCTTCTGCAGGGTGGCCTTGCTGATTTGGTAACCTGCTTGCTCACAGCCTTATCTGAACTTGGTCCTGGCTTTCTCAGCCAGCCTGGGTGTGCATGCTCCTTTGAGGCAGAGAAAGGGAATGGGCTCTGCAGCTGCTGATGGCTGCAGCTACCAGCAGTGATGCAGTTCTTGTGTCAGCTCCTGATTTCTCCTTCCAGAAAGGCAAATTGCTATCACTGAGCTGTCAGTGATATGGACAGAGGCCAGGATTTGGGCTGGCTGTGTGCTTATGTGAAGGCTCTTGCTTTATGTGCCAGTTGGGAATTACCAGAACAGTGCAGACACATTTCTGGTGGTCGAGGCTTTTGGCAGTGCTGATGAGAATTTAGCTGGTTTTATGCTCTGCTGTTGAGGTGCTGCATTCATACAAACACCCTTCCCAAGCCCAGAGGGTGCATCCTTTCCCCAGGGTTTATTTTTAATATGGGAACTTGTCAGAGAAAGAGGCAGCAGTGTTCTGCAGTGTTTTCTGGTGTATCTGCATGAACAGCTGGGCTCAGGCTGGACATGAGTGAGGAAAACCTGCAACAGGACCTTTGGATGTGATTGGTCTCAGACAACAACTTAAATAATGTCATTTAAACAGCAATGTGAAGCCCACAGATGACTAATTCTCTGTATTTGAAAATACATCCTCTTCTTCTTCTCCTTCTCCTATTCCCCATCTTAAGCTCTGTGCTGCAGCCTGACCTCAGTCAGTCCCTCCCTTTTGTATACTCTGGGTGGTCCCTGATATTTCTTTTTAAACTCTGAACAGTGCCTGCTTGATGGGCTGTGAGCTCAGCCTTTCAAAATACATCTGTGCCCACCAAAAGTCTCCTTCCACATGCTGGAAACACAAATGAAATGGAGCACTGGGGAGCAGCCATAACTGGTCTTTTTTGCCAACTCCTCTTGGCTAGCTGGCAAGGAGGAAAGAATATTTCTCTCAGACCTTTTTTACATCCCTGATTTTTCCAGTAGGAAATTGTGAGCACATGAGTTCAGCAGAGAGCCCCAGGGAATGGGAATCTCCATAGGGACGTCTTAAGGACAATAATAATCCAATATTATTATTGACAGTCAGAACAGACACCACATAATTTAACCCACAAGAGTCCTGTAAAGGGATTACTCTTAGGTGTTGAGCTGCCCAAGGATGGGGGGGAAAGCATTTTGTGTAGAGAAAAAAAACTCCTGATGCTTCAAAATCCTGTGGGAAAGAGGAAATAACTGTAAGAAAACAAAGCAGAGCAGGCTTTTCGCAGTGATTTGGTGGATAAGCAGAAGAACATCAGCTCACAGAGAGGCAGAGATGCAGCTGCAGGTGGTCTGGCCCAAGGATTTTTAGCACCTTCTGGTGTGGCTCCCTGAGAGGCTGCAAGCAGCTGGAAACCTTTGTGTTCAGGCAGGAAAGTGCTCAAAAAGCAAGAGTGAGCCCAGGACCCCACTGAGGCAGCATCAAAGCTGAACATCTGTTAAATGTGAGCTGCCTCTGGGGGTGGTTACAATAGCAAATGTGAGCCTGGAGAGCTGGAGGAGATGCCATGGTCAGCTCTGCTGGCAAGGAATTGTAGTAATCTCCTTCAGGGATGGGACCCTTTGGTCTTGGCCTTCAGAGAAGTTCTGGCAGGCACAGGGTCTGAGCCAGTGCTGAGGTGGGTGACAAAGAGCAGCCTTGCTGATATCCATGTGTGCTGATGGAGAGCTTTGAGTGGAGAGTGACCAGGGAACACTGAAACAAGGCAAATATGGCCAGAGCAAGTAAGATCTGATCTGCTGCCTCTGATTTGGTGAGGGGTGAACCGTGGTGGGGGAAGGAGGCAGGTGAGTTTGCAGCAGGGCTTGTCCCCTTGGATGAGCTGTAGCTCACATCCTCTGCATATCAGCAGCCAGGAGTGGCCACCCCCAGCCAGGGCAGAGCATCTGCCAGGGCTTTCCCTGCTGCCAGCCAAGGGATACTTTCCATGCTGGGCAAATGTGAGCAAGCAGGGTGAGACTGGCTCTGCTGTGAGGTGATGGGTGAGAAGCACGTGGCTTGCAAACCACTGCCTGCCTCATTCCCTGGGGACCTGACCTCCAGAGAGCCTCTGGCAGTCATGGAAAACCTGAGGCATCTCTACCTTGAAGCAGGCTTAACTTCTCTCCTTGATCACACACTGGCCTTCCTCTGGGTCTTGTGGCAGCCAAGCTGTGCCCTGCTGGATGCCCTCCCAGCCCAGCAGCCTCTCTGGTTGGAAGGGAAGGCTTTGTGAGAGCTCTTCTTCAGAGGCCTTTCCCCAGAAAACTCTATCACTCTTTAAAAAATCTGTTTGAAAGGGCTCAGGGGGATAAAATGTTAAAAGAGGGGAAATACTGAGCAGATGCAGCTCTAGCTTTGGTTTTAATGGCTTTAAGAAATCACACCAAAAAAAGGAGCTGTTTCAAGGAAAAGTTGTCCAAAGTCTCAACTTGTTTTCCTTTCCAGTGTCATAAAAGCTGTTCTTTGATAAAGACTGTAATTAAAACCCCAGCAGTCTTACCTTTTCTCTGATTAGTTTTAATGCTATAAACCCAGAGGAGGAAAGGGACGCTTAAAAAGCAAATTCTATATTTTCTCATATAAACATATCATTCTCAGGAAGACCCTTCCTTCTTTGACAAGGATCCTTCTGTTGGAAAACCATTGCTTAGCTTTGCCCTGACAGCCTAGGGACAGTAAAACTTGTCAGCATGGAGAAACTGAGTGGCCAGGCTGGAGCTGGCTAATGTTGGTATTAAGAGGGCAATTGTCTTTCTAAGTTGGCCATGCCAAGCAATCCCCTCCCATTCTCCTGATCCCCCTTCAGAGCTCCAAGGCAGCTGCTGGCTTGTGGCACATTTCTTTTCCTAGATGACACCTTGGGGGTTTCTTCCCCCCACCTCCCTGGATTACTAGGATGCTTGAACTCATTTCTGACTGTGGTATTGCAGATGTGGATGGGCTGGGCTGCATTTTTAGGATCTGATTCAAAGCCCACTGAAGGCAGGAACAATTTGCTGTTGATGTCAGTAGTCTCTGGAGCAGGCACTGTGGAACTGCTAATTTTTATTCCAGGCAATTGCAGTTAAAAGGAGTGAAGTAAAACCCCCATGTTTTATTTTAAAAGTAAAGTGCTCAGCCAGCTCCACTGGCTGCTGAGCAGCCAAAACAAAGATCCTACTTAAGCCAGGGTTTTGCACCCTTGTGTAAAGTGTGCCTTCTTCAACCTGGCAGCTCCCTGGCTGCTCCTGTCATGTGTCCCCTGCCCATGTGCTGTGGGATGCTGGTCCCCACTGAGTGACACATGGTTCCCACACCCTGGTTTTGAGCACTGTGGGGTCACATGGAAGTGTGCTGCTTTTGGGGCTGCTCAGGGGCTTTTTTCCTGCCTTTGGAAATCTTTAAATACCCTTGTGACAACAGGAAGCTCAAGGAGAAACACCAGCTTGTCAGTCTTGTGACAAGGTCACAGACACCAGAGAGGAGCAGGACCCAGGAGCAGTTTGTGAGTAAAAAATGTATGTGTAGGTACATACATGAGTAAAAATTCCCATTGCAGGGGCCCAGCTGTAAGGGAGGAGCTGCCAGGGAAGGCATGTGAGATTTGGGTGGCTGTTTCATTGGGAAGAATTACAGACTCATTAGGACCAGACCTCTTATTTCACTTTCTTCGGGCTTCATCAAAAAGCTAACAGGATTTTCTTTTCCACTAACTTCCGTGGGCTTTGGATCAGGATCTTTGTGCCTGCAGGGTTATCTCAGTTTCCTGGAACTCTTTCACTGTTTGAATTTGTTAAGTATATTTACTGCCAGGCTGCTTTCTTCTTTAACTCCTGCTGGCCGATTGCAAAAACGTTTTGTTCCCGGCAGCTGCCGGTGCAGGAGCGGCGGCGCTCCCTCAAAGTGGGCTGTGCACGTCCCTGGGTGTCCCCTTCTGCAGCTGGCCCCAGTTCAGTCTTAAAACTTCAGAAGATCCACTGTGGACTTGCCCCTTGCAAATTATTTGGGGCAGTTGGAGAAGGTTCAGCAGAATCAGACAGCATTATTAATATTTTTCCTATTTTTGAGCCTCAGACAGCCTTTCACAAAGACATGGGCTCCCTGGAAGAGATGTTTGCTCTGAGTTTATTCCCTCTTTATTTGTTTGGTCACATGAGGAGGGCAGAACATTCAACTAATAGACTCAGTGAATAAATAAGCATGGGTAAACCAAATGTTCTGGTTGGTTGTTATTAAATGAGGAAAATTTTCTAGCAAAAGCCCTGTCTGTAGGTGTTCAGCACCTTCTGAAGAACAGAAGAACATGGCCTGACATTTAAAAACAGAGGAAGCTAAAGTGAGGGGGCAGTTTGGAGAGCAGAGGCTTGTGCAGGGATAGGTCTGAGCCACTGTGGAGCCCGTGGATCCTCCTCCTTGGATGGAGAGCCATCAGTGGAAACACCATCCTTCCACCCAGCAGCACAGGTGCTGATGGTTGAGCAAGGCTTTGATGGTCTTGAGAGTGCCCTCAGTAACACTTGGGTATTGGGAAAAGTCTGGGACTTGCTTTTCCACTTGAACTAGGGCAGGCTGGCAAGTACCTGCTCTTGATTTTTTTAGGCATTGATGGAAATGTGACACTTTTAGGAGAATGCATCTCATCCAGGAGTCAAAACAGGTCTTTAAAACACAAACAGGAGTGGAGGCAGCAATGCAGACAAGCTTTACATTGTGTTTCTCTCAGTACACAGAGCCAAAGTACAGCTTGCAGTATAAATATACATGTGTGTGTGTAACCAGGACAGCTGAGAAAAAGTCTGAGAAGTGTAACTCCCTGCCCTCTGTTAAGTTTTAAGCATGTGCTGCAATGTCAGAGAGACCCCAAAATGTGTTATTTGAAAGGATTCACTGCAGGAGCTTTTAAAGATAATCTCAGCACTTATGGCACATCATTTCACAACATGTTGTTCTTTATAAGCCATTCCCAGGGGTTAATTAGGCTGCATGAAGAGATTTACAAGAGCCTCTGCCCCTGGCAGTGGAAAAGGGAAGCACTTCTGCTGCCTGGGAGGGATCCATGCTCAGCTCCCAGGAGGAATGAGCACGCCAAAGGCCATTGTCCACAGCACTGCTCTGCTGTGTCAGAGCACTTCCAGCTGACCAGAGTCATGGTGACCTGATTCCCAGCCTTCCCATTCAACCTCCTTTGCTCCAGTTTTACTTTTAAGTGCCTTGTCAAACACCAAATAACACTGCCCCTTGCCAAGGCGAGTGCTGGCCAAAAGTCCTCTTTGAATGTGAGCTGAAGGTTTTCCAGTGCTCAGGGCCGTGCTGGGAGAGCAGAGCCCGAGTGTGAGTGGCTGGGGATGTGCCTTCCCCTCCAGGGCAGGTTTGGTTCCACACAGCTGAAAAACAAGGAGTTGGCAGCAAGGTGTCAGGCCAGGCTGGAGTCACTGGTGTGTGAACTGTCCTGTGCCATGGTGGGGGGACAACAGAGACACCTCTGGAAAGCCTGAACCTGGACTTTGAATTCCTCCCACAACTTGCAGTTTCCTCCTGCACACCCTGAGACCTTCCCCAAGTCCCAAGCACCACGTTTTGACACTGCAGCACCAGCCTTCACGTTGTGCTGCTGCAGCAAGGTCTGGGGCTCGCTTTGAGCCACATTCAGCAACAGGTTCAAGCCCCTCACCTGGCCAAAATGCCAGCCTGGCACCTGGGTGTAATTGTATATGTACTTGGACAGGAGTGGCTTTATTTATTTATTTATTTATTTATTTATTTATTATTTGCTAATATAAAAAAACCCTTTTCTGCTCAGAGACAGGATTCTGAGTGCAAAGTGCTGTGTGCAGCCAGAGAGCACAGCATGTTCTTGGACAGCAATGTGCAGGTACATGGCTCAGCTCTAAGGAGACTAATTCAGAGCTAGGATTTACCTTGGCATTATTCAGTGCCACCTCACACACAGATTTAACCCCAAGCCTGAGGTTTCCAGCTACATTTTTTGGAAGAGAAACTGCTTAAAAAATTACAATTAAAAAAAAATTATCCTTTTCTTTCTTATCTTCTTTTTTCTTAATTTTCTACTGCTTCTCCGGGTAAATAACCATCCCTAGGTATGTTTGTTTTAGAGACCTTCTGACACATTTCAATGCTGATGTGGCAGATCCCAGGAGATTCAAAGTAAGTTTTTTTTTTCTGCAGAGACAGAGAGGGGCTGTTGGCCTTTTGCAAAGTCCTCTTTGCAACAGTGGGTGTGTGTTGGATGCCTGTACCCAGCAAGAAAAATTCACTCTAAGACTCATGTGGAGCAGAGGGGGCTTGAAGTGACATGGAAATAAAGAGATTTAACAAAATGCAGGTGGAGGACTTGGCTGCTTTCTGCTGGTGCACAGGAGCAGAGGAACGAGCAGTGGGGTGGGAGCTATGTGAGCCCAGGTGGTGTTCAGCTCAGACAGTGAAGGTTCCTGTCCCCCCATCAGACCAGAGGGATGGCTTCCCATCTCCCCTCCACTGCTGTCTCACAGATCAGTGCCACCTTCCATGGGTGTCCCTTTGGTGTCTGTGGGCTGCAGAAAGATTCAAACAGGACAAAGGGGAGAAAAAGGCAAGTTAATTCTTTTTTTCCCCACGTAAAATTTGGAGTGATGAAGGGAGAAGAAAAATCCATATTCTATGAAGGGGCTCTTCTCATCCAGAAAAATGTGCCACTTACAGAGTGTGTTTTTTCATGCATCAGAAGAAAAACCCCTTCAGCTCTTGGCTTTCCCTTCATGGTTCTTGTGCCTGTATTTTGCAGTCCCTCCAAGTGCATCCAAACCTCTGACTCTGGACTCTCACTTTTTCCCTGTTGGCTCCTGGATTCAGCCAGGTGAGAAAAGGCCTTGCACAGGTTTTACCTGGAGGTGTGGGGGCAGTAGGCAGAGGAGCCTTGGGAATGTGGGAGAGCCTCAACCAAGGAAGCCTGTCCTCAGCTGAGGTGTGTTTCTTCTAAGCCAGAGGCACTTTGTGGCTTGTTACTGAATGCTGAAAGTGCACTGCTGTCCTCTACTCATGCTCTGTAGCACTGGCATCCCCAAATACCCTAAATTCTCTATCTGGGGCCATGGCCCGGGATTTCTCAAAGCTGGGAGCTGTGCTTGCTCCTGGCTTGTTGGGAGAGCCTTCCTGCGCTGTTTTCAGTTGGATTACAGTTTCCAGATGTTGAGTCAGGCAATGAGCATGAACCCTGCTAAGATCATCCATAGGAAGTGGGAAGAGTTCCCTTGACAGAGCCAGTGATTGCCCCATCCCAGTCTGCTGGCAGTGGAGCAAGGCAGGCTGCACTTCCCTGAACTGCTTCAGCCCTCCTCAGCTGATTTGCCAAATTCTGATGAAGTTTCTTGCTAAGCTCCTGGTCACGTAAGTTTGTGTCCAGCCAAACTTTCAAGAGAAGCCTGAATTTTTTGGGACCTAAAGCCAGTTTGGGAATGGGAAGGGGAGGACTGTCCTCCATCCAATGTGGATGGAGAGGGTCTGGAGGGAATAGGTCCCCGGGGTTTCTTCCTTGCCCAGATGGAAATGCCCTTGAATGGAAATGGTCCAAGCTGTGCATAGCCCTGGTCCTTCAGCCTGGGCACAGGGACACCACTCTGCACAGTGAAGGATTAGGTAATTTCCTTCCCTTCTCCTTTGGAAGGTGTTTTGATTAGCATAACCATTGTGCTCCCAAATTAGCTTGTGTTCCTGCTTTGCCCTCAGGCTGGCTTTTCCTGTTACAAGCCTGCCCTGGCACAGGGATACAGTTTCCCACTGCAGCATCACAGCTCACATCTGGACAGATCCAGCCACACTCAGTCCACCAGCTGCCTTTTCTGAGTAACCTTAGGCTGATGCTGAGGCTGCAGAGAACTGGTCCTACAGTCCTGCAGGCCACCAGTGCATGGAAAACCCCAAACAGCCCAAAATGTTTTTGTGAGGTTTGGGGGGACAGTGGTATGTGCTGGATAGAGACCAGCAGGAGACAGGACACGGGTGCATCCCACTCCCTGTCATTGTGGCAGAGGGAATGTTAATTCTGGCACAGGCTGAGATGCACATTCCTGGTACCTCAAGCCATCCTAAATGGGGTCTGAGCCTGTCCAGCACATCCTTGGCCAGTCACTCACCTGTTCCTGCTTTCCTTCTGCCAGGAATTGTTCTCAGCTGAAACAATGCAAAGATCTGGGAAAGAATTAACAGGAGAATACAAAATATTTTCCATGTGCCAACAAGACAGATACACACACAGAGAAAATAATCAGGGGCCGTGATTTAATGGCTCTTGAGTGCCACAGAGAGCAGGAGCTGCTTGCATGAAGCTAATGGTTGGGAGATCTCTTTGGTGTCAAGCCTTATCCACAGCAGATACCTCTGGGGGTCTAAAATGAGATGGTTTTAACACTCCTTCATTGCTGGCTGAGCTACAGGGGTGGTGTAGCTTCACAACCCTCCCTCTGTGGAGGTGAAGCTGTTTAAATAAATCCTCCCAGAGAACAGGTTTAAGTTCTGCTTAAAACATCTTCACTGAGGAACAGAGGAACAGATGAAGCACATGGATATTTGACCTTGCCCTGTCACAAACCACATTTGTTATTCATGCCTTGAGATGGCCCAGAGCAATATTCCACCAATTTCAGATGGGGTTCCACGGGAATGGGAGCTCAGTTATGGCCAGGAGGGCAGAAGGAAAGATGCCACAATGAGGCCAGTGGGCAACATGGGAAGTAGGAGGGGAGGAAAGCAAGAGGTCCCCTTTCTTAAACCCTTCATCAGCTGATTGAACTCCAAGCTCCTTACCAATCTACTTCTCTAACAACACTTCCACTGTTGGTGGACCCAACGATGAACTCATTGAACTTTTGACTTCTGGTGACTGCCTGACTTGCACTCCTCCTGCCAGCATTTGGGGCACCTCACAGAGCAGAGCTGTCAGGGCAGGGGAACAGCAGAACAGAGATCTAAGGCACGAACACCAGGAGTCCTCCTGGCAAAGTGTTATTTTACAAACACCCAGGGCAAAGCCCAGCTGCAGAGACACAGGGATTTAGTGTCTGCTGGGAACTGGGCTGTCCCACTGGGCTCTGGCTGCCAGCCCACTGACGTGGGGTCATCCTGCAGGTCCTGGTTCATATTTCATATTCCAGTGGTATTTTCCAATCCCATGTGGAGTTAGGTGGAAAAACAAGGAGGCCATGCAGGAGGTACACCCTGCTCCAGAAGCAAATCCAGCTGTGGCACAGTGTGTTTTTCTAAGCCAGGCCTCAGCTGTGCCATGGCAGAAGCAGGGGTGAGGAGGGATCCAGAAGCTCTTGCCACCATGTCCCTGCACTTTGCTCTGCTGCAGCATCCACCTCTAATTTCCATCCCTGGAGCAGAGCTGCTGCTTATTAAACCCAGACCAGCAAGGGCTTGGCAAGGCATGCAGGCTGGGAGGAACTGCCAGGGAGCCAGGGGAGGCCAGACAGACTGATTCCTTCTTTTATGAAAAAGGGAAGGCTGTTTCCAGAGTCTTCAAAAAGATCAAGTATGGATGTGGTGCTGCTTGGAGGATCAGCCTGGCCAGGAGACAACGCAGCATCACGTCCACAGAGCAGGCAGCAGCCGAGTCTGGAGCAAGGGGCTGCCCTGCTCTTGTTCCTACCAGAATTTTGGTGCATTTCTGCAGCAGGAAGAATTCCCTGGTGGGAGTGAGGGGGGGCAAGCACCTCTACACCTCCACGAGGGCACCACCAAGGCCAGGCAGAGCTTCCTGCTCTCCTGGAAGAAAGCACAAGCTGTGCCTGTCCGTGTGCTCAGCCATAGCCTGGATATGGATCTCATGGGGGTGGCACAAAGCCCTTGGTCACGGTCCTGGGTGGCTCCCCAGGTGGGATTTCATGGTCACCTCTGCACAACTGAGCCTGGAGCTTCAGAAGGAGCTGGGCTGCGGGGCACCTCAGGGAGTCCTGCAGACCTTGTGGCAGCGTTTGTTTGATGACTGCTGTGCAGAGCTAAAAATACCCCAGCTATGGTTAGGAGTTCAGGATAACTAATACACCCAGTGGAAAGATTTGGAGCCATTCCAGGGCTAAACAACAGCTTCTTCACCAACAGCCAAAGACTTGTGGATGCAAAAATAACTAGAAACTGAAAAACTTGAGCTGGAGCAAGCACTTTTCAAACTGAACCCAAAAAAAACTTTTCTAGTAGTGAAGACGACCGTGGAAAATTGTCAGCACTTTGGTTTTTTTAACAACAGGGTACACAGACCTCTGGATTTAGGCTGGATTCTCCCTCTGGGCAGAAGTTGGGAGAATTTAAGGAGAATTTAGTATTTAAGGAGAATGCCTTCATTATGAAGGTGAAATCAAATGACAGTTATAATATGTTATCCCAGTGGTCTGGATGAACAGCATACGTGCAGAGGGAAGCACGATGATGGGAGGTATCCACTTGATGTCTTATAAAGTGAGGGGGAAGACCCAAGAATAGACCAAGGGTGACTGTGGGTGCTGGGAAGAACACTCTGGAATGAGACAGCTTCCAGCCACACAGGGGCTGGGGAACTGAGGGCAAGCAAGGGTTTCAGACATCTGTCTACAGACCCCAAACACAGCTGGGGAAGGAGCAGAGGGAGCGCTCCCCTGAGCACATCTGTGCCATGGCAGAGGACACCCAGGCTCACATCTCAGCTCTGTCTGCCTGAGGTTTCACCCCTCACTGTGCACTTCCCCACTGCTCTGCCCTCATTATTGTTCCATGCTAAAGCAGACACTCAGTTGTTCCTTTGGCTGGAGGTGGTGAGAGAGAGCCCAGCTCCCTGTGGCCCCCTTGGCTGGGGCTGTGCATGCCTGTCCCTGCCCCAGTGAAGTGCTCAGTGCCTTGCTAAGAGAGCTTGAGAGAGCCCAGCCTCGGGTCTCTCACACCCAGCAGGCATGAGAGAGCACCATGGCCTGCCAGGATGCTGATGGCGTGGCAGGGGGCTGGAAGGGGGGCCTGGCTGCATGCTCCACACACAGCTAGCCAGGGAAATGGGGACTCACAGGGCTGGGGACATCGGTGCTGTTCAGCCCCTGTGTTCCTGCATCCAAGTGCTTTGGTTTGGAGAAGGTCCCTGGGGAGTGTAATAAGCTGATGGTCCCAGGACTGAGGCAGGGATGGATCCCAAACCTTTATGGCTTTGCCTGGAGCCGTCATGGCCATCATGGGTTTTCCTGCTCAAAGTGGGGAGCCCTGCCCTGCCCCAAAAGAAAGCCCAAAAGAGCCTCCAAGTCCTCATGAGTGCCAAGAAGTGTTTGTGTCCATTTCAGGTCCCCTTGCAGAAGCTGTGCAATCATAATTAGCTGAAATGTTTCTCCATTAGCATATTTTTCCTCTTCTCCCACCACATCAGCCCTCATGAAACAGTCACTTATTCTCCCCTTGCCCTTGTGTCGAGATGTACCAGGCTGCGGGCAGGAGCTGCTGCCCTCCCCAGCCTGGCTCAATAGCACGGCTTGTTCTCCGTGCAGGGGGTGACAATCCAGTGGCAGCTGATGTAAATCCCAGGAACACCGCTGAGAGCAGCCCCAGTGGCCACCCCTGAGAAGGTCTGGCCACTGAAACACAATAATGTTCATGTGCCAGGCCAGGAGGCTGGAAGATCCCAGCAGCCCGTGCTGTGATGGTGAATTATCACTCCCTCAGAGACACTTTTTAATAGATTCCTTTCTTACTCCACAGCCAGTGCAGAAGCTTGGTTGTGCCCCGCAGCGTGGCCAAGGAGAATGCAAGGTAGGGAAAGAGATGTCTCTGAGCTTGGCTGAAGGTATGGAGGCATGGGAGACATATTCCCACTCAAGACCAGACCTTTTGTCTGTTTTGGGATAAAAAGTGCAGCCAATGCCACCTGTGTGTTACAGAGTAGGCAGGAAACCTCTGCCCTGTCAGACCAACCCTTTTTGCCACTCAGCTGGGTGTCAGGTGTTGGTTGGTTTTGGACACACGTTCCTGGGGAGATGGGGCTGAGACAGTTCTCATATTTTTATTACAGGCTGGCAGGATGCAGCATCTCCTGAAGATGCTCTGGCTCTTCTCCAATGGTTCAGCCTAGCGGTTGCTTCTGATGCAAAGGGAGTCCCTTCTGACTCACTTCCAGATAGAAAACTCCCTCTGATGTGAGCAGGCACTTGACTGATAAATCTTGCCATGGGAGGTCACAACAGGGCCGGGAGACACACAGAAGGCATGTGCCAAGAGGACAGCCGCCATCCTGCGTGGCACTGGCCATCCTGGCCATGGCTTTCTCCCTGTCCTTGGACCTGCAAGCTGCTGGGTGATGGACCAGTCCCAGCGCTGTTTAACCGCACAACGTTTGCAAGCCCTGAGTAAAGGCTCCCGCTGGGGCTGGGCATCTTTCAGGTCTAATCTGCTCCCTGGTGCTCACACCCAGCCCTTGAGGAGCACGGATCAGCACCCCCACCGCCGGCCGGGAGCTCCCCGGCTCCCCCACCGCGCTCTCCCCGCTGTGCCCCAGGGATGACGCTGACACCCGGGGCAAGGCCGGCGGGCAGCCACGGCCGGCGCACACCGATCTCCGGCGGCTCAGCCCGGGGGCGAAGCTCCGTGGGGCTCCCGCGGCCCCGCCGCAGCCCGGGCGGAGCGGCGCGACGGCGGAGGGATTGTGAGGGACGGCGAAGGCACCGTGAGGGCCAGCGGGTCAGCGCCGCTCCCCGCGGGGAGGGCCCCGCGGCCGCCCCGCCCGGCCCGGCCCGGCCCCGCGCTGAGTGGGCCCCGCGGCGCGGCGCGGAGCGGCGGGCGGGACGCCACGGGGCGGGGCGGGACGCGGCGGCCGAGCCCGGCGAGACAGCGGCGGAAAGTGCCACGACTCCACACGGCCGCGGCGGCGAGGAGGGACCGCGACCCGGCACGGGTGGGTAGGGGCGGCGGCAGGGCAGCCCTTCCTTCCCCCGGCCCCTTCCCCGGCCAGCGCTTCCGCGATCCCCCGGCGCTGCCTGCGGGACCCCCCGGCCGGCGCTGCCCCGGCCTCGGCGCTCGGAGCGGGGCGGGAGCCCCGAGGCGCGGCGGCCCCGGCGCGGAGCCGTGTGGCGCGGGCAGCGGCGGCGGTCCCGGCGCGGGGTCCGGTCCGTGCGGCGGGGCCGGGCGGATGAATGGCCCTGAGCGCGGAATGGCGGCGTGTGCGGGCAGGGCGAGGTCCGGGCCCCGCGCTGCCCCCGGCCCCCAGCGCCGCCGTCCTGCCCCGGCGCCGGCCGGATGACAATTGCTAATCTGATTAACCCGCTGAAGGTCCCGGCGCTCGGGCCGCTGTCCCTTGTCCCTTTTCTTTCCTTAAATGAGCCCCCCCGACGAAACTCTGCTGGTACCCGGAGACCCCCGGCAGCGCGGAGCTTTTATTAGACAGAGGCATCGACCCCACAGGCGGAGACCCCCGGCCGCCGAGGGCTCTCTGCAGCCGGGACGCGAGCAGCCTTCCCGCCGGGCTGCCCGGTTCTCGCCCCGCCGGGGAAGCGGTCCAGCGGAAGAGCGTGTGCTGCACACGTGGCTGAGCGGGATGGAGAAGTGTCCGCGCCTGGAGTGCCAGCTCGCACCTTCGTCGAAGCCCTGCACCGGCGGGAAGTGGCTGGAAGGAGTCGAGGCTACCTTGGATGTGAGCCCCAGGGAGGAGCTGATGAGGACCGGCGGTGAAATGCCTCTTCGGGCCAGGGAGGGAAGAGAGAATTTCTAATATCTGCTGCAGAGTTTAGTCAATCTGCAGCTGTGTTGTGCTGCTGTTACACTCTTCTCCTATATGTACATGTATTTTCTGCCTGTTTTCTCACTCCTGGGCTGAGGAAGGGAGCTGGCAGCACTGCTGGCAGGCACAATCCAGCTGGCTGCTGCTGCCAGAGCTAATGGAGCACTAAGACACGTTCAATTAAGTCGAGCTATAACTGTTGATGATGGGCTGATCTGGAGTTGCTGTGTGGAGTAGCACATGCTGCTGGGAGGCTGGAAGTGCACAGTCACTTACACAGAAAATGTATTTAAACAGAGGCTGCTGGCAACGTGGGCAGGATCTGCTCACGGTGTGCAGGCTTTTCTCGTTTGTTTTTAATTTTTGTCTCTATTGCAACAGGGTGGAGAGAAAAACTCCAGGAGAGGTATCTGGTGATTGTTTTTTTATCTACTAGCAGTGCTGCTGCTGATCAGGCCTCCCAGTTCCCTCGTTCTTGCCCTTTCCCTCTTTTTTTTTAAGCTGCTGGGATATGTAGAGGAAGGGATGCTGCAGGAGCTTCACAGGCAGGCATTGCTGTGGGTTATGCAGAGCCCATCTGTGTGAACCCAGTTCTCTCTCTGGCCCTCTGGCCCCTCATCACCCCTGCTGCTTTGCTCTAAACTGAGATGCCACCTTAACACCATGGCAAAGTGGAAGCCTTGGGGTGCAAGGGGTCAATGTCCTATTTGCCAAGAGCATCTTTTCCTGTCTGCAGCACCTGTCGACAGCAGGAGGAGATAACATGTATTTTCCTTTGGCTGTGGGAAGAAATAAGATCTCTGTAGTTACTGCACAACCTGACTCTTCCATTGCTCCTGCCCACCTGTTGTGTGGCCTGGGTGATTTAAACGAGGGTATTGGAGGGCTGGGTCTTAAAGATGCTGAATTCCCATGGATTTCATGTATGGTCACAGAGGGGAGGACAGGCTGAGCAGGTGGCACAGTTCCAGCCTGGTTTTTGACACAGCTGTCAGTGACAAATGTGACCACAAGACACTGAGCACTGCCCTGGTGCTTTCATGTCACATGTCTGTGGGTTGGTTCATCCTGGAAATTGTTTAGGGCTGAAAAACCAGCAGGGCTGAGTGCTTTTCTGGTTCTGCTTCCTTAGGGCGAGTTGGACTTTGGCTCAGGTCAAACAGAGGTGGCTGCATGTGCAGGGAGGTGAATCTCTTGGGCTGTTATCTGGGATTTTGGGAAGCTTGATGGATAACAGGAAAAAGCCACAGGAGTGGAAGAGTCAGAGCACAGCATTTCAGCCAGCTCCTCTACATGAGGAGGCCAAGTGAACACCAAGTGAAGTTGTTCACCTTATTCCTGTTCTGATGTGGGGAAAGGCTTTACCTGCTGTTTTGGGGAAGGAGTTTGTGTGTGGAGATATTAGATGATTTCTGCTGTTTTGGCTGGGAGAGGAGTGGAGGATGCTCCAGAAACGTCAGGGAAGTAAATGTGCTCAGCGTTGGATGTGAACTTGATTTTTTGAGCATGGACTCTGATGACTGCTGGTGTCCACTCACTTCTTGGGCACACAGACCTCTCCTAGGCAGGTGGAAAAATGCCGTCATAGGAGTGATGCCCCGTGGAGGACCAGAAGCTACAGGAGGGAAGATCCTGAAGTCTTTGAGCCTCTCCAAAGCGTGGCTGTCAGGCTGAACATGTGAGACTACCTGTGGTACCCTATTTTGCCGTGTCCTGGCTAAGACTTTGTCCAGGTGGGAAGCATGGAGGGCTTTCCTGCCAAAGGGCACACTTGCTTGCAAGGGGGATGGTGTCCTGCTCTGCAAATCCAGGAGCAAACTTCCAGCCCTTGGAAGGGCAAAGGTGGCAAGGTCAGGAAATGTCAAAGCAGAGCTTCTCTCCTGGCTGCTAACACTGTGGCATAAATGCTTCTGGCATCTCTGCACCGGGAAGTTCCCGCAGGAAGACTTTTCCTTATCCCCCAAATGTCAGGGCCAGCCTGGCTTGATTGATTCAAGCCTGTGTGGCTGTCTGTGCCCCGTTGGAGAGATGGGCTCTTCCCTGAACAAGTTGCTGGGCTGGTTGTGCCAAGTCCCGACCACAGGAGGAACCCTACAGGTAGAACTCGCTCCTCCCTTGGAGCCGGCACTGCGGGGCACGAGCACTGGGACAGCACCAAGGTTTGCCATGGAAGTGCTGCTGCCAGGGATCACTTCCTGGCTGGCACCTCTCTCTCCTTCCTTTGAATCTTCTGCTGGCACATCTGTCCTCAGGAACAGCATGGGGTTCCCCTGGTCAAGCAGTGGGAGCTTGGATGGCGTCTCTGAGCATCTCAGCTGCTCTCAGGAGCTCTGGCAGCTGCCAGGGCTCTTTTGCAGGTCCACAGCTCCTCCCAGCTCTCAGCTGCTTTGTTCCTGTATTGCTTTTGGTCTGGAGGGGGTTGCTGGGGTGCTTTTGTTTCGCTAGGAAGGACTTTAGTGCTCATTTGCATCCTTATCTCAGCCTGGCTTTAAAGCAGGAGGCAAGGTACAGGCAGCTTTTACTGCAGGCCCATGGAGCTGGGTGAGGCTCTCTGCGAGGGACAGAGGGTATGGGGCTCTGGAAGGGCTTCTGGGGACAGTCCTGTGGGGTAAGGAGTGGGTAGGTACATGGCTCTGGTGCCATGATGCCACATCCAGCAGTGCCATCTCACACACCTCACCACCCCTGTCCTCTCATCCATCCTCCCTAGTGGAGATTAGGATTTCTTGCCCTATTCCCATCCTCTGTGGGCTCCATCCAGCTGCTTTGGAGGGTGGCAGTACCAGCTGCTGGGGTTGAAGTGCGTTTGTCAGCACTTGGGGATGCCCTTGCCCCAAGGTGGAGCAGTGGATTTTTATATAGATTTGAAACTGTGGTGCTGTGAGGTCAGGCAGAGCTTATTTTTTACAAATATGTTGGGGTTGCTGGGTGAGAAATGTAGGTCACCTTGTTCTGGCCCTAAAACAGCTCCTGGGTGCTTTGGTATAGCCCCAAACCCAGCACAAGATTGGGGGTGTGTGTTCTCCAGCCCTACTTTTTATTTACTGACAGGGAGAGGAATTCCAGTCTTTTCATACTGTGGGTTAGGAATTGCCTGTCTGTCCTGGTTAGGACGTCCCAAAGCAACGTCAGGAGGCAATGACTTGGCACCAGATGTGCTGGGATAGAATGGGCTGAGGCCATTTAAGTGCCAAATGGCCAGGGTAGATGTGAAATAGTAATAAGTGATGCCTGCAGTATCAGCTGGGATCTCCAGCAGTGCCCTGGGGTAGAAAATTGGCCCTGACAGGGCTGGCTGTTTCCAGCTGGCATGGAGAGCCCTCCTGCCTGCCAGCTTCTCTCTCTGCTGCTTTTACCTTGGAGAGGTGGGCAGGGAGAGCTGGGCTGCTGGTTAGAACATCCTTTCCCAGGCAGATTGGGTATCTCCAGTGGGAGATTGCAGCTCCTCCCAGTTTACACCCCCTGCTTGGGTGCTGGAGATGAGTTTTCACTGCATTGTCCCCACCTCGAGCAGTTTTGAGCTGCAGATTCAAGTTTGCTGCTCCAGCTCTTAGAAAGGAAGGGCCTCTGAGGTGTCTCCCTGCAAGCAGTGAGGTTTGAAAAGATGCTGATCTCCTTAGTTTTAGTCTTATTTTTGCCTCCTCCCCTTCCAGCCCATCCCTCCCTTCCTCCCTCCCTCCTCGACCCACACCCCCTTAAAGAGGAAATTCGATAATGTCAACAGCTAATCGTGGGGATGAGAGCTCCTGGTAGCTGAGGACTTCCTGCATTTTGCTCACTCTGTTTTGAGTAACAGTGATGGGGACCCACAGCCATGGCAACTCCTGGAAAATGTCCTTTCCCAGATTAACTGCCTGACACCAGCACCTGGGGGATTGTGAGCCACCTCAGAGCCACATGGAAGTGATGCCCTGGTGGATGAAACACGGGGATGGGCCACCAAAAATTGGCTTTGAAACCAGAATAGGTTCAAGTAGCCATTGAGAGGAGTGGAGATAGCAGCATCTTTCCCCAGGTGTGGCTAAACCCTGCTGGCCAGAGCTCAGAGCAGGCAGTGTGGTCTCTGCTGCTGCTCAGCAGGGAAAGGGAAGAGGGAAGGGCTGCTGCAAAGCTTTCTCCTCCCAAAGATGACACCTGGATATGCATCTGGGGGCAGTGAAAAAGCCAGGTGCTCCAGGGAAGGCCCAGATTTTGGCCAACCTGCTCCAAGCAGTCTGAAAGAGGGCTCTCTTACTGCTGCAGGTATGGCTTAGGGTCATACAAAACCACCCCAGTGGACATAGAATGAGGCTCGTGGCTGTCTGATTGCATCCCTGTTTTTATTTCCTTCTCTCTGGTTCTTCTGGAGATGAAATTTAGTCACTGAGGTACAACTGGACCTGGGCAGTGTAGAGCAGAGGAGCACAAACTCATGGGTGTGCAGGCAGGTCAGGCTGAGCCATGTGAATCTGGAGTGTTCCTCTTCCCAGTGGAAGGCACAGATGCCCATGTGAAGATCCTTCTCAGAAAAGCCATTGCATTTCTTTCCTCCCCTGCTGCCCCTAACTGTTGTCCTGGTGTCTTGCAGGCACAGAAGAGCAAGGCAGGATGGATGTGTACGACCCTCAGACGCTGGGTGTTATGGTCTTTGGAGGCTTCATGGTGATCTCAGCCATTGGGATCTTCCTGGTGTCCACCTTCTCCATGAAGGAGACATCTTACGAGGAAGCCTTGGCCAAGCAACGCAAGGAGCTTGAGAAGACCCAGCAGCAGAAATTAGAGAAAAAGAAGAAAGAGAAACCAGTTGAGAAAAAAGGAAAAGCGAAGAAAAAGGAAGAGAAACCAAATGGAAAGATCCCAGAGCAGCAGCTTAGTCAGGAAGTGACGGACCCTCCCAAGGAGGTGGTTCCTGAGCCTGCTGTGGTGCCCGAGCCTGTAACAGTTGAGACTCCAATCCCTGCGGTGCCAGTTGTCCCCCAGGAAAAGGAGAAACCTGTCCCATCACCTAAGGAGAAGAGGAAGAAGGAGAAGAAGGTGGCAAAGGTAGAGCCTGCTCCAAGCCCAGTGCTGGCTCCACCCCCTGTCAGCGTCCCCAAAAGTTCTCCCGTGCGGGAGGTGGCCCCCAAGGAGGTGCCTGTTGTGGCAGTGCCCCCAGTTGGTACTCAGCAAAGTGCTCCAGTCATCAGCTCTGTCACTGTCAAGAAAAGCGAGGCTCTCCCAGCCCAGGAGGACCAGAAGCATGATGGACCTGCCAAGAAGAAGGCTGCATCCAAGAAGAAGAGCGAGCCAGGTGAGGGCAGATTCCTCTGCCTGTATCCCTCTGGTCCAGCACATGGGTGTTGGAGAGTTACAGGTTCCTCTGGGCTTTGTGTTTTGGGCTCTGCAGATGGGAGTGAATGAGGGCTGCATGTCCCTGTCCTGGGAGAGGGACAGCTGCCAAGGTGCTGCACATCTGGGTGGAAAGCCAGGGTGAGGAGTTTTCCCCATAGAACCCTGACTGTTAAAAGTACAGAGGAGCTCTCCCACACTTGGTCACTGCTAGCATTTCCTCCTCCTTTGGTGGAGGTGAAGAAGCATTCTTCAAGCAGAGAGGACTGATGGAGTTTCAGACTGCAGGGGATTGATTGTAGAGTAATTAGAGGGAAGTGACTTTGTGTCTCTCACAGGAAAGGGAAAACTTACCCATCATAAGTCTTGCCTTACTTGATTGACTCAGAGATGGAAAAGATCAGGTGGTCCTGAGCTCTGCAGAGTACAAAAAAGGTGTAGGGAGGGGAAAATCAGCTCTCTTGTTGGATTCTTGCCTCTCATTGTACCAGTGGGAACAGTTTGGGATTTATTTTTGGTTAAGTGATAATTACAGGCACTAAAAACATGAGTGCTTTCAGACCGGTGGAAGGGTTCCCATGTGGACACATGGCAGAAATCTCTCACGTGTTCTCAAAGATGTCATGTGATTTCCTTCTTTCTTTACAAAAAAACCCAAACAACCCACCAAACTAAAAGACATCCCTTCTTGCTGCCCTTCTGCAGCACATCCAAACCTGCTGTGCAGCCTGGCAGTTCCCACACCCACATTTTGGAAGAGGGCCTGCTACTCAGCAGGGCGTTTGCAGCTGCTGGGTTTCAAAGATGGGTTAAACCCCTTGAATCTGCTCTTCTGAGGAAGGATTTTACTAAAGACCATCTCCACACAGTGATGGGGTTTGGAACGATTGGAGTGGCTGCTCCTGGAGGGTATTGCAGGGGTGGTGGGTTTAGGGAAACTGGAGGTGACTGGTTTGTTGTATGCACCCATGTGAAAAACACACAAATGCAAGCCCTAAATCCAAGCTGTAACAGCTGAGGGAACATGGCTGGGAGATGACCTTTTAGCATTTAAGTTGGGAGGTTTTTGGGTTCTCCAGACTTAGATTCCCTTGGGTATGAAGTGCCAGTCCTGCATGTCCTGAAAGTGAAGAGTGATGTGTTAGCTGCTCCTGTGGGATTTTGCAAAGGAAAGCTTTTGGTAGGATTTGTGCCATGAGACCAACTGCAGTTTGACCAACGTGTTTTCAGCAGCTGTGGTCTCTCCTCCTCAAATGCAAAAGAACAAATTATTCTGTGGCAGATAAAAATGGGTGTTCAGAGTGCTCAAGGACACATCCTCAGCACTGAAACAGATGGCAAACCTGACAGGAGTGGCTTGAGGTATTTTTCTCCTGCGACTCCACCTGGAGAGGGGCAGAATTCCGCTTGGTGTGTCCCTGCACGCTGCAGGGCTGAGCCAGGGGATGCCGTGTGCTGTCCTGCAGCCCTGCACTTGCCAGCATGAGTGAAGCATGAGCCAAGCCTCGGGCCCTGGTGGCACAAGAGGGTGTGCCCTGCTGGGAAGTGTCTGTGGCTGGGGACCAGACACGGCTGCTGCCAGGGCTCGGCGCTGCCATTCCAGATGGATCTACCAGAGATCACTTAGCAGTTGCTGCCACTGGCCAGACAGACTCCCCTTGGGGAAAACTAATTTATTCCTCATTAAAACAGATGAGAAACAGAGATTTTTTTAGAAGTGAAAACAATGCCTTACTCCCCCCAGCACTTATTCCCAGACTCAACTTCACTCCTTCCCTCCTGACTCCTCTACGTCCCATGCCTGAGTGGTGCAGGAGGATGGGGACTGTGGTCAGTCCACAGTCTGAGCCACTCTGCAAGCTCTTTCCTCCTCACACCTTCCCCCTGCTCCAGTGTAGGGCCTTCCATGGGCTGCAGTCCTTTGGGAGGAGCCTTGTCCAGCATGTCCATTCTCTAGAGGAGAATCTCTGACACCTGCAGCACCTCCTCCTCCTCCTCCTCCTTCTTTGAACCTTGCTGCTTGGGGCATCCAAAGCTTTGTATTCAGGAGACCCTGGTGTTAATGACTTCAGGGGCTCTGGAGCTACTGGACTCCAAACTGCTTTTCCTTCTGTGGTTTTCTAGGAAAAGGAGCCCACAGGGCCACAGATACATGCAGGAACCCCTAAACCACTGCCTTTGTGTATCGTGCACTAAGGTCCTACAACAGCATCACGCTCCCTGATGTTCCCTGGCCTTCCCAGGTTAGCAGGGGAAGAGTTGGAGTCATGTTGCTCCCTTAGCAAAGAGCTGGAACAAACTTGGCTGGTGAAAGGTGGGAGATGGCCTCGCTGTCACTGGCACCAGTGTGAAGGATGCATGGAGTGACATCCTTCAGCAAGGTTGTGTTTTGGTGTGGTCCAGCTTCTGATGCCCGACATGTCTGAGCCCCCTGGCACTGGCAAAGCACTCCCAGCTCCTGCTGAGAGTCTCTCCTTTTGGTAGAGGGTGATGGCAGGTGCTGGGACCAGTTGTTGAGCCAGGCTGAGGTGGCAGCTGACTCAAGGAGCACGTGTGTGGTGTCGTCTCCAACACTTTTCTCACTGTTCTCACTCAGAGAGGTACCAATTGTGACTCTGGAAATCTCAGTGGATGATGGCTTGAGATGGCAGCTGTGGGCTTGAAGCCAGCTGAGATGATACAGTATTTCTGCTGTTGTCCCCAGAAGTCCCAATCCCTCCTCTCTCCTCCCTAGCACCTACAGATTCGGATGGGGCCCTGTACCTGCCCTACAAGACACTGGTGTCCACAGTCAGCAGCATGGTGTTCAGTGAGGGGGAGGCCCAGCAGCTCATCGAGATCCTGACGGAGAAAGCAGGAATCATCCAGGACACCTGGCACACGGTAGGGCTCTACTGAGCCTCAGGAATGCAAGGGGAGGGGAAGCACCCCATTTTCAGGCAGGCTGGCCCTGAGGGTGTTTGGGAGAAGGGAGCTGAATTTTCCCCTGGAGCAGAGGGCAGGATGTTCCCTGTGTGTGTGGGATGGAGGGGATGGTTCTGAAGGTGGTGGTCCCCACTGATGTGCCACCCCATGCTGGCAGGCCACACAGAAAGGTGACCCAGTTGCTGTCCTGAAACGCCAGCTGGAGGAGAAGGAGAAGCAGCTCTCTGCTGAGCAGGAGGATGCAGCTGCTGCCAGGAACAAACTGCGGGAGCTGAGCAAGGTAAGCCCTGGGTGGCCCTCCTGGCATCCCCGCTGTGGCCTCTGCTCTTGGTGGCTCTCCATGTACCTCCCGCTCCCCGCATCTCAGCCCCCTGATGGGGCTCTTTGGACCCTTCACCTGTTGGCTGTTTTCTTCCCAAAAAGCAGAGGAGATCTCCCCCTGCCCTCCTCTGTTGGGGCTGCTCCAGTCTGGGGAGGTGCCAGCCCAAAGAACCGCAGGGTAGTGCCCGTTGGCAGCCATGGGAGAAGCAGGGGAAAACCCTTTCTGTGAGAGATTGCAGCTTTCTTCCCCTCTAGGGAGAAAAACAAATCCTTCCCCATTTCAGCTCCCCTGAGCTGAGATGGTGCCTTTGAAAGGAACCTGATCCTATTTACAGTGCCCTTCTCTGACTCAGCCCCCTGCCTCCACCTTTTTTTGGGTGTTGAAGGCAGTACAGATCCCTGCCACGCTGAACTTGTGGCTGTCACATCCATCTGCTTAATTCTTCTGCTTTGCCCCAAACGTTGTGTGATGTTATTTATCCTGGGGGAAGAAAATAAAATTCCAGGTGTCTTACTCCTTTCTCTTAGCTGGCCCAACATGGAACAACAGTGGCATCCAGTGGCCACAGAGCCCAAAACAAAATGCAGGAGGAAATGTAAGTGCTAAATGTACCTGGGAGTGGGGGCAGCAACGAAAGGGCTAAGCTTTGTAGTCTGCTGAGCTAGGAGGCCACATCCTCTTAAAATGGGGAGACCTGTGCTCTGAGGACTAACTGGGGGCCTCCTTTCCTGGAAGGAGCTGGCAGCTGAGCGGGGCAAGGCGGTGGCCGTGGAGGGCAAGCTGAAGGAGCAGCTGCTGGCCCGCGAGCGGGAGATCGTGGCCGTGCAGGCACGGATGCAGGCCAGCTACCAGGACCATGTCAGCGAGACCCAGCAGCTCCAGGGCAAGGTGAGCCCCAGGCTGTGCTCTGCACCTGCCTCCTTCCTCTGCCAGGTGGCTGCTGGTGGCACATGTGTGACATTCTGGAGAAGGCTGAGCCGTGCAAGGGGGCGAGAGCCTTGGGAAGGGGCAAGAGCCTGCAGTGCTCCTGGGCCATGATGCTGAATTTCCCCCCAAAACCCCTTTAAGGCCCCCAAAACAGCCCTTAAACTCCCCCAGATCCTTTCCCAAACCCCATCAGGTCCCCCCACACCCCTCTAAGAGCCACTTAATACCCCCTACACTCCATAAATACCCCCTGCCCCCCCCAATCCCTTTAAGCCCCCTCCAAACCTCTTTGGAGAATACACGTTGGAGCATCTTCATGGGATGTCACACCCCTGAGGGCTGTCAGCATCAGCACACACTCCCCTGCATTGCCAGTCCCTCCTGCTCACCTCCTGGGCTTTGACAGGGGCAGCAGAAGGGCTGGTGGTGGCATTAACCCCTGTTGGGCTCCTCTAGATCCGGACCCTGCAGGAACAGCTGGAGAACGGCCCCAACACGCAGCTGGCTCGCCTGCAGCAGGAGAACTCCATCCTGAGGGATGCCCTCAACCAGGCCACCAGCCAGATGGAAAGCAAGTAAGGCTGGGAGGAGGGGCAGAGCCTGGGGCTGCCCTCTGGCAGACCTTGGCTTGACCACCCCCTTTCCCAAAGGTACTTCTACAGACACCCCAACTAGCTGGAGGTGGAGGAGGGAATGAGGGTGGAAGAGCTTGCCAAATGGCTTTTGGGGGTGCACCATGAGGAACAAGGATGAAACCACACTTCTTGTCAAGTGAAAGGGCAGGGAATCCCTCTCTCCTTTGGGATCACCTCTGCTGCTGCCAGGTCCAACAGGCAGTGGAGGGGGGAGAGCCCATCAGAAGGTACTGTGGTGTTTTTCCCCCATAGGGGAGCTCATACTCTCAAACTTGAGAAGAAATGCAACCAGCTGATTGATGGGAGTGATGCTACAGAGAGAAGAACAAATAGGAGCTAGGTAGAAGAATTTCACACTCCTTTTTATAGACAGTCTGAAATGACTGGTGATTAACAGCAGGCAAATAATTACAGAGTGGACTCCAGCTGTAGTGCTTCCTCTTGTGTCTGGGAACACAGATCCATGTGTCCTCTACTTCATAAGAAAGGAATGTCTCCTGTGACTGAAACAGGGCTTTTAAAAAGTGATTTGTTGGCTCTTTCCACCCCCTCCCTGAAGGACCAGGAGTGTCCTAGAAACAGGCAAACAAAGTTCACCATTTCAAGTCCTGTATCAGGCCCACAGGAGGATGTGTTTTCCCCGACCAGTACCAGGGAGGCTTGGCTGGCCTGTGTGCTGAAATAACCCTGCTTCTGTTGCTGCAGGCAAAATGCTGAGCTGGCCAAGTTGAGGCAGGAGTGCAGCAAGCTGATGAAAGAGCTGTCTGAGAAGTCAGAGGTGCTGCAGCAAGAGGAGCAGCAGAGGAAGAGCTGGGAAATCAAAGCGACAGCCTCGGAGAAGCGAATCGAGCAGCTGCAGGTCAGGCAGGCACTGGCACACCCTGTCCCCTTGCAGGGCTGGGTGACTGAATGCATCCATGCACTTGCCCATGGAAGGGCTAGGAGGGCCATGGATGTCCATGGTTGGGAAGGAAGCTGCCTGACAGGCTTCCTAATTGCTCTCCACTCCCATTAGCTTGTCACGTTCCCTGTGGATGCATCAAAGCTTGTGTAGCATCACTGTCAGAGCCCAGGGAGCAGCATGCCCTGGTTGAGGCCATTCTTCTGCAGGTGCTCTCTCTCTCAAACTCAGATGGTTTTAAGCTTGTTGCTCTCTCTCTCTGGTGTAGGAGATGGAGCTTGTGGCTTTTTTGGTTGCCAGCAGGGAGTGGCTGGGTTTGGGGGTTTTACGGGTGTTGAAAGGGCACCTCCCAAGCAGAGCCTCTAAGCACACAGAGGTGTGTTGGTGCCTGGCAGGCAGGCTGTACTCACACAGGGAAGAGCATCTTCTTGGCATGTTGACAGTGCTCCTCCTGGGATCCTGCTGAATGTTGCTAAGCTGTGTGCTGGGAGCATTAATCTGGTGTAGCAGACTGGGTGAGGGGTGTCTCTGAATTGCTCTGGCCTCTTCATGAAGGGGCTGTGGTAGAAGAGACCTTTATCTGCACATGCCAAAATAGTTTTGTAGAGGAGTTCCTAGAGCAAGGGACCTTCCATATCCTTGCTTTTATTTTTTTGTATGCCTGAGGATGTGGCTTTCTGTTTGGTGCACTGCATTTTGCTCCTGCTGCTTTTGCAGGTGAGGAGCAAGGAGGGTGATGTGAGCTCACAGCTAGTGTGAAGGCAGGAGCTGCCTCTCTGACTCAAAGCAGGAGCTCCTAGACATACTTTTGGGAGAACTCCAGAGCTGTCAGCTCACTGCACACCTTAATGCTAATTAAATAAAACACACTAGTTGACTCTAAAGTCAGGGATGTGCTTAAGGTGCTGGGGAGAATGTGTTCCACAGAAACATCTGGAGCTCTGAGCTGAGGATATTGAGTCAAATCCTCAAAAACCAGAGCAGCTCTGCTTTCCTGGTGTTGCTGAAAGCATCCCTTGGACAGAGACAGGCCTGCTGGTTTACCTTTTCCTGTCTCCTCCACGCAGAGCAATTTTTCTCCCTCTGTAAGAGTGCCACTTTTACCTGTAGAGCTGCAACTCATCCTCCTCCCTCTTTGCCTTCCCCCTCAAAATGCTTGCTCTTGCAGCCTCTTCCTTGCTGCTTTCCATGATGGAAAATAAAAGGTATTCCCTGGCCCAAATTGCCCAGACAGTTTTTCCTCCTGTGGAAACGTGGTTGGGTGTCTGTGCTCTGCCAAGCGCCATGCCAGCACCTCTCCCTGCTGGGCTGGGGCGGATTGAACCGGGGCTCCAGGAGGTTTTTCAGAGCTCTCCAGAGGAGAGGTTGGCCATGGAATTGGCCCAGGACTGAGACATTTGGGTATTGTCTGCTTCCCAGTGTGAGGGCTGGCACGGGATAAAATGTGAGCACAACGCGGGGTGCTCCTTGCGCAGGGGGAGCGTGGCAGGAGGATGACTTTAGTCCCCCAAAACACAGCTTATAAATAAGAACATGTGACACATGAAGCTTTGCTTCAAACTGGCTGGGGTGTCTGTCACGCTCCAGGAAACCTTCTCTTCCTGCCCTGCAGGCTTACCAACGGGAGGCAGAGGTGATGCTGCAGAAGAGGCTGGATGAGGTCAGCGACGAGCTCCGCAAAACCCAGAGCAGCTACAAGAGCCTGTTGGCAGATGCAGAAAAGACCAAAGGGCAGCAGCAGAGCATTGCTGGTGAGGAACTGGGATCAGCATGGGGAGGGCTGTAGGGCTGACTGGAGACTTTGAGAGCTTGGAAGAACCACTTGGGGCAGGACAAATGGATCCAGGGATGAGTTAGGGTGCCTGGTGTTGGTGTGAGCAAGACATGGGCTGGTCTGTGGTTCTGTCCCTCTCCTGTGCTGGCCTGCATCCCTGCCTGCCCTTCCTGTGCCTCCTCAAAGCATCCTTGGCCAAGGAAGGCTTCTTTGGCTAAGATCCTGCGTGGGCAGAGCAGGGTGGGGAGTGTCCAGGTTTGTTTGCACCTGCCCTACTGTGTTTGTCACCCTTCCCTCCAACAGAGCTGCAGGCCAAGCTGCTGAGCTCCGAGGCAGAGGTTAAAAGTAAGCTGCTGGAGTTGGACAGTGTGAGAAGCAAACTGCAGGATGCCAGCTCAGAGAATGCAAAGCTTCTGGAGAGGATCAAGTCCATTGAAGCTCTGCTGGAGGCAGGCCAGATGCGGGAGGCAGAAAAAGACAGAGACCTGCAGGTTGTGTGCTTGTTTAATTGGGGTGGGAGGGGGGGAGTGGGTGACACTGCTTACACAATCCCTGAGTTGTCTTTGCTCTGGGACCCTCTCTGGGATGCCACAGAAAGGGCTGACCTGTGTCACATGTCTGGGGCAGGATATCAAAGTGCTTTCTCTCTTCCAGGCTGCCAATGAAGCAGAAATGAAGCAACTGCAGTCAAGGTGGGTCCAGGTGCATACCTTGCAGTGGCAACTCCAGCTTGCTGTCCAAGTGTCTCAGGCTTCCTTGAGCACTGAGCCTGTGGCTGAGGGCTTCCTGCCTTCCAGGCAGGCCTGGGGGTCTGTTTTCAATTAAAATATTAATTGGCTGTGATGCTGGCCCCATATGACAGCCAGTCCATTCTGAAGTAGGACTGAATTGCTGGCAGGCACATGGAGTCTGACCATTCCTGCAGAACAGGAGGTTCTGCTGGTGTTGGTGCTGGGTGTGGGATATCTCTGGTGCAAGTCCCTGCTCAAGGCTGGGCCAACCAGAGGAAGTTTTTTAAAGATGTTCCCAGGTATCTCCAGGGATGGAGATTCACCACCACTCTGGGTTCCTATTGCAGTGTTTGATAACCTCTTCCCCCAACCCCAGCACATAAAGGTTTCCTGGCATTTAACTGGAGTTTCCCATGTCATGAGTCCTGCCTGTTATTCCTTGTCCATGTGCTGGGCACTTCCAAGAAGGCCCAGGCTCTGCATGGGGGGAGGATTTCTCAGATGCTCCCATTGCCAGCAAGCATCCAGCATCCCTCTAAAGAAGGCAGCTGTTGAGTTGTCCTGAGACCCCAAGAGATGTGTGTAGTTCTTCTCAGGGACCTGAACCTTGGTTTGCTCAAACTGAGGGTCCCTTCAGGGCAGATGGGGGATCTGAGGGGGTGGAGGGAACCTGCAGCTTTCTGCTGTCTGGTTGGCAGCCCTGATTTAGGGTTTCTCAAGGCAGTGGGATGATACTTTCAAAAGGCAGAGCTGTGGGCTCTCTCAGCCTAATGAGCCACAGACAGGAGCAGCCCCAGTGGTGCAAGCCAGAACTCCTGGCCTTTGCATCAGGTTGCTTCTTCCTCTTCTTGTGTGTGTACAGCCAGCCAGTGATTGCTTTTTATTGCTGGTAAGGGGGTAGAAAACCAGATCCCACTCCAGTATTGCCATGGCTGTGGTTTTTAGTCCTGCTCCCTCTTCCTCCTGCTGTGTGTAGATCCCAGAGCAGACCAGGATAGGAAGGGCTGTGTCTCCGTCTCAGGAGCTTGCTGCCCGTGAGGGGGGTGACTGCTCAGGCTCACTCCTGCATCCTGCCCTTCCAGACTCCAGGAGAAGACAAACCAGCTCTCAGCCTTGGAAAGGGAAGCCACACAGCTGCGGGAGGCAGTGGAGCAGCAGAAGGTGAAAAACAACGTGAGTGAGTGACAGACAGCCCATCGTGGTCACCTACTGATGGCTCCGGGGTGTGACCAGAGGCTCTTCCAGCCCCTCAGAGCCCCGGAGGCATTGCCTCATCTGCCAGAGAACAGGAATACCCCTGGTGGGCTGCCTGAGGTGACAGGTCTGTCACTTGTTCTCTATGGAAGGTTTAGGACCTGGTAAGCCAGAGAGATCCTGCCTTGGTAGGGCCAAGGCAATCTCTGAGAAGGCTCCTTCACACCTTCCTGCTCCTCTGCTCCTTATCCCTCTATGCAAGGTGGTGTCACTTGTGTGGAGGCCACCTTGCATCCCTGCACTTGGCCTGTGTCTTCTGCAGGCATCCTGAACTTGCTTCTGGAACTCCAGTCCCCTCCAGGGCACTGCCAGAGCAATGGGGTGTGTGGAGCCACTGGAAAGACTGGGGAGAAAGAAATGCTTATGGACAGACTCCTGACCAAACCCTGAGCAGTGGCTTTGAAATCCCCTGCAGTGCCAGCAAGCAGCTTTGTGTGGCTTATTGCCCTCTGTGTGTTTTCTCCACAGGACCTTCGGGAAAAGAACTGGAAGGCAATGGAAGCGCTGACCACGGTGGAGAAGGCGTGTGAGGAAAAACTGCTCGCTGCTACCAAAGCAAAGGTGAGCCTGGCATTGCCCTGGTGTTGGAAGGGAAACATTCAGCTTCCCCAAGCCACCAGGGAGGCCTGCCCTGGGTTGCCTGCCTACTTAGGAAGAGTACTGGCCCAACTCTTCTGCAAGCTTCTCCAGAATTTTTCTTGAGGGCAGTGAATCCCTGATACTGGTCATGGTTGGGAAACCAGGGACATGGTTGAACTGGAAGTGATGCTTTTTTGGTTCTCAGCACCAGCAGTTTTCTGTGTTGGCTGGTTTCCCCAGCCCTGCAGGCACAGAAAAGCAGGACCAGTGTTGTCAGCCTGGCCAGCAGGTGCTCAAGAGCTCCATCCATTGCAGTTTGTCCCTCTTTCAGGAAGAGCTGGCCCAACAGCTGGACACGCTCCAGACGCGAACCAAGCAGACGCTGCTCTCCGCCCTCCCAGGAGTCACTGTGTCCTCACAGCAGGTGGGACAGGCTTCCTCAGCCCTCTCCAGAGCCTCTCCACACGGGAAGGAAAGAGGTCTAAGCTTCCTCCTTCTCTCTTGTTCTCTTTTTTCCGAGCTCAGGATTATGACACGTGGCTACAGGAGTTTAAGGAGAAGACCGTGGGTGTGCTAAAGCAGCAGATGATCACAACAGAGCCACCAGTAAGTGATAGCTGGAAAGTGGAGGGGTAAGGGTGTGCTGGAGGGTCACATGTTTCTTCTTTTCATCTCTCTCTCCTCCTTTTCCCTCTCCTTTTAGGATTCAGCTCTTAAATTAAAAGAGGCAGAGGAAGCGCAAAGCACTTTACAGGCAGAGTGTGAGCAGTACAGAACGATCCTCGCAGAGACTGTAAGTTCCTGCCCTTTGCACTGTGTTGGCTTCCCACTGGAAACCCCTCTGGAGAGGTCTCCTGTCAGCCCAGGCTGCCCATGAGCTCAGGGTGGGCATCCCTTGGTGTGTGGGGGGAGCTGCTGTGTGGAGGAGTATTTGTCAGGGAGACAGAGGAATAGGGTAAAGGTGAATTTCTAGAGCTCTTCTTCAGCCTGATTGTGTTGGAAACCTTGCTGGTGGTGATGGAATGAGACAGTGCAAGGGCTCTGATGGCTGGGCTGGTTGAGCCAGGGATTAGGAGCCCTCAGCCCCACCTGATTCTAATTGTGTCCCCTGTTGTTTGGCCCAAATCCTTGGAGAGGCTTTTGAGGCTTCCAGCTCTTTCACTGCTCAGCCTGCTGGGGGCTGCAGGAGGTTTGGGCTCAGCTGAGGCTTTGCCCACAGGAAGGGATGCTGCGAAACCTGCAGAAGAGTGTGGAGGAGGAGGAGCAGGTGTGGAAGGCAAAGCTTACAGCGTCTGAAGAGGAGCTCCAAAAGGTGTGTGTTGCTGACACAGCTGGGTTTGTGCTCCTGGAGCTGGACTTCCAGGAGAAGGGGATCTGTTGGCTATAAATTGGTTGGTGGCTCTCAGTGTTCCTGCCAGCTGTGAACACTGAGACACAGGAACTTTCTTTTCTCCCCAAATCTCCCCCACCTGTCACCAAGCCAGCTGACAAAAAGCCCACCTCATGTAGAATCTTCCCTCCTGAATGCAGAACTGAGATTGAGCTGTTTTCCATGGTCTGGCTGCTCCCCATGCATCACGTGGGGTTTTGGAGTTAACTGGGACTGCAGGGAGCTGGGGGAAGTTGTTGTACAAGAGATGTTTGATTTCTCAGCCCACTGCTGGCTCCTGCAGTGCCAGCACTGCTGAGGGCTGCTGTGGGATTGCACAGGGTGACGTGGCTGCTGCTGGTGTTCCTGATGGGAAGAACATCTGGTGCCTAGGGCAGCTCCCAGAGCAATCCTGCCTCTCGGTGGAGAGGAGGTGAATTCCTCCTTTCCAAACACTTCAGCATCTGCAGAGTCCTCTTCAAAAACCAGCCTGCGTTTAAGTGCTTTTTCTGGCAGCTTGGCCTCTCTTAATAATGAAGTCCATGCTGCCTCATTGGAAAATTGCTGCTTCCAGACCAAAAAGTGCTTTCAGCAGGAAGCTTGTGCTGAGTCTCATGATGGTTTCTCGGGTGTTGAAACCTGACTGCAGCCATCTGAAATGCTGCAGGCAACAGCTGTTGCCTTGCTCCACCATTTATGACCTGTGTGTGTTAGACTTGTCCTCCCTGGGAAGGAGAGCTCTTCCATGGAGCTACCCTTGGATGGGTACAGGATGAAGTGGGAAGGGTGGGAGTCAAAAAGCAGCCAGTTTTTGATTGAGCCAAAGGTGCTCAGTGTCCTTCTTTGATCCTTTCTGCTTCAGTCACACCTGCAGCTGAAATCCCTGGAAGGTGTGGTGGAGAAGTTGAAAGCAGATCTGCAGAGCACAGATCAGGTGAGGGTTTTTGGGAAAGGGAGGTCTCTGCACAGGTGCCAGAGAGACACATGCTGTGCTCAGGTTGAGTCAGGCCCCATCTCCTGACCTGCCTTGGGGAGGGCAGGCTTTAGCCATGGGATGTTTGGGATGTGTTGGACCTCACACAATCAAGCTCCTCCTGCTTTCCTGTCTGTTAATGCAGCTAAAGGAATACACCTCTCTTCTGGAAACACAACTGGAAAATCACTTGGAGACAGCCAGCTCCGAGCGCCAGAACTACACAAAAGAAGTTGAAGCTGTAAGTGTGGAGGCTGCTGCCTTCTTCAGCTTTTTCTAACCCTGACTCCCCACCCATGCAGGTTTTGAGGATTTGAAGAGTGCCCTGGGCATCTGGGAAGTGCCCCAGGGATCTGCAGCTTTGCAAAGAAAGAGGAAAAACAGATGGAGATGTTTGCTCCAGTCTGGGTTGCAGACTCCTAAAGCCAGGAATCATGGGCAAGGTGATGGGTCAGGGAGATCTCTGTGGAGGTGCTGTCTGCTGCTCCTGGGTGGCCTGTGTGGGTTTCTGTGGCTCAGGTGAGACAGACCTGTCCCACAGCTGTATTTGCTTGAGCAGGCATCAGCAGGCATGTCAGCATGTGATGACAACATGACCTCTTTGGGAAGATGTTGCATCATAAAAAAGCTTCCTTGGACCAAAGAGTTCCTAAACCAAGTGCATAAAAGGAGTTGGGTTTTTTTTCCTTTCTTTGGCAGTTGAGGCTGCTCTTGTCAGAATCCCAGGAGCAGCTGGAGGCAGCAAAGACTGAAACACAGAAGCAGAGCAAGGAGCTGGCCCTGGTAAGGAGGGACCCTGGGAATGCCTTGCTGTGTCCTTGGGACTGGCTTGCAAAGCAGCTGTGGGGCCAGCACGCTTCCAATGGGCTGAGGGAGGGCAGGAAGGCACAGCCACTGCATGGGTTAACCTGGTGCTGCTGGGGACCACACGTTCAGAGGTGATTGCTGGGACCCAGGAGGAGATTTTTATTTGCCTGTCTTTCCTCCTGTGATGGGGTGGAAAGGAAGAGCAGCAAGGCTTGTTCAAGCTGGCGTGTAGCAGAAAAAGCCAGCTGCCCCACCATTGGACCCTTGTCACCATAACACCACCCTGAGCCAGGGGTTTGGATCCATCCATCCATGCATCCATCCATCCATGCATCCATCCATCCATGCATCCATCCATCCATTCATCCATCCATCCATCTCTGAGCAGATGAAGTAGAATCATTTGTTCTGCACCCCTGCAGCTGCCCTGGTCAGATTCCATTGTCCTGCTCTGGCAGAAACTGAGGTGGTTTCCCAAGCATTCCAGCTGGTGTGCAGGCCAGAAAGCTGGCAGGCTTTATCTGTAGGCCCCTGTGGCTCGTGGGAAGGCTGTGGCACAGGGATGTGTCACAGGGATGTGTCACTGAGCCAGGCTTGCTGCTCATCCCTCCGGTCAGGAAGCAGCTGAGTGAGGCAAAGAGCCCTGTACAGGAGGGAGGAGTAGTGGGGTTACCATCTGAGCCAAGTGAGCCTGCACCTCTTGAGATTAGGGTGCTGAGGCCACTCCTGGGGAGGCTCTGACCCTTAATCATGTCCCATGTCCTGTGTCACCATCTCTCAGCGCATGGAGAACTGCACACAACTCTGCTCAGGGCTGTCTCAGCTGTGCTGTGTCCCATCCTGTGCTGGGGGACAGCCAGCCCAGCACCCCCCTGCTGGAATCCTGGATGCTGAGAATGCATTAACCATGTGTCCCTTCCCATAGCAGTTGGCTTTCACCAGGCTGTTCCCCTTGGGAGCCCTCTGGCAAGCTTTGGGGGATGCAGGCAGGACAGCACTGCCATGTGACAGCGCCCTGTGGGGTTCAGAGACTCCTCAGAGGAAGGGGACACCCCCTTGACAGAGCTGTGCTGGGATCCCTTCCCAGCCAGGGAGGATTAGGGTTACAGAGGCTCCATAAATCCTGCTCCAGCTGAGCTGAGGGCATTAGCAGCAGCTGTTCCCTTCCAGGCTGACACCTCTGACCAGTGGCAGTGCTCTGTCTTTCTCCTTTAATCTTGTTAACTGTGGAGCCTTCTCCCACTCCTGGGGGCCTGCCAGGCACATCTTTCTCTATGGGATGCCTCTCATCCCACATCCCAGCTGGTGCTGCCTGAGGATCAGGCAAAACTGGGCAGTGCTAAGCCAGGCCCCGGGCTTGCCATCAGCAATCTCCCTGCAGAGGGGGATGCTTGTACCTATTGCCCTTTGGAGCTGTGGGGAAAGCTTCTGTTTTCATTTCTTCTGTCCAGCCCAGCTCTCTTGGTGATGTGCCTGCTAGCTCATTTCTTGAATCTTTTTTAAATGCTATTTCTGGGTGTTTTCCCCTCTTCTCAACACAGTTGAAAACCCAGCTGGAGCAGAACGAAACGCTGGCGGAGAAGGAGCAAATGCTGCGGCAAAAGCTGGCACTGGAGCTGGAGGAGGTGGGTGTGGGCAAGGAGGATACCAGGGTGTGCAAAGCCTTCCTGGATTCTTGGCTGCTAATGAAGCCCAGAATTAAATGGAAGAATTATTCTGAAGGCTTTTCCCCATCACTGTCCACGCCTCAGACATCACTGTGAGACGTTCCCTCCCACTTCTTACAGCAGCTGTGCTAAAGCCATGTGGCATCACTGGCCCCTCAAATTCAGCTCTCCCAACCCCCCCCATGTCTTGTGCCAGCTTTTTCCTTGGAGGGTTATGGGCTTGAGCTGGGTTTCCTGCTGCTCCAAGTGAGAAATGCCATCTCCCCGGTGGAAGCAATGCCTTGTTGTCTGCAGCACCCAACTCCTCAGCAGGACACACCCAGCAGGCACTCGGGGTGGCTGGAGCAGGATGTGTGGGAGATGCTGGCTTCTGTGCTCACTGAGTGTGTCCCTTTCCAGGCCCAGAGCTTGGCACGCAGCTTGCAAGCAGAGCTGGAAAAGCTGAGACTGGCTGAACATGCAGCAGCTTCAGACAAGGAGGAGGTTCAGAATCTCAAGGTGAGTTGGCCGTGCCATGACAGCAGAAGTCACATGTGAGCAGGACTGTGGGCATGATTTATCATTTCTGAGGACTGGGGAGTGAGGCCCATCCCATGGTTACCCTGCAGGAGAGGGCTGAGAGCTCCAGTGTGGCAGAAGGACAGCAGGGCCACAGCCACTGCATCCCTGCAGGCTGAGATCAGTGGGATGCCCTGAGCAAACACTCACAGGCTGGGCTTTTCACAGACTGGGGAACCATCCAGTCCTAGCCCACAGCATCTCCAGGGAGCCAGAGAGAGCTCTGGGAGTGCCTGTTCTCCCTGTTGAGGTGGGAACTGGGTGTTCCCTGGCCTGTGGTCACTGAGACAGCTTGATACAGACCCGAGGTGGCCTGAGGTGTTCTGAAGGGGGAAAAGTCACCAGGTGGCAAAGGGAGGCTCAGGCAGGTGCCTTCTTTTGACTGCCATGTAGGAAAGACTTGAAAAAGAGAAAAAATTAACAAAGGACCTGGGCCAGGCAGCAACCAAACTACAGGAGCTACTGAAGGTTTCCCAGGACCAACTGGCCAAAGAGAGAGAAATGGTGAAGAAGTTGAAAGAACAGCTTCAGGAAATGGTACTGGTGGTGGCCATGTCCCTCCCTTTGGGCAGTGTGCAGCAGGCAGGGGTTTAAGAGTGGAGGCAAGGTGGTCCTTGCTGCCAGAAACCATTTGGGTGGCTTTTGGGAAAGGCTGAGACCACACGAGATGGTGGTCAAGGTCTGCCCTGCCCCACAGGCAGGACCTGGCCCAGCTGTGAAATGCTTTGGGCCTTGAGCTGCCATGAGAATAAGGGTGAGGCCAGCTGAGTAACCCACTTCTTTTTTTGTTCTCCAGGGGAAAGAGGACAGTTCAAAGGAAGGGACTTCAGTTTGATGAGTCTTCACCCTGGACCTTACAGTTAACTTACCAAAATGCCTTACACATTCCTAAAAATAAAAATTTATGCTAAATTTACTGTAGATAAAAGATACAAGCCATTAGTGACCCAAAACCTAGTTTTGAAACTTACAAGAAAACACAAAAAAAAAAATCCAAAAAACCAACCAGTAAACACTGCAGTTTGTAAGAAAATCTTCATACTGTTTTGTACAACTCTTCATTTCCTGGGGAGCTGCTGTGGCCACGCCGGGCACGCGCTGGGGCTTCACCCTCCTGTTCCAGCAGAACCCACAGTGTGTGAAAAGGGAACAGACTGTGCTTGTACATCAACCAGTGCAATTATAATTATATATTTTTTCCTTTTTATTTTCTTTTTTCCTTTTTTTTTTTTTTTTGAGTGAAAGGAGTGTGAAAGTAAGACCCACCATGGAAGGATGCCCTCTCGGCTGGGTGGCTCTTGGCACGTGCATTTCTGGGTGTCGATGCAATTAAAGTGACGTAGTGAAGAGAGCTTGTCCTTGCTTTATTTTTCTTGGAGGTTTGTTTGTGTTGGGTTTTTTTAAGTTTGCAAGCCAGGCAGGGCTTTGGGGTCACTGAAGAAGGGCTTTGCTTTGGCCAGGAGCTGTGTCACAGAAGCCATCCTCTGGTTTTTATTCACTGCAAGCTAAGGAGATAAACATCATTCCCACTGTGTTTTCCCACTGCTGGTCCAGGGCTGGCCTCTCTGTGTGGGTTTTGGCAAAGAGATTGACACTTTTACCATGGCAGTAGGGGCATGGTGGGGACAAGACCATTCCTCCTACTTGCTTTAAATTTTAGTGCTCCCCTGTAATCTGTCCCTGTGGGTGCTGTGTGGTGGTGGTGGTGGCCCTTGGTTACTGTCAGGCTCTCTAACCCTCTGCTCTCCCTTGTTGCTTTCCTTTTTATTTTTTTTTCCTTTTTTAAAAAAATTGTTCTTTTATTATTATTTTCTTTTCCTTTCTTTTTTATTTTCAAGCTGGTTTCTTGGGAAATGGCAGAGGCCACGTGACAGCTTGGTGCCTGTCTCCCCACAACAAAGCTGCTGAGCCCAGTGCTGACATCAGCAGGCTTTGAGAGAGGGGAGGAAAAAGGCCCCTCAGTCCCTCCAGTGCCTGCAAAGAGCCAAGGCCAGGAAGGAGGATGAGGGGCAGACCTGCTTCCATTTTGTTCCTGGGGAAGGCCAGTGTGTGACCAACCCCTGTACTGCACCCCTGAGACTCCACAGGACTGGAACATCCTGTCCCTCCCTCAGCACTGTGGCTTTTGGGGCTGTGATGAAAGGTGGGGGAGGGCTGTGTGTGACTCAGCTGGGACCAGGTAAGAAGAAAGGCCAAGAAAATGGGGAGCTGAGAGCCACCCCTGCCCCCTCCCTGTGTGTGTCCCCCCACTCCCTGTCCCAGCACAGGTGGCAGAGGGAGCTGCTCTCCCCATCCTAGAGGGACAAAGGAAGCAGACCTTTGCCCCACAGCCAGGGTTAGCCTGTGGCTTATCTTCCTGGACTTAGTGGCACATTAGAGGAATACACGAATCAAGGGCTACTGGTGACCTCAGCCTGTCAGCACTGTCACTTGCCCCAGCCCAGCATGCCTGACCTGTTGGATGGAAGCTCCCCCAAAGCAAAGGAATGCCTGCATTGTGTCAGGATCGAACAAGCCACAGGGAGGAGGGAGCTGTGGAGCATGGCAGGGTGGCTCTGACCCCCAGCAGCCAGGGGAGGAAGGGCCCCGCAGCTGCAGGTGCCGGGAAGTGACGCAGTTCCTTTGGTTTTGCAGTTTTTTTGCTTTTGCAACAATTCTTTCCTTTATTGTGAGCTGCTGTGCACAGACAGCAGCTACCCAGGCCTCCCACAGAAGCAGTGACAGAGCCAGCACAGCCAGTGCAGGAAGGGCAGGCGCTGCTCCAAGTGCACCACGGAGCAGGTTGGCTCCAGCAGGGCTCCAAAGGCTGCCCCAGAGCAGGTGCAGTGTCCCCAGCCCCAGGGCACACAATGCCCTGCTGGCTGTTTTAGGAACAGAGAGGAGGACTGTTCTTGTGGAGCAAAGCTGAAATAAAAGAACTCTTTTTGGGGAAAGACATTCATCGGACTTTTTTACACCTGGAATGGTACTGTTGCCATGTTTTAATTCCCTTGGCACCTAGATGGAAGGGGAAAGACATCATGAGAGGCCAGAGAAAGCCACACCTTGCCCAAGAGCACACGAAGTTGAGGACTGGCCAGCTCCTCTTTCCCCCCAGCTGGTGGGATTTTGCCATGTGCCCACCCAGAGTCACCTCCTTTCCTCCAGGAGAGCCAGCCAGGCTTGGTGCTTGTCAGCCCATGACTCAGAGCAGCCCCAGCACTGCAGGCAGGTACCTTTATTGATAAAGATCAACAAGTTGCTCACCTGGAGTGACTTGGAATAAGAACACTGGATCCTTCTGCTGATTCAGCCATGCCTGGAATTACCTTTCAGCCTGGGTACCTGGGCTTATCAAGGCAGAGTTGAAGAAACTCAATTTAACCCTCCTCGTAAATTACATTTACACTGCCTGCTGTTTACACTTAGGCTTGAATTATCAGTCTCCATTTCCTGTTCTCATCTTCTCACAGGCCAAGGGGCCAAAAATGGCTTTTGGAAAACCACTGCCTGCATGTGCACTTCAGAATGTTCACACTACCTTAGCAAGTCCTGCTGAGCTTGTGTGACTGAGCTGCCTCCCCCACCTCAACTCCTTCACCTTTTTCTTCGTCTGCCCCTGTTAGGAAGTGACTTCTTCCACCAGCAACCAGCCGAGTTATAGGAAGCATTCATCATCTCTCTCCCTTCTTGTCTTGCATTTTCAGAAGGTGTGGGTCATTTGGGAGAAATCTTAAAAACAGTCACAAGAGTTTCATCCTCTTGAAAAGCAGAACAGCCCTGAGGGGAAGTTTTGCCACAAACCCCAGGATGTGGACAAGCCCACAGCACTGTAGCTCTGAGGATTAAGAGATACTGTTAGTTCTGGAGCACAAGGATCAATACATTTTGGGACTTCTTGTGAGGGTTCTAAAAGCTCTCCAATGGGCTGAAGCAATAACACCACACCCAGCCAAGGCCCAAAGTGTCACCTCTTATCACTCACTTCTGGGACTAAGGTACTTTGAACCCAAGTCCCTGATCCAAGGGCTTTCACATTGTGGGAAATGCTCTCCTACCTTACAGGTCTGACATCCTTCCTCTTTTGCAGTGTCTCCTGCTCTATTTTCTGACAAAGGAAGGAAATCCCAGGCAGAAGTGTCCACAGCATCACCTGGGCTAGATAAAGATGCCCGCAGCCTGGAGGCACCAGCTATCAGCTGGATCTTGGCTAGGCTGTCAGGCAGCACCACTCCCAGTGTGTCACAATGCTTTCCTTATCTCCAGGTGGACTTTGGACAGAGATCAGTACAGCAGACACCTGGGCAAGGAGGAGCTGTTTATGAGGATCATTACACACTTGGGTGAGGCCCCAGTTGACTGAAAGACAGGCTAGAAGCCCCAGCAGAATCCAGGCCAGTTTGCTTTGCTCAGAATCAGGAAGCTGCACTCCAGTGGGTCCCTTTGCATCAGAGAACCTTGTGCTCCCAGGCCTGTGACCCATGTGAGTGCCAAGGCAGAGCAGTCAGCCAATGCCTGTCTTTAATGAAGGGTTTTAACCACTCAGCCTGGCCAGAGAGGGCACATGCTGAGTTAGGTAATGGCCCATTATTGCCCTGGCCCACAGGCACAGCAGCACAGCGCTGGCACTGCTCTGCCAGGAGCCGAGGGGACACCACAGCTTTCTGTCCCTGCACAGCTGGGAACAGCTCAGGGAGGAAGGGCCATCCTGCGACTGCCCTGCTCCATGGGCCTGGCCAGAGAAAGCTCCCTCAGTCCTCACAGGGCAAGCAGTCACAACAACAAACACATGGCTGGGCTCCTGCTGCTCAGGCTGCAAACAGGGAAATGGCTCCCAGGACAGCCCCAGCCAATGGGAATTTGGGCCCAAAGCCTAAAGGCAGAGAGAGGTTTGGGAGCTGGAGCCTGCAGCAAGCAGGGGGATGCAGAGCCAAAGAGGGGAACCCACTGCAGAGAGAAACCTGCTTTCCCCCAGGTCCCTCCAGCTTCACCAGCTCTTCCTTCCAGCCTGTTTCCCCCCACTCCTGCTCCCCAGAGCAGAGCAGGGCAGTCGCTGCAGAAGGCACAGCAGCTCCCTAAGTGCTTACCCAGATCCAGCAGAGCCAGCCCCTGCAGGAGGGCTGATCCCGAGGCTGGAGAGCAATCAGTCACTGACCCAGGGGAGGGAAAGCCCATTTATTTAGGCTGTTCAAATTTGGCACGCACAGAACATATCACAGTAATGCACTGGAGGCTAAGGGTTTTGGTTTTTTTTTTTTCTTTTTCTCTACAGACATACAAGAAAACTCTATGCAACTCCCATGTACACATTACACAAAGGAAACAGCTTTAATCAACCACTGATGAAACATGGAAGCTTTTAAGATCTCTGTAGCTGGCACAGGAATGTTTTCTACCCCCCATACAAAAGGCATTTCAGGTCAAACTTTCTAGTAGGTGATATTTCCATGCATTTCTACAGAATTAAAGAAGCTAACAGACAAAAAAGCCCAGATCAAGCCATATTAGTCAGGCTGATTGGTTCTACTAAGTTAAATCAATAGTAATTATGGACAAATGGACCAAGTGACCAAAGACTGGGGCTGAAAATACCATTTTTTAAGTTGTGGTTCCTTTTCATTTTACTGCCCATAACTGGAGAGCTCTGATATAAGAATCTGCATTTATAAAAGCCTCAGAAGCATCTGATCCACTAGTAAGTGTATATTAGAGACAGGTAGTTCTAAATTAAACTGTGTCAACAGAAAAAGCCATTTCTATAGAATCACTCAGGAGGAAAGAGACCTCAAGACACTTCATAACAAGAAAACTGAACCTACAGAACAAGCGAACCTTTAAATATTATTACTGCACTGTGAGTTTACAAGAGAGTGGATTAGGACTACTCCTCCAGAAAAAGTATGTCTGTTTTATGTCTCGCTTCATAATTAGGCTTTTTTAGTACAGCTCTGCAACTGTAAGCACTAAGAATTTAACCCACTTTTGGTGCTCACAGGTTGCTTCAGCTGAAGTTAAACTACAGGTTTTGTCTTAAATGGTTACAGGGGAAAGTTTCTGAATTTTGCTTTTTACTATTTGGAAAAGCAAGAACAGGAACCAGATCATTCTCACCTCTCCACCTTTCATGATACACTGCTCCAATTTTTAGAGACCTTTAGTGTTAATTCTTGGGGACAGTACTGGGCTGGACAACCAATGCAAATATTAATACACCAAGATAAATCCTTAATTTGATTTATTTAGGGTCATTTGTACATACGAGCTACATCTCCAAAATCTACTTTATTCTACAAGACAGCTTCCCTACTGTTAGTGAAACCCTTGCCTAGAATGTTTGCTTTATATAACTGATCTATTAAAACATGGAATGCTTGTAGAGTTGTGGCACTGTATGACATCTACACGGGACTTCCTTCAAAAGCTACGACTAGGGAGCCTCCTAGCTTCTCAGCAATGCAAGCTCGGTTCAGGTCCTCTGGCCCATTTGCTTGGCATTCATGCTTTATGCCTAAAAAAAGAGGCAAAACACTCAATAATGCAGTATTTCAACATGCTGGTAAGCAATCAGAGAAACATACCTGGTAGTAACATTAGAAGAAGCAATCCAGTCACTCAAGCAGACAAGTCCTGCCTTAGCTTAGGGAATTTGATGGCTTTCCCCTGACACATCCCAGGAGACATCTGGCTGCACACCAAATGTCACTGAAGGGACACGAAGGCAGAAATCTGTCACTAGCTCAGTGCTCAGGCTCTTGGCCTTTCATAGCAGGCTCTTAGAGCAAATCCCTCATTTCTTGTGCTGCCCTGGATACAGCAGGGGAGGGAGCTCCAGGCAAGCACATGGAGAGGGCTCGCTCAGCTCCTGCTGCCTCTGCAGAGGTGGCTGAGAGCACCACCCTGCAAACCTGAGAGGCAGAGACTGAGAGCTGGGCTACCCAGCCAACAGTGCTTTCTTCTCCTTTTCAAGGCTGGAGAGCCCAACCCATGTCTGCCTTACATGGTGGAAAGCAGAATTTCCTCGGGATTTCTTTTTCTCGGCACACAACATTTTCCCATGGCAGTTCCAGTCCCTGGGCAAGCCACCCTGTGAAGGCTGGCACTGCTGCACAAAGATCCTGTCAGTCTTGCACAGTGCAAGATTTTGGCCCAGTGCAGCCTGAGGAGCTGAAGAGTGCTACCTGGCTATCAGCCAGACTGGCTTACTACAGCACAGTAAGTTTATGAGACTGCATTTTAACAGAAACAGGGATGAAAGTGCTCTGCCACTGAGGCAGCTTTGCACAAAACCCAGTGCTGTGTTACGAATCTTATGGTTTCTAGCCTGTATGGTGCAATGTGCTGCTCCATATGGTCCATCACACATTGCAAATCCTGCTCTTGTCCTGAGCACTGTCCCAGTGCCTCTGAAATTTTGTCAGATAATGTAAATTTGTGCCAGAGCTCATTTTAGCTTGGTCACATGACACTTCACTTCTCACTAGTAAACAACAACAACAAAAACCCCAAAACCTAAACTAATTAAGCCTTGCTGTGTACTCCAGGGACACAGCAGAGTTAGGAACATTAGTTGTATTACATACCTTGAAACTTCTTTTTGATTGCATCCTTGGAGCTTGCGTAGATCATCTTACTTTTGAGAGGTGCTTGTTCTGGTGCCCTAGTGGGAGACACCACAGAGAGTGAAATTAGTGACACCGATTATCCACCCCAGACAGAAGCAGTATCCTACCCACCATGGACAAGTGGAACATCTCACGGTTCCAGAACACAGGCATCAGGCTGCCCAGCTCACTTTAAGCCTGCCATTTTCCCAGCCTGGGCAATACAAACACTCAGAGACCTCACCCACAGAGCCTGGACTGCATGCTAGGAATGAGAGCTGGGAAGGTGGCTTACCACAAGAAAAACATCAGCTCTTCTTTTTTGGATTCCTTGGTCTCAAAGCTTGCATCATACAAGGCATAGCGGCAATCCTTCTCGGGAAGCATCTGCACAAAGTGCTTAAAAGGGTCGGTGACTGTCACTCCGACATCTCCCACCAGAATCTCTTTGCCTTCCTCCACAATAATGCACTTTTTGTCTGGACTGAGGCAGAAGATGACAGCCTTCTTCCTCTTCTTGATTTCCTCCGGCGTGGAGCACTTCCGCACTTTCATGTCGTAGAAGATACGGCACACCTCATCGGCCACTTGTACTCCGGAGGCCTGCAAAGACCACAGCAAACACCTTCAGGCTTTCCACCCCTCCTCTTCCCAGCCACAACATGGCACTGCCTTAAATCCAAGGCTAGGAGACAACAGATTCTTGCAACAGTCACTTGTGGCATGAGAGCCTCCTCAGAAAAGGCTGCAGCCCCTCTTTTCCAAAGCCAAGTAAAGAATCTGGAGTCTGGCTGCTGCCCACAGCTGGCTGCCAACCCAAACACTATTCCAAAGAAGGCACAATCCCACTTACACCAGAACATTGTTTTGGGGGAGTTTTACAGGCCTGGCAGCCCCTTGTTCTCTGAGATTCAGTTGTGGCAGATCCTTTGGCATTACAGCAGCTTAATTTTCTTCCCTGTTTCAGGCTGGCTGGACAAGCCCACAAGGATCTTCTGTTCAAAGTTTCCCAGCCATTTCCAGCATGCTTGCTAGGAGCTTTAGGAAAAGAGGTAAAACTGGCCAAATTCCATACCTGTCACATGGACTTAGTTTAGAGATCAAGGGAAATGTAGTAGGATACTGGGATTGCTTTTAGCTGAACAAACCAATTTTGGGATGTTGCTCTGAATTCAGTATTTCAAACAGAGAATCTGCAAGTCTTAACAGTTAAAGTCTCTTTTTCTCAGCACCTACTCCAGCAGTTTTTTAAAGCAAGCTCAACCCTCCTTAACATTTCTCCCCCACCTTGGAGTCAGCTGGGAAACTGTAGTGAGTGGTATCATATTCCCCTATGTAAGCTGGAACAAGAGGTGCACATGCAGCATTATCAATCTGATGTTAAAAGCAGCTGCACAGAATAAAGAGGACAAGACCTAGCAAGAATGACTAAAGGCTGAATTGCATTTTCAGTCTGATGCTTTTCTGGGAATGAGACAGAAAAAAAAAAAAAAAAAAAAGTGGGAAGTAGAAGCATTTACATTTGAGTTTTGTTCTCAGACTGTACCAAGCTGGAGAGTTTAAAAGCAGCTGTGCAAGAGTGAATATTGCAAATGTGGGAAGCCAGCAGGCACTGCTGGAAGGACATCATGGCCAGAGCAGTAAAGACCAAACTGAAGCCTGTCGAGTACTGAACAACTCTATCTGTTCAAAATGCTACACACAGTATAAACAATGAGATTCCTTTAGAATCCTGCTTCCTCCCTCACTGCTTTTGTGTCTTCCAAATTCAAATGACATTACTCATATCCATCTATCAGAAGGAAAACTGCCTTCCTCCCTCTGTGCAAACCACAACACGTCACTGCTGTGAGCACAGTCAGCAGTACCAACAGTCGGGTACAGCAGCAGGTGAGATAGATAACTCAAAAAGGCTAAAGGCTGCTCTTAATTTTTTTTTTTTTTTAATTTATCTTCAGCCTCAAAATGTGAGCTCAAGGGATTTCTTTTGCATTTTGAAGGAACAGCAGAGTTCAGCTGCAAAACCAGGGGGACAGAGCAGGGGACCTGCTCAGTGCTCAGGCTGTCCTTGAGAGATGGTTATGGAATGCACACCTACTTTAATGTGTGGGTTTTTTTTTAAAGCCTTGACCAGTGCCTATCACAGAGGACCTCAGATGAGCTCAGATTCTCTTCTTTCTTCCAACATCCCTCCTCCTGTAACTCTGGGTGGCTGGCATAGCCAGCTAACCCAGTGAGGAGAGGTGGCACAGCTGGCAGAATCTATTACCATGGAGTTTGGTATCTAGAGCTCCCAAGTGCTGGTCACAGAAAACCAGGACAATCTCATACACAAGCAGTCTGAGACAGCTTTTCTTTAGGGTGGAGAGCAGTGCTTTCTCAGGGTTTACCTAAATACAATGGGACCTCCCTCTAGATTTACAATGCATGGTCAGTCTGTAAGTGGTAATCTGTGCAGAATTGCTTGCACTTACTTTGGGACAGGGGAACAGCAACTCAGTCACTGCGCCTCAGCTGTGTGGCAGGCAGCCATCCTTCTGCATATCACCAATAAGGTGAGGAAAGTACATGGAGAAAGCCTATTCCAGGACAAATTCAAGCTACAGTGCAAACATGGACTCAAAGTGACTCATTCCAGTGTCACCTCCTCCCTACAGAGACACTGCACTTTGTCAGAGTGTGACTGAGAGCTAATGAGGAATAAAGGTCTTCTCCTGTCCCTGCGTTTGGTGTGGGCAAGAGCCTCTTTGGGAAGACTTTAAATAACACAAAGTTAACCTAATAAAGCAAACAGTGCAGCAACTGCAGCTATTTCATCATTCACTAAGGACAAATCCACAGTGAATTCAAGGGAAGCCTTTTCCTCCCTGAGGTCTATTTTCTAACTAAAGGTACCTCAGTAGCTGGCAACGGGTGGCAAGACTCAGGTTTTAGTCACAAAGCCCCCCAAGGTTCTTAGAAAATGCACAGAAAGTCTGCACTGCCATGGAAATGAGGCTATTTATAATGAAAAAGCAGTACATGTCACCTACCTCTACCTTTGTCAATTCTTGAGCTTTGCTCAAACACTACAACAAATAATTCCCTTGCCCCAAGTCATGTTAACTTTGAAAGCATAGGTTAATGCTCAGCTTAGAGCCAGAAGCAGCAGCAACAGAGCTGCAGGTTGATGCAAACTGTGCTGTCATGTGCATTTGCTTGTGCTACTACACAGCCAGAAACATGTCTCCAAGTCAGGAGACAAGTTGTTTCTTTAAAAAGAAACTGAACACTGCTGGCAAGTCAGTTCAGATTCCAAAAATGTAGAAAGTATTTAGTCTGGAAACTCAAAATTCACTGTAAAACTTCAGCTGATAACTGGGACTGACCAGGAGCTGAAGGGACAATAGTGACAACTGTATTTTTTAGCTTTCCAAAGCAAAAGGCTGTTAGTAGCTGGTGCTACTCCTTTTCACAGCTGCTGTACAACCCCTGGATTCATCACACAAGCTGACATTAGCAGCCATTGTGTTGCCAGGGACAATGCAGATTTGTTCCATCTGAGAACACCCTATAGCTGTGTTACAGTATGGGCTGATATGAGACAGTGCAACAAACCAATTCCCTCTGAAAACAGGATCTACTGTCCTAACTGCAGGGCTCCCTCTTCAACCCTGGGCCTGTACCAGCCACAAATGGTTTCACAAACATACTTAAAAAGGAAAAAACTCAAACCCCAGGCAGCTTTTGTTTTAAGGTAGCTGCAACCACTCTGTGTAGAACAGCAACAGGATGACTGCTAACAGCACTGGAACAAGGAAAAATTCCAGACTCTAAATACGTGTCCTCAAGTGATATTTTAACCTCGTGTCTGCTGCCTTGTCCAGAAGAAGAGCTGGTGAGAAGCCTCCACCCTCCCAGTAATAACAGAGTAAACACTTGTTAGTCTGGATTTTCCCTCTTTGGCCAGATATGGCTCTGCTCAGAGGATTCAATACAGCACAATGGTTATTATTTTGTGCATTGTGGCTTGAATGCTGCAGAGCTCCAGCAGCCAGCCTGGTCCTGTTCCTTTTCCAGGATGGAAGCAGTTACCCAGCTGTGGACTGGCACATGGGGGTTGGTTCAGTGAGCAGCACATACTGCAGGCACTTGTGGGATCCATGACCATCAGCCAGCTGGTGACATTTCCCTGTAGGGGACAGACCCTTAACTGCAACAAGGCAGCAGCAAGCAGGCAAGCCACCTAATTACCAGATGAGAAAATCATGCCAGGACAGAGACATTCAGGAAGGAAGAGACAGAACAAGTTTCTCTGAGGCAATCAGCACAACTGAGTTGTCCCCCAGCACCTTCATACAGCTGCTGCAGACACAGCCCACGCTGGGGGCCAAGCCCCTCACCCATTATCCTGTGGCCCTTGTGGCAGTGTCCCCACTGGATGTCACACAGCCTGCTGCAGGCACCTGAGGCAGGCACTGCATTCACTGCCTTGTCAGCAGGCTCTGTAGGAACACAGCAGCTCTTGTTCAGAGAGCCTCGCTCTTGCCTGAAGTGCAAAGCTCTGCACAAGTCTTGGGAGAGCACAATGCCCTCCCTCCACCACGCAGGCCAAAGAGGCAGCCTTCTGTCCAGCAAGCTTCCAACTGCACGAAGCAGACCTAGCTGCCTCCACTAAGAGCTCCCAACATTTTGCCTCCATTGCAAAGTAGCCAAACTGAATTTTAATCTAAATTGGGTAAGACTGAAGAATAACCCAAAGCTTTCTCAAGAAAATCCCCACATACAGAAAAGCCATTTCAGGACTGAGAGACGTGCCAGACACCTGATAAACTGGATTCACAGCAAGCCGGCACTAAAACACAACTTTGACACAATGAAATTCAACTTCTCTTTTGTTAGGAACTGAATACTGTGAGCACTAGTATTTTTTCTTGAATACTTAAAATATTCTATCTAAGAAGAGTCTTTGTTTTCCTCAACTCTAAGACGGCTAAGACCTTAAACTAATGACTTAGTTTGCCTCAAGTTTGAAGGACTAAATTTGAGTTTAAGTCTTGAGAATTTCAGACTGTTGGTTTTCCCTCCTGTGATTAGAGCCCAAGAACTCTCCACAGTGGTGCCTGGGCATGCATTATCTCCAGAGACATTCCAAGATACAGTTCTTGACTTGTTTTGTCTGGGAACCACTCACAAACATCATACACATCAGGGTGAACTATCCACAGCTACTCAAGTGGAAACTTTTGCTTCTTGGAAAAGTATCATCAATTTTTTCCAGAATCTGACACCAAGAATGTATTAAAGCACGCCTTGTTTAATAGCAAGGGCAGATGTGAGAACACTGTGCTCCCATGTTTGCTGGTCACATTATTGGCATGTATTTGGCTCTTAGTTTCTTCAGCAAACCCTGTTTCCCTCATGCCTGGCTTACCAGCTCTCCTATCTACCTCTGAAATTCCCTGCCACTGCCAGAGCTGCCTGTGGAGCCATGTGGCATTTCCCTCTGACTCACTAATGTGTCATAGTACATCTCTGCAATAAATACTTTTGCAATTAAACCTATTTCCACCCAACTGGTCTGGGACAGCACCCTGCAGGGACAGAACTGTCCCCTGCACTGCCACACAATGGAATCTCCTGGGCCATCATCAGCAACTTGAGGGGAAAACTAAGCCAAGGTAGTGGTGGGAGCACTTAGCAGAAAGAGAGAGTAACAGCCTGGCTGAAAGAAAGCTTTGCCAAATCAGGCCTCTGGAAAGGTGTCACCACCTAAGGCCAACAAGCCAACTGAAAATGTAAGCAGTCAAAACCATAAAGATATTAAATACTGCTTGGCTTTCAATCTGTTATCTGAGCACTCAAGAAAACACATCTGATGTTAACATCCCCACTTTACTGAGCAGGAAAGGCAGCAGTGCAAGGAGGAAATGCAAGGAGCAGCTACTTTAACTTCATCCCAGAGATCAGCAACAGTGTGGGAACACCAGTGACTTCAGGAGTCTGGAAAAGCCCACATTCCCTGCTTACCTACAGTTGGACAGAGAGACACCTCCATTTACAGGGGACAGCTTGTACATCTGAAAGGCCAAGGTTTCAACTCAGATCTGAAGCCTGACAGGAAACAGAACTAACAGCCTTTTACTACTGTTGTATAAGAGGCCATTATTTGCACACCACAAAGCAGCAAGAAGTACAGAATCATCTGCATAACACTTGCAGAAAGAGCTTGACAGCTGGACTCAAGTTTTTATTCTGCATTATTTGGTCTCTTTTGGCAGGGAGAAGGTGTGCAGGAAAGAATTGAAACTCTATCCAGCTTTTATTTTTTTCCCCCCCACCCTGGCAAGAAGAAAGATTACTGACAAGACGAGATGAGGAGAAAGCAATTATTGAAAAAAAAAAAAAAAAAACCACCAAAAAGACCCCAAAACAAAACACTATCCTTCAAATTCCTGAAGGTCATTTCTTCAGCTTTTAGCCAAAGAGGAAGTTATCTCCTCCTCTGAGCCACCAAGAAGTTCACTCCCAATTTAATTATCAAGGTAGGCAGAACAAGCAATACCCACAAAAGGCAATCCCAGCAAGAGTACTGAAAAACAGGAACTGCAGTGGCCAGTAGTAGCAGGGCCGAAGTTTTGAGCAGCACCCATTCCTGTGTTGAAATACAAGTTTTTAAGGTAATGCAAGTGGAAGCTGGTGTGTAACAGGACTCCTGCAGAAAATCAAAGCTTCTCACAAACACATTCAGCACACAAATCAGCTGTTATGAACCTAAACACCTCTAAGAATTTTCTTGTGGCCCTCCAGGCACCTACAGCAACCTAAAGCTTAAATGTCACCCTCAAAATGAGGCTTTGAAGGCCAGCTCTGGGCATCCCTGATACTTGTTACTGAGGGATCCTTCTCTCCCAAGGAGACTGCTGTGACTACTGAACAACCAAGCGAGGAAAAGGCCGAGAACAGCTTCACAAGCAAGTCCTGGTTGTAGTCAGGCACTCTCACATGGGATTGCTTAGGTCAGCTCTTGCACCCAGCAGGAGCCTCTTGATAGTGATTCTGCCAAGGCGAGTAGGAACATGCCAGACATCAACAGCACCAATTGTCATGAGGCTGTTATCTTGTATATGAGGCATATGTACCTTGTAATTACACAGATCTGGGAATAGCACTGACTAACAACCAAGAAAAATCATTTGCACGGTACTCCAAAGACCTTGGACTCATTTAATCCAGTAGCAAAGAAACTGAACATTGTGGCAAGACACAAAAGCTGAAAATCCAAGCCCTTTTGATAGCAAAGGATGCCCTCCTGCTGGCACTACCCTACTTTGCCAGAAGGCCTCCACTCTGCCCAAAACCAAGTTCATTTGCAGCCTCTCAAAAAAGCCAACCTAAACCCTATTGCAAAAAGGAGATCAACTATGAGAAATAGTAGTTTTGACTGACTTGGGAATTCCCTGGTTCCAAAGCAAGATGAAGCCTGACACTCTGAGTAGTCACACTTAACTAGGTTTGCATACTGCAGAGGTGGTAGCTGGCTTGTTGAGACAAGCCTCTTTTAAACAAGAGCTGCGAGTCTCATCAGACTTTTTAGCAGCTTCATCTGCAGCTCCCATCAGCTCTGCTCCACGCTGCAGAACAGCCACAGATGCTCCAGCTTGGGTGTTGGAGAAAGCAGGGACATTAGTGGTACATCCTGTCTGCCACCCTACGGACCAAAAATTTATTTCCCGGATATACCACGTGTTCAATGAGCTGCTGGTAAATACCAAGGGAAGGCCTCAATATTTAACACCTCTAATGCAGGTAAATAACCCAGGCAAGTGTGTGTTGCTGGACAAGTGCTTGTGCATGACTCAAGCAATAACAGGGCAGCAGTTAAAACTGCATGAGCTAATAATCGAGGCAAATTTGCCAATCTCCATCTCCTGAGTCAAACGGGGATGCAAACTTTGAGCACGGGCAAAGCAAACAGAATGAGCCACCATGAAATTGAACACGCGTTTGGTCTATTCTGCCCCATTTATGCAAGCCCTAGCGCTTTTCTTTTGAAAGGCAAGAAACACAAGCAAATCAGTGCGGATCCTTAATACTTTTTTGTTTCTTTGCTTCCAGCGTTATGCCTCGGATGAATGTTTTCAGCATTGTCCGGAGAAGCAAAACAAAACAAAACAAAAAAACAAAAACCAAAAACAAACAAACAAAAAAACACCAACAAAAACCAAGTCCTTGCAGCAACTACCCCAAAATTTCAGCTTCCTCGAGCGGCCGCTGCGACACCTTGTGTTTTACAAACAGCGATTCCCCTCCGCGGGTTCCGCTTCCCCCTTTTGTCCGCCACCGGCGCTGCGGGCTGCGGCCGGGCCCGGCGGCGGGGGGCGCGGGCCGGCCCTGGCAGGGCCCGTGCTGGCCCCGGCTGCCCGCGGAGCTGCCGCCGGTTTCTAGGCCAGGCCCGAACCCCCAGGCCGTGCGAAGATGGCTCCCGCCGGGACCGAGGCGGCGGCCGCGCTTCCTCCCGAGCAGGGAAGCCCCCGGCCGCGAAGGAAGGGCGGGCTCCCACCGACACCGCCCGGTGCCTTCCAGCGGGGCTGCGACCCCCTCCAAGCCAGCCCCCCGTGGGGAGCGGCGGGGCGCCGCCTCCCCGTCCCCTCCCGGCCGCGCCCTGCGGCGCGGGGAGGTGCCGCGCACAGCCCCCCGCTCCCCACCCGGCCTTTTCCCGCCGCGCCCTCGCTCCTCACTAACCCCCCCTCCAAGGGCCGAATGGACGCGCCCGCCCCCAGCGCCTGTGTGCGACGCGGAGCGTACCATCACCTTAAAGTGGGGGGGAGGGAAAGTAGGGAGGACAGTTCCATCGCTTCAAGGCGGGGTGGGAGTAACCTTCCGTCGCCTCATGGCGGGATGGGGGCGGGGGGGAAGGGAGGAGAACGGATCCGCCGCGTCAAGTTCAAAGGCGAACGGGAAGGACCGAAAGAAAGGGAAGGAGAAGAAAAAGGGGGCACGATATGGCCAGGCAGCGCGGCGCCGCCAGCCAGAGCGCCGGCCGGGATGCGGCGGGCGGTACCGCCGCCCCCCTCCCCCCTTTTTCCCCCAGGGATGAAGGCGGAGGCGGGAGACGGAGAAGCCAAAAGCCCGTCTGGCGGCGCTCAGTGCCTACCATGGCGTCGGCGGGGCGCGGCGGGCGGGCGGCGGAGCGCGGTGCGGCGGCAGCGGCTCCCTCGGCTGTCTGGGCGCGGCGCGGGCTCCGGCGGCAGGAAGAGAAGCTGCGAGGGCGCGAGCCGGGCGGAAGCGCTGCCGACGTCACGGCCGCCGTACCCGGAGGAGGAGGAAGCGGTTGCTATGGCGGGAGCCCCGCGTGGCGACGCCCCAGCCCCGTGCGCACGCGCGGGTGGGGCGGGGGCGGCAACCCTGTCGTCACTCAGAGCCACGCCCTGGCCGGTCGACCAATCACAGGGAGGCACAGGCTGATTGACGTGCCAGCCGGCCAATGGCGCGCACACGGATAGCCGGGCGGGCGGGATTACCTGCTCCAAGGTGTGCCGTGTGGGGTGCGGGGATGGTCCTGAGGGCAGAGCTGGGGGCTCGGGGAGCCGTGAGGGACAGCGCGAGGGGCACGAGCAGGATTTGAGCTGCTGGGAGCGCGGCTGGAACGGACTGGGGCGGGCGGGGAGCCTGCGGGAGGAGGCGGCCGCAGCGGCAGGAGCGGCTAGGGGCGGGCAGCCGGGCGGAAGTGTGGTGGGAGTTTTTATCTTTTTTTTTTTTTTTTTTTTTTTTTTTTTTTTTTTTTTTTTTTTTTTTCTTCCTCCGAGCGTTTTTCACTACCTACTTTGGTGCGATCTCAGACAGGCGGTGCTGATTGGCTCGGGCTGCTGCGGCAGAGCCCGGCGCTTCCCGCCGGCACCCGCGCATCCCGGATCTCGGCACTGCTTCATCCCGGCGGCCGAAACAACGAGCGGGTTGTCCTCGGAACAAAGGCGGCCCTGAGGAAACGCTGCTGCTGGGGCGTTCCGAGAAGCTGCAGTTCCGTGTTCATGGCAGTCCTGCTCGCCCTGACGAAAATACTCACTCCTTAATGTTTCTGGCCGGCGAGGCTCGGGCTGCTTGTAAATCAGAGTACAAAGGCATCTGCTGATGGTACAAAATGTATATATAGAAAGTTAGGTTTTTATCACCGAATCCTGACTGCAGTGGTGTTCCCGGCTTGAGTCGATGAGCAAAAAGCCCCCAGCCTCAAAAGCTTATTTGTTGAGTATGTGCCTTCCTGTAAGAAGGAAACAAAAACAAGACTCGATGGTGGTGTTTTCAGGGCTGGGGTATGAAGGAACAATACTTCATTACAACTATCATGAAACCACTACTAAAGGTGTGAGCAATGCTTACACACCTTACAGTTTTCATCCACATTGCTGTTCTAGTTAAAAGGGTTTAATTTTTATTTAATATATCCCCTCTTTTGAGGCTACCACAGTAGATGCTCTTTGTAGATGTTTTTAGGCCTGTTCTCCTGAGAGAGAAGTTGCTGAAAGACCCCATGGGTGCATTGAAAAAGCCATCCTGTTTCATTAGGCTCTTCTGCTGGGTGACTTACTGCTGCCAGGGGTTCCTTTTCTGCAAAACTCTTGCATCAGATTTGTAATGAAACTAGCAAAAAAGAGCTACCAGCAAGACTCAGACTTTAACTGGCCTGAGAGGATACTTCTTCCCTAGGCCCCTTTCTGATACATTTAATCAAGGAATGCATAAATTTGACCCCAAATCTTGACTTACTCTGAAAGTATTACCACGAAATGAAGAGGGATGTGTTTGATTTTTTTTTTTTCCCTTTTGAAACGTAGTTCTAAAGTCAGATAGAGTGCCTGTGTAGTAGGGAGAGCTTCAGTCCTGTCAGTAAGTTTCTCTGGACAACTTCTGGTCCTGCCTACTGCGGTGATTGTGGCTTGCAGAGGAAATCAAGGCAGTGGTGGTCAGAGCCGTGTGGCAGTGGAGCCACAGCAGACCTCCATCACTGGTGGTGGGTGACAGAAACCTGGGGCAGCCGTGCTTTCTAGTTGTATTGGTGTGGGTAATTGGTCTGTTACTGCTCCAGGCTTGCTCTTCCTAGATTGGTTTCACTCTGACAGAGGGGTACAGAAGTGAGACATCCTGGGGAGGAGGGGAGGAGATGATGCAAGGCCATGAAAACAGGGCTGGGGCTATTTCATGCTATGTACTTATAAGGGCAAATGAGGTGGAACTGGCCTCTTGGCTCAGTCTGCTCTGAGAGGTGGTTTTGGAAACATTGCAGAAGGTTGAGAAAGTATCTAACCAGTTAAAGGAAATTCAGCAGGGACAAGAACTCCTTCACCAGAAGAGTAAGAGAAGACTCTCACTTTTAACCTGCCTCATGAGAAAGATGTGCCTGCTCTGGGAAGGGCACTCACTCACCAACAACCACAACAGCTTTTTGAAATGTTTAATTCCCCAGAAGACAAAACAGCATAGCCCACTGAGGAGAGGCAGGATCTGTGCACCAAAATACATGGACAAGCATGTGGTTATGGAGGTACCTGCCTTAGCACAGGGCTCCACAGCCCTGCCCTGCTGTTCCAGCACTGAGAGCTCCAGCCCTGCCCCAGAGTTGCCTGCTGGGGAGGAACAGTGTGTATGGCAGGCTGGGAACCCCTGCTGCATGCCAATCCCGTGCTGCTGGTTCTGCAGGGAAAGGGGGCCAGCTTCTCCAGCCCTGTGCTGCTCCCTGACCTGACAGCTCTCTCCTCATGTGCCTTAAGCATCACCCTGACCCTGTGTAATGCTGGACTTCCCTCAGCCCAGGCTTGCAGCAGGGTCCTGTGTCAAAGCTGTTGTGTCGCTCTTGTCTTGGTGCCCGAACCCAGGGGGAGCTCCCTGGCTTGGGGAGGGCAGGAGGAAATTTTGTTTCTGTTTCTGAGTTCCCCTCTCTATCAGTGCCCGCCTTTGGGTGGGACCAGGACCCGGGCCGAGGTGAGGAAGTTGATGCCACCCTGACACCAGCACCTCTGGCTTAGTGTGTTGCACAGCCTGTTACACCCTCTGGTGTGTGGTGAGCGGGGCTAAAGCTGCCTTGGGGTGAGACCCCTTTGTCCCCAGCCTCTGAGTGCAATACAAGGTAGTCACAATGACAGACAGAAATGCTATGAATTGCATGGTGGAGAATAAGGGGTTTTTTTACTAGCTCTTCTGCTTTTCAACAGTGAATCAGCTTTGCCCTTTTTTCCATAGTGTTAGTGCTATAAATAATCCAGGCTGGAAGCTCAAGCTGCATGTTTGGGTGAACTATCATGAAAGGTGAATCCCTCTCCTGCTCTTAAGGCAAATGGTATTTGCAATCAGCCTGAAACTTCCCCCCCACACACACCGCCCCCCAAAAATCCATCCCTCAGCCAGGGGGAACCCTGAGAGATTCCAGCAGTTCTGTAGCTGGTGGTGACCACTTAGGTTCCTGTCAGAAACACGGGTGTGAACTGCAGCTGGCAAATGTCTGCCCAATGAAGGATTGCTTCAAAATCAAGCATGGTCAATATAAAAAGTCACCCGTGGTCTCCATTTTCGAATGAGACCCTACATCAACAAAAACCTGAGATCAATACATCCATTTTGCTGACTTTGTAGCTTTTGAGATGGTGACTACTTGCTTACTTTATATGCCTCAGCTATTTGAACTCCCCCTCCCGTCCTCCAAGCTACTGACTCATTTCCTCCTCTAAAACCTTCCTTTTTTAGCCTTTCGCTCTGAAGTATTTAGTGTCTGTTTTGAGCTGCATGCTCCATGCCTTACTTAGGCAAACTCCTACATCAAAGCCCTGCAAGCCATGGTTTTCTACCATGGAAATCGTTTGTTTTCCCTGATGGTTTCAGTCCTGAGGGGCAGCCTTGGCTACTGACTGTGCTCGTCGGCAAATTGCTGCTTTGCTGTTGGAAATCGGGGAGGCAGACAATCAGCAAAGCAGCTGGTGAGCTGAGGCTGCCGCTGCTTATGCTAATTGCTGTTGTCTCCCTCTTAGCCCCGCTTCCCCCATCTGCCTGCATCCACCTGCCGTCTTTTCATCCACTTTTACCCTGAGCAGGGATCACAGAGGCTCCTGTTTGGCTGAACAACCACAGAGCGCCCGGACCCTGACTCTGTGCTGTCTGATGCCGCAAAGGAGCAGGCAGTGTCCCCAGTGCACGGTGGTGACCCGGAGCTTTGGTCGTGGCTGATGGATGCTGCTGTAACAACACTAGCTGAGTGTGCCTGAAATACAGCGCCTTTTTCTCAGGGCTTGTGGAATATTGGCTCTGTGGTCTTGGCGTCGCAAGGATCAGCAAAGATAATTTTAGACAGGAACAGAAAGTCTCTGTAAACCTTACAGTCATAGCTATTTCACTGGCAGGAAAAAAAACCCCACGAGGCGCCCATGGCTATGCATTGCTGAAACATTCTGCTCAGCAGGTGCGCTGGAGTAAAAATTTAAAGGGAAATTTGGGGACAGGAGAATCTAAGGGTGATTTCCAGAAATTGCTGTGATGCTCCATCCCTTTAGTGAGGAGGTGGTGCAGCAGACAGGATGCAGGAACCAGAGCCTGGTATTTGGTCCAGAGCCCTATCTAGTCCATGGCTTGAGTCTGGACAAGCTGCTTTTCCCCTTTGCATTAGTTTCCTGTTTTTGAAGTGTTAACTTTGTTCCTGCTTTTTCGGTATTACAATTTGAGATTTAGTGCAGATCAGAGCTAGATGTTGCTTATCAATACTCCCTATTTTTACAGTAATGAAAAGGCTGTTCCTAAATTGCTACAGATGAATGCCAGAACTCATATTCCCCTTAATTTGCTGTCAACCTCCACAAATGCTGCAGGTTGCAATCCTTCTGACTTCTGCATGGTAAGAACTGCAGGCCATAAGCAACCAGACTAAAATTTGACCTTGCTTGCTGCTGTAAAACTGGGTGAATTTTATCAGCCTCATCAGAATTGGTCTGGATTGAGTGAGATGGGGAAGTTAACTCAGTGCTTCATTACCCCCGGGGCATTTTCTCCACTAGAAAGACAAAGGAGGAAATAACACAAGAAGGGAGCCCAGCAGTGGAACAGCTTCATGTTAATTTAAGCAAGAATGTAATCAAGCTACTCTCCTACCTGGCTGCTTTTTTTCCCCCGCTTTGGTTTTGTTGCCAGTAAAGCCTGTCTGAAATACTTTTAATGTGAGAATGAAATGCATCTTGCTCCAGAATCAGCCTAAGGGCTGGCCACTGCTCAGCTCTCCCTTAAATCCTCAAAACAGGCAATGTACAGAGCTTACAATGATGTGTTTGCCTTGCATACACGGGAATTGGATCTTAAATCCCTGCCAGTCTGAGAAGGGAGGCTCGCCTTGAGTACAGCGAGGCCTTGAACCAGCGGGTAAAGCTTTAAGCAACATCTCTGCCTGCATTACCCGAGCGCTTTGCAGCTTTCCCTGGGATTGTGCTGTAGCCGTGAGACAGGGCTGTGTGTGCAGTCCCTTTTCTAGAGGGGGAGGGCTGAGCCCAGAGAGGCTGCACGGCTCCCACAGCCTCGGGCAGGAAATCTGTGGCGAGTGTGATGAATTCTTCGCTGCCTTAGCAGGGTAACACCCGACCCTTCGGGCCATCTCTGCTCTGCGCATGGAAGGAGATCGTGCTGCTACACTGAATGCGGCACGACTGCAGGGATTTCTTGGAGAATAAGCATTTGTGGCTCATGTGGGCTTTGTTCCAGGTGTGGAGGTGGTTGCTGCTGCTGCCATTAGTAATTGCTATCTGCAATGCCATTAATAATTATTTTATTTCCTGAAGTTGTGAACCCCCACTCCTCACACTCTGTAACCCAGACAGAAGGTTGTTGTAGCAGTTTAGTTTTCTTATGACAGGGTTTGTGCTCAGCTGCGTCAGAATAATGAAACCTTTTGGAGGTGTGTTGCTCGTGCAGGATGGCCCCTTGGTTTAGCTTGGGAACTGCAGGTCTGTCTGTGTTTGTCAGGGCTGTGGCCACTTACTGAACCTGTCTGGGTTTGGCTCTCTGGAATGGAGGGAGCTTGGCTCTTGTTAAAATTGGCAGTTCATTTTATGGAGGGCTTCTGTGGGTAAGATTAGATGAAAGTTGAATTAGCCCTACCCCTTGTATAGGGCAAGGTGATGTACAGGCATAGACTGGAAAATCCCCAGCCCTGGTCTGCTTACTGTCTAACCATAAGAAATACATGGGGTAATGAAAAAGGAAGCAATGAGACATATTAGTCAGCATGATGGATGTTCACCAACAGCAGCCTTATAGCTGTGGAGGATTTGCTAGAGAGTAGTGGAAAGCCCTTCAAAACAGTCAAAAGATAATTAAGTAGCATTGACTATGATTTCTGAGGAATGCTCTGGGAATTTAGGGTGGTTATGGGAGGCATGAGTTGCAGAGGTGGGTCTGGAGAGGTAAGCACTCATTTCCCAACAGCAGCCATGGCTGCTGTGACACTGGAGAAAAGCCACAGACTGGCAGTGCCTGTGGAGCACAACTGGGATGGGCTGCAGGACAAATCTGCCCAGAGCCTGGGTCTGGATGGGTCTGAGTGCTGTGGGAGCTGGCTGTGCCAGCAGTGATATGGGTGGTGCAGGGGAGAGCAAGCATATCAGTGTTTATGCCTTCCAGTACATCAGGTAATCTCAAAAAGGGATTTGCTTTCCTGGTGAACCTGAGCCTCACACATGGATGGATAACACTCCTACCACTACTGTCACCTGGGCTGTGCCAGCTGAGGTGCAGGAGTAGGAGGACATTGCAGAGAGACACACTGGGAAGGAAGAAGGTCTTGCTGTGTTTCCTGCAAGTGTGCAGTGGATGGGAATCTGACAGTTTCCTTTACCTCTCTCCTATCTGTGTTGTGGGCTTGCAGGATGTGGACAGATTATGAATGGTGTCAAGAGTGGCTTGATAGCTGTATCTCTGCTCTGGCTGTATTTATAGCTCTGGGTTGACAGCTGGGTCATGGTGAGCTATATATACCTGCTGTGGTTGGTCTTGTCCAGGCAAGTGGCTGTGGGAAGTCTCCACTGAAAAACAGGCTAGTGTGAGTGGAACATTCCTTTCCCACCACACTCTTTAGATCTGTTCTCTGTGCCTGAATCTGTACTGGTGGCCTGTGCTTGGTGTGCTGGCTCTTTTCTGGCACACAGTGTAGAAAGGCTGGCTGCTGTGGGGGTATGGACCATCTGGGTGAGCCTGTGTATTCCCAGTCTTCAGCAGGCAGCATTCTCTTCTGAGCTTTTGCATTGCCTGAGTGGCACAGCTCACATCTCTGGATGGGTGGTCCCCCAACAAGCTGCATGTGGGTGCTGGGATGGAGCATGGTTACAGCAGCAGTTCTGAAGGGAGCCAGGAAGCACAGCTTGCCAGTCGATGGTGTATGGGCTGAATCTGGCCAGGCAGAGCAACTTCTTCCCTGAGCAGGCTACCCTGTCATCCTTCCCTAGGGCTCTGACACTTCCTCTTGGTCAAAAACACTTGAATGTAACCAAAACACAATTCCTGGCCAGTGTTTCTCCTGCCAGATTGCCCATCACAGAAGTCTTTCTCCCAACATCTGATGCTTTGCTCTTGCACTGCTCAAAAAGCTTCCCTGCAGCTCCATGGGCTTCCAGGCTCATTTCCCCTCCTCTCCTGGATCCCGACTGTCTCAGGCCCAGATTCAGCATCAGCCTCGCCATATCAAGGTGGAAGTGGCCGGGCAGCTGGGAGGTGTCCGGCTGGGGTGGCCGGGCCCCGGGGCAGAGCGAGGCTGTCTCTCCCCTCCTCCCAGCAGTGAGAGAGCATCGGGCGCCGCTGAGCGGAGGGAGGGCTGATGTCCCAGAGCAGCTGCCTGCTGGTGACTGAAGGCACGGCACCATCTGGTGGCATGAAAGGAATTTGTCTGTAAGTCTGTCAGAGAGCAGTCCTGACTTTCTCAGCCAGATGCAAACTAGCAGTTTCCAACTTTTTTTTTTTTTCTCCTTTTTATTTTCCCCTCTTCTTCCCTCCCCTCTTCTGAGGCTTTGGGTCCCTCTGTAGCTTTGCCCACCTGTCTGATGTTATTGTTGACTATTTCTTACAGAGACAAACTTGTCCAGCTCTGGGGCATTCCTGGATCATGGTGCAATTTCTCAGTCTGGGAAGAAGCGTTAGAGAGCTGCAGAGGGCACTGCCCAAGGGCAGGCTGCTGCAGCCTGAGATGTGACAGCTCTGCTCCCTTTAGAGCTGTCCTGGGTCGAATCAGAAGTCTGTCTAGCCTGGTGTCCTCTTCCTGGCAAGAGATACCTGGGAAGAAAGGCACTCAGTTGGCAGCAGGAGATCATCTAGATGGTCTGCCATCTTCCCATGTGCAGGCAGGAATCTCCTGAGTTTGCCATTGTGCCTCTACTTTTGATAACCTTCTGTGGATTTCATCCTTTCTGGTTTTGGCTCATCACCACCTGAACCTGTGAAGACTCTGGGCATTTGCTACACCTGCTGGAGGTGTAGCTGTGCTGGGGCTTTAAAGAGCTGCCCAAGGTTGCATGAGCATTATTCATCTGTGTGCTGGGGCTGCAGGGCAGAGCACCAGCCAGAAAGGATCGGTGACATGTCACTGTTGTCTCTTTTCCAGGTCCCTTGAGGCACTAGATATGCCAGGAGTTTCCAGATTGTGGGTCTGCTGATCTTCAGGCACAAAGCAGTGGTGGCACCCAGCTCAGAACCAGATGTCAAGGTGGGTGTTAAGGAGCAAACCTTGTATGTGAGCTGTCTGAGATGGAGTGGTTTGGTTCCTCCAGATCCCCTGAGACCCTAACTGTTTAAGGGCTGCTGGGCACTTGATTGGGACTGTTGCCTAAAAATCAGGTAGGAAAAAGTGGAAGCCTCTTGCTTTGTGAAAATCATGGCAGTCCAAGCTCTTTTTCAGCTAAATTCCATTGTATTTTGGCTGGGTCTTCTGGTTTGGGGTGTCGTGAAACCTGTATGGGTGACAGTACTCTGTTTGTTGTTGATTTTGTCATTAACCAAACACAGGAACCTCCTGGCCTGTGAATGTGTTTCCTAGCACAGCTTGCATGCCTGGGCTGGAGAAAGGGAGGGATGCCAGGTTTGTGAGGAGGAGCTGGGAGTTGTGCTGGGCTCTGAAACAGGCACCCCTGCACTAGACACCATTGTGTTCAGTGTTCAGGTCTGACTGCTCTCAGTGCACTGGGAGAGGGCAGTACAGGACTGTGCTCCTGTTATCCCGAGACTTCCATAGGAGCAGGGAAAAGCATGGAGCCACTGCAAGTCCACCTTTGCAAATTCACGTTTTGCCACCAGGGAGCTCCCATTCCTCATACCAGTCCTATGGTGAGAAAACAGAGTCCAACAGGCAAAAAAAAAATCCCTCAGTCTCCACCGGATCCCAGCTCTTGTGTAAGGGCTGCACTCTGTGGTGCTTGCTCTGGCTTTAAAAAAAATATTTAGTGTTTGGATAGGTTTTGCTCGTTCATTGCAGGTTTCTTAGGAATGGGAGAACATTGAGGCTGGGAATATTGAGGCTGGCTAATGACAGAAAACACAGTGAGCAGGTGGAAATGTAGTGACAGCAATGCATTTTCCCTCACTCTGGTTTTGGACAGTCTTGATACAGAGTAGAGCTGGAGAGTGTCTGCCTGCAGCCATGCCCTTGCTGCTAGCTGACATACAGAGAAGAAGGTGGCACTTGTGCTTCTAGAAAGAGTGTTGACACAATGCAGTAGGTTTGGTACTAATTTGAGTTTTTAATCACCAGTGATATGACTTTTTCTGTTTGATTACAGGGTTGAAGCATTTACTCCCCCAGACAATGTAATTCTGACCTTTTCCATCTACTCCCCTGCCTTCCAATGCCTGGTTTCTTTCCTGCCATTACCTGGCACTTTCACAAACACATAATTCAACCTCCCACATTCCTGCATTGCTGAGGAGACAAGTCTTTTACACTTGGAGGAAAAGATAATTGGTATAGTTGAAATACAATTAGTGTAATTGAATAATGATTAATTAATTAATAATTGGTGAAAAATTAGTAGTCAGAATACTACAGTGAGTTGGAAAAATGACTCTGCTCCCTTTTTGGGGGCTGGTGTGATTGATGTGAGGTTAGCTGTGGCAGAGTAATGTGTTCTCTGTGTTCCTGCTAGCTGTATTCGTATTAGATCACAGCAAGGGACATCAGAGTTTGGAACCAGAAAAGTGTTTCCAAGGATGAGGATAGCAAAGCAGTAGACCAAATTACTGAGGCAAGAAATTATTGCCCTTTCTTGGAGGTTCTTAAAAAGCAGCACAAAAGTGGTGTAATTCCTGTCCCTGTCCTCAGATGTCACAGGACATCCTCAGCAAAGGTTTCTGTAGCACACAGACAGAAGTGGAAGGACATCTCTAGAGACCTGCCTGGCAAGTCTCCTCATCTTAGGCCCAGACTCTTTCCTGTCATGGATCCAGAAAGACTGGGTGCACTGTCTGTTTGGAACTGAGTCACATCATGCCAGGGAAGATAAAAAAGTCCTTCAAAATCCAAGCAGTTCCCAGGAGAACAATTTTTCTCCAGGAAACCAAAGACACAGCTCTGGCACTTTTCAGTCCAATGTGGCTTCCTTCTGACTCTGGCTGGAGTTGGCTGTCCAGGGGAGACAAGGGGAAATGTTTCAAGTTAGGGTGAGTTTAGGAATGTGTTGGAAGAGCAGCATATGCTAGCATGCATCTGTGTGGGAATATCTATCGGCAAAAAAAAAAGCCAAAGTTCTCCTAAAGTGGGAGAACTTGCTTCATCATTTATTTACATGCTTCAACACTTGCATTTTGATGAGGGCTTAGATATTTTGTGTATCAGCCAGAACAAACACAGCAAATGGCTCTTCTAAACTGTTGATGAAATCATCGAGGGGCTTTGTGTCCCTGTGATTTTTCACCTATTTGAGTTTCCTTTGAGATGTGAACCTAAAATTTGGCACTCCTGGGCCCCATGTGACTTTGTGGTGTTCTTGGAACACTGCTTCTCTATAAAACAGCGTCTTGATCCCATCCAAGCACAGATGATTGTTTCTTTGTCTATGACAGGTATAGTATCAATGATATTTGCTTGTCGAGCCACCCAAGTCATGCTTTAATGGAAATTCTTTAAAGAAGTGAAAAATATTCATTTTAGTACGCTGGTTCAGCAAATACTGCAGTAAAACCTTTGGTATAGAGACTGAATGACAGAAATAAGTGAGTTATGTGTGGAGGGGAAATGAAAAGCATTTTTTATGGCATATTGCAGTGGTTACTAAGCTTTATGACTTTCTCAGCAGTCTCAGGATGTTGTATTTCTTTTTTTTCCTTAAAGGCTCCTGGAAGAAAGACATTGCATAAGAAAACCCATTTTCTAATTAAAAAAAAAAAAAATTAACTCTCATGGTTGCTTAGAAAAACATGAAAACATGAGCTGAATGTTCCAGATAGGATGTTGAAATCAAAACCAAACAGGATGGAAATCTTGGTTCATAGCTTTATACTCCAGACAGAAACAAACAGCCTTAGATTGGCTTAGAAATTCTGCAGTTTGGAAATGTCTGACTCTTGGGATCTGACTGCAGGCATGAGGACACATGTGATCTTGGAATCAGAGTTTAGTCTCTTTTTGTTAGACAATATTGACTTTCATAAAAAGTAAATACTTCTGTAAAATAAAAGATTTTTAAAAAAATATTTCTCTGGTGGGAGCACTTCTTTTTTCAAACTTTCCTTAGCATTACTTGAGTCCCTTTTTGTCTCTTGTTTTGTTCCCCAACTAATTTTATTCTGTTCTGGGTTGAGAATTTCATCCTGAAACTTTTTTGGTTCATTCTTCTTTCCTTCTGAACTTCAATGTTTCTGTCTGGAGATTTCAATTTGGTTAGATTTTGATGTTGACCTCAGATTTGGTGTTTTGTTCCATCACTCATTTTGTCTTTGTCACCCTGTTCTTTGCTTTCCAGCTTTGTTTTGAGCAGGTGCTGTACAATTCCACCTTGGGTGGTGGGTGATGTTCCACCTGGATGTTGCCTTTTACCAGCTGAGCACAGGATGTTTCCAGGTGGCTCAGTGCAGCACCCAAAGTCATATTTGAGCTCATCTTCTCATGACTGGGAAAGCTGTTGCCTTGTTTTGTTTTCCCAGAGGAGATGACTGAATTTTTGGTGAAAGACATGCCCAGTGCAGGAATTCACCGAGAGGGAATTACAGTTCTCCAAGCAGAACTGACCCTGAGGCTGTGTAGTGGCAAACTTTGTGGTTGCACTCCTGGTGATGCAGTGGAGTGGTGTGAAAGTAGCTGGAGGATGAAAAACATTCTCTCTATCCCCCACTGTGTTTAGACCTGCATCATCCATGCTTAGGATATACAAAGTGCTATCCCTAGTGTGATTTTTCTTTCCCAGATGTGTTTTGTTACTTTGTTAAGGTAAGATCTGCAGCTTTGGGCATCATATACATGAGATAGAAATGTCTTAACCATAGAAAGGCTGGCTGGATCTTATTTATCAGTCCTTGTCCTCAGAGCCTAAGTGTCTGTATCTTATAGTTTATCCTATAGCAGACCCCTGGCTGTCCATGGCTTTGAGGTCATATGGATAATTAGCAGTCAAGCACTTCCATTCCATCTAATTCAGGCTTTTCCCAGTATTATTGACCTCATATGGCCCTGTCTGGGCTGGATGCAAGACAAGGGCCAAGCCATGCATTAAACCATGTATGTCAGGCTGCCAGAAGGTAGAGGCAGGGGTAGATTCTCACCCCTTTTAAACCAACATGCCTTTGAGCCATATGTCAGGTCATGCCTCAAAACACTGATCTGTGTTTGCCAGCCTTTAATAGGTGGTGAGCACACACATTTCAGAGGAAGTTGTTGGGTGGTATATGAAGATTAGAAGTTTTTGAGCACTCAAAGAGAGAGAGAGAAGGAGTTAGAGGTGGCATGGCCAGCTCTGTAGAGATCTGTAGTGCTTGCTGTTCTCCAAAGCAACTCATTAGGCCTTTTCACAACACTAGTTGCTGAGTTGCTACTTCAGATTCCTAAGTGAGGACTTTGTAGAAAGCATGACCATAGAATGGGGCTGGTGGGACTCAGAATTCTTGCTGGAGCGAGTAGAAGGTGGAGGTTTGGAAGAAAGGGAGACCACCTCTGCATGCACCCTGAGATGTGTGTGAATTCAATGACTCAAATGGAAGGAGCCCAGTGAGAACACAAGAACAGCACTGAACTCTTGTCCAGGTGGGAAGAAAGCTTGGAAAAGAGCAGATGGCTTGCTGGCTTTTATGTCTCTTGGTAGCCCCCAGTGCACATGCAGTTTTGGAGGTATATACCTGAAGCATCCAGAAAAGTCAAGAAGATACTTCCCAGAAAAAGGAGAAATGTGGGTCCTTTGTTCCCTAGTTCTCCAACAGGTGTCAAGGAGAGGTTTGGGAAACACTGGCCTTGGCACAGTTGCAGACAGGACCGTGGCTGTGGGGATTTGCAAGCAATGTGACCTCACTTGTGACTCCAGATGCCTTTACAGAATTTGGCATCTCCCTGCACTACTTCCCCTTCCATGTCTGGTTTGTCCTGACTCCTCTGCACTTGGTATTGGGGATGTTGTGTTGCAAACACACCTCACTGGAGAACATTTCTGCACTTCCTCTCAGCCATGCCCTAGGTCAGCATGTCACTGGTTGCCATGTTTCCTGATTTGTGTTTATTGCTGCAGAGCCACTGCTTCCTTGTGGCCTTGGCTGACACCACAATCTTCACTGTGGGCTTGTACTCCACATAAATAAAAGGCCTCTCTGAACTGCCTGTGGGGTGGGCTTGCTCAGCCTGACCCTGCCAAGGGGGGGCACTGAGTTTGTCTGAGCCACAGGGCTTTTTATCCTACTGTAAGTGGCCACTTGCAACATCCAGAAGGGTTTCCTGACTGCTAGGGAGGCCATGAAGGGAAAGAAGGCAATTTCCTGGCCATGCTGTGAATTGTAGCAGAAATACCTAGGATTTTGGGAAAGCAGAATGACAGACTTCCATTCAGTGGGACACTTGGGCTGTGGAATTCCAAGGAGTCCTCCCTTGTCATGCAGTCAGGGGACTGAACTGGGAGGTTGGCTAGTTTTCATGGCTTGGGACAGAGAGGGAAAGGACTTGCCAGCTTATGTGGAGTATGTCTTCCTGCAAGAAAATGTGAGATGTCTTCAGTATTTTATAGGACTGGTCTGGCCCTAGAGGCCTTGCAGAGAAGCAGAGTAAAAGGGAAAAAATACATGTGGTCTTGAAGGATTTGTCATCCTTTGCAGGGTAACTCTTCAGAACACTTTATGCCCCTTTGGAAGTCAGCACTGCTGGGGCTTTTTGATCTCACTTTGCTGGATAATCACTGGCATTGTCTGCTCAATGTATTATACAGCTACAATTTAATTTTTCTCTCTGAAAATTCCTGCTGAGAGAATTGGTGTGCTTAGGCAGGTATTCAGCTGTGTCAGTCTTCATGGGATGCCTTCTCTACAAAAAAGGCAAAGCCACAATTACAACTAAAGCCTCTTATTTCTTATGTTTAATGGTATATGGCTGGCAGCAAGGACGGCAGTGGAAAAGTAGCAAGGTTCTTTTAAAATTGGTATTAATGGGAACAGACACATGGGGAGAGATAGATGAGAACTGCTTCCAGCCTAAAAGCAGCAGCTGCAGAAACAGGGGTTACTTGTTTACCAAGACTGTGGTATGCCCAAGAGTTAAAAAATGCATGAGGCTGGGATTGAACCCTTGGGTCCCAGGTCTTGGCCTTGCTAATGATTGTTTGAGAACCCTCTGTAAATAATTTAATTTCTTTCTTCCTGGCCTGCAACTAATTTGAGAACAACTGTTGGTTTACTTTTTTTTTTTTTTTTGTGGTTTTGTTTGTTTGTTTGTTTGTTTTCTCTTTTCAGAATCTCTAATTCCAGCTGTTTGGTGACTGCATGACTCCTGGAGTAGAGGACACTTTCACCATCTAAACTCAAGAGTGTGGGCTTCACAACAGAGGATGGATTGTTGGGCTGTTCTCTTGAGCATGGGTGAGAGGGTTTTGGAGAAATGGCTTTCACGTGGGGTCAGGGTCAGAGTTCTGCAGAGGCCTCTGCCTTCAGTGGGATCTCACTTCTGCCACAGGCTTTAACTCACCCCAGCTCTGAGTCCCACACAGTGACTGAGCTGGTTGGGCCCAGGCAGAGAAGAGAGAAGAGCAAGGGGTGAGAGCTGGAGGCATCTCTGGACCCTGCCAGATCACCAGTCTGGAATCAGAAAGGGAGGAAAACAGGAGCAGCTTAGAGGTCTCATGATTCTTTGGCTGCTCTCTTAGCCTCCTCTGTTCTGTGGATTCCCAGCAAACCTCAGCTTCTGCTTCATGCAAAGGGCTGTGCTTCCCCTGGTATTGCTTCTCTCACAGTGAGAATCCTTGTACTTTTTCTTCCCCAAATCTTCTGCTTGGGAATGTCCAGTTACACAGGCATTGTGTCTTAAGGAGGCTGATTCACTGACTACCCACATGATTCCTGCCCTTGGCTGATGCTCACTTGGCTATAGAAACACCCTTGGAAGGTCCCCAGTGTTGGTCATGATGAAGAAGATGGGAGTTTCCAAGTTGTCTCTTTAAGGACTTGTAGAAGCAGGTGTTGGAGTTCCTGAGTTTCAGGCAGGTGAAGTATCATATAGATGTTTTCTGCATTTTTCTGCAATGATCTCTATGATTGTAAGAGGTCTGCAACCTTTTACTCTTCTAAAGCAGCCTGCTGGCCAGCATTCATAATAGGAAAGGTAAGACTTAGTTTCTCTTGTGATTCTGGAAACTGGGGCCTAGCAGCTGCTTTCATCTGGTTGAGAAGAGGGTAGCCTGGTTTTCATCTGGATTAAAACACCCCTTAACCTTGTGCAAGGCTGTGTCAGCAAAGGAGTGAATTACATCCAAACTTTAGACTGTTGAAGTGACCTTGAAATATTGGACCCTTTTACAGCCAAAATCCTTCAAAGTGGTGGGGAAGAGAGCCTGCATTCCTGACCATTATTAAAGTGGACATTGTTAATCACATGTGAGGTTGGATTATTGCATGCATGGAACGAGTCCTTGATGTTAATCACTCAGAAGTACATGAAATACAGTTTTCAGTTTATTAACAATGACCTCCTGGAGGGACTCTCCTCCTGTGGCTGAAAGAAAATATGCTGAGGGAAGAAATAAAGAAATACTAATGCGATTAAATGAGAGGTATTACGGCATATTTTCAGTCTCTTTCTCCGGATTCTGGGCCTCGAGTCAAATCTGATTCAATGTTTTCAGCTATTTTGTGTGTTCTTGCCCAAGAATCTTGCTTGTACTGGCTTTATAAGCCATCAGTTGTACTAGAAGTTCAATTAATGGCCATATTGACCTCAAATTCACAGTTTACTTCTCCAGGAAGGATCAGATCTTCAAGAACAATGTAGAAAGATCCTACAGGATCCCCACCCAGCATGAGCTGACTTCAGTCCTGTGAACTCCAAATGATTTCTTGGGTTGTGGCATGTAAACATTGAACTCCTTGTCGGTGTCTGCAGATGCATCAGCGTAGGAGGAGGAAGCAGCTCTTTTAACCACTCTGAGTTTCAACTCATTGTATAGCAGGAAAAGCAAGATCCAGACAGAGGGACAAGCAGCAGAGAGATGCATTTAGTGCACTGCCTTCCTGTCCACTGCTTCAGTTTTTCATCCAAGCAAAGTTTTATGCTGGAATTTGAAGGAAAAAGACAAGATGTCTTTGTGAATAGTTTAGATGAGCATTTTGGGGGAGAATTAATTTTTTTCCTGGGAAGCCAACAAAGGGGTCAGGAGATATGTCCTCATTGTTGAACGTTAAGGTTAGCTAAAGTGTTACTTCTCTTCTGCTGTTTGCATCAAGAAAGCATTACCCCACCTGAGAGACTGGCATTATGTGGCTGCCTGTGTGTTTTCGAGCCCAGCACCCTCCAGTCTTCTTCCTTTGTACCAGCTGGGCACAGTGAGGCTTTTGCTTTGCTCAGCACAGCAGGACTTGTAGGTGGATAATGCTGCTTGATGCTGAAGTGGCTGTGATGTCCTTGTAATGACTGCCTCAAGGCATGTTCAGCTGCTCTCTATTTTCCCAGTGAAGTGCAGCCATGGCAATCAGGCCTTTTTGTTGTTGAGTGATTTCCTACGACTTAAAAAACTGATCAGCTGGAGTCCTGAAGCTTAACAGCCAGCATCCAAGTGCCCTATGGAATACTTTAGCCTGACACCAAATGATTCAGAGTAACTGGAAAGAAAATACCAAGTGCCAGTGTGGTTACTTAATTCCACACCCAGCTGCCTAACTTCATTCTGTCCTCTCTGATTTTGGAGGTCCCTGGCACTGGGAGAAAAGAAGGGCTGAATGCATAATGTCAGTGCATTATCCAGACTGCCTACCTAATCAGAAAGTAATGCTCAAACAGCTGAGTGGCATTTTGGCTTTTAAAAATCTCTCAAGGATACAGAAGCACACATCATTTTTATTACCCTTCTTGCTCTCATCCAGGAAGGATTTTGTTTATTTGATAGGTGTCTGTGTGTGTTTGTATGTGGATGGTTTTATTAGTTTTTATTATTTTATTATTTATTTATTACTCTTAGTCCAATAAGAAACCTATTTTGCATAATAAGTATCTCTGCATATGACGTGTTGCTGCTGGGCTGGTGCAGTGATGTATCATCACAACCTTAGGGATTTTGTTTCCCCTCAGACATCTCATAATAAATTACAGGGTTTTTTTCAGGTTCCAGCCCCTGGGATTCATGTGAACATATGCAAACTTTGATAGTCATTATATTACCTTATGATCTGACTGCCAGTTTGACAGAGGAAAACTTGGACATCTAACCTTAATTTATGATTGATGATTTTTAAAAAGGAGTCAAAAAGCAGATTAAAAAGGCATTTAGAGTGTATTGGGTCTGAGATATTTCAAAGGTAATCTCCTACCTGTAGGGAGCGTGATTATTTTTCATGATCTGAGGTTTGCTATCTCATTACTGGGTGACGACAAAAGCCCTTGTTCCTCCTTGTGAGAGCCATGCCGAGATTAGAGCTCTGCAGGCTGTGCTTTCCAGCCCTGCAGGAACCAGCCAAAGGAAAGCTGTTATCTTTAGACAAATGCAGATAGCAGGCCTGGAGAGGAGGTTCTCAGATAAAGCATGAGGGGCTGCCACAGTGGAGATTTTTCTGGGAAGTTCAACCAAACTCTGGAAGTGTGTTCAGAGAATTACCCTGGGAATTGCCAAAGGGAGAGCAGGTGCCAAAGGCTGTGGGGTTTCCCTCACTGGAGATACTCAAGAACAGTCTGGACACAGTCCTGTGCCGTGTGCTCTGGATGACCCTGCTTGAGCAGGGACAACATGGACCCACTGGTTCCTTCCAAGCTGACCCATGCTGGGATTCTGAACTGTGATCCACCAACACCACAGCACTGTGGCTGAGCTCTTAGCAATGAGACACCTGATCCATGCAGCTTTTCCTGCAGGAGCTAGACACAACTTCCCAGTAAACTGCAGTGAAATGAAAATTTCCTTGTCCTTTCCCTGTTGTCACGTTCATCGAAGAATTATTATCCAGCTGGGAATCTGAGAAGGAATTTTATTTTTTCTCCTTATGTTTACACATTTTAATTATTCCTGTTCAGATTAATCTAGTGCATTAGGTCTGTTTTTTACAGACTTGTCTTACATAAGATTGCTGGGAGAAGGTTGTGCAAGTCTTTGTGAACAGCTCCACTGGTAAGTGCTGACCTCCTAGGTGGAATGACCCATTATTTGCTATTCCCTCCACCCTCTTAAGATTTCTTCTTAAGGCTTGTGCTGGTCACATTTTACAGTTCTGTGTCATCCACTGTGTTAGGTGCAGTGATCTGCTGTGGCTTTCTGTCTCCTTGCTTGGATGACTGAAACTTTTGAACTGGAGCGAACTGACAGCAGCTACTGGATACGAAGCAGTTGCCTCACTCACAAATAACCAGTTCTTTGAGTAAAAATACTGCTCTGAAAGTGAGTCTTTACTTGTTCACTTGAGCTTGCTGAAACCTGAAGGATTGATAACTATAAATGTGGGCTGCAGCATGGCCTGTACATTAACTGTATGTTAATTAAATAATGATCAGTGATGCAGTAATCTTATTTATGTGTGACAATCATACTCTTCTTCAAGGCCCTTTCATGTTTTGGAGTGGGTTGGTCTTTTTGCTGGATGTGCATGCATAGAACAGCAAGTGAGCCACTGATGGGGTGAATTTTGAGGTTATTCACAATTTCACTTCCTTCTCGAGGGAAAAATCTTAGTGGCCAAGTATCCCAGTTTGTCTGGTATGAGTGACTGGTTTTGTTTGCAAGCTACCTTGATGATTCTTCTCTTGCAACTGTTAAACGCAGTAGGTATCCCTTCCCCTTCCCATGCTTCAAATCCAACAAGCACAATGTAGAAAAGAGTTTAAATCCTTCTTAATGAGAAGCAGTCAGGAATCCTGCTGGCAAGTCAGCCCCTTGAGGACAGGCTGTTCTCAGCACTCAAATGTTTCATAGACTGAAGTCTTGCTTCCCCATTCCGTGCAATAAAGCCTTAACCAGGCAGAATTTTCTGCTCTAAAAGGCTGGACAGACAGGAACTGCTATCACTTCAAAGCTTAAAACGAGGTTGTACCTCTGGTTGTAGATGGGAATTGTGAAAATGTCCAGGCTATGCATCACTGATTTGTCTTTCAATAAGAAATCTTTTATTTGAGAGCACAACAATTGTCTCTTAAAAAAAAAAAGAACAAAAGCAAACAAAAAGTCAAACACACCTCCCCAACCCCAGAATGAAAAAAACAAAGCAACTCCATGTCAGTGCAGAGCCATGCAATCCAAAGCAGTCTGGCATCTGGCTTGGCTCTGCTGGCATCACAGCAGAGGAGTTGACTTGAACCAACAAAAACTTGAGGTCCTGGATGGCATTTTAATTGTGTGTTTTTGCAAGGATTAGGGCTTTGTAGTCTAGCTCTTGAAAAAAGGCCTTCACACAAATATGTATTTAAAGCGTGATACCATGCTGAGTGAAGACTCAAATTCATGCTATGCCCTGAAGCCCTTGGACTTGGAAGTAGTGAAGTTACATTACAAGCTGTTGCTGAGGGAGGAGAGAAATTATTTGATTTATGGAGAGAACAAGAGTGGTGTGACTGTGAACCAGCTCCTGGGGAGCTTGGGGGAACTCTGCATGGACATGGTGCTACTGATTTCCCTTCTGGGCTTTCAGGGATCTGCAAAGCCTCAGAGTATACTGGGATACTCTTTGTATCCCAGTCTAGTATCCCAGAAGGCTGCTGGAGGGCCAGTTTCTGCACAGCACACAAACATACACTTCATTTAAGGCTTCTTCTTAGTCATGTGAAGTCACTGGTATTCCTCAGAAGCTAAGCTTAGACATGCAATCCGTGCTTTGGGTTGGATTGGAGACCAAGGACAGAACTCATTTTCTTGTGAGCTCTGGGAAACAATTCCTGGGGAAGAAAAAAACATGCAATAAGAACTAATGAACACAAATCTCACACAGTTAAGCTACTTCTCCTGCAGGCTGAGGCAAATACATAAGATAAAGAATACAGGGAAAAGAGAATGGCTAAACTATTCTTAGTAAATACAAGCTAATGTAGCGATCAAAGGCACCAGATTGTAGAAAATCTCTGGTGATAATTTTGAATATATGGTATTGCTGTGCCGGTATTTATTATTCTCAGAGTAAAAAAAAAGGATTCTGCTGCAGAGGGATTTTTTGCTAAAATCCCAAGTGCACCAGTACTTCACTTAAACCAGCACCCACTTTCAGTACTGTGGGTTCACTGTTTCAGTTGCACAATCTGACCATAACTGATTGCATCCAGTTATTTGAAATGCAGCTTTTCCTGCTGCCAATTACTTTGTTTACTGCTTGTGTGTAAACAGCAATGCCTCCCCTCATGGGCATAAGGGCAGATTAACTGCAGTAATTACTAAGCAGATGTCTGCAAGTGAATACCCATTTCTTAGAGGCAGATTATCTTCTGCAATAGCATAAGAGAAAGGGATTCAAAGCAGGTGCTGCTGTCACCCCACAAGTGATGTGAGCAGCTTGGGGCTCAGCAGAGGGCTGTTTAGGTCCCGACCTGTCTGCAGGGTGATAATCATTGACCTACTTGAGATCAGTGCTGGGAGATGTTTGGCACTTAATTCCTAAAAGTGACCACCAGTGAATGAACAGCCCTCAGTGCTACCTGCACTTCTTTTCTGTTAGTTGTTTTTCCTGTTCCCAAGAAATCTAAGGCTTTCAAGAGGGCTCAACACCCAGACTGAGAGCCTGTGTTTCCCAATAGCTCTATTTCCACTGAATTGTCCAAAAGGTGCACTCAGCACTAAGTGCTAAGCTTATTTAGGAGTCTTTGAACTTGAGAGGGGGGTCTTTACTAATCCAGTTGTACTGCCTGCACAGAAATATGTTCAGAGCAGCCCTTTGGTGCCCTTGAAGCCTCTTCTGGCATTTACTGTTTTTCAGCTGAGCAATCACCTTGCAGCCTATCCAGAAAAGCCACTACTGGCTTTTGGCTTGTGGCAAGAGCTCGCCAGTATGTGAAGGTGTGTGTAGATCCAGTAGAGATGTGGCCGTGTCCTATTTCATTGGGCACTTTCAAATCAGCTGTCTGGATTTCAGAGGCCACTCTTTTGAAGCTGAGAGACAAGACAGAAACCTGGTTTTCTGTGCAGGGACAAGTCATGGCATTGCCTTCATTCCTCTCCTGAAAAAGAACGCCTCTGCATGCCACAGCAGGGAGTGGTGACCATGAGTCTCAAGAGACTCTTTCTCCCACCATCACTGAATAAGCTCATATGGGATGGCTTTGTTTCCATAAGCAGAGGATACTCTTCTACTGCAGTGAAATAGTTTTGCCTTTGGTATTGAATCACTCTCAGACCCAACTCATAAACTGCTGACTGTCTTGCTCAAGAGGCCTTTTTTTTTGGAGCCCCTGGGATTCATGTGAACATATGCAAACTTTGATAGTCATTATATTACCTTATGATCTGACTGCCAGTTTGACAGAGGAAAACTTGGACATCTAACCTTAATTTATGATTGATGATTTTTAAAAAGGAGTCAAAAAGCAGATTAAAAAGGCATTTAGAGTGTATTGGGTCTGAGATATTTCAAAGGTAATCTCCTACCTGTAGGGAGCGTGATTATTTTTCATGATCTGAGGTTTGCTATCTCATTACTGGGTGACGACAAAAGCCCTTGTTCCTCCTTGTGAGAGCCATGCCGAGATTAGAGCTCTGCAGGCTGTGCTTTCCAGCCCTGCAGGAACCAGCCAAAGGAAAGCTGTTATCTTTAGACAAATGCAGATAGCAGGCCTGGAGAGGAGGTTCTCAGATAAAGCGTGAGGGGCTGCCACAGTGGAGATTTTTCTGGGAAGTTCAACCAAACTCTGGAAGTGTGTTCAGAGAATTACCCTGTGTACACCTTAGGAATTGCAAAGTGGAGAAATTGACACATTTAAAGATACTCTTTCCGTTAAGAACACAAGCCTCCAGGTTTATTTTTGTGCTCTGAAAACTACCCTGGGGACTTGGCCCACAGTAACACTACCCATTGATGTTGTCATCCAGCTTCCATCTGCCATTTCTGTTGTCCCTGTCTTTGTAGGCTTGATCCTACAAATCTTTCCAACGAATTCAAGGGGGCATTTTATCTTTCACTCCCACAGACACAGAGCTGTCCATATAACTCTCCAACTGGATAGTAGCCTCACTGACTGTACTTTACAGGATCTCTGTGCCCATACAGAAGCTTTGGCTGGAGGCTACAGAACATTTATTTGAAGGTTTTCCTGCACATCATCACATATTGTAATGCTTACAGTTGTAAAAATTGTGAAAGGTTATGGTTGTGAAATTTTCATGTTTGACAACTATATTTTTGAATGGTGAAAGACAGATGAGGGACGTCAAGAGAAAGGACATGGGATGTAGCAGTTATATGGAGAAATTAGTAAGCCTGGTATCATAAAAAGCTCACCAGTCCTGAGTGAAATTGAAACAGACAAAAAGGCATATGAAAATATGTTGCATATTGGTCAAATATCAACCACAAAAGAAGATGCTAAACCACTACTTTTCTAGTTATGCTGATGGCACACAGTATTACAAACTTTTGCAATGTTGTCATTAGTCTTCTGCTGCTTAGTAAGTTCTTTAATTACCAGCTTCTTTGTTTATCTGGTTATTAATGAATTTCTGTTTTATATTTTTAAAAAAGCACCTCTGATAGAGCAAGATTGTTGCACCCTGCAGACACAAATGGACAAAATGCAGCTTTATTTCATGAACCAGGTGCACTTTATTCAACAGAACATAATTTTTTTGCCAAGCCTTTTTTTTCTCCTCATAATTGCTTTGTTTCAAGTCCTGATTTCATGGGGTTTGGACTGGCAATAGTCAACAAATGCAGCTTGTTTCTGTTTGGGTGTCTGCAGGTGATTTTGGTGGTGTTCATTCTGGGGCTTCGAGCAGCCTGCTCTAGTGGAAGGTATCCCTGTCCATGGCAGGGGGCTTGGAGTGAAATGATCTTTGAGGTCCCTTCTAGCCCAAGCCATTCTATTATTATTTCTTTTGCTACAAGAATGACCCCAATGTCCTGTCAGTGTTGATAGCTCAGCTTGTTGCCAGCTGCAGGGATTTTTCCATGCTGGATATTGCTGGCATGCAGGCAGCCTTTCCAGGCAGCAGACAAGCCCTTCCCATTACAAGGCAAGCTGTGGATATTCAGGTGCAAAACCTCCTCCTCCTCCTCTCTCAGCCTAACAATTCCATGAAGTCTTAAATCTCACTAGAGTTGGCTCCCTCATGCTATATTAAGTCCTGTCTTTCCAAACTTAGGGTTCCTGATGGGATGAGGGAGATAATGTTGGTATTTAGGGAGCAGACGGGAAGCAGAGCTGTCTGTCTGGGAAGCCGCCTCGGCCCCTCGAAGCGTAGGTGAGGCAACACCAGCGCTGCGGAGGCAGAGCTAGGAAATTACTCAAGGTGTTGTGTGCTGGGAACACTACACCGGTAGCTTAAAATGCTCTGTGGCTTTTATTTTCCCTTTGCAATAGAGGGAAATAAACACAAGAATAACCCACGAGGAGGCAGAGTCTGGAAAAAGCCTCCAACTTCCCGTGCGGGAAAGCAGCAGCAGCAGCATCATCATCATCATCATCATCATCGTTCTTCTTCTCCTCTTCTCCTCCTCCTCCGCTTTGCCCCCCCCCTCCCCCCCGACCCTCCGGAAGCCCTCGGCCAACGCCGGCGGGGCCGGGGGCTCCCGGCCGGGGCGGGGCGGGCCGGGGCTCGGCCCAAAACACCGCCGGGCCCGCCCCGCCCCGCGGCTTTAAAATGGCGGCGGCCGTGAGGGGGAGCTGGCAGAACGCAGCTATGGCGGCCGATAGAGTGTCTCTGGTGGTGCTGCTGGCGGCGGCTCTGCTCTTCTTCGCCGGCGTCGTGCGGGGCGCCGGGCTCCGCCCGCCGCTGGTGGGCGCCCCGCAGCCTGTCGAGGACCCCGAGAACGATGAGGGGCTGGAGCGGGCTCTGCAGTTCGCCATGACGGCGTACAACAGGGCCAGCAATGACATGTACTCCAGCCGGGTGGTGCGGGTCATCAGCGCCCGGAGGCAGGTGAGAGACCGCGGGCGGCACTCTCTGTGAGGGGCTGGGAGTGAGGCCGGCCGCATTCCTGTGCAAAAAGGGCAGAGCGCTAGCCTGGGGGCATCTGCAAGCTGTCCGGTTTTTTCCCCACAGAAGGTGAATAAAAGGCCTATTTTTATATTTTGGCTTGTCATAGTCTGGGTGACCTTGAGTGCTGCGTATTATGGAAGGTCCCAGTGACTTCCCTGCGCTGCTCATGAGTTAACACGTGTCTCTGTTTATTGCTAAGGAAGCTGCTTTGTGGGACATGTTTACTTGGATTTTGTTTCCTGTTTGTAAGGAGGTGCCAAGTGCCTCTGTAGTGGAGGTTGCCACATAAAATTCCCTCTGCACTTTCACAGTCTGTTTTCCATCCTGTAACAGGATCGCTGTCTGCCTTCCTGCCAGGCTTCTTCTCTCGGCAGAGAGCCCTTCTCCGTGTGCTGTGAGTAAAGTCGCCTCTGCCGACTTGTCTTGTTGCAGATCGTGGCTGGAGTCAAGTACATAATGGAAGTGGAGATTGCCCGGACAACCTGCACAAAGCCAGCAACTGATATCCAGCACTGTGCTTTCCACGAGGAGCCCCAGATGGCCAAGGTAGGCTCCAGGGCACAGCCTGCTGACCCCCACCCTTCCCTCTTTCCAACCCTTTCCCTCTGGCTGGTTTCATACAGATGGCTGTGGTCACTGTCCCCTGTCTGCCTCAGCCAACATCAGTGACCTTATGCCTTTATACTTTACAGGGCAAAGCAAGTTTTGCCCTTGCAGAACTTGTCTTGCAAGTTGATGTCAGAGAAGGCAGGGCCTTTTGGCTGTTTTTTAAGTGGGGCTCAGGCCAGAGCAGTGCAGGTGTCTCAGTCCTCTTAAGACACAGTCGTGGTCTGGATCAGAAGGGTACGTGGAGGAAGCTCTGTCAGGCCCACAGGCCTCCTGGCTCTCAGTCCAAGGATCCTCAGTCCCCATAGAATTCTCATCTCTTCTTTCCCATGGTGATGTAAGCGTGCTTGGCGTGCTTTCCTGTGGGATTTGTATTGCTGTGAATAGAACTTTGGGCAAAGCGCTGCCCAAAAGAAGCAGATCACACCATCTCCCTGTGCCCACCAAACAGTTACACAGGCATTTTGTAATGAGTAGTTGAGCTCTTTCGGTGGGAGCACCAAACATATCTGCCTTCATCTGGCCGGAGTTTTTCCATAGTGCCTCATTCCTTCTGTTGATGGCAGCAACAGGATGTATGTGCCCTTTATTCCTGCATGTGTGAGAGGCATATCTGCACCTAAGAGAAGCATGAAACTGGTGTGTACCATTATGGCAACTGCAGTGATTTGTCACACATGGCTTAGCTGTGCCTGTGGGTATTATCCATGCTGAAAGCTTTCCTCTGTGAGTGGATAAAGGAGATAACCTGATTGTCAGCAGTGCTGACTGCTCAGCTTTATTTCTTAGGGTTTATTTAAGAGATGTGAGTCGCTCTGAGGACTAGAGTGCTGCTCCAGAATACTTGTCTGGAGAGGGCAAATGTAGAGAACCACAGGAGTGAAGAACAGTGGTAAATGACACCGTTTCATGCTCTCATCTTCCTAACTACATTTTTCTTTCTTTCCTTAGCACACCATTTGCAAGTTTGTAGTGTTGAATGTTCCTTGGATAAACCAAGTGGAGCTGCTGGAGAGCAAATGCCAGTAAGCCTGCCTAGAGTCCAGCAGAGACCAGCAACCAGTTGTTCAGATTGAAAAGAAAAAGGCAATAACATAAATGGAGATGGGCTCTATCAAATCCTGTAACTTGGCTACTGATGTATGCTTGTGCTATGCAAATTAAACCATGTAACTTCACTTTTAAAGCACAGTATGATCTCAACTATTTCTTCTTTGGAATGACTATTTTAGAGCAGCTGTTTTGGTCTTCTACAGCTTTCCCAGTGAATTCACTCCAGTATCAGAATTCTTACGAAAACCTCTTGGTATCCATGTTAAGTGACTACTGTAAACATAAAAACTTAATTAATAATTGCCATGATGTGTGGTTTTCTTTGATCTTCTGCCGTCTTGGAGGGAGGGTTTGCTTTTAGTTGTCACCTAAGAATGGAATGAGAAGGAATTTTGGGTCCTGATCACAGGGGAGACAAACCATTCCTGCTTGTTCCTTAGCTTGGCCTCTGATTTTGAGTAAAAGATGGAAGCTTAGCTGTTTTCACTGAAGGAACTCTGCTTTGGAGAGCTCTTGATCTTGGGAAGATTAGCTGAAGCTGTAATGGTTTTGGGTGCTGGCTGCTGTACTGTTCTAAGGCTGTAAGGAAGGAGGAGGCTCCCCTTGATAAAATTGCCTTTTCAGGTAGTAGGGGAAGGTGCCAGGTCAAGAGAGAGTCTTGGGTGAAGGTGCTGAGGTGAACAATGGAGTTTGTTCTTGTTTTTTCACAGTCCTGCTAAAACAGGAAATGCTCCATCTTGTCTTTTTGCTTTTCTGTATTTTGAAGTAAAAAATAAATTCCAAATTCCTTTTGGTGGGAATCTTACACATGGATACAGTGAGTCCAGCTCATGGGTTGTTCTTCCTCCTAAGGGAGATACCACTTCCCCTAATTTGCTAGGTTTGCCAAGCTTGCAGGGAACACTAGGCACCTTGGTTCATGTTGTTGGGAGGATGAGCTGGTTCCCTGACACCAAAGATCTACATCTGGGTTGTGCTCAGATCCAGTAGGAATAAATCCCTCTTTTCCTTCCTTGTCACCCCATTCTCAGTGCTCTGCATGAAGGTGGCCTGGTTTTTCTTGCCAGCCAGATCAGTGACTCTGCACATTTCCATCTACTGACCCTGGAAATCCTGGGTCAGGCTGCTCAGGTGCCCTCAGTTGTCCTCAGTCTCCTCAGTTCATACATGGTTATTCCTTGGCTTCCATCTGCACAAGCACAAGGCAGTGGTGAAGGGATTCCCTTGTGCTTTAGGTGAGTTTGCCTCTGGTAATCGTCTATCCTTTTGGCTTGAGGGTGGGTAATTGCACAGATCTCCATCAAAGAGAGTCTAGGCTAGAAATGAAGGTGCAGATAGACATAATGAGGCATTTCCAGCATTTTGTTGTATTTATTATCCAGCAGCTCAGAACAGCTTGTGGAAAAAAGTGGCTGTGCCAGAGAAGATGGGAGTCTGAGTGTTAGGAGCTCCTGAATCTGGAGGTGCTGCATTTTCCTGTTGAAATGCCAGTGACTAAGGGCATGAATGAATGGCACAGCTTCCCCCATGCTCACAAACTGCTGAATGTCAGCCTTGGTGATTATCCCACCTGGAGAAGTGCCAAAAAAAGCCTGACCTAATTTGAACACCTTCCGCTGTGTTGCTTTGCATTTGCAGCAGGCTAAGAGCATTAGTGGAAGTTCCCCTGCCAAGAGTATTTTGCTTCTCAGGCCTTTTTGCTTGGCTGGCTGGCAGTGACTGGGCCAGCTGAACACTGAGCCCTCATTTTTTAGCTGCATTCTCTGCCTATCTTTTTGAAATGTTGGTGTCAGATATGAACAGGTAATCAGGGAAGTGCTTGTTTTGTGTACTCTCTTTCTTTGCTTTTCTTGCATCTCATACATCAATTCTGGGGACATTCTTCCTGAAACTTACTAGGGTCAGAGCTTTGCTGCTGCTGCAGCTCAAGAACCCAAGGCTTTTTCCTGGCTCTGGTTCTCAGGGACAGATTTACGGCCAACCATATGAGAAGTGTAGCTCTCCTTAGCAGTGCCTGCCCTTACAGACCTGTGCTCGCATGGACTTGTGGCTCCCAACTCCTGGGTCATTGTTCTCTGCTTGTGCTGCTCCCTGGGTCGTTGCCCTACAGGGTTCTTCTGAATCATGAAATTGTATCAGGTGTGGACACAGCTGAAATGGCTAATTCCTGCAATTATGGAAGGAAATGACCATGTGAAGATTTGGATCACCCTGCAGTCTCAGTCTGGGCCACCCAGTGGTGTTGCTGATGTGAGTGTACTCATGGTGTATCCTTAGCCTAAGGCATGGAGACCTCTCAGGGGGTGTTTAAAGATGCTTGGTTGTTTGTGTTCATTGTTAACGTGCAAAGCCTCAGAATCCCTAGTGTGGATCCCTCAGAAGGTCAAATTTACCAATCAAATACACATCCAGTTTTGAATCTTGGTGCCTTGTCTCTTGACATTGGAGAGGGAAGACTTCATGTCCCTTTCCTTGTGGGATGCAATGGTCACCTGAAGGTCATTTCTGCAGGGTTGAGCAGGAAAATGTCCTAAACTGGATTCCTGCTGGCAATGCTCAGCCTCTCCATGACTCTTGTCACTCAGCTTTAGTGGTGGCCTGCAGATGAGAAGGTGGGAGGACAGGTGCCTGTTTCTCCTCTCTGGGCAGCATCATCCCACCTGGGCAAGGAAGGGTAAAGGAGAAGGACTCTTCCTGAGAAGAGCAGCAAACCTGCAGGCTCCACGGTGCAAATCCCTTCTGAGTGTCTCCCTGCTGACCCTCTGGCATGAGTCATGGCTCACTGGGACAGCACACCCTGGGGCAGGACCCAGGGCTTGAGGTGACACATGCTGAAACCTCTCCTCTGTATCATCACTCACTCACAGGGCATTGCCCAACCTCCCTGAGCTGGTGGGCTCCTGCTGGTGGGATTTTGCAGCAGGGAAGAAAAGGAGAAGCTCAGATGCTCATCCCTGTGATAAATGAGCGTGTGCTGGACCCTATTTTTAAGCTTTCTGGAGGGAGATGTGGGTGTGTGTGAGCATAGGGCTGATGATGGGGAAAACCTTTCCCTGTTTCCAGCTGGAGAAGATCCCCCAGTGGCCCATGATGCCCTCACTGCACCATGCCTTGCCGGGAGGCACTGTTCTCTCTTCCCCACAAGCTAAGAAACTTCATACATTGTGTCCTGCCAACTCCACCACTTTTCAGCATCCAGCTGTAGAAGAAATTTGGACTCAGGTCAGGGAATGGATTTTATGTCTTGAGAATAAAAGCTAGCAAAAGAAGAGTTGTTTCAGTGAAATAGTGATGCTTACACTAAGCATGCCCCTCTCCCTTGTCCTAGGTGGTGTCTCCATCTGTAGAAGTGACTACAGAGTGGGGATTTTTCCCTTCTTGTGGGGCCAAGGAGGGAAGCCCTGGCATCCCTGGAGGAAAATTACCATCTCCAGGTGCCAGGACTGGCTAAAAGCAGGAGGAGGCTGGAGAAAAGCTTGGCTGGGCCTTAAGGGAGACTTTGGTTCACAAATGCAGCTGTGCAGTACCAGAGCCAGTGGGACAGATGCTCTTTGGACACCACGTTGCAGCTCCCTTGGGTGGCATTGTGTGTACCAAGCTCCATCTGGGCAGAATCACAGCTTGATGAGCTTGGGGATCCCAGAGCCGGTTCCAGAAGGGGTATGTGGGAACTTTTCAGGAGCAGGCTTCTCTTAAGACAAGCCATGACCTATAAAATGAAATTAGTTTTGGGCCTCTGAGCATGGCTGGGCTGGGCAGGTTGGCTAATTACACTGACCTTCCCTTGGTGAAACCCATGGGACTGGTTAAGTTGACTACAGATTTTTAATTACCTGCTTTTCCTAGCTGAACAGCAGGTCTTTTCACTGCTTTCTGTGTTAGCCAGATAACATAGATGGGAATGTTTTTCCTATTTAATCCGACATTTTCAGTGTCTGCTGCACACCCCAGATGGTTCAGTGGAAATGATTTCTTCTGTGAGATGTTGAAAGAGTAATGAAACATGATGTTTCTACAGCTCTGACACGCTTTTTGCCCAGCTGCTTGCATGAACAAAACTGTCTGGGATCTCAGTTTGATAGGAAATTGGAGAACTGACAAGAAACTTATTTGCTCTGTGATCTTGTAAACTACTTTCCAAATGTAGGAAGTGCTTCTTGCAGATGCTTGTGCTAGGAAAGCAAGGAATTCAGATATTAGAGGATAAGGGGTCTGGAAGGTCAGATTCACCAAGGAGGAGACCTGCTGTAAACCAAATTTTCCACCTGGTCACAGAGAATGTCAGCTCAGTGCTACCTGCAGAGCTTCTCAGCTGATAATGGGAGGAGAGGTGGGAGGAAAAATGCCTGACAGGTTTTCAGGTGCTCCACTGAGCATCCTCCATATATCAACAGAGCCAGTTCGATTGGGAAGTAGTGAGAGTGAGCAGTGAGTGTGAAATTAAACACTGGCCCCAGAATAACATGTTTTGGTCACATTCCACTGGACTTGGTCTGAAATACTGACACAGGCAAGCAAGGTTTATGTATTTAGTTTTACTTTTTAAAAAAATTTATTTTTATAGAGAATGTTGAGGGAACCCCTGCCATTGGGGAAGATGCTGTGTGATGGCATCTGAAACCAGCACTTAAGCTGTAGATGTGACCAGATGTCCCTCTGGGCTGCTCTTCCCTGGGCTTAATCATTAGTATCTGCATTTTACTGAAGCATTTGTATTATCTTGTGGAAGATTCAGTTTCACAAGCCTTCCTGAAACTTAGATGTCTGACAATCACACTTGTGCCTCCTGGACTGGAAGAGAGAATAAGGCACTGCTAGCAGCGAAGAGCAGGGCAAGCAAGAGTATTGGATGAATTTCCAGCATGGAAAAGTGGTCCCTGGATCCTCCAGACACCAGGGACTAAGTCGAGCCGTCCTTTCTCAACTCTTGTCGCCTCATACATGTAACATAAAATCCTTCCACAGGGGGTCAGCATCTTACAGGAGATGTACAGGAATGGAAGATGAGCCGGTTTCTTACCCTCAGCTAAAGGAAGACAGCGCCAAGCATCTGCCACAGCCCTGTTCCTTATCCCAGCATCCTTCCCAGGTCCATCTGCTTCCGAGTGTGCATCCTTCCCAGGTACATCTGCTTCTGACCCAGCCTGCCTGGAGCCTGCTCTGATCACCTAGGCAGGAGGACACTAGAGGGGGCTGATCAATGTTCCCTGGTCAGTCAGGAGGGCTGAGGGGAGGACTACATCAATCATCCCCTCAGAATCCTGGATGTTCACCACAGATCCTCTCTTGCAGGATCAGCACCTGTTTTTGCAGCTCTTTGCCTGGGTATTTGCACTGCCTGCAGACACCTCTCAGTCATGTCCTGGAGTTATGCAAACTGAAGGAAGTTACTTTAATTTAACCCCATTCTCTTGTCCTGCTTCTGAAGAGAATTGTTTGTTGTAAGTGCGATGAGCAAGCCCAAGTGTATCTGCCCCTAGGTGGAGGAGTGTTTACAGTGTTCTCTGAGATGATGATAAAGATTGGTTTTGTTGCTATGGGATTTCTATTCTGTAATAGAAAATGTGTTTTTTCTCAATAGCTCAGATGTGATGGAAACATTTGGAGGGCTTCTGTCAGTCATGTCCCTGCAAACAGAAATCCTGAGGCTGTGTAAACAAGTGTGGGAATTGGGATATTGAAATATGAGCATCCTTGACCACTAATCCTTTGTACCTGGCAGGTACCTGGAGAAGCAGTCTAACCCAGAGACTGACAAATTGTATTTGTGGCTGCTACAAATTTTATACAGGTACCAACATAAATATGTGAAGGGAAGGGCTGTGAACTTTCCTGAGCTCTGCTGAAAATGTTACACTGAAGATATCTCCTTACATTTAGCTCTTCGGGAAAACCAGGATCAGATAGAAAAATATTAACTTATTTTGGTGAGATACTCAGCTATTTTTCAGTATGCTGCCATGAGAAAAGAAGCAGAATCTGGATGTTATAATAGATTAAGGATAGGTTAATTTAGTGATTCTTCAGATCTCTGGTCTAATTGAAATGCAACCTGTTGTGCTTTTGTAGAATTTTGCATAGAACAAGCAGCTGCTGACACATGCCCTGCTTGAAAATATTGGAGCTCCTGAACACAGGCACACCCTGCAATGGGCAGGTAAATCAGTGACTCTGCAGACACTGAAACTGCCCTTTTTTTGATCCCAGTGGCATTCAATACTGGCAACCAAGCACCAAATGGGAAACTGTCTTTTTGCTGCCCCAAATATGTTTCAGGGCCACATGCAAAGCTGGAAAAAGTTGTATGTGCACTTCTGATATCAGTGTTTAATGTCCTCCAAACCCTACGAAATTACTGCCCAAAATTAGATGAGATCTGGAGAATTCAGTTTATGTAAATTCCTGTCACTGTCCCAGGGATTATTAAACCAGAATGAGAGCCTTATTCTAGTTGGCTCCTGGACCCCTCAGTCTATTGACTTGCATAAATCTTGTTTGCTTTGGAATTGAAATTAGCTCCCTTAACTGCATCAGCATAAAGCAAGCATCTCATTTTCTACAAGTCTTTTTTTAAAGGTGGACTGAGATTAAATAGCTGGCAACTCAAGCAGATATAAAAGGCTGTGTTGTGGCAATGCAAATGATGTGATATATGGCATAATTGGGATCCTTGTGCAGAAGAAATGAAAATCAGGATGGTTTTTTTTCTTTTGCTGGCTGCTTGCTTGCTCATTCCTGGGATGTTGTGCCATCAATTAAGAGCTCATTCCCTGTGAAGGTGAAAGTCCCCACTTTGATGCAAGACTGGGAAAACTGCAAATTGTCTCATATCAAATGGTAAAGGTTGGGAAGGTGCAAATATTAATTGGGAGTGCTTGGCTGGGGATGGTCCTGCCTGTGCCTAGGTCAGGCATGGCTAAATTTCTTGTTTTCTGCTAACAGCCAGAGTTTAATGAGGTGGATGTGAATTTAGACAAAGTGTTGAGTAAATGATGGGGGCTCTTGATAGCATGACCAAGTGCCAGCTGTGGTGTCTGGGGGAGCCAGAATGTCCCCTCCAAACCCTCCTGTGGGCTGTTAAGAAAATATTTTTCCTTTTTGGAGTCCCCAGATAGCTCTGCACAAGATCCCCTCTCTTCAGTGCTTGCTTGGGGTGGTGGAAGGCAAAATCTCTTCTCTGGAGGCAAAACAGCCACTAAAGAGCTGCTGAGCAGCTACTGAATGGCAGAAAGTTTGTAGTGATGCTTGTCTTGTTACCAGCTGCATCTCAGTCCTCAGTTACTGGGTTTCGAAAGAAATCTTCAGTAAGAGCACAGACAAACTCATGATTATTATTTCCTACTCTTCAATTTAAGGAGAAAATAACAGTGAGATTGAAGGAAGCCTTTGGGTTTCTGTGCTTAACATAGAATGATTCAATCCTTGGTCAGAGCTAACTCTGTGCTCTGAGGCTGTTGCCAGAGCAGAGGAAAAGTCTTTTTTCACACTCAGGTGTGAGGCTTTTTTCCTTTTTATCTGTATTTTTTTACCAGCTACCATTATTTGAGGATTTTGAGATCTGAGAGAATATTTCACTAATTTTATTTAATCTCAGGAGTAACTTGACTTTTATCATTATGTCTTACTTTTAATGAGTTTAGGGTTATTTTTATAGGTCAGTTTTGCTGGTATGCTCAATTTTTGTTATTATGGAGTACGATAGAAGGTGGATAAAACCTTCAGACTGCACCAAAACCTAATAGTTTTGAGAATGACAGATGCCTAAGGATGGTGTTGGGTTACTTGGTTCTCCTAAGCTCCTCTTTCCCTTGCAAGGCAGAGCTCAGCACAGGTACCTGCAGCTCCCAAGGCAGAAGCCATCTGTGAATCAAAATAACACCTTGTTTGAAGGGACATCTCAGGCTGTGAGGGATGGAAAAGGAGCTTCTGGGGATGTTTACGCAAATTTGGTGGTGTTTAGAGCAAGGTTGGCAGTGCTACTTTTTCTCCCTGATGGACTGCCACCATTCCTGCAAGGATGCACAAACTGCTGCCTGAACTGTGTTTATTTATAGCCCTTCATAAAACCAATTACCCAAATGTCACAAAATGGTGTTATTATTGGTGCATTTCCTCCTGTATTTGCATGCCCTGAGCTCTTGCACTGTCAGGGCAGGAGAAAGGGCAGTGGAAAGGACCATGAGGCAGCTCATGACGTTTTACCAGCAGTGGCACAAATCACATTTACTGGTCTGTGCTAGAGCTGAAGTAACATTTCTTCAAACTCCCAGCCCTGCAGGCCTGAACAAAGTGTTTTTGCAGGAGCTGAGAGGCTGCCAAGGAAAGATGAATTGCTGATCCTGGAGGGAAACGTGCTCCACACTCATCTGGCTGCTGCATAGTAACTGGGGTGGTGGGGTGGTGGATGGATCAGGAGAAAATGGATTGCATGCACAGAGGTGTTCATGGGCCAGGACAAATTGTGGCTCACCCCTTTTGTGCTGGGGAAGAATTGTGTCTTCTCCATGTTTCTGAAGTTCTGCAGAGGTGATTGGGCTGGGGCATTGCCCTGAGAGGCTCAGCCTGGAGAATGGATGGCACAGGAGGACCTAAGAGCAGGTTCCCAGTAGTACAGGGAGCTCTGCATCAATCTGTGACTCCTCCAAGGGTGGGATAGTGGATGCTGTGGTTCTCCTGCTGCAGGCTTCAGGCTGTTGTGTCACTGCCACTGCTCCCCTGAGTCCTAGTGGGTCTTCAGAGTTTGTGACCTCCAGGATGAAATTCTGGACACCCAGAACTGGATGTCCAGCTTCTCCACATTCACCCAGAAGGCAAGCATGCAGGTCCACACATCCCTGTCTGTTGCAGGTGGTCCACTGCAGGTTTTGGGAGGTCCTTTGTTGGTGCTGAGGTTTACACCTTGGCAAGGTTGGCCCGTGGGTGTTCTCAGCTTGGCAGGGAGCCTTGGTGGAGGCAAGAGGGAGCTAAACTGCTTCCCAGAGGGACAGTGTCCCAAACCCTAGGATCCTAAGTTGTTTTCTGGCTCTGTTACGGGCCTTGGATGATTTTGGGCAAGTTCCTTCATCTTTCTGTGCCTCAGTTTCCTTAGCTTGTAAAATGGTGATAATAATTCAAAGTCAGGCTGGATGGGGCTCTGAGCAATCAGTTCTAGTGGGAAATGTCCCTGCTTATTGCATGGGGTTGGACTAGATGGCCTTCAAAGTCCCTTCCAACCCAAAAACCCATTCTGTGATAATGTGGTTCTCCTTTCTTACCCAAAATAATTATCCCAGACTCATTTGGGACCTGCTAGTGGATGTAAGTATTCACTGCTGTGGTTACACAGGAGCTGAGCTCTTATTTGTCAGGGCAATTTTGTCAATATGTAACTTTTAATTTGTTCTGGCAACTGCAGAATAAACTGCCTGATCATAATATAATTTTCAGGGAGGAACATTTCCTAACTCTCTCAATCTGACCCTTATGAAACATGGGTGATTTTACTACTTGGAGAAATTAATTGTGCTCTACAGTATCTGCATCTTTCCACCTACACACTTTCATGAAGTGTTAGGATTGTTTTTGTTAGGTAGTGCTGCTTATGCTTCAGCAATTTCCAATGAATATCTGGCTATAAATTGCTGAGATGCTTTCCCAGTGAGCTGAAAAATTATTTAGGATAGGCTTTATTCATTCCCCTTACAGAAAAATAATAATTTCAGGCAGGGTAGGACCCTTATTTTCCATAAACAGATGCAAGATATTTTTCTTTTCCTTTTTTTTTTTTTTTTTGGTGTTGCAGTTTTGTTTTCTTTAAAACTTTTACACTGAACAAATTACTATCATCTGCTGTGCACATGAGAATGTACTATTAATTCTCTCTTCTGTACTTTTGCAAACTTTCTCTAAGGAGGTTTGAGTAGTGAGGAAGCAATAAGAGCCAGTCAGGATTCACTTTCCTCTTGATCTGGTTTGGATGCTAGTACTGTTTTCAGAAGGTTCCTCCAGTCAGGAGATGGAAACACCCAGATGTGCCTTAGAGGGGCAGACAAATGGAATCACAGAGTGGGACAGGTTGGGAGGCACCACAGTGGTCACCTGGTCCTCCCCGCTCAAGGAGCAGGTTCATCCTCTGACACATTGCACAGGATTGCCTCCAGACACTTCCTGAATATCTTTTGAATATTACAGTGAGGGAGACTCCACGACCTCTCTGGGCAACCTGTTCTTCCTCATGTTCAGGTGGAACTTCCTGCATTCCAGTTACAGCCTTTTGCCTCCCATCCTGTTGCTCAGCATCACTGAGCAGAGCCTGGCTCTGTGCTCCTGGCACCCACAGAAGATCTATGCAAAATGGATCCATGCAAACCTTCCAGGGAAGAGCCATGTGAGGGTAACACCAGGATGGATGTCTCTCAGGTGGTGCAAGACCTTGGCCAGGGGTACAGATCTGTTTTCTGAGAACAGCTGAGTCTCAGCCAGGGGCTGGCAGCTGGGGACTCAGAGTTTCAGGCTGCAGCCCACTAAAGGGCATGGCTACACTGGGGGTGAAAGCAGGAGTGAAAATGGGGCAAGCCAAGAGCTGTCATCTCCTGCCACACCCACTGCTGCTCATGGGGCTGGCAATCCCCTTCCAACACAGCCAGTGTCACTCCATCCCTTTTTTTTTGCAGCCCTCTGCAGATAGGTTGAGAGGGCAGGTTGCTCCTCTTTCCTGCCTTCTTCCTTCCCATCTATCGTTTTCTGCCTTGCTTTTCAAAGAGTGCATTTTTCTTTCCTTTTGTTGGCTACAAATGCTGGTAACTGAGGCCAGCTGGGAGTGACACCTCCCTGACAGGCTGCAGAAGCATCAGATGTTTAATTTGTTGCTCCACCTTAGGATAAATAAACCCTCAGAGCCTCAGCCTTGAGTATTTAATCAGAGGAGTTAAACATTCAGGGAATTGGATCACTTGATCTCTTTGCTTAGAAGTTTTTCTGCTTCTCCTTGATGAGCCAGACATGCTGACAGTTGGCAGAAATCTTAGAGACATTTGTGCAGAGAAAAGCTGGAGCTGAAATGTTTTTTTTTTTTTTTTTTTTTTTTCTGATTGATTCTGGAGACTATCAGATGAAGAAGTTATTGAAAAATAGGAGTGTGGTTCAAGCTCTCTGACATTGGCTTTTCTTTCTGAGCACATCCTTCTCAGCACAATTGTGCTTCCAATTTATGGAGAGAAATTACTTTTCAATCAGGACTGCTGGAAAACACAACCCAACAGGAATTCACAACGTTTCTACCTCTTTCTTTTCCTTCTCTGCTCCTTTTTGACTGCACGTCACTCCTGAGCAGCTGCAGCAGGAGAGATGGAATCATGAATCACTGCCTTGGGGAAAATGCAGATGTTCCTCTCACGTTGTTCAGGAAGGAAGCTGAGTAATGCCATATGCAGGTGTTAAGTGCAGGTGTGTTTGAGGAGTGAACTCCTGGCCACCTGTAGGTTGGACCTGGCAGAAATCTTCTCGGAGGCAGAAGTTTGACAGCGTGGTATTGATTTCACATTATTTAATTCTCACCCTGATGAAAACATTTGGCCTTTGGATGATGGTGTTCTTAATTCTGCCCAATGCAGAATGTGTCAAGGTGTCAGCTGAGATGGATTTGAAAGCATTGCTCCTCTCAGGCCTAGGGGAGTTTTTTCCAAGAGATTCAAGTGGAAGGCAGATGGTTTGCAATTGCTTTTTGTTCTGAAGTGAGACACTGAAATGAAAATAATCCTCAATGTATTAATTGCAAGTACATGATTAGCAATGATAAAAGTTTCCTGCATAATTAGATTTCAAAATGAAAGCTGTGTAGAGATCACAAACCTAAGGTGCCACTTTTGTTACAAATAAACATCCCATAATTCATAAACTTCTTTACTTTGTGAAAGGGAAGAAGAGGAAGCTTTTCTGTCCCTCCCACCTCCTTTAATTATTACCTGAACCTGCATTAGCTCATAGAAAATAGACCCATAGTGATGAATAGGGAATGAGATTTTGTTCTGCCTCTGGCTGTCATACAGCATTCATCCTTTTGAGGGATTTTTTCTCCATCTCTGCAAGCTTCGTGCACTAATGCTCTCATTTTATTGGCACAAACCAGAAAGCTTTCTGCAGGACAGAGTCCCTCAGGGCTCTGGCCCATGTTGCTCTGGGGAAGCTGGTGTGTTGGGGTCATTGCTGAGGTAAAATAAGTACTTTATGCTGTTATTCAAGTGCTCATTATACCTTGGACCCCTTGAATTTTTCTTGATAAAATAGTTCATATAACTTTCAGGTTATTTAGCTCTTTCTATTATTCCTTTAAAATATGAAATAAAAGTCTCCTTTCAAAGAGAAGAATGGATGCACTTGCATAAAGAAAAGCTTAAATGAAACATCTGAATCACTCTGACCTACCCAATTCTACTGAACAAATTTCATGCAATTTGTGATTCATGTCAGCACCCTCAAAACCATGTTATTTCCATCAATTTGATGATGCGTCCTTTTTCCTTCCTGCTTCTAATGAACTACATTCTCACTGCAAATTGGATCATCCAGCCTTCCACTGGAAGGTCAGGGATGTTTGTGTGAGTGGGGAAAGCATGAGTTGTTCTGTACCTGCAGCTCTCCGTGTAGCCCTGGGCTCCCTCTGGCTTTCCTCCCAAGGCTGAGTGAGTGCTCCACACTCCTGCACCTTCCCTTGCCTCTCTTGCTGATGTCTCATCCCTTGTGGAACCCCCTCCAGCCCCGTGGTTTCTGTCCCTGTGCAGGATTTCCAACTGGGTGATGCTTCAGCTTTTTGCCCCACTCACTTTCAAAGCTGCCCCTGTGGTGCATCCTACCCCATAAGCAGAGAGCAAGGTGACTCCTCTTGAACTTGCCATAAGGAAAAGTCCAAAAGCCAAGCTGTGGATGGGCATTTTGATCTCCTCCACAGGGGAAAATAGGGCAGTAACAACGATGCTCAAAAGTGAGCTTTTCCTCCTGCAGAGCTAATCAGGAAAGACCCAAGGCAGGAGAAGAAAGAGAAAGGTGGGGGTACATAAAAAAGCTGCTCATCTTTGTTTTCAGCACCAAACTCATTCTTGCAGGAGCCCCTTTGCTGTGCAGCCATCTTCTGCAAAGGTGAAAAAGGCTTTTCTCCATTTTCTATTTGATATGGACCTTCAGTTTAGAAAACCCCAAATCCTGGGTATTTTATAGCCTAAGCTATCCAGGGTTTTGAGTCATAAACTCACCTCCCACAGCTGGCTGTGCAACGTGCTCCTGACTTGTTCCTGCCTTCGTGCACATGGCATTACCCATCCTCACACTGCCTAACGTGTGTGTGGCACCAAAACAGCAGCTGTGACACAATGTGCTGCTTCCCATCTGTGGAGGTTGAAATCTCAGCAGCTCCACATGCCAAGGGTTGGGGTGTGGCTGATATTCCCCATGGATGGGGGTCAGAGCACCTGATCTGTGCCATTGTGGTTATTGCCAAAGCTGAAGTTATGCAGATCTACCCTGCCCCATCCCTTATGCCCTCCAGGGAGCTGTGGGTGCCTCCAACTCTGGACAGCAGGGGCTGGATTCAGGCATGCCAGAGTGCTCCTGAGCAGCTCAGCCATCCCTGATTTCTTCCTGCAAATGTTGAAAAGCTGGATTTCATTTCAACATACCAGGAGCTGGTTTCGGCTCATTTCCTGCAAAAGCCAGCAGCACGCTGGGCTGAACACTCAGGGAAAGCCAATTTAAGCAGGGCTGTTGCACAGAAAGCCAGTTGTGAGTGATCTGTTTAATTTCAGCACTCACAGTGCCTGCTGGCCTGGGAAGTGGCACGGATCAGGGAGCAGGAGCCAGGCTCTGAGCTGCACGTGAAGAGGGTGTTTACAGCAGACTGTGCTGAAGGAGCTGGCTACAGGAGTGTGGAAACCCAGGGCACCAGGAATATTTCTCTACTGCTCTGGGGTGCCCTGACCCCCAGGGGAGCACTGACTTTGACCCTCATTCATGGAGAAAGTTTCACAGACTTCGAGATAGACTGGAATCCACAAAAGTGTGAAATAGATTATAGAGAGCAGTGTAAGTGTATCACTTGGTGAGAAATTTAGGTTTTGGGATTTTTAGTATGTTGTGGATGGAAGCAAGATGGAGGGCACAGGGTGTTGTCCTGAGTTTTTTCTTCATGCTTCTTCTTCCTTCTCGGGTTTGGGTGATGTTTTGTAATTGGACAGAAAAGTCCTCATTGTGGGCCTCCAGGGACCAGTTATTGGGTTAAAAGGGAAAATACTCCAGGTGTCAGCTCTTAATTGGAGAGTTTAGTCTTAAAAGACCTTGTAACAAGAGATAGTTAGCCATTTTGTGCCTTGCTAATGAAAAGCTTCCAAACTCACAGCAGTGAAACTGTTTTATTTCTGATAAGAAATAATAAACATCTGAGTCCAAACATGAACTACTGTCTCCAGTGTCCTCAATCCAGACCCAGAGAAACCAAAAACTGGTACTGCTGCACAGGAGGATGCATCACTGAAGGTGGCTGAGGATAATTTGAGATGGTGATGCCTTCCCAGTGCTATTTCCCTCTTGCAAGGGATAAATCCTCTTGAGAGAGAGGATTTTTATCAAGGGAACAGTTTCTGGCAAGTGACTTCATTATAGAATTATAGAACAGTCTGGGTTGGAAGGGGCCTTTAAGGACCACCTAAATAAACACCCCTACAGTTAGCAGGGAAATCTTCACTGAGACCAGCTTGCTCAGAGCCCAGTCCAGCTTGACCAAAAATGTTTCCAGAGACAGGGCAGCTACAACCTCTACCTGTTCCACCATCCTCATCATAAAAAACTTGATTCTTTCTAATCCAAGTTGACCCTGCTTCAGTTTAAAGCCATTAGTTGCCCTGTGACCTTTCCAGCTTCAGGAGGCTTCCTCTGTGCCCTCCCTGCCTGTGAGGGGTAATGAGCACCAGGAGCACAGCTCTGAGGCTGGATTTTGTCACTGTGGGTGATGCCAGCTCTTCTATGCTGTGGTGCAGAGGTGCACAGTGTGGGCAATTTCTCCAGCTCCTCTTCTCTGGCTTTGTTCCAGTAGAATGAGCATTATTTTCCTTCTTTTCTGGTTTCCTGGCTTCATGCAAGTCAGGCCCTTTTTCAGAGCAGTGCTGTACAGCTTTGCCTTTACTGCTGGTCGTAGCACTCTGTGCAGTGCAGAAGATGATGCCATGCCTGTGATGTGCTTGGCAGAAGCTGTCTCAGTTTTACCAGCAGAATTCTTTCAACTCATCAATCACAACCATAACTACCAATAGTACAAATCCATTTGACAGCAGCTTGTTCACCAGCTCACCAGTTTTGTGTTCCTGCTGCAGCCTCTTCCTAATTATCAAAGAAAGGGGAACTGTGTTATGATGTGGTTTCAGCTGCAGCAGAAATAAGCAAATATTTCTTCTTTCTGCACAGAGCTGTCGGCCCAGCTCTTGACCTGTATTGATCACTGTCTAGGAACCCAAGCACAGGCAGAGAGAAGAGCAGAGACACAAAAAAAAAAAAAAAAAACAAAAAACAAAAAACCAAACAAACAAACAAAAAACAAAACTGAGAGAAAAACAAGGAGAACAGTGAGGTTAACATGCTGCACAAGATCAGAGGCTCATTCAGTTTGGTGGAAAGCCCTGGAACAGAATGGGTCAAATGTGAATTCAGACCAGGGTGCTTTGGACTTTGTTCTGTTGGGACCTGAAGTTCTCCATGAACACAAATTTTACCAGCTCTCTGGACAACCCATTCCAGTGCTTGAATATCCTTATTATAAAGTATTTTTTTCTTAAATCCAGCTAGAATCTGTAATTTCAGCTAATTTCTGTTGTTTCTATGGACCAGAATGAAGTGAGGCTCTGCCTCCTCAGCAGCCTTCTGGTGGGTACTGGGGGTGTGCTGTTTGTCTTTGGGCCAGGGTCACTACTGTGCCACTGAATTTTGGTGTACTCCTGGTCACATCACTTCCCTCTGTTGACATCTCTCATCTCTAATGATGTCACAGTGATGACACTTCATACAATATTCAGGGGTCCATGCACAGTTTGCCTGAAAAATTTTCAGAGCAGGAAATGTCTCTTGTAGCTTCACAACAACCCCAGACTCTGGACCAGCATCCACAGCAGCTAACTGTGCCTCTAAATTTGTAGCTCTTCTTAATTTGAAATAAATCCCCATCAAGAGAGATAATTTCAAGATTGTTCTATGTATATCCACACGTTGTTCTTTTACAATACACACACACTGTAAAATATATGTATTGTAAAATATTACCCTATTTAATAAATCATTGTAAGTTTAAAAAATTTATGTAGCCACAGGAGCCACACTCCCCCAGAGGTATAATATCTCCTTTTGACTTAAACAGCAGGAAGGTGGTGACCACCTAACTGGAGGAGCAGGGTGCTGACAATAATTCCTGCCTGTCACAAGAAAGTTTCACATTAATTTCTTGCACATCAGCTCTGTTGTCCCCAAGGCTGTTCAAAAATGTCTTGCTTGCCTTGCCCACAGAAAGTGATGTTTGTTTGGTTTTTTCCTATTGGAAAATGTTGCAATGAAAATTGCCCAAAAAACGGAGAATGTTGGTGAAATTGCAATCTTTATTTGATTTTTGTAGGAGTATATGGAAATACAATTATTTGGTGAAACTGCCAGAGAGTCATATGGGAGCTATCCTTCAGAGAATACATCTAATTTCCCTCATGAGTCAGACTCCCTTGTTATATAATTTCTATTGGGAAACCATTGGCAAAAAATATTTATTTTGAAGTCCTAATTAGAGCAGTTTCCCTTTATAAACTAACAACAAACCCCTTCAACAAAACAGAGTAAACAAAAAACATTTCTTCAGAAAAGTGGACCTTGACAAAAGCCCTAAATCATTTAATGAGAATTTCAAGTCTTGAAAGACAGTCTAGATGAAAAAATAGATTAAAAAACCCACCCTGCTAAGTTATGTGCTGAAAGTTTTGTGTCAATTTGCTGAAACTTTAGGAGTGAAGGCTCTCAAGAGGGGCAGTTCTGAAGGAAAAAAAAAAATCAGATTCTCTGTGAGTATTGAGAAATACTCTGCTATCTGCTCAAATGACTGAGTTTCAGAACTATCAAATATTTGTATCAAATCAATTATGAACAATGTAGAGATCCCAGCTTATTTCCCATGTCATTTCACTTCATTTGAACCAAGAAATAAGTTTATGAAAAGGATGATCAGAGCACCACTGGGGAGTAGGACAAAAAACAAAATCTCACTCATTGCATTAAGCCTTTGGAACAAATTGCTTAAACAATCTAAAAGGTTTATAAAAAGAGGAGCATTTTTCACCCTGGGGGTAACTGAAGCACCTAATACACTTGTATGAGGAAGAAGTGCACAGAAACTTGAAAAATGCTAAAGAAAGGAAAAGGTTGAAGGGAGAGGAGGATTTGCTCCTCTTGTATTCCATTGAAATCTTTAGGTAAGTTAAAAAAACTTTCCTAGGCAGCCACATAATTTAACATTCACTGGAAAGCCAGCAGGTCCAGGTGCTGAAAGGAAAATTATCCCTTCCCATGCTCATATTCCCACCTGCTAAGAATATACCTGACAGGACTCCTCCTGGCAACTCTTCAGTGCCCACCCTTGCAGAGGAGGACAAAAAAAGACCCTCTGGCAATTTAAGCACAGCTTTTCAGTCCTCTCCTTTCCCCCCTACCCATGCCTTTTGTGACCAGGTAGGTCAGTGCCATGCTGGTGGCCCTGGGTACCAGCAGCAGGTAAATCACAGAGAGCAGGGCTGGCAGGAATTCACAAGATCACTTGCTGCTACCTTTCCTCTGGGCAGCACCAGCAAAATTTGCACAGGTTACTTCTTCATCCCAACAGAGTTCTTCCCTAGCAGTACTCCAGCATGGGAATTTTTTTGTCTCTTTGTTTGGGCTGGACTGAAATCTCCAGAGAATGAATCCCTCCCCAGACTCATGGCTATGGAGAGGGAGAGATCACCTCTGAGAATGAAGAGTCCCCAAGCCAAGGGACCTCTCCAGGCCCTCAAGGACAGGCTGAGGAGAGAAACTGTTGCTGCCAGAGACACTGGACATCCTCAGGGAGTGAATCCCATCTTCCCTTAGGGGAATGATTTCCATTGGAGATGCTATGCAGGATTTGTTGAGGAAGGTGGAAGTGCTGGACAACAGGAGAGAGAAGGGGAGAAAGGTGAGGGATGGGGAGGGTGTGATTACAGTTTTCTCTCTTCTCACAGTGCTTTGTGGAAATACCAGCCTAGATTTCATTTGCTGCTGTGCCCTGATGGATAAGGAGCCTTTCCTTTAATCCAGGAAGGTGGTACAGAGAAGAGGCATCTCCTTTGGCAGCCCAGGGCTCTTGAGGTGGGAGCTGCCAACAGGGACAGCTCACCTTGACCTGGGACTGCCACTGCAGCTCCTGGCTGTTCTGCTTCCTGTGCTCATGGAAATGGAGAGTAAATGAATGTTGCTGTTGAATTGAAAGGCTCCCTGATTCAATGAGGGAATAGGGAGGAGATACCTCAGGTAATAGGGAAGAGATTTATGCCTTGCCAAAGCAGGCAGGAAGGAAATAATTCTGCTAGGCACAGATCACTCCTTCCATCTACTGCCACTGCTGCAAGGCACTCTGGAAGAAATTCAGGAGCCCCTGAATGAAGCAAGGCTCCTTTCTGCTGCCAGGGTTACTTTAGCAGCAGGTAGAATTGCTTCCTTTGCAACATTTATTTTCTGGGGTAATTTTCCTGCACATCCCCGAGGCCACACTAATGTGACTAATTCCCTTTTAGGCTCAACTAAGCAGCTGATTGATCCTTGCTGGAGCTCCCCCTGCATGGACAGGGGTCAGAGCAGCACCCAGTAACACAGAAAAATCAGCTGTATGAGACACTCAGCTCCCTACAGCCTGGAAATTCCTTTTCCCAGCTACTCTGCCTGAAACCCCATCACTCTGACAGCAAAAGGATGGTGCCTCGTTCCCTCTAAATTAGGAGCCCTGAAAGAGGAGATTTGGCATCTCTCCTTAAGTGCCCTTGTTGTTCCCTCTGTGCTCTGGATGGTCAGAGCAGAGTGTGTCCACCATCCCCTGACTCCCAGTGGCTGATTATGGGATGGCTCTCACTTCAGCCCCGCTGCAAGTCCTTCAGTCAGCAAACATCTCCTGCCCAATTGCAGCGTTTGTGGCCATTCCTGGCATTTATGTGCACATCACCGTGTTTATGGAGCAATGCACAGTTGGGAAAGCAGATGGTTTGTTAAAAAAAATAGGAATGCTTCATTCAGGCAGTTAGGGAGAAGTGACTCAACAGCACGACTGAGTAGCCTTTGGGAATGTACAGTTTTAAAAGAGATTTTCTTCATGGGACACAGCAGAACTGCCCTGTCGGGGGCAGGTGGACTTAATAATCTTCAGTGGGATTTTTCAGAAGTGCCTCAGGTTTGCCAGAAGGAAATTTCTTATCCTTAATGACCCGTACTGCTAAATTATTTAGGTGTCATTGATAGTCTCCCCACTAGTCCTAATGAAGGCCAAGTCAGGCTCTTTAATAAGCACAATGATGCAGTCTGCACCATTTGGGTCCTTGGTAGAAACTGTGCTGCTCAGATGATGGGAACTGATTAAATCTGTATCGCTCCACTATGCAGAGATAACTGTCCTGAAAGTTCCCATTTTTCCTTCTGTCAAAAAATAAAAGACCTATTTGGTGAATATCCATCAAGGAAGGACAAAATTTGGATGCCTGACCACAAAAAGGCAATTTTTACAGCAAATCCCACTGGTTTAGTGGTATTTTGTACCAACAAGAGTTAGGGGCAATGTTTATCAGCAGAGACTGCAAGTATGGCATTTCAGATTGCATCCCTTAATGCCCCCTAATTATTGTCCCTTGAGGTCCAGCACACACCTGTATTATTCCCCTACTGTGTTTGCACCTGGAGGAAAATTAAACTGGGAGATAGAGGGTACAAATTTTGGGTTCAAGCACAAGGGAAAATTACATGTTCTCTGAAGAGTGGAGCATTTCTGCCCCTCAGTTCTGAGCAGAGAACATTCTAGGAAAAAGAAAGCAGGACATACTCCATCAGCCTCTCCTGCAAAATACTGACTCTGCAACCTAGATGTTGTTGTGCCTGCTAAAACTGCTCAGTGGTGTTGACTGTGTTATCACCTACCCCTTCTACTGCTCCTGAAGGAAAAGCTGAGTTCCTTAGTTTGCAAAATCAATAAAAAGAATCATCGTGGGAATCTGTGCAATTCTCTCCTCCATGATCCCACGGTTCCTGAAAGAGGTCAAGCACAGCTCAGCAGGTTGGATGTACAGGAGGGAGGGAGCAGAAACCAGGTTATTTTCTGTCAGCACTTCCAGAATGCAACATCTCACAGTGCATTCCTTCTGCAGCTAAATAGGAAACTTTCCAGACAGCAGATTTTGCCATCAGAAATTGCCGTGGTTTTTTGGAAGCAAATTCTTTTATGAGAATATGGTAGCTTTGATTTATATTTTTAATGGGGAGAAAAATTGCACTGAATTATTTTGGATTTGCCATTAAAAAAAAATACAGTGTGTGCATGCCACATTTTCTGGCCTTAAATGTTCTTTGTTTTGGTCAGAGAAGGAGAAACTTCATTTTCATGGTGGTGTATTTTAATCCTGCTCAGTCTTCCACATGTTATGGAGCTGGTTTTTTTTGACATCTATGGAGAATTCAACAATTAGCTTAGACGAGAAATTTATTCAGAACTGTCTGTGTCATGAAAGTGATATGTAGAATTTCACTCCAAAAAAATTTGAATGAAATAAAGGATTTTTACAGATTTGGGCTTTCACTATTATGACATCATAATATGGGTCATTATTATGACATCCATGGAACTTCATTTTCATGGGGGTGTATTTTAATCCTGCTCAGTCTTCCACATGCTATGGAGCTGTTTTATTTTGACATCTATGGAGAATTCAAGAATTAGCTTAGACGAGAAATTTATGCAGAACTCCCTGTGTCATGAAAGTGATATTCAGAATTTCACTCAAAAAAAAATTGAATGAAAAAAAAGGATTTTTGCAGATTTGGGCTTTCTTCCCAGCAGCGTGCTCCCAGCTTCTAATTGGCAGCTTTTTTGGGGGCAGGATGAGGATGGTTGTGCTCTGTGAGCATCCTGGTCTACTCATTCTTATGGAGAATGGAAGGGCTGATGGTGTTCTAGACAGTCACTCCCAGGCACCATGGGGTGGTCACAATTTTCTGAAAAATCACCTTTTTTTTCCCTCATGCTGCTTGGTGTGGTGGCCAATATGTGTGTGCTTGGGTTCAAAAATGCTCAGGCAATCTGGGAGAAGAAAAGTTAATTGTGGGCTATTAAACATAGAGGGGCTCTTCTCCAGGATCCAAACTCCCTGGAGCTGTCAGGAGAGTGGCTTGGGAACAGGGAGTCTGGTTTGAAAAGGGGTTCCTGTACAGGGAGGGGTGACTGGAGGACCTTTCAGGGTCTCTCAAGCCCCTGGAGAGTTCCTTCCCCTCTTAGGAGAGGAACTTCTAAAACTGGGGTAGAAGGAGGTGTAATGGTGGGAGAAAAGTGGGATCTGAAAAGGAGACAGCTGGATAAATTCTCGTGTTGCCACTTGAAATTCCAGTCACTTTGTTGCTGTTTCTTCCATCCATCACCAAAGTGGAATGAGAGCAGAGAAGCATGAAGAGTAAATTTATTATATTGATCTTTCTCTCTTTTTTCCTTCTTTTCTTTTTTCCAATCCCATATGTAGGCATGACCTGTAACAGAGAAGCTGTCAGGAGCCTGCTTTGCCTCCCCATGGTAGATGAGATCAGCTTTCTTCCAGTTATATGGATGCTGTTTGGATTGCTCCCTGCTAAGATGGCCCTGCATAAGTTAGGAGAGCAGGAGAAGGCCTGTTCCTTGCCAAGGTATCCATTTGGAGACCTGAACCTCAGCTAGATGTGTGTGATCTTAATGAAACTCTTGCCAGGCTGGCATGGCTCTGTCTTCCAAGGCCAGAACTCAGCCCTAGGGTTTTAGTGAAAGATTAGGTTGGTTTCCTCTGGAATGAGAGCTAGCTCGTGGTGATGTGTTTGTGCCCTCAGACCTGAAACTCTGAGCCTCACTTCAGCAGAGTTTGGCAGAACAGTAGGGAGTTCCAAGGTGTTAGGATAAAGAAGAGAAAAAAAAAAAAAATTATTCTTTACTGTGAGAGTGGTGAGCCACTGCAACAGGGGGCTCAGAAAACTTATGGATAGCCCATCCCTGGAAGTGTTCAAGATGGATGGAGCTCTGAGCAACCTGATCTAGTGCAAGGTGACCCTGTCCATGGTGATGATCTTTGAGGTTCCTTGCAGTCCAGACCAGTCTGTGATTCTATGATCCACCAGTGATAAAAAATTACTCATCACTCAGATGCAGAAAGAGATTTCCTAGGTGGTCACACTCAGGGGAGATTTTCAGACAGAGCTGGATTGCCTTTCTAGTCTTTGGTGCTCAGGTGTAGCTTGCTGCAGGTATGGTGCCCTGCCACCCCTTGGAGCAGTATGTTGGAGAGGATGAGCAGGGAAGAGCCAGGCAGTGGCATTACTGAGTGGTAGCACGTAAATGGTGCACAAGGAGGTTATTTGGTGGCTTGATTACATGGTGTAATTACCTCCAGCAGGGACAAGGTCAGCTGCTAAGAGACTATTAAATTCAACTGAGAAAGACACACTAATGGATTTTTGGGGGTCTTTTTCCATCTGTTAAAGTTTACTTCCTACCTTCACTGGTTTTAAAACATCCATCAGTAGTCTGTTCAAATGCTGGGCTGGGCCCTGCAGCGCAGGACTCAGCAGGAACCAGCTGGAAAGTAAAATGTTATTGATGGGCAGGGAAGGGAATTGCAGCATGAAGTCTGCTTCCATTGCCCCCGGGGTACAGGAGCACATCTCTGTGCAGGGACGGAATCGGTCCTGGGGTGAACCTCGTGGATGTGTTCATGGGCTGATGTCTGCTCTATTCCCAACAGTCTAAGGTGGATTCAGGACTCAGGAACAATAGAAGTGAACTAAAAGACTAAATACACCTAAAACTCTTGTAGAAAAGATATCATATTATGTGTTATGTGTTCTCTGGGTGATTATTTTCTCTGGGTGATTATTACTCAAACTGGAAGGAGAGCAATGTTTGGAATACAAATCTATTGGTCTATTGATACCACTACAGTCTTGATCAAATTAAAACTCAGTGACAAGTCCTTCATTATTTTCCCCCAAAAAGGTTCCGTCATGCCCTCATTCCTCCCAGTGTCTGTTTCCCAAATTTAGCAACATCACTTGAATTATTGAAAACGGAATTATTTCATGTCTCCCACTTCTCTGACAGAAGCATGATGGCTATTGACAATGGGCCATCAATCATGTTTTAAAAAGAGCTGTCAGTATCAGCCAGGAGAAAGAGTGATTCAAGGACTTCCAGCAAAAGATGAAAAAAACACTAAAGGAGGGCCAAGTGAAATCTTTCCCTAATGAAAGCCTCAAGTTATAACCAGAAGCTGTGTGCTCTCAGAATTCCTTACCCAGGCATTGTTCTGGTTGTCTCCAGATAAAAGAAGCTGCTACATCTTAGATTTGTGTTGTAATTTAATTGGTGCCCAGATGGATTTGTGAACAGTGTTTTAGAGCCTGCATTTGAATAAGCGTTTTCATCTCACCTGCAAGTGCTTCAGACAAAGTGTAAATGCAATGAATAATAATCACATTGGCTTCTGATCACCCCATGCCATGGAAACTCATGAATTAAGTGTTCAGTGGAGGTCAGAACAGATGTAGAGAGCTAAACTCTGCCAGGGGTTCCTCTGGGGTGTAGTGATTTTTAGGTGTTTAAAAGCTATTAAAATAATTCCCCTATTTTATTTTATTTTATTTTCAGCACTGATTTTGATGAAGAAAAGTAGCCAGCATGGGGAGAGGAGACATACTGTGGTTGTCAGAAAAACAGCAAAAAAAAAAGCTTGGGAGACCTAGGGCTGCAAATTGGCATTCTGGGGGAAGAAGTGCTGCCCACCAGAGCTCCTGCCAGGGCTTCAGCAGCCCCTCAGGGGTTTTGCTGCACCCTTGGACCCACAGAGTGTACCAGGCTCATTTTTTCCCTTCCCAAATCTGGCTGTACACATGGCTTGAAGGGGTATATCCTGGAACCTGCTGTGCAGAGGCAAACACCTGCCTCTGCTTGCAAGTGAGACATGCATCGAGAAAAAGAAAAAACTAAATATGGTGTTTTAGATTGCCAAGCAATGTGTATTCTATTTACCACCTGTAAGGGGTATGGCAGTTGTCTTCTGTTAGGTGGGCAGTTTTCCTTATCTCTTCCACAACCAATCCTCCCTCCAGGGAGACACCTGCTGATAACAGGCTGTTGGATGTCACTGCATGACTGATAAGAACTACAGCATCCCATTGGCAGATGTGAGCCCAGAGGGAGGAGCCAAGCATTCCCAACTGGATATAATCTGAGATCTTGGGACACCAGAAGAGCATCTCCACTGGATTCCCAGAGGAACAGTTGCCTCTTCCACTGGATCTTCAGAGGAAGACTACACCCTTCTACAGGATCCCTGCTCCAGCAGAACCACACCTGACACTGCAGGAGGGCTGCAGCCACAATTCCAATTGGACTGCTACCAACACCCTGACCCACAGGGTGTCAGGTTGGGTTCTGACTCTGTCAGTGTTGTTTTGATTTACTGCATTGTTTATTTTTGTTATTCTCTTCCCTAATAAAAGAACTGTTATTCCTGCCCCCATATATTTGCCTGAGAGCCCCCCTTAATTTCAAATTTATAACAGTTCAGAGGGAGGGGGTTTAGAGTTTCCAGTTCAGGGGAGGCTCCTGCCTTCCTTAGCAGGCACCTGTCTTTCCAAATCAAGACAGATGGGAAGCTCTGATTTCAAAGGCAGACCAGATTTGAGGTTTGAAAGTTTCGAGCAGGGTGGAGGTGGGGGAGCAGCTCTGGTTCCTGTCCTGTCCCACAGAGCATGGGAACAGTGGTCAGAGAGCAAAAGCAGGAGATGCCAGATAGCAAATTAAGGAATCCTGGTTTGGTTTTTTTCCTCCTTAAAAATCACAGCTAATTCATTGCTATAGGTTTGGAATGGAAACACATATTTTTTTTTGCTTCTACTGTGTTTTTGACGTATTTAAGAGTTAAAACTGGACAGATGAGAAGCCAGGGTATTAGGAAGCACAGGGCTGGACTCAGGTCTGAAAGAAACTTTGTCTGAAGGCAGATTGTCAGACAGCTGCTTCCTAGATTTACTGCTGTTGCCTTTCTTCTTCTGCAAGGCCCTGATGGCACTGTTTGAAGTTTGCTTGTGAAAACATGCACACACAAATATGCATATGTGAAAGCACCACGTCTTCTTGCCCTTGGCTCATTTTTGGTACCTTCATCGCAGGGCTGCTCCCAAAAGCATCAGTTAATTACCCTTCCTCCTTCCCAGGGGGCTGCCTTAGGACAAGGCTCATTGAAATAGAGCTGGGGTGAATTGAAGTCAATCTGCTCACAGGGGAAAAGTCCCACTTCACTAGTCCATGTGGCACAACTCCAGCAGAGACATTCATCTCAGTTTCTTGTCTCTCTGGGGAAAGAGTGAGTGACAGATTCTGGAAAGAGCCTGGACCACTGAATTTTTAAAATCTACTTGCTTTTACTCTATCCCTGTCAAGTTTGTGAGTTCAAGAGCAGGAGGCAATTCCCCAAACTTGTAAGATGAGCACAAAGTTCATAGCCTTGTAGAAGGTGATAAATGGGCGTTCCTCTTATTTGCCCTCTGGGTTCTGAGGCTGAAAATGCAGGATTACCAGCTCTGTCCCCAGCACAGATCAGCTGGCATGAACAGAAAAGGGGTCACTGCTGCAGAATGAATTGCTGCTTAGGAAGGATTTTGGGCATATGCAGATTCATGCTTACTGTGGTCCCTGAGTACCACGAGTTAGAGAGCAGTGAAATCCTTCCACAGGAACCCTGGTAGAACTCTCAACACCCCCCATAGCAATGTCCAGGACAGTGTGGGAGGAGGGAAGGAAGGCTTTTCCAAATGCAAGTCCCTGTAACATGTTCCTTCTCTCACCTGTCTGTGACTGAAGGTCTGTCCTGGAAGGACAGGAGTGGAGAAAGGTCTGAGCCACTGGATCAAAGAGGGACAGCAGAGACTGGAACAGGCAATAAAGAAATGGGTGTTGACAGAATCTGACTGGGTTTGGACACCAGCTGCACTGGGCTGATATTGTTGTAGGTGTAACCAGGATGTGTTTGTGCTTTTGTGTAAAAATCCCATAAGAACCTCCAAGGAAGGTGCACGTAGAGATGTGACTCAACATTTTTTGACAGTAATCCTAAACCCCTGGTGATTCTTGGTGTTGAAGCATGCTGGAAACTTGAATTGTGCCCACAAGGTAGTGATGGTCAGTGGTCAGTCTTGCTCTGACCAGTCAGATTATTAGAGATCCAGAGCACCACAGTAGCCACTGTATTACCTGGCAGTGTCTCAGTCCTGCCCATAGCATGGTCATCTGCCACGTGGTAGCCATCAGTGGGACTTGTGCTAGCCAGACTCTGGCCAGTGAATGGCAGAGTGGCACAAAATATTGGTGCATTTAGCAAGTGCCAGGTGTGGAGCCTCTCAGGAGATACCTTTTTCAGGCTGCAGCTAATGTTTGTTAATCAAACACTGTCTTCTGTGAGATAGCCTGTATTTTGAGTACAGAGAGCAGGGCTGAAATTAAATACTGCTCATCTGTTTTTCAGAGCTGAGACCTTCCTCTTTCCTCCCAGCCTTTTCTTGCCCATTTCCCTGTGGTTTTACACTTTACATTCCCAGCTGTCACCCAGTCCCTCTTGGCCCCTGGCTGGATTGATGCAGACTGCAGAGAGGTTTCACTTCTCCCCTGAACTGACCTGAGTCCAGCCTCTTTGTTTTCATTGGGGTGTTTGATGCTGGGGGTCAGGGCCTCTGAGCCAAATGATACAGAGGGACAGGGCTGTAAATCTGTCACTGCCTGCAGGTGTGTGCACTGTGCTGGCAGCAGCCTTGATCTGACACACCAGGAGCAGGGAAAATGAGTGATGCCCAACTTAACTGCTCACCCTTTGTGTCCCCAGGCCTTGAGCTGATGGGTTCCAAAGCTGGAGGGAGATGGTGACGCTGTAGACAGCCACTAACAGGTTGAGTGACCACGTGAAGACAGACTTCTCCACCCCTCCCTTTCTTTTAGGAAATCACCAGAGTGTGCAGCTGTTGAGCAGGAGAATTTTGATTTTTGCTTTATGTCTCTGTGGTATTTCAAGCATGATGACCCACATGGGCAGATGGATAGATACTAGCATGGTCCCAGCAATTCTGGCATGCTGACACCTGCCAGATGGGAATGTGGTGCAGCTCAACAAAAATCACATCTCATCACATCCAATCTGAATGCAGCTCTCTCTATTGCAGAAGCAGCATCCTCATCTGGGATGTCTGAGAGGAGTCAGTTGCAGCCGATTTGGCAAAGGAAAAGCAGAGTTTCCAGGGAGTGTGTGGTGTTTTCCCACCTGCTCCTGTTGGATTTTAACTGCAAGGCCATGGCCAGTCCCCTGGCAGCGCCAAGGCAGTGCAGATGGGTGCTGCACGGAGCCATCAGAGCGTGCAGCAAGAGGAGGAGGCACGTGTGGGCCACAGGAGGAGACAGAAGGGGACAGTGCAAGCTTGCCAAAGTCCCCCCTTACCAATTTTTGGCAGGATTGGTTGAGGCAGGGTGAGTGCATGGAATTTGTCCTCTGGCTGCAGTGGGTTTTCTCGGATTTGTTGTTGCTGGAATGGCTCCTGAGGTATTAAAGAGTCTTTTTTCCCACCCTGCAAATGAAGAAGTCGAGATTCCTCAGCTCTGGTTTTAAAGGTTGTTTATTTTCTTTTATCTAATACTTTCTATTTTGAACCTGTGGAGATCTGTCCAGCAGGTCAGGCTGTGGCACTGACCACCCTCAGAGCAGTGTTATCTTTTTATATTGAAACTACGTGTACTTTACTTTCAATAATTTTCCAATACCTATCACCTATGTTAGACAGTCTGTCTCTACCCTAAACTAATCCAGAAGTGTCACCATCTCAGCAGAAGATGGAGGGGAAGAAGAAGAAGAAGATGAAGAAGACGAAGAAGGACAGGACACTCCCAGATTCCTCCATCTTGCTTCTTGAACCCCCATTCTAAAACCCCAAAATTCTACTTTTTCAAACGGTGATAAATTCACTATCGTTCTATTCAAACCCTTGTGGCTTGTAAATCCTCACACAAAGTTGGTAATTGTTTCCATGGGCTAAAGTGGAAGGCACAGGTGTCTTTGACTCCTTGCCAAGGTCTCTGAGCCCCCTGCCAGGGTCTCGAATCACCCAGGGCAGCCAGAGGAATGTCCTGGGTCCCAACAGGTTTGAAATTAGGAACTGACTTAATGGTTTGGTGCAACTTTTTTTGCCTCGTGCTTTCTGAAGGCTAATGCCTCTTGTGGGTTGTGGCAAGAGCTTGCAGAGTGACAAGGTGCAGACAGCTCGTGATAGAACAGTCTGACTGGACTGAATAATCCTTTGTATCAGCTAAGATTTCTGAGTTTCAGCACTTGTACTTGCCAGCCCTGTGATTGTCCCACCATTCTCCCTGACTGCACCATCCCTGCCCGAAGGTTGCCTTCTCTTGGTATCCAGGGAATAAGTGATCTCAGAGAGGTCTCTCTGGGAAAAGTGGTGCAAGGAAAAAGTAAAGTCAAGATAGGCACAAGGAACAGCTGTGGGAGGTAATCACCTTGCAGGTTTTGTGGGAAGGGACTGTCTGCACATACAGGAAAATGAGCAGGTGTCCAGGCTGTTTCTTGTTGGGGAGGATGAAAATTTGACAAGAAAGCCTCACAGATATGTCTGCTTGGCAGAAAGATTTTTGAATGTAGAGTCTGAAGAAGAATAGAGATGGAAGCAAGTTTTGATATAGAAGAAAAGAATTTCTGAGCCAGTCTTACTGGGTAACTAAGAAAGCAAAGGGTCTCTTAGTTATAAGGGGTTTTTATAGCTTAGGGCAAAGGATAAACCCACCTCAAACAAGATGTTTTTACCAAGCAGAAAGATTCCACAGGCAAACAAACATGCCAATGTTGCCAGTAGAAAAAGGTCTCAGAATTTTCCACTGCAAGAAAACAGAAAAACAACTTCTGGGTTAAACTGTAATGTACTGACTTTTAGTGATTGGAGAACAGTAACATGAACATGGTAATTACAGTAGTTATGATAGGCTATAGATAAAAGTTAAGGTATAGATTGATTCTTCTGTGTTAAGATGCTCAACAAAGGAAAGTATATAATGCATTGCAACCTAAGCTAAGGGTGTCCAGGCCTGCCTGCAGCTGGAGCTGACAGCTGTAAGCACAGGCTCTGCCACCCACCACCCTGGGCTGCTGAAACATCTTGGATGGAATAAACTGCATTTTGGGGAGCCCCTGGAGTCCCACATCCTCATTCAGGCTCTTTCTGTTTCTCTGGGCTCAGGAGCTGCCAGTGCTGGTGGACCAACATCAACCCTCTAAGAACAGGATGAAAGAGTGAGCAAATGGTTCCTTGGTGGCTGCTCTTGTAGGAAAAGGAGCAGGTTAGGACTGCAGCACACTTTGCAAAAGCTAAATGCTGCTGTGGCTGTGATCGCCTGGATTGAAACTACTTCTCTGCCTTCTGTTTGTTTTGCCTGGCAACTGCTAGGCAATTACTGGAAATGAGGAAGAAAACCCTTTTCTCTCTTAAAAACACATCAAATTGCATTCTTACAGATATGGAAGAGAGTAATTTTTCTTAGAAGCTTATCTTGCCCTGAATGGAAAGTTAAACTCCTGTGCAACCTGGGAAACACAACATTCTCCAAGCTCAGCCTCTCGTTTTCTCTGCCCCTCCCCAGACTGAAAAGGTGCTGCTGCAAACTTCCCCTGCTTTTGTACACTGCACATAACTGAACTCCAGCTTGTGTCAAAGGCCAGTCACCACACAGAGATGAAAAAACTCTTCTAGACCCTTGTCACCTCCTAGTTGCTGCTCAGCACCTATGCCTACACCAGATGTAGCTGCTGCATCCAGATGTTCGGCTTTGTGGGGCACGTTGATTAACTCAATTTCCTTTTAACTCCTCTTTTGGGACTGTCTGCACTGCCACCACAGCTGATGTGCACACTCAGCAGAAATGCCTCCCTGATCTCTGAAATCAGTGCTGCTGGGCAAGGGGAGGCCCCTCTGCTGGTTGCCGTAGTAATGAGCCACCCTGCAAAAACCCCACATCTTTTGACAGCCCTGTGAAAAACATTTCAGCCACCAGAAATCTCTGAGTGAGAGGAGAATTACACTGCAGCATTTTAAACTCCTGTTGCTGAGCCCTCCCTGGGATGGGAACACTCCAGGCTCAATTCAAGAAAGGGAATGCTTGAAGGAGCACAGGTGCCTAAATGCCATGCAAACTGGGGCCTTTGGAACAATTTCTTCTCACCTGGGTCCCTACAAGAGTTGAGGAGCAGCAAATTTCAGGCTTCTCATCTGCATTCATACTTCAGATGGGCTTTTTTTCCCTTGAGAGGCAAAGGGAAGGAAGGGAAACACAGAAATAGAGCAAGGCAGTTTCTCTGCTGGTGTCTCTTTGAGCTGCTCCAGAAGAAACAGTTCTCTGACACCAATTAACACCAGCAGGGGATCTGCTGATTTTAAGTGGAACATCAAATCTCATTGAGATAGAAATAACTCTTTTATGCCTACCTCAGTTCTCAACACTATCAAATTCTGGGTCTGGACTCCTGCCAGGTCTTTTCAGAAATAATGAAATGATTGTTCTTACCTCCAAGCTAGAAAGACTTTCAACTGGGGAAAAAGAAAAAAAAGCACCCCTTGCATTTGTTACAATTTTATCCTTCATTTTCATTAACAACTCATTCCTGATCTAGCCTGGCAAATATGCTTATGATTGTGCAGGCCATTGAATTCTTTTCACTTGGCTTTTTTTTTCTTGTCTCCTACAGGACTGAAAATTGGACTATGATGAAGGGAAATTTACTTGAAGGCAAGCCAAGGAGGAGCAGAGAAATATGGCAAGCATGGGGATGGAGAGACCCACTGGAGCAGGGAATGCCAAGGAGAAGATAAAGAAGTAGCTGATTTATGATCACCTGGTGAGAAGACAGATGGAAGATGGTCTGGGAAGCTTTTGGAGGAGTGTCCTTTGGATTACAAATGAAGTAAAGGGATGCAGGGGAAGTAGGAACAAAGCAAAGGCGACAGAAGCCACTGGGGGCTTTTTGGAGGAAAGCTCTGCCACAGCTTTGCAGCTGAATTTTTTTTTCCTCCAGGGTGAAAAGTAAATTCCTCAATGCTGCCATACTTGAGGAACTCCTTTTGCTTCTGCCAAGTTAACCATATCAGAAGCAAAACAAACAAGAAGAGAATTTCCCTATTGGTATTTGGAAATGAAAGATTCATTGCAAACATCATTCCTTTTTTTAAAATACGTGAAAAAAATGATTGGGCAAAAGAAATAATCTTTTGCCCGTTTCTTCAGTGTTTCCACTGAACTTGGGGAAACATTTTGGTATTTGTTGGAAATATCAAGACTATTTTGACTAAGGAGGGGTCTGAATGTACTTCTAAATTTCAAGTGCCAGCAATGCCAGAGTAAATATTATGTCATCATTAGTTATTTGTTCCTGCTCTGGAAATCCCTCTCAAACCTGAGACTGGGCCTGAAAGCAAAACTTGAGGGATGGCCAATTTATGGAGCGAGTGAGACTGGTGAGACAATGAGAATAGTTCAATTAGAATTAGTTAAATACTCTGGAGTGATTTTCAACACCCACATAAGCACACCAAGGGTGAGATGAAGAGGGAGAAATCCTGCAGGTGTGTTTTGTGTGTGCTAGGAAGCTTTGAGAGACATCACTAGGACACTGGCTGTGGGCCTTTTCAGACAGAATGTATTTAATATGTGACACAAGCAAGGGAAGCACGGAATAACTGAGACTGGAGAGGACCTCTGGAGGACTCTGGTCTGTTCCCTCTGCTCAGAGCAAGGCCAGGAGGAGCAGGTTGCTCATGGCTGAATGTGTTCAGGTTTTTAATATTTCCAAGGATGAAATTGTCTCATGTCTCTAAACTTCTCTTTTCAAGTTTAACCACTGACTGAATGAAAAAACCCATCCTAACAGAAGAAGAAAATGAGATACAAACAAGATTTTGGTCCCGTGGTGTGAAGCAGTTGGCACTGAGGACTTCAAGTCCTTGACAGAATGATGTCCCCTAAGTCACCATGAGTTGCATTCCTGGAGCACACCTTCTGCCCAGGTTTGTACAAAAACATCTCTCTTGCAGGCTCCAAATGTGACCCAAAGCTCAGTGAGAGGGTCAGCAGGGGGATTTCATCAGCTCTGGAGTCCTGCCTTGGATTATAATCCCTGTGTGCATGTTCCAAATCGGCTCAGGAAGAGTTCAAGACAGGATGGATGGGGCCCCCAGCAACCTGACCTAGTGAGTGCCCTTGGATCTTTAAAGTCCCTTCCAGCCCAAACAATTCCAGGATTCTATGATTCTTTGATCACATGTTTTATAATTGAGCAAACTCCTGAGTGCTTGTGAGGGGTGGGCTCATAAAATCTGATCTGGGGCTCTGCCAAGCCCCTTCCTCTCTGTACTGGCTTTGCTCCCACAGGGGCTGTGACAAGAAGACAAGAACATTTCACTAATGCTTCAAAACAAACACATGAAGGACTGAGAAGACAGAAGTGGGACTCCCAAGACAGCCCACTGTTTTGTCCTTTTGAATCTAATTAGGCTGAATTTTTACCATCCTCAGCACTGAGTTTTCAGAGGAAAGAAGCTCTGTCACAGCAGAGACTGGAGGGGGTCTGGCTTAATCCCATCTTCAGCAGCACAGAGATACTTTGGCACCTCAGCTGATGAAAGGCATGAAACCTATTTATTCACATGGCTTCCTATAGAAACAAGAGGACTGTGAATGTTTCTTTTTATCAGTATCTGTCTCCCTTACTCTTCCCTCCATGCCTTTTTGCTGTTTTTGATAGTTTCAACCAGATTTACCAGTAGCTGGGAGATTGCAAAGATTATAAATTCATACAGAGTTTCCCCCCTCCTCAAAGAGGTGACCACATAGGGGAGGCATTGCCAGAATGTTCATGTTTCATGTGAGTGAAGCAACAGAAATGTGAATTTAAGACTGATTAGGCAACAGAAAATCCTCAGATGAGAGATTAGACCTGTTAGCAAGGTGATCAGACTCCCCCATAAGTGTAATTAGGGTTTTTTAACCTCTCTTTACACTGCCTCATTTAGCTGAGAAGAGGAAAGTCAGGGATCTCAGTGCTTTGGGATCAGCCTCAGTAACTGGATTTTCCTGTGCATTGCTCACTAGGTGGAACGGCAGAGCACCAAACAAGAGCACACATAAATGACATTTGGAAATTATTCATTCCATTTCCTGCAAGTGATAAGAAAATTTACCCTGTGTGCAAGTAATTTGCAGTCATTTATGGCAATTTGTAATGTTTAAATACTAGGTAAATTAATTATTTGGCATTATTTTTAGTTAGCTGATTTACTGTAATTACAATGACTAAATGAATCAATTACTAAAAAAAAAAAAAAAAAAAAAAAAAAAAAAAAAAAAAAAGCCCCCAGACAAATATGGCAAATCAATTACTTAATATTTAATGGGAATTACTCAGTGTTACAGAAAACAACAGAGGAACAAATCCTTTAATGACATAAGAAAAATTCAATCACTGTCTGGGGAATGGGGTTTCTGTACAACATTACCTTTACGTAACTCACAAGATAATGCAAGGAAATAGTGGGAATGCATGGGAATAGTGAGCCCAGACAAACAACCAGGCACCACCAGGAAGAAAACAGCTGGGACCTGCTTTTCTGCACCATCCCAGCAGGAGGAAACAGCTTACCCAGTGAACAGCACCTGTGCCAGGAAAGTTGTGAAAACAGATGGTGGGTGCCTGGATAAATATCACCTGTGCTGGAAAAACAAATCTGGTGTTTGGAGGCATTAAAGAAGGGCTGGAGAAGATCGTTGTGGTGGCTGTGGGAGGAGGTCACTGTCAGCCCACACCTTGCACAGGGTCTGCTCACCTCAGGAGGGTCTTTAGGGGATGCTTCAACCAATTCCAGAGGGGACAGTGGGAGTCTGTCACAGCTGTTGGACAAGGAAACCATGGATAAGCAGATTGGGACTGATCAGCCTGGAAATACAGTGATGGAGAAAATTTAGGAGTTAAGGGAGGGCTGGAGAGGAGAGGCTCACATGAATGCAAGGGGTGAACTATGGCAAGGATACACCAGGAGAAAACAGCTGGAGATGGGGCAGTACCCAGGGAATTTAATTATCTTCCAGAGCTCAAGGAGAGTCTGATGAGGTTTAAATTGGGCAGCAGCTCCAGTGTCAGTCATCAAAAGGTAGAGAGGAAGATGAATGGTGCTGTGCAGTGTTAAGAATAACCTTCAATAGGAAACTGGGGTTAGAGCCCACCAGAACTTGGTCAAATTATTATTCCTTGTCTCCTGTCCACTCTTTTAATCCAATGTTATGGTAAGAGTGTATATAAATTAGTGCATCTTAAAATATGGCTGGTTATATCACAAGTGGATTTGGCAGCAACTTGTCCCATCACTGGTGGTGGCAAATCTTAATTTTAAGCTCAGGCCAGGCTCTCTTGGAGCTTTTCCTGTTCCTGAAAACCACAGCTGATGGAAGGAGTTCATCTCCCTCTCACCTGCTGATGCCTTTGGAAAGGCTCATTACCATGCAAATGGAGATTGTACATAGGCTAAGAAAAATGCATCTGTCAGGCTGCACAGATTGGTAACAGCAAATGTGAGCAGAGCTGGGATTTATAGAGCAAAGGGGTTTCACCTGGGGCTGCTGAGACTTGTCCTGCCACTAGAAACAATAAGGGTTAATTGTGCTGCTGTAATTCTGACATCTTTCTGATGAACAATCCATCTCTAATTGGACCCCCAAAAAAAAAACCCAAAAAAAAACCACAAAAAACACCTGCCACAGTACTGGGAAACTTTTGACCTCGAAATGGGTAGAGGAGAATTTTGACAGAGAAATTGCAAAACTGACAAATGGGAAGGAGCAATGAATGCAGCTGTGAAAGGGGGAAATGATGATCTAACTCAGCCATCATTTTGCAATGGATCAAGTTGTCCTCTGACTTCCACTGGAGTGAGCCTGTGATGATGCTGGCACTGAGATTAAAGGCTTGAAGGATGTTACTGCTCTAACCTGCTGTGGGAAAGCAGCTGGAGACCCTGGGGCACTCCTGACAGGGTGTGGAGTGTGATGGTATGGGCACCCAGGTGGAAGTCCAGAAACAAGTGGCTGGGGCTGTGCAGTGGAATTTCTGCCTGGGAGAGTCAGGGCATCTCCAGATCCAGAGGAAACAACTGCACTAAGCTTATGATATTGTGCTTTTCTTCCTACATTTGGAAAGCCCACCTCTAGGCACAATTAGTCATGCCTGGGACAGAGTTCCTGAGGAAAGAAGTCATCCAGCTTTGCCAGAGACACCCAATACAGAAGTCCATCCAGCTAAAAATATTTTTATATATATTTCTGAATATTTTAATATATTTATAGATGGGGTGCTACACCAGCACTTCCACAGAGTGATATGCTCTCTGCAAACTCTGTAGAACATCTCTTAGATTGGAGATTACAGGAAAATAATTTATTGATCTATTGCAATTGACATGTGCACAGTGCAAGGCATTTGCCAATGCACATATATTGTATTTACTGAGGTAATGCTGGCAAGGAGTCAGGGACAATTAACTTTGCAAAGGCCCTCCAGGGAAAAAGACAAAAGCAAGTTTATAATTTATACTAGAAATAACAGGCAAAGTCTGTGCGTGTTTAACCTGAGCTCCAGGATATACATTTCTTGGAAATGCATAAATGTGCTCCCCGGTTTTATATCTAAACATGTTTTCTTCAAACACACAACTTGATTTTCAAGATTTTCAGACTGTTTGTCAGTGGTTAGTGCAGAACATCTCTGCCTTAGATTGCAAGGGGTGTCTCTACTGCTGTACTATGAATTTTCAGGGCTTTTACCTTCCCTGCAAAAGAAAAGCTAAGAGCAGGTGGTAGTGCAGTGACAAAAATGTATGTCTGCATTGGGTAACATTGAAATGAACCCTACAGAGCTCACAGAAAAATCCTTCAGTTAAGGCATTGATACTTCCTTGAAGAATTACTTGGTATTTTTTAGTGGAAAATGGTTTTTGATTTCACTAGGCTTTTTTACTTGTGGTTTTTTTTAAAAATTTTTTAATGTCAATGAGTGAATGTGTACTGAACATCAAACAAAGAGTTTTCATGACTGTGTTTTTTCCAATACTCCTTCTCCTCCCTTCTTTCTGCTGTGCTCAACGTCCAGTGGAAAAAAGTTTTCTACCTAAAAATTTCTTCAAAAAGTGTAATTGTCTCACCAATTCTATTTTTTTGTCTTCTATCTCTGTAAAGATCAGTGATGTATTTCTGTGTGAGCTATGTCACATACATATAAAGTGAAGAAAATGATGTGTCAGTGATTACTGTCCCCTGTTCCTGCCCCTGGGCTCACTTGGTGCTGTGGTGACTCCTGCTGTTGAAACAGGGCAAGCAGGTCCTAATATTACTGATAACCAAATCTAGCAGACTGGGTTTGGGGTTTTTTTTAGATATCCTAAACTCTTGTAGCATGTTTTAATAAGGGTTTATACAGCTTTGGTAGCAGCCTGGTGTTCTTGGCATGAAAAGTCTTTGGCACATGCTTTGGCACATGCCACTCCATCCAAGCAATTTGTTGTTGTCTGCTGTGTTTATTTTCTCAACATCCTTCATTCCAGCAGTACAGTTCAGCTGCATTCCCCAAAAATGAAAAGGGTAAATGTAATATCCACTGCAATATAAAGCCAAAGCATTTAACTCCACAGCAACACTCTTTCCTCTGCTTTTCAATCAGAACTGAAGAAAGCCATGGTTAATTAATTAATTACTCCAAAAGATTCATCCCAAGGGAGCATCTTTTCCTCTGCCACAGGAAATGTGGGTTTTATTAGGGATGCTCTTTTCCATGAAGTCTGTCTAGCTGAAAAATAACAGCTCTAGATATCTGAATACACCATCTAAACTAAGAATGGGTCAGCAGTCACTTTGGGGCTGGAATAACTGAAGAGCAAACCTGCACAGAGAATTTCAACTTTTTTTTTTTTTTGAGAAATGAAGTCTGATAGCTTTGTGCTTTTCCAGTGACCCTTCATGGAAAGAAAGTTCACAACTCATTTTGATGAAGGGCAAACATTTTTCTTAAGAGCTCCTACAGCAAAAAACTCTCAGGTTGCAGTGGCAGATACCCCAGAAGAAATCATTCACAGCTGCCTGAATTCCTTTGCTCTTATCTTTACTGAAGTCATCTACACTGATTTCTGCTAATTTCCCAGCTAATCCAGCCTTTGCTAATCCTGCCCTCCAAAGCTCTTGGTGCTGTTCTCAGCACAGAGCCATCCACAAGTTTTATGAGTGCACCCTCTGGGCCATATTTCTCTCTTTGCTTAAGAGAATGTCATGCAAGACAATGTCATACTCTTAATAAATTCAAGACATATCTCATCTGCTGCCTCCTCTTTATCCACTTGGCTGGTTGCTCTGACAAGGAATGAAATTAGAAATGGTTTGAGAAAGTAGGTTCTTGAATAATCTATGCTGGCTGTTTTTATCAGTTTATTCCCTAGATGACTACTAAGATATTGTTTAATAATTTTATCTTCTGCCTTTCTGGGTATTAGATTACTGCAATTTCCTTGGTTCTACATTCTGTCATGAAAGATGAACTCCTCTGCTTGCCTTCCTGGATTCCTCAGGCACAGAGAATTTACAGAGATAACCTCTTAAGGTGTAGGGGTCTTCTCACCTGACTACAAAGTGCAGGAGGAAAAACTTCAGCTGTTCCTCAGGATGTCATAACTTCTCTAAATATTCTTTAACCAGGTCTTTTCCAGTTTTGGTTTGCTGTGCTATTTCTTTGGAAAATGTGCATTAAACATCTATATTGCCCTAAACAGGAGTAATTCTCTTCCAACCTCTCAACTAGTACATTCAAAAAGAAGCTGCTGGAAAAGACTGATCCCTGACTGCCAAAGGGGATGCAAACAGCTTCCTTATCTGCTAATGATTTGAGTACAAAAATGCCCAAAATCTGAGATGAGACGAAGTCATATTCCCTTTTAAGCATTCCTTGGCTCCCTTAAAGAGGTGATCAAGGAGATATGTTGGAGACAGGAAAGAGATGGCAGAACTGCTCACAGATGCAGCTACAGAAAATGCCCAGCAGCTTGGCAGATAATGGCTCAGGAAGTGCTTTGCTGCTCACTTGCCAAACATGAGCCATGCCCAATATCTTAGAAGTGCTCGAGCTGGATTAGCAACACACACACATTTCCTTACCAAGGTCTGGAGCATCACCTCTGCTTGATTTCTGTTCTGTGATTTCAGCCACGTCCCACTGAGTGCAGAGGGATGCACACTGCTTGCAGGAGCAATCCAGTGAACTCCCAGAGCTGTAATGTGAGCCCAGGCTTCTGCCACAGAATGGCTGGTGAGATATTTTAAAAAACAGCACGTGGGATAATTATTTTCTTTCTGCCTGCCAAATGCCTCTTCAGGCTTTTGTCTGTTTTCTCTCTCTTGCCAGTTTTGGGCTGTGACAGCAAAGCTAAAAAACCAGAACATAAAACTTGCCATCGATTTCCAATACAACGGTTCCAAAGGAAAGGTCAGCAAGGAAAAAACAAACACATTGGACAAAAAAGCAGCTTCACTGATGTATTGCTGGTGGCACCCATGGAGCTGCCCCAGCACAAACAGACTTTTTATATCAACTGATAGGACACAAAGGTCCTGGAAGGGATGGTCCCTGCAGCCCATTGCCTCTCCCTCAGGGATGAGGCTGAGGTGTGTTGGTCTTTTATTTGCTGCTGCACAACCAGCCCAGCCACGCCCCTCCACTGGACAGGGGGGACATGACTGTGAGAAAATAATCTATATAGAAAAAGGGAAATAATAGAGAGCATTATGGTAAGGAGACAAAATAATCGTGGGTAATGCACAAAAGGCAAACAAAGTTCTTGTGATCTGAACATCAGGAAAGGAGCAATTTCAGCACCAATAAAGTTGTCATCATAAAAACATTTTATAGGAAGGGCAAAAAACAGTTTGGATACCAAGGTATTTATGAAATCAGATGCAGTGTGTTCTGCATCCATCCGTTAAATTCAGATGGGTTTGTCACGGTTTTTGTGCTTTAAATCTTTGTGGTAAATAATTTAGGCATTGTTTCATATTGTCTGCTTGTTAGAATAGGTTTCAAATTGGAGACCAGTACAAAGCTGTTTAATAGAAATTTTTGAGATGAAAAATTCTTCTGGTACTGACAACATCATTTACATGAGAAATAAAGAAGGCATTTATGAGAAGCTGCTGTGTGGTTTTGATAATAATAATGGTAACAATTATCTTGCAGCCTTTCCCCACCCTCACATTGCTGCACGTTAACTAATTAACTAAATAATTAATCCCTTTTCCTGCCAAGGAGAGAAGCTCTGCATGCACAGCTGAAGGAACCATGGCACTGCAGGGGGGAGTGAGTATGTTACTCTCATGGACCACTCATCACTAACCTAGAGTTTCCTCTCCTCTCCTCTCATATATTATCTTAAGGTAGCTGTTTGATTATTTGTGATGTTTTTATTTGCTTTGTTTTGCAGGCTAAACATGAAAGCTGGGAGTACTGGAGAAGTCAGGCTGAAAAATGACATTCCTGGATCAGAGTTACTTGCCACCCAAACCATGTCACCCTCTCCTCTCAATGCTGACGAAATCGTTCTCAGAGAAGACAGGAATTTTCTTGGATACCTCTCCACGAGGCTGGGGATGGATTCAACGACTGCACCCAGGACACCACCTTTTGTTTCTAGACCTGACATTTTTGTCTGCATGAAGCCCAGCCCATGATGATATTCTAGAACTAAAAGTTTGTTCTTCTCACTCTCTCCATGCAAAGGCAGGATAAATATTATTATGATAGCAGAAAAGATCAAGCAAATCCAGCATTTTGTAAGGCACATACATTTACAAGCCAGATAACTCCACACATGTGGGAATTACAGGTTATTTGCTCATAGACCATTAAAATCTGCAGAGCAGGACCTGAATATGCTTCTCCTTAGAACCCAGATCTTGACTCCTTCTTTACAACCACACAGGCCTCACTTGGGTGCTGGGGTAACTTTTTTTGCTGATTGGAAAAATATTGTGTTCATATTTGAGACAAGACAACTGAATGCCCTTTTTTGCATTTTGGGGTTGACTGGGCTTTCCTGGAAACTCTTAGGTTTTATCACCCCCTTCAGATTTGAACAGCTTTCCATGCTTTCACACAAAATAACCGTACAGCCATTATTGCATTACTCTGCACCCCCTCTCCCAAGGGTTTGGGATGTACCCAGATGCCCTAGCACAGCACAGCACTGCTCTTTGATCTGCCAAAGATCTGAGTCTGCAACAGCAGAGAATTACACTCAGCTCTCTCAAATCCCAGCACTTCACCTATTATTTCAAGAAAGTTGTCCCTGGAGGTATCAAATAACCACAAAGTGCTGCTGCAGCAGAGCTAAATATTTGCTAATAATGTTAAACTAACACACTGGGGGTTTTTTTGCAAGGCAACATTGGCACAGAGCTCTGCTGTGAGCCACAAGTACATCTCAAGATCTCGTAAAAGTGAAGCTGGAGAATTTCTGGTGCCAGACCTGGCATCAGCTGCTGGGGATGGCCAGAGCCTGTTGATACCAATGGGGACATAATGCTTAACCCACTGAGAATTTGCCTCCTCTTGCCTGGTGTTTCTAAAAACCTTTTGGGAGCTCCCCAGATGTTCCAGGTGGATCTCTCAGTCTGTTTGGCACTTTGTAGAAAATGCCAAACTAGAAATTTGTGTGTGTGGGGCAGTTGATGTTGGCACCTGGACAGGTACAAATTGGTGAGGATTACCCCTGCTGACCATCCAGCTGCTCTCCACGGGAAACATCTTCATTTCTGGGAAGAGAACAGAGAATTTCACCTGTGATTTGTAAAGGAAGGCAAAATTTTTAGGTCTTTTTCACACCTTTCTTTACAAGTTTGCCCTGCTCTGGGCAGCACTGCCAGTCATTTCAGGAGAGGAATAAAACAGAGTGGGTGAAGGGTTCAGGGATCTCCAACAGAGAGGGGTCAGCACTTGCTGAGAAAAGCCAGAAGGAGAACACACATTTTGTTTGCTGCAGTGCCTGTAAGGTGGGAAGGAATATCTCCTTTCTTGCAGAAAAGAAGAGGGCTGTTTGTGAACCTCTCCTGAGTCTTTCCTGCCACTGTCTGCTCTTGCCAGGTTGAGGAGTCCCAGGATGGAAAAACTGGCAGGAAAGGAGCTTCACCCATCTCAGGGTACCCAGAACAATTCCCAGTGATGCTGTTGGTGATCCAAGTAATACTGAACCCCCCAGCATAAAGCAATCCATGAGAAAGGGAATGCAGCATTGAGTGGATAAATACTGAGAGAACGCCAATAAGGTTTAATGACAGCCACTGTGGCCTTATGGTCTTGTCATAGAAATGCTGTTTTCTCCTTCTTATGGGCTTCTGAATAAAGCAGAACAAAGGAACCACATGGACAAAAAAGTAGACTCTAAGCTGAATTGGAGCATCTTAGAGGAATGTGGTGTCGGATGCCATAAAATAGGAGCTTCGAGGATCAGTCTGAGGCTCAAAACACTTTTATATTCTCACTAGAGGGTTTAAAGTAAATATGAAATCATGGCTAATAGTGTTTGCCATGTTGTTGTTTGTTTTTCCTCCTTTCTATCCAGCCACCTATATTCATGGTGTTTGACAGAAATCAGCATTTTTGTATCTTTCATATCAAGCCAGCTTGGGACACAACAGTGGGAAAATGTTAAAGGAGGGAAAATGGAACAACAGCAGCCGCTGACAGACACAAAAGTGTTTCCTTTGGAAAACTGAGCGAAAGTCTGCCCTCCTGAATTGAGATACCCAGTAAAATACAGGGAGCTTCTTGGTCTGATTGGTTTTTTAGCCATGTTAATGAGCTCCTGCCAGTTGCAAGTAAAGCAATTAGGAATAATTAAGCTGGTGATAAACACTGTGTAGTTTGACATGATTGCAGCAGCACCAGCTTTGAAAGGTTTGCCTGTTTGCATCAGGATTTTTAAGTGGAGCCAAGTTACAGACGGGAAGGCAAGGGGGGACCATGATCAGCATGACCCAGCTGGGATCAGGAGGGAGGTGGGCATGGACACAGACTCCCACAATAGGGTGACAGGTCTGTGGAGCATTTCAGGGGGTGCTCCAAGGCTGCCTTCTCTTCTTGAACACCTCCTAGCTACTTCTCCTGCCTCAGGTTTGTGCTCCAGGTGCTGCCAAAGCCTTTCCAGCCCTTCCCAGCCACACCTCCTGTTGCAGTCTGTCTGGGAGCAAGGCACCTGTGCCTGCCAGGAACTGTGTCAGAGCTCCTCAGACAGAGATGCCTTTGCAGACCCATCTCTCTCATTACAGCTGCCAGCTGATTAAATGAAAATTGCAAAGGCATTCAGATGCAGACTGCTGCAGCCAAGTGTTTCATGGATTTACTTAGAGCTTCCAGTAAGTTACTGCCTGCAACACTGCCAGAGAGGCAGGGAGGTGATGGTAAAAAAACAAATAAATTCAATTTTCATCCAAGATGATTTTTCTTAGTGCCTACAGTTGTCTATAGACTTTCCAAAGGCAGGGGCACACTGCAGGTGTTGTCATTTCCTTTGAGAACTGTTGGAAGTTTCCACACAGTTCATTTGCTTCTTGAAGATAAGGAAATGCTCCAAATCAAAAGTGGGACTTTTAGAGACAAGCTGTATAAAAATTAAATCCCCATTTCTCTTCTTGCCCAGCTTTGGTACATTGACCATGGCATTTAGCCTGGTGTGCTGCTAAAGAGACATTTCTCACAGTACATTTCTCAGTCATCTGGAGGGCAGAAAGCAAAGCCTGGTGCTGTCTGAGGCCTTCCACATCCTTAAATTCCATCACTCGTCAAGCATTTTCATATCCAGCAAAACACCAGTGGCAGATGTCTTGTTTTTCAACAAGGCTGTAGTAGGCCTTGCAAATTCTGCCCTGAATGGCACTCACTGTGAAGGGTGGGACTGTGAGAGGGACAGCCACCTCCCAGGGGATGGACATGACTTATATTAAACAGGAGATTCTGGTGTGTCCTGTGCAAGACAAGATGGATGGCCTGGGGAGGGGCTTGGAGAATTTCCACAGTGGAGCCTTCTTTGCTGCCCAAGCTGTAGATCACACCCCCTTCTCCACCTCCTCTTCAAGGATAGAAGGAGCAGCTGGAGAAATTTTGCTTTCACAGCAGCTGTTCCAGATGTTTGCACCTACTCCTGTAGAAGTGTCAGCCCTGGAGCAGAGAGGGGCCCTAAAGGCAAGAACAGGACTCCTGTGGGATGCTTGTCCCATGAGTCAGTGTGCTGGGGACCAAGGAGGAAAGGAGTTAACTTCTTGGGCAAGTGCATGTGAGGGTGGACATGCCAGTGGCAACCTGGGGTCGCTGCCCTGGGGTGCTTGGTGCTGTAAAGGTAGAATGAAACCTCAGGAAAAGGCAGGGGAATAGAGTCTGAGAAAAGGAGATCAAAGTTACAAGGCCTTGGCCAAGCCATCCTTGTCCAGAATTAGTTTCAGCAGCAGATTCCAGCAGTGTGTTGGCTGTAGAGGGCTGTGCCAGCTGTCACCATTGCTTCACTGTTCTCTTGGCCTTAAGTGAGATCTGAGTGTGGCAGGCAGCTCAGGAAGGAGAGAAGAGCCTGGTTTATTTGTTCCACACTTGCCAGCCCCATGGCTGCAGCCCTCCCTGAGTAACAAGACGAGCAGTTTCAGGTCACTGCCACTGTCACAAGCATCTGCTCTGACTAAGGACACAATGCTGTGGCCCTTCTGGCCGTGGCTTTGCTCGAGGCTGCCACACTTCTTGTATTCAGTCTGTCACCAGTCCTATCATTTGCAGCATCTCTCAGAGGAAATGATGCTGAGACATTCCCCTCCCCAGCCTGTGGGCTGGAGCATGCTCAGCCTGCAGAGCCAGAGCCCTTAGGCACCCCTGGGGACCCCTGGGGACCCAGGACTGGACTGACAAGTACAGCAGGGACACAGAGGGAACTTTGAGTCTTGCTGCTCCCCCTCCCTCACTGTGCTTTGCTTGCAGCTCAGCTCAGCTCTGCAGATTCCCACGTGCTGGGCTGGCATTTCACACTCAGATTCCCTCAGCAGCAGAGGTGCACCAGCAGCCTGGCCAGGATGGAGAGCTGGGTGTCTCCAGTTCTGTCATCCCATCCCATCCCATCCCATCCCATCCCATCCCATCCCATCCCATCCCATCCCATCCCATCCCATCCCATCCCATCCCATCCCATCCCATCCCATCCCATCCCATCCCATCCCATCCCATCCCATCCCATCCCATCCCATCCCATCTCATCTCATCCCATCCCATCCCATCCCATCCCATCCCATCCCATCCCATCCCATCCCACCCCATTTTCTGTGGCAGTATCAGGAGCAGGCCAGGCATGGCACAGACTTTGTGTCCTGCCCTGGTGAGTGTACATGGCAAACCCCAGCGTTGATTCAGCTCCCTTTAAATGCCTTTTAAGTGAGGCACAAGCTCCACTCAGTGTGGAGGCTTGGTTGCTGAGAAACCTTTCTGAAACCTTGCTGGGGAGCTGTATTCCTCAGCTGGACCACTTGGCAAAGACCAGATTGGTATTTCCACATCTCCCAAGAGGCAAGAAAAAATAGAAACTGTGGGGCATTCATTCACATCTCTGCCTCCCTGCTTTGCCTCTTAAAAGGACTTAAAAAATAGAGCTGCCTCTCTGAAAACACTGTCAAAGCCACAGAAGGAACTTGCCATAAAATAAGCCACCACAGAGGCACCTTGAGCTAAGCACTGATGGCAGAAATTCACAGCAGGAAGGTGCAAATTCCAGGCCTAGCTGAGCTGAGGTCTGGTGAGCACATCCTGCCTAATGCATCCAGACAAAAGCCACCACTGTGTCAAACTGTGGGAAAGGAGGCAAGCTGCTGATGCACATGCCACCTCAAGGTTTTGGGAACGTTTGTGACCACCTTGTGGATACCCTGACCTAAGGCTGTAAAAAGGGAGCACTTCCAGAAAGGCTCCAGGATCCTCACTGATCTTTTCACTGATTGTTTCTTTTTCTTTCTTTCTTTCCTTCTCTTCTCTTCTCTTCTCTTCTCTTCTCTTCTCTTCTCTTCTCTTCTCTTCTCTTCTCTTCTCTTCTCTTCTCTTCTCTTTCTTCTCTTCTCTTCTCTTCTCTTCTCTTCTCTTCTCTTCTCTTCTCTTCTCTTCTCTTCTCTTCTCTTCTCTTCTCTTCTCTTCTCTTCTCTTCTCTTCTCTTTCCTCTCCTCTCCTCTCCTCTCCTCTCCTCTCCTCTCCTCTCCGCTCCTCTCCTCTCCTCTCCTCTCCTCTCCTCTCCTCTCCTCTCCTCTCCTCTCCTCTCCTCTCCTCTCCTCTCCTCTCCTCTCCTCTCCTCTCCTCTCCTCTCCTCTCCTCTCCTCTCCTCTCCTCTCCTCTCCTCTCCTCTCCCTCCTCCCCTCCCCTCCCCCTCCCCTCCCCTCCCCTCCCCTCCCCTCCCCTCCCCTCCCCTCCCCTCCCCTCCCCTCCCCTCCCCTCCTCTCCTCTCCTCTCCTCTCCTCTCCTCTCCTCTCCTCTCCTCTTCTCTTCTCTTCTCTTCTCTTCTCTTCTCTTCTCTTCTCTTCTCTTCTCTTCTCTTCTCTTCTCTTCTCTTCTTCTCTTCTCTTCTCTTCTCTTCTCTTCTCTTCTCTTCTCTTCTCTTCTCTTCTCTTCTCTTCTCTTCTCTTCTCTTCTCTTCTCTTCTCTTCTCTTCTCTTCTCTTCTCTTCTCTTCTCTTCTCTTCTCTTCTCTTCTCTTCTCTTCTCTTCTCTCATTTTCCCTCTCCTCTTTTCTACCTCTCTAACTCACATTTACTGCCAAATAAAATCCATGCAATTGGGTTTGGCCTATGGTGTGATTTACACCTGAATTTGGGCAGAGGCATCTTCCATGGATCCCAACAGCCTCACACCTGGGCTGCTCTGCACCTGGGCACTGTTGTTCACCCAGTGCAGCACTACTTTGGAAAAAGAGGCCTCTTTCTCAGGTTGTTTTTACAGATTAATCTTGCAGTAGCAAACACCAGGCCAAGCCAAGCCCATTTCCCCCTAGATTTACATCTCAAACCAGATTTGTGCACTAGAAAACAAGAACTTCAAGTGTTTTTTGCTGTAGCTGCACTATAAAGTGCCTCTCCTACTTGCCTCCTTTCCCAAATGATTTTTTTTTAATATTTACTTAGGGTTTCAGTACTTGTGCAGCCATCTCAGGCACTTTGCTCTGCATGGTTTCTTCTTTGCACAAAGCTCAGGAGGAGCACGATGGCCTCAGAGATGTCTGCTGCTGTGTTGCTTGGGCTGCAAGGTGGTGGGGAGTAGAGACTCACTTAAATCCTGGCAATGCAATAAAATATTCCTCTGTTCTCAGGAAAGCAGGCTGAAAGGAGGTGTTACAAGTTGGGTCTTTTAGCCATCCATCCGAGATATCCTGAGGAAACCTGATTTATAAGAAAAGCTGAAAATTTGATGCCTGGAAATCAGAACCTTTAAAGCACATCAAAATTCAAAACCCCAAGACTGTTATGTGGATCATAAAACGTTCTGGGAATTCTCAGCTGAGGACCTTCTTCATAGGACCTCCTGCAGGAGCTAAGGCAGCCCTTGGCATGCTGCCAAAGGCTGAGGAGCAAAGGATAATTTCAAACACAAGAGCCTGATGGATTTCTCTACTGGCAGCAGTGAGAAATACTTGTTAAACTAATAGTCCAACTAGTTTCTTATCATGTGAGTTCAGTCTAACTTATTAATTACGATTTTATTCGTTTGCTGCATGACTCTGGCTGGTCACTAGATGTCACTAATAAAGAATGAGAAAGAAGAACCTCGGGGGAATTTTTTGGGGAGGAAAAATTTAATGGACAATAGTACCTGAGAGTGCCTCAGCCCAAACTTCTGTTAACAAAAGGGTGACACTCAAGCACCAGGATGGTTTGAGCAATTGCCACTGAAGGATTTGCAAAATGCCACACTTGTCACTTACCCATTTTTTTCCAGTGCATGGAAACCTTCCTACCCTCCTTCCCACCACTGGGAGAAAAAGAGTGGACTTGAGCAGGCCAGTGTAAAATGCTGCCACATCAGCAGTCCTGTGACATTGTTCGCAGGGGTCCCAGGATGAGGGAAGAGATGAGAATCTTGACTCCATGTTTCAGAAGGCTGATTTATTATTTTATGATATATATTACATTAAAACTGTACTAAAAGAATTGAAGAAAGGATTTCATCAGAAGGCTGGCTAAGAATAGAAAAAGAATCAATAACAAAGGCTTGTCTCCAACCGAGAAGGTCTGGACAGCTGGACTGTGATTGGCCATTAATTAGAAACAACCAGATGAGACCAATCCCAGATCCACCTGTTGCATCCCACAGCAGCAGGTAATCATTGCTTACATTTTGTTCTTGAGGCCTCTCAGCTTCTCAGGAGGAAAAAAATCCTAAGGAAAGGATTTTCCATAAAACATGTTGGTGACACAGTCCTACAGTTTATGGGGTCTCCTGAGGAGCAAGGAGCCATCACATCTGAGACTCTGGCATGCATTTACTCATGGCTAGCATTAGTAAACTTTTGATCTGGCTTCTTTATGATATGGTAAAAAGTCTTTATTACACTCTATGATGCATCTTCTGTCACAGTTTTGCTTTTGAAAAGCAACACTGCTCCTCCCATTGCTTTTGGAGGAGCAACCAGCAACATCACACACTTCAAGGACTTTGAGGAGCTTGCTGTTTGTTAGCATAAGCCCATGGCTCAGTGAGGATTTAATCCAATAAGCACAACTACCATCCCACCATTAGTCTGATGAATAGACACAGCCAGAGCCTTAGATGTGTTCAGCTCAGGAGTGAATCCATCAGGGATGTGAAGGTCATCCAGCTCCCCTCATCCACAAGTTAATTGCATCCAGCTCTCCTGGATGTTCAAGGCACTTTTAAGTTACATTTCTTTTGGGTTGTGCCTTCTCTGGGCATATATAAGAGAGTTGTGCCAGAAAGACAGACAGCACAGGAATTAACTTTCTCTGGGAGGTAACTTGTCAAGAGCAGCCTTAGGTCAGACATCCTTGGGTTATTTACAGGACTCCATGAAGCACCTCAGGCCTGCTCAGTTCCAGCCTGGTGTCTCAGTCCTGCATCCCCAGTGAATTTGGCTGTTTATGGGGACACAAGGATGGGCTGGACAAGCCTGTCCTTCACCTCGACCTGCTCAGCAGTGTGCAAAATGTTGGAGAGCCCTACAGCAAATGTGAAGGAGAGAGAGGATATTCTCCCAGTCTCTCTCTCCTGGGGCAGCAAGAACTCAAGCAATGCCATCAGCACAGGAAGGGACAAAAAATGGCAATAAGATGTTGAGAGAGAAGCTGAGACATTTAATTTGTAGAGCTGAGTACCCTTATCTTCTGACACAGCTCTGCTTCATCTATTGACCTGCAAGGAAACCTCTGCAGCCCCCAGACAGGACCACCAGCAACCACCCTGTCCTCGCTCATCTTGTGCCTAATTTTGTCAGCTTCTTTGTTTCTTGGCAAAAAACCCTGCCAGGTACCAGCAGTTTTAGTCAGTGATAAAATCCCAAAATTTCAAAAGTAATTTTTGTTTTAAATCAAATTTCAAAATAAAATGCTCTTCCCTCTCCCTCCTCCAGAAATGACTAATGAGAATAATCAAATCAAATGGTCTTGAAAACAGAATATTTTGATTCAACAAAATCTAAATGTTCCATTTCCATAAGGTACACACATTGTTATTCTATAATAACAAAGCATTATACCAGCAAATATTAATAAAACAACTGAAATATAATATTAAAATAATGTTTGATATTGTGCTAAAAGTTCAAGTGAAATTAATGGAAATGAGTGAATTGAAATAGGAATTTATTTACTTCACCAGGGGGACACCATTTGGTATCAAAAGAAACTTACCAAGAGCTTCTTCCAGGGCTTTCCTTGTTCCATAACCTCCACTGAGGAGAATAATATTGAATTTCAGTAATTATGAAGTTATTGAGGAGAAAAAAACCCATGAATTCAAACCATAAAAAGACACTCACTAGGCTTCTCAAGAATCTGTGGGCCAGTGAGGGGCTGGCAAGCAATGCATCACTCTTCCTACCCAGAATGAATTGATTCTGTCACCAGCAAAACAAATGCAATCAAGCTCTTGACTTGAATCATAAATCCTGTGTAAGTCACAGTTAGCAGTAAAGTGAACTGAAGCAGATGAAAGAGTCTGACAACAGGCTGGTGCAGCAAACAGTCTCCAATGAGGAAGGGGAATGTAAATATTTTATTTTGATATCTGGAATATTTTATTTTGATATCTTCTAGTTTTCAGGACTCCATGTAGTAGGAATGTAGAGAGTTGTTGCATGTCAGTAAGACAGATCCTATCACCCTGGGCTTTTTCCATAACAGCAGAGTGCCTGACCAGGTGATTACCACGGTGTTTAGGTCCTGGGGGCCTGTTAGCTGAACCTGCTGAGAATTTGGTTTCAGTTTTTTTTTAGTAGACTGATGTGCTGGGTAGACAGACAGAGGAAGCCAGTGGATGGGATCTTTTTGGATTTCAGTAATGCTTTCCATACTGTCTCTCACAGGATCCTTCTGGGCAAAATGTCCATCCCTCAGATGAATAAAAACATCCTGTGATGGGTGTCAGAGGAGGCTTAGGTTGGATATCAGGAAAAGGCTCTTCACTCAGAGGGTGGTCGGGCCCTGAACAGGCTCCCCTGGGCAGAGGTCACAGCACCAATCCAAGAAGTGTTTGGACAACACTCTCAGGCACGTGGGGTGAGCCTTGGCATGGTCCTGTGCAGGGCCAGGAGTTGGGGTCACTGTTCCTTGGGGTCCCTTCTGTGATTCTGTGCAAAGTCCTTGCAAAAACCCCTCCACATGGGGAAACTCCACAGAGTGAGGATCCTTCTGTTTGGGAAGCAGCTCACACAACTTCGTACAGCAGCTCACCTAACACAGATCTAATTGCCTCTTTTCCTGAAGGCTGTGTCTGAGGAGAAGTGGCCAGTGACCTTGTCCTAGAAAGCTGTGCAGAGGAGCTTTGGTGTGGTAAAGGATCCCTCCCACACCAGCAGCAGCCAGCCTGCAATGCCATCCTCCAGCTCTGTGTCTCTGTGAAATGGCAGCGATGAAAATGGTGTTTGCAGTGGGTCAAAAGGATGGGAAACTCTGGGTCACAGCACGAGGAGTTGGGAGAGAGAGAGACAGACACACACCCACTGAAAAACTTGGGCAGGGCTTCCTCTGCTGGGGAGTGAGGCAGAAGGGAGGACCTTCCCCACCTCTGCTGGCTGTGGATGTGTGCACTGACACCAGGGATGCTCTTCAGGGCTTGGCAGGGTCAGCCCCGGCGCTTTGGTGCTGCAAAAGCTGACAGGGTAAGAAACAATTGTCATAAAAATTGATGCAGCCATGGAGTGTGGGCAGGCAAACCCTTCCCTGAAGGTCTGGTTAATCACCCAGAGATCACCAGCACAACAGCTGAGGTGGCAAACACCAGCCAGATATGTTGATTAACCCAACCTGAGCATTGACCCAAAGGCTGCCATTCAACAAGAACTTTTTACATTAAACATCTCAGGCCCAGCCCTTGGAAGGAGATGGCACAGCTGAGGCTTTCTGTGCTGATCATGTATTCAGATTTTATCACCAAGTACTGAAAGGCTCTTGATTCGCTTGATTTGTGACAGGTTCCAACATTTTCCAGTCTAACTGCTCTCAGCAAAGACAAGGATGAAATCATCCCCGTGTTTAGCTCTACCCAAGATTAGTTAAGGCTCCCATGTTTAGTATTTTAAGATGTATTGAGACCAAACTCCTTCACAGACAGAGAACAGAACTTCATCAGCAAACCAGACAGCATAATTAGGGGAAATACAAGCAATCTTCTTCACCTCAGCTTTACCGAACAACACAAAATGAAAAACATCGCATTATTCCTCAAATGAGTTAGGGAGAGAGCTGATTAAAAAGTGTGGGACAGAACGTATTTCTCCTTGAAGATGGTATTTCATCTTAATAGGCTAATTCTGAATGCAGTAATATAAAATAAAGTTTCTTTTTTGAAATGAGGCTGGAAGAAAAAAAGTTCAAACATTCCTTTCTAAACTTATTATCTCTGAGATCTCCTGGGGCATGGCTGCAAGCCCACAGCACAGGAGATGGTGCTTTTTTATTTGAAAGGAAGGAGGTGGACATTCATAAACTCATCAGTCTAGTTGGGATGCCCAGAATGACACTGACATCCACTCATTTCTTTCCCAAGTCCTTAAGGAAGACTAATTAGAGGGTTAAAAGCTGTCAACTCACATTTCTCACAGAACAATGGCAGTGCCAGTGATGGCATTTGTTTTCCTGGGTACCTGCCTGAAGGGGAAGGGGAAAGTGGTGGATATCAGTCAGTGGATCAGCCAACATGAGTGAGGTCTTCTGATGCTGCCTCCAGCAAAGCAAGTTAATACACAGCGTGGGTGAAGTCACCAGGAGGTGCAAACAACGCCTGGTTCTGATCAATAGATTTATTAAATACAGAAATGCTTAACTGACGTGTCCCAGACAAAGTCTGAGAGGTTTGGGGTGACTCTGAGGGACAGGATTTGGTCAGACTTGCCTGGGTGAAATAAGAAAATGGTCTGCAGCCTCTCAGGTGGCATTGGCTAAAGACACACTTGGTGAGAATTCAGCAGTCTGAGATGGGGACATGGATTATGACACTGAGAAGAAGCAGAATGCAAAGGACAGACCCTCTTGGGGATGCAGGATGCTCCAGCAAAAAGGCAGAGCTGGTTTGGAGCAGTGAAAATGGGAGTGCAGCTTGAAAGACAGTGCTTTTGCTCTGGTCACCTCAGGGATGGGAGGCTCTTGCATCAAGTGTCCTGCCTGATGGTGAAGCTGTGATCCAAGAATGATGCAGGGGCACTGCCAAAATGCCAGTGCAGAGAAAGGAGCAAGAGCAAGACAGAGGGGTCATCTGTGACACAGAGTATGAGAGGAAAGAACTGGTTATCTGAGAAAATAACAGACTGAGCAGAGACTTCCAATTATTTTTGGCAAAAGGTGGTAGTGAAGAGATAAGAGGCTAATTTCTCTCTTTGTTGGGCCTAGGAGAGGTAAAATGGAAAAAAACAGCAGGAGCTCCTAATTTTCATAAGAACTTTCTGTACTTTCATCCTAACCAGCTGACCTTAAAGAGGGGTGCTGATCCCACCAGAGTGGGTTACCTGTATTAATCTGCAGCAATGCAGTTCTGGTTTCTGCCCAGTTCCCATTCCTGTCGGGTTGCTGTTAGAGCTGAGTGTGTTTGAGAGTGCCAGATTGCCTGGAGGTGACAAGTTTGGCCTGGTCTGCCAGGAGTCTCTGCAAAGGTGTGCACCAGCTCTCCCCTGAAGCAGGGAGCTGCTGCCATGTGTGAGGGTGGCAAGGACACCTCAGAGGTCTCAGTCCTTGTGGAATTCCGTGTTTGCTGTTGTAAGAGGTGGTGGAACAGCCTTGGAGAGAGGCTGCCTACACAGCTCCCAGAGTGGGCATTCTTTTCTCAATGCCAGATGCAAATACATCTCACTGTGTAACACTGTGGGGAGCCTTAATTTGAGCTGTGTAGCTCTGGGGAGCCCAAATTTGTCCTTGGTGCTGGAGAAGGGGAATGATGTGAACCGGCACCGTCTTGGTTGGCATTTCTCGGTATGACACCAATTAGTTTTCAATTAGAGGATTTATTCCAACTTCCATGGCATGCTTTGGTGGGAACGGGGCTTTGATTGTCATTTCCTAATGCATCCATGCTAACTCATCTGTGTGGAGCTCAGATCCACCATGATTCAGACAATTCCCCACAGTCAAAGGCAAATTTTCCAAGATACATAATAACTGTGAGAGGTATTTTTAACACGGAACATTGCATCAATTCCAGGTATTCAGAAGCATATCAGATTCTCTTGTCTGACACACTTCCCTTTGAGATGAGCATCTAATGAATTGTCCACAGCTTCAATCTTCCCTCAAATTACCTGCTTTTTTGGAGAGGCATAATGAATACAAATTGCATTATAGCTCTGATGCCTCTGACCAGTCCCTTAACTAACACGTGGTGGCAGTCCAGGTAGAGCCTGCCAGTCCTTCTCCCGCAAGAGCAGATAGAGAAATGGGAAAGTGAGGAAAAAAAAAACCCCAAAAGTGGAAAGAATAAGATAATTCACAGTTGTTGGAAGATTACTTTGAATTACAGCAAGACCACCGGTGCACCAGGACAGTGGAAGAAAGGAGAGTTTCTGGCTTTCAGCTGGAGTTCAACACCATCTTTTTCCACTTCAAAAGATGCTTTTTGGGTGGGGAGACAAAAAAAGGAGGAACACCAAGAAAGCCTACTTCTGCTGCCTTCTCACAGAGCATGTGGCTGCACTGTGGAGCTCCATGCCACTGTCAGCTGTGGGACTGAAAACATCAGGGCATTACAGAGAGAAAGCTCTCAATTAGAAAGCTGACAATTAGAGCATCTGCCTAAAGATTGTAATCCATATTGCCAAAGAAAGGTTGGTGTGCTCACATTAGGCACTGTTTCTTTCCAGCTAAAATTACTGTTTCCCTTCGAGTTAAAACACTTTATTTTCTGCCAGACATAATGTGTGATGTACAGCCCTGTGAATTAATAAAGAACTGCCTCCCTTCAGCTTAGCTTTTCCTGCTGAGTCTGATAATGAAATTTAGTCTTCTTTTATATACTCAATTAAAGTAAGTTAAGAACTGAGAGTGTGACTTCATTTATTCTTTGGACAGCATGGATTTTCTTTGGGCTACATCAGTGGTGAAGTGCATAGCCCTGTTTCACCCTGATCTTTTCAACCTCTCTTATTTTCTGAGAATAGGGAAGGGAAGTGAATTGGCACGAGCCAAAGCTTGCTGGAAACAGCAAGGACCTTCCCATGGGAGCCAATGTGCTTTCACTCCACTCTTTTCATAGCAGATTTTCTGCTAGAGCTGAGTTTCCCTGCAGAGGCCAGAGTTACAAAAGAGCTGAGCAGGTGGGACACCACCTGGGAAAGTCTGCTGGTAAACGTGGAGCAGAGGCAGCAGGAAGCAGAGGTCTCTGGAGGGGCTGAGAGGAGATTTTTCTGAGATCCCCTTTCAGGGATCCCACCTCTTTTCCTGCTGCCAGGTTGCAGTGGCCCCCCTGAGAGATGCCCTGCAGACTGATTTGGAGGAGGAGTCCAGCACAGAATTGTCTAATCTCAGCTCTGCTGAAAGAGTGCAACTTTATTAATTACCTCATCTCTAAACAAAACAAGGTCTACATTTATCTTCTGGCTTTACTTATTGCTCATGCCTAGTCCCAAGTTCAGGGCGGAAGTCCTAAAGTGTTGGATGCTGAGGGTGACTGTCACAGAACTCCTTTTCTGCTCCTCACCACTGCAGTGATGATGTGGTCCTGACCTTCTCCAGGGTGATTTATCCCCAGCTGCAAGTAGGTGCAAGGCCCTGAGACACAGGAGTTAGGGTGCACCTTCCTCCAGGGGAGGGTCAGTTCATCCCCTGCACATCCCAGAGCCATTACAACGCCCTGGTTCACTCCTCACCACAGCTGTACTGAGCAAGGCTGAAAAACTCATCAGCCTGAAGATTTGTTGCTAATTGCCTGCTTGGAGGATATGTATTTCATCATTTGTCCAGGCTCCCCTCCAGGTTTTTTTTCTCTGCCCTTCTCCAGGATCCTTTACTCCTATTCATTTCCACATCTCTCCCTGCTCTCTGATTCCCCTTTTTTCCCCTTTGCCAGCCCCCTCTGAGGGCAGTGACCTTGTGGCTCCTGACCTATACCTGTAGTTTAGGATGTGACCTGTCTCACACAGATCACCAGGTCACCACTTCTTCTCTCCCAGGAGAAGGAAAATCACATTTATCCAGCACTGCCCTGCTTGCAGACACCAAGTTTGGACCCTCCTGTCCCTGCTCTGGGTGCGGCAGCTCTTGGGACCAATTTGTGCAGAACTGCACATGGAAGGGGCTGCTTTCCCTGACTTGTGGGGGCTACTAACCACCTGTCTCTGCGGGAGTCCAGCCCAACAGTGTAATTATCAAAGTTATTAATAATTAGAGAATATCCCAGAGGATGAAAAACCACGCATACTGTTGCGGGAAATTCCCCTTCTGTGGAAAAAGCTGGAATGTTTTGAGGAAGGAGGCAGTTATCTGTTTTTAATCATGGATTTCTTTGTCTGCAGCAGCATCTTGGGTCTCTCCTGGCCCATGAAAATTCCCAAACCAGTTAATTTAAGGAAAAAAAAACTAAAAAAAAACCCAAAACAACCTGAAAACCAACAAGGCTCATAATTGAATGGAAAGAATTAGCAATAATACCAGTGCTGCTGCCAGTGACAGCAGAGTAGGGAAGGTTCAGCAGCTCAGGGCTTGCTCTAGTGCCCTTCACTGGTTTTTCCTGCTGGCTCATTAGGTAGAACTCTCACAAAACAGTCAAAAATGGTTTCTCCCTAGAAAATCCGTTCAGCAAAATTATCCATCCACGAATAAATGTCAAGACAAATCTTTTCACCTTGCCCAGGTCGTTCTGATAATGTCAAGCCAGTGCGTTTCAGTCCTCCCAATGATTTGTTCCAGTGACAAAATATCCAGCTTCACAGCTTTCTCTGTTAAATTCCATTTTGGCTTTACACAAACATATTAACATTCATTTTCATTTAAATGGACCTTGCAATTGGCAGCATTAGTGTTTTGGCTTCAACACTTTTAGAGCCAAATGTGTGCTGCCTACTTTGCTGTGGGTTACTTTGGCATTATTGTTTGCAAACAACCATCAGTATTATCAACAAGTTTGTGAAACGTCTGTGTCCAGCACTGGCCTGTACTGAGAGTTTGTAAAAGAGGGATTTTGCAATAAAATCTCAGCCTTTTTGACTGTTTGTTCCATTTATGAATTACAGAGATCTTGGAAACAACAGAACCTGCAGTGTGAAGGAAGATCCTTCTTTCACATCCCTACAGCTGCAGACACTGACAAGTGGTTTGGCATTCAAAAGTCTTCAACAAATTAGCATACTGGTGTTAATTTAGCAAAGATTTTTAGCATGTCCCAGTTCTGCTGTCCAAGCCTTCCTTTGCTTCCTTCAGCCTGATCCCCTCCTGAGCTCACTGCTGAGGTGAGTACTGCTCCCAGAGCCATGTTTCATTCCTCAGCTCCTTCAGTCTGGTGAAGCCACCTCCCTTCTTCCCAGCTCCCTGGACCCTGCTCTCTTATATCTGTCTCCTGCCCAGCTGCAATGTGGCACATGGAGACACATGGCCCATCTTGCTCCATGACCACAGCATCCAGCTCAGTGAGTCATTTAGGGGAGAGCATTTTCCCTTTCTTCCTTTTCTTCCCTTTGCCAAGCCCTGAGCTGAGTCTCCATCTCCACACTCTCAGAAAGGTCCTCACAACCAAAGCATCAGATGCAAAGCTCTCCTGAAACACCACCCAGGGAGGTGTCACACAGTGGCTACAGAAGGAAATGTGCACAGGAAAGCATCTCTGGTCCTTGTGAACTAGCTGGATGAGAGGATTTCATCCCATGTAGGCATGAGTTAAATGGAAAAATGGTCCTGGAAAAAGACCCCTATCTTCCCTTTCCAACACTCCCATGAAATCTCCACTCTCAGATGGGGAGGGGGGGCATCTGAATGCCTACAAATAGCACCACTAGAGGGGTATTCCTCCAAAAAGGAGATGTACAGAGGCACAGCCCTTCACACTAATAAAGGGCCCTTTCCTCAAAACCAATGCTCTGGGGAAGCAGAGGAAGTTAATGCCTGTGCTTCAGACAGGCTGAGACATCCATTTCTGGTAAGTACATGTGGGAAATATTAGATATCAATGCAAATTCTGTCTAGCAAGCAGCCATGTGGTCTTAATTAGCAAGATTTAACTCTGTAAAAATGAAGAAATTTATCTTCCCTGCTCAGTGCTTACTGCACAGCTGGCTGTGATAAGTTGCCTGCATTTTAAGACCAGCAAATTAACTTTTTTATGCAAGCCCCTCTTGTAAAATGCCTGTGCTGATGGCAGTGAGACACTTATTTCTCATAAAAGCACCTGCTCCACTCCTTTGAAGGGACGGGCGCAGAGATCCAAATAATTAAATTATTTCTTCACTTTTCTGGGGGAAAAAATAAGGGTATTTTTGAACTTGAAGAGGTTCTCAGAAGGCAAAACTATCTTTTGCCAACCCAAACCCCAGAGGCACGTGCTGAAAATGCAACCTGAACTATCTGCACTCTTGGCCAGCCCATTGGATTTGCCTCCTTTCTGGCCAGAGCAGGGACCATTTCTTCTGCTTCTTGGCCAGCTGGCACAGTAATAGGTGGAGATGGAAATATTTTGGCCATCACCCAGGTGCAAGGTGTGGGGTGAGGAGGGGAGCCATGTGAATCACATCCTTCCAGGAGCAGCAAATTTCCTCCTGGCCCCTTAAAAACGAGGGAAAGTAGGGATTTCATTTCCATCAAAATTTATCCCTGTGACTTGCAGCTTGGTGGGGACAGCCTTGGAGGTGAGTCAATCCCTGATTTGCTCCAGGCTATGATGAAAATTGCTTTGCAAGCCCCAGGGCTTGCAGCTATTGCATGTTCCTCCCTGGAGAGAGCTGCTGGGTTTGTCTCTGGAGCACTCAGGGTTTGTCTTACACAAACCTTTCCTGCAGAGGTTAATGCAGAGTGGGGCTGACCTGGTAATGCCACTTCTGATCTGATGCTTTGATAAGGCTTTCCTGAAGGTAAAAGGTTGGGTTAGGGAATGTTTGAATATGCAAGCTGGGAGGTTTTAATTGAGAAACAATTTTCTTCTGCTTTCACTTAAATAAATATGTTTTCCCACATGGGTTCCTATTCATGTACCAACACATTTCCCCCTGGGAAAAGCCAGTGCTGGCTTTATGAGACATGTCCTTTTGCTAAGCCAGCTCATTTCCCTCAATAGTTAACTGGGTGGGCTTTTTAATGCAGATACCCACTTAGAGTTTTCAGCCTGCTCTGTATGTTTGTTTTAAGAAATCTCGAATGAGCGAATTTGTTGTGACATTCCCTACACTCACAATAAGCAGCACACCCACTGAACCAGAACTAAGTGAGCTGGCAGAGGAGCTTTTGTTTTGTTTTCCAAAAAAAACCAGTTTGAACAAAAAAATGGAGTTTTGAGGAGATAAAAAATATCTGCTTATGAATTTACTTCAGCAGAAAATGTGGGAAAATATTTTAAGACGTGAAATCACTTTCATTTCACAGTATCATTTCAGCTGTATCAAATGCTGATCATTTCTGAATTGCAATTGTAGTTTAGAATTGTCTTTGAGGAAGGAAGAAAAAAGAACAGAGGAGAAATGAGCTGGGCTGAAAAGCTGTTAAGTAAGCCCCTCCATCTGAGATCAAGCAAAAAAATTCAAGATAAGCTTAATTATTTTGTGCATCTTTTGTTTCAGCCACTTAGCTGAATGTCTCTTATTCGTACAGGACAGCTTCTTTCTTCAATTAATTGTAAGAAATCGGTCTGTACACAAGTTAGGGAGTTTGTGTTTGCCTTTCACCTGATGCTCCCTGCAGGTGTGTGTTGGACTTGGACAGCAAGAGCGAGACTCAGAGGTACAGGGATCCTAAAAATCAGCTCTGGACATGTGGACAAGTGTCTCCTGTGGCCCTCAGGCAGGATGAGCTCTGTGCTGTGTCCAGCTGGGTACAGAGGCGCTTCAGGCCATCTGCTGATACTGCCCTGCTCTATCTGTGCAGGCATGGTGGAGCTGCTGGTGGAAGCACTCAGCCCCACATCCCAAATCCTCCCCAGACAATCCACGTGTGCCATCCCACATGGGGCTGGCAGTGCCAGAAGCAGGAGGGCTCCAACGGTGTTGTATTGCACTAAATAGTTTATTTAGTTGTTGCCTTGTCCTGGGTTTGGTATTTTGCACTGAATAGTACGTTTGTATCCTCATGGGATTCCCCTCTCTTATCACACGGCCTTCCCCTCTCCCCCAAAGCCCCATGGTGGTGGTCTGTCCCCATGTTATTCCTCCCCTCACTTTTATCCCATTGGCTGTGGCCCCTCTCCTCTGCCCCCCCTTCCCCTGGGCTTAAAATCTCCCCGGAGGAGAACCCCAACCTCTTCTTTGGGAGGAGACCCCTAACCTCTTCTTCTCCTTTCCTCCTGCTCTCTTGGAACACCTGGAGTGGTACCACAATAAAGTGGGATGCCTGTCCCCAGGAGAGGGATGCTTCCAGTCTTTTACTTTTGTCCTTGTAAGATTGAGAAAGGGGCCAGAGGTTCAGAGCAGGCAGGATCAGACCTCAAAGGCCCCAGAGATCAGCCTGGCAGCTGGCGCCCAACGTGAGGCTCCAGCCCACAGCCCGGGGATGAAGAGTCTCGGGCTCTACTGACTGAGCTAGGATGTGTTGGGTGCTCATCTAGGGACATGACACGAAGGGCTCTGACTCCATCAGGCCATCCCTGGAGCCATATCCCAGAAATGCTAAGAGGCTCAGGCAGGGGGGAAAAGCAGCAGGAAGAGGCCACAGGGCGTGTCAAGCCTGCCCTGTGCATTATGGTTCTGGGGGCTTCTGCTGCTCCAGCTCTGGCAGCTCTTGATGAGCTCAGTGGGAATGGGAAGACTGGTGAGGATAGATCCGTGGGATGCAGAATGGCACCCTCAGAAGGTTTTGGACATGCAGGGAGAGCTTAGTGCTGGACCCAGGAGGTGAAGGAAGGGCTGCCACAGTGCTAGGGCTGTCTTACTGCATGGGCACGGAGGTGAGGGAAGATTCACAGTGAAAATTACACAGAGGGATGCAGGGTACAGAGCCCTGTCAAGAGCTGTCCATCTCCTTGTCTCCAGATGTTGCCCCAATTTTTTAACATTTTCTAAGCCTTCTGATGTTTCCATTCTTGCAATGAACTTTCTCACACAATTGATGTAAATAACTTATTGTTTCGCATTCCTTTACAGGGGAAGAGAAATTTAATAGACTGTTGGTTTGTCCAGTGTCATTGGAGAGGTGGCACTGTCACTCTCCAATCCACTGTCACTTTTAGGAATCTATAAATGTTAGAGTCAGAAATTAAAAATTCTCTTTCCACCTTAGAAGAGCTGCGTGTCCACGTTGTGTTATTTCCTGTCCTATAGAGACATCCATATTCACACCTTCCAGAAGAAAGCTTTTCCTGATGGATGCAACCACATTTGGGAATAAACCCTTGGGTCTTCTAGTAAGGTTTCCCAAAGTGAGACCCCCCCTCAGAGCAGGGATTTCCCAGTGCAGGGGTATCCCTCAGATACAATGCCTTTGATCCCACACCTTGTGGCCTCTGCTTTGTCTCTCTGTGATTATTGCTTCCCTCATGTACATATTCCATGTAAGACACATTGGGGGGACAGTGGCAGCAGGATACACAGGGATTTGAAGAATCCATTAACACTGATAACATTAATTACACTGCAAAACAAAGCATCCATGAAAACATATCCCACGGGATCTAAAGCAAAGATTCATTAGTTGAAGCCAAATAACTCTTCTCCAAGCTGCCTGCCAGGGAGAGCACTCTGTGAGTGGCAGCTGAAGAAAAATTAATTTATTCTGGCCATGAGGAGCCTCTGCTCCTCTCAGAGTTTGTCACCAAAGAGGGACAGAGAGACTGGAACTGCTCAAGTCACCAGCAGCACTGAAAGAATTAAGAAACAGAAATGATTTTTGGTATTGTATAAGGTACCTGCTTGATCCAATAGGGCCTTTAGCATAATGCCAAGTGATTAAGCAGCATGAGTCCCCAGGACACAGGTGATTGCAGCTGGAAATCAGTGCAGAGCATGAAATGCTAATGAAAGCAGAATTACTAGACAGGATTGAATAACTGCTCATAACTGTTTTGCTACTGGGAAGGCATAAAACCCCCCTAGGAAACAGCAATCTGTCCAAAACAAATTTATTTCCTAACTTTCACCAACGAGTAGATGCTGCAAGGCTGGGAGCTGTGGATTTCTAACCCTCACAAAGAGTTGTTATCTAAATTTTCTTTGCTGAAAGTCAGCACTTTCTCCTTAGCAATAAAAACAGCTAATGTGGGCTTGTCTCCTAATTACATTCTTGGCATTAACAGTATCTCCAAATGGCCAGTTTCAAAGGCTTTTTTGATGGGGAAGGGAGAGGGATGAGGATAAAATTTCTAGTTTTTGTAAATTTGGGGCTGTTCTGCTTTGTCTTAGTTTGTCCAGTGAGCAAAAAGCTGAAAGTCTGGCAGGAGCTTTTATTAAAAAATCTCCTAGAGCTCCAGAAAAGACCTGGCTCTGAACTCTCCTGGCATTGAAGAGGTGTCTGCAGAAATCCGTCCCACAGGCAGGAGAAGATCTCTGGGTCATACCCCAGTCACACCTGGGTCACAATTCAGCTGTAGGGGGAGCATGCAGGGAAGAGGAAATCCAGGCTGCAGGTGTTTTCTCTGAGAGAAAAGCAAAAATCTCTGTGGCAAAGTCCAGTGACAGCAAAGACAGGGATCAGCCTGGGGTTCGAGCAAACAATTCTGGACATCTTTTTCTACAGTGCTCAGGATTAGGTTGCAGAAGTTAGTTTTCTTTCCATGGCTCTGTGGGTGACAGAACCAATGCAGGAACTCTATTTTTCCAAAGAAAGGAAGAACTTCCTTCTCCCAAAAGAAGCTTGGAATTAGATAACACAGGTTTTCTTTGACCCAGATACAGAAGGGAGCAAAGCTGAAGGTGAAAAATGAAGTAAAGCTTGGGTGGTGTGGAGTGGGCAGGAAGAGCTCTTCCAAGGCTATTTTTACCCTTTTGGCACCCACCTTTTCTTGCTGTGAGTGTGGTTCTCTGTTCTTCTTCCTTAGAGAAGGAAGCAGCATGAGGATGCTGGACATTCACAAAGGTCTTGGAACAGCATCTCACACCAAAAATACCCAGGAAGGGCCAGCTGGACAGCAGCCAGAGTGACAAAATCCTTGGAAAGTGAAGTAATGGGGAGGAAAATTGTTTGGTAATGCTATTTCTTTTTAAACAATTCTATTTTCCAGTCACCTGCTGGGATGGCTGGGGCTGAAGATCCTCAGATATGTGAAAAACAGAACAGAAAGAGGGGGTAAGTGAGCAGGTGGATGGATAGGGGGATGGGCAAAGCCATGCTAGTCTCCAACTAGTGCAGGTGTTTTATCCATGGAAACTTGTCCTCAGAGTGCCCAAAAGCACAGGGTGGGAGTGTTAATGCAAAGTGCATAAATAGACATGAGCCATGGAACAGGGCATGGGCAGATTGGAGACATTTCTTCATCACGTCTGAGTGGGTTTAGTAGAAAAGAAATAACTTTATTCTACAAGCCCAAACAGCAGCAGCAGCAGCAAACCCAGGGTGTGCTGTACCTCTGGCTGGGCAAAGCAGGAGGTCAGAGTTTCCTGTTCTAGCAGGGAGAGGGGTGCCAGGCTGAGGATGAAGAGGATCTGTCAACCCCTGGATTTCATCATGTTGTTGAAATGGATGGCAACTGGCCATCTTCCATCTGGATATCAGTCCAATTCCTTGCTCTGCCACTTGTGCAAAGCAGGCTCAGAAGTCACCTGGCAGCCTGGACATGAAGGGTATAAACCCTGGGCATGAGATGGGCCATGATTAAGGGCTGAAGGGACCAGAAAACCCAAAATCCACCCAAGCCCTTGTGCTTCTCATTACCTTGTGGTGTCCTGGAAATAGCCAGGAGGAAACAAAACACCTGGCATACTGATGGAAATTTGATAGCCTAAGTCTGGGCCATCCATAAGTGTAAGCTGCTTATGCTACTCCTTGAAAGGATTTCTGAGAGGAGATTTATAGGAAGTTGGGAGCTTCTCTGGCACTTGGGGAAGATGTATAAATGCATGAGATTGCCAAAAATAGCCCAGAGGCTTTCCAAAACATAAACAAGCAGACTTCACTCAAGCTCACCAGGAAAACAGAATGGATTTTTCTGCAGATGGGTTTGCAGTTTATGAACTCCTTGGAAAGACAATGACTTCTGGCCCATCCATCCAAGTCAGAGCCCCTCAAGACAGCTGAAAACACACCTAAACTGGCTTATTTCCAGAGGCATTCACAGGGAAAAGAGAGACTGCCTTCTCTCAGACAAGAGTCAATTGCCTTGCAGTTTGGGTCTTAAGACTTGTGGAAATTTGCCAAGATGCTGTAGCATAAGTGCTGATGGGACTGGCAGATGATCTGGGGAAATACTCAGCAAACTGAGCCTCAGTTTCCCCACTCTGAAGAGTTTCAAGCCTCACTGGAGGCACTGTGGAAAGCAAAGTTGCACCTGTCCTTTCTGTCAGCAATTTACCACGTCTGAACAAAGGTGCAGAGAAACTTATCAGTGCAGAAAGCCTGAGCTGCTGTGACAACAACTTACACAAATCAAGTTCTCTGACGCAATTCTGAACAAGCACTTGGGGTAGATTATTCCAGCTTCCCTTACTCTGCAACAATGACTAATGCAAGGTTTAGGTCATCTTTAAAACAAGGCTTTCATACTGCTGTCCGTGGCACTGAAACCACTGAGATTGATTGCAGATGCAGCAAGCAGCCTTGACAAATGAATGTTCCAAGTATAAACATTTGGAAAGTCAACAAAGGTAATAAATCTGTGCAGCGTATGGGGAAAAAATAGCTGAATAAAGGGTTTTTGGGGATGTTTGGCCTGGACACTGCAGAGCTCTGACAGTTCTGGAAACAGCTATCATTATTATACATTGCTTTTGATTGCTTTATTTCATCACACAGACCCACAGGCAAGGCACGATGTGCTGCAGTGGGCATTTAACCAGGAGATGGAAAAAAGTGTGGGATTTTTTTTGCTTTTCTCCTGCCTGGTTTGCCTAGGAGAGCAAGGTTTTTGAAAGGGGATATTAGTGTCCAAGTCTCATTTTTGAACTGATCTATGAACAAAGCTGAAAAGATTTTGCAAATACCTAAAGGTGCATCCTTAGGCTTTTGGGGAGCCCAGAAGGATCAGATGAACCAATTGGCATCTAATCCATGGGTGCTTTTAAGATATCTCAAAAGCTTTCCTGCATCTTACAGCATTCTTAAAGATCCAAACTCCAGCTGACCAGAGCCTTAGCTAATTCCTGAAATAGAAGTTTGGCCATTTTCAGATCTGATGGTAAAGCTGCTCTGCAAACCAGGATTTCTACACAAGATGCAGAGGTTCAAAAATGCATGCTTACAGTTCCAGATCCTTGCATCATTTCTCAGAAGAGCTCAGCCACAAAGATCTCCCCAGCAGAGCCAAGGAAAAGTGAAGTTGCACTTGGTAGCAGACTCCATCCCAGAAATTTAATAACATTTATTCTTCTGGGCATGTCAGAAATTATAGGCTCCAATCTGGTGCTCCTGAAGTCACTGGAGAGAGGACAATTAGCACTAAGCTGTCTCTGTGAGTCCAGTATTGCATTATTAAAATCTTCATTGCCTCTGGATTTAGGGACACTGCCTTGCAGTCATCCCAGCGATACAAAAATCTTCAATGACAAATGTCAACAAACGGCACAGAATTAGAGTACTTTGTTAGCAACTTGTTCTAGTTTTTATTTTGCTTCTCCCCGCTCCTCCCCTGCCGTCCCGCAGCCCCCACCCCCCCGCAGGAGTTTCCATGGAAACAGGATGAACGGGTTCCTCTGCATCCTCTACTGGGATTCAGGCAGCAGCAGCACAGATTCTCAGAGCCTTCGTTGTAAACAAAAAGAACACCTTTGCCAAAATCAGTGTTTCACCTGAGAATAACACGAGCAAGCCGCCACCCTGCCCAGGAAGGAGTTGGTGCTTTCTGCCCCAGCTCCAGAGGTGCTTTCTCCAGCAGGAGCAGGGGATGTGGGCACACACAGCCACTGACCCACAGCCACGCGTGCCAGGATGCACAGAGCAGTGGCAAACTGCTGTGCCTGGCACTGAGCACAGACATGCCCTGCAGAAGCCAGGACAAGACAAACTCTGGCAGGGCTGTCCTGGAAAAACTCAGCAGAGCTGGAGAGGAAGCGGCCCCGTTTCCCTAAAAATCCACGCAGGGACACAAGGGGAGTGGCAGTGCCTTCAAGATTTCACCTCCCATCTGTTCATACAGCTCTTAACTGGCACATTTCTGGGTATTTTGAGACAAAGCCTCGGCTTGTGTTTTTATTAAATCACGATAATTGCATTTGAGCTGGTGTCTTAACCGAGGAACTTGTATTAAGTTTCTGTGTAGCACTTAAAGAAATAATTTAGTTGTAAGATCTATTTTTTATTTATGGATGACTCTTGTCAAGAATAAACTTTACTTTTAATGTCCACATGGTCAAAAATTTGAGGTCAATGGCTACTCTTACTCTTTGCTGCCACTTTTCAAAGCCAACAGCTACAGTGATTTTTAAAAGGTGTCTTGACCAAGTTCAATAAATTCTGCTGGTTTATGATAAGTATCCTAAGTAACTCACACTTCCACTTCTTCCACCTCCACTTCCATTTTCTTTAAATGGAAGTTCCTTCCTTTTAAAAACATCAGTAAAGTGCAGTGCACTATGACATCAGCCTCTGCAGACTTGAAGGCACCAGTTCATACACTGCAATACCTACAAAGCACAAAGGATTCCACTAAACAAAATTAATAGTGACATTCTGCCAATTATGGTCCCTTCAAAGCTAAAAACTCCAGTTTTCTGAGCAATGCCAGGAATGCTTACAGGGATTGGACTCTTCACAACTTATTAGCTGCTACAATTTTCATCTTTTTCAATGGGTGCAGAAGTAAGCCTTGTGTCTTAACAGAAGATTTACATACATGATAAATGGAAAGGAAAGGAGGAAACAAATTAATTCTGATTTGTGACTCTACCTGGAGGTCATGAGCTTGCCCAAGACATCTAACAGCATCACAAAAAATAGCCAACTCTTAAAATGCAGTCTGCCCAGAGTCCTGACCCCACCTTTTGATTTTATTTTCTGAAATCCAATATATCCATTTGCTACTGTCAGTCATTCCCTCAGAGAATGACCCTGTTATTCCAGGGAAGCCCCAGACACAGGAAATTCAAGCAGACAGAGCCCGGTTACCCACTAGAACTCTATGGTTTCTTTGCACAAGGATGAATAGTTTTCTCCCAGAGCTGCATTTCCTACTCTCTCTCTTTGCTGGTACCTCCAGCTGCCTCCAGCTACCTCCAGGTTTCTCCACAGCACCCTGCCCAACCAACTGTAAAAATCTCATGCCACACTGCTGGAATGCTGCACCTGCCTTCAGCCATGGCTCCATGACAGCAGCAGCTCCCTCTGCTCTAAGGGTGGAAACCCAAACCCTCTGGATTACTCGGAATCCAGGCACGGCTGCTGCCCAGAATTTTTTTTCCATTTTCCCCCAGTTCTGTGTCTGGATGCAGACTGCTGCTCCTTCCCTAGACAATCTGCTATGTGGAGATCTCAGTTCTGCCAACCACTTGTGCTGTGTTTGTAAGCTGCAGGTAATTTCTGTTCCTCTCTCTGGGAAGGTTTTAATATTAAGATGCCAACATTTTGGTCTGGAAATGACTGCTAAAAACCATTTTGCTCTGTTTTGCTAAAAAACCATCTGCAGATGAGAGCTCTGTTCTACATTTCCACCTTCTGTGTGCCTGCCAGGTGACCTCTTTTGTTTGACAAATGGTTCATCATGGCTCCAAGACACGCAGAACATCCCTTTTGCTCACAGATCCTGTTCTGTCTGTGAACCTTCAGCCTCTGTGCCTTGCTTCCCACAATTCTTTCTCTCGTTAAGGTTTTATCTCTTGATTATCCAGTCTAATTTCAAACTTAACCTGCTGCAAATTTTCCAGGACAGCTCATCCCCTCATAATGATCTGGTAAAGCTGTGACAGGCATATTTATCCAGAAGAAGCATCTGATTCCCAGGAAAGTTAATGAGCACTTCTGCTTTGCCACAACAGTGTAATGCAAAGTACACATCCCACTGCTAAATGAACTGACATATCACCTTCCTGATAAGAGAACACTACAATGGTGTTCAGCTTCCCTCAGTAATATCACAGCTAATGATCCAGTTCTTTATAAGGCTGCATTGGTATGGGAACATCCAAGACATCACCATTTTTATTTACTGGGACCTGGACTCTCCTCCATCCTCTGCCGAGGGGTTTGCATTTCAGTGACAGCTCTAAGATCAAGCACATCCTTTATTCCCTAAAACTGCCCCTGCTGGCCAGTGAATACCATGATTAAAGACCACCAATCCCTTGCTACAGTGCTTTATAGATGGAAAGCCACAAGCTTTTCTTTCACTGAGAAAACAGAATGCCAAACTTCTTTTCCCAACTAAGTTACCTGCTCTCATTTCCTGTTCAAATGACAAAAACCAGCACAGCCTTTGCAGAGCTCCCAGCTTTCCCTTTTCCTTCTCCATGCTGGAGGGACTGCTGTGATCTTCCCTGCTCATATCCAAGGCCATTTTCACAAATGCCTCCATCACCAGACCTCAGGCACATTCCACACTCTGTTCTCTGTGGTTGCCCCATTCCAGGTGCCTCACATCATTTTCACTGCCTTGGATACCTGTTGGTCCTGGCAGATTTTTAACGTTCCAAGTCATGATTTTGCACCTGTAATTGCACTTTTTGTTCCCATACCATCTCTTCCCCTGGATTTCCTTTAAGGGTGATTGCTCTGCAAGAAAGTTCAGCATCATCATCCAGCCAGCATTTCCTCCCCATACTGAGGTTGTTCTCTATCTCATCAATAACAGACAAAATTTTTCTTTATTTTTTTTTTAGTAAAATCTGTTTATATTGTGGGCAGATTCAGTTGGTTCTGGTTGGGGGGTTTTTTTTTTAGTAGGTACTACTTTTTTTTTAGTAGGTACTACTTTCTGCCCCAAATCAAGAACTTTGGGCAGGAAGCTGCTGCTTGCAGTCCTCTGGAGAATGGATGCCAGAATTTGTCTGTGTGTCCTGTGAAACAAAGACTTCAAGACATACCTTGGCACCAGCAAATCCATATCAATTTTCACACTTTAAGTAATGCCCAAGGCTAAAATACCGTGCTGGACTACAGCTTGCAGAAGGCCTTTGGTTTGAAGCATCCTGTCACACTCACTCACCACTTTTAAAACACTCACCAAACTATTCTGCTTCCTGGGCTAGCACAACAGCCTGCTCACAGCACTTTGGGGTTTAATGTCAATCAAGATCCCTTGAAATTAATTCAAGAAAATTTCATTATTCATGCTGCTCTTCGGGTTGTCACTACTGGTAGTTTATACTGTGTTCATGAGCAATAAAATACAGCTTTCTACTCCAGCAGTTTAGGCAGTCCCCACTCCTATCTATTTACTCTATACCATGATCACCATTTCTTGTCATTTCATTAAAGTACAGGAGGTTTGTAGGGCTGCTTTATTTTCTGTTATGATGCTGTTAAAATTCCAGAAACACAGTGTCAGAAAAGTGTTGGGTTTTTTTTTTTTTTTCTGGTGATTTAGTTGATGGATTTTTTTTTCTTGCTTACTTGTTTTCTCTTTTTTTTTATCCCTTTATCTTTAATCTGCTATAGAAGTTCTCCCAGCTCCAGGTGAAATTTCTTAACTCTCTACCAGCAGTGCTGCTGGCACACAATTAAATCTTCCTTAGCCGATGTACTCCAAGGCTTTTAGAGGTCAGATATAAAAAAGATCTTCTGTCATTCTCTTCTTAACTGATTGCATTTCCTCTCTCAGATAACAGAAAACTTTTTTTTTTTTTTAAACAAAATCCCTCTTTGCTTTCATTGCTTGCTGACAGCTTTCCTGGAACTGTAGTGTCTACTCTAAGTTAATTTCTTGGACAGCTGAAATCACAGAAGTTCACTCCTCTCCCCCACTACTCTTTCACACTGTTGGATCTTTGCTGTGGCCTAACAGCCACAAAAGGCTGGAATAAAAGTGCTGGAATATCTTCCAGGAAGCCCCATTTTCCTGCAGACTTTTTCTCTCTCCTGGGAGGTGAGCCCAGTACCAGCAGAAAACACCCAAAGATTTCATCACATTCCAAACTGCTGTAGTTTTCCTGGGGCTCTGTCTCAGGCCCCCTCAAGCCTGGCTCCTTGCCCATGAATGGTTTCTGCATGTTTACTTACCTTGAAAGGATTTCTCCTCCATCCATTCCCTTCTTCCCTTGAAAACCATCCAAGCCCATGGCTTTCGCAATATCCTGCACCTGGAGCCTCACCAGCCATGCTGGATGGTGTTTATGTCCTGACAGTTTTTACATCCACCTCCTTTTGGTTTCATGTGTTGCTTCTTTTGCAATTTGAAAGTTAAGGGAAATCCAGCCAATCCCTACCCACATTTCCATGACCTGTCAGTCATCTCTCACTCTCTGCCCTCCTCCCCAGCCACCAAATCTCACAGTCTGCTCCCAAACCTCCAGAGCCTGCAGTGTTATTGCTATTTCAGGTGAAAAAGTGGAGGAGCAAGCCCCTGATGCACAGATAAACTCCCCTTCAGTGGATGAGCCAGTGGAAAACCATTAGTGTGTGCCCTGTTTAATAGAGATGGGAGATGCCAAGGCTTGGGGACAGTCCAAAAAGTGAGGTCAGATGTGAATCACAGTGGGTCTGCCCAGTTATGGGGAGAAAGTGATGCCTAGGGGCCAGGGAGAAGGAGGAGGGAACACTGATGAGCAGAAAAAGGTCTGTGATGTGTGGGACAGAGAAAGAGAAGGAACAAACAGCAGACAAAACAGCAAATGGGATGGAAAGCTAGAGAACTGGAGGAAATTCCTGGTGCCAGCACCACTTTCTCTCTTACAAAAGAACCTGAACAAAAGAGAAAAGGAACTTTTACCTTGGACTGACTTCCAGCATTTGTGGCACTTAATAGACTGCAGATGGACTTAGTTTCAATTGTACCAAGTGCCTTCAACTCACAGCCTGCCAACTCTCTCAGCTATCAAGCTGTCCTCTTTAGGATGAATATAAGGGCAGAGATTTCCACTCCTCTGGGAAAAAGCTATTAGATGCTCTTTATTGAGGAGAATTTGACAGCTGGATAAAACCATTTCAGCAATGACCTTTCCCACTTGACTCCTCCTGGGACTTTCTTTGTGAATTCCCACTCACATCAGTAACACACCAGGGTCTCATCCTGCTGAACTTGCCAGAATCCTCAGCAGCTTTCTGACTTTCCATTCGTGGTCCCTCCTGCAGGTTTCCTCAGGACACAAAGACAACCTCTCCATCCAAGCTGTGCAAGCCCAACCCTGCCAGGGAAGGTGGGGTGTCCTCCCTCTGTCCGTGGGAGTGTCCTGTCACCCTCTGCAGCATCACAGAGCCCAGGGGTGTGCAAGGAAGGACGGTGTGACCTGGAAACCTCCTCAGATTGCATTTATCTGCTGACAGGGAACCAGAGTGGTGGCATCATTCACATTGCTGCCATGTCTATTTCTCATTCTGGGAAGCAGAGCAAACAAATTAATCGAATTTCACTGCACCACTGGCATGTAATAAACTCATCTGATTGTTAGTCTCTCTCAAAAAGACCCAGTCCCTAGAGTCAAGATAGGACAGAGCTAAACCTTGGGAATCGGGCAGGAAAAGGAGGTTCCTTGGATGCCACAAATCCAGAAGATACAGAAAAGACCTCACCTTTTCTAGATATTTGTTTTTCAATTCATAACTGGCTAAACCAATACCTTAATTAACAACTGATTTATAAATAACCAGTATATAATAAATAAATAAATAATTTATTATAATAAATTAACCTCTTGAATCAAGACCACCTGAGTCAGGATGTCAGGAAACATCCCAGAAAGTACTGTGTACTTCAACTCTGTCCTACTCATTAGTCTCTCTCCCAAAAGACAGACTGATAAATGTATGCAGGGAATTCCTCTCAGGAAAAGAAAAAAAAAAACAACACCAAAAAAACCCAACCAACCAACAACAACAACCAAAAAAAAAAAGAAAACTAACCAAAAAAAAAAAAAAGGAAGTGTCATAAGGTCAAATTGCAGTGTGTAGTGGTCACCACAGATCCCACAGTCCTAGCACTGGAAAAATAATCTGGATTTTTTTTTTTCTGGAAAATAATAACCCAGAAAAAATAATCTGGATTTTTTTCACTTAATGACATGATTTTCACTAGCTATTTTGAAAGAGAACAGATATTCTTTCAGAAAATGTAAAAGAATAAAAAAAGGGGCAGTAGGAGCAGATTACAGCTCCTGGGAGGCTGTTGGGACCCCCAAGTCATAAACTGTGCTGAGCCAAGCTCTGAGGAACAAGGAGGCAGATTCAGATCTGGGACTTCACATCCAGGACTGTAAAGATGGGCTGAGGCTGGAGCAAGAGTCAGGGATTTCCTCCCCAGCATCAAAGGGAGGAGGGTAGCAAAAACAAAAAAAAAAACAGAAAGAAACCCCAAAATAGCAAACTGAATCTGATGTCTCATATTATTAGCATCACTATATTTGGGTGTTAAATAAAAGAGGGAATTGCTGCAAGAACACAATTTTACTGTTTCTAAGCAGTCTTAACGGAGAGCCAGAAGTAATAGAGGAGATGTGGTTCCATTTTCAACCAGACCCTTCAGAAAATCAGCAGTTCTCAAAATAAAGGAAATCATTCTCAGCATGGCTGATTTACATTAGTACAAGATGGAGCAAAGTTTAGTTTTTAAAATCAAACTTGACAGCTGAAGTTGTAACCCCACTTCAGCAAAGGGAGGGGCTGAAGAACAAGATCTGCTCCCATCCAAAATTTAAGTTTGGAAGGATATGAGAGTTCACAGCAGGACCTGAATTGTCCCTCTGTTTGCTTATCCCCTGGCCTGCTGGAGGGACTGGGCCAGAAAGTGAATCTCTCTGTTTACTCAGGGGTATCAGCAGAGAAACTGAAATTATTTATCTAGCTTATGGAGGTCTGCAGAGATCAGAGCTGAACCTGAAATTGTCTGTCAGCCCATCTGTGCCTCAGCAGCACAAAGGCCCAGAGGGATCAGTACCAGATTCAGAATTATTTGTCTATTCACTTCCCAGCCTGTTTACTTTCCCAGCTCTGAGATGGGAAGCAGACCAGCAGAACCATGAAGTGCATCTCAGGCTGGGTCAGCCTGCTCCTGAGTGCTGCAAAATGCTACCAATTGTCACAGCTGCAGTTGTGGGAGCCTTCAAAATTTACAGTGAAATTGCTAAAATAAGCTCCTTTAATGATGTGCAGGACCACTGCACATTTATAAAGAGGTACCACATGGGCCCATTTGTGCATTTATTCCCAGCCTCTCACTCCACCTGATCCCATCAGCATTTCCTCAAGTGCCTCCCTGCCCCGAGGGAGTGGGGAGGAAAGGCTGTGGGGTCTGGTGGTGATGTTTTTTATTGTGAATAAGAGATCCTCTTTCCCTATGGGATATTTATTAGTGGCCTGTTTCTGGGGCTCCTCAAATAAAACCAACAAGCACCTCATGTTTGGTTTTTTCCGGAAAGGAAAGCAGGAGCGTGGGGCCAAATCCCTGCAAGGGATGCAATGAACCACTGCAAGTCTGTGGGTTTTTTGTCACCTCTTGTGTGAGAGGGGGGCTACAGGTGCTCAGTGTCACAAAATGCCATTTTTGCCTGACAATTGCAACTTGTCTGGCAGGTGAAAAGGATGGATCAGGAGGATTAGAGAGCTGCTCACACAGGACACCCAGCTCTGTCTGTCATTCTGTTACCTCTGTTTCACTGCATTTCTCTCGTGGAGGGACATCTCTCTTTGAGGAGAGCCAAGGCTTATTGTAGCCACCCTCTATCAATCATGTCCAGAAAATAAAGTGGCATTCTTCTTGCCAAGTACTTATCAATGCCCATTTTCAACCACCTCAAGGAAAAGATGCAATTCCTGCTCCTGTAAGTGTTAAAGGAGCAGAAGTACCTGGCAGTAAGCAGGGAATTTGCTCTCCTGCCAAGGTTCCACAGGCACTGAGGGGTGTAAGCAGCTGGTGATGCTCTTTCAGGCCACCCAAAGAGATTTGGCTAGCCAATGCTGAAAACAAAAGCCATAATAATGTTTTTCTTTCCATGACAGTTCTCTGCTCTCTCTCAGCTCTCTGTGACAACAGAGCTCCTCTGGATCCAGTCACTAAAAAAGTAGAATTGTGCACATGCAGGACTATCACTGAGACTGGGGCCAGAAGGGAGTGCTGGACTTAAAGACACTTTTCTGTTTGAAAAAACTCCAGTGGTGAGAAATGGTCAATCATTGAGCAGCTGCTTCAGGGGAAATTCAAATGCTATATAAGGAGAGCAGAAATGGTTCCAAATGGTTCAGCTTTTGTAAGAGTCACAGTGAATCACATCTTTGACAGCAGACAGCTGCAACACCTATTGATCAAAAAAAAAATAGAAAGCCATACCTGTATTGATTGGCCATTTGTTATTTGAGATGTGTTTTAAAGCCAGTGGAGGAGGCAAGCAGAGCTTTAGCATTCCTGCATGAGAGAAGGACTCTTATTTCCCTGGGGAGCCCCAGTGCAGGCCAAACAATGGGAGCACAGCCAGATGTGCCAACAGCTGGGCAGAGCTCTTCCATCTGCATTTCCTGAATTTTGACTCCTTCTGCCATCCCCAAAAAGCTTCCAGAGAACTTCCCTGATCCAGGCACCCCTGCTCCCATCCCAGGTATGTTGATTTTCTGGGACCCCTGTCAAAGGGAGGAATGATGAATCTGACTCCATGTTCTCAGAAGGTTAATTTATTATTTTATGTTACTATATTATATAAAAGAATGCTGTACTAAAGCTACACTAAACCATACCAAAGAACAGAGAAAGGATACGGACAAAAGGCTAAAATGATACCAAAGAAAACTCATGACTCCTTCCAGAGTCCTGACACAGCCTGACCTTGATTGGTCACTAAGTCAAAAACAATTCCCATGAAACCAATGAAACAACCACCTGTTGGTAAACAATGTCCAACCACATTCCAAAGCAGCAAAACACAGGAGAAGCAAATCAGATAATATTGTTTTCCTTTTCCTCTGAGGCTTCTCAGCTTCCCAGGAGAAAACTCCTGGGCAAAGGGATTTTTCAGAAAATGTGACAGTGACACAGGTGTGCTTTGTGAAAAAACAAAGTGTGTGCACATCTCTGTGTGCTGCACATCCCTGAGAGATTCCCTCCTGTCCCTTTGGCACAGGACAGGAGGCTGCAGCAGAGGACCTGTGACCAAGGCAGGGGAAAGAGCAGCACAGGGCACCTTTCCGAGGAGAATCACTTCTGTTATTAACCAAAACATTGCAATTTTCAGCTGAACTGTTACCAGTATTCAAATCTGCACCCTTCATTTCCCTGTCTCTTGTTCCAGACTCCCAGGCAGGCCAACAGCAATGAAACATTTACGAATGAGGGCAAGAGGTGTGGAAAACCACAGGGTGAGGGTGGAAAAGCAGTGCAATCATTTTTGTTTAATATTAATATACTACTGAAAGCTGGCTAGTAGGCATGGGACAGACAAAATGTAAATGACTTTAATGTCATGAAGCAGCTCCCAGCAGGATGCAGAAGCCTTACCCTAGTGGAAGGGAATACATGCATATTCAAAGCCTTTTACCAAAGTGGTGAAGAAAAGAGAAGCAATACTTTCTTTTGACTTGGAATTTCCACTTCTGTTCAGCTGGGAATAGAGGCATAATTAATCAAAGTATTCAAATAAGTATCTTTCTGCCTTACTCAGAGCTGTGCAAAAAATAATTTTTCCAGTTCAGCAGCTAAAACAAAATAACAATAGTAGAAACATTTTTAAGATTTCTGAAATGAAACTTCAGGCTCCCTCAAGTATTTTCAGTGAGCAGAGATATTTGATTTAACTGAAATAAGGTGGTGACTCCTCACGCTAAGTGCTCTTTATTTATTTTAAACACACAGAGCTAAATTTGTCCCCAAAAGGTTCTTCTGAAGGAAAAAAAAAATAAAAATCAAAACAGATCTCCTGAAGGAAGTATCCAAATTAACAGTTCTGGCCTAATGAAGAGAAACAGATCCTTCCAGACAGGGTGGGTCAAACCTGAGCCTCCCTCTGCCATTGCCAGGCTCATCTGTGGAAGAGCCAAGGGATGCTCTGCACTTCATTCACCTGTGCCCAGTGATGAAGCCCCTGAAGAGACAGTGGGGTGGATCCAGTGGGGGGTGTTAAAATTTCTGGTAAAAAGTGACCACGTTTGGAAATGAGACCCTCTGCACATGTTGCTGGCAGTGCAGGATTAACTCACAGCTCCCCCAGGGGCTGATCACCTCACCAAAACTCCACAGACCCAAAAATCATAGAGCAGCTCTGCATGCCAGGAAAAGTTCCAAGTGTGGCTGCCAGTTCTCCATCACCATGGGAATTCTGCCTGCTTTATTTGGGTGGCACAAAGTCAATGTAAGCATAGTACATTTTATTAAAGCAATTGATGTATTCAGTGTGAAACAAGCTGATTTTCAGGCACACACACCTCCCTGTCTTTGGGTCTAGGTTATAAATGCAAGCTGCAGCACTAAGAACAAACTGAGAATAACTGCTCAATTTAATTTTAGGCTTTAATTTGATTCATTAACTTGGTGACACCTTGGGCCAGGAAAGGTATTTGGTACCCAGGAAGTGGAGGAGGAACATTTTTAGCATGAGGAGAAGTAAAAAAGTCATTCAGTCCTCTGGGAAAGAGAGGGAGAGAGAAAATGAGAGCAGCAGGTAATTTATTGCTGGTTTAACAAGAAGCTATAAGCTGAGAGGAGGGGATAAGAATTATAAAGTGCTGTAAAAACAACATCTCTATCGAGGCCCTGATGTTCAGTGTCCAGAGTTATGAGTTGCACTTCCCTGGCTTGTTTCTTGCTGCTCCTATTTCAGACATGAAGAAGGACCTGGGAGCTCTAAAAGCTTGTCCCTTTTACTCACCTCTGCGAATTGCTCCCATAAAAAATATTACCTTTCCTGACAAGTCTTGCCTCCAGAACATCCTCAGAGCCTGGCTACTCCCAGCAGAGCAGAGCAGAGCTCAGGGCTTGGTCCTGGAGCCTGCCACAGGTAGGATCAGGGAGGTGGTGGCTTTGCACATATTTATTTACTTATTTATTTGCACACATATTTAGAAAGGAAGTGGCAAATCCCATGGAGATGCTGCTTTACACTGCACAAAAGTTCATTTTTTCCTGGAAGCTGCAACTTCCCACAGACCTTGTCTTAGGGATCTACTAAAGGCAGATGGGCATGGGGCAGGCATCCTGGAGATCCTGCCTCCTAAAAGTCACTGCCTCCTATTCCCTGAAAGAGCCTTAGAGCTCCAGACACCCCCACTCCTCTTCCCAGTCACCGATTTGAAGTGTTCTGGGGCTCTTTTGTCCAGCTCCAGATCTGACAAGAACACCCCCACACATCCTTAAGAAAATGAAGATGTTAGTGAATTAAATTCTTAGCTCTCACAAATGTCCTCTGATACCTTTGGGGACACAATGGTCCTGATTCTCATTCACACAAGGGGCTGTTTTTGCTTCTGCACTAAAAGAAATTGCTATCTAGGCTTTGCTGTAAATCCAAATTAGGCCCCTAATGCTGCTGCTGGGGAGAGGATTAAATTTATCACAAGCAATTGGTATGTAATATTTTGTATTCCCCAAGCAAATCCTTTCAGAGCAGAATGAAAGCCCATACATTGTGTATGTAATCCAAATGGAAGGACCCTTTTTCTTCATGTTAGACAAAATATTTAAAAAAAAAAAATAAATTGACTCCTTTACAACTTTCCTATATTGATAGATGTTTTATAATTTATTTTCATGCCAAAAAGATGCCAAAAGAAAACAAACAAAACTAGTAAAAATAATTACCAAGGCTTCCCATGGATCCAGAGCCTGATTTATTCATTAGAGTGACAAATAACCCTGAAATTGGCTCAGCTGGTCAGAGCAGGGTGCTAATAATGCCAAGACTGTGGGTTCAATCCCACATGGGCCATTCACTTAGGAGTTGGACTTGAAGATCCTTCTGTGTCCTTTCCAACGTGCTCTTCACCAAGCCCTCAGCCCCTCTGTCCCTGTGCAGAGCTCACAGCCCAGCCTGGCTCCCTCCCTTTTCCTCTCCCTCCTTCTCTCCCTTCTTCTCTCCCTCCTCTTGCATGGAGGCAAGTCAAAATAACTTGTCAGCAGTCCAATTGCATTCCACTGCTTCCTATTTATTCATGCTGACTTCTGAACCAGACACAACAAATACGCCCACCTGAAGCTCTGAATGCCCCCCCCTAGGATGTACAGCACATGGTAATCAATAAATGTGCAGAACCTGCTGCTTCCACTGCCAGAGGCTTGGAAAATCCACATTCACTTCCTCCAATTCCTACTTCAGTCCTACTTTGGTTCATTTCTATTTCATAACATCCAGGCTATTGGGAGGGAGGTATCCTAGAAAGCTCTACTTCCCAAAAGATAGTCTAAATCTTCTTTATCTTGCTTCTGGGTTTGATCCTGAACATACAAAAGTCAAAGCAAAAGCTGCCAGAGGTGGCTGAGAGCAGCTCTGAGGGTCAAGGGTGAAAACCACACTCCAGAACCTAGTCCATGCTTCAGTTTTGGAAAGCCATTTTGACAGCAGTAGTTCAAAGAGTTCCTTAGCTGTCTTAAGAGAAAAAAAAAAAATCAGAAAACAAAGCAAACCCCAAAGAAACAGCAAACAAAACACATAGGCAGAAAAGGAAAAACCCACCAGAAGAATTTCTTCTTTTCAAAAACTGACAGTGCAATCACAGAGGTGTTCCCAACCACGCAGCTGGATTTATGCTCTGGAAATACTGAGCAGCTTTTTGTTTCACCCCCGACCTGAGGGAAAAATCAGATTCAAGTCTAGTACTGGGAGTCCCACAGCTAAAGGCACTGAGAGAACACTGCTAGTTGTCCCTGTAGAATTAGGAGCTGAGAAATTCTCCAACTGTTTCAGGCAGGTTGCACCCAGCCTCCCTCAGAGCTTCAGCAGGTATCAGAGGCACACGCGTGCTAGAAATTAATTTATGTCCTCAAACTAATTTATATCACCAAACTAATTTGTATCATCAAGCTAATTTATATCATCAAGCTAATTTATATCATCAAACTAATTTATATCATCAAACTAATTTATATCATCACTGTAAGAGGCACCAGTGCTTGGACAAACACTTAATCTTCTGTTCTTGCAGAAGCCAGTTTTGGGATGAGGCAAAAGCATTTATATCCAGTCCAAAGGGCTTTTAGGTTTAAAGCTCTGGTCACTGGAGGGATCTAAAGATCTGTGGGGTTTCATTCATTTGTAGTTGCTGTGGTTGCCTCTAAAAGCCAAGGAACAGAGCAAGCTCTGGGTGTGGGAGCTTTCAGAAATGTCAAAGGAGGTTCCATTTTCAGAAAGAATTATCTTTACAAATGCCTAGCAGAGAACAAAGCGAGCAAAACGAGAACCCTGCTTCAAACATGTGAATTACAGATCCCTTGATCATTTTTATCTGCCCATTCATCCATTCCCTCCCCAGGGAGTTTTGTACTGCAATCTGAGCCCTCAGATGTGTCAGGAATACCAGGTGGCAGCATTAATATGCTCCCCTATTACCAAACCAGTTGCAGGTGCTTGGAGGGAGCAAAGATTTCATCCTTTCTGTGTGCAGAACACTGCTCAGCCACAGAGATTCAAACCTGAGGAATACTCAGGCAGACAATCCTGCTCCACTCAGCTTCTTCAGCACAGAGCAACCAGCCCATGCATAATTGTTAATGGTGCTGTTAAAACTTTCATGGTGTTGTTTGCCAGACGAAAACGACTCGTTCATCCCACTGCTCACAGCTTCCACTGCCAACACTGCCGTGGGGCAAGACTGAAAAGAAAATGAAGGGAAGGCACATCCCACCCCCAAAACCTCCCTGATCTCAGGTCTTTGCCAAAGCTGTTTGGTACTTCCAAGTCAGGAGGTGCTTGCTGCAACAAACTTGGAGAGATTGTCTCCAATGCTGAAGTAAAGGCAGCCTGCTGAGCCTCAGCATCTTCATGCTGCTGGCAGCCCCCAGCACTGTGTAAATAAGCAGGGGCCATGCCCAAAGGTAAATGGCATTGCCCTGGCCCCGCTAAATTCTCTTTTCATCCCTCGTGCTGCTGCTGGGGAATATGGGCCATGACAGGGGGAAGTGTTAGTGCTGATATCCAGGGTACGGAGCTTGGGCTTCCCTCCCAGCCTTACTTATTTAGATTTAGCAGGTAACTCCGCCCATCGGGCTGGACTTCCCCTCCCAGCCAGAGGGGAGCCCAGCCACATGTCCATCCTCATAAATTTCCAGCCTGTTACCTTGCTTCTGAACCTGCTGCTGATGGAGGCAGTGTTTGCAAGGTACCAGGTGTGCCCCACACTTGCAGCCCATCTGGTGAGAAGGAACATGGAAACCAGGCTGGCAGGAGGAAGGGGTAGACCTTCTGCTCTTCCTGCTCCTGTTTCTGTTCCTCCTCTTCTTCCTCCAGCCCTGTTCCCCAAATGCCTCCTTTGCCACTGAAACCTTCATGGATGTTCACAAATTTTGTGTGTAAAATTCACATAACATTATGAAAATATGGTAAAATTTATCTGCATAATTTTGGTATTAACTATACAAAATTTATTTAGAGATAATTTTATATAATATTTATATACTTAAAAAAAAAAAAAAAGTGGGAGGCAGGATGGAGAACTTGATGTTTCCTGTTTGCCCTCTACAGCTGGTCACTGTCATGCTCTCTCAAAATCTCTGCTGGTCAGAGTGACTCTGAGATACACACAAGCCTCTTTTCCCAGCCTGGCAGTCAAAGGAGTCAGGATTCTTCTGTTCTGGTTCTCAAGGTTGTTTATTTGCTGTTACCTATAACATTCTTTCTCTGACCCACCAAGGTCTGTCTGGCAGGTCAGGCTGTGGCACACTGGCCATCTCAGAGGTGGTGTTATCTTTTATACTAAAACCCACGTGTACATTATTTACAATAACTTTCCAATACCTATCGTCTATGTTAGACAGTGTGTTCCTACTCTAAACCAATCCAAAAGTGCCACCATCACAGCAGAAGATAGAAGCTAAGAAGAAGAAGAAGAACTGGACACGCCCAGATTCCTCCATCTTGCCTCCTGAACCCCCATTCTAAAAACCCCAAAAATCTATTTTTCACCTTGTGACAAACTAACTATTATTCTACTTAAACTCTCTTGGCTTGTAATTCTTCATATAAAGGTTGATAACTGTTTTTTTCATGGGTTAAAATCAAAGGCAGAGGTGTCTTGGGCTTTGTGCCAAGGTCTCTGACCCCCTTGACAGGGTCTCAAGTCCTCCAGGGCAGCCAGAGGAATTTCCTGGGTTCCAACAGTGCTCCACTGAGGAGCTCCTGGAGGCTGAATTTCCTTACTCAGCTTCATCCCTGCCTCCATGCAACCTCTCTGCTGGGCACACTAATGGGAACCTATGGAAGTGGGCATCCAGCAGCTTGGGGACACAGACCTAAGGACACTTCTTTAACTCCAGGTTTGCTTCAATAAAAAAACAAAGCTGTTTAAGTGCTTTGGTCCAAATTGATAGCATTAAAAAGTGGGGAAAGCTACCTCAGCAAGCCTTTGCCTTTCTTTATGGTTGGGATCCCAGAGCTCTGCTTTGCCATGAAAAGTTTTCTAATTCCCTGCCTCCATCCAGAGCAGGGTCTGTTCCATCCATACCTGCAGTGCTCCTTGAACCAAGAAGCCTTCATCTCATGTGGGGACTGAACTATTAGAGGCTGCCTACAGAGCACCAGAACCTGGCCCCAGTAATGAAATGAAAGTGAAAATGGTAATTAAGCTTTCCTGACGAGAAAAAAGACAGACTCGAAGGAGCTGAACATAAAAAGAAAATAACAAAAGCTCTGTCAAAATGTACTACACTATTTTTAGCTTTTCTTTTTTTTCTGGGGACAATAACTTTGCATTAATGTAGTGTCTTCCATATATTGATCAATTAAGGGTTCCTCTACCAGCCAGAAATATTATTGTCATCCTAAAGATGTGAAGAGTGCTGTCTTGGCCAGACAACACCTCCTGAACCAGGGACAGAGCCCAGTTTTTGAAAATTCCACATCCTGAAGTTCCCTCACCATGGTGTCCCTCCCTTTCTTCCATCCCCATTCAAAGAAATATTAAATTGCAAGACACTAAACTCAAGCAGCCTTAATGCAATAACCTCCCAGAATTATTACCAGGGGAAAGGAGAGACGGGGACCTTCATGGATGTCCATTATCATACAATCACAGAATCATAGAATTGTTTAGGGTGGAAAAGACTCCTAGGACTTCTTTGGCCTGCTCTGTAGGTGGGTGATGTGTTGCAGAAGGAGGATGAAGCAGGGATGTGGGGAGGGATGGAGGGAGCAAATCCCTGCTGTCCAGGACCCTGAGATCCTGCTCTGGTGTCTGCAGCTCTGAGAGTCAGGGAGGTCTCACCTCTACATCTGTCCTTCAGCTCCCACACTGAGAAATCATAGAACCACTCTAAAAAATGGGCTGGGCTGGAAGGGACCATAAAAAGCATCTGGTTCCACCCCCCTGCCATGCTCCCTCCTATTTAATGATTTATTACTGGTCCTGTAGGTCTGTCCTGGGTGCCAGCCCAATGCTGCACTCCCGACCAAGGCCCCAAATCTTGCTCCTCTGTGCCACAGTGGTCAATCCAAACCTCTGCAGAATGGCTCAATATGGACAATCCCCCAAATGGATTAAGGAGACAGAGAAAGAGTGCAAGGGAAGAGTTGTGGGGATTCACCTGCTGTGGCTCCAATGCCTTTACTAAAAGTAGCTGGAATTGAGGTGTTGAGGAAGGAATAGTACACAACAGTCAGCTCTGTGGGCTGGTTTAAAACCCAGCTGAGATATGAAACCCACTCAAGGCTGCTCCCCTTCCCCCCCTCCACCTCTTCTGATAATGGAGGAACACTGGCAGAAATTATAGATCAGAACCCAAATTTACTGAAAAATCACAATAACCACGAGAATATTCTTAAAAGAATGCAGAAAAGAGAGATTTTTACCCACAAAAGGTGGGTATTCACCACCAAACAAAAACACTTCCTGAAGAGAGTGTGGGGTGTAGAATAGACAGGGCTAAAAAAACAGGACACTGTAAAAAACCCCAGAAGGATAACACATTGCATTTAATAGTAGCTTTCCAATGAGTAGAAATTAATATTTTAAAGGGAGAGTGGGGATACTCACAGGAATGATTTCACTATTATTTTGAACAACACTGGAGCTTTCTGTTTTTGTCAGGGATTGTCTGTTATTTGCACAGTGCCTAAAGCTGCTTCTCTCCCCTGGCCAGAGCCATTATGGAAATAATGAGAAGAACAACAGCGGCCACCGTGCTCTGTATGCTAATGGCCCTGAGCCGAGGTGAGGGAGGGTTACAGAGTGCTGGCAAAGATGAAGGGAGAAGAACAACAAGGTTTGGAGATGACAGGAACGTTTCATGATAACTGCATAAACAGTGGGGAGCTGACAGGCCAAAACTTTGGTGGAGAAGCAAAATCCTGCTGCAGGGATACATTAGAGAGACAACGAATGCGGCACACAGTGGTGGAACTGCTGGAAAAAGAGAATGTCATAAGGAGAATTTGTATTTTTCCACATTTGTCTTTCTTTTTCCCCCCCTTTAATCCTTAAGAAGAAGGTGGAAAACAAAACATCCTTTCTCTGAGAAAGGAAGAAGAGGGTTTTTTATTGGTGCCACAAGAAACAGGCTGTGAATGTGAAATTCTTCAGGACAAAGATGATCAGCAGACTGTGGGGTTGTGTGAGCTGATAAAACTGATGCATTCAGGACACACTGCACTGGAAATAAAAGAGAAGCATTTAGTAGGATCACAAGTAAATTAAATGAAAATTAAAGCCAACCCGTAAGATGTGATGTTTCATTCTGCACTGTTCAGGAGGGGTATACCAGAATCCCACACAAAAGAAAGGTTTTACCAAAAGGCAGGATGCTGCTTAGCCCTGCTCTTTCCTTTGCCTTTTGAAGAACCTGTCCCATGGGGCACCCAGGATTGTAAGAAAAAATGGGCAAATCTGAGCAATTTTAGCAGATGCAAAGATGTTCATAAAGGCAAGAGAACAATAACTGAGCAGGGGCCATGCCCAGAGGGGAAATGGCACTGCCCTGGCCCCACTAAATTCTCTTTTCATCCCTCATGCTGTTGCTTGGGAATGTGTCAAAGCCATGATAAGGGGAGGTGTCTGGAATTTTGTGCCGGGGAGTCAAAATGTTTTTTGATTTTATGAGGGATCTTTGTAGAGGGACCTTGTTCAATATATTTCCAAGAAACATAAACAAAGTAAAACTCCCTGTTACCCAGAATCCTCCCAAGAACACTAATTTATGATGTTCTGTTGATTTTTCTCTGAAATTTCCCACTTGTGTTTACTGCTTCCACCCCACAATACAGCAAACCTCTGTTGCCCCTTGCATTCCTCTGGGATGAGTCCAGTTCATGCAATCAGGCTGCTTTTCCTGGCATATCTATTGCTTAAAGTATTTAAAAAAAAAAAAAAAAGTAAGTTGCTTCTTCATACTCAATTGAAATAGCTAATCTATTTGATTACTAATCAAATAGGATATTAATAAAATTTGAATATTTATCTATTTGACCCCTCTGTGAGGTGACTCTCATCAGCCCCACCCAGCAGCTCTGCAGTCTCAGCACCCCTCCAGCTCTCCTGTCAGTCAGCAGCTCTTGCTCCAGGCATCCACCTGGGGCAGATGCTGCTGGAGGCAATGCCAGACAGGTCCTGCAGCTAAGCACAAGCCCTGCTGTCTTAGTGGAAAGCATGCAAAATGCATTCTTTGGAGATGGTTTTATTCCAGATTTTTTTTTTTTTTTTTTGTGTGTGTGAATAGCTTTTCAAACCCCCTTAATACAAAAATCCAACAGTGTATGTCTAAAAAAAAATGAGTGTGAAGGCAACAGTTCTATGAAGCTAATAGCTTTCCCTCATTTCTCCTCCAAGTCACTCCAGATTGGTAGGAGGACCAGGAGTTGGAAAAGAGCTGGAAGAACCTTCCTAGGCTGGTCCTGAGGCACCCAAGCCAAACCCACCTTGGTGCACCTGGAAGATAATTTGGAGCAGGTTTTGGGCTGGCAGCAGTTGCCATCTGTCCTAGGTTGACTATATGATGCTTTTATCCCCAGTCATCTCATTCCGTTTATGCTGAATAGTAAGTTTTGCACCTTTAAGATTTGCTTCAAAGATTGAGGGGGGGAGAGGAGGCACGCAGTTTGTTTTCAGACACTGAACTCACTCCTACACATTCCTGCTCCTGGACTGCGTGGTTCTGCGGATGAACAGACGGTGGGACAGGGCTCTCTTTTTTTTTTTTTTCTTGCTTTCTAGTTAGTTTAGCTAGCTGAGGCAAAGAAGTTTCCTGGACTGTGCTTTTTATTTCCTTTTTCCCCTTTCTCTGGACCTGTTCACACCTGCTCTGGACTGAACAACCATAAGAGCACCAGCAGCTCTCATCGGTGGGCCGGGCCTGGGCCACGGCATTTCCAGTGCCAGAGGGACTGATAAGAGACTGAGTGAGCTGAACTGGAATCTGGGGAGGGGACTTCCTGGGTTTGTCATCTCCTTTGGAGCAGCAAGGGGTTTTATTGTTTAAGTTTTCTTGTTTAATAAACAGGTTTTTTTCCACTTTTCTCCGAGGAAGTATTTTCTCCTGGACCAGTTGGGGGAGGGGTGGTAGAATCCGATTTCCTAGGGGGGCCCTTTGGGGGTTCTCTCCCAAATTTGCCCTGAACCAGGACACCATCCTTGTGCCTGCAGGGCCCAAGGAGACACCTTGGGCTCTGTTCACTGCACCACCACGCAGAGATGGATGGACATGGCCAGGTCTCTAATGTGGCCCCTGGGGAGCAGAAAGCATCACCTGATCTTCCAGTCGGTACAACTCAGAGGTTTAAATATTAATTATTTTTATTCTGGGATCTCTCTTACTTTTAAACAATGCTTTTTTTTTTTTTTTTTAAATTATTTATTTTTTTAATTGCATGGGTTTAATCACTTCACAGAGAAGTGCTGAAGACTCTGCTGTCCCTTGACCCTCAGCCACGAGCTGGGGACCAAGAGAGCTGAAAGACTGAGCCCCCTAAAGAGCAAATGTTAGAAAGAACTGATTTGGAAATAAATTGACTGAAAAATCTTTATTGCTAAACACAGCACATGAAGTAAAAGTAAAAGAAGAACACAAATGGGGTGGGAAAATTTTCGAGCCCTCAGAAAATTACTTTTCTGCCTACTGAAATGTTTCAACAGATACATTTAACCCAGCCTTTCTTTGCATACTGAGACAACTCAGAAAATACTTCCTGACATGGATAAGACTTCCCCCTAATGCTCCTTATTTAGTATCTTCTTTATAACCAGATTTATAGCAGCAGTCCCATGAAGATAACCCTTAATGTGATGATTAGGGCAGATTTATTATTCAAGCCTAGCCCATCTTCTCCCCTTTTGCCAGTAATTTGGTGGCATACAGAGCTGAGATTGATGCTCTGCTTAAGCATGCAGCTAGTACAAGTCTCAATTACTGAAATGAGCTATTGAGAAAAGTTTAGGAAGCTTCCCCATGCTCCTCATCATCTTCTAAAGAGTCAAAGCTCTCATCAAGAGAAAGGGTCGGCTCTTCCTCATCTCCCTTTAGGTCGTGCCATCAGATTGCAGCTGCCCAGTCAGGTTCCCCTTAGAGAGAACAGCCCATTCCAAATTTACAGTGTGCCAGGGAGCTGCCAGCTCCAGCGTGGCACAAATTAACAGCATCTCACACCACCAGCAGGAAACAAGGCTATTCTTTGGAGCTCTTCTTGCTGGGGTATGAGCAGACCAGCAATGACAAAAGGCAGATGGGCAGGTCAGGAGCCAAACTTCCACTGCCCAGAGGCAGCTCCAGGCTTCTCCATAGCTCTGGTGGGACTGTGAAACCTCTAAGGAATGCACAGAGGGTTCTGTAAGCTGCTGCAGGGGCTGGGGAAGCTCTGTTGTTTCCTCCTTGCAGCTGTGCAAAGGGCTGAGGGCTGCCAACATCTCTGTCTGGCCAGGGCACTTCTCCTGGCAGAATTCTGGGAAGAGCAAGCACCTGCACCCCGAGGAGTGATTGACAAACTCTGTCATCCACTGCAGCTGAGATGCTGGCCCATGCTGCTGGCTGTAAGGTTTGGTCTTTCACCTTTTGAATGGACTGTGAAAAAGTGCAATAAAAAGTACAACAAAAGAATTGTTTTCCCCTCAAAAAAGAAGTTTTCCCTGTCTCATGCATCAAAGCTGCTGTTTTGCAACTCTGCCATGTTTGCTGTGCCATCCTTTCTCTTTTCTGAGACTCCTCAGAGGCTTGTTCTGAAAATCTGGCAAGACAACAACTGATCTCACCAGGGTTGCATAGTTTGTCTCTCTCCTCCTGTGTTATTGTAGATAATTAGGCAAAACTTAAAACAGTGAGGTTGTGTGGTATTGACAAGGGATCTTTGAAGGTTTTTTTCTCCACCTGGCTTTTTTTTTTTCTCCAACTGAACATCATTTTGAGTACAAACAAGCTTGAAACACTCCTCATCGCATGTGAAGGCGATTTTAAAGATTCCTGCAACAGCAGGTCTCTGCAATCCCACGAGGAATCCTGCAATGCTTTTCCTCACCCAGTCCTGGTGGAGTGGAGTACCTGTTCACTTGAAAACCAAGTGAGCACTATTGGAATAAAATCACAGTATTGCTGGGTGGAACGTGCCTGGGCTCGTCCGGCCCTTGCTCTGGACCAAAGGCGGCAGCTGTGGTGTTTCACCTCAGAGACACCTTTGGTGGCTGGAAGTTGCAGTTAGGCACTCGGAATGAGTCCAGGCATGGTAGAAACTCAGTTTACCTCTAGTGGAAAAGGTTCAGGCGACGGTGAAGAGGAAAGGGAGCGGATTCCGCAGGAGGGTTAAATCCAGAATTTATTCCAGGATCACAGAGCTCTGAATCTTGGTAACAACTCCAACAGAATACCAACCGCATGGTCTCCGTGACTTTTAAGCTCACAGGGAGGGGGGAGGGAAAGGATAGGTGAGCCACTAACCAGGTGGGAGGGGGAGAGTCTCAGGGGACAATGACACCTGGACAGGCCAAGGACCCCAGGTCTGAGAAGCATCTTTTGAACTTCTGCCAATCACACGACGCCCTTGCTGGTATGCGGGGCTTGACGGACATCACTTCGGAAAGGGGGCAAGGGGGAGGGGAAGGAAGAGGTTGGCACACCTGAGAAGGAACTGGGACAGGATATTGCTTCACACCGCAACAGAGCACCAGCTCCCTGAGGTGGGGAAACACCCAAGAAGACATTGAGAGGCCACAAACACAGGTATGGACACACAGATGTCCCTTGCTTGATCCAGCCTTGGAGGGGAAGGACGGCAGCTGAGCAGTTGTGACTTGGCCACTGCTCACCACGGTGCCACTGCTGGGCACAGTGACACTGCTGTCCCCCCAGGGGCTCTGGGGGTGCAGGGCAGGGCTGGCAGTGTCAGCAGGGCTGCAGCTCCAGTTCTAATGCGGGCTCTTGAGCTGCAGCACACGAGGGGTTTGCAAGCAGCAAACAAACACGTCCAGTCTTACGTCACCGGTGCTGGGGGGTGCTGCCAAGCAGGCACAGCTTAAAATCAGTCAGGCAGCAGCATGAAATACTCAGTGCTTCCACTTGCCCCTGCTCAGCATCCATGCTGGGACAGACACAGGACGTGTGGGAAGGGTGAGGGAGACAAAGGAACTGCTCTGGCACAGCCTCCCATGCTTGGCCAGGGCTGTCCTGACTCCAGGGAACAGCTGGATCCTCAGCCTCGGCTTTTAGCTCAACCTCACCCAGCACTGGGGACAAGTCTGCAGCTCTGACAAACTGCTGTGCCTGTGGTTACAGAAGCTGCTGAGGCCCTGCATTTCTTTCTGGGCCCAAATATAGGGTCAGCTGGGAGCTACAGCTCTGTGTTCCAGTAGAAACCATATCCCAGCCTGGAGCGGGTTGGTAGCAGCATCCCACAGTCTGCTCAGGGGCCAGATTCATTCCTGGAGCAATGCCTTTACCTCTGGTGTCCATGGGCAGCATCTCAGCTGGACCTGAGGCTCCTCTGAACCCTCTCCATATCAAGCCTGTGCTGTTACTGAGGTGATTTTTATTCTCTCTTAGGAAATACCAAGCTCTGAAGAAATCTGCCCTAAAAGAAGAGAGATTCTGATTAGGTATAAGGAAGAAATTTTTGATGGTGAAAGTATTGAACCACTGGAACAGGTTGCTCAGAGAGGTGATAAATGCCCTATCCCTGGAAATTTTTGAGGTCAGGTTGGATGGGGCTTTGAGAAACCTGGTCTAGTGGAAGATGTCTCTGCTTACTGCAGGGGGTTGGACTAGATGGCCTTTATGGGTCCCTTCAGAGACCAGCTATTCTGTGATTCTATGATTCTTTGGAATTCTGACTTCAGCCAAGAGTTGGAAATACTGAAACATGCAGTTAAAAATTAACTTCCCTCGGTGAAGTTTGCTTTGAGACTGAAATGCCAGAGGACCAGCTGGGATAGGCTGGAGATGAAGCCAATAGTTTTCCCCAACGACTGCATTTGGAGCAAAACTCTGCTCAAGGGTCCTTGTGGAGCAAACTGCAGATCCCCAAGTCCAAGGGAATTGGAGAATTTCATGATCCTTCAATGGGGGAAGTATTGTGTCCTAGCCAGGACGGGAGTGTTAGGAGTGATTTTAGCAGAATACTCTGGGTGATGCTTGAGACACTTGGAAAATCTGTGTTTGAAAAAGCCAAGGCACCACATTGTCTAGCAGCAAAGCAGGGGTGGGAGGAGAAAGGCCAAGGCACACACTGCATCAAAGCACCTCAGCAGTCTTTGAATTTGCTGTGCAGTGAAACTTTTCCTTGAAGGTTCAGATTTACAGGGATCAAAGACAACAATCTACTCAGGATTTTTCCAAGATGCTTGAATACTTTCTCATCCCTGTTAAACACCTGTTTAACTGGCCCTTAAAAGGAGACATTAAGGTTTAAGTGCGTGCCAGAGAATTATTCCAGTGAAACTCCTTAGCTTCATCCACAAAAATAGGAAGCAATGATAATGATGAGAGAAGATGTGTTCAGACAGAGAAGAAAGATGGACCAAACCCAAAGCCTTACTAAACCACCTGAAATCACAGCCTCTGCAGCCTGCATCTTCTGGCATAGGAAGAACTGAGATTATAGGCAGACTTCTGTTTCTATTAAGTGTAGATCCAACTGTTCATGTGTTTTATACTTTTGAAAAAGCAGACTTAGGATAGGGTCATGGGCCATAGGATCCTTAGGGTTTTACCTAATGAATTTCAGTCTAATCACATCAGCCATGCCAATTCACCCCAGATGAAGCTGTTTTACACAAAATACAAACATCTCCTTCCTTGCCTTCTCTGTAGCCATGTTGTAGCTGGAAATTCCAATGGTTTGGGGTTGACAAAGCTTTGACTGACCACTCAGAGGTTAGAACTGTGCTGAACATGGCAATTCAGGTCCAGTAGCTCTGCCTTGTCAACTATCTTGAGCAGCCTGGACTGATTTCTGCATTTTATATGCTCAGCATCATTTGCTGTAAGTTTTCCTCTTGGTGATCAGTAGACAATTCCCCAATGGGACACTGCTCTCTATTTCCTTGGAGAAAATGAAATTTTTGGACTGAAAAAGGAGGGAAAAGCCACTTTTTCAATATTATTATCTGTCATTAACTATGAAGCACAGTGGCTGTTGTAAATCCCAAGTCTTAGATTCTCTCTGCCTCCCTTGTAAGTGCTACACAGAAATGTAAGAAAGAGGAGGGTTCCTGTCCCAGTGATTCCAGTAATTTATAGAACAGGTAGAATACAAGAGGTGGGTAAAGCTGGCAGACTTAATTGCTTGCAAGTTAGAGGCATTTAAAATGGAGACAAGCTATTGTGAAAGAGAGAATCTGTACTAATCAAGCAAAGAAAAATTTCCAAGACACCCATAAAAACTGGTGCAACAGAGTGATATTTTGTCAGTAGAAGGAGAAAAATACTGGCAATGATCTAGCACCAAAAATACAGATATCTGGACTTCAAAAGTATTGGGTTATTCATCCAAAGTATCTTTACTTGGATATCCCCCTGTGGAATGTGGAAAGAGCTGTGAAATACAGAGAGGTTCTTAACCAGTAGTTGTGATATTTCTTCCAAAAATATGCCCCAAAACAAAACACGCCCTTAAACACTGCAGTTTTCTATAAATGAAAAAATGAGGACTTGTAACATCTAAACATTGTGGAGAAAAGTTAAATTTTCATTTTGGAAGCTGCCTAAGTTCCCAATGAGAACAAACACCTGCTGAAAAGAAAGAGAGAACAAAACCAAAAAACCCCCCAAAACCTCAAAGAATTTCTGCTGAAAAGTAATTTTAATGGAAAAAATCACGGCCAGAAGGTGCCTGTAAAACTCAGCCTTGACTAAAGAAGAGTGTAAACCTCTATCTTAGAAATGAAAAAAAAGGGAAAAAAAGGAAAAAAAAAAAAAGAAACCCCAAAAAATGCCAAAGAAGTTCATCTGGAAGAGGTGGCTGTTGACCATGTCCACATTTTGTGCAACCATACAATAAAATGATGTATGTCTGCTACCTCTGGCAGTTTGGGATGCCACAGGAGCTCAAGAATTTGGGTCACACTGAAGGAATGTCTCCAAATGTGGCCAGGAAAGCAGGCAGAAAACTAGAGGGCTTGAAAGGGGAGGACAGGTTGATGAACTCCAAACCAGCTTTTTTCCTGCCCACATAATACAGCATTTCTGCCATAAGAGATCTGTGAGTATTTCTGGTAGATTTGGGTATAAAAGGAAAAGGATACAGGGTGTGCCAATTTGGAAGAAACCACTAGCATGTTATTAAATATTTAACCTTCCAAATTTAATTTGTTAAATCCACTGGGAGCCGTTTCCAGATTGTTTGCAGTGTGCTCTGGGATCCATTCCAGGTGAGCAGTGACTTTAGCCCTGCTTGCTTACCCTCCCTCGGGGCAGAAGGGACAGCATGGAGTGATGAAGGGTTTGAGCTCCTTTTCAGCTCTCCCTTTGTAGGATAAATGGCTCTGTTTCCCAGCTGGTTGTAAAACCAAGTCACTGCAGTGTGGCTGCTCTGATTTACACCAGCTGAAGGCCTGGCCTCCAGTTTGGAGCAAATGGGCTCCCAGTTTAATTACTTCATCCCTGCTATGGTATTCATAATCTGGGAATAAATTTTATGGTGCTAAGTAACAGCAACACTGAAGATTTTGTCACATGCATGACAATTAATGTATGGTGCATGGTATTTCTGCTCCCCCTGCGTTCCCTTTTAAATGATGCCCCTTGTGATTTGAATTTCAAGGAGTATTTCTCCTAGTATTTCTCATTATTGATGGTGACTGCTCTCAGGAGCAGCTCAGTGCTGCTTTGTTGGCTCATCAGTTTTGATTCCATGCCCAGATGCTAAGGACAGAAGCATGCAATTAATTTGGAAGCACAACCCTTGACTGACTTCAGTTGGGAGATTTTTCTTGAACACCAGAGCCCTGACATGTCCCTGAGCACCTTTAGTATTGTCTCTACATGGAAAATGTCTCCCTTTTCCACTACAGATCTCTTTCCTGAGAAGAGACCTCAAAATTCTGCTATATATGCAAATATATATTGTAATATACAAAGAGACCAGCAGAGAATCACAAGTTGTAGGTGATCCCTTCGTTGTAGGGAAAAAGAGATCTCAATTTTTGGGACTGATGAGTAAGGTGAAAAGGAGTTTGGGATCCAGACCTCTTCCCATGAAGGACAAGAGACAAAAAGCTGCCTTTTTTCCAAGATCATGCTTAAAAAAAAAAAAAAAAAAATTTCCTGGAATGGTAAGGGTCTTTGAGGCTCCAGACTTGCTGAGGAACTTCCCTGTACTCATCCCAACCCATGCCCTGGTGCTCTGAGCCAGAAAGTTCTGGCTAGACTAGGACAAGAGGAGCATGCCTGCCTCAAAACTCTCCATAGTCAGAGCAGGATGCCATGCTGGGAGCTAAGGCACTAGGAACACAAGCTCCTAGGCTTTCTGCATCACACAGGACATGCAGAGAATCTCCAGAGTACCTCTGGGGTATTTGTTAGGACATTTGCTTCGGGAAAAACCTGTCCTCTCTCTTAAGAAGTTACTCCATGTGAAAAAAAACCCACTCATCATATAAAAAGACAGGTAAGCACAGGGAAATTAATAAGAAAAATAAATTTATGTTCCCCTCTGCAATTCAGTCAGTTAATTCAATGAGCATTCCTGGCAGCTAGGTATTTTTCAGCCAGATGGATTCATTCTTTCAGTGGACCTAGTGAAATGTTGTGGGGCCACTGAAGAGTATTCAAGCCATTTCTCCTAGGCTACACTGTTTACAAGCCATGGTGCCCTATTCTTCTAGCCTGTCTCCTCCTTTGCCCTTCCACATGTTTTTGTACCAGTATCTTTCCCCTCTCCACCTGGGAAATCTGACTGGTTCTCATGGAGCTGTCTGGAACTTTCCTCAGTTTCTGGCTCTTGTTCTCTCTCAGGTTCAGGACCCTCTCTTGCTGTGCCCAGTGGTTTTTCCATGTTCTGTCCAGGTAGACAACGCCGAGGCCAGGCCCTAAAACTGCCTCCATGCCTTAACAGGTCTGCAGGCTCTTGTCAGGCATCCTGAGGAGCAGTGGGAATGTGTCCTTACTGGGGGAGATGCAGCAGGAGACTGGAAGCGGAAATCTGAACTCCTCTTCATTTTGGCAGCCTGTTAGTGCAGGAAGAAATAGGAATTTTCTTTTGGTTTTGCCAACACCAAAGCATTTTTCTAATGTTACAGGACAGGCACTGTCTAGTTTGAATCTGAAGGATGATGGAGAATTTGGAACCCATCATGTCCTTTGTGCACAGCTGCTGTTGAGGCTTCTAAGCTGTGGGGCTTCACCCACACTGTGTAGGCTGCAGGCAGCAAGAAAAGAGCCTGGCATTCTCCTGAAATCATAATTGCCAAGGTGGGAATCACACACAGAAGACTCAGCTCGGCATCCTCCTGCTTCCAGCTGCTGCCCCAGGGTGTTGCATCTCCCACAGATGACTTGTGCTGAGTCCCTTGGCACTGCCTGGATGATCCAGGGCTTCTCCACTAATGCCCGATAATCTTTCTTTAAGGGGGTAAACCAACTCAGTGTGACAATCTGAAATCCATTTAATTTAACTTTACCCATCAGCAATTAATTTAACCCATCAGCATGCCCAGATATAAATCCAGGTCTGAGATCCCCTACAGGACTGGGTGCCTCCAACTCCTGCTTTTACTGTCCTGGCTACAAAAAGTATCAGGTTTTTGGGGAAAGTACTCTCTTACCATGTTTATACACAGGTTCCTCCATACTGGGTGCCTGTGCAATCCATAATGGGTCAAATTTCATGGCACTCAGCTCCAAAAAAGTGCCTGATTTCAACAAAGCAGTTTCACCATGGATGAAAAGGCATTAAAGGTGAGATGGTAGATAACTCAGGAGAGCCTTACTTGTGGCATTCACATTCTTTGAACAAGATTCCTTCACTCAGGGGTTTTCTCCTGGGAAGCTGAAAGGCAGCAAGAGGCCTCAGAGGAAAGGAAAACAATTTTATCTCATTTGCTTCTCCTGTGTTGTGCTCACATGTGGAATGTGTTTGGAGATTGCTTACCCACAGGTAATTGTTCCATTGGATTCTGGTGTGAGTTGTTTTCACTCTTTGGCCAATTGGGGCCAAGCTGTGTTGGGACTCTGGAAAGAGTCCCCAGTTTTCATTATTATCTTTTTAGCATTCAGTAAGTATCCTTTGTGCATTCTTTAGTATAGTATAGTATTCTTTAATATAATATAGTATCATAAAGTAATAAATTAGCCTTCTGATAAGATGGAGTCCTCCTCGTCATTCTCTCCCCTCATTGGGGTTGCCTGAATTTACAGTACTAAATCACATCCAAGAGGAAATTTATCATCTCAGATATTTGGCTGACTCGGTTTGAGGTCTGCAGCACCTAAATATTTCACCAGTGGCTGGTTCCTTCCTTTATAAAAAAGTCACAAGGTGGCCTTGGCATGTTTTCTGTCTGACAGATGGCCACATCTCAATTAGCACTCAGCTGTGCCTTTCCTCTCTACCTCCAAAGGCCAGTGCAAGGCAGCACAAAAATGACACAGTTCCCTCTCCCTTGGAGGTGCCCATACTGGTGAAGGAGCCACCTTTTGGACAGGAAAGCACTGGTGCCAGAACTTGCTGTAAGGCTTCCTGGAAGAATCCCAAAAAGTTCAAACCCGAGGGCTACATGCAGTGAGGCAAGGCACAGATGGCAAAAGAAAGGCAGTGCAGGTTTTTTTTCTGAGCCTGTGTCTCTCAGCTCCTGGACAAATGAGAAACTGGGCTGCTTTGGCTGAATTAAAGCAACTTGTCTGAGGCAAAGGAGATACAGGCAACCCTTCCTAGAGACTGGAATATATAAAAGGGTCATGCTGCCCCACTTTTCCTAACAGGTCCCTCCAAATTAATTTAGCACCAGATGCAAAGACCTCCTTCATCCTCCTGGCAGATGATATCTAGCAGCCACTTCTGGTTTAATTAGGCAGACAGTGATTGTGTTTAGATTTTTCCTCTGTTGCAAGTAAGTATGCATATCCAGTTTATAAAGAAGAGTTCAAAGCAATGAAACATTTGATCTTGAGCTAGGCTACATCATTCACTCAGCCAAAAAATAGTATCTTTTGCTTGTCGATTTGCTGTGAATACAGAATAAGAAAAAAACGTGCTCAGCTTGGCTTAATCCAAACTCTCATTTTTATTCTGGTTTCAGAACTACCAGCAAACAAATCAACATGAACCTCAGCACCCACACAGCTCAGCCATTCCAGCTAACCAATTTTTCTTTCTCAGAAAGTTAAAAGCACTCCTGGCTACGCCTTTGGGGTTGTATCCAATTACATAGATTGGATTCTTTTTGCCTTTGGCAAGAAGGAATTACAGATTTTGGGCTACTTCCTGATTGTTCTGTTCCATCACTCTGAATTACAATCAAGCTACATATGGTTGAGACCATACCAATAATTCTGGTGGATTTTTGACTGACAGAACCCACGAGACAAAAGCCCTGCACAACTTGGAGCACGGGGTCCTGGGGCCTAGTTGTGCCCTCTAAGTGATGAGCAGTACTTTGGGTATTGTAGACCTAAAGGTTATTATTTTTATTCTGTAAATTCCAGCTCTCAGCCTTTCTCCAAAACCTTCACCTTTCCATCCCCTCCATCTCTTTCTGCTAGCTGTGCCCCACAGGAAGATTTAGCAGGAGTGCAGTGAAAGATTTAAGCTGGGTTTTCCTGCCAGAAGGAGGAAGTTTCTCTGCGGTGATCTAGAAAATCTGGGCTCCAGTCTGCTACTGAGAACAGGCAGGAGGAGCAGCACCCGGTGTGTCCTCCCTCCATCCCTCTCCGGTGATAGGTGGTGCTGCTGCTCTTCCTACAGACCACCAGCGCTCTTGCAACGCTCTGCCCTTCCACTTTCTCACTCGTGGCATCCTGAGCACGCATCATATTATCCCTGATTCTGGCTTTGGGCAGCTGAGGACCACAGTGAAACGTGACTCTCCCACGAGCGTTTTAGCACATCAGTGGGTGCAGCAGTTAATGGTTCTCCTGAAACCCTGGAATGCTGGCTAGCACAGAGCTGTTCCTGCAGCACTGGGTGTGTGGCTCCCAGACCAGGACTCTCTCCTGCTCTCACTCTGTGCTGGTTCCCATGTGGTTTGGCCCTGGGGCTTTCCGAGCAGCTCTGTCTCCAAGGACTCTCCCAGGCTGTGGTGCAGGGCACCCAGGGGACCGAAGATCAGGACTGTGTGACTCCCCAGCCAGGTGCTGTTCCGTAGGGAGCTTTCACTGAAGGCAGGGGCCACTTGTTGGGTCAGCACTAGCCCTCTAACAGCCCTGCTCAGTGACCTGTGGTGATGTCATTTCCCTGGAGCTGTAGTGATATATGCCTGCAAAGTCTCATCCCTTCTTTGCCTCCTACAAACCTCCATTTGGTAAGAAAAGCTGTTTGTACATCTCTGGTCATTTCTGCTTCCAGGTAGCATTTCCTTTTTGACATCCTGCCTTGATGGCTCCCAAATCCCTAGCTCCTCTCAGGCAGAAACTGAAGGACCATGGAGGCTCACAAGCCATCATGGGCTGCCCTGCTCCAACAGCCATCAGACCCAGGGAGGTGCACTTCCTTCCTCCCCACCTTTGCCCCTTTCAGATATCTCTTTGTGTTGATGCCTGTCAGTGCAGCACTTTGTGCTTCTGTCTGCACAGCAGCTTTCCTGCTGAGGTGCATCTCCATCAGCTGTGGAGGAAAGCCCCTTTAGAAACAAAAAGAAAGGGTTAGTTACCACTGCTAGACACATGAATCCCCCAGTTTCTTGCCACGAGAAGCTGTGAAATGTGCTGGCACAATGAATTAAGGATGCATTGCACAACCTGGTATTGAGGAGGACTCTCAGTGATACTGCTGCACCTGAAGAGAAACCACCAAATCACAAACAAGCCTGCTGCAGTTCACCTGCCCCACCACAAGCCCCTTACTGTTGCTGTTTGAAGAACTTTCTCCAAAAATCAGCAGGGTACCAGTGAGCTGCAAATACCAAAATCAAATCAGGCACAGTCATCAGCTTTCCAGCAAAAGGAACAGGACAATTTATGGCAAATGTAGTGCCATAGGAGAGTGGCATCATTAACACTAGTTAATTATGAGTTAATTAGTGTATTGGTAAATTCTTAGATTGTTTTGGGCTAGAGAAGAGGCTGCCTTAAAAAAAAGGGAGAAGTATGCCCTGGTCTGTAGCAATGGCTGCAACCCCTGTCATTGTTGGATTGTGATTGCTCCTCTACTTAGATTTTCTTGGTTCTGCTGAAAAATTCAAGTAAACCAAATGAGACCAGATTTCCTCATGGACACAAAGTCCCATGGTCTTCTCAGACTGAAGGAAGAATGTGCTTAGTTTGGTTCAGGGAGAATGGCAAACGCAGAGGAACAGTGTTAGAGGAAATTATTACTTCCCTGACGTCACTGAATCTCACTTTGATAACGTTATGGAAAAAACCCATATTTTGGAAGTGTCAGAAGGGAACAAACTGCCTGGCAGCAAGAAAATTTGACTTGATGATCCAGAAATCCCTTCCCCAGTCCATTCTGCATAAATGAATTTCTTTTTCTTTAAAAATAAATCCCAGCAAATCTGTTTGGATTCCCCCCTATTTCACAAATACATTTGGTCACTGAAAAATGAATTTCAGCAGGAATTCACCATCCATCCAAACAAGCTGGTATCTCCAATCAGTTGCAGTGATGACTGATGAATTTGCACTGTAGGAGCTGAAATACCTTTGGCTGCAAGCCAACCCCTCTTAAAGTTATGTCCCTGTACAAGCAGGATGGAAAGGCCTAAAAGTGTTACTTGGTAAAGACATAATGATGGTAATTTAGAGACTTCTATCCACAAGCAAGTAAAGGTGAAAAACACTCTGGAGAATCAGGGTGATCATAATTTGGGGCTATTTCTTTCTGCTGATTATGTACGAATTGCCTCCCAGTGCCTATTACATTAGGGAAGAAACTGTTTTCTCTAAGATGCAAAACCTCCCTGCACTCCAGATCAACTCAGGAATGAACAAGGGACCAGATATTTAGAAGGAGAGAAAAATCTTCTGTGAATACCACTAATATATACTAAACACGAAGTGAGTTTGGAGCACCAATAAAATTTTGTTGAAGAGAAGAAAGCTGAAGGGCTGGAGAAAAACCCTAAGATGGGATCAAGTTAGTTAACGTGTTTTGAATCTTGAACATTCTCCTTCAGCAAAGATTTGGCATGCCTGCTTTTGGGACTATGAATAAGAAATGATAAGCAAGCAGTGAGAGGCAGAAGCCATAACCCTGAGAGGTGGAGGCAACAAAAATGCACCAGGGCTTTCCATCCTCGTGTCTCTGTCCCTGTAGAGGCAAAGGGAAGCAGTGATCTAAACGGAACATGTGATTTCCCAGCAGCATTTTGAGCCGTGGATGTTGAAGCATCTAGAAAGAAGTGGTGACAGAGAAGCTTTTAGGCAAATGACTTGGCTAGCAGGCCTGTTGGGAATGGAAAGAGGAGTGGATGAGCACGGCATACCCCTGTTACGCAGGATTGTTAGGAGAGCGGGGAACACCCCTCAATGCCGTGGGATGCAGCCCAGTGCGCTCGTCATTACCCTAAGAAATAAAACACAAACATTTAAAGTTCTCCAGACCTGCTGGAGCTTCCCCATGGTCCTGGGGAGCTGTCCCGGGGTGCTGGCAGTGCCCTGGTGGCTGGCGGAGCAGTGCCGGAGTCCCTCGGCGGCAGGGCAAGCTGTGGGGCAGCCGGGCTGGGGCGAGGGGAGCGGTGCCCGCCAGGGCTCGCTGAGCCGCGGTGTGCGGGGAACAGAGGAAGCCTGGCTGGGAAGAAGGCCTGGAGAGGATGAGGAGAGGGAAGAGAGGGGGGTCGGAGAGGGGAGGGCTTTGCCATACTCACCCGGGGCGGGGGTTACACACCGAGGGATGGGAGGCTGTTCCTGCTGCGCTGCAGAAGGAAAGTTGGCCGCGCTGCCGCGCAGGGCTCCTTCTCCTGCCTCTCTCCCTCCGCCTGCATCTCTCTCTCTCTCCCTCCCTCCCTCCCCCTTTTCCTCCTCCTCCTCCCGAGCCCACAGTGCCGCCGAGGCGGTGCAGGCGGCGCAGCCCCTTCTCCGCCGGCGCTGTGCAGCCCCCGGGCCCGGTCCCCGCCGCCACCCCCGCCGCGGGGATGCTGCCGGGCGGAGCGCCCGGGCGCTGAGCCGCCCCTCGGCCGCACCAGCGGGAGCACCGCGCCGCGGGTCACCTTGCAGGGAGGTGAGTGACCCCCCAGCCCACCCCGTCCGATCCCCTCCGGGCAGCGATGCACCAAATGCCCGCTCCGCCGCATCCCCCGGAGCATCCTCCGGAGCGCGGAGCGGAGGCGGGGGCACCGCGGCTCCCGCAGCCGCCGCGGCCGAGGGACTCCGGGGGGAGCGCAGGGAAGCGCGGGGGCTGAGCGGGGCCGCCCGCAGAGGTGCTTCCCTGATGCCCTGCGGAAAGCCCAAATTACCATGCCCCGTCCTGCCCGGCGGGGTCTGGGGGGAGAAGAGGCTTTTCCAGTGCGCGGCGAGATCGGGAACGTTGGAAGGGAAAGTGCGCGCGGGGTTCTCCTTTTCCCTTCCCTCCTCTTCCCCGGGAGGAATCCCATCTAGCGCACTGTGGCAGCTTTTCCTCCCAGCTCCCGTCCGCCCTGCCAGCCCAGGGAAGGGAGAGAGGGGTTGTGCAGAGGTCTGCGGGGGCAGAGCCCCAGCCGGGGGCAGGCAGCGGAGATGCTGAGCTCCTGGCAGCCGCAGCTGCCCGCTCCCCTCGCTATCCTGCTCCGGAGAGGCGCCGGACTGAATTTCTTTTCCTTCCCATCGTCTAGTTTGGGAGCAGTGACAGCTAAGTTGGGAAAAAGGATGGTTGAGGCTCGGAGGCAGCAGTGGTCCCTGCTACCGGTGGCAGTGGGGTGACATTGGGGAAGTCCCCCGTACCTGCCTCGTCCTTCAGAATGGGGTACCCGGGTACCACTAAAGCATCCCGCAAGGGCTCAGTTCTTCAGTAGGAAGAGGCTGGCAGTGCACTGAGACCTTTCTGGAACTGACACTCCAGGAGTACAATCCTTCCTGGAGCAGGATCGGTAGCACTCCCCAGCCAGGAGTGTGCTGCAGGGGGAGAAGTGCAAAGGTCTGTGTGGGACTGGCTGTGGTGGTGGGGTATAACCAACCCCCCACCCTGGGCAGAACATGGAGCAGGAGTGGCAGGAGTTGCTCCAGAGAGCAATCTGTTGAGCTGTGCCTTCAAAATCACTGGAGGGAAGCTTTAGTCTCTGATAGGAAAAAAAATTCTAAACTTTCCAGATAGATTAAATATTCAAATTACAATTAATTAGATATTAATCTGGTGTAAACAGAGCATTAGCAACAATTAAAAGATGCTTTGATGGTCTTAAACTCAAGATGATGCATTTACTGGCAGATTGAGGGGGATATTTGTGTATTCTAAAAAGCAGTCAGAACAGAGAATACACTTTCCTACATTCATGTATTTAAATTACTTAGTTTTAATTATAGTTAATTAACTGTCATCTTTTAAGTAGGGGCAAGTTGATGGTCTGTATTAATTTCAAATTGCCTCGCTCTAAGACAAAGACTGATTTTACTGGACAAGGTGACATTTTATTGGCAGTTTTGGTAACTACAGATCATGCCAGGGTGTGTGTAGGATAAACTCATTTGTAGGAATTAAATGAAGTCTCCTCTCATTAGCTGGGCAGGCAGATGTCTCACACCAGTGGTGCCACACACTCTGGAATAACTCTCACACACATAGCAGGGCTCTTCCTTATACAAATGCAGATGTAATGCAGTACTGGTGTACACAGGCACCACCACAACACAGTGAACTTGAGGAAGGATGCTCTCAGGGTTTAAAATGCTTTTTCTTCTGAGGACAGTATTAGAGAAAATGTGCAATCTGTTTGGATAAGGTTTTTTTTTTTTTTTTGGTCTTTCTTTCTCTCTACAGCAAATTCATATCTGCAGACAGCTGTAAAATTATTCCAGTGGAGTTATTTAATACTGTCCATGTGGCTATTAAGATTGCAGATTACATGTGTGGTTATTAAGAGTCCAAATTTTGTCATCTTCACTTTGGAGACTCGAATTTTTACAGGTTATGGAAATTGGGGAAAAAAAAAGGAAAATAACTGCAGAGGTGCAGACAGGAGAAAAATACTCAGCATGTTCATTGGCTTTGCTTTGACAAACATGAAGAGTGGCTGTGTGTAAGTGTCTGAATACACATCCTCCAGCTATCTTGTCAGCTGTTTCTGAGTACCCTTTCTTTGGCAAAAAGAGCTGGAGACTACTTTGAGTAATAGGGTCACAGGAAAATGTTCCTCTTCAGATGTAGATGCCTGTGACCCTGAGGATTCACATGGAGCTGCTCTAACCTGTAGCACCTGAGAATCAAAAGATTCTGTGATTTCAATTTGGAGCTGTAAAATCAGAAGAGTGACAAACTGGTTGTTTTCACTGCACAAGCAAAGGCTGCATTTTGAAGCAGTGGTGCAGTGCATGAGTGGTGTGAGTCCATGCATGCCTTTAGCAATGCCAGTTTTGTACCTGGCATCCCTATGGATGTGTATTTGTATGTGTGTCCCTACAAAACCTGATGGTGCAAAGCTCCCTCATTTACCAATAACTGCATTTCTGTCCTTACACTTTGAGGCTTCACAGAGGCACGGGAAGAATGAACTGAGTGTTCACACCAAGTTGGCACAATTCTGGCTGAATTCTGATGGGGTTTGTGTGCTTTGATTGACTGCTCAGATACCTTAAAAATCCCCAGGGAGAACAAAGAACTCTGAAATGGCATTTGCTAAAGGACAGAATCATAAAATGGTTTTGGTTGCAAGGGATATTAAGATCATGTAGTTCCAAACCCCCTGCCATGGACAGGGATGCATTCCACTAGCTCAGGTTGCTCAGAGCCCATCCAACCAGAAAACTTCCAGGGATGGGACATAATCAAACAGTTCAGCTTCTAGAGAAGGGATGTAGGAAAGGCATCCAGCCTGGTGTCAGGTCCTGCAGGACAGCTGTGCTCAGCCTGCTGCTTCAGGACATCTCCCACAGCAGCTGCCCCCTGCGTGCAATGACTTATCCAGTCCTCTCCCAGTGGGTGGTGTCCCCATGTCACCCACCCAGCTTCCAGCTCCTGTCCTTGTGCTCTTTGCAGCAGAACAATCTCCCCACTTCCAGCTGCGTGTGGCTCACAAGATCATGGAGGCAAGCTTGTGATGTGGATATGCTGCCAGCCCAGAGCCTGAGCCTCCCATACAGAAGTCCCTGAGGTCCTATATCCCTTCTCCTCCCAGAGAACAAAGAGCACAGGACTTTTCCTCATGTTCAGACAATGCCCTGACTCTAATAGGCATCAGCATTACTCATTTCTGGTTTTGTTTCTGCAGGGAAGGGTGAGTGTAGGGTTAAGAAAGGTCTGTAAAGGTCAAACTATGCCCCACTGATGCAGCTGTTTCATTTTCCCCTGCCTGCCCTGTCTGCCTGCAGCTACCACTCTCACCATGGCTAAATCACTTACTCTGTAAGGCTTTTGTCCCATGGTATAGTCCCAGCTCTGCAATTTTTCTGTCTTATGGAGCACAGCTGATTTTATGGCCCTAGAAGCATCTGTTTACTCTAATCATCCTTGCCCAGATGAACTGACTGTAGTAATTTTGCAGTGTTTTTCTAGCAAAGTGACTTACAGCCCTGGGGTGCTTTTCTTGGGGCAGGAGGGACAGAAACTTCCATTTTGCACCCAGTCTGCACCAGCACACTGTCTTCCTGTTCTCTCAGCTCTTTATTTTCCATCTGTGCTTCAGGAATACCTCAAGCCCAGCCTGGAGCACAGCACTGGGGGTTTACATGCAGAGCAAGTGTGAGGCAGTGCCTTGCCCTGCTTTGCTCCCTGCCTGCAGTGTGGGAAAGCAAGCAGAGCCAGAAGAGCAGGGTCTGTGCAAGAACTGGGCTCTGGGGGCTTGGCTGCCCACCAGGAATGAGGCTGGAGTGAGTTAGCAGGGCCAGTCCTGCATCCATGTCTGGGTGTTCCTGTCTGTGTCACAAGTCAAACAGGGATTTTAGGTCCAAGGGGAGGCACAGGGTTCAGCCAGCAGGCAAACCAAGAGGGCCAGGGGATGCTGTGATGTTGGTATTCATGGGAGAGACTTCCAGCTTCTCTTTTGGAAGCTCTTAAAGTAAGAATTGCTCCTCATGGCTCAATGTCCCCAGTTTGAGATGGGGAGTTTGAATATGATGCTCCTGCTCTGCGGTATTGGGGAGCCTCTTGAAAACACAGCAGGGAAACACAGCCAGACTTTCTGACTACTTTCACTCTGCAGAGTAATTGCCAGAAGTGGTGCAGGTGTCAAGGCATTTTTACACCAGTGCCTTCCACAACAGCCAGGGTTATTGACACCAGAGCAAGATGCTCTCAGTCAGGCCACTTATTTATTATCTAGAAAGTGCAGTGAATGAAAAAAGTTGTGAGTTCAGACTGAACACCACTAAGAATTAAGGCTGAAAAATTTGAGTTGCGAAGAATTGCTAGAAAAGTCTGAATGTGTCTTTTTCTTTTTTTTTTTTTTTTTAGTTGGAGGCAACTTGAGGCATAGTGAATTAAAAGCCAGCTTGTTCAATTAAAAATAAATAAATGAAACATTGCATTTAATTTTAGCTCAGGCAAAATACTTCCATCTGCTCAAAAGGAAATACTTTGTTGCAGGAATAACATTATTATATATTAGGTCAATGCAAGGTAATTCCTCCTTTCTTCCCCACTCCATTCTTTAGTTCAGATACTGAATTAAGCAATCAATTATTCAGGCAGATATGCAGATGGCAATTGTTTTAACATATATCTCTGTACAAGCAATCAAGAGACCTGGATTTTATTTCCAGCTCTGTCTTGACATGACCTTGGGCATTTCACCATTCTCCAAGTTCCTGGTTTTTAGGAGGACAGATCACATCTCACAGCAGATTTGCTGCACATTGGTAATACTAAAATAGCACGGAGGTCTTTTTAATTCCACTGTTAGCAATGAAACATTTAGCTATCACTAATGCATGCATTCCTAATTCTCCCAGTGTGAGTAAGTTGCACTGCCTTACGAAACTCCCTGTAGTTTACTTAATAGAGTAAAAGGAATTCCAGCTGCTGAAATACAGCATTCCCTTGAAACAAAACCTACTTTAATAAGCCCAGCTAAATCAAAGAAGAAAAATACAAGCGGGAAAGGGTTTTGTTCCTTCACTTTGTTAAGTATTTCACTTTGTGGTCAGCACTCCAGATCCATACATTGCCTGTGATTTCTCTCATGCATGATGCCTGTATTTGTTGTTGCAGTTTCTAAATGTCTGGAATGCCTCAAACCATGCTGAAGCTTATTGCACTGTGCTTTAGAAACTCGCTCTTACCTGAGAGCTCCTGCCAGGGAATCTGCAGCTCATGTGGGGTTGACTGCTCTTCAAGAGAGCTTTCTCCCCTCTGCTTTCTCTGCACTGGCAGAGGAGGAGAAACCAGCTTCAAACCCAGGGGCATTTTGTTGAATCTGATCATCCTGGGGCTGAATCACCTTCTGCTGCTGGCACAAAGGGTCACTATTGCCACTTCTTGCCATTTTGGTGATTTAGCATCACTGAGGGATTTGGGAGCAGTACTTTTGGGGAGCATGGGAAACAGGTGGGAATCTGTAAGGATCAGAGGGATTCAAATCATGGCATGATCAAGTTGAAGGACTCTCAGGTGGTCTGCAGTTCTGTTTCATGCTCAGAGAGGTCAGCTCTGGGATCACACCACAATCCTCAGAGCTTCATTGAGTTGAGTCTTCAAAACCTGCTAGGATGGAAACTGCAAATCCTCATTGGGTAGCTTTTTCCTGTGCTTGACTGTCTTCATGGAGAAAAGGTTTCTGCTGATATCCAGCAGCCCCATGCAGAAGCACATGAGTTTTTGATGCTTTTTTCCTGGCTGATGACCTGCCAGATCTGCAGGGAATGGCAGAGGGTACAGCCTCAGGCTTTGACAGCAGATGGGGACTCTGCCTTCAGCCTCACTTGCCTTTGTCTTCCAGTTTTCTTGCCAACAAGCCAGTCTGCTGGGCTGGTGGTGCTTGGTCTGTGTGGATGAATGTCCTTCTGGTGTGCTGTGAGGAGGTGGCTGGGGCTGCTCAGCCATAGCCCAACGTTTCAACTCTATGGCTTGCTCAGAATTCAGGGGTTTGTATCCAGAGTTTCCCAACTGCTTATTCACACAGGACATTGGGTGCCTGGCAAGGGTCTCCAGAAGGCTTAAGAGCCCTTAAGCTGTGCAAAGTCCTGTGCAGAGAGGAGGAAAACAGCATCCTGCCAGGTCCCAAGAGAGCAAAGGGGTTTTGGGATGGTGGGCAGTAACAGAGCTGGCTTCTGCCCCTTGTCTGTGAGAGCCTGGGGCACAGCATTTAGCTGTTCCCTCCCTGCCCTCCTTACAGCTGGCATTTCTCTGTCTCACACCCTGTGCTTAATTAGTTTGTCAGGCACTGTCATCGTAGCAGGAGGCTGCAGAACACCCAGCAGAGCGTGGCTCTCCGTGCAGCTCCTCATTGTAGCTGGGCTCTGCTGTAACACCAGTGATAGCTTAATAAACCACAGCATTGCAGACTAGAGATCTTGGCACTGCTTGCAGCTTCTTATTAAGATAAGAAAGGAGGAAGGGGGAATCCAAGAAATCGGAAAGAGCGAAGGTTAAAGTCATTAATGGACTCACTTTTTATAGTAGACTGGGGTAAAAATGTCTAACCCCAAGGTAAACATTAGATTGAAGGTTGATATATTGATTATGCATCTATCTGTTAATAACTTGAACTTGGCTTTTCCTTCTGGTTCCAGTCTCAAGTATGAAAATGCAGAATTATTTCTGGTTGGCCTCAGCGCCAGTGAGTGATGTGTGGGACAATTAAAACCATGCAAAGACAGAAGAAACCTGAATCCAACCAATTAAAATTAACTCTGCATCTTGGAGCAGACTGAAAAGCTTTCTTATTTCAAGAGCTCCAATGAATTTCATTTTCCTGTCAACACCACTCTGAAACCTCACTGTGGTCATAGGTAATGAGAGCTTTTTTCTGCTTTGAATGTTGGCTTCCTGCAGAGATGGCACCCTCCCATTTCCTCAGGTGGTCTGTCAGAGGGTAACTGCTCTGGCACTGCCATCCAGGGATTCTGGGCTGCAGGGAACCTGGAAACTGGGGCAATCTTAATTTTAGGATGTACCTGTGAGTCACAGGCTTGTGAGCCTGGCCCAGGCCATGTCCATGAAAGCCCCTGGTGAAAGTGGAATGTCTGGATCCATGCCCAAGGGGTCTCTGCAGGCAGGACAAAGGCTCTGAGCCACTGCAGAGGCACAGGTGCCTTTTGCCCCTAAGCATCACCCTAAGTGACCATGTGCCACTCTCTGTCACACCCCCATCTCAACCTGGGGGATCCCATTTCAGCAGTAATACTGATATAATTATTTCTTTCTCTTTTTTCCCCCCTCTTAATGTATTATCCCTGAAAAGGCCTGAGTCTCATCAGCCCCTTCCCATCAGGCAATACTCTTGCAGGGCCAAGAACATTGGGTCAGGCTCTGGTAGGGCAGGCAGCCAGCTACAGATTAAAAAGCACCTGGGGTTAAAGCATTTACCTTGATTGCATGCTGCCACTCACATCTCCCTGCTGACCTTCCCTGAGGCACCCTGCCTGCCCTGCTATGTGGGACTCCAGGGATGTCCTGAGCAATGGACTATCCCTGTTGTCAGAAGAGATATGTGAGGGAAGGGTGCTCCCTGCCTTGTCCTAATCTCACTTTGGATTTTTTTTACCACTTTTTACCCATTACCAAGGGGAAAGTGTCACTCAGAATCTGCAATATTGGTTTACAAGACTGGTTTAAATGCACAGAAGGTGAGGACCTGCCATATAGATGCTTAGATCCATGGTAGGGCTAAGAAACAATGCAGCTCCCAGGCTCTTGGGACTTCTGCTGGTCAGAGTGGCTCTGAGATGCCTTAGAAAGTCTCTTTTCCTAGCCTGGCAGTCAAAGGAGTCAGAACTCCTCTTCAACTCTTCTCTTCTCTTCTCTTCTCTTCTCTTCTCTTCTCTTCTCTTCTCTTCTCTTCTCTTCTCTTCTCTTCTCTTCTCTTCTCTTCTCTTCTCGTTCTCAAGGTTGTTTATTGTTTCTTGTCTATATAATTCTTTCTCTGGCCTGCTGGGGTCCGTGCAGCAGGTCAGACAGAGGCACACTGCCTGCCCCTGGGTGGTGTTATCTTTTTATACCAAAAACTACATGTACTACATTATTTACCATAACTTCTCCATACTGATCACCTATGTTAGACAGTGTGCTTCTACTCTAAACTAATCTAAAAGTGCCAGCATCACAGCAGAAGATGGAGGCCAAGAAGAAGAAGGAGAAAGACTGGACATGCCCAGATTCCTCTATCTCGCTTCTTGAACTTCCATTCTTAAAACTTTAAAAAAATCCATTTTTCACCTTGTGACAAACTAACTGTTATTCTACTTAGACTTTCTTGGCTTGCAGATCCTCATATAAGGTTGGTAATTTTTTTCTATGGGTCAAAATCACAGGTGTCTTGGGTTCTGTGCCAGGATCTCTGAGCCCCCTGGCTGAGGTTCGGGCAATCCAGGACAGCCAGAGGGATGTCCTGAATTCCAACACAAGGCATGCAATAAAACTGCCCTAAAATGGCATTTTCCTGAGTGCTCTTTAAGCCAGACTTTGCTGAAATGATGTGACCACAGGCAGGTGCAAGGCCTGACCCAAGTTTTCCAGCCATTGATGCAGTGACAAAGTGCTGACCTCTTCATCCATTTCTCTAGCAGGGCATCTGTTTGATTTGTGAGTCTTCCTCCAATTTCTGCTACATCTGTGGCATATTCCTCCTGGCCACTTCACTTTGCCTGCCAGGTAGCAGGGGTAAGAATGTTTGCAAGAGGGTTTGCAGTTTTTGGGTGAAGTCCCTCTGGCTTCAGTGGGATTGATGGTTGATGTTACATATCGGGGGGGCTCTCACTTTTTCCAAGCCAGCTCGGGAGAAACTGAGCAAAGTCTGAGAATTTACTCTTTAGTTGAAGAGTGTTTCTCATCTTCTGCCCGTGGGGATGCACTTTCATACAGTTTCTTTGGGGGAGGTGGGAGGAGGAGGAAGTGGAAGGTTTGTGCTCAACCAGCTGGAGGCCCAGCAGGATGCTCCTGCTGCCTGGATTGCACATGGAACTTCCATGGGATCCCACCATGGTGGATGTTCTCTTCTGCAGCTTTCCTGCTGGTTCACTTAAGAGAAGCACTGGACTACTTAACAGCACAATAAAAATGGGGCTGCTGCATGTTAAACCAAGTGCTGTGAATGTAAACATGTCAGCACTCTGGGTCAAGCTCTCATGTATGTTAAACAAGTTTCTTGCTTAACTGGTGGTGTTAGAACAGCTCTTAGCAGTGGTTTAAATACCTCGCATGCAAAAGAGAGACTGAAGGTGTTTGGAGTCTGGAGTTAAGAGGAAATAATACTGGGCTTTTGCTAGACATTGCTCTGTTAGAGGTTGTGTGACATAAAAGGGAAATAGAGAGAAAGAATTGAGTAAAAAAATGACATGTATTTATGTGTTTGTGTATTTCATTCTCAGTTTCCTCCAGACAGCACAATGGGGACAGGTAATCCTGCATTAATAACTTGGTCTTAGAGGATCTAATATGAAGAACTTTGAAGCCAGTAGCATGTCTGTAATTTTTATGCTCATGCCCAGAAACAAACCCCTGAATTTACAGTTCCTGTGGCCAATACAGAAATATTTCAAAGGTATTTGCCTTTGGCTACACCTGAGAAAAACTAGCAGCCTGGTGAGAAAATGTTTGAGCTGGAAAAAATGGGTTTTCAAAGGGTAGTAAAGCACTTGCCAAGGGCAAAGGGTGGCTGCAGACACCGACAGGTGAACATAGCACCTGCCCATCTTTTGCAGTTGCAGATTTCTGAGAACTGAAAATGGTTCTTTTAGGAGATTTTTTGTTGTTGTTGTTTTGATATTTTTTGGGTTTTTTATAAAACAAAATATTTTCTTATACAAAATGTTTAGAGGAAAGGGATGTTGTTCTGAGGATGGCAGCTGCGTACCTACGGGAGGCTGGAGCAGGCACCAAAGCCATTCTTTGATGGGATCCATCACTACTAAGACATTTCACCTCATCTGCTTCCCTGCATCCCACAGATGTGGGGCGGGTGTTCTTTGCCTCCCTGAGTGGGGCTACATTTGGAGAACTTAGTCAGGTTGTGCACATAGATGAGGCTCTGTTTTCTCTTGAGACTGTATGGAAGACAAGCTGACTTGAGTCCTTCAATTCATTGCCTTTGACCTCACTGTTGTCGTCTTATTGCAGGGGTTCCATGCTGTTGTCTCCTTATCACAAAAGTTTCACACCTTCTTGGTGTTTCTTGTGGGCAGCTCCTCAGAGCACTCACTCTTTCTTCTCACAAAGCAGCCAACCAACTCCAGTTCCCTTCTCAACCAGCCAACCATTCTTTTATAGCACTCTTCTTCTCCTTGGTTACAGCTGTGGCCTGTTAAAGTCAGGCCTGCTCCTAGTCTTTGATAATTGGCCAAGCTGCAACTCCTTGGGGGTAAGGTTACTTTCTACACTATCTTTATTTTCTTATATTCTATCCCCCTACACCTCACCTTTGTTTCTGTTCCCTTTCTTCATCAGGAAAATGGGAGCCACTCACCCGGCGTGAGCTCCAAGGCGCTGCAAAAGAAAGGTCCCACTGCCTCGGACACCTGCCAGTATGGATGGCTTGGTGGAGCAGAACAGCGTGCTGATGCACAGTAAGATCACCGAGGCTGGGAAAAGGAATGGTTTAATCAACACAAGGAACTTGGTGGCAGAGAGCCGAGATGGCCTGGTCTCTGTGTACCCCACCCCTCAGTACCAGAGCCACCGAGCGGGCAGCCTGTCCTCGCCGCGGCGCCCGGAGAACGGCAGGAGCGACCCCGTGCAGCAGCTGCTGGACCCCAGCATGCTGCAGCAGACAGTGGAGTCTCACTACAGGCCCAATATCATCCTCTACTCCGAGAACGTGCTGCGCTCGTGGGGCGAGAGCCTGGGCTCGGAGTGCTGTGAGACCACCTTCATCGAGGAGCGCTCGCCCGCCAAGGACAGCCTGGAGTACCCCGACAGCAAATTCATCGACCTCTCCGCGGACGACATCAAGATCCACACCCTCTCCTATGAGGTGGAGGAAGAGGAGGATTTCCAGGAATTAGAGGTCAGATGTCACTTGGGGTACGTGGGGAAGGCTGGGAGGAGGAGGAGGGAATGTTTGAAATTAAGTGTACAACCCCCTAGAGCTGGACAGCAGGGGATCAGCTGCTTTTTGGGTCAGCTGTATCGCTTTCTCCTCCAACTAGGACAATGAATTTGCTCATCTTTATTTGTTGGGTAAGGTCCCAGATCTGTGAATACCGATGGCAAAATTCCCCCTGGGCCTAATGGAGATCAGTGTTTCCCTTCTGCCTCTGGAGGGGTTGGTCAGAAACAGACCCACGTGCTTAAATGCTGTGTAAGGCTGGAGCTGGGGGCATCTGCCTGTCTGCATGGAGCCCATCTTACTCAGCAGGCCAACATCATCTCTTGCCTTCACCTGACTTGAGCAGAATGTTTTAAATTATTGGCTCAGACACAACACATTTCTGTCTTGGAATGAATGCAGAAACAGAAGTCTTTGGGTTTTAAGCTGCAGTGGATTCATATCCACTGAAACAAATGATATTTTTCTGATGGAGCTAAACACTTTTTAGATCCAAATACAATGTTTTCTTCTGGAGTCCCATGCCTCATTGATTGCATACTGTAAAGTAACAGGGAAGACTATGGAAACAGCTTCATTCTTTCTTGAATGATGCTTTTTAAAAATTATTGGTTTTATTTCAACAAGAGGCCCAAGTGTGGCAGGTATTTGTGTTTGCCAATGTTTGTGAGAATGGAGGGTGAACATAATGCTGGTGATCTGAAAACTTCCTCCACCATTGGTCAGACTCCTAACCTAGCAAAGATCCTCTGGCTGTCTAGAGCAAAGCTATGCCTTCAAACAGGAATGCCACAGCTGAAATAGGGACACTGGTCGTGTTTCTCTGTCGCTGTGATTTTCAGTTAGGACCGAGATCCAACAAGCCCGAAAATTTCTATTTTCACCTCCTGTAATACCAGTGTCTCACCCTGTGATCAGCACAGGGGAAATCCAGCAAGAGCCTGCCTTCCCTTTTATTCTCCTTTCTCTCTGTATTGATAAGGTGGGAAGAGGGAAGTGTTTTTCGCAGTGCGTGCCATTAATGCCGTATTCAATGCCTCCACAGGGAGACAGAAAGCTTCTCTCTGAAGGATGTGAGAATATTAGCTCAAATCACACCCTTCCACAGAATTTCAGAATTGACTGTGGGAAGTATAATTTCCTTAATCAAAACAAAATTCCTGGTTGCTGTCTTTTTGCCCCAGTTTCTCTCGTGCAGCAGTGACACAAGTGACTGCAGCACACATGGTGTTATTGACACATCTGGCCTGACATTCAGGCAGCAAAAAAAAAAATCTCCCTCTCGTCAATTCAAGTCAAGAAGACATTCTTGAGTCAACTTTTGGAGAATGAGATAAAAAAAGGCTTGGAAAATGAGCAGCATAAGGAAAAAACCTCTTCAAAGTGGTACTAGAGGAACTTGATCAGCTTTTCACAGAGAACATTTGTGTTTTAGAAACCAGCTGTAGAACTTCATCCTCCCCTGATCTTAAGGGGAGAAATGAGACAGTAAATTTTGGTAACATGCTCTGACAGTGTGTGCATCCTTTTCCCTGGCTCCTTCTTCTTTCTGACCTGTTTCTCTGGAAACAGACCTCCTGAGATGAAATGTGTCAGTTCTTGAGTGAGTATAGAGCATCTGGAATCACAGATTCCCTGCCTCATTTGATCCTTTGGGGTGAGACTGTGCTAACAAACACAGGTGTGTGCACAACCATCTTGACTTCTGTGTCAAGGGGCTGACAAAGTGCTCAGAGTAAGACATTCACAAAGTACACACCACCCTTTCCTCTGATGGCTTGTCCTCTCCATCAAAATTTCTCCTCCACTAGGAACAGGGGAGGAGAAATCCAGGCATGGTTTGGATAAAGACCTGGTTAGCTGGAAACTCTTGCTTTGCTAGAAGCCTCTGCTTTGACACCAGGGTCTGTCTCCATTGCTGCACTGAGATTTTCACACTCTTACATGAACTTTTCCCTGATCCCTAAGGACCAACCTGCTGAGCAGCTGTTTGCAGCAGAAGTAGCTCAGCATGGCAAGTAGCTTCCATACCAGGAAGGTCCAAATTCCGCAGATGCAGCTGGTCATGCAGGAGAGGAGAGAGGAATTTGATGGCACCAGACCAGAAAAAAACGTGTCCGCTGTGTTGTGCCCTTCTGGTTCACAGAGGCTGGTGGAGAGAGGCTGTGTCTGTGTGGCCAGATGTGTGAGGGCCTCCTGGGCTTGGCCAGGGCACAGCTTCATTAGAGACCTAAATTCATGTGTGGAGACTCTGGGAATGGAAGAGCACTATTTAAGGACAAGCAGTCACTGTGTAAAGTGATGAACCATGCCAGATTGTCAGCTACACAAAACCAGCACCTGAATCACACAGCATAAGTGTGTCACACTAGAAAGAAGTTTTTTTCCCTGCCAGTCACTGACAAGGAGCAAATTCTTTTTTAGATTACTAATAATGGGAAAGATGGGAAAGAGTGAGTGCCAGGACTGGGAGCAGAAGTTGGAAGGAAGAGGGTGACACAACAGAGATGCAAGTTTTGGTTCTCCTCTGTGAGAGTGCTAAAGGGTTTGAGTCTGCCACTGAGAGTGGCACAGGACATTGCTGTGTATCTTGTCACGTTGGTTGTCAAGCCACAGCTCATCAAGGCATGGAAGCTGCAGAGTGTCAGAGCAGACCAGGGCTCATGTCTGCTTTGGCACTTCTTTCTGACAAAGGAGAAAACTCCATAAACTAGCCCCTTTTTGGAAATGTTGGCAAAGAGGGCAGCTTTGTGCAGAAGAGCTCTTTTCTCTTGAAAACTGAGGGCTACCTCCTGTTCTCCACATGTCAGGGGAGTCCCAGCTTAAGCATCTCTGCAAAATGCCCTCTGGAAGACACACCAGCCAAAGGGTTGAGTCACTGCTCTTTCTCCATGTCTCCCTGGCACTGTCTGCCTTATACTAGAATTCCTACCTAGGGTTTTTGAGGATGGATATTTAATTTCATAGAAATGCCAAAAAATCGATCTCCTCCTTTTGTAGCATCCCCCCCACCTCAAGGCAAGACTCTCAGGAGGGACATATGCAGAAAATAATTTTTTTGCAGGTCAGACTGCTTCTAACATGATTGCCTTTTTGAAAATAGTTGGGCTCTTGATAACCAGAAAGGTTGCTGTTCTCTGGCAGAAAACTTTGCAGTAGAGAAAGGTTCTGGACGAAACAAAGCCATTTTGATAAATTTGGTGTTGGTTTGAAGAATTGACCAAGCCAAGCTGTAGGGTTTGTTTCTCTGTTAGCTGTCAGCCTCCTCAGGATGGGTCTATCCAGCTCAACATGTCTTGGACAAGTTGCTTGGAAGGAGACACCTTCTTGCCTTCCCAAGCCTGGGGACTCTGAAGAACACGAGAGGTGTGACAGAGGAGCAGGAGACATCCTGATCATGGGTTGTGCCCTGCAGCAACATTTCCCCAACTTATTTGTAGGGATTTTTTACTAGCAGTGCTCCTCAGGTCCTGATGGAGTATTGTTCAGTCTGCCTAAGAAAATCATAATTGTCTGGAGGGAAAAACATCTCAGAAACAGCTCTCATTAGCATATAGAGCCCCGCTTTGCTCCAGCAATTTCCAGGCATGAAAACAGAAGGATGCACATTCTGTCAGGGATTTAAACTTCTCACTTCCATGCCCATCCCTGAAATCAAATGATTCCCTATTTAGGTATCTGTGTAAAATTTATAAATATCTTATGAGTTCTTCACGCCACAACTAATAGACAACTTGTCAAATGTGGCAGCAGTGAAATATGAAATGAGTTACAAGATGAAATACCCTCCTGTTAGAGTTCATGTGCCATCTTTTATCTAAAAATAGCATTTGTCATATTATACTCCTGCTAGTTTCCCTCCTAGCCACTAGGTAGATTGCTTATTTAGAGAAACCCAAGCTATTCATGGCAGCAAATTAAATTATTCATTTACGTCGCATAAAAGAATACCTTGGAGCTGTCTCTTAAAACCCTCTTACTTTTTCCCAGCACCCAGCAATGTCTGAAACAATCTCTAAAAGCAAAATAAGTAGAATGTTCTGGGAGTGAAAGAAGAAAAGAAATGTAGTACTTTCAAGGTATACATTTCCTCTTTTTTTTTTTCCACTAGAAGTTGCTGGATTCTGGGGTGAAAACTCATCCTTTGGACCCGAGAATGAAATTGTAGAGGTAGAATTTGAATCCTGTTCCATCCAACCACTCTTCCCGAGGTTCCCAAGCACCTCCTGACACGTTTTTTCTGCAACATGAAGACCCTGAGGAGATTTATGGCCATCAAGCCCCACAAAATCACACACGCTTTCTGTCAATGCTTCCAGCCTGTGGTCCCGCAGTGGGCTCTGCCCTCAGCCTCCCCTGGCTGTAGGCATCCAGAAGGCATGTTTGAGCACTCCTTGGGGGCTGTGTATGGCAGAGTTCCCTTTTCAGAGAGCTCTGCAACCCAAAGACAGGCTCTTGCAGCCTGGTTTTGCTGATGAGCTCACTGGCTGTCACAGCTCTCCTCTGAATTGAGTGTACAGCATTTTTCTTGTTCTGCACCTGGGCAGTGGAGGAAAACAGCACCATAAATAGCTTGCCCAAGCTCATCTAGGGCTGTGTTGAGAATATGAGAATGTAATTCTCTGTGCTTTTGTCCCATGGCATATGCTCAGAAGAGCACAGGAGTGCTGTCAGAGGTGTGGTGCCCAGGCATGAGCTCCTAAGAGGAGTGGCACTCAGGTATGCAGTCACAGCACTGACTCACCCTACCCACAGGACACACTTTAAATCTCTGAGCTCCTTCAAAGGCTCATTGTTAGCAGGTTACAAGAGTGATTACACTTTGCATTTGACTTATTTTTCTCCTTTGAAGGAGAAGCCACTCAAGTCTGGAGATACTGAGCCCTGCCAAGGGATATTAACCTCAATTAACCAGCTCCAGATGAAGGGAGCATGGCTGGGAAGTCACCTTCAGCAGTGTCCAAGTGCCCTCCTATGAATCTTGTTAATAGTAGCAATTCTCATCATCACTTCCCTGAGTTTTCAGGCTGAAGCTCTGCAGGGAAGTCTCTGGGATGCAGCCTGTGAGGGGCAGGAGCCCTGGATGAGCTGTTGCTGTCACTTGTAGAGGGTGGACATTTGGCACACGTCTTTGAGGACTGCTGTGTCAGCTGAGAAGCAAAAAGGGGACAATCATGAAGGGTCACAGCACTTGCCCCAGCTTGTTTTAGTGCAGATCCATTCATTGCTGTCTGCAGTCATCCCCTTCCAGTGGCAATGTGCTGGAGGCCAGTTCCTGAGCAGCAGCCTGGCTGTGGGGGTCGAGGAAACATCACAAGGGAGGTGATCAAAGTCCAGGGACCAAGGAGGAATAGGCCTGGGCAACTGCAGCCAGGGGGTTTTGCCTGTGGCATTCTGGTGTTGCCAAGTTACATGTGAAAAGTTTTCCAAGCGATGAGAGACCTCTTTGAGCCCGTCCTGCAAGGCTGGCTGCCTGACTGACAGGGCAGTTTTTAGACTGGGAGCTGGGGAAACAAGAGGAGCTGCAGCAGGTCAGTGTTAGGGGATTGTGGCTCCTTTAAATGCCTTTAAAACTGAAAGGCAATCAACTGCAAAACTCAAAGTTGTATAAAGAAAGAAAGAAATAGGCAGGCAAAATTAAATAAATAGCAGGGTTTAGAGACATCACCTCTTAAGAAGTTATCAGCAAGATAATTGTTGTAATAAATAATCATCCCCCTGCTGCTCAGGGACAAGTGTGTGTTTTGGAGGCAGAGCAGTGATAAACTACAACCTTTGGCAGAAGAGTCTCCATCCAGCTGCTGCCTTCAGCATCTGCTGCATGGAGGTGAGCTCAAAACACTTGCAGGAGAGCAGAAGGATGCAGAGTGCTGGTCAGAACAGGTCATCCTGTTTAACTGCATTACTGGAACAGGCATTGTGTGGAGGGAAACAGAGCACATATTAACTTGGAGCAGCATTGTGTTGGTCTTCGTCAAACCAGACCACTGGACCATCTGGATTTGAAGGCAGATCCCACAGGGCCACATAAGGAATTAGTTTTGTATGCAGTGTGTGCATGTTGCTGAATTGGTTGCTTTGAAGGAAAAAAGTGAAAGGGCTGCTTCCCAAATATCCATCAGAGGCTGCTGGCAGCTGTAGGTCAGAGCAGACCCTGTTGTCTGACATCTCCAGTGTGCTTGGCAGGCTGTCTGCAGAGCAATTGTAATGTCTCAGCTGAGGTAAAGCTCATAGCTTTTAGGGGTAGCCTTGATTTAAGAAAAGGCTTTAAAAAAAAAAAAAAATAGAAAATCCATTACAACTGCAGAAAAGGGTTCATCACCATCTCTGTTAAAAAATCTGCACCTTGTGTCTGCTCTTCCTCTATTCTTCTTTCAGTCACTTCAGCTTTTCTGCAGAAGGAAAGAGCTGCCTCTGATCAGAAATTATCTGCTCAGGCACTTACAGGCTGTGTGTGATGAAACTCATCTTAAATGCACCTTACAAATGGAATTGGCTTCCCCTCTTTCTTCCTTCCTGTGTAGATGTTTTTTTGTGGCTTTCTCTCTTCCAATGCCTGATTTCTCCAACAAACTTGGGAAATGGTGGAAGGGAAGGGAAGGGAAGGGAAGGGAAGGGAAGGGAAGGGAAGGGAAGGGAAGGGAAGGGAAGGGAAGGGAAGGGAAGGGAAGGGAAGGGAAGGGAAGGGAAGGGAAGGGAAGGGAAGGGAAGGGAAGGGAAGGGAAGGGAAGGGAAGGGAAGGGAAGGGAAGGGAAGGGAAGGGAAGGGAAGGGAAGGGAAGGGAAGGGAAGGGAAGGGAAGGGAAGGGAAGGGAAGGGAAGGGAAGGGAAGGGAAGGGAAGGGAAGGGAAGGGAAGGGAAGGGAAGGGAAGGGAAGGGAAGGGAAGGGAAGGGAAGGGAAGGGAAGGGAAGGGAAGGGAAGCCTAAGCGACAAATATAATTCTGACTTCTCAACAAGACTAATATCCAGCTTCTTCAGTGTCAGGGTGCAGCCCTTGCAGATCCAGGAGTAAGAGAAGACAGAGAGCTAGGTTGCCAAATTATCAATAATCCCCATGTCAGGGGGGGTTTTGAATGGAGAAGATTTCTTGGTAAGCTCAGGATGAGGTGTCCTGTTGTAAGAGAGAATGTTGGGAAGGAAGGATGTTTTTTGGGAAAGGAGTGTTTAACTGGAAGGATTGAGGTACCTTTTGCTGTTGGATTTCTTTCTGGGATTTTTAAACTTTTTTTCACCCTTCTGGTTCATAGTTGGTCTACATGGTCAGGACTTTATGATTAGAATTATTCTCTCACCCTTGGTAACTCATAGGTGGGTCGATTTGGCCTTTGGGAAGCAGCATAACTGATAATTTTGTGATTCAGCACAGGGCCAAAGTTACCTGAGAAATCTTTTCCCCATTTCATCTTTATGTGAAAGAAAAGGCAATTTGAAATCTCAGAAAAGTGGTCTCCACAGATACTATGCCAGCACACAAAGACCTGAAAATCAAAAACCTGAAAAATCAAAAGCATTTTTTGGTTTTGTATCTCACCTGTTCAGGTGAGTGCACAATTTCAAGGGATGATTTCAGCAATACTGTGGATTTTTTCCCTCTCCTTCTTCTCCTTTATTTTTGAAAGGAAATATTCACTCTGGTTCATCTGACTGGAGTTCCCCTTCCTTTAATGGTCTTCCCTGCAGGGGTATCTTTGCATTTGTCTTTTCTTGCTTTCGAGCTCATGCAGCAGTGATGGAGTCTGTGACACAGTGGGTGGGGAAGAGGAGAGCTGCTGGTCACTGCTGTGGTGGAGTAGGAGAAATGGGCAGATGATGAGGGACTGGCTGATGGCAGAGGAAGAGCAATAATGTCATTAACCAGCACATCTATGTTTCTCTCTTTTGCCGCTCCAGAGCGATTACTCGAGTGACACCGAGAGTGAAGACAACTTCCTGATGATGCCACCAAGGGATCATCTTGGCCTCACTGTGTTCTCCATGCTCTGCTGCTTCTGGCCACTGGGAATTGCTGCCTTTTACCTGTCCCATGAGGTAAAGTTAAAACATCTCCTGCCAGACACTCTCAAGGGCAGTGGAAGGCGGTTCAAGGGGTGGCATCTTCCCCACCTGGACATGTCTCTGTGGTAGTGCTGGCTGCCTTTTGAGATACTTGGCTGAGGGAGGTGGCTACAAATTATTTTAGCTTTTAGTTGGCAATGGTCAGGTTCCATGTCAGGTTATATGTCCAGCTAAGGATCCTCTGTGGACATAGCTTTTGAATAGAAAACACCCCTGATAGCTCAAACGCTTGGCTTTCCCATTGGGAAAACAGATCTACTTGTCCCAAGCTGATAAGCTAGAATATCCTTCCAGGAGTATAAAAATAATTTCTGTTCTGCAGATGTGAATTTGCTTTCCAGAAACCATTTCCTTTCCCACAGAAAAAAAAATTGCTCAGTCAGTTCTTCCTTTCAAATTTTAATATGCAAATCTATTTTTTTTACCAAAGAAGTGACTGTGTTTTGGTTTGTTTTCTTCACGAGGCAGTCTTAACATTGCTTAACTCGCAATCACCTCGTGCCCATCATTTGTTTCGACAAGGATGTCTCCATAAGAGTCTGCAATGTAATTACTGAGTTTCCCAGCATGGCAGATAACGTGAGGTGGCAGAGAAGGAGTCACACTGGCAGCCTCATCAGCCACTGCGAGGAAACATTTGATTATATTTCTCTCTAGTGCCTATTGCAAACTACAGTCTCTGCTCCACAGCGCCCTTCACATTCACCCTCTCAGCTGCCTTTCTAATCTGCCTGCACTAAACATCTACCAGCCCTGCTGATTTGTCAAACCAGAGCAGGCTCTTCAGATCTGAAGAATCCTACCCTTCAAAATCAAAAAAAACCCTCAAAAAAAAAAAAAGGCAGAGAACTACTTAACTACTTTTTTTTTTTTTTTTAAAGCTTCAAATGAGCAGTCTGTCTTTGCTCTGGGAAGCCTCTGAGACAATTAGTGTTTGTCCTGTGGAAAATAACAAGTTCTGATTGTTGGAGTTTTGATTGTTTGTGCGATAGTTTTATCTGAGCAAAGAAAGCACAGCATGGTCCAATAAATACAAAACCCCCCAATGTAATTAATGCTAAAAAGCAATATGGCTGAGAAGCTAAATGTGCTGAGAACCAGTGTGCAGAGGCCAGAGAATCCAGCTGTGGATGGATCCCAGGAGCCAGCATGAGTCTGTAGGAACCTCTGTCTTCCATGGGAGAATACAGAAGGTGGAAAAAGCATGAATACAGGGAAAATTGTTGGTACTAGGCTGAAGGATTTGGGCATTTGAAAACCAAAACTTGGGTGTTTTTTGGTTTAGTATAATGATGAAGAATAGCTGAATGTGGCTGCCTAAACTCAATTTTCAAATCTCTTGTAGAAAGATGGTCCAGCTTATTCCAGTCCAGCAGAGACACATCTCTCTGTCCTCTCCCCAAGCTCCCAGGGAGCGCCTTTCTCTCCCTGCCTTCCCATTCAGCAGGTCCATCATAGCTCTGAGGATACATGTGGAAAAAGTGATTCTTCTGCAAAACCCTACATCCCACAAACTGTCATTTTCCAGGGGAAAAATTAATCCAACATTAAGGCCAAACCTCCTGTGGCTGAGAGCTTGCTGAGATAGTCCAAACCACCAAAACCCTGCACTTTGCTGAGCTAATACTGACAGTGATATCAACTCATACTTGGATACATAAACCATACATGTGGTTTCTATTTATATAGATCATTCAACTTAAACCCCTGCATAACATTTGAGATCACTTGTTAATTCAAAAGAATAGTCCAGCTTTCCCCCTTCTGTATCAAAAGCCTGAGGTATAGCTAAAGATCAACTCTTGCTACTCATGATCAAACCTCTTTTTCTGCAGTTGCTTGAGCTCTTGAAAATTTTGTGTTTTCCAAAGTTTCCTGAGCAGTTGTACCAAAAAGGCCATCTGGGAATAAATCACAACACGTGGGAAACTCAGAGATGGGGGCTGGGTTCTTTGATGCAGTACACAGCCCTGGCAGTGAATTCTGTTTTAAAAATCTGGTCATTTGAAGATGAAGCCTTTGTTTGCAGCAGATGTATCTGCAGCACAGCTCACTCCACAGGCATGGGTGCTCTGTTTATTCCTGCCTCACCTGCCAGCACATTTATGACGCGTACGCCTGTGTCACCTGCAAAACAATTACACAAGGTTGGAGGCTATAAGACAGCAGAGGTGCTCCTTCCCAACAGAATCATTGAATTTTGGGGGGTTTGTGCTCCAGGAAAGCCAAGTTTCTCCTGCAGGTGCTGTTTCTGCTCTGTGTGGCACTTGCTGTCTCCACCAAGGCTCTTGCCAACGTGCTGCTGATCTGGGGCTCTTGCAGAGCCTCTGTATTGAGGGGAGCAGCTGTGCAGGGTCTGCCTCTGTGGTGGCAATGAAGATGTGCATCCACAGGTGAGCCAGCAGGGAGGAGCAGTGGATTCAGAAGTGTGCTTTAAGAAAGCTCAACATGTTTCTTTTTTTCCCGTTGGGATATCCAGTTTTCCAAGCAGGATGTCACCTGGTGATCTTATCCCAAGCAAAGCTGAGACTTGCTGCTTTCCATCTTCCCTCAGAAAAACACAGAGCTTTGAGGCCACCCCTGTGCTGTCCACTTGTTCGGTGATTTCCTTCTGGTTTTGCTTGTGTTTTCCTTCCCACAAGAGTCTTGTCCCCACTTCCTGTAGCTGCCCAGTCCTGTGCCCTTCTCAGCTCCACTCTCAGGATGGGGCTCTGTGTCCTGTCTTCTCCCACATTTCCTTCTCCAGAATGAGGCATGTGAGTTTTTAGGCTTGCCATTGTTTAGATTGTCTCATTTGTCAACAGCTGAAGAGCTCAGTCAAAGGAGTTTTTTGTGCATTTTGCAAGAAAACTTTTGGAAAGAGGAAAGTAAATTATATCTTTCCCCACAAGCAGTGTGTGATCAAAACCCCACCTCATTATGTTTATTTTTTCATAAATCTCCACCCTCTGGAGTCTTGCGGGTTCCTCAGTTTTTATTGCCAAAGATATTTTTAGCATTGTAGATTGTAGGCAAGTGTGAAGCCTCATAAATCAAAGAAAGAGCTTTAAAAATATATCTTTTTTGTCTTGTCAAATTTACCATTGAACTTGTCAGATGACTTGTCAGACTTTCTGCTTGGGCTGGTGGGGTGGTGGTAACAATCTTGAAAGGTCTTTTTGCATGAATCCTCTTTTTCTCCCTGCTTTTATTTTTAGGAACGAGAGCAATACCATGTCACACATTTCCCTCCCTCCCTGTAAACAGAGATTCATTATGAGAGAGCTGAGCCTTTGATGCTATGAATGAGCTTCACTTCTTGCCTGCTCCCTCACAGGCAGAAACAAGAGCGTGCACAACACCTTCACCAACTCTGACCTGGGCACACACCTGGAAAAACCCCTCTGCACACTTCTCCACCTGCTCAGGTTCTCCAATAGCCTCCCCAGCCTCCCTCCTCCCTGGCAGCAGGTGAGACCTGCCAGGCAGCAGAGTGCCCTGGGAGCACAGGGCAGCAATCCCAGCCCGTCTGCTGTGCTGGCTCCCTGCTGTAATTACCTCCCTGGCAGGGGCATGGAGGGATGTAAAGCTTTGTGATTATTTGCTCGTATTGTCTCACTGGGTAAAGGATTTTCTACAGTTATCACACAGAAACAAGGCCTATGTGAGCAGGAAAAAAAAGAGTAGCTTGTCTTTCCTTGTGATAACTTCTGAAATATTTGGTTACTTTTCATCCAGTTTTCAGAGACAGGGCTTTAGGAAAATATCTGTATTTTGACATATTTCAGTAGTCGCTGTGCAGAAGGAAAGAATGTTCATGTTCCCACTGGAAGGTACAAAATAATATGAATTCTAGCTTTTTTCAGAGTTTCAGTGCTCAGCATACATGGATTTCACTGTCCTTGCTTTTCTGGCATAAGGTTTTGACATCCAACTTCAAAAGAAGAGGGCAGAGAGATAACAGCCAGGTGCTATCTGTGGTTTGTTCCTTAGAAAGGTGGCTCATAGTCCTCGTATCTACAGGGAAAACAATGAGACAGAGCAGCAGTATGATGTGCCACACTCCACCAGACTGACTGGTGATGCTCTGCTCTTATCCATCCCCCCTGCTTTTTTTCTTATCTGTCCCACTTTACTCCATAAAAAAAAATGAATATGGTTATTATAAAGAGCTTGACACACAGCCAGGAGTGTGTGTTTGTACAGGGGATGCAGCAACCTCTTATATCAAAGAAGGAAAGGCAAAAGAAGAACAAAAAATGTGGTATTTTTCTTTACTTGTCAGTGACAGGCCAAGATCTATACTTGCAGGATATGCTGGTCAGCATTGCTGAAGCAATGCTAGCAAAGCAGACAGGAGGCTTTTGCATTTCCAAGAGATTTTTCCACACTGAATTACTTCTTGGTCCAAGTAATGCTTAAACAAAAGAACTGTCTAAAGAAGATGAGCTTTAATGGAAATAAAAGGCCTTTGTTTTGCTGTCTTGGACCAGGTACCAAGTCACACAATTCCTTTGCTTAAGCAGGGCTGTTGCTTTAAGTCACAGAGATTGGGTGAAGGGTGCTGGGTGTGCTCTGGGGCTGCCCAGCCCAGTCTCTGCTGGCTGTCACACAAAGGTTTGAGCTCTCTGTGCTGCTCACTCTGAAAGCAAATCCCTGAGTTCTTTCTCCATCTCTCTACATGTGAGTACAGGCACACCCAGGTGCCCTCTTACCCTTCTGAACTGCTGCAGTTTTTCTGCTGCAAAAGGTGATGTGTACAACAAATAAACCCAGTTGTGCTAGGAATGAGTGAAAATAGTTTAAAATTAATTCCTCCTCACGAGGAGCTGCCAAGGTCTTTTGTGGCAGAAGTTTTCCCAGAGGAGCTCAGGGCTGCTGTCTTGCTGAGGTGGCACAGTGCTGATGGTGTGGCCACTGCCCTCACATGAGAGCCCTGGTCCTGGGAGGCCACCAGGCCATGGGCTTCTTGCAGAAGGTCCCAGCTGGCTGCTGGCCCACATTCCTCCCCTTGCTCCCATCAGACAGGTGACAGAGGGGAATAAAATAGCAAGGCTTCTCTTCCCAGCCACGACACAGAGAGAAAATGCCTGCTGAAGGAGCCAGGTACACATGTCACCATCAGAGAGTGCTGGCTTTCCTGTGCTTGGAAAAGCAGCTCAGAAATAGATGACCCTGGCCCCTGCTTAGGGGCATTTGGGTGACATCCTTTGCCTCTGCAAAAAGCTTGTGGTGGGGTTGAATACATTCAAGAAGTTTGCAACTTCTGGTCCTTTGGGAGAAGAGAGGAAAGCTTCACCCTGGAGTGGGTAGAAGAGGATCTCTTCCCCCCTTCCCCCAGGCAGTTCTGCAGACAAAGATAGCTGCTCTGAAGTGGGGCTGATGAATTCCCAGCATCTCCAGGTCTCATCTGTCCAAGTGGGAGCTGGCTGCCAGCCAGTGCTTTGCGTGTGCATGGGCATTGCTCCTGCCAACTTTTCCCTTTGGGAAGATGTCTCCAGAGAAGTGTTTGTCTGCACAAGAAAATGGCCATTTAGAGTGTGTTGTGTACCAGCAGAGACTATGCATCCTGGCTGAGGTCATGGGCCAGGGAACTTTATAAGTGTCTTGTTTAATTTCCTCTTCATTCCTCTTTGTCCTTTTGATCTTGTAGTTTTATTTCCAAGTCACGAAGTACGGCTACAAAAAGGAATTAAATTAATGAATGACCTGATTGCTTTAGCCCTTAAGCTAATTTTAAATAATTGAAAAAGTAGCTGGCAAATAGCATTCCCTGGAGAGTTTAATTCATTATGCAGGTGTTTAATTACAAGGAAGTTTTGAGATAGGAGAGAGACCAACTTGAATCATTCGAGGAGATGAGGGATCTTTTTTTTTAGTTTCAAGAGCATCCTGCACGATAGCAAGTATTGTACATGAGTTTTTCTTTGCCAGTTATTTATGCCTCACACATTTTGCTAAGCCAGATACAGCCCCAGAGACTTGTCCATATAGTCCTAGTGCAAGGGTATAAAATATCCTGATGCCAGCAGGGCACCCCCTTCACACTGCTGTTACTTTTTGTTGCTTTGCAATTGATTTGTTATGTCACAGTTTTATGAGAGGGTGAGGATTGTTTCAGTCCACAGCTGCCACTAAGCTGGAAGTGCCTGTAGTATTCACAAATTCAGTCAGAGGCCTCTCTGGTGGCATCATCAGAAGAGCAGGGCAAGCAATATTCCACAGGAGTTGATCAGGGGTTCAGTTTCCCTGACTTTTAGGCAATTCTGACTAAGTTTAAGGAACTTTTTAGTCTTAGGCAGTGGGGTTTTAGTGTTTTGCTTTTTTTTAATTTAGAGAGCAGAAATGCTGTTAGCAGGATTATGGAAATGGACTTGGGGCTTTTGTTAGTAATCCTCACTTAACTCAGCTAAATACTTCCATTTTTTTTTCCTTCTGCAAAGGTAGATTTTCCAGGAAGAATTATATTTCAGGTGAGGAAACAGAAGGAGCATGTTCACAGTCTGAGGGCAGAAACAGGGCCCATTATTTTGCACCTCCCAATGTCTGCCCTGCTGAAAGAGGTTTGAGAAAAAAAAGAAGAGACCTTTTTGCAGGTCTGGGAATGGAACGTGGTCCCTTCCTTCTGGCCATCCCAACGTCTGTTTCCATTGTCAAGGAAGGCCAAAATGCTTTGTGATGTGCTGAAAGTCTTCACATGCAGGGTGGTGAATGATCTGCTTTGAAATCTGCTGTGGCAAGGAGAACAGCACCTTCATCTAGAGCAGTGCTTTGGGTGCTGTTCATAGAACAGACCTTTCCTTCATCTCATGCTGTGGCAGCATTTAAAAAACAGGACCAGTGAAAGGAGGCCCCTCTCACTTGAAGTTCAATGTAGGCAGCAGTAAATGGATGAGGGTGTTTTTGAGGCTTAAGGTTAATATTTTATCTGTCTGCAACATACACAGAGTTTTTTAATATTCTTATCAAAGATTAACATCATGTACCAGAGACTCAGGGCTATATTCTAATCTTGAATATACAGCTTGCTATCTCTCAGCATCTCTTTTGGTGAGGGCTTCTGAATTACTACTTTGTTTGAATGCACAGCAGAGGAAATTGATCACTTCTGATTTCAATCTACACATCTCTTTCAAACAGGCTGCAGAGTATCTCTCTGAAGATTTGAATCTAGTGAGCTAGGCACCCAAAGATGCCTCCCAGACAATGCTAATTCTGCATTGAATTGACTGACTTCCCAGCAGTAGGAAAGAGATCAAGTTTTTTATATATTTATTTTGGGACAAGCTACAGGAACGAGCTAAAAAGAAATGGACTGGGATCTACCTGCACCTGTGCAAATATACCTATCAAGACTTTTTTTGTCATGTTGGCAACAAAACTGTTACTCTTGGTAATAAAACCAGTTTGCAATTTTATCTGCTTGGGGTGAAAAAAAGATCAGCTTTTTCATGTTGGGAAAATCTTCCCCCATGCCAATTTGGTATGAAATACACTCATTATGGGTTGTGATGAACAAGAAGTTATCAATGGCATTTCCACATGTTGCATTATTGCCATTTCTTGCATTATTTCTGAGTGGGGTGGAGGAGTCAGGGGTGCTCCTGCCAGCCCACACGTGTCTGCAGGAGGACTCAGCTTCCTCCAAGAGGATGGGCAAGACCAGGGGCAAAAGAAGAGGTCTTACAGCATCCTCTGGCAAAGATGGGCTTGGCAGTCTCTGCTTGATCCCTTTGTTCATCCTGCTGCCATCATGAAATCCAGGAGAAAGGGTGCAATTCCAGCCAGACATTACCTGGAATTCCCATTCCCAGTGGTGGTCAGGGAATGCTTCTGTCTGTCCCAGAATTATGAGGTGTATCACCACGAGGGATCTTTACTTACTACTATTGTCTCTACCAGGAGGGGTAGAAATGTAGTGGTGGGAACAAGAAAGGCAATTTTTCTTCCCAGTTCTGTTCAGAGGGCCTTGTCTGGCTTGCATTTGGACTTTTTGTGGCTTGTTCACTTGATGAGGAATCTGTAGAAGGAATTGTGGAGAATTCATTTCCCACAGGTCCAAACCAAGTAGCTTCTCCCAGCATTTCCCTTTGCTCTGACAAGGATGTGCTGCAGAAGCTGGCAGTGGTCCTCGGGCTGATAATGGCAGAGAGCACACTCCAAATCCTCCCAGGTGTGATAACCCAGGAAGTGGGATTTGCTCCAGAGACATGTGGGACTTTGTACTAATTTAAATAGTAACTGTCCCAGCCTGAGATTTTAATTCAAGACACCACACTCAGTCATTGCTCCAAAAGTGTCCTCATTCCTTGACCTTGTTGCACAGATGGCATTGTTCTGAGCAGGTTTCTACAGGCTGTAACTAATTAAGCAGTTAATTAGGAGCCCTGGTTTACACAGAGGCCATTGTAAAGCAAGAACTCCTGTGACCTCATGGGATCTTGTTGAAGTGCTGGTCCCAAGACTGTCCAAATTATCTGTGCTAAAGATTCAGTGTGTTCGCCCAGTCTCAGTTTGACTGACCTGAGCATCACCTGGGCCTTTCCTGGTGCGTCCTCAGGATGTCACACACATTTGAAAGATTCACTTTGTTAAGTGTGGTGCAGACCACGCTGTCCTGTGACATTCAGTGGCTCTCTCTAGTGTGCTCTCTAGTTGAGAGCATAAATTTCTTGTTTCCAGCTCATTCAGTACTCCCCACAGTCAAAATCCATATTTAAATCCCAAGGGTATTGTCTCTTATTTTTACCATATCTTTGTTCTGTCAAAACTTGAGCAATTTTTCCTCAATCAACCTTGTTCCAAAGCTTCAGATATTGTGATTCTAATTGTGTCAGGTAAGATCATTCTTCCTAGCAAGTTGCAGCCTGGGGATCAATGGTAAAATATAGAAATATCACCACTTGTAAACTCTGGCAAGGTGGCTTTCTATTTATTTTTTTCACCACATGCATAGCAGCATCATGGAGTCTGTTTTAGGAGAAAAGAGAGGAGAAAAATCAAAAGTGGAAAAAGGAGAGGCCTGCAGGGAGGGGTCTTGAACCTTGTCCATGTAACCCTCCCAAATCATAGGGAGTCCTTTAATCAGCTCAAGGCCCCTTTGGTGAATCCTGTAAAATTGTGTCACTGTGAGTTTTGATGTCTCAAGGAAAATCCTGACTTTAAAACCAGCCAGACACAGCTCTGAAAGTCATAAACAGCTGTGCTCAGGGAATCTCACCGGGGCATTCCAGCCAGCCCAGATGGAAGGGATGCTCAGCTAAGCAGCCAGAACAAGAACTGCTGCTAAAGGCTGCAGTTAAGCATTTTAGCTGGTGTTTGGATGTAGCTGTGGTGGAGCTATTGGTGATTTGTTTTTGATGATGGAAGTTCTGTAAGTGCTTCAAAGACCACATTGTTCTGCTTTGCACATGCAGGAGAAAGCCTCTCACTTTTACTGGTGAATTGATTTAAGAGAGAGGGGACATGTATTTATTGGAAAGCAAATTAAAAGGGTTTTTTGTTAATGATAAATGGCTGAGGTTAATTTAATTTACTACTAATTCCAAAGAGAGCAAGGAGAACCATGATGTCATGTCTTTTTAGCTCCATTCAAATGTTCCATTACCTCTTTTTCTGACTGAAATGACTCATGAAATCACAGACACTGCACATGGCAAGGACTTTTAAGCTCATCTTGTCCATCTGTCTGTCACCACTGTGTTCTTATTCAGAATGGTAAATGGGGAAACTATGTTAGAGACAGACACAATGTCCTCTTAGAGAGTGGGGGATACTGAAGGATTCTTTACTCACTTTTGTGCATCACCTGGGTGTGAAAGCAGAGCCCTTGAAGTCGATGTGAATTAATTCAGTGCCACATAGCACCAAGCAAAGCTTACATCACTCCTCACAACTGCTTTGTCATGTGTTGCTTTGCTGATTTCCTTCTACATTTAGTGGGCTACTTTTCAGAGCTAATGGCTTTCATGACTCACTGTGAACAATAAAGCCCTAGAGCATCCCTGATGGGTGACATCTGTGACTGGGGGCATCAGGTGACAAATACAGCTGCTGGAAATAGAGGTGACATGCTGGAAATTCAGAGCATGAAAGGCAGGCCTTAGAACAAAAGCTGGTGGAAGAGAAAGGGTCTGTTATCACATGCTTTTACAGAACCTGGCATCCTCTGACCCCGAAACTGCTAAGAAAAGGCTGAGGGACACACACCAGTGACTTCTCAGGAGCTGCAGTCACACACAAGCCAGCCATGCCTCTCCTTGCACATTCATTGCTGCTGCTGTGACGTCTCTGCTGACTGGAAAGCCTGTGTGTTCTGTCAGAGCTGGCAGTGCAGCCCTGCTTGAGCAAACACCGTCACCCACGCTGCTGGACAGCTCCTTTTTCAACTTGTTTTATGGTGCCTGTGTTCTCTAACGCGGTGAGAACCCACAGGAAGTCCTTGTCCTCAGGGCAGCACGTGAAAACCCAATCCATCTCCATGGCATCTGCCTGCTCAGCTCCCAGGAATGCTTTCACCGTGGCCTCAGCAGCTTGTGGGCATGGGCTAATCCTTCCCTCTGGGGCAGGAGGGTCTGGGACAGCTGCTCCCCCTCCACATGGATCCCCTGACTTCCCTGATTAGCTGTCTGTGGCAGGGACCTCTGGGAGAGCTGGCTGCCTCTGAGCCCCAGCAAGGAGGGATCATGAGCCTGCAGCCTGTGTGCCTGTGGAAAATATCTGTATAGCTACCAGCAAAGGATGACCACATCAACACTCAGCTGGACTCCCTTCATGTGGCTGTCAGGAGGCAAATGTCTCTTGACATGAAATTATGTGCCACTGATCATTTCAGCTGCCAGGGCTGCTCATTAGCTCACAAAACAGATTGGTTTTTTGGTTTTTGTTTTTTGGTTTGTTTTTTTTTTCCCTAGTGAAACACCTTCAAACAGCATCTTTCACAGCCATTGCATCTGCTTCCTTGAGTGTAAGGATGTATGTGGAAAGGGCATTTTTGTACAGTTAGGAGCAGGGATCTCATTTCTGGTGCAAAATCCCAGGTAGGAGTAAAGGTCTTGAGGTCTTCAACACATTTTGTCACAGCCTTATAAAATTTCTTGAGTAAGTCTCCTTGTATTTGGGATATATTTGCCTTGTATTGGGAATCCCCAGTACCCTTGGCCCCTTCCAGTAGCTGTGCCCCCTCTGCATTCTTCTCTTATCTCTGCAAGCAGAGACCTGCCACCAAGAGCAATAATGGGCTCCCCTGGCTTTGGCAGGGCTGAGGGTGCTGGATCACCATGAGGGAATATTACATGGCTTTATATTTGTGATTTATACAGACTGCACTGTAGGGGTTTACAGCCTATCTGTGCACTCACTGCTCTGCTGGGAGCTGTAAAGAAGAAAATCATATAATAAAAACCCTTCTGGTCCTGACGTAAAATTCAGCACAATGCATCTCTGCCTGTGCCAACTCTTCCTTCTTTCTTTTGCCTGCACTTCTATTGTGTGGCACAATTACCAGGATCATTAAATTCAATGTCTGAAGGGCAGCTAAGGCTCCTCCATGCTGCAGAGCAGGGAAAAAGGCTGGAGAAGAGCTGAACAGGGAGAAAATCAGGAATGCTCTCCAAGCATGGGAAAGGCAGGAAGTATTTATATTCTTCTCCATACACTCTTCAGGATGACTAAAACACTCTCAGTCCGGTGAGATGGGTTTGATTTTAGAAAAAGCTTTCTGGAGGTAAAGAGGGTAAAGTGCAGTATCACTTCACCTGGGCAGAGATGGGCAAAAGTTTTAGATGAGCAGCCAGAAATGGCTTTGCAGCTTTTATAGACACAGATGAAGATCTCTACAAGCTTTTAATTACTTTTCCTTATGCCTGTTTGCTGCGCACCAGAACTGATTTATTAACATGCCTCTCCTCTGTGACTAATTTCAGTGGGAAAAAAAAGCATAGTAATTTTTAATTTCACACAGCAGCAATCAATCTCCTTCTTAAATTAGTTTACTGGCTACTTTGATATCTGGTGCATTTGCAGTCTTTTCCCAATGATCTTATTTACAGACCTTGGGGTTGGTGAGTAGTCTTGTCTGTGTCTCCTAGCCAACTTCATTAGAAAAGGAAAATTCTTTTAAGGCATAGAGGCAGGTGAGTAGGCCTGACTTTGAGCTGCTTTGAAAGGTAGCTCATTTCTTCAAAGAGCAGAAAAGTGTTGGCAGCAAATGCCTGGAGCCTCTTTTTTCCCACCAGTCATTTCTCCTGCAACAGGAGAAAAAAAAAAAACCAAACCAAAACCCACTAACTTTTCAACCTAAGAGGTCTTTCCAGACTTCAAAAATCTTCCTTAGGATCAAATTCCAGTTCTGACATTTCTAGGCTTTTTTATGAAGAAATGGGAGGGAGGTGGGACTGATGATTAGAAATCACTTTGCAGCTCTGGAAAACCTGCATCATGAGATAAGAGGTCTCCATTTCCCATAAATGGGTGCATTTAAGGCTCTAGGATTTAATTTGCTACTTAAGGTCTATACTTTGTTTCTGAGTAATGGGACAGATCAGGACTCCAGGCTGCTTCTTTCTGAATTATTCTTTATATCCATGAAACATTGCATGCTTCCTTTGCTTTCAGATATAATGTTCATTTTGTATAATTTCTCACTTCTTCACACAACTTTTGTGTCCTTCAGCTGGTGAAGTCACATGAGATCTCTGTCACAACAATTTGTCTTGTGTTTGTGTTCACTTGGTCTGAAGTCATGTTTATAATATATTGGTGAGTTTCCCAGATGGTGACCCCACTGCTTTTAAGGATTGCTCAGATCAAGTCTGCATATTTTTAGACTAAAATTGAGTTATTTTCTGCTTTATTTTGTTAACTCCCCTACACTCTGAAAATAGTCAGTAGTCTCCTCCAGCAGGAAGATTTTCAGGGGTTTCTTAATACTCAGTAAACCTAAAGTGAATATCTAAGAATAGTTACGTTTTTATATAGTTACATTTATCTAAGAATAGTTACAAATTCAGTCGAAGAGGCTGTGCTGATACATTTCTGGCCATCAAAAAGGGGTTGACAGCTGGTCCAAAAGCGGAATGTTTCCTTTTATTTCCCCTCCCTGCTGAAAAAAACAACTTAAACCCAACATACAGAATTGTTACCCTGGTTTCTATTTGTGTTCTTTAGTGGTGGTAGGAGTTCCTGCAGGAACATCCTGGAGCATCCTGGCCATCCTTCCTGGAGCATCCTGGTGGAGCTGCCTTTGAGCCACAGTAGAGAATTGGAACCAAAATATTTCCCTTTTCTCAGAACAGTTTTACGTTTCCCCAAGAAAATTTTCCCAGAGAGCTGTCCCATTCTGTCAAATATCATCATACAGGCAAACAAAGATAAAACACATGGAGAAAAAATTCCCAGCCAGGCCCTGCTGGTTGTTTCTGTAAACCTCAGGTTCTGCCTTGCGGGTTTACTGGTGAAGAAAGGGCTGTGAAAAATTCCCCCTGGGTTCAGTATTCCTGGGATGCTGGGGCTCAATGTCCATGTCAGCTGACAGCTATTTCCTCCATTGAAACTTACCCACTTAGAACAGGAGCACTTTTAGTCCGTGCTCTGCCAGCAGTCACAGCTATTTTAATCAGCCTCTTTTGCCAATTCTGGATCCTGCACATCGTTTTGACATCCTCTTCAACCAGATCATGCAAGCAAACAGCTGCTTTCAGAGCACCCCTCTCTGGAAGGCTGCTCCAAGCTGCAGAAGGCAGATCTGTTTGTTAATATTTAAGATCTGCCACTGACTGTGTCAGCCAGCCCACTGGTTCTGCTGGGATCTTCACTGCACAAAGAATTGAACAAAGTAACAAAACAAACAAAAGGGATCTCAGATCTCTAAATTGTTCTTTTTCTATGGCAACCTTCCTTGAAGACCAGAAGGCTGTTTAGGGGAAATAGCTGAGTGTACTTTCCCAGCCTTTTTACACTTCCCAGGGTATGTTTCCCACTGTCCCTTCAAGTGTCCATTCTTTGATGTTGTGCAAGCTCAGCTGCATTTGTGCAGCCTCAGACTTGATGAAGAACAGCAGATCTTCAGCCTTTTTGGATCCCAAAGAGTGGTCTCTCCTCCCAGCCTGGCAGCATTAGAGATGAGATTTCCAAGGAATCATAGCAAGACATCTGTCATGAGACTACTCTAGTCAGTCCTCACTTCAGTACCAACAAAGTAGCCTGAGCACTGGATTTTTTTCATAGAACAGAACCACAGAAACAAACTTGTCTGGAGGTGTTCTGCCCTTGGACCACCCCAGGTCTGTCCCACTGAGGTCTGTAACATCTGCTGCCAATGCAAAGTCTGCCTTCCCATCCTCTTCCTCAAACTTCTTGCTATTTTTTTGTTGTTGTTGTTGTTGCCCCACAAGAATATCTCACTTCTGCTGTCTCTCAGAAGGGTCTGCAATGGGGAATTCTGTGGGGTTTTTGATCCACGATTATCCAGACCTCTGAAAGGAGTTGGTGCACATTGGTCCTGTCTCTCCCTTTGTCTGCTGTGGGAGGATGTCCTCACCTCTGTGTTCATGGGAGGAACTTGAGAAACCCTCTCCATGCCACTGCACACTAAGGACATGGACAAACCCCAGTGCAGCTTGGGCTGGTGCTTTACCACATCTGCATCCTCTCCCAGCTGCAGTTGTCCCTCATCACCAAGTGTCCTTGTTCTGAAGAGCTTCATTTCCACCCATTTATGGTGGAATACCAGCCACGGGAAGAGCAGGTCACCCAGGCTCGCCTCTGGGGCTGGGGGCACTCAAAGCTGTCCTTGGCCCTGCAGTGTAATCTGACATCTTGCCTTGCCCCTGAGCTTGCACTCTGAGATGATGGATGCCAAGGGCTGATCGTGTCCTTTGAATCAAGACCCCTGACAAGGCATGGAAGTGTTCCTGCAGTCGTGGAGTGGAAGGTGGGGAGGAGAGGAGGTGCAGGCACTGGGAGGTGCCTGGGATCTGGCTGCTGTTGCTACCTGTGTGTCTTTCTAGCAGGGAAATGTTGCTAAGTTCCCCGTGCAGCCCTGGGAGCGTGTCATTCTCTGCGTGGGTGGGTGTAAAAAAGCTGTTGCAGAAAGTTTCAAAAGAAGCTTAGCAGTGAGAAGAGCTGCAGCTCGGGCCCATTTGCAAAACACGAATGCCACCTCCGCTCCGCACGGGGATCAGCTGACACTGGCAGGAACAGTGCCACTTCTTCTACTGCTCTTGCCATTTTTTCAGTTCTTCACTGAAATTATTTGGTTCAAAACACAGGTCAGTTAACCAGCATCAAGGCAAGGGCAGGATAACACACTTACCACTGGTCCCTGGTGCTGCAGAGAAAGGCTCAGTGCTGGCATTCTCATGGGGAGGCTGCTGTAGAACAGGGCACAAGTCAGATCTGACCAAGTTTTCAAAGTTTTTCTGAATCAAAGCACCCTTGCCAGCCCTCTGTGCTGTGCTGTGAAGACCTTCACGTTCTGTTGAATTTGCCAAGAGGAAATTTTTGAATACAACATACAAATGTCAACAAATTTCAAATTTCACAGAAGTTAAAGGCCACTAAAGATTGCTGCTTGAGTCCTCCAGCTATTTATTCTTGACTCTTCAGTGCAGCAGGGTCTCTTACCTTTCTCCTTATCATCCCCTTTCCCCTTCCCAGTGCTCTTTGGCATGTTGCCTAACACTGAGCTGGAGAAGGAAATTTCAGCCTGCAGTCCTGCCCAAGAGGGGAGATGGCACAGAGAAGAGATGGAGCACCACATCCCGCCCACTCTGGAGTCCCACACAGAACTTCAGGGCACACCACTCCCAATCTGCCCTGCTGCCCAGGGCTGCCAAAATCACCTCCCTGGGGTGTCGGAGGCCGTCTGGCTTCAAAACTTCCTCTTTCCTAGAACTCCCCTCCTTCCCCATCATCCCAGATGTCTCTGGACATTTGAAGACCCTCTTTCTGGCTGCTGCTCGCCTGTGGGACATATTTGCTGACATTCCCTGAAAGGGTATCAGCAAGTGGATACTTTTCTTCAGCCCCCAGCACGCAGACACCACGGAGCACATCTTGAATCTGTCTCAGCAGCAGGTTGGAAATGTCACTGAGACATTTGCTGAGGGGGTCAGGGACAGAGTCCTGCAGTACTGCTGCCATCAGGAGTGGCGGAGCTGTGCCCTGGGACAGTGATTTCCTGTCTCTGCACGTTGCACTTATGATGCTGCTGTTGGCAGAACAAACCAAGAAATCATTCTGAATGAGCAGGAATAACTATTCTGTAACAAGGAAATATCTCCTCCAGCAGCAGACAGCTCTTCTGCAGAGGGAGATAGAAATGTGATTACAAGTGCAATATATCTTTACCTTTGAGTGTTCTTGGAGGAACACTTGGCATCCTTGCCACTGTGAGAGCTGCCACTCCTCTCTGAACTGAAGGGCAACCGAGGGCCTCAAAGGGCCACACTGTAATAACATTTGTGTCCTGTTCCAAGAAGTGTGGGGGCCTTCTGCTATTTTCCAGTGGAAGAGAGAAGTGTGGACAGTTGTCTCCGTGTCACTAAGATGCTCTTGATTACATCTGTGTCTCTTTTACTGCCACCAGCACTTGTCCAGGAAAAGGGTCCTTATTTTCTTAGGAGTTCTACAAATCAAACACCTTGGAAATATTAAGAAAAATGCTTCAGCCCATCCTTGAGGACTTACAGTTTAAAAAAAGTGAGACACAGAGAGGGAGAAGAGGGTGACAATGGAAAAGTGCTGGTCACCGAGGCAGAGAGTAGTTTTAGGCCTCTGTCAGAGTAGCTGCCATGCAGTCATTAAGCAGTGAGCAAATTAAAATTGTTGTTCATGAATATTTCAGTGGAATATTTTCAGAGAGGATGTATTTCAGTCATGAAACATGTATTAGCCCAGTGAGGTGGAGACATGACAGAGAAAGACAGAGGGAAGGGGAAGGAGAAGCAAACAAGCAAACTCTGAAATAATTAATCATCAAATCCTTTTCCACTTGCATGACTTCCTGCTGAAATCCTCTGATGGACGAATGCAACAGTTACATCAGACCAGGATAGGTTTGGGGCCTCACTGAGCAGCTCTCCTTTTGTAGCTCCACACCTGCACTGCGAAGGTCAAGCATCCACACTGCTGATATCTTTGCACCCAGACTCTCACCTTGCTCAGCTGGATGCCACCTGTGGATGGGGCCCACCATATTCCACAGCCTTTTGTGTGAAACTGCAGCTGTGTGAATCAGACAGGTCTGTTTATCTCCACAAGAGGTGAGAATTACTCTGAACAGCTTCTGTCACAGAGGCAGAGCAGATCTTCCTTCAGTACTCTGCTCTTACTTAGGAACCCACACAGGAGTCAGATTTTAAAAGCAGCTTGGCACTGACTGCCCCTTCCATCTGTTCCCAGCTGGCTGAGATCTTGGGAAAACCCTGGCACAAGCAAATCCAAGGTATGGATCCTGTGAGCTGTCAGATCCTAAGGCACAGTGGTCCCCAGCCTTCCCCAGGCAGAGGTGAAGCCCACGCCTCTTGCACTGTCAGTGTCTCAGCTGACAGATAGACATTTCTGCTGTGGCAGTGTGGCATGTGACCACTGCCAGGAAAAGTGACATCCAGTATTTAACAAGGAAGGAGAGCCTTCAGCTGGGTTTTGCAGGAAAAGCAAACTTGAAGCATTCCTCTTCCTGCCTGTACGTGATGGAGTGATCTTGGACATGAGACAGCCCAAATAAAGGCACTTCCATGTGGAAGGATATTTCCTTCCTAGATGCTGCCATCCTGCCAGGTGCCCAGGGTAGTACACCCTGCTCCCCACACCTTAAAAGAAAGGGATGGGATAACAAGAAGCAAAACCCTTTCACCATGAGGATGAGCCTGCACTGATTGCTGAGCTTTGCACCTGCCAGGATGAGCCCTCTGCTCAGCCAGGGTGTCCTGCCCAGGCTTTCATCCCTCCTCACACAGCACACCATATGGATGGGCTGCTCCTGCAGGGAATGTGTTTGTGCATTCCTGCCTCTCCCCAGCCATCCCCTCCGTGCAGGATGTGCAGGCAGGGACACAGACAGACAGCCCTGCACACAGGGAGCTGCAGCAGCTGCTGCTCAGGCTTGACCCACCTGCTGCTAGACGAGCCAAGAGGCTGGAGAGCAGAGCTCTTGATTCCTGTTATTCATTTCTTTTGGCAAAAACAGTCAGGCCAATTAAATCACAGATGAGGAGACACTTCCTATATGTATGCAAAAGAATGAGAGGGAAGGAGAAAATAAGCAGACTTCATGGTTTTGTTTGTATACACTGGAATAATTTTATATTAAAAAATTTGAACAGGTTGTTGATGACTACTGAGAGGCACGAAGAAAAATCCTTGTTAGCAATCTCTGCCCTCCCTGTTGGGCAATGAGGACTTATGTTTGTCTGCTAATGGGTTTCCACTGAGGAAAAACCCTGCTCCTGTGGAGCAGTTTGTTAAAGGGAGAAGAGACCCCTGGGGTGGCTTCTCTCTTCCACCAGCAATGATCAAAGCAGCAAATATTCTGACTTGGGGCCCTGGAAAACAAAAATGAAGTGGTCCCAGAGTGCCAACGTAGGAAGTGCTGCAGAACTACTTCATCCTGCTCCTTTCTCTAAGTACAGCAACAGGAGATTCAGGGAGCAAGGCTGCATGGAGAAAACAATATCATGAGGGGGTTACAGCAGGCATTGCTGAGGTGCTGGACAAAAAGAGCACCGGAGTTAGAGGATCCTTGGAGATCCATTCCTCAAGGCAGTTTGCTTTCTTCCTGAGGTCAAGAATAGAAGCTGACTGAGGCACAATGGAGGCACATTAGAAAGATGTTCATGAAATCATGGAACTTAAACCAGCAGCTCTGTGCTACAAGACCTGCAGGGTTCCCTCATTTACTCTTTTTCTTATTGCCCTGCACTTGAGGGGGGGGTCTCTCTGCTCTCCCTGTGCTGCAGGCAGACAAACTGTTGGGAGAAGCTGTTCTTTGTGCTTGGGCAGGTGACTCACTCTTCAGCAGCCTCGTTTCTGGAGAACTGCCCTGATTTATCACCAGCTTTCTGCCCTGCTCCCTGTGCAGTGGAAGGATGAGCAAAGCCTTCCTGGCTGGCTCTGGTGCTACTGGGCTCCTTGCAGCTGCACACCTGGCTGTCTTCTGCACACCTACAACTCAGCCCTTTTGTGGGGGAAGAGATAAATCTTGAATGACCCCCACACTGGTGCAAACCCTGCCCATTGAGACCCAGCAGAGCCTCTGAGTGCTGCAGTTGTAGGAGGGAGGGCTTTTGTTTACAAGGGATTAGGGGCTGGTATCTGCTGGCATGACAACTCTGGGATGTGTTTCTGCTGGAGAACATGGAGTTCTTGTCTTGCAGTTGCTGAGTCACAGAAAAGGCAGAGCAGTAATTTCAGGGTGCTGACAGCTTCACTCAAGGTTAGACCTTCCATTTCCATGCCAACGGCGGTGGTGACGCATGGCAGGGAATTGCTCCAGGTCAGCTGGTGAAGTTTTCCCATTGTGAGAAATGGGATCTTGTTGAGTCTTCCTGTGCTGAGTACAGAGCTGAGCCCAGGGATTCCAGAACACGTGCTCCAGTTTCTGCAGCCAGCACTGCTGGCACTGGAAGGTGCTGATGGGTGTCTGGGTATGGCGCCGCTTTTACAGAACATTTTTTTTCTCCTAATTCTTTCTTTCCTCATCCAAGGATTGTTGTGGAGGCTAGGCAGGAAGAATGCCAGGTATTTTCTTTGTGCTGCAGTGATCACACTAAGTAGTGCAATTACCAGGTCTCCCCCACAGAATGAGCATCCTGGACAGGAGTAATTTCTTTAGTGTCTCCCTTCTCAGCTCTGTGTTTTCCAAAGTACATCCTCAAGTCTGCAGTCAGCAGCAGAGACAAAATATCCCCTAGCTCCAGAACATCTCTTCCCAGGAGTTTATTCACTTAAACCTCCCAGCCTTAACAAGAGGAGTTGATTCCTCAGAAGGATCACATTTATGCAGAAAAAACAATGTGTTGACTACTGAAAAGCAATTAAAAATGGAATGCTTAAACACCCAAATAGGAATTTATGCACCAAAAACTTGTTGATTTGTTAAGACTTTGTGTGCATATATATATATATATATATATATATAGCATTTCAGAAAAGAGTTTCTTTGAGAAATTTATTGTATCAGAAGGTGTCCTAAAATGTTTTTTTAAAATGATCATACCTTATCAATACATTTTCAAGCAGAACGAAAGGAATGCTTTTTTCCAACTGGAAAGAAACTTTTCATCTACAAGGTTTAGTTAATGTGTGTGTATATATATATATATATATATATATATATATAAATAAACACACAGAAAAGCTCAGTAGCAGCAAAAAATAGTTCAAAATTATGTATAGAAACTCCTAAACTTAATTTCCATAATTATAAAAGAATCCTGATGACATACATTTGTGTTCAACATATTTTTTTACAGTGTTTTCTGCTTTTGGTCAGAAAGAAATGAAAATTTTCATCTCAGCTCCTTGCCTTTATCTCTGATTAATCTTCAATAGGGTTAGACATTAAAAAAATTATTATAAGATCTTCCTCTTCTTCTTTTCTTCTCCTCTAGAACTTTTAAAACTTTTCTTCTGTGTTTTTTTCTTCTGGAATGTCACAGTTTTTTTAATGCAATTAAATTAATTGACAAAATCCAGACATTTTGTTTTATATGGGAAGGAAACGTTAATAATTTCAATCAGAAGAGAAAGATAACACATTAAATTTTTGAAATAATAAAAAACTCAACCACCTAAGTGTCTGCAAGAAAGAGACAGTTTTGTCCAGGGCTGTTTTCTGTCGCTGCTCAGGAGGAATCCCAGAGCATGGAGACACCTGGAACCCGGATTTCCAGACACTCAGCTGTGTTTGCTGCTGCTGTCTGGCCGGGAGCCAAAGTCAGGAGGCAGGAAAATGCTGACTGTGAGAGCAGGCAGGTGCTGCTCTGCTAGGGAATGGCTGTGGATATGAACAGAAGGAACTGAAGCTCCTGGGATCCTACTTTTTTTGTGGACTGGGCTTTGTGGTGCCAAGCTTGGCACTTCCTGCTTGCCCTGGGGACTTCAGACCACCAGGAGTTTTCTGAGGTTGAATTTAGGGCTTCCTGCTACTTATCTGTCTCCTCCTTATCACCATCTATCTTCAGTGTTTCCTGCTATGTCAATTGCATCCTTCCAACACCAGATCCAGATTCACTGAGTCACTTTCTTCTTGACACACATTAGTAAAGCTCCTTGCATCTTTTCAAAACCAAAGTCTTTCTCTGCAAGGAAAAAGAGCCTTGTTCATACCCTGCAGAGTGATGTATGGCAGAGCTGGCTGACACCAAGAGCTCAGTGCAAACTGATTTGCATCTTAAAGCCATACAATTAAACCAGCAAATATTCTGTGTAGATAGTTTCTGTATCCTAGTGACCCTGTGAATTAGTTAGATTTCCCTCTAATTGATGTTAAAATAGAAGTTTAGTGGAATCCACATATGTTGGAGAAGCCTGAGTTTGCTGAAGGCTCCACCTTTCCTTGCAGGATTTTTCCAGCAGAAGTGGGTAAAAGACACAGATCTATCTCTAAAGGATCTTGCAGGCTCAGAAACAATGTGATTTTGAGCCCCATTTTGTAGCCACTTTGAAAAAACATTAACTCTTCCATGGTATCCAAAGGATAATTTGGTCTCAGACCTTTGGAGAAAGTTTCCAGCTTTTCCAAGTGTTATGATCCAGTGGGTGAGAGATGCCCCTGCTTGAGTTAATGTGCAGATAATGCCACATGCCAAAGTCAACAAAACAGATTTTAATTAATAGTAAATGTGAGGCAGAGAGATAGAAAGAAATAGAAAAGATGATGGGGTGAGAGAGATCAAGCAAAAAGTAATCATCACCTGTGGATCCAGAAGCTTCCTGTTGGTCCTTCTTCAGCCTTCTTGGCAGTGGGGGAGGCCCCAGAGAGTTTTTTTGGGGATTCCACCTTTGTGCAGCCCAAGTTCTGTGTATCCACAGAGCACAGATGCCATTCCCATCCTTCAGGGTGATGTGTGCACCAGCAGTTTCTTCCTTGCTGACATCATGCCACAAAGGGAAGTTTTGTCCTAATCAGACACACCCTCAGGCCTGGACTTAGCACCTTTCTGTGACAAATTTCTGCCACCTGTGCTTATTTCAAGTTGCCACCGTGGTGACTTATCTTAGGGCAAGTTCCTTCTGTGGCCTTGACAGTGCTGGGAGACAGGGAACTGTGTTCTGTCCTTACACCTGGCCACAGGGAGGTTGAATGCAGCCTGCTAAAGTTAATTCAGACAGGAGCCTAGGTGGGATGTGTCCCTGCTGAAGTTGTTTGCCTGAAAAGAGTGCTGCAGGATCATCAGGCTCCTAATTAGCTGGTGCTCTCTCCAGTTATAAAGCAAATTGACTAAACATTCTGGCCTAGTGAAGAGATGGTTAAAACACTCACAGCCTGCGGCTCTCCTTACCCTTAGAATTATTTTTTCTGATGGATTAACAGTGCTGGGAACACAAGAACCAACTTTTTCTCAATATTTTATTGTCAGGCATTTTTCCTCATATCCCACTCAACACAATCCATGGAGTATGGTTCTTGTTCCCTGTTAATCACCCCTCTGGTCATGAAGCTCCTTGTGCCTGCCTGCTAAAGCCAGTTGCATCACTTGTGCTGTGTCTCCAGGAGAAAAGGAGAAAAGAGGATTAAGTTTTAAAGAAAACAAAAATGTAATGCAAGAAAATTTAAAAAAAATTGGGGTTTTTTTCCCCTATTGTTAGGGTTTCTTGAGAACTTTGAGAAAGTAGAGGAATGGAAAGGGAAACAAAGCTTTCCTATGAAAGAGATAATCTTCATCATTCAATCTTTGGTGACTCTTTTGAAAAGCTGAGTTCACACAAGGTAAACAGAAGGGAAGATGGATAAGTTACCTCCCATTCACTGTCAGGTGCTGCAGAGTCCCCAGTGCCTGATAACTTCTTACCCTTTCAGTTAAGATATTGAATTACAAAATGTTTCCCAGGAGATAGCTCGGGGGGGATCTCCTTCCCAGAAAAATGAAACCACATCGGTGAGGACCACTGGAACCACAGCCTTTGCAGGCTGCTCTGGCAGGACCTCCCAGGAACAGCCCTCCAGGGACAATCCCATATCACTGGTGGGGTTAAAAAACAAAAACCAAACTCTCCCAAGGAAACCAGGTTCTGCCAATAACAGTGCAGAAAGTGCTGCTCTGAAAGTGCTCAACGCATGAAACTGGGAGCAGATAAACAGAGTGACACAGAATACCCACAGGGAAGTCATGGGTGGTTGCAACACCAAAAAAAGTAGCTGGGAAAGCTTCTGTGGTCAACAAATGAGTGAATCTTACCTCCAGAGTTCTTAGTCTTATCTCAAAAGCCATTAATATGCCAGGGGACTTTATAATTCCCAGAGATTTAGTTTCAGCTCTGGAGGGACACCTGTGGCTGAGGAAATTGATGAACTAATTCTCTGATCAAATCTCTTCATCTCAGGAGGAGAAACTGCCCCAGAGACAGTTTTAAAACTTTGCCTGTTGTCTTTCCCTTGTTCCCCCCCAAAATGCGGCTCAGGGTGCCCAAGGCAGAAACTCCCATCATTCTTGCCTGTTCCAAGGGTGGGAGGTGAGGATTGAGGACTGAGATCTTCTCTGGCAGCACTGAGCAGCATCCCCCACCCTTTCCCGTGCTGTGTGACTCATGCTGGGGGAAAGAGACATTGTTATGAATGTGAAGCACACACTGACATCACAAATGAGGAAGAGGACCAGAGACAGAGAGAAGGAACCACAGGAAAAAGAAAAAAAAAAGAAAACAAAAAACAAAAAAACAAACAAACCACCAAAAAACCCCACAAAACCAAAAACTTAACAAACAAACAAAACCAACCAAACAAACAAAAAACCCCACACAGGGCAGGTTCCCTCTCCTTTGGTACTGTGGACATACTGCAGGGAGGAGCAGCAGGTTTGGATCAGGACAAAGAGAATGTGTTCTCTACACCAACCTTACATAACAAATTAGAGGTACAAAGAGATGAATGCAGCTTTTCCCTGAACCTCCCTCTAGCAGGGCTCTCAGCAGGGCCCTAACAAAGTCATCACAGGGTTCTAAAAGCCCTGCCTTTCCCTGTGAAATGGAGAGGAGACTTTCTCCAGGTACATTTGTGTATCAGCAGATTGTGAATAACACCTTGCAAAACTTTGTTCAACAGCAAGGACTTGTAAGTTGTTGAATTTTTATGGATAAACTGGGCTTCCCACCTGTCATCTTTTGCAAATTTTCTTCTCCTTCATCACAAAACATCTGTTTGAGGGCTAGAAGCAAAGTGGAAGGGCAAAATCATCTTCTTTGCCATAAACATCTAAATTCCTGTGTATGCCAGGAAAAAGAGAACTGCCTTTGTGTCTCAGGCTGAGGTCTCATTCTCTCCAGTGCAATCAAATGAACAGCTGCTGCTGTGGAGCTTGTCTAAAAACATCTCTCTGCATTCTGCTCATTCAGGTCTTTTATTCCTGCTGTTCCCAACATTTGTAGTTTTATCTCTACTCAGAGACACAATCAAATGCCACAGGCAACACCAGCCAGGGGCTGAATCGTGTCTTTGCCTGTGCCATATTTTCAAACTCCAGCAGAATTCTTTGATACCAAAATGGTGCAATGGCTGAAACACAGATTTTATGAAAGCTGAACATGAAAAAGAGACAGTCTCATGCTGGTCTTCATTTAGACCCTCATCCCCCCACTCCCATTCTAGTCTCTTGAACTTTTCATGGATTTCCTGAGATAAATATTGCTCCCAGTGTATCTCCTTCTACCAACTCAGCATCATTTAATTTGGTGGCAGTAGGAGTACCATTTCTCAGGCCAGTGCTTTTCACCTGCCACATCACTGTTCAGGAGCTTGGCAGGAAATTGTAAAGGCTGGAAGTTAACATGGCATTGCAGGGGAAAGAAGGAGGTGCTCACAATGCAGGAAATGCCACTTTAAAGGCTGGATGAAGAAAGGTCAGATTCAACTACAGAGGGACTTAAACTGTTTGGAGCTGTTTGGAACTACCTGCACTTCAGGTGACACCCACTGTCCATTGTTTCCTTAGTAAGTTCCAGATGGAGAAGGTCTGTTTGAGACTCATGTCCATTCCCTGAGCCATCCTTCCAGCTGAAATTACAGAAACTTCTGGAAGAGCTCTTCGCCCCCCCAGCTGAACTTTCCATTATACCGTGGGCATAATGGAATTTCCAAGTACCTGGCAGAGCAAAGAACAATTTGTCGTTTATTTCGTTCATAATTTCTGCCTGTGGAGCTGTTTGGTTGGACTGCACAGACCCTTTGATGCTCTCCTCAGGACTGAAACCCATCCTGCCATGTCCCAGTCCCTGTGCTGAGTGTCTGTCAGCCCCATGCTTTCCCCAGCTGACTGGCACCTCCCTGCTGGCATTGTCAAGGTCCAGAGCCAGATCCTGACTTCACCCTTTACCCATCCATGTCTTTAGCAAAGACATTGAAGTTTTTTTTTCACCATCAGTGGAAATAAGTGGTGTAAGCCTGAAGGTGGAATTACTGTCCAAAAACTGGAGATCAGCAGAAGTACAAGTTTAGGCAAGTTAAAAAGAGGAGACAGAGTGTTTGACTAGAAGAAAGATAGAGGATACAGAAGCAGAAGCATCATCTGTGTGAGCTACTCCTCATTCTGTGCCTTTTTTTTTTTTTTTTTGTTTTTTTTTTTTTTTTGTTTTGTATGCCACTTGAAGAAGTAAAACTCAGAATCTGGCTAGTGGCTGCATGGAGCCTGTGCATCCTTGACCTTTCTGGCTCTTTGTTCCCATGAAGTGAAAAGAAAAGAAATCCTTTCACCATCTGACCAAAGGGGTCAGGATAATCTCTTCTGCTCCTGCATGGAGCCAATCCTGCTGTCCAGCCTCGGGGAGAAGAGGCAGGATTAATGATTGTGATCAGTGTGTTTCTTGTTTGCAGATACTGCGTACCAGGAGGTATTTTGAGAGCATGATATATGAGTCACTGTGGGATGCAGCAGAATGTTTTAGCCTTGCAGCTTGGAGGTACATTATTCATCTTCTCTAGGCCTGTAAAACCTGCAGCCCAGAGACACCCTGAATCTCCTCTGCAGAAGCTCAACTTGAACCTCCAGGGAAGTTCCTTGAAAGTGTTTCTTAAAAAGACATTCATTATTTTAGTTTAAAAAAAGAAGATAATACTTTTAGATCTCCTTACCCCTTCTTCCCCCACCCCTCCTTACTTTTCTGGCTTACTTTCTAAGCCTCTAAAGAGGAGATTGATTGGTGGCTGGTATTTGCAACAATCCTTGTTTTCAGCCTTGTGGCACCCAACCTTCATCACAGCCTGTGCCCCCTGCTCCTATCCAAAAGCTTCTTTAAATTGTTATATCCATCATCTGTCTGCCAGCCACAGCCTTGCCAGGGAAGGGAAGAAGTGAGTGGACAGAAGTACTGTAAAACTCCACAGATAACACAATTTTGTTCAGGGAGAACAATAAGTTTTGCAGCAACTTTCAAATGCATTAGAAAAGGTTGAGACACCTGGTGTAGCTTGATGAGTCTGTAGTGAATTAAACTCTTGTTGGTGGAGCATTTGGTGCATTCTTGCACCAGTCCTGGCTACACTGTTCTCTGAAACAGATGTTGCTGGAAAAACAATGGAAAAGCTGGGTGTGATTTGGCTCTCTGATCTACACAAGACACTTCTTGACCTCATGGATTTTGCTGAAACACAGACATCTCTCATGGAAAACTCAGCAGGATGTAATTGCTCTGTGTCAGGTATGAAAAGGGATGGTTGGATTCATCCCAAATCCAAGGGACTTTCTCAAAGTGATCAAAACCACCAAAAAGCTGATCCCTGTTTAAAAGGAAAAAAAAAAAAAAAGGAAAATCAAGAAAAACTGTTCATTATTTGCTAGACACTAAACTATCACTTTTGGCCTTAGTTGCATTTTGTTTGGTAAGTATTTTAGTATTTTCAGATCCTTTTGGCTTAAACCTGCGGAAATGCTGTCATTTTCATATAAAGTAGTAGTGTGAGGGTTTTGCTAATTAGGAAACAGCATCAAAGAATTTTCTTATTACTAAGCAAATTCCTTCAGATTACTCTTTCACAGACAAAAGCAGGTTTCTGTGTGGTTGGTTTCTTCATCTCAATGTAAATATTTTTTACCGGAATAAAGGAGAACTATAAGATTGTCCTTCCCACATGCCCTTACCAATGGAGTCTACAGCTAAAATTCCATATAGGAGGGAATTTAATTCTCCTAAATTACAAAATATACATTCAGTTAAGAGGAAAAAAATGCACTCAGATTAGGTAATTTGTTGGAAACTAGAATTTCTGTGAAGGCGCGGGCGTGTTCTCCAAGCAAAATCACTTTTTTATCATAATGTCTGGAGCTGCATAATTCAAAAACTTCATGGCAGCACATGACTAATACAAGATATCTGGTTTTGGCTGGGTGAACATTTTAACAAAAAAATGGTTTTTCACCATAGATCCAATCCTTTCACAAAGGTCAGGGCTGTCCTCAAAGGGTTCATCAAGGGAAAAAACCTTGTTCTTTTTCAGCAGGGTTGTTGCTACACTGAAGATCCTATCAAGAAACGGCTACTAGTATTTGAAAAATCAACCTTCTGAATCTTTTTAGGTCTTTCAACTATTTTTTTTTTTTTTTTGGTAAATCCAACCTCTTCTATTGAAGCAATCAAGATATACTGTCAAGTTTTCAGATTATTTGACATTTTGACTAATGGTTTCTTTTCGCTTTGACTTCCCATCTATTTTTAGGTGAAGAAATGCTGGTTTAAAAATTTACAAAGTTTCATTTAAAAGAGGTCAACCCAAATGTTGCAGATTTTTACGTTACAGAAAGTGACATTTCAGAAATGCCAATTTGAAAATGTTCTGTCATTTTTTAATTTTCCCTTCATTTTGGGAGGTCGAACCTCGGTTTATCCAAAAGTTCTGTTATGTTCATTGCTGGGCATTTATCTCAATCCAGCCCCAGTAAACAGGAACCTTCCAGATCCAGACTGGTTCTGTGGTGGGCAGCAGGTGCATGAGGAAAGTCTCTGAGGAGAGCTGAAGGACCAGTTCTTTCTAAAGCTTTCTCTGCTTTCCTTGCCAACACTTTTAAGAAACCCTAACATGATCCCAAAAGGTCCTGGCATTTTTAAAAAAATAATCTTCTTTTGAGTCTTTGGTGGTTCCAGACAAGAAGATCATGAAATCTTTGGTTACCTACCCTGCTGAGAGGCATTGCAGAGTGAGTAGGATGCCTTTCCCACCTAAACCAAAAGGCATGACAGCAGGTGTGTAAACCTGTGTTATTTCTATCTTGCTGCTTTGAAACAGCTCCCTCCAGCCTGCAGCCTCGCCTGTATTGTTTGATATTGTTTCTGCCTGAAATATTCATAAAGCATTATGCTTAAAAAATTAGGTTGATGAATGAGAAGGGACAGTTCTCCTAATAAAGTCATTGACAGAAGGGCCAAAGAGTTTTTTGGGTTTTTTTTTTTTTAATGTGTGGAAGCTTGTCATTTGGCTGCTGCAGATTGGTCTGAGGAGTGAAAACATAAAATAAAAAAACACCAAACAAACAAACAAACAAAAAACAAACCCAAAAACCCCCCAAAAAACCCCAAAAAACAAAGACAAAAATAGAGTAGTAGATGACTCTGAAGAAGAAAGTGTCCCAGCAGATGGATCATTTGTGGGGACATGCAATTAAAGCATTGGGGATTCCTCACTCGTTGTAATGAGGGAGCAAAGACTCTCTTGAAACTTAAAGAGCTCATTTGCTTATACAAGACCTGTCTTGTAGCTGACAGATCTCTTACTGGTGTCCCTGCTTGATACCACACCAGGGTCTGTAAAAATGACACTCTCCTTTGAGATGCTGCTGGTTACCCAGCACCCATCATCGTCTCAATTGTGCAAATGACCTCATTTGACTAAAAAATGTCTGACTGCCCACCAGTTTAACCTGTCACATCCCAGGATCCTGTTTCAGCCAAGAAATTGGAGTTACACCTTTATTTCACCAGGTAAAACAAACAAATAAATATCTGGTGGTGTTGTTGTTGCATCTCTTGCAGACAAACAAAGCAGTGGCCAAGGGGGATTTCCACCACGCAAGCTCCAGCTCCCGGCGAGCTCTCTTCCTGGCTGTCCTGTCCATCACAATCGGAACTGGCATCTACGTCGGGGTAGCTGTGGCTCTTATTGCCTACCTGTCAAAAAACAACCATCTATGAGCCTCAGGAAAGGGGGAAGAGCCAGCCAAGCCAGCTCCTGCACTGCAGGAGTCCCCAGCACATCAGACTGAGCGGTTTTCCAAAAACAGACAAACACTTTCTGGGGGCAGGTACTGGATGAGGTGGGCTTGTGCATTGTTGTAGGGTGGGAAGCTGGAGGGGCTGGGGGGAGTTCCACCATTTGTGATGCACAAGTCTTGCTTATCTTCATCAACCCCTGTACAAAAAAGGGAAAGAAAGAGCAAAAGAGATACAAAGAATGAAAAGAAGAAAAAAATAAAAGGAAGGAAAACGGGGGAAGTGTGGAGAAGGGTGTTTTGCCTTTGCCTTCTTTTCAATATGGTGTTTACAAGCATCTGGCAAACTGAGCTGTTCTCTTATTACCCTCTTGGTCACCTGAACTTTGCAGCCAGCATGAGCTTGTGCTTAATTTGCTCGTTAAGCACGGCACTGAGATCTGGGAAAGCACGGACAGCGACTGGTTCTCTGAAAGAGCAATATAAAAACAAGAGGAAGAACATGGCTTGTTCTGTCTTTTGAATGCAGGACTCATTTGCCTAAGAGTGAATCAGACACCTCCAGGTAGAGTGGTATTGCCTACTCTTCTTGTTTGGGGTAGGTTTCCATGGAAGGAGAAAAGGAAATTAAAAACATTTTTACTTCCTTTCCTTGATTTCAGATTAAGGTGTGCCCCACAGGCCCACTCAGTGAGGAAGAGCTGAGGTTACAACTGCATGACTCGGCTCTGCAGACAGAGTACAATTCTGAAGTAACGTGAGACCCGTTGTAAAATTAATTCCTCCATCCTGTCACATTGTGATAACAGCACTTTACTGTGGCATTATTGCTCATCTGGGCTGCTCCACCTTGCTGTGGAGATCTGCACAGCAGTCAGTGCAAGAAACCTGGGGAAAAAAGCAAACTGAAATACTAATAAGTTTTTAATTAAAAAAAAAAATCATGGTAAAGCATGGGAATTAACCAGAGAAAGGAATGCTTCATACATTTCTGGGGTCCTGCTCATACACAGACCAGTGAATACCACTCAGATCAGAAGCTCACAGCTCAGCTGTGCATCAGGGACACGGCATAGCCATGGAGAGACAAGTCTGTTCCCCGATAAGCAGAGCAGTGGTAAATTGTAGGGGAATTGAACCTTGTCTTTCCTTCACTGACTGAAATGATACATTTATTTTCTTCTTTATTGCTCCCCACACTCAACTGGTTTTTTGTCTTACAGATTTCCCTGCATTCAACTATTTTTTTTGTCTAACCATTTTGTCCCATCCCAGGGTGTAACAGCATAGGCATATATATGTAGCTACATATACATATATATATATATATATATATACACACACAGAGGGGAAAACCAATCAAATCAATGATCATTTTATTATTCAACTGCCTCGTGTTTTACAGACATGGTTTCTTTGAACAAGGATGTCATCAAAGATGTTTTCCTCCTACTCTGTATTGTGTGTGTCATCTTTGCTCTGGGACAGTTTTTTCCTCTTGTTTTAGGTTTCCATTATTTTGGTTTGAGTTTGACTTCTTTTGTTTTGGGTGGGGAGAACAAACACATGCAATCCTATTTTTCTGGTAGCTATACAGTTTATTAAAACACATGGTATACAGCTACTGGTGCTTTGTGTGACACTTTTTTTTGGGGTGGATGTGAAGCTTCAGACTGAGTGAAACTTGGCCCAGGGCACCCAGTCCAGCTACCTTGAGAGGTGCTTGTATGCACCATCTCATGCTGACCCTGGACTCAAAAGCCTGTTGTAGTCACTGACAGGTTTTTTGGCATTGAATTCACAGAAATACAGAATTATTTCAGTGGGATGGGAGCTCATAAATTGTTTAGACTTAACCCCCCTGCCACAGAGAGGGATTCCATCCACATTAGATGGCAAATTGTTGGGCTACAAGCTAAGCCTGGAGACTGGCAATGTACTCCCAGTCCATTCTGCATATGCATTATGCATGATTTGTGGGAAATTTTTCAGTTTTTCTCATAAAGCCTGAGCTTTGGAGTACGTGGTATTGAATAAAAAAACACTGATTATTCCCTTAAAGGAGAAGGAACTAGTATTTCCTAGCCTTGATTTGAAGTATACATGGAGTTAAAAAAAATTAGAAAGCAAATACAGGTACTGTAAGGTCATTACGCAAGCCTAACAACAACAATAGTAATGTAATTTTAAAACCAATCTTATGGTTGAGGACTGTGCCTTATCATCTTTGGTGATTGTGCTGGCTGAATATTAACCTGAGAGGCAAAAGCCAGTTCCAGAGCTAGGAAAAATTCTTCCACAAGGGCAGCCCTAAAAATACCACAGGGGCCCTTGCCCCCAGCTTTAAAAATAGCATTCCAAACACAGGGATTCAGCTTTCCATGTCCCCAGGACCCCCCAGTGAACAGCAAGCAGGAACAGCAGCACTGTGTGAAAGATCTGCATAGCAGGAGCACTCCTGGAAACATCACCTGGCTGAAAGTTGATGTTCTTGTGCTCCACATCCTGAAGCAACCCACGGTGTGACATGGAGCTGGCACTTGGAATGGCAGCCCAGGGTGATGAGCAAGGAAGCTAAAGGGGGTTTGCATGCTGGGGAGGTGGACCTGGGCCTCACAGCAGATGGGAGTGGGGACAAAGCTCCCAGTGATTGCTTTTGTGCCTTAGTAGGGGTGCAGTTTGCTGATTGTCTGAGCTGGGGGTCACTGAGGAGCTGAACAGGCACCTGTGTCTTCTTAAGTGATGTTGTCATGGCCTGCTGCAACATCTCTGGTTGGCAGAGCAGATACAATCATCTAAACATCTAAAATCCTCTAAGTCTATGGCATGAAGACCAGAAAGTGCCACCAACACCTGCTCTCTCTGAGACAGCACCAGTGGTCATTCTCTGATCCTTGGGGAAGAACAGGAATGGTCCATATGCAATGAGCTCCTATGTTTGGATACAGGGACATCTTCTTTAGTTTACAATAGATCTCTTCCACCCCAGAGAGGGAGGAGAGAAACCTTTCTGATGTGAGAGCTTTTTGCCATATTGGTTAATGAGGAGAAAGAAATGGCACTGGTGTCTTTAACCTTTGACAAGCTGTTGTGATACCTAAGATCAGCTGCAAGGAAAAATCCCAGACTGTAAAGTCCGTGTCAGAAAGCTCCAACTTAATTGTATAATGTAGGATGTCATTGTAGATTAACCTCAAAAGATACATGAGGAGTGCTGGAGATTCACTGAGAGGGAAGAAAAAAAAAAATCCTTCTTTCTGAAAGTCTCACAGTTGAAGGGAACAGAGACACTCAGCAAATAATTTGCTGGGTCAGAGACTAATATTGCAACTGTCATCTGACAGGATTTCATAACTCCCTGCTACCTCCATCGATTTTTTTTTTTTTTTTGCCTTCATTTGGGAATCTCCTAGCCTTGAGCATTTTTATAGCTCAGTCTGAAATTAATTTCTCCCATCATGCAGGCAATTCCCACCACAGAGCCAGCTTGCAAGAGCTCCCTGCTGAGGAAACAAGAGGGCATAGCTTGGGAACATCACTGTACACCAAGGGGAGAACAGCAGAGGAAGCGACAGCCACCTTCTCTGGGCTGGCTGCCACGCATCTCTCACAATTTGGGAAATGCCACCTGCTGACTTGCAAAGGAAATTCAAAGGCAGCCAAAAATGTAATGCAATTAAGTGCCTGTGAACTTTACTGTAAGGAGGATATGAGAAAGGGCACAAAGAGAGAGTAGCCTGTGTTTTAGACATCAGAGAACACTGCTGAAAGCCCCAGCCAGGGCTGGAACCTCAGTCAGAGGGCACAATAAGCCACGTCTGGCTCCAATCTCAGAGATCATTACACTTGTCTGACTAAGGCAAGACCACAGGATGAGAATCTGCAGAAGGGCTGCACCTGAGAGATTTCTTCAGGGCAAGATGCAATCTAAATATATGTCCTTGGCTTAGAGAGCTTCAAATCCAAGCTAGGAGGCAGAGATGGAGATGAGTGACAAGAACAGTGTCAGTTTTTTCAATTAAACTAATCCAGCCCGTTTCAGCACCCTGCACCAGCATCTGTCAGTGTCAGCCAGCACAAAGGATGCTCTTTGCTGGCTTCATGCCTTTGCTCACAGATGCTGCTGTAGTGACACCCTCAACAAAGCATGGTCAGGCAGTCAAGTCACCAGAGCACACGGTCCTGCTCCCCTTGTGAGCAAAAGAGCAGTGGGCTTTGCTCCAGACATGGTGGCATGACTCAGTGCTGCAGACATCGGGATCACAGCAGTGCCAAAGGAAGGAGAGCAGGAGCTGCCAGCACTGTTACAAGCTGAAGGTTGTGTGGTGAGCACAACATATGTCAGCTGTTTACTAATCATGAGGCAGCTCTGGGGAACCTGCTCCAAGCAACTGTCAGAAGGTGGGTGGTGCTCCTGTGTGCCATCACATTTCTCTCCTTGGACATGTCCAAGTGCACTTATAACCAGGTGATCTACACTTCAGGATCTGCAGGAGGAGGCAGAGGGGAGGAAAAGCCCCCCATGAGTGAGGTGTTGTGAGGTGGGAGGTAGGAGAGAATGTCTAATTTGCTACATCCAATTTATGAATGCATACAGCCAGAGTGCCATGTGGCTGGGAAGAAAGCCACCTTCTCTTGGCTGATAGCTCAGTGTTGCTTTGGTCAAGACCCTCTCTCTGAAGAATTTCCTTGCAAGCAACAGACTGAGCTTGAGCAGAGGAAAAGCATCTGAAATGATGCACCAGATGGATTACGGCAGCCCTGCCTCCCCAAAACAAGGTCAGGTGTTTGCATACACATTCAGTTTGTCCTCCCAGAACACTCAGTGGTGTTTCAGACTCCTCTTTCAGACTCCTGCTTTCTTGGTGCTCTACAGGTGCAGATACACATCCATACATTTATATACATATATACTGGTACCTCTACACATGAGATACCCATACTCACATACAGGCATATGAGAAATGCTGAGAGAGAAAAGGAAGTCAATTTTGTTCTCAATCAAGGAGCAGGCTGCAACTTCAGCAATAAAAATAACTGCAAAGTTGCTCAATAATCACCTGCAGAGGGGACAGCAGGCTGTGAGAGCTGGAATTTCCCTGCTATATTTTTGAGTCAGCTGTTTGCTGCTTCTTTTCTCCCTTCTACCTTTTCCCAGTGCATCTTTTGCTGCCACTTAGTGGGGTCAAACTGGTGGCTGTGCATGGGAGTGGTAGTAGCACATCCTCAGCAGCATCCCCTCATTGTTTTACAATGGAAAGGACACAGCCTTAGGGAGTCAGCCCTTGATCCAGCTTAGCCATGGATTTAATCTCTGCCTTTTGCTAAGCCTTCAGAGCTCATCTAAGTTATCTGCCACCTCTCTGGAGTCATCCTGCCATCTAGAAACTCCAGGATTAAAGACGGTGTTCTGTGTGTAGGACCTTAGAGTACCTGGGCCTACATTTCATTGTTCCATCCAAGAACTGGCTTCTCCATCACGTTTTTAGAAGACCTGCCATAGTCCTGGTATATTAATTTTTTTCTACTCATTTGAGACATACTCAAGCAGCAAGAGTGATCACCACAAATAAATAAATGCTCAAAGGAGCCAATATAGGCTAGCTAATATAGATTTTCTTTCAAAAACAGCTTAGTGAACCAACAGCTTGTATTATTACTAAATTGTTGGTAACCAGTGGCAACCCACAAAACTGAATCGTGAGTAAGTAACCCAAAACATCTCATTGAAGGCTGAACATGCAAGAGGAAGACTTTCAAGATAACACCTAACAGTGGCACTTCTGAAAACAGTGTGAAATGTGAACTCCCACCAGTAACTTTCAAGCAGCCAGTGGCTTCTTGAAGCACCAAATGGAAAAAAAAGAAATAAAAGCCCAAGCAACCACCTGTTGAGTCAATAATACAGAAACTAGGGATAAAATAAACCTTCTTGGTGGCATTCAGGGCTCTGAGGGGCTGGGTGCAGACGGACCTTATTTCCATTTATTACCAATTCAGCACTATGAGTTTGTTCGTGTTCAACAAGAACTTTCATGATGACAGATTCATGAATAGTGTGATTTAATGATACCATAGGTCTGGCTGAATTCAGTAAGAACATCCAGAACCCTGATTCACAAATAGTTTGGTTTATTGAAGCAAAGGAAAGCAGTCTGAGGTTGCTGGTGATAAATGCACAAACTACAGAGTGTGTCTGGACAGAAGGTATAGTAACAGAGATTTATAAGACATATACATTAAAATATGTCTGGGTCTGTTCCAATGCAGTTGGAGGCAGAAATCTCACCTGAAAGTATCCCTTTGTGAGAGGAAAAGTCCATCAACCAATCCTGAGTAAGTAGAGGTGTTTTCCTCCTGTTTTACTCTTCTTTTTTTCTCTTCTCTTTGTCTTTTCTGTGAAACTCCTTCTTTTTTATACAAAAATTATTAGTCCTTCCCAAAGAGAATGACAACTGTATGTCATAGGGTGGGTGTTGGTGACAGAGGGTCATACATGTAAGGCATATCATCTTTGCTCTTCATGTGCATTCCAAGGGGTGAGAGTGCAAATAACACTCAATGAGGGTCTTGGTTACTTCTGGTCAGCATTAATGGTTGATACAAAAGGTTAAACAATCACTTTGGTTCACCACAGACATCATTTTGTTGTTAACCCTTGCTCAAGACGGGTGCAGGATCAGCAGGAAGCCCTGTTCAGGCTTTTCTTGATCATTAATTCATCACTGACTTCAACCAACTCTGTAGCAAGTGTGACAATTTACCACACCTCTATTTTCCTGCTGCCCTCAAAGAGAGGAACCTGTTGGCATTAACTTGGCACACAGCAGCAATTGTTTTGTGTTTGCTAAGAATATTTTTCATCACAAAATATCATTTAAACACAGAGAAGTCTGGCTGCAGGAAAGTGTTCATTTCAAGGACAACTTACAATTGAGAAAATAAAAAGAAAACCCTTTCACAATCACAAAATATTTCACACTGATGTTTTGGAGATGCAATGCCAGGTACTTTCTTTAGAAATTATTTGTCTGAAATATTTGGTACTGGTCCAAGTACAGTTCGGCCAGCAAGAGCACATCTTGAATTTTCTAACTGACTTTGTTTGACAGATCCAGACTAAAATTGTTTTAAACACTTTGTTTTTTTTGTTTTGTTTTTTTTTTTTTGCGAGAACAGGGAAAGCACAATATTTTTCTGGTTTGAGCCAAGAAAAACTGTTCAGATTGCAATATTAACCTCTCAGCTAGGAAGTCCCATTCACAGATTTTCATATTTCATTTTTCTGTAGAGAAATTCCCCATGGCCCGGGGTCAGTTGTCCCAAGCCCCCTTGCAGCTGCCTGGAGATAGTGGGAGCAGCTCAGCAGGAACCCATTCCTAAATTCCCAGGCCAAGGTGCCACAGGCATTTTGAGGAAGACACTGATGTGCCCTCATCACTTGTCATGTCCAAGGAGCTGTCAGCTGAGGAATGTCCTGTTGGCTGAAGGTGCCCTGTGCCTGCTTCTGGACTGGCCCTTCTTTCAGTCCAGCACCAAAACATCCTAAGAGGCATTTGGAAGGGACTCAGGGCAGGGTGTGGGAGGTCAGAGTGCAATGCCTTCTAGCAGCTGAGCTGCAGGCTCATGGCCATGGCCCAGAGCATCTTTAAAGGCTGCATTCTTGCTTTCTTTGGCAGGGGAGTTCTCTTGAAAATGGATTTCCTGTTATTTTCACTTCCTCCCTTATCCATCAACACAAATTATCTTTTCTTCCTTCTTTCTTGGCTTTCCTCACCACAGACACTGCTGGTCAGCTTATTCATCTGGAATCTGGCATTTGCTAACTGATCTGATTAGAGCTAATTACTAATTATTTGTATTACTACAACCCTGATGTTATACGCACCATGGGAATATAATTTAATTACAGAATAATATCAATCAGATGCATAAATTAGCATGTTCACATATTAATATGAACCAATTTTCTACTTTCAGCTGTATGATCTGCCAGTCTTGGAGGAGAAAAAAAGCTCTTTCTCCAGCTTTTGGAAAATGGGGAATTCTCCAAAATCAGGGAGAGGGGCTCACAGTTGAATGAATGGGACTCACAGTTCCCAGGTGTGTAAGAAGAACTCTTTCTGGAAGGATTTTTAACAGGAAAAGCTGTGACTGAACACCATTTTAAGCTCTACAGCTCTCTCCATGAAGATGATTCTGGGCAGGATGAGGTGCAGGATTTACTCCCACTTCCCAGCCTTGCACAGATAGCTGGCACAAAGCTGCCTGTCCCCTCAGTGATATCTGGGGCAGATGTGGGCCTGGGTGCTGGGTCAGGGGTGAGGCAATTGTAAGGAGAAAAACACCCTGGAGAAACACCCTGCAGAAACTCAGAGCAGGTGCTCCCAGGCTCTCCTGGCCTGGTTACTCCTGCTGCTCTTGGCTTGGGAAAAACCCAAATGTGCCTCCAAGGGTTTGTCTGCCTCAGCCCGGTCACCAGCCCACCAGGAGTTACCCTGTGTGACCTTCTGCCATTCACTCAGACTGGAGCTGTGGCCACACAGCACCCTTAAAACACCTGAAAACAGCCACCCTACAAATCATGCACACACCTTCCAACCAAAACTGGCCAGGGGCAGAAGTCTTCTCCCAGAGTTCCTCCCCTGTGACTCAGGAGCTCACTGTTTTGGTGCTTACACAGAAGACATCTCTTTGTAAAAGTTTTTTATTATCAAACTCCAGGCAGGCACTGTGCTTTATAAGTTCTGTATCTTCCCTGGCAATCATTTTTCTTTGAGGTCCCACACTTGAGTTCTCCCAAGGTTTAGGTGTCCTTTCCCAGGGTAATCCAGGTGTGTACAGCCATCACCCACAGGTGGATGGGACAGTTCAGTGCCTCCCTTCTAGCCAGAGTTTTTTGGACAAAGCAATAGCTACAGCATATTTCCAGCTTCTCCTGGGAGTGGGAGAGCCTTTGCCACACCCTGGCCCCATCTGCACCCAGTCTGCTGAGAAATGGTGAAACTCACCCTTTCCAAAGGACTTCCAGCAAATAATGAGGGACTTATCAACTCTGCATAACCATATGGATGCCAATTTACTGTTATTGTACAATGTCTATTGATGAAAGCAGCTGTGGAACAATACCAGGTAATGAATATACTGGAGGGAGCAGGAGATACATCTTGAATGTGTAACTAGATCCTGCTTTGACTTCAATTTCTCTGCTTAATCGTGGGTGTGCTGTATGCATTCACCACACACAATAGAGCTAAACCCAGGAACTGTTTGCAACACTTGTTACCTCTGGAGAATTCAAAAATTGAGTGAAAGGAAATGTACTTCTGTTTTCTGGAATGTCAGATGAGTGCTTATGAATTTCAAACGCTCTGCTACAGGCAGGAACAGAAATACCAGCATCTCCTGCTCCTTTCTACACTTCTTCAGAATTCTCTTTTTTTTCTTTCTTCCTCTGTTCCTTTGTTTTTCTCCACTGTTGCTGATGTGGCTTGCATCAACAAAAAAAGCCTTGAATGCCACCAGCATAAGAAAGCTTTGAATACATCAGCCTGGAGCTTGGATAGCCAAACACTCAAGCCATGAAACAAGGATACAAGTGCCTGGTGAGAAAAAGTTTGAACCATGATGCCTTTTGTCCTTTGGTTTTCACTTTTTGTGTTTGTTTGGCTTTTGGGTTGTTGTGGGAACCCAGGGCACAGGGAACATTTCTCTGTCTGCTCTGAGGGGTTCTGACCCCCAGAGAAACACTGCCTTTAACCTTTGCCCATGGAGAAGACTTCCAAGACTTCGGGATAGACTGGAATCTACCGAAGTGTGAAACAGATAATAGAGAGTAGTATAGTATGTCACTTGGGTGAGAAATTCAGGTTTTGGGATTTTTAGCATGGTGTGGATAGGAGGCAAGATGGAGGAATTTGGGTGTAGCCCCTGTCTTCTTCTTCTTCTTCATCATCATCTACTCCATTTTCTGCAGTGTTGGTGGCACAGGGTGGTTGGTGAAGGAAAGCACAGTGCAGAGGTTACATGGACAGTCAAGGGATGAGTTATTGGTAGATAAATAGAAATAATATATGTGTTAAGAGTTAATTGGATGAGAAAACTTTAAAAGACCTTGAAACTCTACATCTTGTGGCCATTTTGTGGTGCTTTTCCAGTGTGCTGAGCCTGGTGTGAACAGCGTGCAAAACTTTAGGTAAGATAGCAATAAACAAGAAGCTGAAGACTGGAAAAGTCCCATGTGTCTCCTTTTTCCTGGCACAGAACTGCTACAGGAGGGTTTCCTCCATACAGGGAGCCCCCAGAAGGGCCCAACATAAAACAAACATCAATAGGTTGGGTTTTTTTTAATAAGGTTTTAGTCCTTTTGAAAAAGAAAATTGGTCCCTCTGCACTGAAAACAGAATATTCCATGAGCAGTTCCCACTTAGACACTGAGCAGTGTCTGTCCTGCTCATCCAGAGAGCAGGTCTCAGGTTTTTCCTGCTCTCTTTGGGTTCCATGAGCCACTCAGCCACAGCAGAACAGAAAAGGAGCCACTGTCACTGGCTCTCATTGACCTTTGGGCAGAGGACAGGCAGGCTCTGCTTGCTGAGCCTTCCCTCCTGTGGCAAAGACGTGGGGAGAACTGATTTGTGTGAGCAACACTCACCAATCTGAGAGAAACAAGAAACATCAGTTGGTCTATAGGCTTGGGTCTCTTCAGCCATTAGTTCTGTGTGGAAAACTGCAGGGAGTTTCTGAGCATCCTTTTATGCTGTGAATTCCAAAATTAAAATGTTTCACACTTGCAGACAACTTTGAAATATGTATTTGCATCCACTTGTGTGAACTGTTCTTACTCTTTAAGACAGTGGCTAGTTATTCCAACATTATTTTCAATAAAATTGAAAATAGTTTTAATAAAAACCATTCACAGGAGTCAATCTTTTCATCTCCTAAGACACATAAGTTGTATTGGAATATAAGGCTACAGAGAAATTAACTTATCTTCTTCAAGTAGTCATACTTTCTATGTATCTGTGTACATATATATGCATGTATTTTTAGCAAATGAAGCAATAAGTATAATTTAAAACTTCAGCTAACAGAATTATATGGTTTTATAGAGAATCAGATTTTTACAGCTCCTGCTAATTAGTACATGATGGAGCAGCTGAAAAGCTAGACCAAAAAAGTTGCATTTAATTTTCTGACTTAATTTTAAACTACAAATTGGACTCCCTTAGTTAGTTCTTAATTTTATGTTTAAATGCTAAAGGAATATTAAGGACTCATGATTTCCAAAATTTGTGGTTGCAAAAGTTACCAAGACAAGGACGTTTCATTTCATTTTGACTCTGTAATGCTTTGGTTCTCAAAAGTAAAAAAAAAAAAAAAAGAAAGAAAAAAAGACACAGGGAAATGAAGTTTTTGAGGATAAAACTTGAAGTGAAGATGAATGGATAGCAGATGCCAAATAAAATAAGCAGAAAATGACAAAGGAGTGGTGAAGTTACCTTCTGCAGACCATTGAAATATAAAAAAAAGAGAAGTTGTTTTGTCCATATCTATTTCTTCTCACACCACACACAATTACACCTCTGTCACAACTCCTGTGATGAAGAACAACCAGGTCTGATAGCTGTGGGGATTTACTGTTGCAGTTCCCTTCCCAGCAGTTTTTTTTTAGCAGTGAGTGTCATAAGAAGCCTTTCAAGAGCCTGCTTGGATGAGGTGCTTAGTTGGGCTGCAAACCTTCTTGCAGGCACTTCCAGAAGTTTGCAATGACCCCCTCTGACACGTAGACATGCTGAGGTTGCACTCTTCAGTCTGAGAAACCTGAAAAATGCAGACTCCAGAGCCACTCAGACTGTGCTGTGAAACCTTTCAATGTTTTCCTCCTCTGCTTTACTACTCCTATGCAACACCAAAGCAAACATGCCGTGAAAATTTCCAGTCAAACACATTCCACTGGAAAAAACCCCACAATAAAACATATTTAACATCAGAGCCTCTCCATCCACCATGTTCCCACCTCTGTATCTTGGCTGGATCTCAGCATCCAGGTCTGACCCAGCCCAGGCAATCAAGGCACACATGAACTTGAACAGCAAAAGCATTTTAGCCCTGCATGAACAGCAGTCCCAGCCTCAGCCTCCAGCACTGCTGAAAGACATTCCCCTTTAATGTCCCTTCTACTCTGAGCCTTTCTCCCTCCCTAGGCTGTGGAAATTCTGGGAGCCCACCTGTGGAAACCCAGGGCACATGGAATATTTCTCTGTCTGCTCTGAGGGGTCCTGACCCCTAGGGAGACACTGACTTTGACCCTCACTCGTGGAGAAAGTTTCCTAGACTCCAAGATAGACTAGAATCCACAAAAGTGTGAAATTGATTATAGAGAGTAGTGTAGGTATATCACTTGGGTGAGAAATTTAAGTTTTGGGATTTTTAGTATGTTGTAGATGAGAACAAAATGGAGGGCACAGGGTGTTGCCTCAAGCTCTTTCTTCAGGCTTCTTCTTTTTTCTTCATGGGTTTGGGTGATGTTTTGTAATTGGACAGAAAAGTCTGCATTGTGGGCCTCCAGGGATCAGTTATTGGGTTAAAAGGGAAAATAATCAAGTGTCATTTCATAGTTGGGTATTTTAATCTTAAAAGACCTTGTAACAAGAGATTTTTAGCCATTTTTCCAGTGCTTTTCCCAGGGTGCCGAGTCTGGTGAGGACAGTGTGCAAAACTTTTGATAAGATAATAATAAACAAGAAGCTGAAGACAAAAAAGTCCTGTGTCTCTCCTTTTCCTGACACAGAACCACTCTAAGAGGGTTTCCTCCCAACAGGGGAACCCCTAGGGAGGGGCCCAGCTTGAGGCCCAGAAATCGAGAAATCAATAGCTGGTGCCCTGTGTCAAAAAGAGTGTTTTTAATTCAAAGAGAAAGGGGAGATCCACCAGCAAAGAGAAGGAGTTATAACACACAAGACCATTCTGGTAATTAAGCTGGGTAAAAACTGACTTCTTTTTGGGAAAAAAAAAAAAGGCAAACTGAAGTGACACGGAGTATGAAGTTGTATTTAAAGCCTTGGTTCCCATCTAAGTGAGCACCTTCATCTGGATTTTTCTGGCTTGCCCAGTTCAGGAGACTGAGGACAGCTATAAACTCCCTCATTAAGAGATGAAGAGAAAGAGCATTCCCTGGTCTGCTTCCTGATTCCTTGTGTCTTGGTTGGAGGTGTCCTGTGGGTCACCAACATCAGGATGGCTCATCCTTGCTCCTGGAGGACGCTGTCCTTCACAACCCATCAGCTTTACCTAAGCCACTTTGCCCTTCAAGCTGCTTCCCATGGGATCCCCTGCTCTGAGGCACAGCTGGGACTCTGGTTTCCAAGAAATTCCTGCTTCTGTCTTCCCTCAGCAGTAGAGCCCAGCACAGCACAGTATGGTACAGGCTAGCAACAGTTTGACAAAACTGTAAAACCACAAGCAGAGTGAAAGGGATAAATAACATCAATCCAGGACAGCACTGTAGAAATCTCCCTACAGGATCTATTCTCTGAGGAATTAAAGGGAATACAAGGCAAATCAATTGGTTTTCATGGAAAATAGGCCTTGTCAAGCAAACCTGATTTCACTCTGTGATGAGATTACAAATTTTGTTGATAAAGGGAACTGTCCAGATGTAATAGGCTTAGATCGTCAGAGCGCTTTTGACTCAGTATGAAATGATATTTGGGTTTAAAATGTTGTGCTATGTAGCATCAATAAAGCATGAAATAAACAGGTTAAGAGCTGCCTACCTGACAAATATCAAGAAGAAAGCAGTCAGGGGAAGCCAGAGCAGCCCTGGTGAGGTGACATGAAGAGCAGGACTGTGCCCAGAACTCTTTGCTGCCGTGCTCTGGGAGATGATGCAGATAAAACTGGAAAATGAAGCAAAATCCAGCAAGTCTGCAGAGACTGATAAGATGAGGCTCTGATACCCAGATATCTGGGGCACTGAGGGTGGGGGGTCAGAGCTAGCTTGAATATACACAGTCATGTGTCTAGAAAGGAGAAACTTCTAGAAGAGGGGCTGCAACCCAAAACAGGTGTTGCAATGGCTGTAGGGCTGAACGTGGCCTTACAGAACAAGGATTGGCAGAAAGACAAAAAATCTTTGTCTACCAATCAATGCCATGTGGCTGACTTTTCATGCTGTGATGCGGACATCAGTTCTGGGATAAAATGAAATCTGCTGCAAGCTGGAGATCAAGAAATCATGGAAATGTCAAAGACAGAGAGGAAAAACCCTACATAAACTATCCAGACCAGACCCAGCCTCTCACACACAGCTCCTTGCTGCAGGTAGGGGAGATTGGAAAGGATAATCAAGCCTTAGCAGTGCACTCTGACACACAAATAGGCCTGGGAATAATGGGCTGTGCTACCTCTAATTTACAGCTTCCTAGCCACTGTAATTTGCAATTTTTCCCAAATGAGACATTTGAATGTTAATTGTCTGCTACCAATTGCAAGATGGGCAGTACATGTCCTGAAAAATAGCACTAGCCCCTTCTGGGAACATTAAAAAACAGCATTGCAATCTCACCTGGGCATTTTAGGGGCTTAACCAACCAAAAATTGCAGTTCTTCTTTCTTTTCTTTTTTTTTTTTTTTTTTTTCTTTTTTAAGAACAGCAGCAAGAAGCTGCCAAAAGTGTCTTTTAACCATGTGGAGCTTGCCAAGGTGAGTTCAGCAGAGCTATCTTGAGACAGCTAGACAGCATTATTTTGAAGATTTTGTTGTTTCTTTGCTTTTGGTTTTGTTTGGTTTTGTTTGTTTGCTTTGGGTTTTTTTTAAGGAAAAGGAAAAAAAAGGAAAAAAGAAGAAATACAGTAAGGAAAGAGAAGGATAATGGCAACCTGTAGCCTTTCACTAGGAGAGCTGGATCTCCATGATAAAAAATGCAGGCAGGAGCTTTCTGGAGGGTACACGACAGCTCACTGCAGACAAGTCCTAGAATCCATGTCATTCCTCCAGGCCAGCTGGCCCCCCAAGAACATGCAGGCCACCGTGGCAATAACACTGCAGTTCTTCTTTCAGCAACAAATGCAACACAGGCGCAGCAAACAGAGCTGAGTGAGCTCTCCAGCAGCACCAGCAACTACTGCTGCCAGCTGCCCCCAAGTCCCCAAAGGACTTGGAGCAGCCCAGAGGAGGCTGGAATAAAACCAGTGCAGATGGAAAGAAAAATAGGCACTGTACAGGCAAGCAGCTTCTTCTTCAAATATTTGAGCATTAACCTTCTTGGCTGTCCTGGTTTGAGAGGAAGTGAGTTTTTGGGGTGCTGTGGTCAAACCAAAAGGTGCTCAGGTTTGAATATTGGCACCCGGCGCGGCCACTGAGGACATGGATACGCCTCTGAGAGCACAGGGGGGTTAAAAGCTGAGAACTCCCAGGGGGAAACTCTCTTGGGTTCCGTCCGTGAAGGAGAGATCAGAGTCAGAGCTCCCCGGCCTGGCTCCGAGCTGGGCGCGGGAGGGGAGGCCACGAGGCCTGAGTGAGGTAGGCCGGGCCTGGGACAGGGAAGGGAGGGGAAGGCCCCTGCAGGATGGAAGGGTGGAGGAACCCTGAGCAGCCTCCCCCAGAGAGAGAGAGGGGGAGAGAGAGAGAAGGAGCCTGTGTCTGTGCCAGAGCCACCTTGAAATTTGATGGCACGGCCTGGCCGAGAAGGAGAAAGGGAGGGTGCGGTGAGAAGGTGCCCGGCAAGGCTAGCATGGGAGTTCTGGACAGGCAGAGCCTGAGATTTTAACCCTTTTCTTGGATGGTGGAAACCTTACAAATGCTGATCCTCCTGGAGCTGAATGAGGAGAGAGATTGAGATGGAATAGCAGGAAATGGGCAAGTGTGATGCAAGTTGGTGCGAGTGAAAGATGTCCGAGAGAAGATGAGAAGAATCCTAGGTGGGAGGAGATGATGGAGTGGCCTTTGGCTGGACTTTTTTTGTATAGCCATGGACAGAACCATTTTTCCTGTGAAACAGAGACTGCATTTGGGGGGAGGCAATGGCTCGGAGCCAGGAGAGTGCAGTGATGTGATGTGAAGGAGTGCGTGAACAGAGACGATGGGTGAGGAGGGTGGTGGTGGTGCCCTCCGTCTTCAGGGAAAAAGAAGAAGATCTCTGTTCTTGAGACCCCTCAGCCCCAGGGGGTGAATTTTGGGGGGTACAGGTGTCCCAAAAGTAAAAGACCATGCTCTTTTTGGAACTGGGTGAAGCACCCTTAAAAGGAAAACCCTAGAAGCAGCTCTGGTCCATGTGCAGTGGTGAGAGCACTGGGCATGGAAGGAAGATGTCACGATGGCAAAATGATCTCCAGGCAGTGCCACGTATGACATGGAAGCACAAGAGGTCTCAGCTGTGTTTCCTGGGGAAGCCCATGGTGCAAGAGGCACTCCTCTCTTCTTGATGAACTGAGAATTGATAATCTGAAGGGTGGTGATGGACTGAGAGTTAGTGATCTGAGGGGTGGTAACTGACTTGAGAATCCAAGGTTTTGTCTTACTGTGATGTGTTAGAAATTTGGTGGGGGGAGGAGGAATGTTTGGAAGGTTTTCATCCTGAGTTCTGTGTGTTTCTCTTATATATTGTAGGTTAATAAAGTTTTTTTTCCTTTTATTCCTAAGCTGGAGCCTGCTTTGCTCTATTCCTGGTCACATCTCACAGCAGACACTAGGGGGAATGTATTTTCATGGGGGCACTGACATTGCGCCAGGGTCAAACTGTGACATTGGCATAGAGCTGGACAAGACAAGTGGTGAAAGAGCAGAAGGAATTTAGTAGTGAGAGGACCATGCCTGGTTTGTGTCAGCTCATTTGGCATCCCAACCAGGGCCAAGGGAGATTTCTTGTTTGGCCTTTTCTCATGAGCTGCCTGTTTCAAGCATCAGGCTGTCTCCTATCAAGCTTTGTCTCCTTTCCCTCTCCAGCATCCACAATGCAGCCAACATAACTTCATGCACGCCATGTTTTCCTGCAGACACCAACAGGAGTTTCTGTCTCAGGGAAGTCTAAATTGCAGTGGGATGTGCAGAAACAAACAGGTTCCTGCCCCACAGTCAGTATCCAGCATCACCTCTTCATTACAATCATTTCTGGTGAGCACCCACACCTCACCACCACTGAGGGCACGTGTAGGAAAGCTCTCCCTGTTACGTGGGAGATGAAGTAAGAGGTTTTATTAAAAAAATGTTGAAAGGGCCCTAAAGGTCTTATACCACTAATATGTCTCACAGACTGGCATGAAACTCTTTTGTCTTCCCAAAGATAGCAAAACCTGTCCCTCAACCCAAGGGCTGGAAGATTCAGGAGAGAATTTCATCAGGACTGGGAAGGTAAGAGGGCTGTTCATCAGGTGGATGGGATGTACCAGAAAATGAATCCTAAGTCACAGGGTGGGGAAAAGCTGTCCAGGATGTTTTTCCTGTATATGGGCTAGCAGGGTTGAAATGGCAGCTGAATAGTGGGATTTCACAAGCTAGACCTGCATGCTTTTATCCTGAAGCATCCCTGGGCTGAAAGCTTATTTTTCTGTCCACGCACTTGCCATGAGAACAAAGAGCTGCCCTACAGCCAACCCCTTGCAGTTCTAAAACACATGGCACACATCTTCCCTCAGAAACCTAAAATGTACTGCTCACAACACTAAAGCTGGATGTTGTCCTCTGCTCTCAAAATGCTGATTAAAAATTCACCACAATGTTTACAGTAGAAATTTTGAGCATAATTATCACTGTAACCCAGGTCTCTTCTTATTTTAATCATTTCTTGCTCAGTTTAAACACCTAAAAGGTTTGCTATACTTAAAAGGTAGCAACAATAGACTCTCATGCAGGCTGGGATCATTTTTCAGCTTTCAGAAAAAGAAAAGCCAAACCTAAAACCATGATAAATACCTCTGAGCTCCAATAGCTTTTAAATGTAAATTTCTCTTGCAAGCAGATTGCATTTATGAAACATGAAAAAATGCACACATCAAAAAAAAAAAAAATGCACCCTTCAGTTATAGAGATTGAGCCTGATGACTTGTGAAAAGTCAAATCTCGAATCTTCCCTGGGTGTTTGTCACTCTGCTGGCCTGTGAGCCGGGCCAAATTTCAGTTTGGAATTGGTTTATAGGATTCTCACAGAAACTCAAAGAAAGTAGAGTGCTAATTAAGTGTTTTTATCCCTCTGAACATCAGGTAGGACTCGAAGCAGCTGCACTGCAGCGTTTTCCCTGCAATGGCCCACTTACACCTCCTGAAGGCTCCAGACTGAGCCAGGCTGGAAAATAGATTTCTGCCTTTTGTGTTCTTAGCTGGCTGAGGGGGCAGGGACTGTGCAGAGCTGTGGAGTGCATAAAACTGACTGATGCTCACCTGCAGCACAAAGAGCTGCAATTGCTCCTAGGCCATCGCAGACAGATTTCCCCTGCCAGAATAAAGCAGGATCCCCATAGGTCAGAGCTGTTATTAATAATGTGGAGAAGTCTCATTGCACACCATAAGTGCTCATTTGACCATGATAAAGACAGTGATGAGAGGAAGCACAGAGGCTTCTTAGCTCAGTGTGAATGCTGCACCTTAAATCACAGAACAAATTAAATTCTAAGAGAAAAATGCTATAAGGCACTTGGCCAGGGTGCCCAAGCTGGAGAGTTATTTACAGTTTCTGTCTTTCAACAGCAAGTTTTCTGAGTGGAGCTAAAGCAAATATTCACTGGGGAATCTAATTTGTAATAGACATTGAATGTTAAAAAAAATTGAAGGCAGAAAGAGAAGATCAGACATGCTAGAAAGAGATAGCTTCACTCACATTTAAATTATTGACCCACAGACTTCTAAATAAACTCTCAAGAAAAATGTAGAACAGTTCAAAGTAAGAAATTTGGACATGCAGGATGCATTCCCCCTTGTAATATTCTATCCCCAGCCAACATTGCATTAGTGCACAAGAACTGAAGATTAAATCCTTCAAAACTGTTATCTCCTTGTTAAAACTCAGGATAAGCCCAGAAGAATTTGAATTTTACCATCAAAGCAAAATTGAGTCAGAATGCCATAAATTACTCTCCACAAACAATCTGCAATCTCATGACCAAATCTATACTTACCTGGCTTTTCTTTTTTGAAGTCCCCTGATTTGAAGTGCACTAACTCCAAGATAACAATTCTCTGAACTTCTAGGTAAGCACCTCACTTCCATTGCGAACATGAAATATGAATAGTTTGACCTGGACGATTAAAAAATAAATTAGAAATGCAAATATTTATGTATGGAAACTGTTCAAGCTGAGGGGAAATTTGGGCCTGCTGCTGAATGGGGTGGGGAGCCTGGTGACACAGGGCACAGAAAAAAGTGAGGTGTTGAATAAACACCTTCTTCACTTCAGCTTTTATTAGTAAGATCGATTTCAAAAATTTGATATTTTTAATTTTTTTTGAAATTTAATTTTGAAAGTTTTGAAAATTTGAAATTTTGATTTTTTTTTTTTGTTTTCTCCACACCCTGGATCCCAACAGGAAAGTCTGGAGCAAGATGGAAGAGAATCAGGTCAGAAAATGCCAAAACAAACTGGACACACATAAGACCATGGTGGGATGCACTTGACAGTGCAAAGGAGAGGTGGCTAATATATCCCAGCCTACATCCCAAAGGTTCCCTCTGTTCCAGTGTTGGAGACAGCTTTGGTTCGGGGCACAGAGCACTGAGCACCTTGGCAGTTTTATCAGCAATGCCCTGCTATGTATTTTACCTGTTTGTTTGTTCAGCTGGTCCTTATTGGTTTGCTTTGGCACTTTGACAAAAAGAAATTAAAATTCTTAAAAATGTCGATGTGGTTGCTTAAGTGAATCCAGCAAATGCAAGTGCCAGTCTCAGAAGGAAAACATACAAGCATGTTAAAATAGCAACACAGCCTCAGATGAGTCATATTCATTGAATTTTAGAACAATTTTTATTGGAGTGGACCTCCAGAGGTCAGTTAGCCCATCCATCTGCTCAAAACATGTCTAATCAGATCAAGGGATGCTTGTCAACTCCTCATGCATTACAGTCTCTGTTTTCTAAATCCCTTTCCATCCCTCTCTGTGCATTACCAAGGAGAAGACAGCTACTATTCCTATTATTTACAAGAAGGAGCTGGAAGAAACAGTTTGTCTGATCAGAGCTGTAAAAGAAACACGAACTCTCCCTGTGGTTTTTGAATCATTTTAATGCTCTGGATCAGCCTTCCAGAGAGAACACAGGAGGGAGTTCAGCATGGAGCAGGTACAGTGGCACTGGAGATGCTCTCCAGCCCTACATCCACTTGCTTACCATCAGGGCACAACACAGCCTCCAGCACAGGGCCAGAGACTCCTGGTGGCCAGGGAAGACAATCTCTGAAAGGAAACCCTGACCTTCATCTGATCAGAGCATCTCTCTTCAGTGCTGTTCTACACTAAGTGGGATCCCAGGGCATAGAGGAATGAAGAACAGCTAACACTGGGATCACACACAGCAATTCAATCTCCATCTGCTCCAGAAAAACCCAGGGCCATTATCCTGTGCTGTCAAAGCTGTTAATGAGATATTTGGCTTCACTGGTAATGTGCCAGCCTGCCTCCAAGAGAGATAGCAAAATGAATGGATCAGGACAGGGGAAACAATGACCCAGATGTCTAACAGTGTCTTGCAAAACATGACAAAAAAAGATAGAGAAGAGCAAAGAGCTCATAAAGAATATTTCTGATTCACAGAACTCAGCAAAAAATTTGGCCGCCATCATTTGAATTGTCGACTACAGAAGAGATGTGGCATTCACATTTTCTGGAAAAATGCCTTCACCCAGGATTTTTCTCCTGGGAAGCTGAGAAGCCTCAGAGGAAAAGGAAAACAATTTTATCTCATTTGCTTCTCCTGTGTTGTGCTCACTGGAATGTGTTTGGAGATTGTTTACCCACAGGTGATTGTTCCATTGGATTCTGCTGTGAGTTGTTTTGACTCTTTGGCCAATCAGGACCAAGCTATGTCTGGGCTCTGGAAAGAGCCACGAGTTTTCATTATTATCTTTTAAGCATTCTGTAAGTATCCTTTCAGTATTCTTTTGTATACTTTAGTATAGTATTCTTCAATATAATATAGTATAATAAAGTAATAAATTATCCTTCTGAGAGCATGGAGTCAGAGTCATCATTCCTCCCCTGCCACGAGGGTCCCTGAAAATACAATAAATAAATAAATAAATTTAAATTTAAAAAATAAATTTTTAAAAATCCTGTTCTTGATTGTGACATAGGGACCACCAGATAGGACAAAGGAGTGCTTTTAGACTTCATCTGTGTTTAAAGATAGAGTAGAAAGAGGGGTTCTGAAAAGAGAGAAAAATCCTTTAGCGTTCTGGAACAGATGCCTTATAGAGTAAAATGTATTCCAGAGCTCTTCCCTTATTTAAGTGTAGGTTATCAAAGTTATTGAGAAGTGTGAATTCTTCCATCTCAAAAATAAAAAAAACCAAAAAAACAAAATACAGTTCAGAACTGAAATCTGAACATATCTAAAAGCAATACAAATATACAAACCAATCACTCAGGAACTTTCCTCAGGACACAGCAGAATCACTGCCACTGTAAGTCTGCAGCAAGCTGCGTAAAGGATCCATCCTAACTAAATCAGGATCTGGGGGCCAGATAGAGAAACCACTGGGTAAAGTTTCAAGGCTTGAATTTATTATAGGAGGGGATGATACAGAGCCATAAGGAGCTGATCCAGCTTTAAGATCTATGAAGGATGGAGTCCTGCTTTTGTTTTGGCAGCAGACAATGTCTTGGATGCAAGTCCTCAGAACTCCACTGCATGCACGATATCTGAGCTGAGTAAGTGGGAACACCAGCTGAGGATACAGCTTATGGGATGGAAATTTACAGAAATGAAACTAATTAGTAGCTTCCCAAGCTCAGCAGTATTCATCTGACTCTGCTGCACTGAGTATGCTGAGAAGGCTTTGGCTATAATTATGCAGCCCTGCTCATTGCTCCACTGTCCAGACCAAGGTTTATGGAGTGACAGGAAATTTTTGGTTGTTAACCCTGGCAGTTAGTTACTGCTTTCACTTCATCTTTTCCCAGTCACAACCGATGTTTATGTTTCCTACATGCTTTATGAGGGTTTCACAGTAGCTTTTTAGGCATGGTTTCCATCTGGCAGCATTGCAAGAAAGCCATTGTCCTTCTTGCTTGGTAGGATTCTTCATCTCAAAGGCAGATTCAGAACTGCAAGCTGGGGAGGTCAGCTCAGATTTCCCCTTCCTCATGCAAGCCTTGCTGGGCAAGCCAAGGCAGTTCAGTTTCTTCCACATATTCCAGTGTGACTGACACTTCTCTTGGATCCAGGCACCTTTTTCCTTTCACCCAGCAGTTTTACAAGGTGATCTTCAAGGCATCCAGAACTGCTTCATCACTGCTTTGTAAAAGGACACTTATCTTTTATTATCATGTGCTGATTGTATTGCAAACACGCATTACCCTCACATTATCAGCTGCCTCTGATTTATCACCAGATTTATTATAGTTCCATAATGGGGTCAGATTTATGCTTTCATTTACTTTTATGTCTTAAAGAGACCAGCACTGGTTACATTTATATCCTTTTCCTGATATTTTACTGAAAGCCACTTCTTTGCTGCTTTCTAACCAGAGTTCTCTTTCACACAATCAAAATCTTCTTGCCACACAGAGAGAAACATGGCAACTGACACTTTAAAACAAAATTTTGACTTCACTCACTTCAGTATATGCCACAGAAATGGTGCTTTCTACACTGAGCAAGTACATCTGCCAAGAGACAAAAAGAGGAAAAAAAGAGTGAAATAAGGAAATCTTCCAGTCACTACCACCCTACAGCCTTCTTAATTAAGCAGACTCTTAATATCATGAATACCTCTAAATCAGCAGCTATTTTTTTTCACACAGCAATCCTTGCACCTCTAAATGTAACAAGTGAAACCCGGCATTGATCCAGGTGGGGTTTTCACAGCACATCTTAATTTATCATCTCTTGTAGCTCCTGGGCATGAAGTGCACCAAGAACCTCTGCCTACTCTGCTATCCACAGAGTATCAGCTGGAACCTGTTGTCAGCTAGGAATGGAAATGGAAGCACAAAGCAGCAGAGACAGAAGCCTCTTCCTGGATGAAGCAGAGCTCTGTCAGAAAAGAATATCTGAGTGCTGTATCTAAGAATTCTGTGCAATATCAGGTCAGGTATAGGCAGCAAAGTTATCCATCTCACTGCCCTTGGTAACCTAGGCTATTGCAAATAGACTCCTTTTCATTAAAATATTGGAAATTCATCCACATCACACTTCCAAAATGGAGAATGCCTTGATTTAAGCTTTTCTCTGGCTACAAACATCTCAGCATATATTTTCAAGTAGTTTTCTCCCCATTTCCCTAGAGACTTCTCACTTGAGAAACATTAAATGCCTCCTCATTCTGCTTCCCATGTCATCCAAATCTTTTTTATATTACCATGGTTTCAAACTGAGAGGATAGAATTAGAGTAAGTATAAGAAAGTTTTATACAATGATGGTGGTTAAACTCTGGAACATCAGTGAAGTGTAAATGCCCAGAGATCACTGGAAATATTAATGGTCATGTTGGACAGGGCTCTGAGTGACTTGGTCTGCCTGGAGATGTCCTTGCTCACTGCCAGGCAGTTGGATTGATGACATTTAAAAGGTTCAGTGCACCTCAAACTGCTCTACAATTCTGTGATCCAACATTTCTCCCATTTTCTAGATGGGTTCAGAGTCAATAGGAGTCAAAAGGCTCACAGCCTGCTAGAGAATGGAGCACATTTGAGTTTTTTGAGAAGCACCAGGGCAGCAGCACTGGGGCCCTAATTTATCCCAGGATCCTGCTTGTCCTGGCTGCTATACACACTGCCCACATGCATGTTATGGTCCAAGGATAAGAGATGCCTCTCATTGTATTTGTGTTCTCCTTAGATGAAGGCAGGAAGGAATGGTGAATCTGACTCCATGTTCTCAGAAGGCTAATTTATTATTTTATGATACTTTATTATATTAAAGAGTGCTATACTAAACTATACTAAAGAACACAGAAAAGATACTTACAGAAGGCTAAAAAGATAATAATGAAAACTCGTGACTCTGGAGAGAGTCCTGACACAGCTTGGCCCCAATTGGCCAAAGAGTCCAAACAACTCACAGCAGAATCCAATGGAACAATCACCTGTGGGTAAGCAATCTCCAAACACATTCCAATGAGCAAAACACAGGAGAAGCAAATGAGATAAAATTGTTTTCCTTTTTCTCTGAGGCTTCTCAGCTTCCCAGGAGAAAAATCCTGGGTGAAGGCATTTTTCCAGAAAATGTGAATGCCACACCTCTGCCCAAATTAAGCTGCAAAAGAGACCACATGCCAAAGTGAATAGTATGGATTTCATTTAACAGTAAATGTGAGGTGGGGAGGTGGAAGGATCTAGGACGAAGGGGGTGGGGGGGGGAAGAGAAAGAGAGAGACAGAGAAAGATTAAGTAGAAAGATATCACCATCACGTGGATCCCTGCAGAGTCCTGCTGGTCCTTCTTCACCCTGTTCTTTGGTAGTGGGGGTTCCTGAACTGTTCCTTTGGGGGTATCCCTTTTATCCACTCCAAGTCCTGGCTTTCCACAGAGCATAGATGCCATTCCCATAACTTGGGCTGGCATTTGTGTCACTTCCCACAGCTTGCCACCATGTGAATGTTAGGCCTGGAATTAATGCCTTCCTGTTTTGCCATCTGTGCTTACCTCAAGTTCCTGTGGTGGTGGCTTATCTTATGGGAACTTCCTTCTTTAGCAGTGCTCTGAGGTGTGCAACTGCATCCTTCAAATCCTCACACTGCACTGATGGATGGGGACACTGGACACCTCCATCGAGCTCCCCAGTCTGTGTAGATTTGTGTGCACCCATGGAGAGAAGGCAGCAATGGGTTTGGCTCTGTCCTGGGCACCAGAAAAATGAAGCAGCAAGAGACACCTTGATTTATGCCAGGCAATTCCTGACCACAAAGATTGCTTTTAGCACAGAAAGCACCTTAGAATTCAATGCTGTTTTTGCTTGGCAGTGCTCCAGGCCCCAGGATCACTGTGATGAAATCCAGCATCCTCTAGCACAACAAGGCTCACATCTGCTGCAGGCTCACTGCTGACACCCAGGCCTGAAAGGGAGTTTGGAAAACCCATTTACACAGGCTCCAGACTGACCACAAACCTCACCTCTGTGGCAGGGCAGGTTTTTAGCAGAACAGACACGTTCTGAACACACAAAGCTCCTTGCCACTGGAGGGGCTGCTAGACCACTGTCCCAGTGTAGTTCATACCACCCACACCACACAGCTGGGACAATCCACCCCAGGTGGACACTCCAGCCAGAGCAATCAGGACAACCTTTCTGGAGCAGCTGGCAGTGGCCCACACCATTTACAACTCCATGGCAAAACTCCACATTTAACATTTCAGTCAGTATAGAGACACTTCACATATTTTTACAAAATCTTTTCTCACTTTGTTTTATTTCCTCCTGCTAAACGGAGCTTGGATTACTTAAAATCAATATCACCAAAAAAAAAAAAAAAAAGTAAATATTGCACCTTTCACCAGCTGGACTGAGCAATCCTTTGCCCTATTTCAAGGTGACAGGGAATCCCAAATTTGCCTCTCTGAAGTGCTCAGGTACCCAACAGTGTTTACTCTGCCTTTCTTTGTTGTCTGTATGAACAGCCTGTGACAGTGTTTACCTAACTTGGTTTTTTATAAATTTTTGAGTGGAATACTGCAACAGACATGGGCAAGCTGTGTTTTATCAGGAAAGCATGAAGCATCCAGTGTTCCTTCAACTCTCTTTTTAAGCTCTCTGCTGCACAAAGCACAGTGTGGAGGCATAGCACCCATGCAGGGCTCACTATCTTCACTCAAAGCAGCTCTGGATTTGGTCCACTGATCTCTTCTAGTGTCAATTTATGGTGTAATGACAGTCTCTGTGCAATATCCTGCTCTACAGCCTAGGAAATTCAATCTGTCTCTCAACACTCCTGTATTTTCAATCTTCTCTGTCCTAAAGAGATGTGCACTTGCACATCTGAGTGTACAAGCTGTCATCTCTCACTTGCCTTTCTTCTTGAAAAATCAGCAGCTCGGTCCTTCCTCATTTCTGTTTTGGGCTGGCTGGCAGGGGATTTTTGCTCCATTTTTTTTTTTTTTCTTCCTTTCTGTGTTTCATTTGTTTGTTTGCTGCAATGTGTTTTGCATGAGCAAGCCCAGGTTAAGCATTGTGAGAAGTCATGGCACAGCTGGAAAAGAACTGCCCATGGGAGAGGAACACTCTCAGAAGTAAGGATATTACAATGACTGCTGGTGCTGGTGAGCTCAGTTTGGGACAGCAGAATGCTTCCCTGGCTTATTCAGAAAAATTTGGAGTTGCTGAGTTTGCTAATACAGGTTAATAGGAAGATGGGTTTTGGTGAGACAACATCTTTCCATGAAATAAAAAGGGGATGATACAATACAACCCTGCTTCCAGAAACCAGGCAAAACCCAGAGCAAGACAGAAGCCAAGAAGCAGGGAGGCATTGCTGGCAAGAATAAAACCCAGTCCTGCACTTCTCAGTGTGCAGGAGCTCAATGCTTTTGGTAGTCCAGAAATGGGAAGGGACCAGGACATGGCAGTTTCCCAGCGCTCCCATTAAATCAGGCTGTTCCTCAGAACCTGCCAGCTGCAGGAGTGAGCACAAATGAGCAAGGCAGACACAGGATTGTGTGGGGTTTTACAGCTCTTTTGCCTTTCACTGACAGTCCTGCAGCCTGTCTCTCTCCCAGACCTGCAACATCTCTCCAGAAGTCCCACAGCAGGGTTGTCCAAAGCCTCAGGGGCTCAGAGGATTTTCCACCTCAGTTTTCTATGCTGGTGTTCCTAATGCCTTTGAATATCCTAATGTTATGGGAAGTTCCAGAACTACCTTCCTTTGATTTACCCCTTATTTTGTAGCTCTTGGTTTACTTTAACACAAAAGTAAGACTTTGTGAATAATAGTCACAGTAAATTTAAACTATTTCTGCCCTTAGCATTTCCTGCAGGGTTAGCCATGCCCACCCCAGTCTCCTGCTGCACACACTAAAGCCAACAGAGTCAGCACCCAAAGGCAGAGGAAGGACACCAAGACAGCTTTCATCCCAGGGCTGGGAGAAAAAGATGGAGCACAATCAGATTTGGGAGACTGGGATGCATGGCTGGGCAGTTTTTGCTAAAACACTCAGTCAAGCACTTGGGCAGCAGGGAAGTGTCAATGCCAGTGACTTTCACTGGCTAATTCCCTGCCACCAGCCAACAAGAGGATTAAAATTCAACAGCAGACCTCAGCTCTGCCTTCCTTTGTTGTCTGTACGAACAGCCACTGACAGAGGCTGAGACAGGCTCACTGTGGTCCAAGGGGCAGCACGGAGGCAACAGGAGGAAATCAGAGGAAGAAAAAAAAGGCAAATAAATTATCAAGGAGAGCAGGAGCTGGAGAGGAGCTGTTTGTGCGCCTGAGCATCATCTTGCCTGACATCCAGACTGTGTTGTGTCAAACTCGATGGGAAAAGGGAGTCTGAAGCCCAGACTGACAGAGAGAAGTGGGACACTGATCTCCAGCTCACCCCAGGCCTAACAGAGCCCCCTGCTTTCCCCAGACCACTCCTGTGAGGAGCCCTTGTCTCTGAATGCCTTAGAAACTCCAGGAACTACCGATAGGGAGGAGAATGGTACAAAATCCAAGGCACTGCAGGATCATTAATGAAGCACAGCTGATGGGAAAGAGCAGGAGAGCCCAGCAGGCCAAAGGGAAACACTGCTGGGCTTTGGAGAGGGCTGGAAGTCTATTTGCCCCCATCTGGAAGAGGGTGAAGGATTTCCATTTTCTCCTTCCTTTCCTACCTACAAAATCTTGCCCTGGGTAATGGCTGATAAGACACTGCCAACTGCATTATTTAAGACACTGTTGCTGTGATACAAAGAGAACTTCTTTCAGAGCCAATATCTGACAAAAACAAGCACCCAGAGACACTTAGAGCTCTTGGAGAAGGAATTTAAATTGGTCAGGAAGAGCCTCTGAAAACCAAAAAATCAATGACAATGTCCATTTCAAGAAGCAACCCCATGGAGAACTATGTTTTTCCTCACATGACCAGCTCCATTGACCTAAAAAACACTGAATTATGTTTTGTTTTTAGTAAGGAAAGCTAACTCAGCAAAGGCCCTTTGGTTATTATTTGTGTTTTCTATATCTATCTTGAAATATTGGAGGATACCCAAAAGTGGGACATACCTATATAAATATAGATATAAATAAATAGAAATAATTTTATATATATATTTTTATATATTTATATATTTATATTTATATATATATAAAAAAATATAAAATTTGTTGTTTATGATGTCTGCTTCAGACAGCACTGTGCTAGTAGCTTGTGAAAAATTGACATAAAAATCTTTTATGTACCAGATGCTTCAAGGTGAACCAACTAAAGAAGCTGCAAAGATTGCTGAAGGATTTATGATCCAAAATCCTTGTGGCCATTGCCACAGGTCTGAAGAACAAATTCTTCCTCGATGTTAGGACAGGTTTATTTAGTTCTGTGTGACCAGCTCTCCTTTCCTTCACCACAAGTTAAGAAAACACACAAGACTATTTAAACCACAAGTTTTCTTTGGGTAGTGACTGTCCCATCTTGAGTATGCACAACACTTATGACCAAGCTGCTAAATGCTAGTTTTGATTTGGGTCCAGTAGAGAGGGTTTGGGGGAAAAAAATGAATATTAAGGGCACAGTCACAATAAATTAGCTAGGCTAGACTCTGAGAAGGGCCTGCAGCTCTCTCTCCATGGGTAATCTTTCTAACCAGAGCTGTCTCCCCTGTCTCTTCTCTCTTTAACAGTTTTGATTTTTGGAGTTCCAAGGTATTTTTTGTCTGCTGAGTGCTGGGTTAACAAATACAGGAAGCATATATTAGCAGAATTCTTTGGAGACCACCTACAGCAGCGAGATGAACAATGGGCCCTGAACCATGACTAATTTGTAGCCCAGAAGTACGTTGTGTTTTTTAAATGCAAAGCTGTTACTCACACTTAATAGTTTATTTGAACTAAAACCATATTATTATCCCCTCATTATTTTACCTGGTATATTTTAGACAACTTATCTCAGGGTTGCCATAGCTACCTGCTGAGTGCCTTTGACTGGAGTGTTTGCAGTAATCAAAATTAAAGGCTTCTTACAAAAAGAAATATGCTCTGACTAAAGAGGAACCTGGGCAAAATTGCCCATAATTGTATTCTTTTGCTCAGGGCTGCTGCTGTTGGGTGAGCTTGTGTGGTGGTTTGAAGCACAGCTGGAAAATTAAACCCACTCAAGCTGCTCCCTTTCCCCTGCCTCTTCCAATAATGGGGGAACACTAGAAGATTGAGAGTTGGAATAACAATTTACTGAAAATGGCAATAGCCACAATAGTATTAATAACAAAGAGTGTACAAAAGAGAGAAAGGGTTTTACCTACAGAAGGGTGCTCACCACTGAACAAACAAAACCAAACACATTTCAGTGTTAACTACAATCCTTAGTCTCCTCCACAAAAATCACATGAAAATAAAAGTTTGGAGAGGACTCTGGAAGTCTGTGGTCTAACTTGCAGCTCAGAGGGGGTCCAGCCAGGATTAGGACCTTGTCCAAGCAGATGTCAGAGATATCCAAGGACAGAGGAGGTGTAAAGAAACCAGCACCTGGCACTTCTCAGTGGCATCCAGTGTAAGGACAAGAGGCAGTGCTCACAAACTGAAACACAGGAAATTGTGTTTGAACACAGCAAGCACTTAGGAGTGACCAAGCCTTGGAAGAGGCCGTGGAGTCTCCAGCCTTGGCAGCTGTGCAACCAGGTCTAGGTGACCCTACATGAGCGAGGGGTTTGCATGGCTCCAGAGGTCCCATCTAACCCCAACCCCTGTGAAATTCACCATCAGGGATGCAATCCCACAAACCCTTGAAAGGCAGGCAGGACAGACCCAGTGAGACCTTCAGCTGAAAGGATAAATGCCATCAAAAGCAGGGGGAGTCCCCACTGACCTTCTTATCAGCACCTCCAAAACTGAATGCCTCCATCATGCCTAAGCTGGTCTAAGCCACGATGCCAAATCCCCAGGAAGCACAGGATGCATCCAAGCTCTGCCATTGCAGCTCTGGGTGGCACAAGGTAGTTCCTGGCCCTTCCCTGTTCCTCTATTCCCCCTTTGGGTAGCAGACTGGACACATCCCTGAGCTCTGATCAGGTGGCAAGGACTTGTGGGGACAGGCAGAACTGCCCCAAGTCCCCCAAAGCAGGGACACATGAAGTGTCATCTCTCCACAGCAACACTTCAGGATACCTCAGTATGCCTCTAAATGCTTTACTTTTGGAAAGAAGTGAGAGCAAGTAACTTAATACTTTTGTAAAGAAACCATTTTCAATTAAATGGTTTAAATTCAGGGCATTTCATGCCCTACTGGAACCATCCAAATGAACTGCAAGCAGTTAGACAATTAAAATGAAGGTCACTACAAGTCCATACTAAACAACAAACCTGACAAAGCATTTAAGTACAGAAGTGCTGGATGGTGCAATTAAAACAGTTTGCACAAGCACAGCTCTGCTGGGTTAGGGACAGACTTTTGGAGACAAATCAGCAAGGCAACAGGTTGCATTCAGGGGACACTCTGGTTTTCCACTGTGGCTAAAAGCAGCTCTAGGATTAGGTGGATATGAATGTTTTCAGCTCATCCCCCCCTCTGCACCACTTGTTGACAAGCATCCTTGTCTAGGGCTCACCTTAGCGAGCTGTGGCCCCTACAGAGGAGAAAGCAGGCTCCAGAAACCTACTGTAATCCAGAGCAGGAGATGTGAAAACTTCCCTTTATTTTAGCAGATAAAACATCCCTGCAAACAGCAACAGCAGCCAGCTGGCAATGTAGGCACGCAGGGAAAAGTGAGTGAGGAGCTTGAAATACTCCACAGGTCCCTTGGCAGAGAGCTGGAGCCAGGAGTACACAGCCTCCCTCTGCCTCTTGCTGGAAGGTGTGTAGAAAGGAGCCATTTGTCCTTTACCTCCATTCATTCAGCTTTCTGGAAATGAGAAACAAGCAAACAATCAAAAAAACCCACAAACCCAAACCTCTGTAGATTGTGCTGTAATGGGGCCTGACACACATTAATAAGGCAGGAAAACAATTTCAGCTCTAAAAATATGGAGTTGATTTGCCTCACACCCACATAACAACCCATGTGCCTGAAGCAAACTAGCTTCAAAAAGTCATTTTTCCTTTGCAGAGTTTAGCACCCTGAGTCACCTCTCCAGAACTGCAATCCCCTGATGTCCTGGTCTCCAGACTGCCTAAATTTCCAGTCCTCAGGCTTCTTAGATTACTTGCTCTAAAATTAATCTGAAGTAAATTACTCCTTGAAATGAACTTTTTTGGGAAAGTTAAATGTCAGCCTTTCCTAGTGCCCACTTCAGCACAGATTTCAGGAGGAATTATTGGCTCCCAGTGCTGGTGTAAAAAGGCAATAATGCTCATTAGGTTATCCACTGTCACAGCTGAGGGATTGTCCCAGTGAGAAAACCCTGGCACGTTGCCCAGGTGTTGTAGAGGTCCATGTCCAAGGTACATTTTGATCCTAATGGCTGGACAAAAGCCATCCCCCTGGCTCCCATTCAAGCACAAACCAAGTATGAAACCCAAGGCAGTGCCCTCACCCTCTCCTTGGGCTGGGTGACCACTGCACAAGGCTTAACCCTGCACACTCACAGCCTCACTGAGAGACTCACAGACCTATTTCATTATTTTGCAGCTTTTTTTTTTGCAAAAAGATGGTTACCCCTTGCATAAAGAATTAGAAGAAACATTGGTGGCTCTTTCTGCTCCCTATTTGCTCAGAAAGCCCAGAGCCACACACACATGAATTTGTGCTCTGCAGAGGCACGTCTGGAATTACAAACCAGCTCTACTTTGTCTGTGACACACCAAGTTCAGTGGTGCCCAGCTCGACAGAAAGCTCAACTCATGCCCTCTAAAACACAGGAAATTTTACCCTCTGACCAAGCCCTACCCTGAATGGGGACAGATAGAAACTCCCACTGAGCCTCCCAACACTGCTGCCATTAACCATCCCTCTCTGGATCACAGCAGTGATTCCATGCTCAGCAAAGAAACCTGGGAAGAGCACAGCCCACTTGCCCAAAGATGTCCAAAGACTGACAAAGCTGCAGGAGATGGACTTTCAGCACAAGCTCAGAGATACAATTTGTCCTGTCATGACAAGAAGCTGCACTGCCCCAGCTCTCACCCCCACCACTGACACCAGGGAAAATCCCATCAGCCTGGGCAGGGAGTTGACTGCAACAGGCACTTAGAGGGATTCATCTTCAGAAGGGGATGAGTGGAGGAGAAGTCCTGAGAACTCATTTGGCAGCTGAAAGGTGCCTAATGTGTGTCAGGTGCCAACATGAGGAAGAGAGGTTGGACTGTGCTCCAGGTTAATGGCTCATTCAGCTGCTGAACCAAAGTTCACTCCATGCAGGAGCTGCAGTGGCTCCCAGCAGCTGCAGGGTACTGGGTACTGCAGGATAGACTGGGTAGATGGGTAGAAAAAAATCCCATTTCTATGCCATGCCTACACCTCCCTGGACTACTGGAGCCACTGCTGAGGGACCAGGAAAGCAACATCTCACAGACACTGCAGTCTGTCACTGGTAGGGAGAATGTAATTCCACAGCTCCCAGCAACTCCTTCACCCTGTGCTGGACTTGCACAAATGGCCAGAAAAATTGGGTGTTAATCTTCCCCATCACATGAATAGAAGGTAAAGGAGATAACTCTCAGACCCAAAAGCAATAGAGGCAACCAAATGTGCAACAAGTCCGGAGGGAGAAGAGAGAGCAATGCTAGATGATTGCTGAAAGAGCAGAGTTAGCAAAGCACTGAAGGTCTTAAATCCAGAGGCTTGAAAGGGAGAACAGCTCAGCACAACCCCTATGAGCCTCCCTTGGCAGCAATAGACTGATGGGGAGTGATTTTGGGAGGTTTTGTCCATGGCTTTTCTGGAACCAGTCTTCCCTCATGCTGACACCTTTGCTTTAAGGGCTGAAGTTCTGCCCTTTCACCTGGGTGTATATCCCACTCCCAGCTAAGCCTCCAGGAGATGGGCTGCTTACCTTTGCTTGCTGTGTCTCACATTTACAGCTGCTGACCTCTCCAGCATCTCTTCACACACCAAACCTTCACATTCTGCTCCAGACCCACAAAAGCGTCTCAACAGACAAATTCAGCACTGGCAGCCTGTTCTCCAGCTCCCCTATGCTGCTCTGCACCTCTCCTTAGAAGGATTTTTTTACTGTACAAGTGAAGCTTGAAGAAAGGAGCTTTCCTAACAGAACCTTTTCATGCAAGTTTTCTCAGTGAAACACAAAGCATAGCTCGTGTTCCTGTGTGTGAGCATGAAAATTACTGCAGTAGGTTTTAAATCTTTTCATCAAAGCAGTTTTTCCAGCATGGACTGTATAATGAACATTAGTATAAAAGCAGGTCTGTTAAAAAGTTTTCTTCAATGTCATAGTGTCAAAAAAAAAAAAAAAAATCTGCACTTTTTCTACCTTTCCCATCCTATGTTTGTTTTCAGGCACCTTCTAAATTTGCTTTTTTTTGGCATAGGTTTTCAGGTCCATGTCACTGGAAGAAAGGACAGTGTAAGGAGATTTTCTTACAGCTTTGATAACACACTATGCAGCCAAATACTGAGCTGCAGAAGAGAATAACTAACTATTTATTTATTATTTTATGATCTAATTTATTATTTTATGATTTATATTATACTAAAGAATGCTATACTAAACTACACTAAAGAATAGAGAAAGGATGCTGACAGAAGGTTAACAGAGACTGAAAATCAATGCATTAATTAAGCCTCAGGTAAAATTCAGTCTTACAGTGTTCTGTACAGGGGTACTTCATAAAAGTAAATTAAACAGGACTCAGTGGGAAAAAACAGGTTTGTTCATCTCACAAAAATATACAACTTAGATTCACAAAGAAAAGTTCTCTTCACAGTTCAGAAATCCCCCAGGTTAGCCCCGAGCACTGAGAGCACAAATCAAGTTCTCTCTGCTCCCAGGGCACACACTTTTGAAACAGTTCTATCTAGAGGTTAACACACAAAGCAACCTTGCACATTTCTCTTAGGGCACCATCACAAGTATGGAAAAAAATGCTTTGGAGCGAAGCAGACTGCAACTAAAATAAGGAAAGAACCAACTTTGGTAAGCTGCCAAGTGACATCCCTGTCACAGTGATCTAGAGTACATTTGTTTTCCAGCAATACCACCAATGTAACCCCATCATCTGTCATTCCAACCCTTGGCTTTCAAGGACAGCCACACATCAGAGCAACCAACAGACGCCGTGGTGGAGGAAGAAATATTGAGCTATAAAGAGATGGTAGACAAGCACGTTTTCCTGGGATATTTTTCTGGGAGCTGAGGCTGCTCAGCTCAATGCAATTTGACCCAGTAAGACCATGATCTGCAGTTCATAAACCAGGTAAATGAGTTTCACAGCCTTGCTCATCCATTCCAAATCTGCCCCTTGAGCCACAGGGGCTCCCAGTCTGTCCTTGTCCCTCTGACCTCTCACAAACACAGCTGGGTGTCAGACACCATGGGCCCCTTCTTACCCCCAGCCCAGCAAAGCAGCCCCTCCCTGGGCTCCATGGGCAGCCAAAGCTTCAAACTCTTTATTGTAAATAAACTATTCTGTACCTGTCACAGGTGAAGAGGAGAACAGAGGTTCAGGGGGGAAAAACAAATTAGTCTTTAGTGAGCAGCAATTTGAATTAGCTAAATATTGTGACAGACAATTTGCATATACACAAAGTGGGTTTTGTGTATTCAAACATCAGCTGCTGGAAAACAACAAAGTTTTATTTTCTACACAGGAGGAAGAATAGATAGACTTCTGCATTCTGTTAAGTACCTCCATTATAGCATGAAAATAGCACAGCAAGAGTGAGTGTTTGAAACAGCTTTACTGCAACTGAACACCCAAATCTTCTTAGTTGATAATGGAAATGGTTTGGGTATGATTATCCATTTCAAACATATTTATGTCATACTTCAGAGAAAGGCAAAACTAATGTTAGAGCAAAAGAATACTTCAATGTACAATTATCTTGACTCTTGGAGCAAAGAATATTCCTATTAAGTCTACCACCTGGGGTTTAAATTTCACATTTGCTTTACAATTTTATTTTTTAAACAGGCTGCCTCACAGGTATTGGGGGGTTGCATCAAAGAGATTTTATAACTCCTAGGTGTAATGCTCAGTAGCTGTTTTTCTTCCATTAATTCACCAAGCCTGATTCTCTGGGGGTTCCCAAGTGATGTCTTCAAGGACCATATGGAAGTTTGGGTGTGGTATTTTCGGTGTCCCCCGTCATTGGGAGGAAATAATGAATCTGACTCCATGTTCTTAGAAGGCTGATTTATTATTTTATGATCTATATTATATTAAAGAATACTAAACTATACTAAAGAATAGAGAAAGGATACAGACAGAAGGCTAAAAGATACTAATGAAAGCTCGTGACTCCTTCCAGAGTCCCAATACAGCCTGACTGTGATTGGCCATTAAGTCAAAACAATTCACATGAAACAATTCACATGTTGGGTAAAAAATCTCCAACCACATTCCAAAGCAGCAAAACACAGGAGAAGCAAATCAGATAATCATTGTTTTCATTTTTCTCTGAGGCTTCTCAGCTTCCCAGGAGAAGAATTCTGGGCAAAGGGATTTTTCAGAAAATATGATGGTAACAGTTTGGAAGGTTTTTGTCCTGCTAGTTGCACTGCCATATTTTTCTCAGTTTAACTCATGTCTCTCCTCTTGCTAACACTTCTCAGTGGTCAGTGGGAAGGAAGCAGAATTTGAAAAACCAAGTGACAAATCTCCCAACAGCAACTGCCACACAGAAAAGTCGTAATTTTCCTGCACTCTGGAGCCTCCTCCTTTCCCCTCCTCCTTTTCACAAACTTCCCTTGACATCTTTACAGAGATTCAATGCTCTCCATGAGCAGATGGCATCAAGCTTGGGAATCTCACACATGCACTGTAGCATCAAGCCCTGTCTGACCCAAAGCTGTTCCCAGCACTATCATTGGCTTTCTTGGAATAAGCAGCAAACCCATCTTCAGAGATTTTAGGCTCTTGTGTAGCCTGTGGCGTTGTTTAGGCAAGAAGAAGAAAATGCATGAGCCAGATTTTCTGGGATTTTGTTGACAGGGCGCATCTCAACATCTTACTTTATTCAAAGTTTTAGAGAGAAAGCAGTTTATCTGCAAATTCCAAGCCTGCTGTTCCATTCAGTCCCCTGCCCTGAGAGTACAAGTTGGCTTTGTCCTCTCATTATTGCCAGAGGGATACATTTTTCCTGTCCTCTACTTGCTTCCCAAGTTCTGTGCTCTCTCCCTCCTCTCTCCAAAACGCAGAAAACATCATGATCTGCTCCATCCTTAGGTCCCACACTTTCCTCTGGCCTGGCCCTTGGATAGCACCTTTCACACAACCAGCCATCAGGGTACAGGAAAGAATTTCATGGCTCCTTCAGCTGCTGTGGGTGAAAGGTACCCACAGGAGACAGCAGCAGCAGCAAGGTCCGTGTTTGTACATGGAAGAAAACTGTTCTGTTCATGACCCAGCGCAGCAGAGATGTCTCTAAAACAGGCTCAGCTGGAAGCTGAATTAGCTCAGCACACCCCAGCCAGGAATGAACCTGTAGATATCAGGGAAGCCCCTCCTTTGTTACCACAGCTTTGGATGGGGCTGTAACTTTCCCCATCAAACACCAGCTCAGGCTGTGCATTTGCCCTCATTTCTGCACAGAAGTCACCAAATGGAGTGACTTTTAGTCCAGGCAGAAGAAAACTACCTCAGTCCATTGCCTCACTGCAGTTCATGCCTTACCAGTGAAGCAGCCAGAGGCACACTTGGTTTGACCTGACGAGCTCTGACTAAAGCTTTGCATGCCAGATAAATGTCTGGGCCTGGTGCACTGAAATGGAAGGGATGAGACAGGGGTGAAGCTCCATGCAGAGGGCCCTGCACAGTCAGGAGGGGGTTAGAGGAGGAAGAACCTCTGCTTTGCAGGGGTGCCCTTTGAGTCTTCCTTTCTGTGCCCCTGAACTCCTAAGTGAGGGAAGTTTTCTGTCTCTGCCACCTAAGTTTGCACTTTGTGACACAGAATCAAAAATTGGGCTGCACCACAGTGGCAGAAGGTGCAAACTGATGCAGCATTTTGCAAAGAAGAGCAGATAGAAGGAATCCAGAAATTCTGCTGGGGACAGTGTGTGTGTGCTTAGCACTGGTGGTGATGCAGCACAGTCCAGCAGCAGCTGCCCCAACACAGGCTTAACTCCTCTGGGAGGCTGGAGCTGGGGAAGGAGTCTTCCTGCCTGAAGGAATTCCTTGGAGAAGTTCAGGTGGAGATGGGAAGTCTGCACAGCATGAGATGTTATAGGAAAGAGAACAGAATCTTCTCCAAGACTCTGAACACCCACCAACACAGCAGGAAGAAAATTCAGAGCCTGTACTCAGTGGGTTGTGGACAAAAAAAAACAACTCCTGTGGTGCAAAAGGCTGTAAGCTGGTGACTTCAGGCACCAGGAGGAAGGTTGCTGCTCCACTTTCAGGTCAGCAATTACAGAATAGATTTAGTGCCATGATGCTGACATCATGAGGGGCTGGGAGTTGTTTTCTGAGCAGTGTTGGAGGCAGCTGAGCCTAAATCATACGGTGGCACCAGAAGAGAGAGTGAAGTGAGTGCTGAGTAACAGCAATGGGTGTCTCCCTGCTGGGGAAAAAGCACTCACACATTCTTCTTTTAAATGGACGTGTCTCTGAAGTGCTTGAGCACTAATCCATGCAGCATGGGGAACAAAAAGGAGGGATGAGGAGCCTGAGTGCCTTCCAGGGTGATGAACTCATTTGGATCACTGTCACACTTTGCCTACAGGCTCATGTGCCTGGAGGGCTTTGATGGATGGATACGGTTCTTCAGGCAGAGCTGGATGGCCAGAAGAGCAAGGATGGTTAACAGCTGGGTACAGTGATCCTAAAGGTCTTTTCCAACCTAAGCAATTCTATAATTCCACAATAGGGAGATTCCTTTAAAGTGAGAAAGAAGAGGAATGTGTGAAGGTTTATTTTCAGGTGGAGAGCTAGGGGGTCATGCCCTGAGCACCCTGTTCTGGTTTACACTGCTTTGGGACTTGGCATAGTTTTCAGAGATGTACATTTGTCAGGGACAAAGTCCCCAGGCAGAAATCAAAGCTTCACCCCAAACACAGTAAATGTGAATTTTAACCTCCTTTTTTCCCTTGTCCATAGGATTTTTCACTTATTTGACTCCTCTCTGCTCAGAAAGGGAGAAAATTAAAGCTGAAAGCAAGGACTCCAGGGGACTCATTAACTATCCAAGCCTAGGCACAGAGTTCTGCAAATGATGGACAATAGATGGAAATTAATCTCAGCATGTTCCTACACAATACCAAGGTGAGGCTGAGCATGACATCCTTCACAACCATGCCATGTTCAAACAATACTGTCCATTAATTACACAAATCACACACAGGCCCACAATTTTCCAAAGGCTTTCAGAAGTCATTTTTTGGGGAATTTCCTGAGTGCCTCCTTTACCTGCCAGGTGTCATCATGTGGTTAATGGGCCAGAAGAGTTATTGAAAGGTTGTTCTTTGCTGCTTCAGGCTTGTCCTTTACATGTGTAGTGTGTACATTTTGCAGGAAGCACATTACAGTAAAGGTAGCTCTCCTCACCTAGAATGAAGCAGAGGACAAACCCAGATGATGTTCAAGTACAAACAAACAAATCCAGGGGTGTTCAAGTAAATATCTTTAACTAATGTCCTTTGGACAAAATAGACCAAATGTCCCAATACAGACAAGTTATATAAATTTCACATACTTTGGCAGGGAACCTGCCCTTGAAAAAATGAATCAGGATGGACAGATGGCCTTTGAATCCATGAGAGGCAGGGAAGGGGAGCTAATCGAGTTATTTGGCACACAAATGTCTACAACATTCACTACCCTGAGAAAAGACAGGCTTGCACATCTGTACCTTCAGGTTCAACAGGCCCTACCTAAAGTGCCAGAGGCTGGGAAGGACTTTCAAAGAGAAATAACTTTTTGTGCACCTCCTTTCTTCTGAGCCCTATCAGAAAGACAAGACCTGGTCCACAAGAGCTCCCTTTTTGCTTTTTAACAAAGACAGTCCAACAGAACCTGAATGAGAAGGGCAGAGCACATCCAGAGACAGCAACCACAGACAGCAGTCATCACTGAACACTTCTGTGCTGATGAGAAACGTTCAAGGTCAAGCAGGGAAATGAGGTCAGTGTCAGCAGGTACAGGACCAGGCACAGGCCTAACAAAGCACAGCTCAAGAAAAGACCAAGAGAAAGAGTCTGAACTTAGGGCACCTTTAAGACAAAGTTTTTTCCCAATACCATGATTCCAGGTTCCATCTGCACTGTCCTGAGAACAGCCATAGTCCCAGGAAGGGGGCAGAGTGTGCAGAGCCCATTTTGTTTGCTCAGGTCCCAGCAGCACCAGAGGAAAAAGAAAGTAATGACACAGATTCTTTTAACTGTTGAACAGATAGGAGTCAGGATGACTTAGCAGAGCTGAAGAGTGAGCCCAGATCTCCTGAATCCTTATTCTGTGTCTGGCCCAGGAACTCTGCCACAACACTCAGTCACCTTATACACCTTAGGGGAAAAAAAAAAATTGTTGTTCTTAAGAGAAATTCAGGGAAAAGATTCATTTGTTTTGTCCCACCTCTTTCCAGATGGATGAAGTTATCCTTCTTCAAATAGGGAAAACGAGACTTTGAGAGTGCTTTGGTGTTCCTTTTATTAATAACGGAGCAGAAAAAAGAAAAAGATGTGTGAGAACAGCAGAGAGAGAAGTCTGCAGGGCTGAGAGGACTAATTGGAGACAGATGGTCAGATACAGGCTCTTAGAAGCATGAAGATCAGCTAAGAACATCTGAAAATCTCTTGAAATTCTGAAAGAGGAAAATCACAGATTTCAGTTCCGTGAATCCAGCTGCAGTCTCCAGTAATAAAACCCAACACAGCTCAGGAAACATGAACATGGTCACAACTGACACAAGACTTCATGCTGACACATCTTTGGATGCTCTCAGCAAGAAACCTGTGAGAGATTCAGCTCCTCTTGCTATTCACTCCTTCACCCCACCATTGCCATCCTTGACTGCATGTTTATAACCTCTGCCTAATCTGCCTTCACTTTCTCCTCTCAGGAACTCTGTCATCCCTCCCTGTGACCACCACCCCCACTGCCTGATTCAAAGGGTCTGCCTGACATTTACTGCTCATTGCAGAAGGAGTGACAACAGGCCAGTGTTGACTCCCCATCCCACAAGTATGTGAAGCATTCCCCAAGTGGATTAAGACTTGACTTCCTGAGCAGTGTGTGTGTAGGCTTTGACAGACCCAGTCAGTGACCCCATATCCTCCCTGTCACCCTTTTGATCTCAAGAACAAGCAGAAGTGCTGGACTGAGGCAACCCCGTGGTCTGGGACAGAAGACATGGATGGCACAGATGACTCATGGCTCCAGAGGAAGGTCTGATCTGCCTTCTCATCACTCAGCCACGCTGCTGCTCCACACAGACAGCACCCCTGTGGGAATGGCATGGAACAGCTTCCTGCAAGGGACCCCGAAACGAGCGATCCTCACTCGCACTCGGTCTCTGAGCCAGTGCAGGGAAGGGCTGCAAGTGTTCCAGCAGGCAGTGTGGGAGGTGTGGGGATGCCCATGTCCCCAGTGGGATGCCCAGATACAGGGGAGCAGCCTCTCCACCAGCTCTGCCTCCCTGGCAATTGCCTGGCATCCCCCTGTCAGCAGGAGCCCCGGGGAGCTCAGAGCTTCACTGCTGCAGGCAGCACTGATCTTTCATGCTGCAAATGGGACCATCAATCTCTGGCTAATGCAGCTTGTTAAAACAGCAGCCATCACTTTGATGAAGCAGCACAGTGAGAATGTCGTTTCCTAGCTGCCACTTTTAGGGAGATAAGCCCAGAGATCTCAGATAACAAAGATGTTACAGGAAACTTAAAACACAGTGGACAAACCTCACCTCACTATCTCTGTCCACTCTCAGGGCTTTTTTCCCCTCTTCCTTATATTCCTTTGGATGTTCTCTACACATGCTATAGTCACTCCTTCTTTCTCCCATGTTTAGTAGAGGGAACTTTTACTCCATCTACTCAGAAACAGAATCTGTTATGTTCCCAAGTCAAATACATCCCAGTGGAATTGTAACTCTTTGTGGCTCATAAAACACACTGTGTGAAGTCCCAAATATGAGAAAGATTGCTTCAAGGAAATAGTACCACAGCACAGATGAGGGTAAGTCAGAGCAGAAGATATCTGGACACAGAGATGGAGTTGATCTTTCTTTATAGGGACATTGTGCCTGCCTGTTCAATGCTAATGCCTCTCTCATCCAACATTTCTCTCCCTTATCTCTCCATCTTCAATGTTTCCCTTTTGTTTGAGGCTCCCTGCCATCAGGCTTCCAATACTGTGAATTTCTTCCCAAACACTGGTTATTTTTGAAGCTGCTGATGTGACACAGCTCTAAACTTTTTGCTTTTGGGGTGGGGGTTAATCATTGAAATTCAGATCTTTGCTATTAAAATCCATCAGACAACAAATGAATCAAGGTAATGAGACAAGACTGTCACTTTGTGGGAAATCAATGTCATGGTGTTTTAGAAGCAGATTCCACTTTACAGTCACATTAAAAGAACAAATCTATCGAGGCCTCTCATTTCAGTGTTGATTCTGAGACATGCACCATCAAACACCAGCTATGCAGCCTGTGCAGAATATGAATACAAGCACACATCTTATATTTGGAAGAGATGGTGCTAGGCTGCACTTCCCAAGACTTTTGGATGAAGGCTTCTTCTTTTTTTGTAGCTTTCAAAGTTTTCAGTATAAAGAATTGGTCAGTGTTCAATGTGGTTAACCAGGTCAGTACTGTTGTCTTGTCCCATAACTACAGCAGGATGCTGAGTCCCTGTTGGAAACAGGGATTCACCTGTCCTGCAGAAACCTGCAGTTCTTGTAAGAAATCCCCCAGGAAAGCCATTATGATACCCTAAAACAGAGTCCTGGTGAGGAACAGCATTTTCTAAAGCTCATTCTAGGAGGTATCCTGTGAGCAGAAGTGTGATCCCACAGGCTTGAAGACCCAAGGGGTTTTTCCTCACCAGCCTCTTTGCCAGGTTTCCACCTCCTGGGTGCCTCCACACAGCAAAGCCTGTATCCTAAAGATACAGATGCTCACAAAACACAGAACAACATGAAGAACAGTGCCTTTACTGGCCCCCACACCACCAGCAGCACTCACATGAGCAAAATCAGAGCCCCACCTAATTGCAGTCTACCTTGGTAGCACAGTTCCTTCCTCCTCTGCTACAGAATCAAGCACAAATATCCTTTAGAAGTCCAGAACAGAGGGGCAGGTCTTCTTTTGGGTTTCTTGTGGTTGCTGTAGCTGCTTTGCTTTGTTTTGTTTTGTTTTTCCAAGCCAAATATTCAATAGGAGATCTTCTCCTTTGTCACAGGGTGTGGTTTTTGCAAGTCACCTTTGAAGTGAAGACTTTAGTGGTGGGTGTCTGCTCTCTACCCACCTGGAAACCTGCAGCCAGGCCCATCAGATGGGCTGCAAAAAAACCCCAAGAGCTGTGGTGCTTATTAGCCATGGGGACTCCTGTTATGGGGGTCAGGAATGGCAGCAGCACCAGGCATGAAGGTGCCCATTCCCTGCAGGGAATGTCCAGCAGGGGAATCTGGGTCTCCAGGCTCTCACACAGATTAAATACCTGTTAAAGAAGCTTTGCTTTAGCAGCTTTTGGAAAAGACCCTGCTGATTTGTTGGCTGTGAGCTACAGTCATCAGCCCAAAGTTGATAAAACATTCAGAAGGACTGGAGGGCAGTTCTTTCTTGTGCAACACCAGCTGATTGATTTAGTGTAAACACTGAGAAATGCAGCTACCCCTCTGCAGTGGGATTTTGGACCCATGCTTTGAATTAATCTCTTTGGAGAACGTGCAGAATCGTTTTAAAAACAGACCCAAACACCAAGGCAAGAGTTCAGTATCATTGCAGGAAAACCTCAAGGAAACTTTTTCCCTGGCAAGACCTCCTGAGTGCTCTGTGCTTAGGCACAGAAAGCAGTTAAACACATGTCATCAAAGTGGGTGTGTGCCTTAGGACTGAACTCCAGGTGGAGTCCTGAAACTGTAAAATGCATCATATAAGAAGGCTGCTGTCCCTGCCCAGAGCCCATTGCAGGATCAGGACCTCTTTGCACAGCAAGATGAAGTATTTCAGGGAGCAGACCCAGAGCAGGGGTGACTATCTGTGTCACAGTTGGAGGACCCAGAGACAGAGCATCCTCTCTGCTCCAGCAAATTGCTCTCAATGCCAACAGTCTGAGGTCCAGCCCAACCCCACGCACCTTCTTAACTCTAAATGATGCTGGTTATTTTCCTAGCAAGCATTCACAGCCTTCACACTTCCTTCATGTGAAAAATACGTATTTTATGATTGGCTTTTGGCAAATATTGAAATGAATATTATATGTGTTATGTTAGAAAGTTATGCTGTATTAATTCTCTTAAGTAGTGTGTTAAATAGTTTTAGGTTATAACAAAATGTTAAAATAGAAACTATGCTATGTAAGATACTTTTTTTAAAGAAAGGACTCACAGCAAGATAACAGCCACAGGACACCTACATCTTTCAGAGAAAGAGAATTTATTGCCCCATTATCAGGAGAAACGAACTTCTTCCTGCCTCGCTCAGTCCTGAAGACGCCCTCAGGATTCAGAGGAAGAAGCTGACACTGCCCAGATAGAATCCTGTGTTTGAATGGAATTTATGCATCATGGATGAGGTGTATGAATATGCAACAGGCTGTTGCTTTTAAGGGTTAATCTTCTGTTAACATGAGTCCTTTTTCGGGCTTATTTTGCCCAGAAAGTGGTACCCAGACTGTCCATAACTCTTTGTTTCTATTGTCTCATATTGTCCTAATTAAAATTGTCCAAATTGTTATTACTCTAATTGTATTACTATTGTTATAACCATTTTATTACTATTAAACTTTTAAAATTTTAAAAACAACTCATTGGCGTTTTTCACACTTCACGAGGGGCTTTGCCCTGCAGATGAGTTTAAATCAGCCTGCCGTGGCCAATGGGTCACACAAAACACTGCTGTCCCCCCGGGTTCCCTGCTGCCAGCCCGCTGGCTAAAGTGGGAGTCTCTTTGGGCCAGATGCTGATGTTTTTATTCACAGCCATTTCCTCCTTTCTTGCAGACTCAGAACTGAAACCTTGCTGCAGGGAAGTCCCCAGAAATCCAGGTAAAACTGTGGATGCCATGGGACAGAGAGTGAGAAACTGCAAGCGTTTCTCACAGCGGCTCGTGAGAATTTTCAGGGAGTTGTAAGGTTGCGATAACTTTTTAAGTACAAACAATCTGCAGGTGGTGTTTTTCTACTTCGTCTTTCTATTCTTCTCGAGCGTATGAGGAAGGTGCTTTTGTTAGTTAGCCAATCAAGCAGAATTTATCCTATCACTCTATAAAATCGCGCCGTTCTCTTTGCTCCTCCTACAATCCTGCCTCCCGCCCGTTCCTGTGTCATCCTCAGCACAGAAGTGACATGAAGTCCCACAGGGGCTCATGAAGCAGAGCATCATTGCTGCCGGGTGAACAGAGCAGGACTGTGCCCGCTGTGTGCAGCAGTGTCCCCATCCGTGCTGGCTCTGCCCGGGTGGCACCTCGCGGCGCTGGGTCCGTGTGCCCTCTGTCGCCGGGAGCTGCGCGTTCGTCACCTGCCCACGCAGAGCCGCTGCGTGGTGGCAGCAATTCCCGCTTTCCTGATGCTGCTGGCAGCCCAATGCTTTGGCCAAGCAGTGCTCCTCTCCTGGCTGCCCAAACAGAGCGGCACCCGCAGAGGAACCCCCAGGAGTTTCCCTAAATTTGATTTGTGGAGAGCGGTGACCCAGAGCTGCTTGCTGAGCTGAAGGTCTCCATCCATCTCTGTTGCTGACATATTTTATGAAAAATCCTTTTGTTAGGATCTTTTCTCCTGAGAAGCTGAGAGGCCTCAGAAACAAAATGTAAGCAATAATTATCTGCTGCTGTGGAATGCAACGGGTGCATCTTTGATTGGTCTCATGGGGTTGTTTTTAGTTGATGGTCAATCACAGTGCAGCTGTCTTGGGCTCTTTGGTCAGTCACAAGATTTTGCTTTCATTCCATTCCTTTCTATTCCTTGCTAGCCTTCTGATTAAATCATTTCTTCTATTCTTTTAGTATAGTTTTAATATAACGTATATCAAAAAATAATAAATCAGCCTTCTGAAACATGGAGTCAAGATTCTCATCTCTTCCCTCGTCCTGGGACCCTGCAAACACCACAACACATCTCCCTCACTCTGCAGAGTCTCCATGCTCAGCTCTGCTCTGGAAAACTCCTGTCCATCCTCTTCCATGCTCCTCTGAGGTGTGGTCTGCATGCAGCTCAGCACGTGTTTTACTTCAGAAAAGTTTGAATTAATAACTCTGTGTCACTCACACCTCACCAGCCTGACTCCCAAACTCCAAGTGAAAGCTGCAGGTGCTTAAGGCATGAGTCAGGATGCTGTTTTCCTCTCCCATGCTCTTTCCAGGAAGAGAAAGGCAGGTGCCTTTCAAGAACAAGCCACAGGGAAGGTATGACCAAGGAGGAACCTCCACTTTCCCTTCCATCAGGCTCAGAGCAAGGCTTTACAAATAAGCACTAGAACAAGTCTGGGTTTGGCATTTTAGCACCAGGAACATGCCTGGGGTTGTGGCCCCATTCTGCTCCAGGAACTAAGTCTATTTTCAGACCTACTATACTAATGAGATAGAGTTGTCTAAGAACCACCATTATACCCATTCTTTCAGCCAGTGGAAACAGCACTTTGCCCTGGTTATAAAGCTCATTTATGGCCCAAGTGAGCTGGAAGAGAATTTAAATTCTCCTCTGTCACCAAAGGGGTCACCAGTTATCACTGAAGGGGTACTGGGGACAGACAAAGGTGATACAGAGACTCCATCATCAGAAGACATGAAAAAGCACTTTATTATTAGAAATCCACAGTTCTTATAGAAACAATGGTGGACCTAAGACCTGATTGGCCTTTAGGAATCCTCTCTCGCCTATTGGTCAAGAAGGGACAACCCCTTCTTGTAAACATCTTTGGCAAACAGAGATTGCCTGCCAGGTGCAGGGCTTGAGATAGTAATTGTGTTAATTCCTTCTCTGAGCTTTCTCACAGCTCCCCAGGAAAATCCTGGAGAGCTATGTCTCTCTTGTTCAGAGGATCTGTGATTGCCACCCTCCTCCCCTTGATGAAGCGCTGTTCTTGAAAAGCTGGGATCACTGTTAGTGGGCAGCACAGGACTCAAACAGGACTGCCTTGCATTTCACACCTCCTGGCTTCCTGAACCCTACAGGAACCTTCCTTGTCTGCAGCAGACAGCACACACAGGACATGGTGCATGGACAGACACACACAGTCCCACAGGTAGGGCTGTCCCCGTGGTTTGGCACGGGACAAGTGACAGTCCCAGGCAGCCTGACATGTGGGACTTGCAAGATCCTGTGTGTCCCTCCACGGGAGCCCCTGCAGGGGAGCAGAGGGATGGGTTACATGATTTACAAATAAACACCTCTCTGAATTTCAGTGACCCCAGTTTGTACCTAACCACTGGCGTTTTAATGGGCACTGTGTAATTAGTGAGTAAAAATAACTTTAGGGCTATTACCATGAAAATGGGAAGGGACTTTACTGTCTGGTAATTAAAATCTTGTCCCTTTTGGTAGCACACAGAATCAAGGAAGAGGCATTTTTGCTTAGGGTATAGAACCAAATTGCACAAGCAGTAACTGTGCTTTATTTCTTTGTAAAGCACAATAAAAGATTCAGATCTAACTTTATAAAAGGCAGCAGTAATCAAAAGCCAGCACACTCTTATCAAACATTTCAAATAAGCTCATATTTATTGAACTTTTTTGTGTGTCTCTCTTTTTTTCTTTTTTTCTGAGATATTTTACTTATTTTAATGGTCTGATGGTAAAATGGAGTGACAATGTAAACAAAAATTACCCAGAGTTTCTCTTGAAGTTTGCTCAATGTGACTGCCAAAAAGATCTGCGTGTACCATGTGCTCATGGGTCAGAGTGAGTTTTGAGGGTTCATTATTCCCAGTGCAGATAGATCAAAATATGCAAAAGAAAAGTGCAAAAGAGAAGGTAAAATTACAACAAGAGTGTTCCCAGAGCTGTGCTCGTTTTGAATCAGGAAACCACACCAGTAATATCCCATTCCAAAGGCCCCAATGCTGTGCAAGAGCTCCTGCAGCGCTGGATGAGGAGAGGGAGGTCTGGCTGGGTTGGACCCACTGTCCATCAACAAGGCTGAAACAGCCCCTGCACATGGCCTTCCAGGACCCAAGTGTCATTCCATCTGTGCTTCTCAAGGCATGGAGTGCTGCCAGTCTGAGACCAGCAGCATAGCAAGGACATGAATCTGTTGGAGGAGGTCTGGAGGAGGCCAAGATGCTCAGAGGACTGGAACACCTCTCTTGTGAAGACAGACTGAGGGGGCTGGCATTGCTCAGCCCAGAGAAGAGAAGGATCCAGGAAGATTTTCTAGCAGCCTTCCAGTACTGAAAGAGAGCCTGCAAGAGATCTGAAGGACTTCTGACAAGGGACATGTAGTGACAAGACCAGGAAGAATAGCTTTAAATGGGAAGAAAGTAGGTTTAGATAAAATGTTGGGAAGAAATACTTCCCAGGGAGGATGGTGAGACACTGGCACAGGTTGCCCAGAGCAGCTGGGATGCTCCATCCCTGGAAGTGTCAAGGCCAGGCTGGATGGGGCTTTAAGCAGCCTGGACTGGTGGAATGTGTCCCTGCCCACGCCAGAGGGGTTAGAACTAGCTGATCTTGAATGTCCCTTCAGACCCAAACCATTCCATGATTCCATGATAACAACATTTCTTTGAAACCACCTCATTTAAACCTTCTCAAATGCAATTTTGCTTTTATTAAGCAAAGCTTTGCACACTGATGGAAAGAGTCCAGAGCTTGCATTCATAAAGTTAAGTTATTGCTACCAATAAAAATAAATAGATGGCAATTACTGAGGAATTACATTTAGAGCAAAAACGACTGAATTTATTACCCCTCTGAATATGTGCAGCATAATATGCAGCAAAACAGAAGTTTGAGGAGAAGGAGTGAGCAAAGAAACTTCTCTTTCTCTTTAATGATGAAGCCAAGCTCCCACAATATCTGAAATCTGAAGCTGTCTGTGAAGAGAGCCTCTAGGTACAGCACTCATGTGCATATAACAGCAAGTGGTTCAGCAGGCAGTGTAATGCAAAAAGAGCAGAGAGAGCTCTGCATTGAATGAGAACACCAGGCTGAGAGAAATCCTATTAGAGAGATGCCTTCTGTTAAACTTTATCCTCTACAACCAACAGGTTTTAGTGAAAACCCACTGATGTTCTTCCCACTGATGCACCCCAGCTCTGGCCACCAAGCCTCGTTGCAGGTCAGAGCCCTTTGCTTTGCCTGTGGAGTGTAATTCATGTGGAGCTCACTTGAAAAGTGGACAAGGTTATCAAGCCCAAAAGTACTTCCAAGGGTGTACATGTGCCTGCCCTTCAGGAGGAAAAAATCAAGTTCCTGGTGTAAAAGCATGAGTGCAGCTTTTATCAGCTTTTCTGCCTGTGGGCACAGTGCTGTAATGGGAATGAGAAGCAAGCAGAGGATGCTCCCACACAGTACAGCCCAGACCATTCTCAGATTAATAATGACAGATTCCAACACACATTCTTCTAATACAATATTGCTAAAATAGATTTTTTTTTTTTTTTAAAGATCATTTAAAGGCTGGGTAATTTTAAATGATAGTTCTCACAAGTTACTTCTGACTGTAATCTCAGAAAACCACATCTAATACTGTGGAAATATGAGGTACATTTTTCTCTAAAGTGATAATAGTTTCCTGGTTAGGAAGTGGCAGTGCAATAGCTTCCAAAAGATGTTCTGAAACAGCTTCCAGATGATGTCCTTGAAAAATGAAGGACTGTCCAAAACCAGAATTGGCACAGATTATCTTAGATATGCTGTCTCAAGAGTAGAGACTCTTGCTCCCACCCAGCTCACCCAGGGATGCAGCTCTGGGGGAGACTGATGTGCAGGGCTTTGGTTTGTTTGTGAAATGCCTGGTTTCAGCTCAGCTTCCTCACTTCCTTAGTCCTGTTCATCCTTTCTCTTCCAGACATATTCAGCCAGAGGGGGGCTCTGTCCTAGAAGCATCGCTGAGGAGGTGCAGCACTTGCCACACACGAACTGATTGCTTGGTCCCCTTGTACCTAATACCCCTGCATGGAGTCCCAGAATTCTCTTGCCATTGTGCTGGCAGGCTGTTAAAGACACCTCCCTTTAATTTAAAGACTCACATTGATGGAGAACTCAGTCCCTTGGCAATCAGGCTGATTGCTCTCTCTCTCTCTTGAAAATCTACATTATATTTCTACATTGATTCTTGCTGACTTCAATTTCCAGTCACTGGGTATTACATCCTTTCCTATTAAGAAGCCCTCTAACACCTCTTCTCCCTGGGCAGTCATTTCATCAGGTTCTTTGTGACACACTGAATAGGCTGGCAGCCTTATTTAGGCACCACAATACAGCTGGTCCCAGCCCTGCCCCTGCCCCTCCTGCTCTGTAGTTCTTTAATTTCAGGATAATATCTGCCTCCTATTTGTCCAAGACTAGAGCAAAAAGGGACCTCACCACTGTTGCAATAGGGACAGAGTGGGATGGCCAGGAAGTCCCCCACCACCCTTCTTGTGAAGATTTCAGGATTTTCAGGGGTTTTTTTTGTTTGTTTGGGCTGGGTTCTTTTAAGAGGGAGAGAGACCTCAGGTGTTTTGTGAACACAGATCTATTTAGCTGATGCAGGGGCAGGTGAGAACTGATTTCCATGAGGTCAGCCTGTGAATGCTGCTGTAGGGGCTTGTGTAGTCCAGAATTATCCTCAGGGGAGACCCACAACCCTCACCTTGCCAGTCAGAATGTGAAGAGTGCATTTGGGATCATCACTATTACTCTTCTGACCACTATGCTACTGATATCCTGGGATATTTATCTGATGCTGTGTATGAAGCCAAAGTCTTGAAGAAAGGTATCCTTCAGGAACTGTGGATCTCTGGAGCTGGAAAGGTAGGACAGCCTCTTCATGTACCTAATGGAAAGCCTATATTTGGCTCAGGCTGCCTCATGCCAGCCTAACCTGGTCTCCCCAAAAGTGCCTCAAGACATCTCCATTTGCTCCTGAACTCCACAGTTTGGGGCTCTGTTCACAAGACTCCCCATCATGCTGTGCTGACATGGGCTTTGGGGCCAGGGTCTGCAGCAGCAGGATCAGGATGCTCTCACAGGCATGGACCAGCTTGCTAAGGACAATGTGCCCCCTTGTTACAACCTGCAGTGCAACAGCAGGCTCCAGATTTCTTTCCCTGTGGGCTCAGCTGCCCCCACTTTATCCACATTCAACCTCCCTCACTTTCCAAACACTGTCAGAATGAACTTTTGACTGAGGTATGCTCCAATTCTTCCTCCAGCAGTGGATACCCTCCAGACATCCTCTCTGCCCCATGGAACCAACCTCTGGCTTCTCTAAATCAGCACATTCCCCCATTCCTCTTCACAGTTTCACTCAGATTCTCTCAGGGTTATCTTGCAGCTGGGCTTTGTGCAGTCTGACCCTCTGTGTGGAAAACTCCCTGGAAGAAAAACCATCCCTGCTCCTGCTGCAGCAGCACAGCTCACACCAAAACTCTTCAAAGGAGGGGGAGCTGGAGAGAGCCCCTGACTGACCTCACCTGGGGAGAAAGAGGAGGCATGGGCCTGGGAAACATTGCCCCTTCCTGCTCAGAGCCCTGGTGCAGGCACTCTTGCAGACACAGCTGGTCCTGGCTTGGTTTCCCAGCTGAGTGTGGAGGAAGGCCTTTCCTCCTCGTTTCCCAGTGGTCAGACCATATGAGGAGTACTTGCTGTTTGTCAGAGCATGGATTGCCTGATTCCAGGTCAGGCTGATCCCAGGAGACCCAGCCAGTTCCCCTTTTCCAGGGAAAGCCCACATCCACCAGGATGATTATTCTTCCTAACTGGAGCCAGGGCTTGCCCAGTCCCTGTCTTCCCTGTGCCCCTTTTACCTCCCTTGGCCATTGCTGGTGGCAGTGCCCTGCAGCCTTCCCTGAGCCAGGAGGGCAGGCTCCCTGCCAGTGCTGCCAGCCAGGATGGAGCAAGGCTTGGCTCCACTCCCTCTGGATGAGCTGAGCCAGACAAGGTGCTCCTGCCATCCCCAGCACACATCATCCAGCCCTGCCACAGTCACATTTATAGATGGCCTGGATATTGACTGGGGGAAGGTTTTCACGCCTAGTCCAATGTCAGTACCACCAGCAGTTGTTGATGTGTCCCTCCTTTCTGCAGCTGCTGTTAACAGACCCCAGGCCTCTGGACAGATCTCTGTGGGACAGGACTGCCACACAAGGCATCCCACCAGTCTGACAGCTGGCTACTCACCTCCAAAACCTCCTCATTAGCAGATGGTGTCAATGCACAACAATCAAACCCAAAGGAAAATATGGGGGTTTTCCCATACATATATGCAAGAGCCTTGCATTCAGACCTCTGCTGCTTATCCCATTTAAACTGATCTACAGATGACAGAGAATGAAAAAGAACCAAATGGGAGCTGACTTACGAGTCACAGACCCTGTAAATGAAGAGAAAGCCCTCTTTTTACTCACTGGCATTCTTGCAGGTCTGCAGAGTTTAGCAGTGTGCTCCTGGAGCTGAGGTTGGGCAGACACATCAAGGTACTGGAGGTGATTTACCATTTGGCACTAGTTCTATCTAAAGGAAGTGCTAGGATGGAAACTGCATTTATGTCAACAGGAGCTCAGGTTCAGATCAGCTCCAAGGGCTTTTCTGAAAGATACAGCTCCCATTCCACACCTGGGAGGCCAGGGGAGGAAAATTAACTCCTTTGCTTCTGAATGAATCCCCAAAATGTCTCACCTTCTGTGCCAATCTCTGCCTGCTCCAAGGTCCTGTCCAAGGTCTCCTGGCCACTTTTATCAACCCCAAGAGGAATGCACAGGACACACAAGGCTGCAGTTCCCCTCTCCTCTGGCTCATTATCGTGCTCATGGGATGATGCTGGGCTGCCCAGCAAGAAGGAGAAGAGCACCCTCCTTGAGTGTCCAGGGAATTTTTCTCACACCTCAGTGTCCATTTTAACTTTTCCCAGCTCTTTCCATCTCACACAGAAAATCTGCAGGGCCTCACTTCAGCCCATTGCATCACTCACCCTGGTGATGGGTCTCCCCTGGTAACTTGTGACAAAGCCATTCTATTCTGTGGGGGAAAGCTCCTTCTGACTGAGAGAGCTGCTCACTGATCTCTGCTCAGACTCTCAGTCTGACTTCCCATTGTCTCAGAGAGGTCAGCAGTCTGAGGAAGCAGAAATAAATGGGAAAACCTGATCACTGCAGCTGCTTGGGAGGTAGGAGAGGGTCAGCTTCAAGGAAATCTGTTCTCCTCCCACATCTCTTCTCCCCCTGTCAGAGAGAATTCCTTACTTTTCAGCTCCCACCCTCAGGCAGGCACAGCCCAGAAAAGCCAATTTGAAGGACTGCAGGGCAGCACCACTGACACACACTGACTCCTGCAGTCTTACACAGAAGACACATCTTTGAGCCAGAGCAGCAACTCTGGTCATGGGCCCAGGGGGAAGTGATGGAGCTTGGCTGCACCCAGGGCACACACTGCAAAATGAGGCACTACTAAATGTGCTGGAAAACCAAGACAGCCCCAGAGGGAGATCAAAGTTAACCCACAGCTTGACCCTTTTCCATGCCCTGCACACAGCATGTGTTAGAACAGCTCCCCTGATGCACTGCAGCAGCCCTGCTTAATGGCAGCACAATGCAAGGCACTCTCACTTGCTCTGGCTGTGTATTGCTATTGGAAAACAGAAAAAAATATTAATCTGAGGTACCTGAAAGAGCTCATTTCACAGCAATATATTTTGACACTGCAACAGAACACCTACAGAAAATTCCCAAGCATGGCTAAATTCATTCTGCCAGTATACAACAGCCAGCTGCACTTGCTGATTCCAAGAGAAATACAGAAATCTCACAGGACCTCGAGACAAGGTGGAAAGACATCCCATTGTTCTCTGACCACCACTGCAGAGCTCACACAGGGCTCTGAAGCAGGGAGGCTTAGTGGCATTTCTGGATCCTTTTATAAAATTTAAGCACAGCTATTCCTTCCTTGTTAACTACCTGGATTTCTTCACAGGCACTGACAAAGCAGGGGCTGTTCATGAGTGCCCTCTCAGGTCGAGCTGGTTTGGAGAAGTCCCTTTTGTCTGCAGACAAGGGCTTTGAAGCTTTCAAGTCGTGCCTGTGATCAAAAACCTCCTCAGCCTTTCAGCAGGAGTGGAAGGACCAGGATTCCAATTGCTGAGAAACAGCAATTTTGCAGTCAGGGAAAAATCATTAAGCCCTGATTGATCTTTCACTTTTTTTGCTACAGAACCACACTTTTTTCAGCGATGGATTTCAGCAGGTAGCAATTGTGTGGCTGTTCAGCCTCTGCCCAAACTGCAGGGAGAAGCAGAGTGGCTGGGAATGGAGGGGGGATTTAATTTGCTGCCCTCAGCCTGGGCACCACGTGTGCCTAAAGTAGCCAGGGCAAGCACACAGCTCTGCTTGGTTTAAATTTTATTTAGGACCTGATTTTCTGCTCTCTACAGGAATCCAATCTCCAGCACAATCCTCATAGCCCAGGGAGCATTTTGCACATGCTGGTGTTGCCAGCTGTGTATGAGAGCACATCTCAGCCCTCCTCTGGATCTGCTGCTGGTTGTTCCTCGTGGACTGAAGAGCCAGGGGAGAGCTGGCAGTGCTGGTGAGAGGGAGCACAGCACAGCAGAAGCAGCCTGGGGCTGTCAGGTCCAAGTCCCTCCAGCACTGAGTAGCTGGGTACCTGCCAGGCAGAGGAGCTGCACCAGGTTGTGGAAGGGATTTTCAAACACAGCTGGAGAGCACAGATCTTTCTCCCCTCACACTGGGAGACCTGCAGCACACACTGCACTGCAGACACAGGCCTGCATTGCTGTGCCAGTGCCTCACTGTGGCTTGCACTTCCTTTCCATGGCTTGTGCTAGGACTGATCCTGAATACCCCAAACCCAGCGTTCATCTGATCCTGACAGCTGCCATCCTGAGGCAGCCTCTCACTGCCACCCCTACTTTGGCCACCTGGGTGGCTTTTCTAGCAGCTCTAACCCTCTGCAGCTTCCCTAAGGGTCACTTTCCAGTGTGATAAGACCCATTTCACCAGGCTGGTCTCCAAAGAGGACCTCAGCCAGCTGACTGAGCCAATGCTTCAGGGCATCTGGTCTCTTCAGTGGGATAGGGAAGGGATGGGAGGTTTGTTCATGTCAAAATTAATAAAACAGCCACAAGGTAAAACATGGAGGGATCTTCACATACATCACAGCCCCCTGCAGTGCAATCCATGGGCCATCTCTCACAGCAGCTGGCAGTTCTGCTGGCAGATAAACTAAATAATGGCACTGTTGTGTCCTCTACCCCTGCCTCAGCCAAGTTATTTCTTCTTCACATCTCTCCTCTAGAAATGTACGGTAACCAGATTTTCCTCAAGCCTGCCAGACTGCCTTAACATTGGATAGAAATTCAGAAGTTATTGCAGGTAGGAAAACAAAAAAAAAGCAGATGCAACTGCATCAGCCTCAATCCCCTTGAAAAGTCTCAGCTCCTTGTGCAGTGGAGGCACAGGGGAGGGTGGCTGAGCCACAGAGCACCTGGCAGGAAAGGCAAGTACACAAATTCTCTGCTTGGAGGTCAACCCACCAGCTTCTCCCGTGCATCCTCTTGTTGCTGTGTACATGGACACAGATTCCCAAATGGGGCCACCAGCAGTGACCCAACGCTCCTTCTCCTTGTACCTCACCAAACTTGTTCAGCCACACCCCTGCTCAGAAGGGTGTCAAGTGTCCTGGGGCTTGTCAGGGTGGTTTCCCACTTTCAAAAGCTGGGCTGAGGAGGTGTTCCTGCTGTAGGAAGGTAGAGGAGCCACTGAATTCTTTATCCTGGTGCTTCTTCCTTGAACTATCATTTCTCTGGACCTCAACATATTTTTTATATTCTTTATCCTCAACTGAATTCTTTGTCCTGGTGCTTCTTCCTGGAACTATCCTTTCTCTGGACCTCAAAATATTTTGCCCTTGCAAAGTGCAGATCTCCAGTATGGATTATCTTGCTCAAACCCTTCATTAAAGCAACACCAAGGAAATTAGCTGCCCCAGAGACCTGATGAAAGCCCAGAAAATGTTGAAAAGATTTAAAGGAGAAAAAACACAACTATTGACAGTGGTAAATGCATCTTAATTAAAGCCTTGGAATGCACAATTCAAATGCACTCCAGTCATCCTTTAAATCCCTGCAAAAGTTAATGAGATCAGTTTTTCCTACAGTCCCCGCTGATCCACAAAGTACAAAAATGGAGTGAGAACTGAAAATGAAATATTGTGGGTGCAGGGCTAGATGCTGATTGCATTTACAGGAGTATAATTGGAACAGGATCCCTTGCAGATCCTGCTGGCATTGTTCCAGGAAGCATGGCAGCCACTGCTGGGTTGTGCTGCAGGGGCAAATGTCTGGCCCTAAATGACTGAAGCAAAAAGTGATGATGAGGAAGTCTACCTCATGTTCCAAATGAAAATCAAATATCAGGTACACTGGCTTTTCTGCTTCTTCAGTCCAAGGGAGGATAAAATTACATCCTTGATTTATGAATAATAGAAGTTTGGTTGGGTTTTTTTATTTTAATCTAAAGAATCCCCAGAGTTGCACTGTTGCCAAAGCCTCTTGTAACTCAGGCCAACAGTGAGAGAGAGAGAATGTAACAACCCTGCAAATTCCCTTGCAGAAAACAGAGCAGCCTTGGTATCCCAAGGCTTGCAATAAACTACTCACCTACTCCCCTACTCACACACAAAAAAAAAACAAACACGAGGCTTCTTCATGTGTGCAAGTCTTTCAAGATCTATATAATCTCTCTTAATGCAGAAAGATCACAAGTTTGATTTAGACAGGGTCAGGGCTAGCTATTTGCTTAAAGCAAACGCTCTGTTTGCCCTGGGATAATCTGTGAGTGTTTCTGTGCCCACTTGTGCTCATCCTCTCCCTGTTCAGGATGTCTGCTCACACACTGGGAAATTCAGTGAGTGAAATCTAGTCCACAAAGGGCCCCACACGCCCTGGGCTGGTGTAGAGGAGATCTACACACACTTTCCAGGGAAAGGGGGTGAAATTCCTACCAGTGACCCTCAGGGAGCTTCTATGGTAAGAGTATCTGACTCATTTTCCGGGGCTGGATGTCAGACAAAACATCACACTGCTTCACTTCTGCAGGTGGATTTAGGGCACAGAGCAGTACCCCAGGAAGTGACACCTGCTTGGAATGAGACTTTGCAAAGGGACAGCCATCACAGTCTCCAGCTGCTGGGTTATTCCACAGCACAAAATTTCCCAAAGTAAAAATAACAGGTATATGCACATTGTGGCCTTAGGGGAGTTTGATGCTGTTTGGCTCTTACTGGGGAGGGTGGGGGTTGGTGGGATTTTTGGTGTCATGTTCTTTGTGTTTTTTTACATAATACCACTTAGCACTATTAATACTGCTGCTCATTAGGGAGCACTCTGTTACTTGTAGGAGTAAAGAGCTAGAGAAACCTCCTCAACAAAATCATAAAAGGGGCACTAGAAAAAGTTGGTATGGAAGAGCTGTAATTGATCAATTTTTATGGAAAGAAGGGGCAAGGGAATAAGGCAGGAAAAAATGTGTCACCTGAAGGCACATGCTGCTTTTTTGAAATGGCTGTCTGGCTTTATTATAGAATCATAGAATGGTTTGGGATGAAAGGGACTTGAAAGGTCACCCAGTTCCAAACCCCTGCCACAGGCAGGGACACATTCTACCAGGACAGGTTGCTTAAAGCCCCATCCAGCCTGGCCTTGAACACTTGCAGGGATGGTGCATTCACAATGCCCCTGGGCAACCTGTGCCAATGCCTCACCACCTTCATAGTAAAGAACTTCTTCCCAATATCTAACCTAAAACTGCCTTCAGTCAGTTTAAAGCCATTTCCTGTGGATCTGTCACTGTATCAAAAATCCCTCTCCCAGCTCTCTTTTAGGCCCCCTTTAGATACTTGAAGGCTGCTGTAGGGTACTCTAAACATTTTGCCAAAACCCGTTGATTTTTGAAAGATGCCAGTAAAGAGGTTTTTAGTTGTTTCAACCCCTTGAGAACATCCTGTTAGTATTTCTCCCATGCCTCTATCTTAGAGTAAATGAAAACCCATAAGCCCTTTTAAGTCTCTCATCAAGCAAGTTTTGGGCCCCTACAGGGTCCCAACCACCTCCTTCTTGCACGTTGGAGCACCTGACTGAGAAAGCTTAGAAAGATTCTCACCAGAACCTGTCAGTGAGATAGCAAATGTAAAGAAGAGCTCTTCAGGAGAAAGGGGGGAGCTGAAGACACCTGATGGAGTCCCTGCCTGTGTCACAGTCATGGGCCAGGCCGCCATGAGAGCTCAAAAAAAATAAAAGGAGGGAGAGTAATTAAAATCCCCTTCTCATTCTGTGTTAGTGCTTTCCATAGGTTAAGGAGTCTGATTCAGCAGCCTATGCAAGAAGGACCGATGACAAGAGTGACACACAATGCTTGCCCCATTCTTTCTCTGTGGGACATCTGAAAAGAGGATTTATCTAATCCCTTCCTACAACAAAATATTAAGAATGTTTTCCTCCAACCTGCAGTGCCCTGCAGTAGGAGTTTACCTGAGGCTGCAAGATGCCTCTGCTCTAAAAGGGACATTGCTGGGGCAAGGGAAAGGCAGCCATCACCTTCCTGCTCACCTGAAACATGTGTACACACACACAGAGCGAGGTCCACCCCCTCAGCCCTTCAGTGAGACAACATTTAATCTCCCAGTCTCCTAAATCTGTCAGCTGGTTATTTCAGCTGCACCACAAAGTCTGGCAACCAAGCCCTTTCCCTGGTCTTTCAAGCTTCTCAGCGTGGGCCAGCACTGCCTAGAGAGGATCTTCTAGAAACCAAGGACTTACACTGGATAATTCAACCACAGAGCTGAAAAGCTCTGCAAGCCACAGAGAGACAAAATACCCCTCTGCCCCTGTTTCTCTTCTTTCTAGATATCACCTAGAGAAAACTGATCCTCTCTAATGCCGCCCTTTCCTGTTGTGATAACACCTTTTATAAATGGAGGGTGTGATGCTCTACCAACAAAGCCAAAATGTTTTCCCTACTGGTTTTGTTCTACACAGCCCCCTTGGGTAGGTACCCCTGAAACTTCCCTGTCTCCCTCACCCAAACCCCACATCTCCCCATCAGGGGAGGCAAGACCCTGCAGCCATCACCTCTGTCAGGTGTCCACACACAGAGGCACAAATGCAAGCCAAGAGCCACATCCCCAGGGCTCATTGCCTGTTTCTTAAGTATGAATTTTCCCCATGATCCTTAAAGCACCTGACTGTAACTCTGCTCACCCCCACACCCATTTCCAGTGCTGTATCACATGTATCTGTCCATCTGTCCATGCTTCTGCCCAGTCCTTGAGGATCACAAAGCAAAAGTCCCTGTCTCATGCAAGACTGGAGCTGCTGTCACCAAGCCACAGCTTTGTGGCTGGGCTTCGAGGTATGTGGTCATCAGCAGGAAACAAAGTCTGCATCAGAGCTGTGATGATTCAGGGGGTTTTAGGGTGGTTTTTTTCCATCCCCACCAGCCAATAAGAGCACTCACAGAACCACTCCTCTGGCAGGAAGCAGGGCAGATACTTCTCTGGCAGTTGGGCTCCTCTTCTGGAGTGGTGGAGATGGCAGTGAACCTCCCCTGCAGCTTCACTGCACTTTGCTGTTTGGCAGTCTGGAGCTTCACTGGGACTTCAGGTGGTAAGAATGGAAAATAATTGCTGTTTTCCTTGTGGTTTACGTTCTGTGAGTGCTGCTAGGTAGTGCTCTGGTAAATAACAGCCTTTCTCCAAGTGCTGCCCATGCTGGCTCAGCACTGCAGGGCTCAGGCTGCAGCTGAAAACCCAACTGCTCAAAAGACTTTCTCCTTGTGTAGTGAACCATGCTGTCCAGGGATATCATTTAGGGGTTTTAAAGTCAATTTATGGTTTTAACTCATTTGTCAGTGTTTAAACTCTGCATGACCTTGATTATTAAATCTAAAGGCTGCGGGTAACAATCTGACTGCTAAGTACAGATGGACACTTGAGTGCAGATTAGCTGACTTTTAATGAAGCATTAACCTGTTTCATTTCTTTCTTTGCTGAGCAAGGGAACTCTCTTGATTGCAGCTGGCCTTAAATCTTTAGAATGGGAGCTGCAGACATGAGTGTTTTTTCTCTGAAGGTTTTGGTCCAGTACTACTGAATATATTTCAGTATTACTTTGGTTCACATATACAGAAAGAACTTAGGGATGATGTTGGGTTGTTTGTAGCTTGTTGTTTCTGCTGTGGTTTCCTTTGGGGGCTGCAGAGGCATGCAGGAACTCTGCCACATCTTAAATGTAAAGATAAAGCCCTAGCCTTGCTAGGGGGAGGAAGTTTTTAAAGGAGGAAGAAATGGGGAGGAGGTTTTCAAAGCATCTGGTGGGAAAAAAAAAACCCAACACGTTGCCATCTGCTTATTTGTTTCACTGCAGCCTGGGAGGGAGCAGCCACAGGATTGATTGCTCTCTCATACTGCAGGAACAAGGTTCCCAAAGCAATCCTCAAGGAGGAAAGCACAAGAGAGAGCCTCTTAATACAACATTCAGCTCGTATCTGCAAAACCAGCCCTTGTTTGCTTAATAACAGATGGTTGCCAGTTAATTTTGAGCAAGAAAAGTGTCTAACCCTACTATTGCCCAACAGAAGGAGCAGGAGGAGGGATGACTTTTCCATCTCTCTCTGCACATTTCCAAATCCAGGAGCAAGGATGGGCTCTGAACAGGAATGCTCTGGTCCTAAGCATCTCTCCCTAGAGCAGCAAGAGTTGTCTGCTCAGATTGTGAGATCACACACTCGTGCCCTCCGAGTATCGTAGGTGCCTGGCCAAGTTATGCTGTGCCTCTGCTCCCACACAGCCTGGATGTTTCAGGAATGCTGGGATGCCTAGAGCCCTGCAGTGCTATCTGACCCTCTGAGCCAAGTCTGCTTTGTGCCTGGAATGGGGCTATCACCTTACACAAATTCTAATTTTTAGGAAACGGAACTCAAGCCAGAGATGAAATGGTCAGAAAAGGCTGCAGAGAGAAAATGAGAATTACAGGTACCTCACACCAGAGAGTCTCTGGGGTTTGGAAATAGAGTACTGCAAACTGTTCCAAACACTGGAAGTGATTTCAGACCTGCATGTTTGCCATGCAGTGACCATCTTGAATGGGAATGAAAGCACACAAAGAAAACCAAATCCTAGCCCTAAGGAATCTGAGTCCCCAGAGGAAAACAGTGGGATAAAGATCTCCCACAAGGGCTCAGTAGATTTTATACCCACTTTGCTCTGGTATGAGTCATTTTCAACACCCAAGTTACAACAGGTGAACCAGGTAAAATGCTCAGTACCCCTTAGTGAAAGCTGGGGAAAAAATATAACCTATAACCTATCCCCTGCTTACAACACATGGTATATTGAGTCTACCTGTCTACAACACCTGCCCAGCTTGCTCACCTCTCCAGGTGATGCATTTCAGAAGCCTGGTCATGTGTGATACTGCTGGATCTCCCAGGCACTGGAGTCAGGAACGAGGGCTCCTGGACCCTGACTCTTGGTTTGAATAACACATGTAATAGTTTTCTTTCCATCCACACAGTGTGATTTCAGCCAGTCTCATTCACCCCATGCCTATAAAAGACGTCAGCATGACTCAAGAGGTTCTCAAAAGCCACAAAAGGACATTGTGTACAGATTGAAAGAGGCTGTGGTTATCACCTCCTTCTGCAAAGAACAGTATCTGATGTCAACATCCCCACCACTGCAACACCCGACTTTCCAACAGGTGTGAGAGCAGATATTCAAGCAAGGTGCTGGGGAGCAGCAAGAAGGGCCCAAGGCAGCAATCTGCTCTCAGCCTGGCAGAATGTCCCAGCTGCTAGGTGAGCTCAGGAAAAAGCTGGTCCCTTCAGCTGTTGGGTTGGTATTGATGGCACAGGAAAAAGCATGGCATTTCTGAGAAACAGGACAGCTGGCCTGCTGGGCAAACCAAGGCCCTGCTCTACCTGGAGCTTCACTTCTGCCTGCAGACAGGTCTTGCATGGCCTTCCTCAATCACCTGTGAATGCCAGTGCCTTAAACCCCTGTGAAAAGTTTTACCCATGAGCTGAGCATTGGGTGAGATGTGCTTGCCTGAGAAATGGTCACAAGCTTCTGTGACTCTCAAATTCCACCCTTGCTGCAGCAAGAAGACACCATCCAACAGAGAACAGTGTCTCCACATTTCTCTTCACAGAGAAAAGCAAGGCACAATTCTTCCCAAGAATATTTCTGGGTTTCACATTCTCTGAACCTCAGAGAAAGAAAAAACAATTCTTATCCCATTCACTGCTCCTGTGTTCACAAGTGGAATGCAATGTGGAAGATTGTTTACCTGAAGGGAATTGATGATTGGATTCTGGTGTGAGTGTTTTGATTCTCTGACCAGTTGAATCCAGGTGTGAGTGTCAGGACTGTGACTGACAATCACGAGATGCTGTGCCATGTGAGCAGAATTGAGTGCTTGGCAGATTCAGTTTAGATGTAATGTAATATAGATGTAATACAGTATAGAATAATATAGTCTAATAAAGTAATTAATTAGCCTTCTGATAAAATGGAGTTAGATGCATCATTCCTCCCCTTCGTCAGGGCTGAAAATATCATTGATAAATAGTCTTGGGACCTACCAGTGGATTCTGGGCTGTTGGGTGAAAAAACACCACAACATTTGCCCAGTGCTGGCTGCACACCCATAGTGCCAACACAGATCAGAGGCATGGCACAGGAGAGCTCACCACCTCCACAGCAGACACAAAGCCACCTGCACAACATCCACTCCTCTCCAACACATGGCCTGGGTCTCTCAGCTCCCACCTGCAAGAAAATACAGGGGTCATTAAGTTAGCTGGGGTATCAGCCAGGAAGAGAGATGGATTTGGACATCCTTGGGTTGAGGAGAGATGTGGAATTGAGTCTCTCCTCTGCAGGTCAAGGCGTAAACCCCTGAGCACTGTTACACATGGGCGCAGCAACTAACACCTGTGAGAAAGATGTGACAGTATAAGTAGGATGTGCATAAGCAACATGTGAGATAAATTTTTGTCACCTTCCATGCTGATGATGTTACACAATTCTGGTTTGGTTTATTTATTTTTTTTTAATAGACTTCAGATCATCAAGCTGCCCCTGCAAACTGGCTTAAGTACACAGCCTATGCTCTGTGCAGCTGGCTGTGGGTGAAAGATCTATCTGTGAAAAAAAAGCTGGAGGTGATAAAAAGCTTGACTTTCACAGCAGAATGAGTACAACCTCTGTGTGTACATGTGTGTGCACAAACACACCCAGGCTCGCTGCCTGCACGCACGCAGGGTCACCTCCTGCACTGGCAGCCCTTGGCATTAGCAGTGGCTGGATGCCACCTTTTGCAGGATTGGGGATTTTTTCTCTCTTCTTTGGTTTCAGAAGTGGGAAAATGGAGAGGAAGTGAAATGTAAAAGGGGGTGAAATAATGACATCAACTGTAAGCTCTGAGCTTCTTTTAAATGATTGAAAAATAAGCAGTGCGTGGGGAAAGAGCTACACAAGCAAGTAAAAATATACAGTAAATGGTTCTATGAACTGCTGTAATGTGAAGGATCATGGGTTAACCCCCACACTCCCCAATTTCCATTTGCTGCACACCTTGCTTCTCCACTCCATGACCTTGGTAATCACAGAATTGTTTGGGTTAGGAGGGACCTTAAAGACCATCTACTTCCAACTGTCCTGCCACAGACAGGGACACCTTCCACTAGATCACGTTTCTCAAAGCCCCACCTAGCCTGGACTTGAAAACTTCCAGGGATTAAACATGTACCAGTATCCTATCACCCTTTCAGTGAAGAATTTCTTCCTAACATCTGAATCCTTCTAACACAAAAACCTCAAGATGCCATCAAAGGTTTAAGGGTGGGGTGTGGGATAAAAACTTGTATCAGTAAGTAAAAACTTGTATCAGTAAGATAAGATGTGCAAATTAAGAGCAGCAGGACTCTCGAGCCAGTGTTTGATATATTATCAAAACTAGACTGCACTCTGAGCAACATGAGCTATCTTTATAAGCAGTTTCAAAGTTGGTCCTTTTATAAACCAGGAATTATAACAGAGACATTGAAATAATATTTGCGATACTTTGGCTTTTTCTAAGTAATTCTGATCTCTGCTTTCACTTCTAGCAGCATCTCTTTATGTCACTTCATTTCCTAGGACTGTTTCACCATTTCAGACATATAAATGAAAACTGCTTTGTAACAGATGTGGGCAGAGACCTTCTGAGGTACAAAGTAAAAGGGTTTAGCATTGGTTCAGAGGGCTGAAGCCCCCACCTTTTCACGCCCCTGATGTGTTTTACCCTGATGTTTGGTGCTGTTTCAGGTACACATGTTACACCACCCCACTCTACCATAAGACCTGGCTTCCCTGTCCCAGTGAACACCAACAACCCCGAGGTCCGCAGGGCCGCTCGCTTTGGGGTCTATAGGTACAACAACAGCTCCAATGACCTCTTCCTGTTTAAGGAATCACAGATAAAGAAAGCCATGGTACAGGTAAGAGCAGCAGACTCCTGATGGTTCTCCAAACCATCTTCTAACTGACCCTCCTACGGCATATCCAAGATACAAAGTCCCAGATCCTCCTCAGGGCTGCTAAAGCTGTCCCCTGGAGCACTGCTACACAGGAGGGCTCTGCGTGGGTGACACACAGTTCTCAGGTGTAGCACTTGATTCCTAGCCCAAGTTTTGGCATCTCTTTCCCCTGCCCTCAGTCTAAAGGATGAAACTGCTTTCTCTAGATAGTCAGAGGGCTGAAGTACATGCTTCATGTGGAAATCAAACGCACCGTGTGTGAGAAGAGGGATCACCCCAGCCTGGACAGCTGTCACTTCCAGAGGGAAAAAAACCTGCAACAGGTATGTGTTCAGTTTATTCGGAGTGCCCAGGAGGATTCTGCAGGGGATTCTTGGTATCTCTAGCTGTACAATCCCTTTTAGACCAGCTCTACCACGTCTCCATGTGTGTACAAGCCTCTCCTCTGCAGAGCCAGCTGGGGTGAGGCCAGGTTCTCACCTTTCATGCATCCAGGGCCAGCTCCTCCCTGCAGGGAGTTGAACCAGACACATCCACCTGGCCCATATTCCTGGGTGACTGAGGAGAGTGTGCAGAAATAGAGCAGGTGCTAAATAGCTTTCCTGGGTGGGAAACACTTTGCACAGGCTTTCCCACTAGACAAGATTACTTAGCAAACAGCACTTTTCCTAGGATTAAGTGGGCAGACAAAAGGATGCTGTTTTCTCCTGCCCCATCAAAGCCTGCAATGCTGAGATCAACCAGCAGACACCTGAACTTTCTCACCTATTCCCCTTTTATTCACAGATGCTGAGATGCTATTTTGAGGTCTGGATCACACCTTGGACACACAAAGTGCATATCCCTGTTGCCCACTGTCACCAAGACCTTTCCCTATGAGAGCCTGACTTCCAGAGAATCTCCTACCCTGAGTTTTTCCTTGCCTGGACTGCTGAGGTCAATACTGAAGTGGGGAACAGCTGTACAGAACTGCACAGAGCTTTTCTCTCAAAGCACATGGTTGTTTTTTCCTTGAGAAAGACTCTCAAAAGACAAGGCCTGCCTTGACTGAATCTCTTGCTATCCACTTTTGTATCTGTTTTTCCAAAACTAAACTGCACATGAACACATGTTGTCATTCATTTGCCGTCCATCCTCTGGCTGAATTCCCAAGCACTCCCAGGAAGCTCTGTTGCACTTGTCTTGTGATGAACTTTCAAAAGGCATGATGGAAACAAGTCTAAACCACAGCATGTGTGAATACAACACCTAGGAAAGCTTGACAACAGTGGGGTGGTTTGCCTGGGTATACATACACACACAAACACACAGGTTTTAAGATTTTCCAGTGCCAGGGAAATGGTCAGATGTGTCAGGAAGGCAAGAGGGAGAGCTGTTTGTTTTTTGTTTTTTGGGTTTTTTTAAGACAGAAGTATGGATAAGGATGGCTTGAAACACAGACATCCCAGAAATTACTCAGTCCAACGAGTGCTTCCACTTCAATTAAAGCTAAGCTACACTGTGGAAGGGCATGACTGCAAATGCCAAGGCTAATACATCTAATCATATTGCCAAAGAATAATTCTGAGGTTAAACAGCATAGTTCCACGCTCAGGTCAATATACAACACTTATTCTCTGGCAGACCACAGCTTATATTCAGGTTCAGTACAAGGATGGTCTTCTCTAGGTGGCCATCTACCATTCCTTCAAGTCTCCACTCTTCGTCCATGGGCTAATTATTGCTTACAGTGGACTAAGGTCCCTGTTAGGAAGGATTTGAGCAGCTGCTCCCTTAAAATAACCATAAAGTCTGAGCCCATGATCAGCCATACACAGACCAGCACTTCTAAATAGGCAAGGCCCTGATCGAAACCACAAACACTTTTTTCCCCACAAATCCTCCTTTCTTTCTGAAATTTGTGGCCTTTCTGCAGCAATATTGTAACTCCTATTAGCAGTAACAGTCCCAATTTCAGCCCTTTTAACAACCATTCAGTCAAGAAAGGCCAGTGTATGGCCTGGCTCTAAGCCAAGGTCTGGGGATCTTAAAACAGATTGTATTAAGAGTACAGCTGAGTATCTGCTCCAAGTAATCCCAAAGCTGGGCAAGTCTCAAGTTCTGCTTCAGAAACCACACTTGTGATGAACAGGTGGCTCAGCAGCAGCTCAAATTCAGCACCCAGTGCTGGAGAGGCAGCTGTGCTGCATCTTATCTTTGGGAACAGCAGGGAAGCAGTGCTCTAAAGAAAGCTCCAGAAGGGCCACAAGAGGATGTAATGTGATGCTACATTCAGCCACCACCAACAACCTGGTGCCAAAGACAAGGAGAAAGAAAGTCAGCAATGGTGGCTTGGGCTGTCGACAAAGCAGGAAAGCCAAGCCACAGCTAAGTTGGTAGGAGAGCAGGAAGAGCTGGTCTTTGCATCTCAGAGGGATTAGGAATGGTCTCAAGCCCTCTTCTCCTTCAGCTGCACACAATGCCAAGGGCTTCCAAGCAGGCTGTCAGCTCTAGACAGTCTGGGCAGATCCACATTCCTCTAGCCAGCAGGACAGCCTGGTGTTCAGGAACAGATGTCATTTGCCTCTCATGCCACCAAGGGGGCGAGCAGCAGGCAGCATGCTGTCACTTCAGGTCTGTGCAGAGATGCATGCAGGCAGTGAGCATGTCACACAACAGTGTCCCCTGTGCGACTCTCCAAGCCCCTGACACACAGTGCTTCATCTCAGCCACCACACCAAGCCAATTCTCCATCTGTCAGAGCAACAAAAGTTAAAGCCAGGTGAACTTGGCACCATGCAGGCTGACAAACCCAACAGGCTTTTTCTGCTCTCCCAAGGAAAATGCAGCAGGACTGTTCAGACCTCTCTATGCAAACAGAAAAGCTCCCGCTGAGAAAGACAGATCAGCCTTGTGTTCAAAGCTGCATCCAAGTGTTCACTGTGACACAGAATTCCAGTGTGCTTTACAAGAATAAAGGCACACTGGAATTGTAGCACCCACCATCCCCTCAGCTATGGTAACAGAGCTTTCATCAGCACCAAAGAAAGGAGCAGAGCTAAAGTCAACTGAGCTCTTTGTATCACCCCAGAGCACTTCACTCTGGAAGGATTTGGGTAATTAAAGAGAAGGAAACTGCTAGCACTGACCTAAAGAACTGCAGCTAAATACCACTTCATCACAATGACATGCAGCAGTCAAAAAGCCAATGTCTCTGCCCTCTGCATCTTGTTTACACCAAGGTCAACACTTACCAATTCACTCCAAGGAGCTCATAGCCCTGCAGACCTTGCTGGCTCTCTGACATCTATTTCAGGTTACAATGGCAATTCAATAATATTTTTAGTAAAGATTTAGGGCATGAGGTGAGAAGGAAAACTTGTTTCTGCCAGCTCTTTGTGTTAAAGAAAAACAGGAACAATCCCAGTAGTGACATTAAGAGCTTGTGGGACGACCACAACCTGAGTTTTACCAGAGCTTCAAAGTGGCCAGTGATCCTCAAACAGAAATCTGCATTTGCTCATAAGCTCTGCTCTGCAAATATTTCCTCTCATACTCCTACTTTTTAAATTGCACAGGAAACAAACTGCCTGCCACCAAAATATAAAGCATTGCTGACTGACAGACTTCCCACTTGGCATTCTCTTGACATCAGCAGTTCCACACCAAGGACCTGGGAGTGCTGCCTGTACCAGATGAACCCAGTTTCACAACCTGACTAACTTTCAGAGCCCACTGACAGCTGGGGGAGTCACAGCTCCATGGAACCAACACAAGGTTTAGTTGGCAGCAGACAGATAAGGAGACACGACAGCTGCTGACTGTGAGGAAAAAGCCTTCCACACATAGCTAACTCCAACAACTTACTGCTACATTTTTCAGTCCCTGCCTCAAAAAATCAGAACATTAGCAAAAACCAGCTGCCCCCTGTGCTCATTCTTTTGCAGCACTGTTTTTAAGCAGACTAGATGAGAAGGCCCAAGTGTCAGCATCATCAGATCCCTGTTGTGATCACTGAGCAGACAGACCCACAGGCTTAAGAGGTCATTATCTCACCTGCAAAGTTTTTATTGCCACAAAGCAGACACAAATTTAAAGGAATCAGATTTATGCAAAGTCTTTGCAATCACTTTCATCAGCTATTCACAGTGAGAAACCAACCTTTCCATAAAAGTGTCAGGGGCACACAGGTTTTGTTCCAGTAGCTCTAGTACAGAAGTTTGCTCCAGACAAGAAACAGGGCACTTAACTGTGGAGTGACATTTTAAATACTTTCAGCAAAATCTTTTTGATACTTGTGCCCTGCAGAAACATCTATTCAACCAAGGCAAAACAAAGCACATTTTTTAAATGCACAGCTGTGGTGTACTCCAGCTCAGCTCCTTTCCTTGGATTGTTTTACTGCAGGGCTTTACATTAAATCAAAAATTTCTCCAGGCCTTTCAGGAGACAGGACAACATTCTCTAACATGCCATAGTCTGTCCCAAAAGAAACTCGGGTCAGACAAGGAAGCAGCCTCAGGCTTCTCTGGGAGTTATGCAAAGAGGACTTCCTCCCTTTTTAGGGAACCACAGCCCCTTTCTTCTGCCACCAGAAGACAATCATGCTCTGACAAGACCTTTGGATACCTCTGTAAATGCTCTTGCATCCAGTAAGACTTCTCACACAAGAGAAGAGCCAGCCTCAGAGCTGCAGAGCTGTCATGTTCCTGCACTCACATCATCAAAAGAGAAGACTGGCTGGCTTTTTCCAAGCCTGACTTGTTCCAGGTTTCTCCTTGCTCAAGGCAGGTGTGTCACCATCCATCTGAAAGCAACACATCACTGACTCAGCCTCTATGGGAGTGGAATGAGCCTGTAAAACCAGTCCTCACAGGAGCATCAAGAGGACTTTATGTCAGTTTGTTTATTCCACAGGCATTTTAGTGCTGCTGCTTTATTCTTCCATTTGAAAGCAAATCAAAGATTAGAGATTTTTTTTTAGAAAAAAAAAATAGTTTCTAGAAAAATACTGTTCTTAAGCACCCCTTATGCTGAATAATGAGACCTGTGTGTCAGTCAACCTGGGTTTTACTACAGATCCCCCCACTTCTGCATACCCTGGGTGGATTATCAGGACCCAGCATAAGACCAGGAATAGGAGCCAGCTGAAATGAAGTGTTAAGGTTCTTATGAGAAATGGAACTCCAATGGCCTGGTTAAGCAGCCTGTCACCATGAAAAGTTTGTTGCTTAGCACTGTGCCACCCACTACAGTTGGGACTTTACAGACTTCAGAGAGATTTAATCTCTCAGACTGAATAAAGCCTGTCTGTCCAGCCTGTACAAACAGAGGGAGCTTATGGGGTACAAGTCCAGTCAGTCTGCAGTACCCTTAAAGACAAAATTAACTGAGAACTGCACTCTGTCCAAAGGTTACTTGGTGAAATACTTTGGCAAAGAAATCACTAGTGGAAACTGTGTACCAAGAGGCAAAGCTCTGCTTGCCCCAAGGGTGCCAAAGCATAAAAAAAAAAAATAAATCATCACAGCAGATTTGCTTTTCCAACCCCAACTTGAGATCCCATCAAGTTTAACTCTCATATCCCACCAGAAGAGGACAAACAGCTGCAAGGGCTGGCAGAGCAGTGCTAACTAGCTGGTGCTGAAGCAGCCTACCCTGCACTGGGTATTCCCAAAAAGAGAAGCCCCTGGCCTGTACAGGAAGGAGTCAGCCTGATGCAGGCCTGCCACAGGACTGCTGCAGCCTGGCAGTAACACAGAACAGGATGACAGAGGCACTGGCAGGGAAGTAATTTTCATTTGCATAGCCCTCCATTAATAGAAGAGCAGAAGGCCATTGAAATCAGGCAACATTTTTAGCATCACCTTCCCCTTTTCTGGTGCTTTTTATTATATATTTATAGCAAATCTCTTTCCTTTCCAAAGGTGAAGAAATGCAGCAATAGTGTAAATTTAGGTTGGATTGTCACCCAGTGGCAGAAAAGGAGAGAGCAGCAAAATCTTCAATTCCAAAGTATCAATGCACTTAATCACACAGCTGCTGAAGCAACCCCTTTAGTTCTTCAAGATGCAAAAGCTCTTATTTAAAATTATAATGCTTTGGGTTGGAAGGGACCTCAAAGACCATCAGGGACACTTCCCATGAGACTGGGTTGCTCAGAGCCCCCTCCAGCCTGGGATTGAACACTTCCAAGTGTGAGGCATCCACAACTTCTCTGAGTAACATGTTCCAATCTCTCTGCTCCGTGATCCTGCCAGGCACAGAGGTGAGACTGACAGGCTGCAGCTCCCCAGGACTTCCTTTCTTCCCTTTTTTTTTAATGGGGGTTATTTTCCCCTTTTCTAGTTGGTGGGAGCTTAACTGGACTACCACAATTCCTCAAATACAATGGATAGTGACTTCATCCATCAGTTCTCTCAGGACCTGTAGATGCATTTTAACAGGTCCTGTGCACCTTCCTGTTCCTCAGATGTGATCTAAAGTGTGATCTACAGTGGGTGATTCTTCAGTCTCCCAGGCCCTGCCTTTCCTTTCTGCAACTCAGGCAGTGTGGCTGGAGTAATTCCTGGTGGAGAAGGGGGCAAAACACTCATTGAGCACCTCAGCCTTTGCCATGTCTCCAGGTAATCACATCTCCCCTTTCCTTCCAGAGAGGGTCCTCATTTTTCCTAGTGTTCCTTTTTATCACCCACACACCTGCAGAAGCTTTTCTTGCTGTCCTTGTTGTCCCTGGCCACATTTAATTCTTTATCTCCTCTAACTTCATCTTTACCTTAACCTTTATCTCCTCTCCTCCCTTGCTGCTTTGAAACCTCTCTGTATTCCTGCCAGGCTACAGCCCCTGCTTCCACCTTCCACAGGCCTCCTTTTACTGTCTGGGCTTCTCCAGGAGCTTCCTGTCCATCCACACAAGGCCTCCTGGCATTTATGGCCCAAATCCCTCTCTATTGGGATGCATCACTCCTGAGCCTGGAAGAAGTGATCCTTGAATATCAGCCAGCTTTCTCTGGCCCTTCTTCACTCCAGGACTTTATCCCATGGTATCCTACCAAGCAGATCCCTGAAGGTGCCAGTCTGTCCTCCTGAATCCAGGGCAGCAAGTTTGCTCTACACCCTCCTCCCTGCCCTAGGGAAGTTGGACTCCAGCACCTCCTGATCCCTGCAGCCAAGGCTGCCCTTGAGCTGCACATTCCCCCTCCCTGTTGGTGAGCACAAAGTCCACCACAGCCCCTTCATCCCTGACTCCTCTACAAAACTTGAATTCTTGTCTGGAATTCCTTTGTGCTGCCAGCCATTCCAGCCACAAAATGCAACAGCGCAGGCTTTCCTTTGCAATAGCTGGCAGCAAAGCACTCTCCAGATTCACCAGGTAGAGTGTCTGTTAACAGAGGAAGTCCCTGGACATGCATCCATGAGCTACTACTGCATTCCAAAAACTGCCACCAAAGCCTTCCTCATCCACCAAGAGTAGGTTTTACAGATGCCCTTTGAGTCCACATCCATCTTCAGACACCAGTCTTCCCCAAAATCTTTACCAGTTTTCACAGAAAGCATGTTGAAGAAGATTCCTGCAGCTAGCCCTCTTCTCCCTGGAATGGTCACATAATGAAGAGGAGACTTTCAGGACCTGGTAAAACATGGAAGAAATACTACAAACAACCCTTTTCAGACCCATTGGAACTAGTCCTTAGTAACATAGAAAATGCAACTTTCAATCATCATCTGACCTCAATGCTATAAAGAAACACAGGAGCCCACAGGTAACGATCCAATTTGATTCTGCATGTTGATTAACAGTTAATTGCAATGTCTGATGTTACTTACACAGGCTGGGACTGAAGAAACCCAATGGCATGACTAGATTCCTAGGCATGTCCTGGATGTTGCTGCCTCTACCACAGCACCATGGTAGAACATTAGAACATGCACTGTAATCACTCCTGGACAGGAGGCACTAAAACAGAAATTAACACATGCAAGCCACCCTCTTCCACCCAAATCACACACAATTCAATTCCATCCATCACAATTCCTTCCAGAGTAAGAGGACACAGAGTTGCATTAAAGGCGACATGATGGTGTCTGTTCAAGATGATTCCAAACAAGGCTGGGCACAGGAAAATCAGTGGATTTCCTTGGAGGAACAAAGAACTGAATGATGATGCCTCCCCATAGTCCTCAGATATGAACAGTAACACAAGCCAACTCCAGAGCATGAGCAGTCAGCCAAGACAGAGGACAGGTACAGCAAACTGCATCTCTTCCTATGGCCACAGTGCTCCTGCACCATAACAGACTGTCTGTCACTTTTTGTCACACTTTTTGTCACCTGGTCACGCACTGCCTCAAGCACATGCTTCCTCTGCACCTCTGGAGCAGCACAGGACAGTGGGACTCATCATGGGCAGGCAGTTAAACATGCTGGAGATCAAGTCTGCCAATATAGGGAGAGCGGAAGGATCCCAGGTAAAGGTGCCCGTTGTGCTCGTGTGCCTCGCTGACATAAGCTACTGTCACTCCAGTGGGATCATGGAAGCTTCTTTTGTAGGATCCTGTCTCACTGAGTTCAACAACAAGGCTATATTTGGGTACAAACTTAGTCACAGTTTCCTGACTCAGCAACTGGAAGAAAAGAAAGAGAAAGAAAATCAACAAAAGGTTTTGCTCTCCACAATCTGATCTCACACATTTATACAGGCAAAGACCACTCCACGCTCCTCAGAAGCAGCAGCTAAGAACACAAGGACACAATTTGAGTGAACACTCTTACACAGGGTTAACACATCAATATCTGTAAAGCCAACTTGAGAAGAAACAAAAGGATCAGCAGAAGCTCACTCTAGTCCAGAGGCAGGCTGAAAGGCTGCTCACACAAGAGACAGCAGCTTGCTCTGGTGCAGCTGATGCCAGCTTCCCACAGCATCACTCAGAGCTCCTGCACTGCACCAGGAGAGACAGGGACAGCACAGACCTTGTTCAGCTGGAATGAAATCCTAAGCACTGCTTGCTCTTTTTTTTTTTTTTTTTTTTTTTTTGAGGACAGAAGTATTTTCAATTCTTTGCATTGTTTAAAAAGCACCATGCTGTTTCCTTAGCCTTTAAAAAAACCACAGTATCCCTGCTCATCCGAAAGCGGGGTGACACAAAAACAGGCATAAGTGAACCAGAACAAAGTGTCACCTAACACCATCCACAACGTGCACACTGTCTCCTAGGGTGCCTAGGGCAGTCCTGGGAACAGCTCACACTTCCCAAATGCTCTTCAGACACCTGGCAATAAGCAGTTTAGGCACTTCAGGTGAAGTCTTCACATATCCAAATGAAGATCCTGTCTTGCTGCATGGTTAGACATAGTCTCTTTTTCTTTCCTAAGATCAAGATGGAAGGCAACTTAAGAGATGTGTACCTGCTACTCAAAAAAGCAAATGTTAAATTTTACTACCTATTAATATATAAGGGCTGTTCTACCAGGGCAAAGCAACAACAGTTTTAACCATAGCACCTAATGTTTTTTTAAATCTTCCTGTGAAGAGGAAGAAACAGGACAAACAAATATTTACCACTTCCATTCCTCTACTAAAGGTGATATTTTTAAATAAAGTTCTTTCTAATATATTTTTTTTTACCTTAAATATCATCCTTTTAATCCATGTTTTTTCAGATAAGAAGTCCAACAAAGAAAAACCAGGATTGGGTCTCACAGCTGCCATAGCTACCCAATATCCTCCAGAGCTGCTTAACCTGATATTGTCTGGAAGACCAGGCATATTCTCAACAAACATATCTGCTCCACCTTTCATCAGCCCAGACACATAATACCTGAAAAGTATAGATAATATAGTATAGTATAGATTAGAACATCTAAACACAATCAGTTTAAATAATAAATAAGAGTCCCAATATTTAAAAAAATAATTTTCCCCCATTATTTTGGTAGAGGGAAATACAGCACTGCCACACACTTCTCCCCAGGAAAAGTCAGCTTACTCCACTGTGCTTAAGGATCCCATGATGGAAAGATTATGCAACCCAGATGTTTAAAGTGAAATTTAAAAATGAAGTATTAAGGAAGGTCACCTTCTTTGTCATTTTTAACCAGACATAACTGAAGTGTAGGGTTTCTTTTGTCATTCCATTCATTTATTTAAACAACCCCTACACAGACTAGTAATAATTCCAAAGTCATACTCACCTTCTGATTCTAGCCATGGTTGTCTCCAGCACCAGGACAAAGTCTTCTGCAGGAGAGAGCTGCACACCATTGGGAAACCTCAGCCCCACCATTAAGACTTTCACTTCTTTTGTCACTGTGTCATATTCAAGGAGGCTGAAAATAAACAATTTTTGAGTGAAGATGAATATTTATGCATCTGCATTTCATTCTTCAGGCATTCCATCTTTTCTCACATGCACCACATTTAAGTTAAGAAGGCAGAATAGCCAGGAAGCATTTGTTTATGAACACAAGAGAAATAACAAGGCACTTGAGAGTGGCAGCATTTATGGAGGATTTGTGCTGAATGCAATGCTAACCCCTTCACTTTTAAAACAAAGCTCCATGCCAGACCTCTTGAAGGAAAAAGGGGAATCTCATTTGTTTTGCTGCAGGTCTCATTAGCAACACCCACACAATTCCCTCACCCTCCCCTGTGCAGTGCAGTGTTTACAAAGGTGGGTTTATAAAGAGAAAAAATGTGAAGATCAAGGAAGTGGTGAATTGCACTCCTACAGCTGAGCTGACAGCAAGTGAAATGCCTTGGTGTCCAGGGTGACATTATGATGCTTGCATCCCTATTTGTGCATTCTGTCTTTGCTGGATATTATGTTCTGTGCCTTCAAAATTGCTCTGAAGAGTGAAAGTTTGGTTTTGTTATCAGCCTGCTCCCCCACGGCTGGCGGGACACGCAGACGGGGCAGTACCTAGTCTGCTTTTGCTTCTTGCTTTGCTCTTGCTCCTGCTTTGCTCCTGCTTTTTGCTTCTGCTCATTAGTTAGCTTAGCTAAGCAGTCCAAATTGTTCCCTGGACTGTTTTTCCTTTCCCTTTTTTGGAACCACTCAAACCTGCTCGGGACTGGGACCTGGGAAACACTGAGAGAGAGTTTGCACCTTGTGGCTGCAGCAGCTACCCCAGTGCTGGAGGGACTGATAACAGAGTGACCACCACAGGAGAGACTTTCTGAATTTGTCATCTTTTTTCAGAGCGGTGTCATCTGGTATTGTTCATTTTGTGTGCTGGGGGGTGCAGTGCCTGTTAAATAAACAGGTTCTTTCCACTTCTCTCCAAGAAATCCTTCCCGAACCAGTTTGGGGGGAGGGCCATGTGGATTTGCTTTCTGGAGAGGCCCCCTTTGCAGGTTTTCTCCCAGATTTGCCCTAAACCAGGACAGGGAAGGAGATACTTGCCGCCCATCATCTGTGCCTTCCATAAGCAGGAACAAGTAGTCTCGTCTTTGCCATTTACTGCTGGAGTCAGTGAAGTAGATCTTCCTCCCATCCCTGGTCACTGTAAGATCGTTTACAAATGACAACTTCTGGCCTTCTATCGGTGTATTGGTTGACACAAGCATCTTTGTTTCACCTGGACACAAAAAGAAGAAAAAAAAAGACACGCAATGTAGCCACACCAAAATGCATCTCTCTTCCCTTTTTGTAGATCTGGGTTAAAGGGAAGTGAAGAGCTTCTTACTACCACAGTGAGATCAAGGCAGAAACAAAAGTACAGCAAACATGACAAAAGGTTTTATGTATCAATCTTTTTCTTTTCCTTTTATGAAAACCAAAACAGCTACAACAGAGCTCTATTCATGGATCCTAGGATACCAATTTTAACAACAAAAACTATGTAATGCCAGAAGGTAAGTCACTGGTAGCTCTGATCCAGACAGCCAGACACAGAGAGGAACTGATTGCTACAGGGAAATAAATATCAAGTTCTTGCATGACTCATTTCATCCAGACAGCTTCAAATCACTTCACAAAAAAACGCAGGTATTGTTTTGCCTGCAGCATCTGGCAAAACTGCAAATGAAGCCCAGATTTGTCAGTAGAAGAAAACTTTGGAGCAGAAAAGTCATACCTGTATCAGGATCAACTTCATAGAGTCCATAATAAGCATCAGCCACAAACAGGGTGTGATTTGGCCCCACTCGCATGCCAAGCGGCCTTCCACACGCCGGCTCATCTTCACGGCCTCCTAAGGAAACAATTTTAAAATGGTTTTCCAAACAGAAATAAACACAAGGCATTCAGGGTACCTACACAGGTGTGTTGGGTCTGGCTGAGATGAAGAGCCCTCCCAGTGCTGTGCTTTGCACAGGCAGTTAAAAAGGTGTTTTGGCTACTGCTGAGCAGGGCTGGCACAGCATCAATGCTCTCTCCAGCAGGCTGGGGGTGGGCAAGATCCTGGGAGGGGACACAGCCAGGACAGCTGACCCAGACTGACCAAAGGGACATCCAATGCCACATGGTGTCAGCTGAGATATGAAAGCTAAGAAAAGGAGGAGGAAGGGGAAGCAATTATTATTTACAATTGCCTTCCAAAACAAACTACACGTGCTGCAGCCCTGCTTCCTGAGAAGCAGTCAGACATCACTGGCTGATGGAAAACAGGGAATAAAATATTTGAGGTTTGGTTTGGTTTTTTTCCTTTGCTTGCACATGTGACCTTTGAGTCAAACTATGGCTAATAAAAACTCTATGGCATACATATGGCACATACATTCATTTAAAAATGATTCCTCCTTTACTAGGTGGGAGTGAAGCAGATATTCCCATGCCATGTTTTCACCAGTCTAGAGATAATCATAGAATCTGTCAGGCTAGTAACTAACAGCTGCCCAAGTTGGAGGAGAATCAGAATTTTGGATTTAACGAAATGCTTTTTCTCCAAAAGAATCAGTTTAATGCAGATTTGGGGGGTTGTGTGCCCTGTTTTTATAATTAAATAATTTTTAAATTAAAAAACCCTTTATTTCTCTGAAAAGGTCCAACATTGTCATGAACAGCTAGTTTCTCAACACAAAGACACTGAAGACTTCCATATGAGGAAGAAAGGGGATTCTGCAAACCTGAAGAATTTAGATTAATTCAAGGAGATATTTGAGGCCTGAGGAGTTAAGAACTTCAGAACATCAGCAGTCTGAATACCTTAGCAAGAGAAATTTTTGCAGAAGGCAGATGGCTACAGCCTTTCCACTTCCCTGTTCAAGGAGCACAAAAGTCCAAGCTCCCCATTACCACTTTGGCCCCAAAGAACCAGGGCAGCACATCCTTCCCACCTCTCCCAAGCTGCTCAAGTCCAATGGAAATGAGCAGGACAAAGAAAGGTGATTCTTCACACCCACCCCCACCCACATTCATGCCTAAATCCAGTTCCCCATCAGCTGTCCTACCAAGGTTGTTCTACTTATCAGGCAGCCAAGAGAGTGCTGCCAAGTCAGCCCAGAGTCTGATCATGTGAGTGTCTAATGATGTCTAACCATCCACATAAAATTACATAGAATAAATGATGGACATGTCAATGAGAGCTAATAAGGACAGCAACAGTTCCTGACCTTAATTTCTAACTGGTAATCAGCACAGGGCTGCAGGACCTCAGGGGAGTTTTTGTATCTTTGCCACAAACAAAACTCCCATCAGTCCCAACAACCACCAGCCAGGCTTCTCAGACTGCCCAGGCACTGCTGAGATGGACATTAAGCTCCCCACAGAGATGGTTCTGTAATAAATAAGCTGCTACCAGTTTGCCTCACTCAGTTCCAGAAATCCCATTAAATGAAGGAAATAATTTGTTCAGAAAGAGGTGTAGAATTCCACAAGAAATAACTGCAATTTAGCAGTGAGAAAATACCAAGGCTGGATCTCTGCTCAAGCAAGTGCAGCTGCAACTCCCACTGTGCTTACAAAGACAGGAAAGGAAAGAGGTACAACAAAATGCAAGGCAAAATTCCATAGATGGGGAAGGTGACATTTATATTCAAAAATCTCTAAGTAAGTTGCTGTCCTTCTGTCTTGGGTAACCCAAAAAAGGTGTATTGTATTCCATATCTTCCCTACACCAACCTGCCCAAGATGACTGCTGTCCCTTTAGAACCCAGGAGCTGGAAGAACCGGGGTGTTTTAGCCCAGGCTCATGGAAGCAGGTGACCTGGGGTCTCTTTAAAAGAGAAGGAACAGGCACACAGAGCTCCTCTGTTCTCCCTAGGGCTTGGGAGCAGAGGCTGCAGCTTTTTTTGGCCAGGCTGCCAAGAAAGTTGTCTGGGGCAGGTTCTCTGAGTCAAGGCAGTGCACAGCAGCCTGGCAGGTTTGTTTATCTCCAGGCTTTGGAGGATTCTGTAACATCCTTCTGGCTGCTGTTGCCAGGGGCAGCTCTATTTCTGGGCCAGGGAGGAGGTTTCCTTCAGATCTTTTTTTGCTGCTGCCACCCAGGACAGCTCCACCAGCACCATCCCCTCTCTTCAGGAGTCCCAGCCCCTGACCCAGTTCCAGCTGCCACTGTCAGGAGAGTTCCTCTCAGGTGGTGTGGAGCAGATGGATCAGCAGCATTTGACTGGTTTTGGAGTGGATTCTTCTGTTTTGTCCTTGTTCCCTGGTGGCTGTTGTTTGGTGGATGAGGGGGCTCTGTGATCATGGAGGCTTGGTTGCTGTTTTTCTTTGTCAACAAGATTCAGCACGTTTGTATCTAGTGGTTATTACTGTTATCTTGGTTGTTGCTGTTTTATTTTTCAGTCAACTGCTATTTTTTCACTTACATCTTCTCACATTCATCTCTCCTTACTGGTGAAAAAGGAAGGGTTAAAAATACAAGGAGAGATAACTCATTTTGGAGTGTCCAGTCTGTATAATTGTTTTAAGCCAAGACATTTTCCCACTCACAAATTAGCTCAAGTTCATTCACTCACACTTTAGTGTGAGTTTAGAAGTCCTCAGTTTTTATGAGGTAACTTCAGCTCAGAATCTCAGTAACTTCAACCTTCACAAATATTAGACCAGGTTGCTGCCCATTTTTTTCTTAAGATAGATGCTTCTTCTGGATGGACTAATGGGAAAAGGAATGTAATTTGTGATGCACTTCACTCTTGTCTTCCTCCCAATGATAAGATGCAGGATTTTCCACCAGCACACCATCCATGGTGAAGGCTTGGTAGTCATGACACAAAACCTCCTTGCATTATTAAATTTTACAGCTGGAAACTGTGTGCTTTGCTATCAAGACCACCCATTTCCATTCTTTTGGCCCTCTGTTGTACTCTTCCTTCAATGTTCCAATATTTTCACTCATACTTCACTGATACAAACACATTAATATTTCTGCTACAAATTTCTGCAGAACGAGATGTGCACCTGCAATCCAGACTGAACACAGTTTAACCAACATATGCCCTTGACCCAGACATTTTCAAACACACTGTGCTCAGGAGCTGCCACTCACCACAAGGACCATGGCCAATTCTGGCTATTGTTTGTATTTCCCCATCTTCAATTTTGATAATCTTCCCATCAGCTGTCCCAGTAAACAGAACATCTGCAAAAACAACTTGTGTGATTAGGTTGATCACAAAACAATACTGGCAAGCATCCTTCTACTAGCATGAAGTAGGGAATAAGGATACTTCAACATTTATTCACAGAAAACTTATTCCCAGTCAGGTTGATTATTTCACTCATAGGTCTGCTGTCCCTTGCAGGAAGGTTTCCATAAAGAGTTTCCAATGAGACTGATGAAACCAGGCAACATAAAGAATCAACAGCTTCAGGTAATCCCTTTAGCACACTGTTAGCAGATACAGGTAAAAAAGTGTAATCTGAGGGAAGAATTTACAGTAGCTTCTTACTGGGTAATGTACTTTCTTACAAATATTTCACTAATAAATTAGAAGATAAAGTAGAAGGAAAATAAATTATATGGCACCTCCTGAGCACCTCCTGCACTGAAGGACCTTTCAGTAAAGGTTAAGAGTAGTTCCAAATCTTACCCCTCCTTCAGGAGGCACAAGAAACAACTCCTGCACAATGCTGGGTTCCCACTAGGATCTCATGGCATCAGAAGCACAGGGAACTGATTAAGGAATTGCTCAGAGGTGGCATGGGTTTGTGACCTGGGAAGAACCCACCTGCCACAAGAGGAAAGTACAGGATGGCACCTGTGTTGGTTAGATTTCTTGCAAGAAGAATCTAAGCTTTGAGTTATTAATATGGAATATGAGGGAGTTATGAATGTGGGACATGATATTGTGCAACAGCATTAAAATGTAAATAAGCTATTTATCAATTTGAGATTTGTTTTCTGGCATAAAAGCAAAGATCAACACCACAAAATTCAGCTCACTAGGCAGCAATGAGCTTTAAAAGAACAGGTAGTTGCTTCTAAATATTAATTCCCAGTTAAGAGCTAGCCAAATGAAAAATGGGACCACTTCCTCCAAATGCAAGTAGCCCCTGACTACACTGCTGATGGTCTCAGTCCTGGAAGACAGGGATTTTTAATGTGACAACAAGATTTATTTCAAACTCATGAAAGAGGAGAAAAACAGTATAGAGAGCCTAGTTTTTTTGTATAACACAATTACTTTTAGAAAACCTGCACATTGAAAATAACTCCCAGAGTTTGTTACCTAAGAGGGCTACTGCTGAACAAACTCTTCCCAGTGGAACAACGTTTAAAGAGCCTTCTTTAGAAGCTGCTTTTGCCAGTGCTTACCCCCAATATTGACAATGGACTCTGGTCCAACCAGCTGGTTTTCCCACAGCCGTTCAGCTTTCCGTAACTTGGTGTTGGGCTCTAAAACACCCGTCAGGAGGGGAGGCTCCTTCAAGCTACAAAACAGGAGGAGCACATGATCCTTTGCACAAAACGCAAACATTCTTGAGCAATATATTTGACCATTTTTTCCCCCAGTTTGCCAACTCCTGCACCCCTGAGTTATGCTTTACATAAAGCATAGTTCAAAAAGCGTTGCAGTAGCTTGAGCACTTGGCCTTCAGTTCTTGTCTCACAGAAGGCAAGAGTGCACCTGTGTAATTACAAACTGCACTGACAGCTTGGGTAGCAGACAATAATTTTCTAGATTAATGATTAAAGAAAGTAATTCAGCTCCTTCCATGATCAGCAGGGACACATAACTGCACAAGATGGCTCAGAAACAGACTGGGTGTGAATAATATTGCAATCACTCCCCAGTTTCTCAATCCAGAGAGAACCACTTTGCACTGTTAACTCTCTTGTTTGCTGAAACACAACAACAGAGCACACAGGAGAAGTTAGGCTTCCAGAACATTTGCTTCAAAACAAAAGAACCTTTTACCTTATGGGCTGAGGGTCTATAGGACAATCCAGGAGAACAGTCACTCCAAGCAGTGGCACAGCCACAGACACAGCCAAAGTCAGGAAGGTAACACGGAACACCTTGCTGCTGTAAGTACTGCCAAAACCAAACAAGAAATAGGATTAATATTGTTTTCAGATACAAGAGTCCTCCATATATCTGCAGCAGCCTCTTTTCTTCAGAAAAGGAAACAGAAACACTTTTGCACAACCACCATCCCACCTTCAAGGTCCATTTTGAACATATTAGGATAAGAGAAAGGTCTCAGGATACTGGCATAAAAGGCTGAACATTTTTATGTGAAGGTTTCATTCATGCTACAAGTCACAGCTGACTAAAATTAAAACAAACAAAAAAAATAAGGCAAACTAAAACAAACCACCTGAGAAACAGGATATTTTGGTTGTGGTTTGGTTGGGGTTTTTTTTAACTTGATCTTTAGTTTTGGTAATGGTTTCTATCCAGCACAAGTTTTGAATAAAAACTTCCACTAAAACAACAAACACAGAGGAATGTGTGCTTAACTTAGTGAGCACTGGTTTCAAACTCAAACCCCAGAACACAAAAGCAATTAATTAGCTTATCTTTATGCATTAAAACACACAATAAAGTAAGTAAAATTTTCTTCCACGGGAGAAAACTATATCTGGCTCTCTACAAGTTTTAGAGGAATCAATCAGGCATTTACAGAGAAAAGCAGAGAGCCAAGCCAAACAAATGCTAGCCTTGAACTGGAAAAGCAGCACATCTAATTTTAGCTGTTCTGAACCATGCATTGGCCCAGCCAGCCAGGCTCCTGACAGGATCAGTTAAATAAAGACAAACAGTGCCTGGTGGTGCTGCACTAATCCCTGAACCACTTCCACTGTTTTGTCCTTCATTAGTCAATTATCCAGACAGTAGGAAATATGAAGCACTGCCCAGAGCACAGATATCCCAACTGGGCAGCTACACACATGCACTTGTGGTACTGATATCAGCATCAAGGTAACCTTTGGGATTATCAGCAAGAACAGCAAGGACAGAACTAGGCACAAGGATTTAGGTAGGATTTAAGCACCTCCTGCTTTAACAGTAGATGTCTTGGGGAAGCAAAAACCTCCCAGTCTGTGTCTCCTTGGATCTGGAATAGAGAACAGGGCGTATGGATAAAAGGCAATCCCCAAGTTCACAAAAAGACTTCAGCCTTTGTTCTGGTCTGTCCACTGTCCTTCAAGAGATGAAAGCTCAACAATGTAAGATTAAAAGTACTGTCAGCAGACACCTGAGCATCTCTGTGATAGCTGAGAACAGCTCCCACAACTGGGAATGAACAGGGACAGAATGGGAACTCATCTGCCAAAGCCAACCTAATTAAAGCTCCTAAAAGCATGACTTAAGTAAGGGCCATACTTCTGATCCTCAAGCAACCTTGCAAGGAACTGACAATAAAGGAAAAAGGCAGGAAGAATAAGATGACAAGCAAACTCACACTTCAAGCCTGCAAACTGCAAGACCTAGTTTAGACACTGCTGAAACAACAAGAATTTAAATAAAACTCAAAAGCTTTACAAAAAAGTCATCTACTCAGAATCCTTCCTAACCTACACAATATTGAATAGTGACAACTGTCAGTCACTGGAGAGAATCATTGAGGTAAAGGTTCACTAACAGTGAAACAGAAAACCTTAGTCAATTGTGTCTCTGTGATTAATCCTACATGGCCTGCGGCTCCAAATCCCAATAAAGCATCTTACCAGGACTCCAGCTATAATTACAGCAATTTAGTTGTTACTACAACCAAAAAGCCAAGCCATTAAACCAGCTCTTGAAGACAACAGTAAGCTGGCAGAATGCTACCATGGGTCACTACAGCCAGGAGGCCAGGCTGCCTCATCTCCTTGGCAGAAGAGTTGCTGGGCTGGAGAGAAAAACATCTGTCCTCAAGAGTTTCTGCCATGGCTACCAGCCAGAAAAAGGCCAGGCCCAGGAATTTCCTCCACTGTTTTCATACAGAGCAGCCCCAGTGAATACTCTGGGTCAGTGATAGAGCCCAAGAAATTCAACTGATCTGAACACCAAGAGAGGCTGAAGGCAGGAGGAGCAGCCTCTCAAGCTCAAGGGATGCTGATGCCCTCCTCCAAAAACAAGGACTGAGTGCAAGCCATCAGTCTTTCATTCTCATGACCTCGAAGGGGCAGAGATAAGAATCTGCAAAGTACTCAAATCAGAAGAGGTAATAGATGGTGAACAGAAGTATTACAAGTCATCAGCTACCTTATGCAATGAAAGGCAAAACAAGCACTACCACTCCCTTTATTACTGCAACTGCCTTTAGTCACAATAAAGTGATTTTTTTGTAAAACACCTAAACAGAAAACTGTAAATAGAATATTTTTTTAACTTAGCCACAGACTGTTTATTAGGTCAGACACGTGCAGATCAGCTGAAAAAACTGCAAACTACTCTTTAAACTATTACCAAGACATAAACACACTAACCACAATTACACAGGACTTAATGACACCCACAACAAACCTGTACAAGCCACACTGGGATAACTGTTATTTCTTGCCTGGCAAGATATAACGAGAGAGGAGAAGAGAGAGGAGAAGAGAGAGGAGAAGAGAAGAGAGAGGAGAAGAGAAGAGAGAGGAGAAGAGAGGACCAAACCGATTTTTTTTGTTGTTAAAAGCTGTTCCTGCAGGTCGGCAGAACAAGTGGGGCGCTGTCCCAGCCCCTCCTCACCGTCAGCCCCCTCCAGGAGCAGCAGGAGCACCGGGGGTACCGGCGGGTTGGCACCAGCGGGTGCCCAGCACCAGCCAAGCCGGGAAACCGCGGCCCCGCTCGGCAGCCCCCCAGTGCCTCCGGTGCAGCTCCGGGACAGCCCTTCCAGCCCCTCCCCGGGCACTCCGAGCCCGGCCCGCCGCTCCCCGGGCCCAGCCGAGCCATGCAGGCGGTGCCTGCGCCCTCCCTGGGCCCTTCCGGGCAGCGCTCCCGGGGCCGGGCCCAGCCTCGGCCCTGGAGCCGCAGAGCCACGGCGGACGCCCCGCCCGGGCCCCCACCTGCCCTCCTTGGCCTCCTGCGCCGGGCTGTCCTCGGTGATGACCTGCGGGCGGAGCGGCCGCCGCTGCCGCAGCCCCTCCGCCTCATTCATCCCGATCCCGATGCCGACCCCGCGGCCGCCGCCGCCGCGCACCGGAACCGAAGCCCCGCCCCTCAGTCCCGGCCCGGCCCCTCAGTCCCGGCCCCGCCCCTCAGGGTTACGCCCACCATCCCGGGCCACGCCCTTCAACCAGGACCACGCCCATCCCCCGGGCCGCGCCCTACAGGCCGGCCACGCCCCACTCAAGCCCCGCGGTTATTCACGCGGTGACTTCCAGGCCCTGGGATGGCAGAAAAGCTTCCCAGAAAAGCCTTGACCGTGGCAGATGCTCCTAAGCACGTGCCAGAAGTTATTTCCTACCATAGGAAAGTTTGGGGATTTTTGTCATTTGGGTACACTGCCATACACAGTGTGGCTCTCGCTCATTCACTGGGCCTCAATTACAGACATTTTTTTGGGATTTTGACGTATGTCTGAGGTTTTTAAACAGATTTCCCTGGCAGAACAGTGTTTCCTGTCACCTTTTCTTTGTAACCACAAGAAAGGCACGACCAAATTTCCTCTCTAATATGAAAATGTCTCCAAAAAAATATTTCCGATTTTCTGATTACTTAAGCTTTTACTGACTCTCACCATAGTCAAGTTGCTTGGGTTTCCTTTTCCTGCTTGAAGCCAAGATTCAGCTTCAGACTAAGGAAGCACCTCTGAATGCCATGACTGACAGCATTCAGAGCAACCTCCTTCTGCAAGGAGCCACCAATGTCCAACTCCCTGCCAGTCCAACAGCAGGGTGATGGGAATGTCAATGTGGGAATGTGCTCAGTCAGTTTTTGAAAGCAGCTGTTTGTGAAAAACACCAATGAGTTGTTTTTAAAATTTTAAAAGTTTAATAGTAATAAAATGGTTATAAAAATAGCAATATAATTAGAGTAATAATAATTTTGGACAATTTGAATTTGGACAATATGAGCCAACAAAAACAAAGAGTTACAGACAGTCCGGGTACCTCTTTCTGGGCAAAATAAGCCTGAAAAAGGACCCACATTAACAGAGGATTAACCCTTAAAAGCAACAGCCTGTTGCATATTCATACACCTCATCCATGATGCATAAATTCCATTCAAACACAGGATTCTGTCTGGGCAGTGTCAGCTTCTTCCTCTAAATCCTGACGGCGTCTTCAGCGCTGAGTGAGGCAGGAAGAAGTTTGTTTCTCCTGATAATGGGGCAATAAATTCTTTTTCTCTGAAAAATTTAGGTGTCCTGTGGCTGCTATCTCACTGTGTGTCCCTTCTTTAGGAAAAAAGTATCCTACATAGCATAGTTTCTATTTTAATATTTTGTTATAACCTAAAACTCTATTTTACACACTACTTGAGAGAATTAATACAGCATAACTTTCTAACATAACAAATATAATATTCATTTCAATATTTGCCAGAAGCCAATCATAAAATATGCATTTTTCACATGTTGAACTTCCTGCACATCTTCAGGTGGAAAAAGCAAACTGCAATGTGGGAAGAGCTGCTCTTCCAGCTCTCCCAGCCCTGGTCAGTGTTGGAGTCAGGATTCCAATCTGCAGCAGTTTGCAGGTGGTGTTTTACAATGCACTGAAGTGGGGGCACAATTTCACTCCTCATCCTGTGCACTGGGAGTTGCTATTGCTGCTCTGGTTTTGTGTGTTCTTGTTTTTTCTGTTGTTGCACAAGGTTGTTGAAATGTCATTCAGACCCCTTGCCTTTCAATGACCACTTCAGTTTATTTAAATGCTGAACTTTATGTGAATTTGATTTTGAAATTGTTCCTTTTAATACAAACAAGCTTATGAACTAAAATTAAAATTTTGCTTAAAATTAAATAGTGCATTTTTTTCCAATTCATGGTGGTGTCTGATAAAAAAAATACATTGATTTATCCTATTAGGGACATGTGCAAATTTGCTAAAGTTCCTTTTGAATAAATTTTGCTTACAGAAAGTTCCTTACCATTGCTAATAAAAGTTTGCTTGAATTATATTTACCATAGCTCAAGAAAACCTTTTCAGAGACACAATTCCTGTCTCTTGTGGCATGAAAACTGTTTTGGGGAGTGGGTGTAAAACCTCCCCAGTGTGAGGATGCAGAACATATTGCACTGTCTGTAGATAACTGTTCTCTGCTGGGGAAGATCCTCAGTATTAGAAGAAGACACAGTGCTTTTACATTTTTAATATTTCACAAAATCTTAGTGACTTTGTTTGAGAGGATTTGTTTTCAAACATCTGCTCTACCTTTTAGTCTATAACAATGAAAGCCATAGCAATGTTATGGTATGTCATGAAAAAAAAATTATTTTGTGGCCCATCGTGGGAGTGAGGAAAGATTTAGAAGAAAAGCCTGAAATTGCCAAGTTGGATTGGTGCTCCAGATGTGTTTTTTTGAGGGGTGTGTGTAGTTGTCATATTCCCATTATGACAATATACCATCCATCTTTCTTCTCAGAACACCATCCAGCGCTGAAGCCAAATGTTTCAAGTGATTTTCCTTTTGTACCTTGAGGCAGTTTGTTCCCCTGCCGCCTGAACTGGGATGGGGAAAGACGATCCGTGTGCAGTCACAGGCACAGCCAAACCTCTTCATCTTTCCCATTTCTGCAGATCCAGTTGCAGACGCTTGGTGGAGCAGGACATTTACAAGTTGCTTGTCACTGCACGCTGTTGGCTCTGCCTGTTGATAGGGAACGCTTGGTGGAAAAGCACATTTTTTCACTTGTTTTTCTGCTTGCCCTCTATAGAAGGTTGTAGGAGGTTCAGGCAGTTCATGCACCCTTCAGTTCCCTCCTCGCCCAGGGCCACAGAAAGGAAAGCTGCACATACAGCAGTTGTGCCTTCCAGAAGAGCTACAGGATCATAAGCCCATCCTGGGCACCTGTGTGAATTGCAAATGGAGATGACTTGGAATTGAAAATGGGGGATTTTGAGGCAGTACTATTTCCCCTGCGAAATTCTTCTTCTGTGGGAGACACAGTGTGGGGAAAACGTCACTCTGCACAACAGCTGTACTAAATGCTTTGCAGATGTTCAGAAGATATATTGAACATCAATATGAACTATTTAATATTGATCCAAGGGGTGAGAAACATGGCTGATCATATATTAACCAGTGGGAACTGGGTCCAACATATAAACAGGGAAGGATACATACAGCACCTCTACATAACCAGATGTTCCCATGATCCATGTGTCTGGAGATCCCTGAGGCTTGGACTGTGCACATGTGAGCTTTTCTGCTCTTCCTAGGACAGCATTCCCAGAAATCTTCCTTATGATGCTTGTGTTCTCTGTTGGAGCTGTGTAATGCTAGGCTTAGTCAGCCTGACTAAAGACCTTCTTTCAAAAGAAAGCATTTTTCAAAAGAATTTCTGTATTTCAAAGGAATTCATGTATTTCTGTATTACAGAAAGAGAACTACCTAAACCTTAGAATCAGGCAAAGAGAATTCTGTCAGAAGTACTGTAATACATGGCAGATACTTAGGAATAGAGGTGGAAATTAACGAGCAGAGAAATGGAAATGAGTTGGAAGTGGTAAGGAACTTTCTGTAACCAAAATTATACAAAACGAACTTCAGCAAATTTGCACATGTACTTAATGGGATAACATTTGTAAAATTTCAAACCATTTTCTGTTGGCAACAGTGTTTTTAAAAAAACATTAACCCATGCTGTAACTATAATAAAAAAGCCTTTATAGTGGCAAGAGACATGATGCTCCTGCAAAGTTCTTCGAATATAATGATGATGCAAGGACCCAAAGCAGAACTATTTCAAGCTCTTTCCAAGTTGTGATTTTATAATCTTATCAAGACTGTGAAAGCAAAGTGATGCTGTAGACAGAAGATTGACATTAGAGTCATACGCCAAATTCAGCACATGTTTATACCTGCTTAACAGACATGTTTATATCTGCTAAACATTCTCTTAGCCTTCAGGGAATGGAACTTTGCCAGGTCAGAAATTCTGAATTCCCACCAAATCAAATGGGAATTGCAAGTTGTAGCAGCAAATAAGACTGAATCTGTGGAAATGCAAATCTGAACACAATCGAGAAGGATGTTATGCCTTCAGCAGTCCTTGATGGTACATCTGTATGGTTAGTCTAAAACTTAGCTGCAGAAGAGCATGAAAATCTACAGCTGAATGAAAAAATGGTTTCAGGAGAACATTTGATCCCTCTTGGCCCAGTTACAGGAATACAGCTAAGAGATGATTCCATGGAAATCAATGTGGCTGTAGCAACGTAATCTCAGTAAAATCACAAAAATATAAGAGCCCACAGGATACAAGATACATGTAATAAAAAATACAGTCTGTTCCACCTGTTTGAAGGTTCCTTAAAAAACACTGGAATTTTAAGATAAACTTTGTGTGTTCTCACCCTGCATTGCAAACAAGGCCTTCCTGGGGGAACTGGATGGTCTGCTGTCACAGGCACATGTCTGAAAGTGTGCTGGGGGCTGGGGCACAAAACTGCAAAAAGATTCCCCGGGAGATGTCTGATATTTGCAAACCATATCCTGGGCTGCAACAGAACCAGCACAGCCAGAAGGTGCAGGACAGTGATTTTGCCCCTCCACGCCATTGACATCCCACCTCCAGTACTTCATCCTGCTCTGCTGGGCTCCCCAGCACAGATGGCAAGAACATGGATGGGCTGGAGCAGGTGCCGAGGAGGGACTCCGAGATGCTGGGAGGGCTGGAGCACCTCTCCTGCAAGGAAAGGCTGACACAGCTCGGCTTCTTCAGCCTGGAAAAGAGACTTAGGCTTAGGCTTGTTCAAACTGTGGCCTTCCACTGACGGCACCTACAAGAAAGCTGGGCAGGGACTTTGTACGAGGGCAGGAAGGGACAGAGCATGGGAGAATGGATCCAAATGGAAAGAGAGTAGTTTTAGATGTGGGATTCAGATAAAAGACTCTCCTGGAACAGGTTGCCCAGAGAAGGTGTGGATGTGCCATCCCTGACAGTGTTCAAGGCCAGGCTGGATGGAGCTCTAGGTAAGCCGGTCTAGTGCAAGGAGTCCCCAGCCACAGCAGAGGGGGTGCAACAATGTGATCTTTCAGGTCCCTTCCAAACCATGCCATGACTCCGTGATTCTGGCATACTTCCCCTCCTCATCCTCTGGCAGAAAAAGAAACTTTGGACCGAGTTCAACATTGCAGACTATGTCTTTTGGCAGCCTGCAACTGTCTTAACAGAGGATGAAAAGAGATGACATTTCTGACACGATTTCCCTTTTCTACCTGAAAATTAAAGGCTCCACTCCAGTCCGCTCTGGCACAACCATCAGGACAGGGAATTCTTCCCAGGGAAATGCCTCATCTCACCCAAGGAAGAAGAAAGCTACAAGCCAACACTTTTATTCATTTCTGTATTGATTTATTCGGTTATTTCTTTCATAGGTATTTATTTCTTTCGTTCCGCGGGGCGCGCGGCGGCTCCTCCGCTGGGTTCGCGGAGGCGGCAGCAGCAACAGCGCCTCTCTCGATCGATTTTCCCCTCGACTTTCTGTTCGCCCTCCGTCCCCTTTTCCCTCTCACACCCCTCTCCACTCCCCTGCCGACCTGTGCCGTGCCGTGCAGATCCGTCCCGTCCGTGTTCCGCCTCTCCCATGCCGCGTCCAGCAAGGCGCGCCCCAGCGGGGCCGCCTCCGCCGGAGGGCTCTCCCCGTACAGGTTGTAACACCGCTGGAAGTGCCGCTGGCTCTGCTGTTGGCGGAGCAGCACGGGCTTTTGGCTCCGCCTGGCCCGGCTCTGGCCCGGCCCCGAACGAAGCCCCTCCCGCGGTTCCGCCCGCGGCCGCCCGGCTCCCGCTCCGTCCCCGGCAGCGTCGCCGGCTCCTTCCCCGCCACGAGCTCCGCCGCTCGTCAGCTCGGCCGCCGGCCCTGAGCCGCCACTGCGGGGACAGCTGGGCAAGCAGCAGCGCCCGGAGCAGTCGGTGTCCCCGGCAGAATGGCGACAGCGCGGTGCCGCCCGCACGGGCGGAGAAGCCTCCCCTGGAGCAGCTCTGCCGGGAGGGCCCGCTGCTGGGCAGCGGCGGCTGCGGCAGCGTTTACTCCGGGACCCGGCTCGCCGACGGCGCCCCGGGAAGAGACGGGGCCGGGTCGGAGGGGGGTGAGCTCAGCGCGCCGCTCGCCTTGGCTCGCAGGTGGCCATCAAGCGAGTGTCCCGGGATCGCATCTCGGAGTGGGCGCGGCGCAGCCCCGGCCCCGCTGACGGCATCTCGGTCCCCCCGCAGCACAAGGGCGCCCTTGTGCCCCTGGAGCTGGCGCTGCTGTGGACGGTGTCGTGCCCTGGCTTCCGCGGCGTCATGCGGCTCCTGGACTGGTTCGAGCTGCCCGACAGCTTCGCGCCGCTCATGGAGCGTCCGGAGCGCTGTCAGGAGCTCTGGTACTTCCCGGACGAGCGGGAGCTCCTGACGGAGCCCGTGGCGCGGGGGCTGTTCCGCCAGGTGCTGGAGGCCGTGCGGCACTGCAGCAGCCGCGGCGTCCTGCACCGCGACATCAGGGCCGAGAACGTCCTCGTCGACCTGGCCACGGGCGAGGCGAAGCTCATCGACTTCGGGTGTGGCACGATCCTCCAGGACACATTCCACGATGTCAGGTGAGTCCAAAGCCGGGGCTCAAGCCGGGCAGCGAAGCTTCGCCCCTTTGCTGGCACAGGGGGAAGAGGGATGGAGGGAGGGGGAATCCTTCTTCGGCCGGCTGCAGCCAAGCTGCTTTTCGGCGGGGCAGGGGCTGGCTGTGTGGAACGGGAGCTGGCAAGGAGGGAGGGAACTGCATAGGACTGATGGGCTGTGCCCGTGTCCCGTAGGAACGCCGGAGTACAGCCCACGAGTTCATCCTCTTCGGCTGCTACTGTGGCCAGCCAGCCACCATGTGATCCCTGGGCATCCTGCTGTATGACGTGGTCTGCAGGCACCTTCCTTTCCACAGTGATGACGGCATCATTTGGGGCCAGCCCTTCTTCCCAGCCCGGGTGTCTCAAGGTGAGGATGTGCCTTCTCACAAACGGTGGCTCTTTTCTACGGGAAACAAAATTCAGCCCCCTAGTGTTTCAAGGCTGGGTCAGAGGAGGTGTCTGGAGCTCCAGGAGCACCCAGAGTCCTAGTTACTGGACTATGATGTCAATGTTGGCAATATTTAGAGGCTTCCTATATGAACGTACTCACAGAAGCTTTGCCTCCCATCCAGAGGAGCTCTCCTTCCTCTGAGCCCCATGTGCAACAGAGCAGAAGAATGGGAAAAATGGCAATGGTTATGGTGATGACAGAAGAAAAAAACAGGAGTTGAGTTTAGAGGGAAAAGGCCATAAGGTAAGGAGACCAAGCTAAATCCTGTGTGGTAGATTTTCAGTTTTTGTGCTGTAGGCAGAGCTCTGAGAACTTTTCCTGTGGTATGGGGCCAGGGAAGCACCTGAGCCCAGGAAGAGCTCAGCTGGACACTGAGCCTCAGGCTGTGTCCAGAGAGAAATGGTGAGAGATGGCCATGGGGAGAGCAACCCAGAGCCCAGGCACACGATTGCCTTTGCAGCAGGGCCAGGATTTGCTGTGGGGTGCAGGAGGAGGCAGATGAACAGAAGCTTTGGTAGACACAATGTCCAATGAAAGGCTTAGGTACTTGATTGCAGCCTTGCAGAGAAAAGGGACCAATGTATCCCTGACAGGAACTGACCCTTTCAGTGAAGTTTGAACAGGCCCTGATTTGGCTCTTTAACTGGGCCACAAATGATGGGATACCAAGGATGGGTGTGCATCTACCCCCAGTGCCTCTAGCCCCCTTCCTGGCCATGGCATGGGGGCCCTGGAGCAACTTGGGCAGGCAGAGAGCTTGCAGAGAGCAGCAGGGCAGGGAGCTCTGCTGAACTTCCTAAATGCCAGTGAGGCTGAGATGATGGATGTGTGGGAGCTGGAGAGCAGCAAGCATCGCTAGAGCTCAGCAGCATCTGGGCTCAAAGGCTGCTGGGGGACTGTAGGAGGGAAGGGCAGCAGCAGAAGGAATGAGGGGCTGGAGAAAAGCAGGTTTTGACATCCTGCAGAATGGCTTTGTGGGGCCATGGCTGGAGATCAGCACTGGCTGTGAGGCACCTTAGGGGCAGGGAGAGAGCAGTGATCTAAACCCACTGCCATGCCATCCAAAAGGCCAGAGGAGGCAGTGGCACCCCAGAACATCTTGATGTCAATGTCAGCTGGGAATGCAGCCACACTTGCAGAGGAGTGAGCATGAGCTGAGCACAGAATGCATCTAGGTAGAAAAATTTTGGCTACACAGGACCTTTTCGATCCTTTGTCCCCCAGACATATCAATGGTGTCCCCGTTGTAATGCCAAGTAACAAAGAGCGGCACAAATAACAAAAAGAAAACATGGCAATAGAGGAAGAGGAGAGGCCCAGTGAGGAAAGGATGTGATGAGACACTGGCACATCGAGTGAGCTACACTCCCATAACTCCTAGGCAAGCAGGTCCTGGTCTCACATTCTGCTTTGGTTTATTTAAATTTTATTTATTTTTATAATTTGTTGAAGTCATCAAAATAAAATATATACAATTAAAATATGTCATCAAAATTTAAAGATATAATCAAAACACTTATTCAAAACTACATCTAAATATCAGAACATATGTACAATTGTAACTATGAAGCCTAAAACATAAATCCTATTCTTGAAACAGTCTTTGGACAGTCATCAACTTCTTCCTGATCTTCGAGGAAAGACAGTTCTTCTAGACTGGAGGCAAGGACTTCGTTGATAAAGGAACTTCAGAAACTACCAGACAAAACTTCTAGGTAAAACAGTATCCAGTCAGGCCTGCAAAGTGGAGACACAGAATGTATAACAGAGGCTGCAATGCAAACCTAAAGTATCTGAAGCTCCATATTTCATGGGACAGATTTCCTGGAAGCTTCTAAATGGCTGCACAGGGAAACATGCTACTGCTGGCAGAAACTTTAGGCATGCTGGGGGAAAACCCTGCTCTACTTCCCCATAGCTCCCACTGGAACAGCCTGGCCTCTGCGCTGCCCTGGGACAGCAGGGAGCCCAGAGCCCTGTGCTCTCCAGGAATGGCTCAGCTGCACATGCACAACCCTGCTCCTCTCCCTGCCCCACAGCTCAGCAGCCCTACAGCTCCAGGGGCACTGGCAGCAGCACAGCTCCTTGCAGGGGGCACATGCAGGGCACAACTGTTCCCTGGCAATGAGCACAGCCTCTCTGGGCTGCCACAGGACCCTTCTTCCCAACAGAGAGCAGCCCAGCTCCCCCCTTACCACTTTGTGAGGCTGATCCATGCTCAAGGGGCCCCTGGGCCAAGGCCCCCTGAGCCAGCCGGGAGCCCAGACCTCCATTCCCAAGGCCGGGCATGTCTCTATTCCAAGCCAAACAGGTCTGTGAGTTGCCTTGGGAACTGAGGCATCCCAGGTCCTGTCTTACACTGAGAGCTCTTTTCCTTCTTTCTCTGGGCTTTTGTTGTAGATTCAGAAGAAGCTGTCGACCAGGTACAAGAGAAGAAGTGAGTTAATTGAACTCATGCCATTATAGTCAGCCCTTCTAATGATTCAGGAATTCAAAGTATGTTTCAGTTACTGAAAAGATTGCTTGGTTTTTTATTTTTCATTAAACTAGCATCAGTTTAATTTCTTGGAACAATATGGAGCTGGCAAGCCAAGAGAGAAGGGTTCTACTACTTCATGTGGTGCCCCTTGCTGCCTCACTACTACAGGATCCCTTTCCTTCCAAACAGGAAAGGTTTTCTCCTTCAAAAGAAGGAGAAAAGGAGTGGAAACATTTCTCGTTTCTTGCTAAATGCCTTCCTTTTCTCTACTAATTCTGACATTAAAAAGGCTACAGGGAGATAAAAGGCATGTGCAGGATGGAGAGCAATGTTTTCTTTTCAGCACAGCATTTCCAGGATCCCAAGGTACCACTCCAGCTCCTGCCACTCAGCACTTCACACTGGAGGAATTTTCACTGCAAAACCAGAGCACACTCCCAGGGACTGGGATCTTGGAGAGCCCACTGAGCCCATCAAGGAATTGAAATTATTTAAATATATTTTTTAAAGAATGGGTTTTACCCAAGCTTTCCAAATGTCATCTCAGAGTCATGACTAGAAAGGTCATTTTAGGACAGACATGCCCTGTACCTACCTGCAGTTTCAGACTTCTTCTCTTGTCTTCTGCTGCTGGGTCTTGGCCTGTAGAAAATGGAGGAGAAAAGAACATATGAGGAGGTGAAAAGAGAAGGGAGGGAATGGTTTTACCATGAAAGAAGGCAAGCCTACTTAGCATGGTCACTTCTATGAAGGAGCAAATGTGACACATAGACCCCAACAGGATGAAAAGCTGATTAATTTTCCTTATGCTTTCAGTTGCTGCAGTCACACAGAGCTGGCCAAGCTCTGGCTGAAATAATAGCCAAGTCCAGTAGGGAACCCATCCTGAGGTGCTTTCAAGCCCTGCCTCCGCTTCCCCACCACCCCCTCTGCTCTTGGGGCATTGCAGTTGGGTTTGACATTGTGCTGGATCATCACAGATGGGCAAAATCGCAAAGGCCCAGAGGTTTGCCTAAATACATGGGACAGCTGAGTGTGCAAAATGACCACAGGAGATGGGAAGAGTGAGGTGAACAGCACACTGGAGCAGCAGACACCTTGGCTTACCTCATCTCCCAGGACTCCTGGAGATCCATGTGGGGAGAGGTGCACAGAGACCCTGCAGCACTGTCATCGGGAAGACTTCCTGCCTTGCATATTGGGGGGATCAAAGGAAGTCCCAGTGACCCCTTCTTCATTTCCCCACCAGTGGAACACGGCAAGGAGGTCTGGAAAAGTAGAACACAGTGCTCAGATCAAGCATCCAGCCTTGCCCCCGTTAATGCTTCCACACATTTCGATATGCCCTCAACTGGGACCTGGCAGGAATAAACAAGTCAAACTGATGGAGCAGATTGGCACAGGATGGGGAATGCAAAGGGAACTGGTGAGGGACAGACCATGTCCCACATTTGACACCTCTCCCCTCATGCTCATTCCTCTGCAAGTGTGGCTGCATTCCCAGCTGGTATCCCCATGTTTGACCTCAAGATGTTCTGGGGTGCCACTGCTTCCTCTGGCCTTTTGGATGGCATGGCAGTGGGTTTAGATCACTGCTCTCTCCCTGTCCCTAAGGTGCCTCACAGCCAGTGCTGATCTCCAGACATGGCCCCACAAAGCCATTCTGCAGGATGTCAAAACCTGCTTTTCTCCAGTCCCTCATTCCTTCTGCTGCTGCCCTTCCCTCCTACACTTCCCCAGCAGCCTTTGAGCCCAGATGCTGCTGAGCTCTTTGCCATGCTTGCTGCTCTCCAGCTCCCACACATCCATCATCTCAGCCTCACTGGCATTTAGGAAGTTCAGCAGAGCTCCCTGCCCTGCTGCTCTCTGCAAGCTCTCTGCCTGCCCAGGTTGCTCCAGGGCCCCCATGCCATGGCCAGGAAGAATGGGGCTGGAGGCACTGGGGGCAGATGCACACCCATCCTTAGTATCCCATCATTTCTGGGATATGATGCTAAGGAGCCAGATCAGGACCTGTTAAAAGTTCCGTGAAAGGGACAGTTCCTGTCAGGGATACATTGGGCCCTTTCTCTGCAAGGCTGAAATCAAGTACCCAAACCTTTGATTGGACATTCTGCCTAACAAAGCTGTTGTTCATCTGCCTCCTCCTGCACTCCACGGCAAACTCAAAACAACTGCAGGTCCTGGCCCTGCTCCAAAGGCAATCGTGTGCCTGGGCTCTGGGCTGCTTTCCCATGGCCACCTGCCATCCCTTCCCTCTGGACAAAGTTATGCCACAGAACACAGCTACCCAGAAGCTGATGGAGTCTGGAAATAGCATCCCAGACAACTGTGCAGAGGTAATGGCTGTTCAAATTACAAGTTGAGACAACCTGACGAGGCTGGTTCCAGCAAACATGTTTTTCCATCCAAAGCAGACACAGCTGACAGAAAAAGCCACCAAGACATAGAGGTGCTTCACAGATACACATAAGTTACTAAATGGAGAAGGGTTGCTTTTCCAGATTGGACAACTTTAGCTGCTCTGACTGCTTGTTGCTGTTTTCTCAGCCAGAAAAGGCAGAGGAGGAGTCACAACACAGCCAAGGAACAATTCAAAGACCTCCCCTTATTGAATATTGATACATGCAGAGGACATGAAGTCTGCACTACAACACGCCTTGCAAAGACAGCCTGAAGCACAGTGTCCAGCTGAGTTTTCCTTGGCTCAGCTGCTTCCCTGGCCTCACAGCATAGGAAAAGTTCTCCAAGCTCTGCCTACAGCACATAAAGTGAAAATCTACCGTACAGGACTTAGCTTGGTCTCCTTACCTTACATCCTTTTCCCTCTGAAGTCTGCTCCTGACTGCTTCTTCCGATATCTTTCTATAGCCAGCACTAGTTTTCCCTTTTTCTTTCTCTCCATCATACATCGTGCTTGGCTTGATGGGAGAAGAGCTCTCACAGATGGGAGGCAACAGTTTGGAGGGAAGCATTCAAGAGGATGTGTCTGGGGAAGATTCTTCGTCATAGTGGAGACAGTCAGGCCTGCGAAGTGGAGACACAAAATGTAACAGAGTCCACAAAGTAAATCTACCAGAGCTAGCACAGGAACAGCCTGGCCTCTGCGCTGCCCTGGGACAGCAGGGAGCCCAGAGCCCTGTGCTCTCCAGGAATGGCCCAGCTGCACAGGCACAACCCTGCTCCTCTCCCTGCCCCACAGCTCAGCAGCCCTACAGCTCCAGGGGCACTGGCAGCAGCACAGCTCCTTGCAGGGGGCACATGCAGGGCACAACTGTTCCCTGCCATTGAGCACAGTCTCTCTGGGCTGCCACAAGATCCTTCTTCCCAACAGAGAGTGGCCCAGCTCCCCCCTTACCTCTTTGTGAGGCTGATCCATGCTCAAGGGGCCCCTGGGCCAAGGCCCCCTGAGCCAGCCGGGAGCCCAGACCTCCATTCCCAAGGCCAGGCATGTCTCTATTCCAAGCCAAACAGGTCTGTGAGTTGCCTTGGGAACTGAGGCATCCCAGGTCCTGTCTTACACTGAGAGCTCTTTTCCTTCTTTCTCTGGGCTTTTGTTGTAGATTCAGAAGAAGCTGTCGACCAGGCACAAGAGAAGAAGTGAGTTAATTGAACTCATGCCATTATAGTCAGCCCTTCTAATGATTCAGGAATTCAAAGTATGTTTCAGTTACCGAAAAGATTGCTTGGTTTTTATTTTTCATTTAATTAGCATCAGTTTAATTTCTTGGAACAATATGGAGCTGGCAAGCCAAGAGAGAAGGGTTCTACTACTTCATGTGGTGCCCCTTGCTGCCTCACTACTACAGGATCCCTTTCCTTCCAAACAGGAAAGGTTTTCTCCTTCAAAAGAAGGAGAAAAGGAGTGGAAACATTTCTCGTTTCTTGCTAAATGCCTTCCTTTTCTCTACTAATTCTGACATTAAAAAGGCTACAGGGAGATAAAAGGCATGTGCAGGATGGAGAGCAATGTTTTCTTTTCAGCACAGCATTTCCAGGATCCCAAGGTACCACTCCAGCTCCTGCCACTCAGCACTTCACACTGGAGGAATTTTCACTGCAAAACCAGAGCACACTCCCAGGGACTGGGATCTTGGAGAGCCCACTGAGCCCATCAAGGAATTGAAATTAATTTAAATATATTTTTTAAAGAATGGGTTTTACCCAAGCTTTCCAAATGTCATCTCAGAGTCATGACTAGAAAGGTCATTTTAGGACAGACATGCCCTGTACCTACCTGCAGTTTCAGACTTCTTCTCTTGTCTTCTGCTGCTGGGTCTTGGCCTGTAGAAAATGGAGGAGAAAAGAACATATGAGGAGGTGAAAAGAAAAGGGAGGGAATGGTTTTACCATGAAAGAAGGCAACCAAACTTAGCATGGTCACTTCTATGAAGGAGCAAATGTGACACATAAACCCCAACAGGATGAAAAGCTGATTAATTTTCCTTATGCTTTCAGTTGCTGCAGTCACACAGAGCTGGCCAAGCTCTGGCTGAAATAATAGCCAAGTCCAGTAGGGAACCCATCCTGAGGTGCTTTCAAGCCCTGCCTCCGCTTCCCCACCACCCCCTCTGCTCTTGGGGCATTGCAGTTGGGTTTGACATTGTGCTGGATCATCACAGATGGGCAAAATCGCAAAGGCCCAGAGGTTTGCCTAAATACATGGGACAGCTGAGTGTGCAAAATGACCACAGGAGATGGGAAGAGTGAGGTGAACAGCACACTGGAGCAGCAGACACCTTGGCTTACCTCATCTCCCAGGACTCCTGGAGATCCATGTGGGGAGAGGTGCACAGAGACCCTGCAGCACTGTCATCGGGAAGACTTCCTGCCTTGCATATTGGGGGGATCAAAGGAAGTCCCAGTGACCCCTTCTTCATTTCCCCACCAGTGGAACACGGCAAGGAGGTCTGGAAAAGTAGAACACAGTGCTCAGATCAAGCATCCAGCCTTGCCCCCGTTAATGCTTCCACACATTTAGATATGCCCTCAGCTGGGACCTGGCAGGAATAATCAAGTCAAACTGATGGAGCAGATTGGCACAGGATGGGGAATGCAAAGGGAACTGGTGAGGGACTGACCATGTCCCACATTTGACACCTCTCCCCTCATGCTCATTCCTCTGCAAGTGTGGCTGCATTCCCAGCTGGTATCCCCATGTTTGACCTCAAGATGTTCTGGGGTGCCACTGCCTCCACTGGCCTTTTGGATGGCATGGCAGTGGGTTTAGATCACTGCTCTCTCCCTGTCCCTAAGGTGCCTCACAGCCAGTGCTGATCTCCAGCCATGGCCCCACAAAGCCATTCTGCAGGATGTCAAAACCTGCTTTTCTCCAGTCCCTCATTCCTTCTGCTGCTGCCCTTCCCTCCTACAGTCCCCCAGCAGCCTTTGAGCCCAGATGCTGCAGAGCTCTCGCCATGCTCGCTGCTCTCCAGCTCCCACACATCCATCATCTCAGCCTCACTGGCATTTAGGAAGTTCAGCAGAACTCCCTGCCCTGCTGCTCTCTGCAAGCTCTCTGCCTGCCCAGGTTGCTCCAGGGCCCCCATGCTGTGGCCAGGAAGAATGGGGCAGGAGGCACTGGGGGCAGATGCACACCCATCCTTAGTATCCCATCATTTCTGGGATATGATGCTAAGGAGCCAAATCAGGGCCTGTTCAAACTTCACTGAAAGGGTCAGTTCCTGTCAGGGATACACTGGGCCCTTTCTCTGCAAGGCTGAAATCAAGTACCCAAACCTTTGATTGGACATTCTGCCTAACAAAGCTGTTGTTCATCTGCCTCCTCCTGCACTCCACGGCAAACTCAAAACAACTGCAGGTCCTGGCCCTGCTCCAAAGGCAATCGTGTGCCTGGGCTCTGGGCTGCTCCCCCCATGGCCACCTGCCATCCCTTCCCTCTGGACAAAGTTATGCCACAGAACACAGCTGCCCAGAAGCTGATGGAGTCTGGAAATAGCATCCCAGACAACTGTGCAGAGGTAATGGCTGTACAACTCACAAGCTGAAACAACCTGACTAGGCAGATTCCAAGAAACACCTTTTTCCATCCAAAGAAGACACAGCTGATAGAAAATATCACCAAGACAGAGATGCTTCATAGCTACGTGTAGGTTACTAAATGGAGAAGGATTGCTTTTCCAGATTGGACAACTCTGACTGCTTGTTGCTGTTTTCTCAGCCATAAGACAGATGAGGAACCACGACAGAGCCCAGAAACCATTCAAGGACCTCTCCTGTTATTGACACATGCTGAGGACATGAAGTCTGCACTTCACACCCCTTGCAAAGACAGCCTGAAGCACAGTGTCCAGCTGAGTTTTCCTTGGCTCAGCTGCTTCCCTGGCCTCACAGCACAGGAAAAGTTCTCCAAGCTCTCCCTACAAGCACATAAAGTAAAAATCTACCGTACAGGACTTAGCTTGGTCTCCTTACCTTACATCCTTTTCCCTCTGAAGTCTGCTCCTGACTGCTTCTTCCGATATCTTTCCATAGCCAGCACTAGTTTTCCCTTTCTCCTTCTCTCCATCATACATTGTGCTTGGCTTGATTGGAGAAGAGCTCTCTCGGATGGGAGGCAAGTGCTTGGAGGGAAGGATTGAAGCGGGATGTGTCTGGGGAAGATTCTGGGCAATAGTGGAGCCAGTCACGCCTGCAAAGTGGAGACACAAAATGTAACAGACTCCACAAAGTAAATCTAAAGCACATTAATCTCCGTATTTCATGGGACAGACTTCCTGGAAACTTCTAAACAGATGCACAGGGAAACATGCTCCTGCCAGCAGCACGTTGAAGCAGGCCAGGGGAAAACCCTGACCCACTTCCACAGAGCTACCACAGGAATAGCCTGGCCTCTGAGTTGCCTTGGGACTGCAGGGAGAGCCAAATCCAGACCTCTTCAAACTTCACTGAAAGGGTCAGTTTCTGTCAGGTATAAGGTCTCAGAGCTCTGCCAACAGCACACAAATGGAAAATTTACCTCACAGGACTTAAGCTTGGTCTCTTTACCTTAGTTCCTTTTCCCTCTGAAGTCAGCTGTTTGTGTCTAATCTTCTGATCCCAATCGGTGCCAGGTTTCGCCATCTCCTTCTCTCCATGGAACATCTTGCTTGCTTTGGGAGAAGTAGAGATCTTGGGGATGGGCAGCAACGGCTTGGAGGGAAGGAGCATTGAAGGACTTGCAGAGGAAACCTCTTGGCAAGAGGGAAGCCAGTCAGGCCTGCAAAGTGGAGACACAAAATGTATCAGAGCCTACAGTGCAAACCCAAAGCATCTGAAGCTCCATATTTCATGGGACAGATTCCTTGGAAACTTCTAAACAGCTGCACAGGGAAACATGCTCCTGCTGGCAGCATCTTGAAGCAGGCCAAGGGGAAAACCCTGCCCCACTTCCCCAGAGCTACCACAGGAACAGCCTGGCCACTGGGCTGCCCTGGGACAGCAGGGAGCCCAGAGCCCTGTGCTCTCTAGGAATGGCTCAGCTGCACATGCACAACCCTGCTCCTCTCCCTGCCCCACAGCACAGCAGCCCTACAGCTCCAGGGGCACTGGCAGCAGCACAGCTCCTTGCAGGGGGCACATGCAGGGCACAACTGTTCCCTGGCAATGAGCACAGCCTCTCTGGGCTGGCACAGGACCCTTCCTCCCAACTGAGAGCAGCCCAGCTCCCCACTTACCTCTGTGTGAGCCTGATCCATTCTTGGTCTTCAGGCCCCCCCATGCCATGACTAGGAAGGGCGATGGAGAGAGCGGGACAGATGCACACCCTTCCTTAGTATTTGGTCATTTTTGGCACAGCTAAAACTCCCATCCGGACGTGTCCATCTCAGACCTTTCTCAGATTTCTGGAGAACATTGTACCTTCACCAGCCCAAAAGGCTGGAGAGGTTTTCCTGCACGTGTGGGGGCTTGCTCTCAGCAGACTTGATCAGCTGGGTGCCCATCACCTCGCAGAGGGCACAGGCAAGCTTGGTGACCACAGCGCAGACGTTGGCGCTTCGGACAGGCAGCGCCTTGTTCTCCAGGCAGGACCAGAGCACGGGCAGGGCGTAGCGCTGGACCACTTCAGGGCTCCTGGCATAAACCCACTCCACAAGCACTGCCGGGAGAGAGACACAGCTCCTTACCCACCAGCCTCAATGCAAACAAGGATCTACCTCTGGTTTTGCTTCTTGGAATCCTCTCTGGCCAAGATCAATGAAATAGCACACAAAGCCCCATGACCCAGAAATGGGCAATGCAGCTGATCATCCTTGAAACAGAACCACCAACCCCTCAGGACTAATTTCTCCAAACAGAGCCTTGTACCTGTGGCAGACTTTGCACCTTTACTAAATTATTTCACATTTTGATTCTGCAAGAACAATGAATGAAACGTCAAATTGCCTTTTATTTCCATTAAGAAATTGTCTAAACCCACAGGGAAGGTTTGGAAATGCACCCTTCTAATAAAAGGGTGCATCTTATAAAATGCACCATTTCTAATAAAAGGGAGGATTCCATTTTTGTAACTTTGATGTCAAGGGCAAAAAATCTAATCTGGCTCTTCCCTTTGCTCCATGGCCCACAGCAAAGGGCAGTATTAGAACACACTTCAAAACTCCAGCCCACCAGAGATGGGTGCTGCTTGACAGCTGGATGAGAAACATCAGTGACGAGCTGGTGTCTTTGGCAGAATGCTTTTGTGGCTTCCAGCAAAGAGCTCTTTCAAACCTCAGGGTGTCTTAGAGAATTACCCAGACCCCACTGCCTTGCATTTGAGCATCTCCACATTTTAATGGCATTTCCCTTCCCAATGTTAATGGCATTTTTTCTTACAATGTGCACTGAAATAGGGGCATATAGAGAGAAAAAGGCTACACAGGGGACTGAAATTTAGCCAGAACATGAGTGTTTTCTCACATTGTCTCTGGAATCTACTCTCTGCTCATTTTCTGAACTGAACTATATCAAACACAGACAAAAATTTACTACCAACAAGCTCCTTGCATGGCAGATTTGGCTGAGAGATCAAAATCTGAAATGCTCAGGAGACCAGTCTTATTTTTTGATCAGGCAAAATGTTATGTAGTAGCCATTTACTGTTCGGTGGTAGAAGAGACTTCATTTTCTCTATGCTGTTAATCCACCAGCAGTCATCAACATTGAAAGAGCTCCTGGAAGTACCCAAAACCAATTCTGCTAAGCAGTAAAAGGGTTATGGTCCCCATCTTAAAATGGGACTTCATTTGAGTTTAAATGCAATTAAAGATATTGGTCACTATGGAACTTGAGAAGAGCCCCAGTGAGAGCTCAGCCCCGAGGCCGAGCTCTGCCGCCATCTCAGATGCTGCACAGCTCTGCAGCAGCCAGGGAAAGCCTGCCAAATACACCTGCCTTGGCTATTGGGCAGGAGGGACAAGCTCAGCACCTCCTGATGTGGAGAAGCTACTCTGCTGTCTGTTCACAGGCATTCCCTGTAAATACTCCCTCAGAGACCTCTTGGCTTAGAAAGGGAGGCCATACCTGTGATACGCTCCGTGACATCCAGCAGAGCTTCACCACTCAGCTGGCTCCATTGGTGGCTGAGCTCTTTCATCATTGATACTTCATCTACAAGTGAAACACATGTTTCTGCTCACTCTTCTGAGGGCATAGGAGAAAGGAGAGTTGGGAGGGAAAGGGCAGGGGCAACCCCATTTTATACAATAAGTCGATTTCTGATGATTTTTGAATTATTTTCTTCTTTCCTTCCAGCCTAATTGGCAGGGTTTAAAATTCCAGAGGAAAAGCTCTCCTTTCACATTTGTAAATCCAAAGTTGTCTGCTGTACCAGGAGCAATGTTATAACATTTCACATTAGAGATCTCAAGAGTTCAGTCACATGGAAGCAGTGAAAGGGTTTTGCATTCAGAGCAAAAAGGAAGAAGCCCGTACTTGGGACACAGAAAGGCACTGACTCAGGCAGTTCATGACTTCACAGAGCAGCTGAGGTGGAGAAAGTGGAAACTGCCCCTGAAGACCTGCCTCTTCAACACTCCATTTTTCAGGCGTATTCCCCCAGTGCGGCATTTTCAGAGCTGACATAAATCTGTGTGGCAAAGGAATTTACAGCAGCCCTTGCCTAGGCAGGTGTTTGCCATTGCCATCTTGTCCCATGCAAAACAACATGTGGAACAAGGCATCATTGACAGCTGGATTTAGACCTGTTTTTTCTAAAGAAATGAACTTGGTGAATCATCAATTCCCCTTTGAAAAAAAGAAGACAAAGAAGAAAGGTGGAAAATAGGCAGCTAATGTCTCTAATGTAGAGCCTTCCAGGTGGCTGCTCTGCAGAAGCTCTGAGGGGCCAGTGTTCCTTCATGCCAACAGCAAAGCTGTTCATTTGGGAAGTCAGATGGGGCCCAAGCAAACTCCAAAACCCCTTTGCCTCTGAATTGTAGCAAAGCTGTAGTCCAGGACTTGCTCTTCAGACCAGCAGCACAGAGCCCAGGGCTCCTGGGACTGTTGGGAAATGCTGCTGCACATTCCAGCCTGTTGGGGATGGTGCATAAGGACTGCACCTCCACAGCTTCTGGTGGGTGTCAGCTGGAGCGTTCCACAGACAGCAACAGCTCCCAAGGCACTCAGCCTTCTCTTGTGTGGGAGAGAGAGAGACACAGCTGAGGAGAGTCCATGCCAGGGCTCAGCCTTACCCAAATGAGCAATGGATTTGTTCAGCGCGTTCACAGCTGCGGCATGAATCCCGAGATCCTTTGAGTTTAGGTTCTTTGTTATTCCCTCCACCAAACGGACCATCACCGGGTTCAGGGCATCTTCCAGGAGTCCAATGATTTCTGCCAGCACCTCCAGCGCCTTCTGCTTCACTTTCTTGTGGCTGTCATTTATTCTCAGGAGAAAATAATCAAAAATCTGTGAAGAGAACAAACAACATGAAAGCTGGATTAAAATTACCTTGTCTGAAGAGGGGATGTAGAAATGAGCACTCAGCAATATAAAAGATGAAAGTGATCCTTTCTGTCAGGTCAGCCCTTGCTTGCACAATTTCACCGTTTTCCTGTGGGCCACTCACAGGAATGGTTGCACAACCTCATGCTGCTTGAAAGCTTTTAATCTGTTTTTAAGAGTTTTGGTTGGGGACAGAAAAGTTCCTATGGTATTTCTCTCCACCTAGAAATCATTAAATCGATTCCATTTATTAATTCAGAAGGCTACCTTTGCTTTTCAAGTATGGAAGCAGATATTTACAATGCCCATTTTTTTATACAGTTGCCTCAAGGCAGTTATGATTTTGGCTGGAGGAGATCTAAGTTTTATTTTGTCTGTCTGGAGAAGAGCAGGGCTCTGGTCAACTCTTCCAGGATCCAGACCATTTCTCTAACTAACAGGTAGACTTCTGAAATGTAATGTGCTCTACAGCTCTCATTAGAGCAGGTTCAGTCCCTTGACAGCCACACTATCAGGCACCATTTTCTGGAAAAAGGGAAAAAGCATCTACTGGGAGGAGAAAGGATAGATCTGTCCTTTGCTGTTTTCCTCCTTTTCCAAAGAGAAAAAAAAAGGCCCCCCAAGAAAGGTAGGCACTGTCTTTACCAAGAGGAATAGAGATGAGAATGGAAATGAGTAGCCAGAGTTGTGCCTGTGCAAGACAAGATGGAGTTACAGAAGTATCCTTTTAAAAATATTTCATTTAAACCAACCCATCCTGATACTTCTCTTCCCCATGCAAACCTATTTTCTGTCTAGAGAATAATTGCCATGCTTTCAATGGCTGGATTCCCTTCTCTTAACCCAGCTGGGAGTAGGAAACAGCAGCAGTTACACCAGCAGAAAATTCTACCGTCATCTGATGAACAGCAGCAATAGGCACCTGCCAGACAAATGCAGCTGGGCTGAAATAACTTGTCCTGAAGTCTGGCCCTGAATTAAATTTGTCTGGGTGAGAGGAACCAGCCTGTCCCAAATTGTCAGGATGTAGTGCCAAGACACACTGAATTAACTTTATTTCTACAGGCTTGGGAAAGAAGCTAAATGAAAGGAAAAATAAAGATACCCTACGTACTTGGACAATGTTACTGGAGATCAGCTGGGGGCTGGTTTTGCACAGATCTAGGAGGAGTGCCACTCCTTCCATCCGTGCCTGAAACCCCTTGGCTTCCAGGAGATGGTAAAGCTTCTGGAGTGACTCCCTTCCTTCCACAGTTTCAGGTAATGTGACCTGGGCTTTAGGACGGTGGAGGAGGCGTCCACCAGGGGCAGACTTCGCCCTGGAAAACAAAACCAAATTAGAACCTGTTGGTGGTAATATACCTTCAGTTAATTGTGAGCAAAACATCTTGAGGAGTTTTCCTAATGATGTGATTTCAAGCTAGAAGCTCTGAAGGACAACATGGACCTCATGACAGTCATTATGGGAGACAATCTGCAAGTGACATTCTCACCACTGCTCACTCAGGAAAACCAAGGATGAGATGCATCTCATTTATCTTCAGATGGCTTCCAAGGCACTCATTGCTTTGTAGGGCGACACTACTTCCAAGTTTTAATGCCCACTCATATGGGACGTGTGTGTCTTATAATAAGGAAACTCATCACTCTGAAGAAGTGTCTCTACACCAGGCATGATAATCTGGAAAAGTAGCTCAGATGCATCTGAACAGATGAACAGGGGCATAGCTGAAGGATCCAGAAAATCAGGAACAGAGATAGAAACAAAAGCCAGACATGCCAGAACTATGCTCACATTTCATTTGCTCCCCTAGAGACTAGATGCACAGCCTAACAAATCCACTGGGAATAATCCTCTTGATCAACCTGTCTCTTCCATGAGCATGGGAAGATGCTAGCCATGCTACTGAGGCATGTAGTCACTTTCCTGCCACCACTGACCATGACAGAGCTAAATAAATTCCCTCTGTTATCAGAGGAGAACAGGTACAAGTAGCTCTGCCACTGGCATGAAGAGACAGCAAGGACCAAATTCCTGTCTTAAATGCTGATTGCAGCACAGGGGGAAATAAACCAAACATGCTGTCCAACAAACAGAGTTTGCTGTCCAAACTCAATGAAGGACAGGGATACCAAGACAAAAGTCCACATTGAGACACCTGTTGACTAAAATGGCTCAGGAATTGACTTGCTCCTTACTACTCAAACTTGGTACTGTTTGAGGGTAAGAAAACCATGAATCAGCCAGGCCAAACCACATGGATGGGAACTGCTTGTTTGGGGAATGGCATCTTGCTTCTAAACTGGGACTTCTCATTAAAACACCCATCTAAAAAGGACTCTACTTGGATGAAAAAAAAACCCTGGTTGGATTGACTTGTCCCAAGTCAGGCAGCAGAGACTTGGCCTTCTCCTAGCCTCCACTACACACTGCCCTTGCCATTGCACTGGATCATCTGAGCTACAACCAGTGGGGTGTCTTTTTGTCTTTCCAATTTTTGTGGAAAGCCCTGCAGAGAAGTTGTGTTCAACACAATGCAGAAGTTGACATTTTTTATCCTAGAGCATTTGTAGGGAAAGGAAACAATCTCTGCCACTGGTCATCTCCACCGGAAAGATTAGCCTTGTCATGTGCTTGGTCGCATCTGACAAAAGTGCTCAATACCTTTTGCTAGGAGGCAATGTGGCCTGGGGCTCCTTCAAGTCATCATTCCTCTTCTCCACTGGCTCCTTGACAGATGGGCATTCACTCTTCTGGTTTTCCATCCCCTGCAAAGACATAGAGAAACCTCATGAATCTTTAGAAAATAAAATAGGAAATTCCCTGTTTAAAACACAACTTAGAAACAGGATCACTGCTACCAAGGCTTAGGGAAACATTTCCTAACTTACAGAAATAAACAGACCAGAAATTCAGTGATGCCAACTCTGGTTTCAATAGCCCAAGGCAGGTTATGGGTGCTACCACACTGAGCAGCAGTCTAAATTCCCAAATTCATTAGTCGTGAGCAAAATGGGGAATAATGCAAAATGATAGGCACTGAGTGGTCTTAAAGGAAGCAGCAGAAAAAACTAGACTCTTTGGAGGTTGGCCCATTGTGTTGGAAGTTGATTTGGTTCAACGCTTACTCTCCCTGCTCCTGCACAAAGGCACACTCCCTTCTGTAATGTAGATAAAAAGAATAAAATCCCCCCCAAACAAACAGATTATTTTCACTGGATGCTGCTGAATTCACCAAGCTTCTTCCAGCTCCACAGGGCTTGACAGCAGGACAGTATTCCCAAAAGAGAGACAGCAATTGTAGTAACTAGGATTGACTTGGACATCTTTTGTATATTTGGAAATTTTCTTGGCACTGCTACTTCCAGTCTCTTTTGCAAAGACTGTTATGTTCAGAAGCACTATTCTTACTTAATTGATATGAATTAAGAAATAGGGGGCAGAGTAGGGAGAGTGTGGTGGGGGCTTACACGTGAGTGTAAACCCATTTTCTCCTCTTTCCCTTTCCTCTTTGTGACCAATATTCAAAGTATTCAAAACCCCAATTTTTCCCTAATAATAGCAGTTCCTCTGTGATCTGCAGATGAACAGGCTGAGGATTAACAGTTCATTCCCAAAAGCAAAATGATTCAGCAGAATAGGAATGAGATAAAGACACGTTGGGTATGTTTGATCTCATATTAGCAGTGGCAAATACTTGCACAAAGGAGTTATTTCTCCTGCCAAGCACTTACTTTCTTCTTAATTCTTGTCAGAATATCTTCCAGGTCATGTGGAGAAAGAGATTGTTCCAAAAGCTTTTTAAATTTTTGATTATTCAGCAACATCTTCACCATCTCCTGTCCATAATGCCTAAGGAAGGAAGGAAGGAAGGAAACAAAGAAAAGTGAACAAAGGAGGAGTGTTAACAGAAGAGGCTGATGCCTTAAACTCATCAGGTGCAATGCTTGCATGAGAAGGCACTACCTACTCAGCAAAGAGGGAGATTTACCTCACTTGACACTGCACAGTGCTGTAGCTGAACACAAGAGGTAAGAGGAGAGTGTGGGGCAAGAGAAAAATACCATTTCTCTCTGAAACTGGGGGTGTGCTTCTGTGGGATCAAAGGATCCCAGAGAACAAGCGAAACACATCTGCTTTGTTGTCAGAGCCTGTTAGCAGTGTCCTGCTGCCATTGCACAGTAATTGACCTTTCTTTAACTGGCAGGGAAGCCAGGACAAAACACCTCATCCTTGCTTTCGATTATTCTATACTACATGTATGCACATGGGCAGCTAGTTGCTCTGGTGTTCTTGGCAGCTATTAATGGGAATTTCATCATCAAAGTAAGGTGATTTTAGTGGTTTGGGATGATTTTGCCACTAGGAAACCACAGTTTTCTTCAAGAAGAAATTTGGAGGTCACTGAGCCACAGATAACAGCATTCTAGAAATCTGCAGAAGAGGTTTAGAAAGACTGAAAACCTTACCTAATGACCTCTGAAATACTTCTAGGGAAGTCTTAAGTTAATGTGAAATAGATGTTTGGGATCCTTTAGTGATGAACATTAGCCAACACTTTGGCTTTCTCTTGTGCACCTACCTAAGGCCAATCAAAACTTTTGGACTGGCTAATCTGAGCACTCTTTTGATCTCAGTAAAGAATTCTTCAAGTCACAGCAAGTTGGCAATGCTCCTTCTTGCTGGCCAACCTCAGGTTACCCAGTACAGTCATTTCCCCAGGCAACCCAGAGCAGTGGTCACAGCACCAAGCCTGACAGAGCTCAAGAAGTGTTTGGACAATGCTCTCAGGCACATGGAGTGACTCTTGGGCTGTCCTGCACGTGGCCAGGACTGGACTGGATGACCCGCATGGGTCCCTTCCAACTCAGCATATTTCATGATTTGGTGACCCTTATCCACACAGAGAGGTCCCTTATTATTTCCTTTAGTTTCCACTCTTTTGTGGTTTTGCCTTTATAGCCAAACACAAAACGGTTCTCCTGGTTTTGGAGGTGAAATGAAGATCATTACCTGGTGTCCTTGTGACAGTCCTGAGCCAGTGTCCCTGCCACCTGTGCCAGCCTCTCAGCCCTGGGGGTGCCCGCGAGCTTGGTGACTCCCATCTTCTCCACCAAGGACAGGAGGAGTTCGGCCGCACACTTCCGCGCCTGGGTGTAGCGGCTCCTGGGAAGGAGAGAGCAAACCCTGGGGCACAGGGACAAGGAGCAGCAGCAGCACAGGCCTTGGCCAGAGCGTGCTCCCTGGCCTTGCTGGGGGAAGGAGCCTGGGTTCTCCCTGCAGCTTCAGACACCTGCAGAAGATTCTGTCCTCAGATAAATACTAAGTTAGCATTGTACAGAAGGACTGCCTGCATGGAATAGGGAGGAATTCAATCTCCCTGCACTATCTGATACTCCATTTCTTTCCCAAAATTTACTCGGAGAAAGATTAAAGCAATAGACTGTGGTATTCACATGCTTTCTGAACAGAGAGAAGCTGTGAAACAAGCAGAGAAGAAGGAAAACACAATTCTTATCTCATTTGCTGTGCCTGTGTTGTGCTGAAGTAGAATGCAATATAGAGATTGTTTACTCAAAGTGAAGATGTTTTGTTCTCTTGGCCTATCAAGGCCAAGAAGTGTGTGTGTGTAAGACTGTCACGACACAGTCACGAGAGAAAGAGATGAGTGCAGTTCTCTGCAGTCATGAGCAAGAGTCAGATGCATCATTCTCTCTCCCCTTCATCAGAGCCATCGTTGATTTACAATAATAGATCACATATTAATTATTTAGAAATTAAGGACAGTTCATGCTGACCCATCAGAGGGCACCCAGTACACAGAGCTGCAGCACGATGAGGCTCTTTCCACCCATTCATCCCCAAATCTGCAGACCTCTGGGAAAAAACAAATGCCAGGAAAACGCTGTGAGGCGTGAAGTTGTGGAATATCCAGCAGTGCAGCCTGTTTCTTTTGTAAAGCTTGGCAAGGGATACATCTGAGTGTTTTACCCTATTGCAAAGCTGAGGAAAGGGTGCCAGTCAGTTTAGCCAGGTTGTCCTGTTCTAGAGACTGTCTCTTGGGGACTATCAGGCCCAGCACCAACACTTAGGGCAACATTTGCTTCAGCTGTCCTATGGCACTCGGCCTGTGAAGGTGCCTGGAAAGTGATTCATCATCTCAAGGCTAACATGAAACATCATTTGGAATAGAAAGTAGAGCTCTAAGGCCAGGACACTCATACAAGTTTCCTTTGGCAGGAGCTGCACCTGCTGTGCAGGCTGTGCCACACCCAGCACATTCTCCCCCATGTGCTCCACACTCCAGCAAGGACCCTCCTTATTTCTCAGGTTAATGGCATCATGAAGATATGTGGTTTTCCCCAGGGCCTCTGTGGTTAGCATTGCAAAATATGCAACAGCACTCACAGCTGCAATTGTAACTGTCCCTCTTTCCCCAAAAGCACAAGGATCTATCCTTAGCCTTTGCAAGCACTTTCAATTCCCCACTGTTCACCACATCAAGGAAACTCTGACAGACTGGGAGAACTCCAGGAAGCAGCAGGAAGCTGAGTCAGAGGAGCTTTAGTTTGGATATCAGGAAAAAGTTTTTCACCCAGAGGGTGCTTGGGCCCTGCAACAGGCTCCCCAGGGCAGTGGTCACAGCACCAAGCCTGACAGAGTTGAAGAAGCATTTGGACAACAATCTCAGGCACATGGTGTGTGACCCTTGGGCTGTTCTGTGCAAGGCCAGGAGCTGGATTCGATGGTCCTTACGGGCCCCATCCAACTCCCCATATTCTACAGTTCTGTGATTCTGTGACCTAATGGGATGCAGGAGGGCAGAAACAGGTGACAAGAGGAAAGAAATGAGGTTGATCAGAGAATCGAGTCACTGAATCCACAGAAGATGCAGGATACAGGACCCTTCCCTCCCAGCATTCCCATTCTCTCTCTCATCCCTTCCCTCACCCACACACTGGAAGGTGAAGAACATCACTAAAAGAAGAAGAAGAACTTACTTGACTCCCTTGTCCATGAGAACAGTCATTGCTCGTGCAGGCGTCATGTTCTCTACCATCATCCCCAGGCTCTGACAGGCTGCCTTCTGAATAAACTCTGGGGAGTTCTGCACCATGTGAAGAAGGACTGCAGCAACCTCATCTGCCTCGGAGTCCATGTCCTTCTTCAAGATGGCAAAGAGCTCTCCCAGAGTGACAACTGCAGAACAGGACACCTTTGACCGGAGGTTGGTCACCTGGGGAAGTCATGAGGGGAAACATAAGAATCACATTGAAAAGAAAACCAGTTTCCTTAGACAAAACTCCCAGGAAATCACAGCATGTCCCGCTGTGTATAGAGGAACATAAAAGCACAGGAAGAGCAGAAGAGCCCAAGCACAGAAAGGCACTTACTCTGGCATCAATTTCTGGCCTCACACCTGCTTACTGCAGGTATAAAAAAATATGTTTTACTAAAGTGTTCTACTTAACCCTTCTATAATGTCAATTGCTTTGATTTTAGGCCCTTTGATTTGAAAAACAAAGAAGCAAAATAAAGTAAGGGATGCTTTCAAACCATAAAGGCACAAGTCATAAAGATAAAACAGTCAGGTGCTCCTGTTCAAAAAAGCAACACCTGTATTTGAAGCACTCAGAAAACACAGGCTCAGATCTACAGACTAATTTTCAGTGTTCAATTACAGCTTGGGCAGAGATTAGGACTCTGGCATATAATGTCATTAGTGTCTCAGTTTCTGCCTTGCATTATAATGGCACCACACTCAAAGACAAGTGCCAGACACCTGACCTGCCAGTAAATACAGCTGCACATACACACAGATCCTACAGATAGCTGACAGACATGAGAAACAGAAGGTCTAAAACCAGAAATGAAGGCAGTGCCTGAGCACACATGGAGATGAACAAGCACATATCTACTCTATAAGCTGTGTATGAAGTATGGGGGACAATTCAGAGCAATGTTCTCACCTCGCTGGTAACTGCCAAGCAAATCTCACGAAGTCTGGAAAGCAGGACTTCTGGATGGGACTCAGCCAGGCGTGGGATGTTGAAGAGTCCCTTCTCCTTCAGTTCCCTGAAAGGCAAGTACCAAAAGGATTGATTTTTCTCTCTACCCAAGAACTTGGCAGCACCCTCTGAAAGGACCAGGCAGGCAGCTCAGTCAAACCATGGGAGGTGCTTTTCAAGGAGTATTTGATGAAATTATGGAACACATTGCCACAGGATGCTGTGGCTGTCAAAAGCATACACAAATCCAAGAGGCAAATAGAGGGCTTTCAGAGGCTTCATTTGTGGCCTTTCTGAACATCTCTGCTATTAAGTCCCTCTGCCACTGCTTCCTTAGAAGCTGTGAGGCCAGGCCATGCTGCTGTTTCTTGTCACCTCCCTGTAGCTGTCCCTGAGACACAGTCCCATTGGGCTGTTACTGGGGCATTTTCCTTCTTTGTCAGCCCCAGCAGGCAGTTCAGCACTGAGAGTCTGCACTGCCACTCTGGAGCTGAGTTTCCACTCTACAATCTAGGCCTGTGTGTCACCCACTCCACCTCACACATTCCCCAGAAATGCAGCAGGATGTCCCAGAAGATTACAATTCCACCCCTGGGCAAGAACTGTTGAAACTCTGGCTTTTCCCAGAACACTCCTACCTAAAACAATCCCCACAACAGCAACATGTTATCTAAAAGGTGCAAACAACTCCATCTCTCAGCACGTGCTTTGTGCAGGCCCTCAGGCTCAGGAAGGTGTGTGAGGCATCAGGGCTGAAGCACAGGGCTGGTGACTGATCCCACGGGCACCCCCGAGTGTCATCAGGGCCCCCCACACCTGCAAAAACTCTCTGCACCTCACAGGGCACCAAAGAGAAATGGGGAAGGGAAAGCAGAAGAGAAAGGGGCAAAGCAGATGAGATGCATCGTGGCCAATTGCTCATGCTTATCCCTGTGGGAATGAAGCATCCATCAGTGAGTGGATGCAAACCCAGACATCAAAAAGACAACCAATATTGCCTAACATTTGTAGGGTTATATCACCTCTGGGCCTTCTTCTGTCTCTGTAGAATTCTGGGACCCATTGTGAGTATTGACAAAACATCTCAGGCCCATATGAAGCAGTGAGGAGGAAAGCTGAATTCCAAAAGTGCAAGATTCCTAGAGGATTTTATTTCTTTTTCCTTCTCTTCTGCCACAAGCCCTTCAGGAGTAAAGGCAGGCTGAGAGACTTGAAAGCACAACTCAGTCCATTTCTCAGAAAGAGGAGCTCCCTGGAGCTGCTTCTGGGGCTCACATGCAGGAGTCCCTGCCATTGCTGTCAGCAGTGGGAGCAGAGAGGAATCTTACTCAGTCCCCCTGGGCCAGCGGCCCAAGGCACCCAAATCTCTACACTCAAAACTGCTGCCATCCTGCCTCTGCCTTCAGCCAGCAAATCATCTCATCCCACAGCTTTCTCTCTTCCCTTAGCATTTCCTTTGCAGCTCCATGGAGCAGCAGGCAAAGGGAGGAAACAGCACGGACCTGCTGCAGCTGCAGGACTGCTGCAGAGCAAGGCCAAGAAAAGGCTGCTCTCCCATCTTGATGCTCTCCCTGCTCTGCAGTGGTTTCCCCAGTGCCCTTTGGCCCTCTGGGCTCTCGGCGCTCCGAGGCACGAGCAAGACACGCTTCTGAGCGACCTTAACGCTAAGAGGGACACCGAGGGAACGGGGCCTTCCTTACCAGTCGTCGCTGCCCAGCATGGAGAGTGCCTCCTGCAAGGACTGCTGTGGGTCTGAAAACACACTGTCCTTCTGCTTGTGCCCACGGAGCGGCTCCTCTCGTCGCTTGGCCCCAGTGGCCGTCTGCGAGGTCACTGTAAGGAGAGGGTCGGCCGTGGGCGCTGCAGCCCCGGGCAAGGCACCCCGCCATGGCGCGGCCTGCAGCCCCACCTCCCGGCCAGGGTTCTGTGTGGCACACCCTGCCCTGGCTCAGAGACTTCCCTGCTGGCTGGCTCCTGGGGCTCCTTGCTTGCTCCCAGCCTCCCCCAGCTGGGCACAGCTCCAGGCTGAACCTGACAATTGCCCCCACAGCGCCAGCTCCCAAGTGCCACAGGTGCCACAGCCAGCGGCAGGTTCCTGAGGACGCAGAGCTCCCGCTCCCTGCCAGACAGTGCTGACAGCAGGACTGGCTGGCCCAGGAGGGAACCCCTCAGGGGCCTCTCTTTGTCTCAGCGCCCTGATTTCCCCCAGCCCTGAGGACAGGGGCACTCTGCAGCTCCCAGAGGAAAGACCTGCAGCTGCCTTGTGACAGCACCAAGCCAAGCCTGAACAAGCCAGCCCTGCTGGCCCTGGCTCAATCCTCACGGAGCCACGACCAGGGAACAGCCATACCTGGCCCTTCACACCTGACAGGGCCTCTGTTTCCATTGACTTCAAATACTCTAGACTATCAACTTTTGGGGTAACTCAAAAGTAGATTTGCTGTTCATTCTCAGGACAGGCTATGGACCCAAGATCCCAGCTGTGCTGGCTGAGGCAGGAGGCAGTTTCTGCTCCTCGTGCAAGGACAAACCCCAGCAGGAAAAAGCTGCCATGGAGCAGGCTTACCTGAGGAGCTGCCTGGGAAGCTGCCATCCCCAGGAAGTGTGGGTGTACTGGGCAATAAGGGAACGTTGTCCTGCTTCTTCACAACCTTTTTCTTCATGGCACTACCAGGGTGTTTCTTCTGCACACTAGGAGCTGTGCCATCGACAGGTGGTAGGCTAAAGGCTGCAGGGACCCAAGAGGAGCGTGTAAGTGGAGGGTGCTGGACAGGGTGATAATGGAAAGGGCCAGAAAACTTGCTGGAGCTGGGCAACATCTCTTTGTTATCCCCAAGAACTTCAAGTATAACAGTGGCACGCTAACATGGGGCAGTGATCACAGAATCAGAGTCCTAGAGGGTTTGGGTTGGGAGGCACCTTTAACTACCATGTAGTCCAGCCCCTGTAAGCAGGGACATCTTCACTAGATCAGGTTCCTCAGAGCCCCATGTAAACTGGCCTTGAACACCTTCAAGGATGGACCAACAACAGCTTTTCTGGGCAAACCCTGTCAGCTTTTCATCCCCTTCATTTAAAAAAAAAATTCTCCCTAATATCTCATCTAAATCTACCCTTTTCTAGCTTAAAACCAAACTGCAGTGATGCTTCCCCTAAGAAACAAGAAAAACCCAGTATTTCTTTGCTTTTGTTGTCCCGTTCCAGAGGCAGGCAGGGGAAGTTCCCAAAGAAAGTGCAGACAGCCTTGCATGATGCCGTCAGGCTGAGTGCTGCCTCCTAAGGGCCCTGCTGCTGCCCTCAGGCAGAGCTCACAGCCCTGCAGGCAGAGCCCCTCAGCCGGGATTCAGTCGGGAACACTGCTTGCTCCTGGGGCTACAACAGAAGCCCTGGCTGGGGCTTCAGCACAGCTCTACAGCGCCAGCTCCTCAGCAGGGAGCAGCAGGAGAAGGATCTCTGGAGTTTTCATCAGAAGGAGATGAATTTTGTTTCTTCGAGGTTGCACCCTGGTAGAAAAGCATTCTTTTGGCCTCACCTTCCCTGGAGGCTGCTCTCCAGGAGAGAGTCTGAAGACAGATATTTCTACTTTGAAAGAATTTATAGGTGAAGGTGGGAAGCTGATCTGTTACTGACTCAGTGAGTCCATGGGCAAGACACTTCATGCCTCTGTATATTTCATTGGAAAACCGAATTAAATCCTAATGCAAGCTTCCACTCAGGTGCAAGCAGAACAGCCCCCCAGTCTGATTGCACCAATGTGCAAAGGGCAAGCAAGTGGTCAAAAAGGACCACCACAAGTGTAGCCACCACGTACTTGCTTCAGCTGCATCCCTGGGCTCAACTGCCTTAGGAGGAAGCTGCAAGGATGTTTCCTTTTGTCTCCTCTTCATTGCTTTTTCCAAAAGCGCCATTTTCTTCCACTCTATGTTCTTTTGAGCCAGCTGGCCCAATGCAGAACGGACCTAGGTGCAATGGAAATACAGCACAGACTGTAAGCAGACACACACAAACCAGACACAACATCTCATCAGGAGCACAGAGTCCACAGAGTGCCACTGGCTTCAATGCAGCTCCATATACATCCCAATAGTTTCAGAGGAATATCTCCCATCCTCACCTTGGTAATTACACACAATGAGGTGGAACACTGTAGTGCCACAACCTCACACTGCTGCAACTGCAACTTGTGTCAGGAAGCCCTGCTTGAAGCATCAAAGTTATAGGAGTGCTCCAAGATAGAGGAAGAGCTTCAGATGGCCAGTGAGCAGGAGAATGGCCAGTTCCTACAGGCCATGGCAGGAGAATGAAAACCATGTGCAATACCCAGGCAAGGAGGGCTAATGAGCTGTTGCTTAACACTCATGGCCAGCAATTGCAGCTGTTTCTCACTTCCTGGCTTCTGAAGGACTCAGCTCTCAAGGACTTGGTCTCTCAGACCAGCAGACCAAAAGGAGGAGTCTTGTGAAAATGAGTTGCAGAAGCATTGATGTGCATGAGCAGAAAACTTGAGAATGAGAGGGCTGTGAGATACAGCCACAAAGGTAACCAGGCAAAATCAAACTCTCCCATTTGATTTTGCAGCCTTGCTTACACTCAGCATTAGAATCTTTGCATCTCTGCTTCCAAGGATGCACTTTGCCCACGTTAAATGATGTGTAGCTTGCTCTGCCATTCAGAGCTTCTCTAAAACAGCCTTTGCACATAAAGAATGCTTCTTGCATGACCTTAGCACCATCTCCAAACCAGTGACCTTGGCACCACTGGAAATGGCCAAGCAATTGCCCTGTACCTGTCAAATATATTCCCAAGAGAATCCCGATCCCCCAAGGAGTGAAAGATTATGATTTTCAGTGACATTTTGGGCCAAGCACTAAACAGCCACTGGAAAGGAAGTCTGCTCATCCCTGTCCTTATCCCTTACCTTTCCAGAGGTGTCCCTCAGCTCTTTGTCCCTCTTAAGATCAGCACTTCTGGGATGATCTGTCTCCTTGGCCTGGCTCAGTGGGAGGCCCGGGAATGGAAGCAAAGGTTCCTGTAAATCTCTGGCAGACTTCAAGCCCTCAAAAATGCCATGCTGGGCAACAGGAAAAACAGGTTCCAGATTGCAGAGCTCTCCTAAAACACAGAGATTGGGATTGAGAGCAGCAAGGTACAATGCCTAGACCCTCTCCCAAGGGATGGGCTACTGGCAGCAGACATGACATTGCTCTCTTGGCCAGCAGATTGAAACCTGCTGCATGACAAAGGCCTCAGCCCCTGCATGCTGGAGAGCCTCTGTGTCTGAAAGAGAAGGGCAGAGATGGAGATTGCTCTTGACAGAGATTCTTATCTGCCCTTATTCATGCTGATTTTAGTAAACAGCCTCTTTATGGTTCCTAAAAGAAGTCCCAGGTTCTAATACCTGGATGCATTTAGACAAATATTTTCTTCTCTTTGTTGGAATATTTTAGAGGACATTCAAAGAAAAACCTAGGGTTGCAGGAGTGATACCCAAATGTAAATTGTTTTCTTGACACTAGATAATTCATTTTCCCCAAGGATTTTCCTTCTCAGCTGTATGAGTTTGGGCCACTTTCGGGCCAGCCTGACTAGAGGTTGATTTTATTAATGCAAGTAGAACAGCGGAGCTCATTCTGAAATACTGTCCAACAGAGCTGTTAAAATTCTGAGAACTAATCATTCTATACAACAGCTTCACAGAGGATAAATCATGGGGCAGCAAAGTAGAAAAAACACAATGTCATAAACCAGGATTATTTGCCCCTGCAGAATGGCCAGCTTAATAATAAAGGAGAGTAAGATCGGGGCTTTGAGGAAGGAGAGTAATTCTGGATGGAAGGCAAGGCCTTAGAAAATAAGAACATGTGGGAAGATGGCAGGGAAACTTTAGATACCAGGGTAAGCTCCTTGGGACCATGGCAGTCAGTCAGGTCTGCAAAATGTATCAGAGCCTGCGATGCAGACCGAAAGCATCTAAAGCTCCATATTTCATGGGACAGACTTCCGGGAAGCTTCTAAAGAGCTGCACAGGGAAACATGCCTCTGCTGGCAGCAACTTGAGGCAGGCCAGGGGGAAAACCCTGCCCCACTTCCCCAGAGCTACCACTGGAACAGCCTGGCCTCTGGGCTGCCCTGGGACAGCAGGGAGCCCAGAGCCCTGTGCTCTCCAGGAATGGCTCAGCTGCACATGCACAACCTTGCTCCTCTCCCTGCCCCACAGCACAGCAGCCCTACAGCTCCAGGGGCACTGGCAGCAGCACAGGTCCTTGCAGGGGGCACATGCAGGGCACAACTGTTCCCTGGCAATGAGCACAGCCTCTCTGGGCTGCCACAGGACCCTTCCTCCCAACAGAGAGCAGCCCAGCTCCCCACTTACCTTTTTGTGATCCATGCTCAAGGGGCTCCAGGGCCAAGGCCCCCTGAGCCAGCTGGGAGCCCAGACCTTCATTCCCAAGGCCGGGGTCCAGCAAAAGAGTTTCCAAACTGAACATGTCCGTGAGTTCACTTGGGAACAGAGGCATCCCAGGTCCTGTCTTACGCTGAGAGCTCTTTTCCTCTTTCCTCAGGGTTTTTGTTGTGCATTCAGTAGAAGCTGCCAACCAGGTACAAGAAAAGAAGTGAGTTAATTGAATTCATGCCTTTGTAATCAGCCCTTCTAATGGGTAAGGAATTTAAAGTATATTTTAGTTACTGAAAAGATTGCTTGTTTTTTTTATTTTTCATGAAACTAGCATCAGTTTAATTTCTCTGAACAATATGGAGCTGGCAAGCCAAGAGAGAAGGGTTCTACTACTTCATGTGGTGCCCCTTGCTGCCTCACTACTACAGGATCCCTTTCCTTCCAAACAGTTGGGAATTCATAGTGCTCTCTAGAATCTGACACTGTCAAGGAAGAAATTGTTTTCAAAAGGAGTTTTCAAGGCCTTTGCTTCTGTATTTCCCACTCAATTTGAGGTCAGGTTTTGCAGTTTTGGGGATTTTTTATATTATTATTTACAACAAAGGGAGTTCTTGGACACAAACAATGGCACCACATGTTAGACGCAAAAGCAGCTTTGCTTTCTCCAGTAGTTGTACCCAGTATTCTGTGAGCCTGTATTTGTAGGCAACAAAGTGCTCATCCCAAAGTTCCACTTTTGCTCTACTTACTTGTTCCAGGGGTTTATTCTCTGCTTACTTTTCAGCAGAGAGACTAAAACCCAAGTAAACACGACCTATCTCAAAACAATTCTGATCTTGGCTAATACTGACAATTCAAAAGGTCCTTAATGGAAATAGCTGATGGCCAGTCATTCTCAAATAATCCTCAACAGAGCTGTTAGAACTAGGAGAACTAATTCTTTACATGACTGCACATAGGATAAAATCATGTGGCAGCCAAGCACTATGAGAGGGATATGTGTCTCAAAACTGGATTCTTTCACTGTGAAGAATGCTCAGGTCAGTAACAAAAGTAAGACAGGAAAGGACATAAGTAATTTCTAGTCCAGAATTAATCCAGAAAAAATGTCACTTAAATTACTGAGTAATACTTCTCCCTAGCTGCATTAAGCATTCCAGCAGCATACCAGCAACAAAGGAGTCATTCAAAGGGGGCTACACCCAGGATTTGGCAGAACTAACACTTAGCCAAGGAACCAGGGGATCTGATCCCTTTTTCTGCATCAGCAGAATTATTTCTCCAAGTCCCATATCTCCTATCATTACACACCCAGAGATGCCAAGGGAGCAGCAACAGTGTCAAAGAGGCTTCCAACTTGAAAGCATTGCCTGACCCTGACACACCAGACACAGCATTTTGTCTGGAACAATTCCACTTGTCAGGGATCAGGCAAGGCAGGGACAGGCACAAGGCAGAAGGCATCTCCTGTCCCAGCCTCAGCCTGCAACACTGACACAGGCAGAGACAGCCGGGGAACAGAATTGTCATTGTGAGCCTGCCATAGGTGGCTTTGGGCTTGTGCTGTCAGAGGATGACAAACTCACACCCTGCCTAGGCTGCATCCATTTGGAAGTCTCCCTCTCCTTCATTGGAAAATTCAAAAGGACTTTCTAGCATAGCAGGTTTCCCTGTTCTTCCCAGTGCAAAATTAGGCAATGTCCATGAATCTCCATCACATATCAGAGGGCTCAGATTGGAAACAACCCAGAGGAAAGCTTTTCTCCTTAAAAATTTCTCATTTCCTGCTAAATGCCTTCCTTTCCTATTCTCATTTGACACTAGAAAGTCTGCAGAGAGCTAAAAGGCATGTGCAGGATGGAGAGCAATGTTTTCTTTTCAGCGCTGCATTTCAAGGACCACAAGGCACTCCAGCTCCTGCCACTCAATACTTCACATTGGAGAAATTTTTACTGCAACACTAGAGAACACTCCCAGTGACTAGGATCTGGGAGAGTCCACTGAGCCCGAATGAATTTTAAGAAATTTTTAAAAGAATGACTTTTAACCAAGCCTTCCAAATTTCACTTCTGAGTCAAGATTCCAGTGGTCTTTCTAGAACAGAGATCCCCTGTACCTACCTGCATGTTCCAAGGACTTCTCTTGGCATATGCTGCTGGATTTTGGCCTGGAGAAAACAGAGGACAAAAGAACATATGAGGAGATAGAAAGAGAAGGGAGGGAATGGGTGTAGCATGAAAGGAGGCAAAACTTCTTAGCAAGGACACTTCTATGAATGAGGGTATACAACAAGAAAACCCGAAAAGATGCAAAGCTGATTAATTGTCCTTAAGCTTTAAGTTTCTGGAGTCACACAGAACTGGGCAGGCTCAAGCTGAAATAATAGCCAAGTCCAGCAGAGGACCCATCCTGAGGTGCTTTCAAGCCCTGCCTCCTCTTCCCCACCACCACCTCTGCCCTTGAGGCATTGCTGTTTGGGTTTGACATTGTGCTGGATCATCATAAATGGGCAGAGTGGTGAATGACCAGAGGTTTGCCTAAATACATGGGACAGTTGACTGTGCAAAATGACCACAGGAGATGGGAAGAGTGAGGTGAACAGCACACTGGAGCAGCAGACACCTTGGCTTACCTCATAACCCGGGACTCCTGGAGATCCATGTGGGGAGAGCTGCACAGAGACCCTGCAGCACTGCCAACACGGAAACTGCCTGCCTTGCGCATTACGGGGATCAGAGATTTTCCAAATGATTTCTTCTTCATTTCCCCACCACTTGAATAATGCAAGGAGGTCTGGAAAAATAAAATGCAGTGCTCAGATCAAGCATCCAGCCTTGCCCCCATTCATGCTTCCAGACATTTTTATATGCCCTCAGCTGGGATCTGGCAGGAATACACAAATCAAACTGATGGAGCTGATTGGCCCAGAATGGGGAATGCAAAGGGAACTACTGAGGGAGAGACCATATCCCATATTTCTAAGCACTCCCTGCCTTCTCACTTCCATGGAAATGTGGCTGCATTCCCAGTGTGCATCCACATGTTCAACATGAAGATATTCTGGGGGACCACTGCCTCCACTGGCCTTTTGGATGGCATGGCAGTGGGTTTAGATCACTGCTCTCTCCCCGCCCCTAAGGTGCCTCACAGCCAGTGCTGATCTCCAGCCATGGCCCGACACAGCCATTCTGCAGGATGTCAAAACCTGCTTTTCTCCAGTCCCTCATTCCTTCTGCTGCTGCCCTTCCCTCCTACACTTCCCCAGCAGCCTTTGAGCCCAGATGCTGCTGAGCTCTCACCATGCTCGCTGCTCTCCAGCTCCCACACATCCATCATCTCAGCCTCACTGGCATTTAGGAAGTTCAGCAGAGCTCCCTGCCCTGCTGATCTCTGCAAGCTCTCTGCCTGCACAGGTTGCTCCAGGGCCCCCATTCCATGGCCAGGAAGAATGGGGCAGGAGGCATGGGGGCAGATACACACCCATCCTTAGTATCCCATCATTTCTGGGATATGATGCTAAGGAGCCAGATCAGGACCTGTTAAAAGTTCCGTGAAAGGGACAGTTCCTGTCAGGGATACATTGGGCCCTTTCTCTGCAAGGCTGAAATCAAGTACTCAAACTTTTGACAGGACATTGTGTCTACCAAAGCTGTTGTTCATCTGCCTCTTCCTGCACCGCACGGCAAACTCAAAACAACTGCAGGTCCTGGCCCTGCTCCAAAGGCAATCGTGTGCCTGGGCTCTGGGCTGCTCCCCCCATGGCCACCTGCCATCCCTTCCCTCTGGACAAAGCCGTGCCACAGAACACAACTGCCCAGAAGCTGATGGAGTCTGGAAATAGCATCCCAGACAACTGTGCAGAGGGCCTGGCTGTACAACTCACAAGCTGAGACAACCTGACTTGACAGGTTCAGGAAACACCTTTTTCCATCCAAAGAAGACACAGCTGACAGAAAACGCCAACAAGACACAGAGATGCTTCATAGCTACGTGTAGGTTACTAAATGGAGAAGGATTGCTTTTCCAGATTGGACAACTCTGACTGCTTGTTGGTGTTTTCTCAGCCATAAGACACACATGGAACCACGACACAGCCCAGGAACTATTCAAAGACCTCTCCTTATTGATTATTGACACATGCTGAGGCCAAGAAGTCTGCACTTCACACCCCTTGCAAAGGCAGCCTGAAGCACAGTGTCTAGCTGAGCTCTTCCTTGGCTCAGCTGCTTCCCTAGGCTCACAGCACAGGAGAAGGACTCCAAGCTCTGCCTACAGCACATAAACTGAAAATCTACCATACAGGACTCTGCTTGCTCTCCTTACATTACGTCCTTTTCCCTCTTCACTCTGCTCCTGACTGCTTGTTCTTTCAATATTGTTGTCGCCAGTGCTACTTTTCCCTTCCTCTCCATCGAATATCTTGCTTGTCTTGATTGAAGAAAAGCTCTCACAGATGGGAGGCAAGGGCTTGTAGGGAAGGAGCGAAGTGGGACGTTTCTGGGGGAGACTCTTGGTAATAGAGTCGTCAGTCAGGCCTGCAAAGTGGAGACACAAAATGTAACAGAGTGCACAAAGTAAATCTAAAGCATCAGAAGCTCCATATTTCATGGGACACATTTCCTGGCAACTTCTAAACAGCTGCACAGGAAACATGCTCCTGCTGGCAGCATCTTGAAGCAGGCCAGGGGGAAAACCCTGCCCCACTCCCCCAGAGCTGGCACAGGAACAGCCTGGCCACTGGGCTGCCCTGGGACAGGGAATGGCTCAGCTGCACATGGACAACCCTGCTCCTCTCCCTGCCCCACAGCTCAGCAGCCCTACAGCTCCAGGGGCACTGGCAGCAGCACAGCTCCTTGCAGGGGGCACATGCAGGGCACAACTGTTCCCTGGCAATGAGCACAGCCTCTCTGGGCTGGCACAGGACCCTTCCTCCCAATAGAAAGCGCCTCAGATCCAACCTCACCTCTGTGTGAGGCTGAGCCATGCTCACAAGGCAAGAAGTGAGTTGTGTGAACTCCCACCTTTACAATCTATCCATCCAATGGATGAGGCATCCAAGGGGGGTTTTTTTACTATTCAGAAGATCGCTCTGTTTTAAGTTTTCATGGAACTAGCCTCAGTAGAATTCCCCTGAACTCTCGGGAGCTGGCAAGCCAGGAGAGAAAGTTTCTACAGCTTTGCTTATGTGTTGCTCATTGCTCATCTACTACTGTGAAATGCCTTTTCTTCTAAACTGTTAGCAATTCACAGTGGTCTCCAGAATTTGACAATTACACCTAGGAAGTAGTTTCTTTCCAAAGATACTGTTCATGGCCCTAGTTTCTGTAACTCCCACTCAATTCTGGGTTGGGCTTGGTTGGTTGCTTTTATTTCTCTTCACAACAAGGGAAGTGCTGGCACATAAGCAATGGCACCTCATGTTGGAAGAAGCTTTGCAATCCACGTTGCATGCCCCCAGTATTCAAGAAGTCTGTATCTGCAGGGAAAAAAACTGGCCACCCAATTGCAAATTGCCACTTTTGCTCTGCTTCATTGTTCCTGGGGTTTTTTTCCCCTGCTTTCTTTCCTGCAGACACACCCAAAACCAACATAAAACATGACCTGCCTCAAAACATTTCTGATCTTGGCTAATACTGTCAATTCAAAATTTTCTTAATGGAAATCACAGAGGGGAAGTCATTCTGAAATACACTCCAAGGGGGCTGTAAACACACAGAGAGTTAATTCTTTACATGGTTTCACAGTGGATACTACTATGTGGCATACAAGCTATTAGAGAGGAACACGGATTTAACACTGAATTATTTTCCCTCTGGTAAATGTCCCGATCAGTAATAACAGAGCGACAGGTAAGGATTAAAGAGATAAGTCATTCCGAGTCCAGCAAAACTGGCAACTCCTTTAATGAGCAATACTCCTCTCTACCTGCATTCAGCATTCAAATTCATACCACCAAGGAAGGAGTCATGCCAAAAGGGGGCTACACCCAGGATTTGGCAGAACTAACATTTAGCCAAGGAACCAGGGGATCTGATCCCTTTCTCTTCATCAGCAGAATTATTTCTTCAACTCTCATCTCCCCTATCATTACACACCCAGAGATGGCAATGGAAAAACAACAGTGAAATTGAGGCTTCCAAATTGACAGCATTGCCTGTGCCAGATGCACAAGAGACCACATTTTGTTGGGCACAAATCCACTTGTCCGGGACCAGGCAAGGCAGGGACAGGCACAAGGCAGAAGACATCTCCTGCCCCAGCCTCAGCCTGCAACACTGACCCAGGCAGAGACAGCCGGGGAACAGATTTGTCATTGTGAAGCTGCCTTAGGTGGCTTTGGGCTTGTGCTGTCAGAGGATGACAAACTCACACCCTGCCTAGGCTGCATCCATTTGGAAGTCTCCTCCCTCTTTCACTGGAAAAGTCAAAAGGACTTTCTGTCATAGCAGGTTTCCCTATTCCTCCCAGTGCAAAACCAGGCAATGTACATGAATCTCCTTCACATCTCAAAGGGTTCAGATCAGAAACTAATCCAAGGAAAGCTTTTCTCCTTCAAAAGCAGGAGGAAGGAGTGGGAACAGTTCTCATTTCCTGCTAAATGCCTTCCTTCCCTATTCTCATTTTGACACTAGAAAGTCTGCAGAGAGCTAAAAGGCATGTGCAGGATGGAGAGCAATGTTTTCTTTTCAGCGCTGCATTTCCAGGACCCCAAGGTACCACTCCAGCTCCTGCCACTCAACACTTCACACTGGAGGAATTTTCACTGCAACACTGGAGCACACTCCCAGTAAGTGGGATTTGGGAGAGTCCAATGAGCCCGTCAAGAAATTGAAATTAATTTAAACAAATTGAAACTAATTTAAAAGAATGGGTTTTACCCAAGCTTTACAAATGTCAGCTCTGAGTCAAGATTCCAATGGTCATTTTAGGACAGACATGCCCTCTACCTACCTGCATGTTCCAAGGACTTCTCTTGGCTTATGCTGCTGGATTTTGGCCTGGACAAAATGAAGGACAAAAGAACATATGAGGAGATAGAAAGAGGAGGGAGGAATAGTCGTATCCTGAAAGGAGGCAAACCTTCTTAGCATGGTCACTGTGATGAAGGAGGAAATGCAACACATAAACCCCAACAGGATGAAAAGCTGATTAATTGTCCTTAAGCTATCAATTGCTGCAGTCACACAGAGCTGGCCAAGCTCTGGCTGAAATAAAAGCCAAGTCCAGCAGAGGACCCATCCTGAGATGCTTTCAAGCCCTCCCTCCTCTTCCCCACCACCACCTCTGCTCTTGGGGCATTGCTGTTGGGTTTGACATTTTGCTGGATCATCATAAATAGGCAGAGTGGTGAATGCCCAGAGGTTTGCCTAAATACATGGGACAGTTGACTGTGCAAAATGACCACAGGAGATGGGAAGAGTGAGGTGAACAGCACACTGGAGCAGCAGACACCTTGGCTTACCTCATAACCCGGGACTCCTGGAGATCCATGTGGGGAGAGCTGCACAGAGACCCTGCAGCACTGCCAACACGGAAACTGCCTGCCTTGCACATTACGGGGATCAGAGATTTTCCAAATGATTTCTTCTTCATTTCCCCACCACTTGAATAACGCAAGGAGGTCTGGAAGGAATAAAAAAACACAGTGCTCAGATCAAGCATCCAGCATTGCCAACATCGCTACTTCAAGACATTGAGATATGCCACCAGCTGGGACCTGGCAGGAATACACAAGTCAAACTGATGGAGCTGATTGGCCCAGGATGGGGAATGCAAAGGGAACTACTGAGGGAGAGACCATATCCCACATTTCTAAGCACTCCCTGCCTTCTCACTTCCATGGAAATGTGGCTGCATTCCCAGCTGGCATCCTCATGTTTGACATCAAGATGTTCTGGGGTGCCACTGCCTCCACTGGCCTTTTGGATGGCATGGCAGTGGGTTTAGGTCGCTGTTCTGTCCCTGCCCCTAAGGTGTCTCATAGCCAGTGCTGATCTCCAGCCATGACACCACAAAGCCATTCTGCAGGATGTCAAAACCTGCTTTTCTCCAGTCCCTCATTCCTTCTGCTGCTGCCCATCCCTCCTACACTTCCCCAGCAGCCTTTGAGCCCAGATGCTGCTGAGGTCTCGCCATGCTCGCTGCTCTCCAGCTCCCACACATCCATCATCTCAGCCTCACTGGCATTTAGGAAGTTCAGCAGAGCTCCCTGCCCTGCTGCTCTCTGCAAGCTCTCTGCCTGCCCAGGTTGCTCCAGGGCCCCCATGCCATGGCCAGGAAGGGGGCAGGAGGCTCTGGGGGCAGATGCACACCCATCCTTAGTATCCCATCATTTCTCACCCAGCTAATGAGCCAATTCAGGACCTGCTAAAAGTTCAGTGAAAGGGTCAGCTCCTGCCAGGGAAAGGTCTCACACCTCTGCTGACAGCACATAAACGGAAAATTTACCAAACTGGACTTAGCTTGGTCTCCTTACCTTACTTCCTTTTTTCTCTGATTTAAGCTCCTCATTCTTTCTACTGTCCTCATCCCAGCCAGTGCCAGGTTTCCCAGAGTCCTGCTCTTCGTGGCACATCTTGTTTGCCTTGGCCAAAGGAGAGCTTTTCTCGATGGGTGGCAATGGCTTGGAGGGAAGGAGCATGGAGGGACTTGCCTGAGAAAACCTCTTGGCAAGAGCGAAGCCAGTCAGGCCTGCAAAGTGGACACGCAGAATGTATCAGAGCCTGCAATGCAAACCTAAAGCATCTGAAGCTCCGTATTTCATGGGACACATTTCCTGGCAACTTCTAAACAGCTGCACATGAAACATGGCCCTACTGGCAGCAGCTTGAAGCAGGCCAGGGGGAAAACCCTGCCCCACTTCCCCAGAGCTGGCACAGGAACAGCCTGGCCACTGGGCTGCCCTGGGACAGCAGGGAGCCCAGAGCCCTGTGCTCTCCAGGAATGGCTCAGCTGCACATGGACAACCCTGCTCCTCTCCCTGCCCCACAGCTCAGCAGCCCTACAGCTCCAGGGGCACTGGCAGCAGCACAGGTCCTTGCAGGGGACACATGCAGGGGACAGCTGTTCCCTGGCAATGAGCACAGCCTCTCTGGGCTGCCACAGGACCCTTCCTCCCAACAGAGAGTAGCTCAGATACAACATCACCTCTGTGTGAGACTGAGCTATGCTCACAAGGCAAGAAGTGAGTTGTGTGAACTCCCACCTTTACAATCAACCCATCTAATGGATGTGGCTTCCAATGGGTTTTTTACTATTCAGAAGATCACTCTGCTTTTATTTTTCATAGCCTCAGTAGAATTCCTCTGAACTGTATGGAGCTGGCAAGCCTGGAGACAATGCTTCTACAGCTTTGCTTATGTGTTACTCACTGCCTATCCATTTTTTTTAAATCCCTTTGCTTCTAAACTATTAGCAATTCACAGTGGTCTCCAGAATTTGACAATTACACCTAGGAACTAATTGCTTTCTAATGCTACTGTTCATGGCCCTTGTTTCTGTAACCCTCATTCAGTTCTCAGGTGGGTTTGGTTTGTTCCAAACTCATTCCATTTCTCTTCACAACAAAGTGCTGGGACGTGAACAAGCCCATCCCTTACATATCCCCAGCATTCAAGCACCTAAATCTGTAGGGAACTAATTGGCTTTCAAACATTCTGCTTTTGCTCTGCTTCATTGTCCCACTGTGGTTTTTTTCCCTGCTTTCTTTCTTCAGAGACCCAAACCCAACATAAACATGACTTGCCCCAAAACATTTCTGATTATGTCACTACATAACAACTCAATTTTTTTTAATTAAAAGGACACAGGTCCGATCAAAGAAAGAAGACTGTTCTTAAATCTGTATTTTTTTATCCCTGTAGAATAGCCAGATCATGTATTAAAGCGCAACAGTCAAGGTTTAATGAGATAAGTCAATTCTACTCCGGAATTATTCCAGAAAAAATGTCACCTTACTTACTGAGCAAAAGAACTCCTGAGCAGCATTAAGCATTGCAGCAGCGTGCCAGCAATGAAGGAGTCATTCCAAGGGGCCATAGCCAGGATTTGGCAGAACTAACCCTTAGCCAAGGAACCAGGGGATCTGATCCCTTTTTGTGCATCAGCAGAATAATTTCTCCAACTCTCATCTCTCCTATCATTACACACCCAGAGGTGCCAACAAAGGAGCAACAACAGTGTCAAAGAGGCTTCCAACTTGAAAGCATTGCCTGACCCTGACACACCAGACACAGCATTTTGTCTGGAACAATTCCATTTGTCCAGGACCAGGCAAGGCAGGGACGGGCACAAGGCAGAAGGCATCTCCTGTCCCAGCCTCAGCCTGCAACACTGACACAGGCAGAGACAGCCGGGGAACAGATTTGTCATTGTGAGCCTGCCATAGGTGGCTTTGGGCTTGTGCTGTCAGAGGATGACAAACTCACACCCTGCCTAGGCTGCATCCATTTGGAAGTCTCCTCCCTCTTTCACTGGAAAAGTCAAAAGGACTTTCTGTCATAGCAGGTTTCCCTGTTCCTCCCAGTGCAAAACCAGGCAAGGTCCAGGAATATCCTTCACATCTCAAAGGGTTCAGATCAGAAACTAATCCAAGGAAAGCTTTTCTCCTTCAAAAGCAGGAGGAAGGAGTGGGAACAGTTCTCATTTCCTGCTAAATGCCTTCCTTTCCTATTCTCATTTTGACACTAGAAAGTCTGCAGAGAGCTAAAAGGCATGTGCAGGATGGAGAGCAATGTTTTCTTTTCAGCGCTGCATTTCCAGGACCCCAAGGTACCACTCCAGCTCCTGCCACTCAACACTTCATGCTGGAGGAATTTTCACTGCAACACTGGAGCACACTCCCAGTAAGTGGGATTTGGGAGAGTCCACTGAGCCCGTCAAGAAATTGAAATTAATTTAAACAAGTTGAAACTAATTTAAAAGAATGGGTTTTACCCAAGCTTTACAAATGTCAGCTCTGAGTCAAGATTCCAATGGTCATTTTAGGACAGACATGCCCTCTACCTACCTGCATGTTCCAAGGACTTCTCTTGGCTTATGCTGCTGGATTTTGGCCTGGACAAAATGAAGGACAAAAGAACATATGAGGAGATAGAAAGAGGAGGGAGGAATAGTCGTATCCTGAAAGGAGGCAAACCTTCTTAGCATGGTCACTGTGATGAAGGAGGAAATGCAACACATAAACCCCAACAGGATGAAAAGCTGATTAATTGTCCTTAAGCTATCAATTGCTGCAGTCACACAGAGCTGGCCAAGCTCTGGCTGAAATAAAAGCCAAGTCCAGCAGAGGACCCATCCTGAGATGCTTTCAAGCCCTCCCTCCTCTTCCCCACCACCACCTCTGCTCTTGGGGCATTGCTGTTGGGTTTGACATTTTGCTGGATCATCATAAATAGGCAGAGTGGTGAATGCCCAGAGGTTTGCCTAAATACATGGGACAGTTGACTGTGCAAAATGACCACAGGAGATGGGAAGAGTGAGGTGAACAGCACACTGGAGCAGCAGACACCTTGGCTTACCTCATAACCCGGGACTCCTGGAGATCCATGTGGGGAGAGCTGCACAGAGACCCTGCAGCACTGCCAACACGGAAACTGCCTGCCTTGTGCATTACGGGGATCAGAGATTTTCCAAATGATTTCTTCTTCATTTCCCCACCACTTGAATAACGTAAGGAGGTCTGGAAGGAATAAAAAAACACAGTGCTCAGATCAAGCATCCAGCATTGCCAACATCGCTACTTCAAGACATTGAGATATGCCACAAGCTGGAACCTGGCAGGAATACACAAATCAAACTGATGGAGCTGATTGGCCCAGGATGGGGAATGCAAAGGGAACTACTGAGGGAGAGACCATATCCCACATTTCTAAGCACTCCCTGCCTTCTCACTTCCATGGAAATGTGGCTGCATTCCCAGCTGGCATCCTCATGTTTGACATCAAGATGTTCTGGGGTGCCACTGCCTCCACTGGCCTTTTGGATGGCATGGCAGTGGGTTTAGGTCGCTGTTCTGTCCCTGCCCCTAAGGTGCCTCACAGCCAGTGCTGATATCCAGCCATGGCCCCACAAAGCCATTCTCTGCAGGATGTCAAAACCTGCTTTTCTCCAGTCCCTCATTCCTTCTGCTGCTGCCCTTCCCTCCTACACTTCCCCAGCAGCCTTTGAGCCCAGATGCTGCTGAGCTCTCGCCATGCTCGCTGCTCTCCAGCTCCCACACATTCATCATCTCAGCCTCACTGGCATTTAGGAAGTTCAGCAGAGCTCCCTGCCCTGCTGCTCTCTGCAAGCTCTCTGCCTGCCCAGGTTGCTCCAGGGCCCCCATGCCATGGCCAGGAAGGGGGCTGGAGGCTCTGGGGGCAGATGCACACCCATCCTTAGTATCCCATCATTTCTCACCCAGCTAATGAGCCAATTCAGGACCTGCTAAAAGTTCAGTGAAAGGGTCAGCTCCTGCCAGGGAAAGGTCTCACACCTCTGCTGACAGCACATAAACGGAAAATTTACCAAACTGGACTTAGCTTGGTCTCCTTACCTTACTTCTTTTTTCCTCTGATCTAAGCTCCTCATTCTTTCTACTGTCCTCATCCCAGCCAGTGCCAGGTTTCCCAGAGTCCTGCTCTTCGTGGCACATCTTGTTTGCCTTGGCCAAAGGAGAGCTTTTCTCGATGGGTGGCAACGGCTTGGAGGGAAGGAGCATGGAGGGACTTGCCTGAGAAAACCTCTTGGCAAGAGCGAAGCCAGTCAGGCCTGCAAAGTGGACACGCAGAATGTATCAGAGCCTGCAATGCAAACCTAAAGCATCTGAAGCTCCGTATTTCATGGGACACATTTCCTGGCAACTTCTAAACAGCTGCACATGAAACATGGCCCTACTGGCAGCAGCTTGAAGCAGGCCAGGGGGAAAACCCTGCCCCACTTCCCCAGAGCTGGCACAGGAACAGCCTGGCCACTGGGCTGCCCTGGGACAGCAGGGAGCCCAGAGCCCTGTGCTCTCCAGGAATGGCTCAGCTGCACATGCACAACCCTGCTCCTCTCCCTGCCCCACAACTCTGCAGCCCTACAGCTCCAGGGGCACTGGCAGCAGCACAGCTCCTTGCAGGGGACACATGCAGGGGACAACTGTTCCCTGGCAAGGAGCACAGCCTCTCTGGGCTGGCACAGGACCCTTCCTCCCAACAGAGAGTAGCTCAGATACAACATCACCTCTGTGTGAGACTGAGCTATGCTCACAAGGCAAGAAGTGAGTTGTGTGAACTCCCACCTTTACAGTCAACCTATCTAATGGATGAGGCTTCTAAGGGGTTTTTTACTATTCAGAAGATCACTCTGCTTTTATTTTTCATAGCCTCAGTAGAATTCCTCTGAACTGTATGGAGCTGGCAAGCCTGGAGACAATGCTTCTACAGCTTTGCTTATGTGTTACTCACTGCCTATCCATTTTTTTAAAATCCCTTTGCTTCTAAACTGTTAGCAATTCACAGTGGTCTCCAGAATTTGACAATTACACCTAGGAACTAATTGCTTTCTAATGCTACTGTTCATGGCCCTTGTTTCTGTAACCCTCATTCAGTTCTCAGGTGGGTTTGGTTTGTTCCAAACTCATTCCATTTCTCTTCACAACAAAGTGCTGGGACGTGAACAAGCCCATCCCTTACATATCCCCAGCATTCAAGCACCTAAATCTGTAGGGAACTAATTGGCTTTCAAACATTCTGCTTTTGCTCTGCTTCATTGTCCCACTGTGGTTTTTTTCCCTGCTTTCTTTCTTCAGAGACCCAAACCCAACATAAACATGACTTGCCCCAAAACATTTCTGATTATGTCACTACATAACAACTCAATTTTTTTTAATTAAAAGGACACAGGTCCGATCAAAGAAAGAAGACTGTTCTTAAATCTGTATTTTTTTATCCCTGTAGAATAGCCAGATCATGTATTAAAGCGCAACAGTCAAGGTTTAATGAGATAAGTCAATTCTACTCCGGAATTATTCCAGAAAAAATGTCACCTTACTTACTGAGCAAAAGAACTCCTGAGCAGCATTAAGCATTGCAGCAGCGTGCCAGCAATGAAGGAGTCATTCCAAGGGGCCATAGCCAGGATTTGGCAGAACTAACCCTTAGCCAAGGAACCAGGGGATCTGATCCCTTTTTGTGCATCAGCAGAATTATTTCTTCAACTCTCATCTCTCCTATCATTACACACCCAGAGGTGCCAACAAAGGAGCAGCAACAGTGTCAAAGAGGCTTCCAACTTGAAAGCATTGCCTGACCCTGACACACCAGACACAGCATTTTGTCTGGAACAATTCCATTTGTCCAGGACCAGGCAAGGCAGGGACGGGCACAAGGCAGAAGGCATCTCCTGTCCCAGCCTCAGCCTGCAACACTGACACAGGCAGAGACAGCCGGGGAACAGATTTGTCATTGTGAACCTGCCGTAGGTGGCTTTGGGCTTGTGCTGTCAGAGGAGGACAAACTCACACCCTGCCTAGGCTGCATCCATTTGGAAGTCTCCCTCTCCTTCATTGGAAAATTCAAAAGGCCCTTCTATCATAGGAGGTTTCCCTATTTCTGCCATTGCAAAACCTGGCAATGTCCATGAATATCCTTTTTATTGGAAAGGGTTCAGCTAAGAAACAGCCCCAAAGAAAGGTTTTCTGCTTCAAGAGCAGGTGGAAGGAGTGGGAACATTCCTCATTTCCTGCTGAATGCCTCCTTTTCTAAAATATTTTTGAGATTATAAAGGTTGCTGGGAGATAAAGATGTGCAGGAGGGAGAGGAATGTTTTCTTCTCAGTGCTGCATTTCCAGGACCCCAAGGTACTCCAGCTTCTGCCACTCAAGACTTCACACAGGAGCAATTTTCACTGTACCACCAGAGAACACTCGCAGGGACTGGGATCTGGGAGAGTCCACTGAGCCCGTCAAGGAATTGAAATGAATTTAAACAAATATTTAAAAGAATGGGTTTTAACCAAGCTTTACAAATGTCACCTTGGAAACATGATTTCCATGGTCATTTTAGGACAGACAAGTCCTGTACCTACCTGCATCTTCAGGGGTCTTCTCTTGTCTTCGGCTGCTGGGTCTTGGCCTGGAGAAAACAGAGAACAAAAGAACACATGAGGAGGTAGAAAGAGAAGGGAGCGAATGGGTGTACCATGAAGGGCGGCAAACATTCTTAGCATGGTCACTTCTCTGAAGGAGGAAATGCAACACATAAACCCCAACAGGATGCCAAGCTGATTAATTGTCCTTAAGCTTTCAGTTGCTGCAGTCACACAGAGCTGGCCAAGCTCTGGCTGAAACACAGCAGTCATTCTTCAGCTTGCATCAGAACTCCCCAACACTGCTGTCTCTCCTTTTGGAGCCAAGTGGCTCCTACAGCCTCTGTGAAGCAGCAAGAGCTGCTGGGCTGAGACATGAGTCTCTATGGAGGGCAGCTACTTTTGTACTGCTGCCAAGCTTGACTTGGCCTGCCCATGCCTTGCACTGGCGACAGCCTCGGGCTACATGTGGTCAGAGCACTGCTGTCTCCTGAGAATGATATTACACCTCCTGGCTCTTTCCAGAACAAAATGGCTTTTTCCAACTCAGCTACTAGGGAAGGATATTCACATTGCACTTTCAAAGCCCTACCAAAGATTTCCAATTGGAATGATACTTCTGTGACTCCCTCTTTTATGGCTATCGCTTGGATAAGGTTCACACCTACATTTTCTCACACATATCCAAGCTAAGATCTTTCCATCAGGGACAGTCCTATGGCTCTTCTCTAGCACCTTGCCCTCTTTGACCTTAAGCCCAGATCTATACATTAAACATGGATCAGGTTATACATCTGTGTCCCAAAACTTATCAGGGATCTCATTTCACAGTGGAGGCCCAGGCACTGAGAAATTACACCTGATGCTCACAGAAGCAGCACCTGAATTTGCAGACACCTATCCAACAGCCAATATTTGCCCATGCATATTCTCATGGCTGAAGAATTTAACAGTCAAGGATCACAGCATTCAAAGAGAATTCTGCAGGATCCAGACCCATGCAAAACAGTTCCCAATTATCCTGACAACAATTACAGAGGGAATCAATAGCTCAGTCCAGCAGAGGACCCTTCTGGAGGTACTTTCAAGCCCTGCCTCCTCTTCCCCACCACCACCTCTGCTCTTGGGGCATTGCTGTTGGGTTTGACATTGGATGGGCCAAGTGGTGAATACAGAGAGACTTGCCTAAATATATGGGAGATTGTGGAAAATGACCACAGGAGATGGGAAGAGGGAGGCGAACAGCACACTGGAGCAGCAGACACCTTGACTTACCTCATCTCCTGGGACTCCTGGAAATCCAGCTGGGGAGAGCTGCACACAGACCCAGCAGCACTGCGAACAGGAAGGCCTCCTGCCTTGCAAACTGGGGGGATCAAAGGAAGTCCCAGTGACCCCTTCTTCATTTCCCCACCACTGGCAGATGGCAAGGAAGCCTGGAAAGAGAAGAAAAAGGATCCAGCTTTGCAACATTCCTACCTCAAGACATTTACGTATGCCCTCAACTGAGACCTGGCAGGAAAGGACAAGTCATACTCATGGTGCTGCTGGGCCCAGCAAGAGGAATGCAAAGGAAACTGGAGAGGGAGAGACCATGTCCCACATTTGACACCTCTCCCCTCAAGCACTCTCCTCTGCAAGTGTGGCTGCATTCCCAATACCCATGTTTGACCTCAAGATGTTCTGGGATGCCACTGCCTCCACTGGCCTTTTGGATGGCATGGCAGTGGGTTTAGATCACTGCTCTCTCCCTGCCCCTAAGGTGCCTCACAGCCAGTGCTGATCTCCAGCCATGGCCCGACACAGCCATTCTCTGCAGGATGTCAAAACCTGCTTTTCTCCAGCCCCTCATTCCTTCTGCTGCTGCCCTTCCCTCCTACACTTCCCCAGCAGCCTTTGAGCCCAGATGCTGCTGAGCTCTCGCCATGCTCGCTGCTCTCCAGCTCCCACACATCCATCATCTCAGCCTCACTGGCATTTAGGAAGTTCAGCAGAGCTCCCTGCCCTGCTGCTCTCTGCAAGCTCTCTGCCTGCCCAGGTTGCTCCAGGGCCCCCATGCCATGGCCAGGAAGCAGGGCTGGAAGCACTGGGGGTAGATGCACACCCATCCTTAGTATCCCATCATTTGTGGCCCAGCTAAAGAGCCAAATCAGAACCTGTTCAAACTTCACTGAAAGGGTCAGCTCCTGTCCGGGTAAGGGTCTCAGAGCTCTGCTGACAGCATATAAACTAAAAATTTACTAAACTGGACTTTGCTTGGTCTCCTTACCTTACTTCCTTTTTCCTCTGAAATTATCTGTTTCTTTCTCATCTCCTCCTCACAGCCAGTGCCAGGTTTCCCAGACTCCGGCTCTCCATGGAACATCTTTCTTAGCATGGTAGAAGGAGAGCTCTTCATGATGGGCAGCAACGGCTTGGACGGAAGGAGCATGGAAGGACTTGCCAGAGAAAACTTCTTGGCAAGAGGGAAGCCAGTCAGGCCTGCAAAGTGGAGACACAAAATGTATCAGAGCCTGCAATGCAAACCCAAAGCATCTGAAGCTCCGTATTTCCTGGGACAGATTCCTTGGAAAATTCTAAACAGCTGCACAGGGAAACATGCCTCTGCTGGCAGCAACTTGAAGCAGGCCAGGGGGAAAACCCTGCCCCACTTCCCCAGAGCTGGCACAGGAACAGCCTGGCCACTGGGCTGCCCTGGGACATCAGGGAGCCCAGAGCCCTGTGCTCTCCAGGAATGGCTCAGCTGCACATGCACAACCCTGCTCCTCTCCCTGCCCCACAGCTCAGCAGCCCTACAGCTCCAGGGGCACTGGCAGCAGCACAGCTCCTTGCAGGGGGCACATGCAGGGCACAACTGTTCCCTGGCAATGAGCACAGCCTCTCTGGGCTGGCACAGGACCCTTCCTCCCAACAGAGAGTAGCTCAGATACAACCTCACCTCTGTGTGAGACTGAGCCATGCTCACAAGGGATGAAGTAGGTTCAGTGAACTCCCAACTTTATCATCAAACCATCTAATAGGAGTGACACTCAAGGGTTTTTTAAATTTTTGTGACAATTTCTTTGGTTTTATTTTTCCTGGAAATACCCTATGTTTAATTCCTATGACCTGTATTGAGTTAGGAAGTCTGAAAGGAAATATAGAATGCTACAACGTTAAGAGAGCAAAAAAGATTCCTTCTGGAGGCTCGCCTTCTGTGAATCCACAAGAGAAACCCACACAACTGTGACTGCTATTTCTGCAAACCACAAAGACCTGTCAGCCACCAGGCAGGCATTATTGGTGTTTCTGTAGAAACATAATACCACCCTAATGTTGGACCTGATCAGCAAGCAGAGGAAGAACAGGAAATTTATCTGTAGTCAGACCCAACACTGATGGCAGAGAAAGCAACAGGATTTGCATCTCATGACCATCTCCCATCTGGGCTCAGCTGTGGCCACAGTCCCTGTCCTGGCTGACACTATGTGTGATTTGGCCACTGTCAAAAAAGAGAAAGCAGCATAAACTGATGGGACAATGCTCTGATGCCATGGGTGTCCATGCAGGATCATCTGTAGCTGTCAGCCACCTACTCTGACACAGAGCCAGCATTGACCACCATGGACCAGTTCTCTCTGAAATCTTGGGTGATTATTCCCATTTGGCTCTGGCCTTTTAGCTCCCTTCTATCCTCACCTTTCCCTTCCGTGGTCTTGCCTTTTCCACTAACATCCATCTCCAAACCCGTGCTTCTGCCAGGCAGAAGTGTCTGGGTTTGAATCTGGGATGGCTCTCGCAGTTGGCAGCGACGGGAGCTCGGTACCCAGCCTTAGAACAAGGCCGGGTGACTCCAATCGCCAGCGCTCGGCACAGAGAGGCAGAGCCAGACGCGTCTGCTGCCACTGGGGCCGTGTCAAGCACAACCTTCAGCAGCCCAGCCTGGGGCTGCCCCTTTGTGACACGCTCCCCATGGATCTCTCATTTCCATGGCTGAAAAACCCCACCCCAACTCCATCCCCTTCCATTTCCTTCCCAAGGGCAGCCAGACCTAAGGGCAGCAAGGCCTGAGGGTTTCACACTGTCTAGGATGTAGACCCTTTCCAGAGCTGCTTTCCAAGGCCTTTAATTCTTTAATTCCCACTCAGTTCTGTGTTGCAGCTTGCTGGTGTGGAATTTTGTTTCCTTGTCTTCACATCAGACAAAGTGCTGGGACACAAGAAATGGAACCGGGCAGTGGAAGTAAAGCAGGTTTGAATTTCCCAGTAGATGACGCCTGAATTAAGTTGGCCAAGAGCTGTAGGCAGTCAGACCACCAAACATTCCTCTTTTGCTCTACTTCATGGTTCCAGGGGTTTATTTCCTGCTTCCTTTATTGCAGAGAGACACAAACTCAACATAAACAGGATCTGCCTCAAAACAATTCTGATCTTGGCTAATACTGACAATTCAAATTTTTCTTAGTGGAAAGAATGAAGGGCAGGTCATTCTGAAATACTCTCCAACAGAGCTGTTAGAACTAAGAGATCTAATTCTTTACATGGCTTCACAGAGGACAAAATCATGAGGCAGCCAAGCACTATAAGAGGAATACCTGTCTAAAAACTGGATTTCTTTCTCACTGGAAAATGTCCTGGTCAGTAAGAAAAGAGAGGCAGGGATGGATTCATGACATAGGGCATTCCTAGCCCAGAATTATTCCAGAAATAAATTCAACTTCTTCAATGAGCAATACTTCTCTTTAACTGCATTAAGCATGCAGCTGCATATCAGCAATGAAGGAGTCATTCCAAGGGGCCATAGCCAGGATTTGACAGAACTAACCCAAGGAATCATGGGATATGATCCCTTTTTCCTGCATCAGCAGAATTATTTCTTCAACTCTCATCTCTCCTATCATTACACACCCAGAGATGCCAATGGAACAACAACAGAGTCAATGAGGCTTCCAAATTGAAAGCATTGCCGGACCCAGATGCACCAGGCACAGCATTTTGTCTGGCACAATTCCACTTGTCAGGGATCAGGCAAGGCAGGGACAGGGACAAGGCTGAAGGCATCTCCTGCCTCAGCCTCAGCCTGCAACACTGACACAGGCAGAGACAGCCAGGGAACAGATTTGTCATTGTGAGCCTGCCGTAGGTGGCTTTGGGCTTGTGCTGTCAGAGGATGACAAACTCACACCCTGCCTAGGCTGCATCCATTTGGAAGTCTCCCTCTCCTTCATTGGAAAATTCAAAAGGCCTTTCTATTATAGGAGGTTTCCCTATTCCTCCCAGTGCAAAACCAGGCCATGTCCATGAATCTCCTTCACATCTCAAAGGGTTCAGCTCAGAAACAGCCCCAAAGAAAGCTTTTCTCCCTCAAGGGCAGAAGAAGGAGTGGGAACATTCCTCATTTCCTGCTAAATGCCTTCCTTTTCTAAAATAATTCTGAGATTATAAAGGCTGAAGGGAGCTAAAAGGCATGTGTAGAGGGAGAGCAATGTTTTCTTTTCAGCGCTGCATTTCCAAAACCCCAAGGTACCAATCCAGCTCCTGCCACTCAACACTTCACACAGGAGGAATTTTCACTGCACCACCAGAGAACACTCGCAGGGACTGGGATCTCCTTGACTGAGCCCGTCAAGGAATTGAAATGAATTTTAAGAAATTTTTAAAAGAATGGGTTTTAACCAAGCTTTACAAATGTCACCTCTGAGTCAAGACTAGAAAGGTCATTTTAGGACAGACAAGCCCTGTACATACCTGCATCTTCAGAGGTCTTCTCTTGTCTTCGGCTGCTGGGTCTTGGCCTGGAGAAAACAGAGGACAAAAGAACACATGAGGAGGTAGAAAGAGAAGGGAGCGAATGGGTGTACCATGAAGAGCGGCAAACATTCTTAGCATGGTCACTTCTATGAAGGAGGAAATGCAACACATAAACCCCAACAGGATGCCAAGCTGATTAATTGTCCTTAAGCTTTCAGTTGCTGCAGTCACACAGAGCTGGCCAAGCTCTGGCTGAAACACAGCAGTCATTCTTCAGCTTGCATCAGAACTCCCCAACACTGCTGTCTCTCCTTTTGGAGCCAAGTGGCTCCTACAGCCTCTGTGAAGCAGCAAGAGCTGCTGGGCTGAGACATGAGTCTCTATGGAGGGCAGCTACTTTTGTACTGCTGCCAAGCTTGACTTGGCCTGCCCATGCCTTGCACTGGCGACAGCCTCGGGCTACATGTGGTCAGAGCACTGCTGTCTCCTGAGAATGATATTACACCTCCTGGCTCTTTCCAGAACAAAATGGCTTTTTCCAACTCAGCTACTAGGGAAGGATATTCACATTGCACTTTCAAAGCCCTACCAGAGATTGGCAATTGGAATGATACTTCTGTGACTCCCTCTTTATGGCTATCGCTCGGATAAGGTTCACACCTACATTTTCTCACACATATCCAAGCCAAGATCTTTCCATCAGGGACAGTCCTATGGCTCTTCTCTAGCACCTTGCCCTCTTTGACCTTAAGCCCAGATCTATACATTAAACATGGATCAGGTTATACATCTGTGTCCCAAAACTTATCAGGGATCTCATTTCACAGTGGAGGCCCAGGCACTGAGAAATTACACCTGATGCTCACAGAAGCAGCACCTGAATTTGCAGACACCTCTCTCTCTGAATTCCTGCAGAATTCAGCCATTCTGCAGGAGGCCAACAGCCAATATTTGCCCATGCATATTCTCATGGCTGAAGAATTTAACAGTCAAGGATCACAGCATTCAAAGAGAATTCTGCAGGATCCAGACCCATGCAAAACAGTTCCCAATTATCCCGACAACAATTACAGAGGGAATCAATAGCTCAGTCCAGCAGAGGACCCTTCTGGAGGTGCTTTCAAGCCCTGCCTCCTCTTCCCCACCACCACCTCTGCTCTTGGGGCATTGCTGTTGGGTTTGACATTGGATGGGCCAAGTGGTGAATACAGAGAGGCTTGCCTAAATATATGGGAGATTGTGGAAAATGACCACAGGAGATGGGAAGAGGGAGGCGAACAGCACACTGGAGCAGCAGACACCTTGACTTACCTCATCTCCTGGGACTCCTGGAAATCCAGCTGGGGAGAGCTGCACACAGACCCAGCAGCACTGCGAACAGGAAGGCCTCCTGCCTTGCAAACTGGGGGGATCAAAGGAAGTCCCAGTGACCCCTTCTTCATTTCCCCACCACTGGCAGATGGCAAGGAAGCCTGGAAAGAGAAGAAAAAGGATCCAGCTTTGCAACATTCCTACCTCAAGACATTTACGTATGCCCTCAGCTGAGACCTGGCAGGAAAGGACAAGTCATACTCATGGTGCTGCTGGGCCCAGCAAGAGGAATGCGAAGGAAACTGGAGAGGGAGAGACCATGTCCCACATTTGACACCTCTCCCCTCAAGCACTCTCCTCTGCAAGTGTGGCTGCATTCCCAGCTGGCACCCCCATGTTTGACCTCAAGATGTTCTGGGGTGCCACTGCCTCCACTGGCCTTTTGGATGGCATGGCAGTGGGTTTAGGTCGCTGTTCTGTCCCTGCCCCTAAGGTGCCTCACAGCCAGTGCTGATCTCCAGCCATGGCCCCACAAAGCCATTCTGCAGGATGTCAAAACCTGCTTTTCTCCAGCCCCTCATTCCTTCTGCTGCTGCCCTTCCCTCCTACACTTCCCCAGCAGCCTTTGAGCCCAGATGCTGCTGAGCTCTCGCCATGCTCGCTGCTCTCCAGCTCCCACACATCCATCATCTCAGCCTCACTGGCATTTAGGAAGTTCAGCAGAGCTCCCTGCCCTGCTGCTCTCTGCAAGCTCTCTGCCTGCCCAGGTTGCTCCAGGGCCCCCATGCCATGGCCAGGAAGTGGGGCTGGAGGCACTGGGGGTAGATGCACACCCATCCTTAGTATCCCATCATTTGTGGCCCAGTTAAAGAGCCAAATCAGGGCCTGTTCAAACTTCACTGAAAGGGTCAGCTCCTGTCCGGGTAAAGGTCTCAGAGCTCACCAACAGCACACAAATGGAAAATTTAACCCACTGGACTTAGCTTGGTCTCCTTACCTTAGTTCCTTTTTCCTCTGATGTCAGCTGTATGTGTCTCATCTCCTGATCCCAGCCGGTGATGCGTTTCCCCATCTCCTTCTCTCCATGGAATATCTTGCTTGCCTTGGGAGAAGAAGACCTCTTGGGGATGGGCAGCAACGGCTTGGACGGAAGGAGCATTGAAGGATTTGCCAGAGAAAACTTCTTGGCAAGAGGGAAGCCAGTCAGGCCTGCAAAGTGGAGACACAAAATGTATCAGAGCCTGCAATGCAAACCCAAAGCATCTGAAGCTCCGTATTTCATGGGACAGATTCCTTGGAAAATTCTAAACAGCTGCACAGGGAAACATGCCTCTGCTGGCAGCAACTTGAGGCAGGCCAGGGGGAAAACCCTGCCCCACTTCCCCAGAGCTACCACAGGAACAGCCTGGCCTCTGCGCTGCCCTGGGACAGCAGGGAGCCCAGAGCCCTGTGCTCTCCAGGAATGGCTCAGCTGCACATGGACAACCCTGCTCCTCTCCCTGCCCCACAGCTCAGCAGCCCTACAGCTCCAGGGGCACTGGCAGCAGCACAGCTCCTTGCAGGGGGCACATGCAGGGCACAACTGTTCCCTGGCAATGAGCACAGCCTCTCTGGAAGGGCACAGGACCCTTCCTCCCAACAGAGAGTAGCTCAGATCCAACATCACCTCTGTGTGAGGCTGAGCCAAGCTCACAAGGCAAGAAGTGAGTTGGGTGAACTCCCAACTTTATCATCAACACATCTAATGGGTGAGACACTCAAGGTTTTTTTTAATTTCTGGGACAATGTCTTTGGTTTTATTTTTCATGAGACTACCCTATGTTTAATTCCTATGAGCTATATTGAGTTAACAAGTCTGAAAGGAATGATAGAACGCTCCAACGGTAAGACGGGAAGGAAGATTCCTTCTGGAGGCAGGCCTTCTGTGAATCCACAAGAGAAACCCACACACCTGTGACTACTAGTTCTGCAAACCACAAAGACTCCCAGACAGCAGGCAGGCCATATTAGTGTTTCTATAGCACCATAATACCACCCTATGTTGGACCTGATCAGCAAGCAGAGGAAGAACAGGAAATTTATCTGTAGTCAGACCCAACACTGATGGCAGAGAAAGCAACAGGATTTGCATCTCATGACCATCTCCAATCTGGGCTCAGCTGTGGCCACAGTCCCTGTCCTGGCTGACACTATGTGTGATTTGGCCACTGTCAAAAAAGAGAAAGCAGCGTAAATGAATGGGACAATGCTCTGATGCCATGGGTGTCCATGCAGGATCATCTGTAGCTGTCAGCCACCTACTCTGACACAGAGCCAGCATTGACCACCATGGACCAGTTCTCCCTGAAATCTTGGGGGATTTTTCCCATTTGGCTCTGGCCTTTTAGCTCCCTTCTCTCCTCACCTTTCCCTTCCGTGGTCTTGCCTTTTCCACTAACATCCATCTTCAAACCCGTGCTTCTGCCAGGCAGAAGTGTCTGGGTTTGAATCTGGGATGGCTCTCGCAGTTGGCAGCGACGGGAGCTCGGTACCCAGCCTTAGAACAAGGCCGGGTGACTCCAATCGCCAGCGCTCGGCACAGAGAGGCAGAGCCAGACGCGTCTGCTGCCGCTGGGGCCGTGTCAAGCACAACCTTCAGCAGCCCAGCCTGGGGCTGCCCCTTTGTGACATGCTCCCCATGGATCTCTCGTTTCCATGGCTGCAAAACCCCACCCCAACTCCATCCCCTTCCATGCCCTTCCCAAGGGCAGCCAGCCCAAAGGCCAGCCAGGCCTGAGGATGTAGACCCTTTCCAGAGCCACTTTACTTTACAAGGCCTTTAATTCTGTAATTCCCACTCAGTTCTGTGTTGCAGCTTGCTGGTGTGAGATTTTGTTTAATTCTCTTCACATCAGACAACGTGCTGGGACACAAGAAATGGCACCAGGCGGTAGAAGTAAAGTAAGCCTTGCACTCCCCAGTGCATGACCCCAGAATTAAGTTGGCCAAGAGCTGTAGGCTCTGTGACCATCCAACATTCTTCTTTGACTCTACTTTATTGTTCCAGGTGTTTATTTCCTGCTTCCTTTATTGCAGAGACACCCAAACCCAACATAAACATGATCTGCCTCAAAACATTTCTGATCTTGGCTAATACTGACTATTCAAAATGTCCTTAATGGAAATACCTGATGGCTGGCCCTCCTGAAGTACTCCCCAACAGAGCTGTTAGAACGAGAAGAACTCATTCTTTACATGGCTTCACAAAGGATAAAAACATGTGGCAGCCAAGCACTGTAAGAGGAATACCTGTCTAAAAACTGGATTTCATTCCCTCTATAATATGTCCCGGTCAGTAAGAAAAGAGAGGCAGGTATGGATTCGTGACATAGGGCATTCCTAGCCCAGAATTATTCCAGAAAAACATTCAACTTCTTCAATGGCCAATACTTCCCACTAACTGCATTCAGCAATCTGGGTCCATACCCGCGATGAAGGAGTGATTCCAAATGGGCCATTCCCAGGACTTGGCAGAACTAACCCTAACCCTAAGGAACAAGGGGATCTGATCCCTTTTTCTGCATCAGCAGAATTATTTCTTCAACTCTCATCTCTCCTATCATTACACACCCAGAGATGCCAAAGAACAACAACAGTGTCAATGAGGCTTCCAACTTGAAAGCATTGCCGGACCCAGATGCACCAGACACAGCATTTTGTCTGGCACAATTCCACTTGTCCAGGATCAGGCAAGGCAGGGACAGGCACAAGGCAGAAGGCATCTCCTGCCCAAGCCTCAGCCTGCAACACTGACACAGGCAGAGACAGCCAGGGAACAGATTTGTCATTGTGAAGCTGCCCTAGGTGGCTTTGGGCTTGTGCTGTCAGAGGATGACAAACTCACACCCTGCCTAGGCTGCATCCATTTGGAAGTCTCCCTCTCCTTCATTGGAAAATTCAAAAGGACTTTCTAGCATAGCAGGTTTCCCTATTCCTCCCAGTGCAAAACCAGGCAATGTCCATCAATCTCCTTCACATCTCAAAGGGTTCAGATCAGAAACAGCCCTAAGGAAAGCTTTTCTCCCACAAAGGCAGGCAAAAAGAATGGGATCATTTTGCATTTCCTGCTAAATGCCTTCCTTTTCTCTACTAATTTTGACACTGGAAAGCCTGCAGGGAGATAAAAAGGGATTTTTTTTCCATTTGGCTCTGGCCTTTTAGCTCCCTTCTCTCCTCACCTTTCCCTTCCGTGATCTTGCCTTTTCCACTAACATCCATCTCCAAACCCGTGCTTCTGCCAGGCAGAAGTGTCTGGGTTTGAATCTGGGATGGCTCTCGCAGTTGGCAGCGACGGGAGCTCGGTACCCAGCCTTAGAACAAGGCCGGGTGACTCCAATCGCCAGCGCTCGGCACAGAGAGGCAGAGCCAGACGCGTCTGCTGCCGCTGGGGCCGTGTCAAGCACAACCTTCAGCAGCCCAGCCTGGGGCTGCCCCTTTGTGACACGCTCCCCATGGATCTCTCATTTCCATGGCTGCAAAACCCCACCCCAACTCCATCCCTTTCCATGCCCTTCCCAAGGACAGCCAGCCCTAAGCCCACCCTGCCCAGCCCTGATGGTTTCACCCTGTCTAGGATGTAAGACCCTTTCCAGAGCTGCTTTCCAAGGCCTTTAATTCTGAAATATCCACTCATTTCTGGGTTGTATCTTGTTGGTGTGGGATTTTGTTAAATTCTGTTCACATCAGACAAAGTGCTGGGGCACAAAAACTGGCACCATGCAGTGGAAGTAAAAGCAGCTTTGCAAGCCCCTGTTGATGACCATAAAATTTAGGTGGCAGAGAGCTGTAGGCAGTCAGACCATCCAAATGTTTCTCTTTTGCTCTACTTCATTGTTCCAGATGTTTATTTCCTGCTTCCTTTATTGCAGAGATGCCCAAACCCAATGTAAACATGATCTGCCTCAAAACATTTCTGATCTTGGTTAATACTGACTATTCAAATTTTTCCTAATTGAAATTGGACAGGGCAGGTCATCCTGAAATACTCTCCAATTAAACTGTTGGAAGTAAGAGAAGTAATTCCTAACATGGATCCATATGGGGTTAAACCATGTGGTAGACAAGCATTATGAGAGGAATTCCGGTCCAAAAACTGGATTTCTTTCCCTCTGTAAGATGTCCCGGTCAGTAAGAAATGAGAGGCAGGTATGGATTCATGACACAGGGCATTCCAAGCCTAGAATTAATCCAACAAAAATTCAACTTCTCCAATGGCCAATACTTCTTCTGAACTGCATTAAGAACTGCAGCTGCAGATCAGCAATGAAGGAGTCATTCCAAGGGCCATTCCCAGGATTTGGCAGAACTAACCCTAAGCCAAGGAATCAAGGGATCTGATCCCTTTCTCTGCATCAGCAGAATTATTTCTTCAACTCTCATCTCTCCTATCATTACACACCCAGAGATGCCAAGGAGCAACAACAGTGTCAACAGATGCTTCCAACTTGAAAGCATTGCCTGTGCCAGATGCACCAGGCACAGCATTTTGTCTGGCACAATTCCACTTGTCCAGGATCATGCAAGGCAGGGACAGGGACAAGGCTGAAGGCATCTCCTGCCCCAGCCTCAGCCTGCAACACTGACACAGGCAGAGACAGCCAGGGAACAGATTTGTCATTGTGAACCTGCCCTAGGTGGCTTTGGGCTTGTGCTGTCAGAGGATGACAAACTCACACCCTGCCTAGGCTGCATCCATTTGGAAGTCTCCCTCTCCTTCACTGGAAAATTCAAAAGGACTTTCTAGCATAGCAGGTTTCTCTATTCCTCCCAGTGCAAAACCAGGCCATGTCCATCAATCTCCTTCACATCTCAAAGGGTTCAGCTCAGAAACAGCCCCAAAGGAAAGCTTTTCTCCCACAAAGGCAGGCAAAAAGAATGGGATCATTTTGCATTTCCTGCTAAATGCCTTCCTTTTCTCTAATAATTTTGACACTGGAAAGCCTGCAGGGAGATAAAAAGGGATTTTTTTTCCATTTGGCTCTGGCCTTTTAGCTCCCTTCTCTCCTCACCTTTCCCTTCCATGGTCTTGCCGTTTCCACTAACATCCATCTCCAAACCCGTGCTTCTGCCAGGCAGAAGTGTCTGGGTTTGAATCTGGGATGGCTCTCGCAGTTGGCAGCGACGGGAGCTCGGTACCCAGCCTTAGAACAAGGCCGGGTGACTCCAATCGCCAGCGCTCGGCACAGAGAGGCAGAGCCAGACGCGTCTGCTGCCACTGGGGCCGTGTCAAGCACAACCTTCAGCAGCCCAGCCTGGGGCTGCCCCTTTGTGACACGCTCCCCATGGATCTCTCGTTTCCATGGCTGAAAAACCCCACCCCAACTCCATCCCCTTCCATGCCCTTCCCAAGGGCAGCCAGCCCAAAGGCCAGCCAGGCCTGAGGGTTTCACAGTGTCTAGGATGTAGACCCTTTCCAGAGCCACTTTACTTTACAAGGCCTTTAATTCTGTAATTCCCACTCGGTTCTGGGTTGTATCTTGTTGGTGTGAGATTTTGTTTAATTCTCTTCACATCAGACAAAGTGCTGGGACACAAGAAATGGCACCAGGCGGTAGAAGTAAAGTAAGCCTTGCACTCCCCAGTGCATGACCCCAGAATTAAGTTGGCCAAGAGCTGTAGGCTCTGTGACCATCCAACATTCCTCTTTGACTCTACTTTATTGTTCCAGGTGTTTATTTCCTGCTTCCTTTATTGCAGAGACACCCAAACCCAACATAAACATGATCTGCCTCAAAACATTTCTGATCTTGGCTAATACTGACTATTCAAAATGTCCTTAATGGAAATACCTGATGGCTGGCCCTCCTGAAGTACTCCCCAACAGAGCTGTTAGAACGAGAAGAACTCATTCTTTACATGGCTTCACAAAGGATAAAAACATGTGGCAGCCAAGCACTGTAAGAGGAATACCTGTCTAAAAACTGGATTTCATTCCCTCTATAATATGTCCCGGTCAGTAAGAAAAGAGAGGCAGGTATGGATTCGTGACATAGGGCATTCCTAGCCCAGAATTATTCCAGAAAAACATTCAACTTCTTCAATGGCCAATACTTCCCACTAACTGCATTCAGCAATCTGGGTCCATACCCGCGATGAAGGAGTGATTCCAAATGGGCCATTCCCAGGACTTGGCAGAACTAACCCTAACCCTAAGGAACAAGGGGATCTGATCCCTTTTTCTGCATCAGCAGAATTATTTCTTCAACTCTCATCTCTCCTATCATTACACACCCAGAGATGCCAAAGAACAACAACAGTGTCAATGAGGCTTCCAACTTGAAAGCATTGCCGGACCCAGATGCACCAGACACAGCATTTTGTCTGGCACAATTCCACTTGTCCAGGATCAGGCAAGGCAGGGACAGGCACAAGGCAGAAGGCATCTCCTGCCCAAGCCTCAGCCTGCAACACTGACACAGGCAGAGACAGCCAGGGAACAGATTTGTCATTGTGAAGCTGCCCTAGGTGGCTTTGGGCTTGTGCTGTCAGAGGATGACAAACTCACACCCTGCCTAGGCTGCATCCATTTGGAAGTCTCCCTCTCCTTCATTGGAAAATTCAAAAGGACTTTCTAGCATAGCAGGTTTCCCTATTCCTCCCAGTGCAAAACCAGGCAATGTCCATCAATCTCCTTCACATCTCAAAGGGTTCAGATCAGAAACAGCCCTAAGGAAAGCTTTTCTCCCACAAAGGCAGGCAAAAAGAATGGGATCATTTTGCATTTCCTGCTAAATGCCTTCCTTTTCTCTACTAATTTTGACACTGGAAAGCCTGCAGGGAGATAAAAAGGGATTTTTTTTCCATTTGGCTCTGGCCTTTTAGCTCCCTTCTCTCCTCACCTTTCCCTTCCGTGATCTTGCCTTTTCCACTAACATCCATCTCCAAACCCGTGCTTCTGCCAGGCAGAAGTGTCTGGGTTTGAATCTGGGATGGCTCTCGCAGTTGGCAGCGACGGGAGCTCGGTACCCAGCCTTAGAACAAGGCCGGGTGACTCCAATCGCCAGCGCTCGGCACAGAGAGGCAGAGCCAGACGCGTCTGCTGCCGCTGGGGCCGTGTCAAGCACAACCTTCAGCAGCCCAGCCTGGGGCTGCCCCTTTGTGACACGCTCCCCATGGATCTCTCATTTCCATGGCTGCAAAACCCCACCCCAACTCCATCCCTTTCCATGCCCTTCCCAAGGACAGCCAGCCCTAAGCCCACCCTGCCCAGCCCTGATGGTTTCACCCTGTCTAGGATGTAAGACCCTTTCCAGAGCTGCTTTCCAAGGCCTTTAATTCTGAAATATCCACTCATTTCTGGGTTGTATCTTGTTGGTGTGGGATTTTGTTAAATTCTGTTCACATCAGACAAAGTGCTGGGGCACAAAAACTGGCACCATGCAGTGGAAGTAAAAGCAGCTTTGCAAGCCCCTGTTGATGACCATAAAATTTAGGTGGCAGAGAGCTGTAGGCAGTCAGACCATCCAAATGTTTCTCTTTTGCTCTACTTCATTGTTCCAGATGTTTATTTCCTGCTTCCTTTATTGCAGAGATGCCCAAACCCAATGTAAACATGATCTGCCTCAAAACATTTCTGATCTTGGTTAATACTGACTATTCAAATTTTTCCTAATTGAAATTGGACAGGGCAGGTCATCCTGAAATACTCTCCAATTAAACTGTTGGAAGTAAGAGAAGTAATTCCTAACATGGATCCATATGGGGTTAAACCATGTGGTAGACAAGCATTATGAGAGGAATTCCGGTCCAAAAACTGGATTTCTTTCCCTCTGTAAGATGTCCCGGTCAGTAAGAAATGAGAGGCAGGTATGGATTCATGACACAGGGCATTCCAAGCCTAGAATTAATCCAACAAAAATTCAACTTCTCCAATGGCCAATACTTCTTCTGAACTGCATTAAGAACTGCAGCTGCAGATCAGCAATGAAGGAGTCATTCCAAGGGCCATTCCCAGGATTTGGCAGAACTAACCCTAAGCCAAGGAATCAAGGGATCTGATCCCTTTCTCTGCATCAGCAGAATTATTTCTTCAACTCTCATCTCTCCTATCATTACACACCCAGAGATGCCAAGGAGCAACAACAGTGTCAACAGATGCTTCCAACTTGAAAGCATTGCCTGTGCCAGATGCACCAGGCACAGCATTTTGTCTGGCACAATTCCACTTGTCCAGGATCATGCAAGGCAGGGACAGGGACAAGGCTGAAGGCATCTCCTGCCCCAGCCTCAGCCTGCAACACTGACACAGGCAGAGACAGCCAGGGAACAGATTTGTCATTGTGAACCTGCCCTAGGTGGCTTTGGGCTTGTGCTGTCAGAGGATGACAAACTCACACCCTGCCTAGGCTGCATCCATTTGGAAGTCTCCCTCTCCTTCACTGGAAAATTCAAAAGGACTTTCTAGCATAGCAGGTTTCTCTATTCCTCCCAGTGCAAAACCAGGCCATGTCCATCAATCTCCTTCACATCTCAAAGGGTTCAGCTCAGAAACAGCCCCAAAGGAAAGCTTTTCTCCCACAAAGGCAGGCAAAAAGAATGGGATCATTTTGCATTTCCTGCTAAATGCCTTCCTTTTCTCTAATAATTTTGACACTGGAAAGCCTGCAGGGAGATAAAAAGGGATTTTTTTTCCATTTGGCTCTGGCCTTTTAGCTCCCTTCTCTCCTCACCTTTCCCTTCCATGGTCTTGCCGTTTCCACTAACATCCATCTCCAAACCCGTGCTTCTGCCAGGCAGAAGTGTCTGGGTTTGAATCTGGGATGGCTCTCGCAGTTGGCAGCGACGGGAGCTCGGTACCCAGCCTTAGAACAAGGCCGGGTGACTCCAATCGCCAGCGCTCGGCACAGAGAGGCAGAGCCAGACGCGTCTGCTGCCACTGTGGCCGTGTCAAGCACAACCTTCAGCAGCCCAGCCTGGGGCTGCCCCTTTGTGACACGCTCCCCATGGATCTCTCGTTTCCATGGCTGCAAAACCCCACCCCAACTCCATCCCCTTCCATGCCCTTCCCAAGGGCAGCCAGCCCAAAGGCCAGCCAGGCCTGAGGGTTTCACAGTGTCTAGGATGTAGACCCTTTCCAGAGCCACTTTACTTTACAAGGCCTTTAATTCTGTAATTCCCACTCGGTTCTGGGTTGTATCTTGTTGGTGTGAGATTTTGTTTAATTCTCTTCACATCAGACAAAGTGCTGGGACACAAGAAATGGCACCAGGCGGTAGAAGTAAAGTAAGCCTTGCACTCCCCAGTGCATGACCCCAGAATTAAGTTGGCCAAGAGCTGTAGGCTCTGTGACCATCCAACATTCCTCTTTGACTCTACTTTATTGTTCCAGGTGTTTATTTCCTGCTTCCTTTATTGCAGAGACACCCAAACCCAACATAAACATGATCTGCCTCAAAACATTTCTGATCTTGGCTAATACTGACTATTCAAAATGTCCTTAATGGAAATACCTGATGGCTGGCCCTCCTGAAGTACTCCCCAACAGAGCTGTTAGAACGAGAAGAACTCATTCTTTACATGGCTTCACAAAGGATAAAAACATGTGGCAGCCAAGCACTGTAAGAGGAATACCTGTCTAAAAACTGGATTTCATTCCCTCTATAATATGTCCCGGTCAGTAAGAAAAGAGAGGCAGGTATGGATTCGTGACATAGGGCATTCCTAGCCCAGAATTATTCCAGAAAAACATTCAACTTCTTCAATGGCCAATACTTCCCACTAACTGCATTCAGCAATCTGGGTCCATACCCGCGATGAAGGAGTGATTCCAAATGGGCCATTCCCAGGACTTGGCAGAACTAACCCTAACCCTAAGGAACAAGGGGATCTGATCCCTTTTTCTGCATCAGCAGAATTATTTCTTCAACTCTCATCTCTCCTATCATTACACACCCAGAGATGCCAAAGAACAACAACAGTGTCAATGAGGCTTCCAACTTGAAAGCATTGCCGGACCCAGATGCACCAGACACAGCATTTTGTCTGGCACAATTCCACTTGTCCAGGATCAGGCAAGGCAGGGACAGGCACAAGGCAGAAGGCATCTCCTGCCCAAGCCTCAGCCTGCAACACTGACACAGGCAGAGACAGCCAGGGAACAGATTTGTCATTGTGAAGCTGCCCTAGGTGGCTTTGGGCTTGTGCTGTCAGAGGATGACAAACTCACACCCTGCCTAGGCTGCATCCATTTGGAAGTCTCCCTCTCCTTCATTGGAAAATTCAAAAGGACTTTCTAGCATAGCAGGTTTCCCTATTCCTCCCAGTGCAAAACCAGGCAATGTCCATCAATCTCCTTCACATCTCAAAGGGTTCAGATCAGAAACAGCCCTAAGGAAAGCTTTTCTCCCACAAAGGCAGGCAAAAAGAATGGGATCATTTTGCATTTCCTGCTAAATGCCTTCCTTTTCTCTACTAATTTTGACACTGGAAAGCCTGCAGGGAGATAAAAAGGGATTTTTTTTCCATTTGGCTCTGGCCTTTTAGCTCCCTTCTCTCCTCACCTTTCCCTTCCGTGATCTTGCCTTTTCCACTAACATCCATCTCCAAACCCGTGCTTCTGCCAGGCAGAAGTGTCTGGGTTTGAATCTGGGATGGCTCTCGCAGTTGGCAGCGACGGGAGCTCGGTACCCAGCCTTAGAACAAGGCCGGGTGACTCCAATCGCCAGCGCTCGGCACAGAGAGGCAGAGCCAGACGCGTCTGCTGCCGCTGGGGCCGTGTCAAGCACAACCTTCAGCAGCCCAGCCTGGGGCTGCCCCTTTGTGACACGCTCCCCATGGATCTCTCATTTCCATGGCTGCAAAACCCCACCCCAACTCCATCCCTTTCCATGCCCTTCCCAAGGACAGCCAGCCCTAAGCCCACCCTGCCCAGCCCTGATGGTTTCACCCTGTCTAGGATGTAAGACCCTTTCCAGAGCTGCTTTCCAAGGCCTTTAATTCTGAAATATCCACTCATTTCTGGGTTGTATCTTGTTGGTGTGGGATTTTGTTAAATTCTGTTCACATCAGACAAAGTGCTGGGGCACAAAAACTGGCACCATGCAGTGGAAGTAAAAGCAGCTTTGCAAGCCCCTGTTGATGACCATAAAATTTAGGTGGCAGAGAGCTGTAGGCAGTCAGACCATCCAAATGTTTCTCTTTTGCTCTACTTCATTGTTCCAGATGTTTATTTCCTGCTTCCTTTATTGCAGAGATGCCCAAACCCAATGTAAACATGATCTGCCTCAAAACATTTCTGATCTTGGTTAATACTGACTATTCAAATTTTTCCTAATTGAAATTGGACAGGGCAGGTCATCCTGAAATACTCTCCAATTAAACTGTTGGAAGTAAGAGAAGTAATTCCTAACATGGATCCATATGGGGTTAAACCATGTGGTAGACAAGCATTATGAGAGGAATTCCGGTCCAAAAACTGGATTTCTTTCCCTCTGTAAGATGTCCCGGTCAGTAAGAAATGAGAGGCAGGTATGGATTCATGACACAGGGCATTCCAAGCCTAGAATTAATCCAACAAAAATTCAACTTCTCCAATGGCCAATACTTCTTCTGAACTGCATTAAGAACTGCAGCTGCAGATCAGCAATGAAGGAGTCATTCCAAGGGCCATTCCCAGGATTTGGCAGAACTAACCCTAAGCCAAGGAATCAAGGGATCTGATCCCTTTCTCTGCATCAGCAGAATTATTTCTTCAACTCTCATCTCTCCTATCATTACACACCCAGAGATGCCAAGGAGCAACAACAGTGTCAACAGATGCTTCCAACTTGAAAGCATTGCCTGTGCCAGATGCACCAGGCACAGCATTTTGTCTGGCACAATTCCACTTGTCCAGGATCATGCAAGGCAGGGACAGGGACAAGGCTGAAGGCATCTCCTGCCCCAGCCTCAGCCTGCAACACTGACACAGGCAGAGACAGCCAGGGAACAGATTTGTCATTGTGAACCTGCCCTAGGTGGCTTTGGGCTTGTGCTGTCAGAGGATGACAAACTCACACCCTGCCTAGGCTGCATCCATTTGGAAGTCTCCCTCTCCTTCACTGGAAAATTCAAAAGGACTTTCTAGCATAGCAGGTTTCTCTATTCCTCCCAGTGCAAAACCAGGCCATGTCCATCAATCTCCTTCACATCTCAAAGGGTTCAGCTCAGAAACAGCCCCAAAGGAAAGCTTTTCTCCCACAAAGGCAGGCAAAAAGAATGGGATCATTTTGCATTTCCTGCTAAATGCCTTCCTTTTCTCTAATAATTTTGACACTGGAAAGCCTGCAGGGAGATAAAAAGGGATTTTTTTTCCATTTGGCTCTGGCCTTTTAGCTCCCTTCTCTCCTCACCTTTCCCTTCCATGGTCTTGCCGTTTCCACTAACATCCATCTCCAAACCCGTGCTTCTGCCAGGCAGAAGTGTCTGGGTTTGAATCTGGGATGGCTCTCGCAGTTGGCAGCGACGGGAGCTCGGTACCCAGCCTTAGAACAAGGCCGGGTGACTCCAATCGCCAGCGCTCGGCACAGAGAGGCAGAGCCAGACGCGTCTGCTGCCGCTGGGGCCGTGTCAAGCACAACCTTCAGCAGCCCAGCCTGGGGCTGCCCCTTTGTGACACGCTCCCCATGGATCTCTCGTTTCCATGGCTGCAAAACCCCACCCCAACTCCATCCCCTTCCATGCCCTTCCCAAGGGCAGCCAGCCCAAAGGCCAGCCAGGCCTGAGGGTTTCACAGTGTCTAGGATGTAGACCCTTTCCAGAGCCACTTTACTTTACAAGGCCTTTAATTCTGTAATTCCCACTCGGTTCTGGGTTGTATCTTGTTGGTGTGAGATTTTGTTTAATTCTCTTCACATCAGACAAAGTGCTGGGACACAAGAAATGGCACCAGGCGGTAGAAGTAAAGTAAGCCTTGCACTCCCCAGTGCATGACCCCAGAATTAAGTTGGCCAAGAGCTGTAGGCTCTGTGACCATCCAACATTCCTCTTTGACTCTACTTTATTGTTCCAGGTGTTTATTTCCTGCTTCCTTTATTGCAGAGACACCCAAACCCAACATAAACATGATCTGCCTCAAAACATTTCTGATCTTGGCTAATACTGACTATTCAAAATGTCCTTAATGGAAATACCTGATGGCTGGCCCTCCTGAAGTACTCCCCAACAGAGCTGTTAGAACGAGAAGAACTCATTCTTTACATGGCTTCACAAAGGATAAAAACATGTGGCAGCCAAGCACTATAAGAGGAATACCTGTCTAAAAACTGGATTTCATTCCCTCTATAACATGTCCCGGTCAGTGAGAAAAGAGAGACAGCTATGGATTCGTCACATAGGGCATTCCTAGCCCAGAATTATTCCAGAAAAACATTCAACTTCTTCAATGGCCAATACTTCCCACTAACTGCATTCAGCAATCTGGGTCCATACCCGTGATGAAGGAGTGATTCCAAATGGGCCATTCCCAGGACTTGGCAGAACTAACCCTAACCCTAAGGAACAAGGGGATCTGATCCCTTTTTCTGCATCAGCAGAATTATTTCTTCAACTCTCATCTCTCCTATCATTACACACCCAGAGATGCCAAAGAACAACAACAGTGTCAATGAGGCTTCCAAACTGAAAGCATTGCCAGACCCAGATGCACCAGGCACATCATTTTGTCTGGCACAATTCCACTTGTCCAGGATCAGGCAAGGCAGGGACAGGGACAAGGCAGAAGGCATCTCCTGCCCCAGGCTCAGCCTGCAACACTGACACAGGCAGAGACAGCCAGGGAACAGATTTGTCATTGTGAAGCTGCCCTAGGTGGCTTTGGGCTTGTGCTGTCAGAGGATGACAAACTCACACCCTGCCTAGGCTGCATCCATTTGGAAGTCTCCCTCTCCTTCATTGGAAAATTCAAAAGGACTTTCTAGCATAGCAGGTTTCTCTATTCCTCCCAGTGCAAAACCAGGCCATGTCCATCAATCTCCTTCACATCTCAAAGGGTTCAGATCAGAAACAGCCCCAAAGGAAAGCTTTTCTCCCACAAAGGCAGGCAAAAAGAATGGGATCATTTTGCATTTCCTGCTAAATGCCTTCCTTTTCTCTACTAATTTTGACACTGGAAAGCCTGCAGGGAGATAAAAAGGATTTTTTTTTTTCCATTTGGCTCTGGCCTTTTAGCTCCCTTCTCTCCTCACCTTTCCCTTCCGTGGTCTTGCCTTTTCCACTAACATCCATCTTCAAACCCGTGCTTCTGCCAGGCAGAAGTGTCTGGGTTTGAATCTGGGATCGCTCTCGCAGTTGGCAACGACGGGAGCTCGGTACCCAGCCTTAGAACAAGGCCGGGTGACTCCAATCGCCAGCGCTCGGCACAGAGAGGCAGAGCCAGACGCGTCTGCTGCCGCTGGGGCCGTGTCAAGCACAACCTTCAGCAGCCCAGCCTGGGGCTGCCCCTTTGTGACACGCTCCCCATGGATCTCTCGTTTCCATGGCTGCAAAACCCCACCCCAACTCCATCCCCTTCCATGCCCTTCCCAAGGGCAGCCAGCCCAAAGGCCAGCCAGGCCTGAGGATGTAGACCCTTTCCAGAGCCACTTTACTTTACAAGGCCTTTAATTCTGTAATTCCCACTCAGTTCTGTGTTGCAGCTTGCTGGTGTGAGATTTTGTTTAATTCTCTTCACATCAGACAAAGTGCTGGGACACAAGAAATGGCACCAGGCGGTAGAAGTAAAGTAAGCCTTGTACTCCCCGGTGCATGACCCCAGAATTAGGTTGGCCAAGAGCTGTAGGCTCTGTGACCATCCAACATTCCTCTTTGACTCTACTTTATTGTTCCATGTGTTTATTTCCTGCTTCCTTTATTGCAGAGACACCCAAACCCAACATAAACATGATCTGCCTCAAAACATTTCTGATCTTGGCTAATACTGACTATTCAAAATGTCCTTAATGGAAATACCTGATGGCTGGCCCTCCTGAAGTACTCCCCAACAGAGCTGTTAAAACGAGAAGAACTCATTCTTTACATGGCTTCACAAAGGATAAAAACATGTGGCAGCCAAGCACTATAAGAGGAATACCTGTCTAAAAACTGGATTTCATTCCCTCTATAACATGTCCCGGTCAGTGAGAAAAGAGAGACAGCTATGGATTCGTCACATAGGGCATTCCTAGCCCAGAATTATTCCAGAAAAACATTCAACTTCTTCAATGGCCAATACTTCCCACTAACTGCATTCAGCAATCTGGGTCCATACCCGTGATGAAGGAGTGATTCCAAATGGGCCATTCCCAGGACTTGGCAGAACTAACCCTAACCCTAAGGAACAAGGGGATCTGATCCCTTTTTCTGCATCAGCAGAATTATTTCTTCAACTCTCATCTCTCCTATCATTACACACCCAGAGATGCCAAAGAACAACAACAGTGTCAATGAGGCTTCCAAACTGAAAGCATTGCCGGACCCAGATGCACCAGACACAGCATTTTGTCTGGCACAATTCCACTTGTCCAGGATCAGGCAAGGCAGGGACAGGCACAAGGCAGAAGGCATCTCCTGCCCCAGGCTCAGCCTGCACCACTGACACAGGCAGAGACAGCCGGGGAACAGATTTGTCATTGTGAAGCTGCCCTAGGTGGCTTTGGGCTTGTGCTGTCAGAGGATGACAAACTCACACCCTGCCTAGGCTGCATCCATTTGGAAGTCTCCCTCTCCTTCACTGGAAAATTCAAAAGGACTTTCTAGCATAGCAGGTTTCCCTATTTCTGCCAGTGCAAAACCAGGCAATGTCCATCAATCTCCTTCACATCTCAAAGGGTTCAGATCAGAAACAGCCCAAAGGAAAACTTTTCTCCCACAAAGGCAGGCAAAAAGAATGGGATCATTTTGCATTTCCTGCTAAATGCCTTCCTTTTCTCTACTAATTTTGACACTGGAAAGCCTGCAGGGAGATAAAAAGGATTTTTTTTCCATTTGGCTCTGGCCTTTTAGCTCCCTTCTCTCCTCACCTTTCCCTTCCGTGGTCTTGCCTTTTCCACTAACATCCATCTCCAAACCCGTGCTTCTGCCAGGCAGAAGTGTCTGGGTTTGAATCTGGGATGGCTCTCGCAGTTGGCAGCGACGGGAGCTCGGTACCCAGCCTTAGAACAAGGCCGGGTGACTCCAATCGCCAGCGCTCGGCACAGAGAGGCAGAGCCAGACGCGTCTGCTGCCGCTGGGGCTGTGTCAAGCACAACCTTCAGCAGCCCAGCCTGGGGCTGCCCCTTTGTGACACGCTCCCCATGGATCTCTCGTTTCCATGGCTGAAAAACCCCACCCCAACTCCATCCATTTCCATGCCCTTCCCAAGGGCAGCCAGCCCAAAGGCCAGCCAGGCCTGAGGGTTTCACAGTGTCTAGGATGTAGACCCTTTCCAGAGCTGCTTTCCAAGGCCTTTAATTCTGTAATTCCCACTCGGTTCTGGGTTGTATCTTGTTGGTGTGGGATTTTTTTTGTCTTCACATCAGACAAAGTGCTGGGACACCAACAATGGCACCGGGTGGTGGAAGTAAAAGCATCTTTGCCCTCCCCAGTGCATGACCCCAGAATTAAGTTGGCCAAGAGCTGTAGGCAACAAGTTCACCATCCAAACATTCCTCTTTTGCTCTACTTCATTGTTCCAGGGGTTTATTTCCTGCTTTCTTTATTGCAGAGACACCCAAACCCAACATAAACATGATCTGCCTGAAAACATTTCTGGTCCTTGCACTTCCTGACAATTCCAGATTTTGTTAATGGAAATAGCACTGGGCAGGTCATTCTGCAATACTCCCCAACAGAGCAGATAGAATTAATCCTGCTTGATTTGGGAGAACAAAGCCTGACCCATGGGTCCTGTGGGTTTGATCCCTTTTTCTGCATCTGCAAAATTATTTCTTCTTCAAGTCTTATCTCTCCTGTCTATTCAAAGAACCTTTGCACCCTGCATCAGATGCCCCCAGTGTTCAGTGGGCCGATACAATCAGCTTTCCCACTGAACTCAGGCTGGTGCTTCGGCAGCCACAGCACTTCACACAATTAATAACAAAGAGCTGGAATGGCACACAGGTCTTGCCCCAAGTGCTACAAAAAATTTTAAAAAAGGGGAGGGGGCAGGGGAGTTAGACTAGTTAGCTCCTTATTAATACAAGCATATCTGGATTTAAGCAGGGACACGGCTAGTCATACTAGGGGGACTGGTTTGTAAGCCTTGTCTCTAGCAATTCCCACCAGTCTGCAAGCATTTTTCAGTACAAAGGGGTAGATAAGATTTTACAACACATCCATGAGCAAGTCTGAGCCAGAAGTCAAAGAACAAGATAAATACTCCCAAACCTTCACCCATGGGGAAAGGAAGCAGAAAAGCACATGAAACAAGTGCCCTTGCAGCTGAATTGCCTGCATTTATCCCATGGTCCAACCTTCCTGTACAAAAGCACCTCAATTCAAACACACAGCTTAAGATCAAGAAATAAAAGTGTTTTGAGGACATTTAAAGCATAATTCCTATTACTTTCAAGGAGAGGTCAATGCTAAATTCCTTAAAAACACAAATGCAGGTCTATTTGGGACTGCATCCTTCAGAACAGGGATGAAGGTTTAGAATTGCAGAATTGTTTCCATTGGAAAAGACCTTTAAGATCATAGAGTCCTTCCAATCACCTGAGACCCCTGACACTGCCAAGGCCACCACTAAAGCATATCCCAGGATGGGATGCTATTGGCCTTCTTGGCCACCTGGGCACACCTGCCTCACGTTCAGCCACTGCCATCCAGCATCCCCAGGTCCTCTTCTGCTGGGCAGCTTTCCAGCCACTCTGCTCCCAGCCTGTAGCCTTCACCTTGTTGAACCTCATGCAAATGGCCTCAGCCCATGATCCAGCCTGTCCAGATCTCTCTGCAGAGACTTCCTGCCTTCCAGCAGATCAACTCCCACCCAGCTTGGCATGGTCTGTAAACTGCCTGAGGTGCCCTTGAGCCTCTCCTCCACATCATTGACAAAGATAGGAATCACAGCTGGCCCCAATGCTGAGCCCTGGGGAACACCACTTGTGACCAGGTGCCAGCTGGATTTAACTCCACTGAATTCCACCACTCCCTGGGCCCAGCCATCCTGACAGTTTTTACCCAGGGAAGAGTGCATTAAGTTCTTCAGTCTTTTCTTCATCCTTTGTTCCGTGTTTCCCCCCATGTCCCGGAGAAGATATACTCCTTAGCCCTCCATTTGTGGCTGATGTATTTACAGAAATATTTTTACTCTCTTTGCAATTTTCTAGGAAGAAACTCTTTACTGTGAGGCTGGTGAGGCACTGGGAGCAGGTTACCCAGGTGAGCCAGGTCTGTGTGAGATTGCAAAGGAGCAAAGCTTTGCCATTTGGGCACACTTCTCTTTGTTTCTTTGCTCAGGCCTTTGGTGAGCACAGGAGTCATCTAGGTAAAAAACTTTTGACTACACAGAATCTTTTGGATCCATTGTCCCCCAAACATGTCAATGTGTGGCCCTGTTGTAATGACAAGTTAGAAAGAGCAGCACAGATAACACAAAGAAAACATGGCAAAAGAGGTAGAGGAGCAGCCCAGTCAGGAAAGGATGTGGTGAGACACTGGCACATCGAGTGAGCTGCACTCCCATAACCTCTAGGCTAGCAGGTCCTGGTCTCACATTCTCCTTTTGGTTTATTTAAATTAAATTTATTTATTTAGGTTTTTTAAGTCATCAAAATAAAATATATACAATTAAAAATACGTCATCAACATTTAAAGATACAATCAAAACACATTTATTCAAAATTACATCTAAATATCAGAACATACAGAACATACAGAATACCTGTAACTATGAACCCTAACACATAAATCCTATTCTTTAAACCCTCATCGGACAGGTGGCAGCTTCTTCCTGGGATCAGAGGAAAGAGAGCTCTTCTGGATGGGAGGCAAGTACTTTGCGTAAGGTGAGGGTGAGGGAACATAGGAAGTGTCCAGGGAAAACTTCTTGGAAAGACTGTAGCCAGTCAGATCTGCAAAGTGAAGACAAAGAATATGTCAGAGTCTGCAATGCAAACCTAAAGCATCTGAAACTCCGTATTTCATGGGACACATTTCCTGGAATCTTCTAAAAAGCTGAACTGGGAAACATGCTCCTGCTGCTCCTCGCAGGGGGCACATGCAGGGCACAAGTGTTCCCTGTCATTGTGCAGAGCCTCTCTGGGCTGCCACAAGACCCTTCCTCCCACCTTCCTCCCAGAGCGTGACCCAGCTCCCCCCTCACCTCTGTGTGAGGCTGAGCCATGCTCAGCTTTCACCTCACTGCCAAAAGCTGGATTGTGTGCCTTGCGTATAGGGGGGATTACAGGCAGTCCCAACGACCCCTTCTTCATAACCCCAGCACTGGAGCACACAGGCATCAAGGAAACCTAGAGAGAGTACAACACTCTGCTCAGCTCAAGCATCCAGCCTTGCCCCACTTGATGCCTCAAGAAATTTAGCCATGCTCTTAGCTGGGACGTGGGCAGGAAAAGAAGAGTCAGACTGATGAAGCAGCTTGGCCTCGGATACGGAATAGAAAGAGAAATGGTGAGGAATAGACCGAGATACACTCAACCAGAGTGGACAACTTCAGCTGCTCTGACTGCTTGTTGGTGTTTTCTCAGCCACGAGACAGAAGAGGAGCCAGAACAGAGCCCAGAAACCACTGAAAGACCTCTCCTGTTATTGACACATGCTGAGGACATGAAGTCTGCACTACACACCCACTGCAAAGACAGCCTGAAGCACAGTGTCCAGCTGAGCTCTTCTTGGCTCTCTTGGGCTCACAGCTCAGGAAAAGGTCTCAGAGCTTCCTACAGAACATAAACTGAAAATCTACCACAGAGGATTTTGCTTTCTTTCCTGACCTTACATCCTTTTCCTGCTGAGATCAGCTCCTTCTTATTCCCACAGCTGTCATCAGAGACAGTGTGATTTTTCCTATGTTTCTCCTTCTTGCACATCTTATTGGGCTCAGAAGAAAGAGAACTCTTCTGGATGGGAGGCAAGAACTTGGCACGTAAGGGCACATAAGGAGTGTCCAGGAAAAGGTGTTTGGGATCACCACACTCAGTCAGGTCTGCAGAGTGAAGACACAAAATATAACAGAGGCCACAATGCAAAACTAAAGCATCTAAACCTCCATATTTCATGGGACACATTTCCTGGAAACTCCTAAATAGCTGCACTGAGAAACATGCTCCTGCTCCTTGCAGGGGGCACATGCAGGGCACAGCTGTTCCCTGGCAATGTGCACAGCCTCTCTGGGCTGCCAGAGGATCATTCCTCCTGCCAGAGAGAGGCCCAGCTCCCACCTCCCCTCTGTGTGAGGCTGAGCCATGCTCAGCCTTCATCTTGTACTCACTGCCAAAGGCTGGATGGTCTGCCTTGCGTATAGGGGGGATCAAAGGCGGTAGCAATGACCTCTTCTTCATAACGCCAACACTGGGACTTATAGGCGTCAAGAAAACCTGGAAATAGTAGAAGAGAGTGCTCAGATAAAGAATCCAACTTGCCCCCATTCATGCCTCAAGAGGTTTAGCCATGCTTTTAACTGGGACCTGGCAGGAAAAGTCCAACTGATGCAGCAGCTTGGCTCAGGATGGGGAATGGAAAGGGAACTGGTGAGGGAGAGACCATGTCACACATTTCTCAGCTCACTCATCATGCTCACTAATCAGGAAGTGTGGCTTCATTCCCAGCTGGCATTGGCGTCAAGGATTTATGGGGTGCCACTGGCCTTTTGGATGGCATGGCAGTGGGTTTAGATCACTGTTCTCTCCCTGCCCCTAAGGTGTCTCACAGCCAGTGCTGATCTCTGAAGTCCCCACAAAGTCATTCTGCAGGATGTCCCTGGGCTCACAGCACAGGAAAAGGTCTCAGAGCTCTTCCTATAGCACAGAAACTGAAGATTTACCACATTGGACTAAGCTTGGTCTCCCTACCTTACGTCCTTTTCCCTCTGAACTCAGCTCCTGGGTTCTTCTATTGTCCTCATCATAGCTGGTAACATTTTTGCCAATCTCCTGCTCTCTGCTCAATATCTTGCTTGGCATGGCTGAAAGAGAGCTCTTCTGGATGGGAGGCAATGGCTTGGAGGAAAGGAGCATGGAGGGACTTGCCAGGGAAAATCTCTTGGCAAGAGGGAAGCCAGTCAGGCCTGCAAAGTGGAGACACAAAATGTATCAGAGCCTACAATGCAAACCTAAAGCATCTGAAGCTCCGTATTTCATGGGACAGATTCCTTGGAAACTTCTAAACAGCTGCACAGGGAAACATGCCTCTGCTGGAAACAGCTTGAAGCAGGCCAGGGGGAAAACCCTGCCCCACTTCCCCAGAGCTACCACAGGAACAGCCTGGCCTCTGTGCTGCCCTGGGACAGCAGGGAGCCCAGAGCCCTGTGCTCTCCAGGAATGGCTCAGCTGCACATGCACAACCCTGCTCCTCTCCCTGCCCCACAGCTCAGCAGCCCTACAGCTCCAGGGGCACTGGCAGCAGCACAGCTCCTTGCAGGGGGCACATGCAGGGCACAACTGTTCCCTGCCAATGAGCACAGCCTCTCTGGGCTGGTACAGGACCCTTCCTCCCAACAGAGAGTAGCTCAGATCCAACATCACCTCTGTGTGAGACTGAGCCATGGTCACAAGGGATGAAGTAGGTTCAGTGAACTCCCACCTTTATCATCAACACATCAAATGGGTGAGACACTCAAGGGTTTTTTTAATTTTTGAGACAATTTCTTTGGTTTTATTTTTCATGGAACTAGCCTAGCTTTAATTCCTTTGAGCTGTATTGAGTTAGCAATTCTGAAGGGAAATACAGAAGCCTCCAACGGTAAGAGGGGAAAGAGGATTCCTTCTGGAGGCTCGCCTTCTGTGAATCCACAAGAGAAACCCACACAGCTGTGACTACTAGTTCTGCAAACCACAAAGACCTGTCAGCCACCAGGCAGGCCATATTAGTGTTTCCATAGCACCATAATACCACCCTAATGTTGGACCTGATCAGCAAGCAGAGGAAGAACAGGAAATTTATCTGTAGTCAGACCCAACATTGATGGCAGAGAAAGCAACAGGATTTGCATCTCATGACCATCTCCAATCTGGGCTCAGCTGTGGCCACAGTCCCTGTCCTGGCTGACACTATGTGTGATGTGGCCACTGTCAAAAAGGAGAAAGCAGCATAAACTGATGGGACAATGCTCTGATGCCATGGGTGTCCTTGCAGGATCATCTGTAGCTGTCAGCCACCTACTCTGACACAGAGCCAGCACTGACCACCATGGACCAGTTCTCCCTGAAATCTTGGGGGATTTTTCCCATTTGGGTCTGGCCTTTTAGCTCCCTTCTCTCCTCACCTTTCCCTTCCGTGGTCTTGCCTTTTCCACTAACATCCATCTCCAAACCCGTGCTTCTGCCAGGCAGAAGTGTCTGGGTTTGAATCTGGGATGGCTCTCGCAGTTGGCAGCGACGGGAGCTCGGTACCCAGCCTTAGAACAAGGCCGGGTGACTCCAATCGCCAGCGCTCGGCACAGAGAGGCAGAGCCAGACGCGTCTGCTGCCACTGGGGCCGTGTCAAGCACAACCTTCAGCAGCCCAGCCTGGGGCTGCCCCTTTGTGACACGCTCCCCATGGATCTCTCGTTTCCATGGCTGAAAAACCCCACCCCAACTCCATCCCCTTCCATGCCCTTCCCAAGGGCAGCCAGCCCCTAAGCCCCGCCTGGCCAGGCCTGAGGGTTTCACACTAAGATGTAGACTCTCTCCAAAGCTGCTTTTTGAGGCCTTTAATCCTGAAATTTCCACTCATTTCTGGATTGCAGCTTGTTGGTGTGAGATTTTGTTTCATTCTCTTCACAATTCATTCTGATCTCAAACTCCTTTGCATTCCTTTGAAAGTTCAGAGAAGTGAGAAAGTTCCAGACCCTTTAGAGAACCAGTATGACACCCAGAATTGAAAACCAGCACATCAAACAAAGTGGGACACTTTGTGGTAGACAAACAATGGCACCAGGCAGTGGAAGTAAAAGCATCTTTGCACTCCCCAGTAGATGACGCCAGAATTCAGTTGGCCGCGAGCTGTAGGGAACAAATTCACCATCCAAACATTCCTCTTTTGCTCTACTTCATTGTTCCAGGGGTTTATTTCCTGCTTTCTTTTTTGCAGAGACTCCCAAACTCAACATAAACATGATCAGTGTTTGGTGGGCCGATATGATCAGTGTATCTGTAGGCCATGCAAAGTTCTCCTTGGTTGTGCAAGGGGTTTATTCCTGCTTTCTTTCCTGCAGACACACCCAAAATCTAAATTACAACACCTTCCTCAGAGCAATTCTCATTTTGACTGTCCCTGAGAATTCAAACCTGTGCTCAGAGCATTTCCCTGTCCCCAGGGACAGGCTCCAAGGCTGGGCTCTCACCTCCATGGAATGAAGAAGAGCTGCTGCACTTGCTGGCAGCTCCAGGGTCTCGCGATCAGTGCTTTGAATGCAGCTTTTGTACACACTGCCCCCTGAGCCTAGCAGCATTCCTGGGCATCAGCTACCAGCACCTCATGCTATGGAAATGGCACCGCTTGGCCTGCCAGTCCGGGAGGGCTGGAGGGCATTGGGTGCTCATTTGCTGTCAAAAATAAATCGTTTTGTTGTTGTCATTGTCATCATTGGAGCGTTTCTTTCATCCTTTCATCCCTGGGCAGCGGCGAGGGGCAGCACAGGGTGCACTTTTCCCGGAGCGGGTGGGCAGGTGAGCGGTGGGGAAGGGAGCCCTGGGGAGAAGGGCAGGCAGAAAGGCCCCAGGTCTCTGCAATGCAGGTGGCCAGTCGCCAATTGCTGGCTCTTGGAGCCACTGAAGGGGCCTGTGAGCTGCCAGAGGTGCTGGGCTTTGGTAGCTTATCCCCTCCAGCCACTTGTACAAATTGACCCAGATGGGAGTGTGACACTCACGCCCCTGTCCCTGTCAGCCCACAGGCTCCCAGAACATCCCCTTTGCTCCTTTCCTGGCCTCTGGGTAATACAATCTAGTGTATTTGTGGGGTGCCCCGACAAAGGAGGGAACAATAAATCTGACTCCGTGTTCTCAGAAGGCTAATTTATTACTTTATGATACTATATTAAAGAACACTATACTATACTAAAGAATACAGAAAGGATACTTACTGAATGCTAAAAAGATAATAATGAAAACTTGTGACTCTTTCCAGAGTCCCGACACAACCTGGCCCCAATTGGCCAAAGAGTCAAAACAACTCACACCAGAATCCAATGGAACAATCACCTGTGGGTAAACAATCTCCAAACACATTCCACATGAGCAAAACACAGGAGAAGCAAATGAGATAAGAATTGTTTTCCTTTTTCTCTGAGGCTTGTCAGCTTCCCAGGAGAAAAATTCTGGGCAAAGGGGTTTTTCAGGAAATGTGAATGCCACAACAATGTACTGAGATTTTTCTGTCTTCCTTGCCTTGGTGCTACAGAAAGGTTCCTGGGTTTCACTGCCAAGAGTGGAACCACAGATTTGATAACTCTAAAAAACCCATTTTTTAGCAAGAGCAGCTCAATAGACAAGGGCTGGGTGGAACAAGGGAGCCCCCCAGCTGCACAGTGCCAAGGAATGTGAAAGGCTGCTTGGCATCTTGTGTAGTAACAAAATGAGTGGGCTTTCCACAGAGAGGGTCTGTCACTGCCATATTTTCTGAAAAATCCCTTCACCAGGATTTCTTCTCTTGGGAAGATGAGAAGCCTCAGAGAAAAAACAATATTATTTCATTTGCTTCTCCCTGTTTTGCTGCTTTGGAATGTGGCTGGAGAATGTTCACCAACAGGTGCATGTTTGATTGGTTTCATGTGAATTATTTTTAATTAATGACCAATCGCGGTCCAGCTGTGTCAGACTCTGAGGAGTCAGTCACTAGTTTTTTCATTATCATTCTTGTTAAGACTTCTGTCTGTATCTTTCTCTATCCTTTAGTATAGTTTTAATACAGCATAATTATAATATAATACAATATATGACATGACATAATATAATACAATATAATAAAATTAAAATATATGATAATATAATATAATATAATATAATATAATATAATATAATATAATATAATATAATATAATATAATATAATATAATATAATATAATATAATATAATATAATATAATATAATATAATAATCAGCCTTCTGAGAACATGGAGTCAGATTCATCTCTTCCCTCATCCTGGGGACCTCACAAACACCACAGGGTCTCTAGCCAGGAAAGGGAGGCATGGCAGGATGGCCTTTTCTCTGTGCTCTGGCTGAGTTCAGGCAGAAGGCCCAGCAGCTGTAAATGAGGTTTGCAGCACTGATCCCTTAGGACATCCACCTTCCTGTACAACCAGCTCGCCCCAGAACCTTGGGACCTCTATTCCATGACCCTGTCTGACTCTGCTGTGAGGCTGTCATTCCTGGGAGTGCAGAAGACCAAGGCAGAGAAAAGTAAAATCACACCCCCAAAATTCAATCAGTATAAAAAGAAATTTGAGTCTTCTGCATGCCAGGTGCAGAATGAACACTAAAAAGCACTGGGTTCTACTCTCCCAGCCCTAACATACCGAAAAGCCAAAGTAAGCTGTCAGCTCAGACACGGGGAGTCAAGGCAGATACACAATAGCTGTAGAGAAACAGAAACGAGAGTAAGAATGATCTGCCACAGCAGATTTCATTGCCACTGTTTGTTGGCTGGTAATTTTTCCACAGCCATGATCATTTCCACTGCAAAAGGTGGTTATGTCCCCAAATCCTTCTGTCCCAGACAAAACAGGGCTGGGGTCACTGCCATGTGAAAAACATGCTTCACCTCTAGAGTCAGCCAGAAGATAATTCCCTGTCCAGAACTGTCTGTTTTCCAGGTGGAAAAGGGTCATCTGTTCCTGAGTAATTTAAAAATAGAAACCTGTTGCTGAAATCAGTTTCTGTGGCTTTAATTGGTCACAGAGGCAGCCCTTAAACATAATTGTGTTAGACCAGAAAACAGTCTCCATTTTTACCAGTAAATTACCAGTAAACAGATCAGAGCAGCTGTAGCACTGAGAGACAAAGTGAGGAGATGGACACCTGCTTTTCTGTCTAGATCTTTCTGTGACTTGCCAGAGGGCTACGAGTGGCACTGGAACCTTTCCAAAAGCAGCTGCTGGAGACAGAAGGCTAATGGTGTTCATCCCCTCATTACACCTATTGTTTTATCCATGGGGTAGGCAGAGGGTGAAACTCAGTCTTTCTCACTTCTTAAGGGACAAGACACCCTGCAGAGGATGTGCTTTGTGTCACTTACAATCCAGAGCACCTGGAAAGAAATTCCTTCTCATTTGCTTGTCTCTGGAACAGCTACACACTTTGTACACAAGGCTGTCTCTCATGTTGCCCACACACACCCTGCTTGCACTCCTTTCCACTTGTGCAAGGTGTGCACAAAGCAAGGAACTGAACTATCCATATCAACTAATGGTACTTAAATATTCCCACTCCTTATTCTCTGCTTGCATCACACAGGAAAAAGTGCAAAGCAGTGAGATCTCAGGATTTATAGGAGATACGCAGCTTATTGACATCCAAACATTCTTCAGCTTTGCTCTTTTTTGCAGTGGCAGTTTTCTGGCATTAACTCATTTTCTCTGAGCTACTGCTTGGAGAAAAGGAGCAAAACAAAACAATTTGGATCACAATTCATTCTGATCTCAAACTCCTTTGCCTTCCTTTGAAATTTCAGAGAACTGAGAAAACTCCCAGACCCTTGAGAGGACAGGTCTGATACCTACAATGGAAAGCCAACCCATCACACCTATTTCCTTTATTGAAAATATGAATACAGAGATCAATGAAGACACTGGTTTTGGTAAAGGAAAAGAAATGTGTTTAAAGCATGATTACAAGTAAACAAAATCCAATGAAAGGCTTAACATTAGACTGTACAAAACATACTTCTAGACAGATGGAGCTTTCCCGTTACAGAATTGGAAAAATCATGGTCTGTGTCTCCACCTGGGGGGAAATGCACCTTGGCAAACTGAGTGGGGAAACAAAAGTACACTGGCCCTTTGAAATAAATGGCAACAGGTAAACTTTGGATCTCTTTTAATGAAGATACAAAGGCAGTCTGACAAACAACCCATACATCACTCATGAACACACAAAGGTTTAGAAAAATTCAACAACTCTGCTTTTCTAAATGAAGCAATTGCCCCCAAGTTTGTACCATGATCCCACTGATATCTGACCACTGATTGGTGAAGATCAGCTTGTCTTAAGAGCCTTGCAGGCCTGGGGTACTTCAGAAACTTCCTCCTTCCTGGCATTTCTGGCACTGAGGAAACCAGCGCCAATTCTGTGGGCTGAATCCCTCCCTGCACATGAAGTAGAAAGCACTGCCACCACACACCAGAGCTGTTGTTGATGAAAATGCAAAGCTCAGCTCGAGCTTGCAGTGAAGAGGCAACTGCTGCAGCTAGCAGACATAGTGGGTAGAAAGAAATGGGGACTTCTCTGGATAGAAACTTTAAACTCTGGAAGGAAAATGTAAAATTTTGATTTCAATTTAAAGCTTTCTAGGAGTAGCCTACTCAGTAAAGCACAGTATCCTTCTTTTCACAAGAAGTGCCCTTTCCAAGCCCTGCCTAGCAGTGTTTTTACCAGACTCAGGGTGCCATTGCACGGGCTGGGCACAGGCTGTCAGCTCCAAGAGCCACTGCTGGGACACTGCAGAAGTGCAGTTTTACCCAGAGACTGAGGCTGCCCAGCACAAGCTGTGTCCACTGCAGGACTCCATGTGGGCAGCACAGCAGCACCACCTGCTCTCTTGGAATACCCCAAGCAGGCTTCTGAGCAGATGGGCATCCCAAGCACCACAGCTCAGCTGTGGAAATGAGGTTTGTATGGAAAGGACCCCAAGGATCATCTAGTTAAACCCCCCTGCCATGGGCAGGGACAAATTCCACTAGACCAGGCTGCTCACAGCCCCATCCAACCTGGCCTTCAACATTTTCAGGGATGGGGCATCCACAACTTTCCATCTGCACCACAGCTGCGCCAGCTGTGAATTCATTGTGTTTCTGCAGCTTCCTGGTTAGCCTGGAGCCTCCCTGGCAGCCATGGTCCCTAAGCCCATGCAAGCTGAGACAAAAGGGATGCAGGTGAGGGAGTGCACCCATCTCTCATTTTCCCTGAGCAGAGGAATTGGATGACAAATGTCCCAGTGCACCAAAGCACATTGCTCCTCACACAGACACTGTTTGTGAGACAGTTCAGATGAATTAAACCTTGGGTCTGTGACCACTGGGACAACAGACAGGGAAATTCCAGGCCAACAAGACAAGGAAATTCTATGTCCATAATATAAGAAACGCTTTCTTGATTAAAGGAGAAGTGTGCAATCTTGTTCAAAAATAATTTCTCTTCCTCCACACTGTTATTTCAGACTGCGTGGAGACAACTTGCTTAAACAAGTGAGTGCACTTTTTCTGTCAAAAACATTAACTCTTGTCTGCTTCCCACTTGAAAATTACTTAAGGAAGCAGGTTGGGTTTTTTTCCATTGCAATGGCAATAAAGCACTGTCTATATCCTAAAATATTAACATCCTGTCAAACCTTCAAACTTTCTGATCCTCAACTTCCCAAGAAGTCCACAGGGTGTCTACTTACCTTACGTAAAATGCATTTCAGTCAGAAGGATGGGGTATTTAACAAAGCATGGTATTCCTTACTGTATTGTTCAGTCCCTAGAGACATTTAAAATAATTTTTTTAAAAAAGAAAATGCAGCTGACATCCTCAGAGGAACTCTGGGATCTAAGACACCACATCTGTCTCTGAGAACATATCATACTTCAAGCAGCCTGCTTCCCATTGTGCTACTGGAATCCCTGCTGGCCAAAAAACTCCCCACACCTTTCCCAGTCCTACAGATCACATGCCCATTTCCCTCCTGCCTTCCCTGCCTCCAGTTAGGTGCACAAATTGTCCTTCTGGTACACAGTCCCCCTGGAAAAAAAGCAGTGTTGCTCCAATTAAATTCAGGAATAAGTAACCCTACTAGAAAATTCTTCTGTACAGCCCAGATGCGAGGAGCACTTCAACTGGAATGTGGTCATGACAAAATGAACCCAAAAATAAAACACTGACTACATTAATTGCAATTTTGAAAGCATAGGAATAGCAAAGGCTGCTCTTCCCTGCTATTCTGAGGTTGCTGGTCTGGAATGCTGTTTCACTTTCCAAAAGGCAAGAGGCACTTTTCTTAGAGGACTGTGCAGTTTGTGGGTACCCACAGGGCACTTAACTCTTTGGTAAATCAGCATGGCAGCAGTGCACTGAGGGTATGGAGGAAGTCCAGTCACTGGGGGGCTTTGTGGCTCCTTTCTGCAGCTGCAAGTGCTGGTGCTGGGCTACCTAGGTGGGACATGAAGGGTCACAGGCTCACCATCTCTGGGAAGTCTCAGGACAGGTCCCAGTGGTGGCAGGAACAAATCCATACGAGGAAAGCCAAAGGAGATATTAGAATAATGGGTAAAGTCAAGGAAGAATTATCCTTGTGGAGAGTGGCCATGTCCTTCTCATGTCCCTATTAAATAATGCATATGAAACACCTACTTGAATACCCAGAACTGCTGAAAAGGCACCACAGCTGCAGTGAAATCCAGCTGCTTAGACTCAGATTTCCAATCTGAAGGAAAACATTGAAGAACTGTTTTCCAGGGCTTCTTTTGAAACAGCATGAAGTATTGTGTAAAAAAAACATTTCCCTGTGCAGTAACATTAAAAAGAGGAACATTAAAAAGAGCATCTGGATCTTGCTTTAGCTCATGTTAAATTTCAGCATAGCTCATGGAAACCACCAGCAGCTGCTCTGCAGCAGCCCTGAGCACAAGGAAAAGGAGTCCAGTGACGGTGGAAAACAGCAGACTGCTCCTAGCCCTGTGCCACCTCAAAAAAATGTTGTGGAGTGGAAAATCTTATTCCCCTAGAAGGAAACAGGTTTTTTGAAAGAACACCAAGAGAGGACTATGCTGTTTGCCTGGTTGAGACCTTCCACATTTCCAAAGGAGAGAAATTCCAGAGCTGCCTGTTACGAGGAATTCTTCTCCTTGTATTTCTGGTAAGCATCCAGTATCTCCTTGACAACACTTGGATCATCAAGTGTGGTGACATCTCCCATGTTGCTTGATTGCTCAGTAACTACTTTCCTCAGCAGCCTTCTCATGATCTTCCCAGATCGGGTTTTAGGGAGGCGCTTCACCACCTGCAAAGGAGGGAAGGGTGAACCTTTAATGGAACTTGGGTCCTGCTGGAAACCACAAGGAAATCTGGCTGGACTGTCCTAAGCCTGGCACACTATTTCATGGCCACAGCTCCTTTGAGGCTCCTGGGAAATAGATCATGGAGCACACAACATTACATCCAAGGAAAGGAGTGTCATTAGCCATACATTTTATTCTTATTTTAGGTGGGTTTTGTTCCCCATTTCCAGGTCCAGGCTGAGTGCTGCAGGACTCACAGGTCCTTTAGGAATCAGGTCCTGAATATGCTGTTAACTATTAAAATCTAATTCCACATGAAAACTTAGGCAAAAATGGTGACACAAATCTCAACACGTTACCAGAACAGACAGAAATATACATATATACATACATACATACATATATATATATATATATATATATATATATATATATATACATATATACACACACCCACACACCCACACACCCACACACACACATATATATATATATATTCTACTTTACAGACCAGGAATATAAAGCAACACAATTCTGCACATCAGCTGCAGGGTCTCCTACTCAAGGGATATCTCCTGTCTGCTGATGTTTCCCTCTGCCTGGTATCTGTCTGCCTACACACCTTCCTTCATAACCAGAACAATCTTAAATGCTGTAGCTATGCCTCCTGGGAAGGACTCAGCAGCAAATCCAAAGGCTTTGGCATAAATGTGAGCCTGAGGAAGAGTTCTCAGACACTGAGCAGGGACACCAACAGGTCTCACATTTTGCTGCAAAATCAGGTCAGCAGGCTACAAAGTTCTGAAGCATTAACTGATGGGCAAGGAAAGAGTTAGAGGACTTCTCTGCAGGACTACCCCAAAACACAGGGAAATGGAGGCATTCCCTTGCACACCTGCCAGTTCTGGAAGCTTCTCCAGCACACTGAGGATATCCTGGGCTGTTCCAAGTTGAAGGAGCCACTGTTGCCTGTGCCTTGGTGTCCACCTTACATGCAAGTGGCTGAAGCAGAGCCCCTCAAAGAAGAATCTGGTCACTGCCTCCAAGAAGAGAGAAACGGATGCAGGCAGACCTTGGGGGACTGCTAAGGGGCAGCTTTGTGAACTCTTCCCCTAACAAATAAAGGGAGCTGCTGAAAGGTGAGAAGGCTTGAGACAGAGCTTGGGGCTCATCAGTGCTTCCAGGGCCAGGCCTGCTGTGCAACAGACACAGCCAGTGCTTTGAGGTCTGATGAGGATGCTAATCATCACTGCAAGCTAGCTGGGCAGTGCCACTGCCTCTCAGTGCCTCAGTGCCTCACATGCAGACAGACCACTGCACCTGCCCTCCCCCTCCCGGGATCCCTCCTGCCAGTTCTGTTTTCCTGCCTCTTTACCCTGCCAGAGCAGCACAGCAGCAGCACTGCAGGCAGGACAGTGAGGCTTGCTTGATGTGACCATTTCCTGCTGCTGGTACCAGTCTCAGTCTCCCACTTACCAGGATATGGTCAGGAACAGCATACTTTGCTATCCTGGAAGCCACTATGGTTTTGAGCTCTTCTTTGATGTGGTCTACACGAGCTGTCTGCTCCTTTAGCACTATGAAAGCAAAGGCACCTGGAAGACACGTGGGCAGAAGCCACAAACATCACATTAGATACGGTCTGGAAAGACCAAGGATGCTCCTTTGAATGCCAAGGAAGGTTTCACATCATTCCTATGCACAGTCTAGGGGCTGACAAGAAAACCATTGATCTTTTTTACAAAAGCAAGTCAGACTGCAGCCCTCCAATGATGGCCCAGCCTTTTCTTGGCATCTGTGACTGATGTCAGTGACAATGACAAGCCAACATAAATGACCAAAGTGTTATTGGGATCAAAGGCTGGCCAGTGTGAATCAGCCACTCCCATCCTGTTGAAAGGACATTTCTAAGCACAAACCTATTAAAGGGAGCTCTACCATACACATGAACACTATGTATGAAAACAGTTTAGGGAGTAACAGCCAGGTTAGGAACATGCAGCTATTTTCCTGGCTATCTTTGTCTCTTGGGGCTGCAGTGCCAGTCAGCCTTCCATTCCTTCAGCAGCTCCTAACATGCAGGGTTAGAATTTTAGGGAAGTATATGCAGATATCATGTCAGGACATTGCTTTTCACATACCTTCTCCTTTGATCTTATGTGGATACCCAACCACAGCTGTCTCAGGAACCTCAGGGTGATCAGCCTTCACAAAAAGTCAAGCAAAAATACACAAATCAGAACTGCTTCAAGCCCTACAGGAAAGCTGGATGCAAACCTCCTCTTGTGGGGTCAGCTGGTGGCCATGGCCACAGCCACATCTCAGGGAGTAACTCTGTACTGGCCCTGCTTTTATAAACAAAAAATAACTACCCACTGCTAAGCTCACTGCACACCAAGCTGAATTTGCAGCAGCTGGAAATCCTCTTTCTCTTTCTTTGTGCATGACTGTGGTCCCAGGGGGCAACTGGCCACTGCCAAATCACAAGCAGAACCAGTCTTGCAGTGCTCAGTGCTACTGAAAACTGTGGCCAGCAGAGGTAAAAAGTGAAGTAGCCAACATCACAGCCCACACTGGACTTGTGTTTATAAGTGCCCAAAGCACACCAAAAGGCAGAAAGAATCAGATTTCTTCATTCCCTAACCCAAATGCATTTCTGTTACTACGCCACATCAGTGATCACTTCAGTTGCACTGCAGAGTTTAATTTAAAATTCTTCTGCAATAAGATGTGCACAGACCAGAATAAACCATGCATCTGCATCCCACACCCAAGAATGGATTATGTTATCCTAAATTAGCTTAAAATATGAAAGTAAACATCATTGAGCAATCTAGGCACATAAATATATCTTCTTTTACATATGCACACACACACAAATTGTGAGAGGAACTGGAGTCTATAGCTATGATCAGAAACTTGCACAGACAAAAGAATTACTCACAGAGGATAAAGTAGGATCCTGTGCTCCATGCAAACACAGCTCAGGTTCATCAGATGTTACATTTAAGTGCCATTTGCAAGGCAAGGCACACAATGCAGAAATAAATATACTGGTCAAGCTTTAAATATAAACCTTCTGAGAACATTTTGTTTTCAATGCCCAGAGATAATATTATTTTCTCTCAAAATGACAGGCTAGTTTTGCAGCTGACATAAACCAATGTTGCTTTATGTTTAACATTGCTGAATTCTCAGGCATACTCAGCTAGTTCAGGGAAGCAGGAACCACAGGTTTAGGAAGGAGAAGTCAGGTATTGTCACAGACATGTTTTATGAAAAATCCTTTCGTTAGGTTTTTTTCTCCTGAGAAGCTGAGAGGCCTCAGATACGAAATGTAAACAATAATTATCTGCTGCTGTGGAATGCAACAGGTGCATCTTTGATTGGTCTCATGGGGTTGTTTCTAATTAATGGTCAGTCACAGTCCAGCTGTCTCAGGCTCTCTGGTCAGTCACAAGATTTTATCATCATTCCTTCCTTCCCTTTGCTAGCCTTCTGATGAAATCCCTTCTTCTATTCTTTTAGTATATTTTTAGCAAATCATTTTCTTTTAATATAATATAGATCATAAAATAACAAATCAAGCCTTCTGAAACATGGAGTCAAGATTCTCATCTCTTCCCTCATCCTGGGATCCCTGCAAACCACAAGGTATTAGCAGAGGGGAAGGAAGAAATAGGAGAGACACTTATGGAGTGTCCAGCAGCATCCAAAATAAAACTGCATCACTGAAACACAGCTCTGACAGCTCAGTTGCAGGCACTGCCCACAGTGTGGCTCCCCTCACTTGCTCATTTGTGGTCTCCTCAATAAGGGAGCTGTTTCCTCTTGCACCTTTCCCATTCATTGTGCATCAGGCTGTGTCTGTGCAAGGACAGGGGTTTGAAGGCAGGAGACAAAGCTGCTTTGAAAGGGTCACCCTACCCCACAGACTTGCCCTGTCAAGGGACCCCCACCTGCTTGGAACTTACCATTGCATCTTCAATTTCTGCTGTCCCCAGCCTGTGTCCACTGATGTTAATGACATCATCCATGCGCCCTGTGATCTGGTAGTAGCCTTTGTGGCACCTGTAAGCACCATCCCCTGTGAAGAAGTAACCTGCAGAAAGACACAAGGCACATCAGCAAGTGTGCCAGTGTGTCAGAACCCAGGAAATTTCTCTGGCTGCCCAGGACGGCTCGAGCCCCTGCCAGGGGGCTCAGAGACCTTGGCACAGAGCCCAAGACCCCTGTGCCTTTGATCTTGACCCATGGAAAAAATTACCAACCTTATATGAGGAATTACAAGCCACGAAAGTTAAAGTAGAATGATAGTTAGTTTTTCAGAGAGTGAAAAGTACTATTTTGGGGGTTTTAGAATGGGGGCTTGGGGTCCCAGGATGGAGGAATTTGGACGTGCCTTGTCCTTTTTTCTCCTTCTTCCTAGCCTCCATCTTCTGGGTGATGTTGGCACTTTTGGATTGGTTTAGAGTAGGAACACACTGTCTAATATTGGTGATAGGTATTGGAAAGTTATTGTAAATAATGTACACGTGGGTTTTAGTATAAAAGATAACACCACCTCTGAGGTGGCCAGTGTGCCACAGCCTGACCTGCCAGACAGGCCTTGGTGGGTCAGAGAGAGAATGTTATAGGTAACAGCAAATAAACAACCTTGAGAACCTGAACAGAAGAATCCTGACTCCTCCTTCGGCTGCTGGGCTGGGAAAGGAGACTCTCTGACACATCTCGGGGTCAGCCAGGAGCACAGAGCCCCCCAGAGCAGTGCTGGGCTGAGAAAGGAGTCTCTCTGACACATCTCGGGGTCAGCCAGGAGCACAGAGCCCCCCCAGAGCAGTGCTGGGCTGTGCTGCAGGACAGACCCTGCTATAGGATGGCCACAGGGTAGGGTGCTTCAGGCAGCTCCCAGGCCTTCCCAAGCTCACAGCTGTGGGACCTGCCTCCCACCATTTCCCACTCCCCTCTACCATCCCTGCCCTCCCGTGCTCCACCTGGGCTGTGCTGGCTCCTAATGAGCACCTGAACAGCACCAAGTTGGTGAAGCTCAGGTCTCTGCCGAGATGGACAAATCACTGCAACCAGTGGGTGATGTTCCTGCAGTGAAACCAAGCCCAGCCACAAACCCAGCCATGCTCAGCTGGATTTACAGAACCAAGAGGGGCTCTCTGATCTCTCTAGGCTTTGCCTGCCTACATCTGCACAGCAGCTGTGTGCTCACACCTCTTGGTGCACACACAGTACTAAGGCAAAACCACTTCAAATGCCATTTGCCATCATGCCCCAGGCTACTGGTCAAGCTCAGAACTGCTGCTGGCAGCACAGAGTGGAAAACTCCAGGTGTTCAGCTGAGAGGGAGCAGCTCTATTACATTTTGTACATGGGAACACTGCCAGGTTTTTTAATCACTTACACTAGGATGGATGAAAAGCCATTTTCCCTCCCAGCTAACGAAGATCCAGATCCCAGATAACAGTCACCCTCTAGCATGTGAATGTGGGAGAAACACTGCTAATCAGATCAGCTAAAAATTTCAAACCACCCCATGATAAGCATGGAGGGTCTAAAACACTTGATGGAAACTGGAAAAGGTCCAGGGTTTCCTGGAAACTCCAGTGTCACTGAGGAACATCCTGTAACACAGATTGTGTTGGCTCTTCACCAAGTCCATGTTTGGATCTAAATTGTTCCAGTGGCACATCTGAGAAGCAGCAGGCAGCTACTGCTGTGAAATCTGAAGCTGGTTCTTGCCAGGACCCAATATTGCTCTATTCATGGACTTTCAGTCATGTTTTCTGCACTTCCAGATCAATTAAACAACTATCAACTAAATACCAACGAGACATCAGATGCAAATGTAGAGAGTAATAAGAGACTATGGGGTTATTCAATTTCTTGTATCAGTTTCCCATTCTTATTATCCAGCCCATTTTGTACAATTTTCAAGACTGCCTTTGTAATTCTTGCCACCCTGTAGCTTTCAACTCCCTTTCAGTTTCTTCTCCTGAGTGAAGACAGTTTTCTTGTCCAATGTCCTACAAAAAATGTTTCCCTGACACTTTTAGTTACTTACCAGACAACTTGACCATATTTTAAAAAGGAAGGTTGCATCACAGGGTTAAGATTCAGTGATGCATGAGGTATTTCCCATCCAATATGCCTTTTTCCAAGCGAGATGCAAAGCTCCAGAGAAAAGGTACTTGGACTTTAAAGCTTGGGCAATAAAGTTTTCTAGAAAATACATCCCTTTTGACAGCTAGAAAGGTCAACACCACCTAAAGCCATCAGGGCCTGCTTGCAACCTGTGACACACACCCCAAGCCACCATGGTACAGAAACATTCAGTATTCATGCTGAATATTCAATATTCAATAATTTCATGCTGAAAATATTCAGTGTGCTTATAGTGCAGTGAAACTGCCTTCCCTTGGCACTCCCCTTACCTGGGTAGGCTTTGAAATAGGCATCAATGAAGCGCTGGTGATCTCCATGGATTGTTCTGGCCATGCCAGGCCATGGCTGGGCAATGCAGAGTGCACCAGACACATCATTGCCCTCTATAACCTCTCCCTGCAGGTTCAAGCACAGGAAGGATGAACAGGAGAACAAAAGAGGAATGATAAAGAGCCTCTGTGTCACTGATCCAGCAAGAGTCACCCCGTTGCTCACTGCAGACTGCTAGAGGAGGGTCACAAGTGGAGAAAATAAATGCAAACAACTCTTCTAGACACTTGCAATGCCCTGTTGGCAAATCTGTATGGACAACTGAGATATGCTCTCTCTATATATAAATAAATATATAAATTGCTCATCTATTCCACCATTTTTAAGCATCCTTCTGGATCCTGTTCCTTTGCCATCCAAAAGGTGATTAAAGCAGAAACACACACACCAGCTTCTCATCTGGGCACCCAGCACAGCTCCAACTCACATTCTCATCCATGAGCACAGGCACAATCCCAAAGAAAGGTCTCATAGCCATCCCTGGAATGATCTCAGCTTTCTCCTCCGAGGGCCGTGGGGCAATGCAGATGCCACCAGTTTCTGGAAGAAAAAGGAAAAACAAAGTATATGTAGTCCATCCACTGCTGGGTGAAAGCAAATTCCAGATCTTCTTAGGTCAAGAAGAAAACACCCTGCAAGAAAGAGCCACTGGGAATAACTTCTGCAGGACCAAAAAGCAAAGACATCTGAGAGCAGCACAGGCTTGGGCAGCACTCAGCAGCCCCACTTCCTACCCAGAAGTGATTTTACACTTGTAAGCATAAGCATGTCAGGGGATTTATCTCCCTCTAGTGTTTCTACAGCTGTCTAAGGCTAGCAGGAAAACACTTCAGGAGTCTGAATTACTGTTATTACAGAGTATGAGATTAACCCACCCCTTACAGGCAGGTTGAGCTTATCTTCTAGTCAAAATTGAACCTCTTAATCATCCTTTTTCATTCCTGCTGGGATGAACATTAAATCAGACTCCAGCCTTAATGAGGTCTTTTCTATTCTAAATCTAATTCAGAAACACAAGAGAGAAACAAAAAGGAGAGTTAGGCTTTTAAGAATACAGCTCTATAAATAAAGGTATGTTCTGCCACATGGAGAGTGCATTCCTCTACCAGCTTTGCTGAGCTTGTGAAAATTGAAACCAGGGGTTGGAATGGCTGATTTTGACCCTGAATTTGCATCCAGCTCTGAAGAAGGGTCTCTGATGTCCTTAAGCTTTAGATCTGCAGCAAATGTTTTCAGATGTGGCTCACACATAGAAGCATTTCCCATTTCATCAATGGGCGTGCATTCACTTCTTGTTTCTGTAACTTTTGAAAAGAATAGCTTGAATTGTTCCAGGAAGAAGCACCCCAGACACCTGCTGCCCTCTGTTTGCACAGACAAAACCTGCATCAGAACAGGGACCCTGACTGAGCTGAAGGCTGCTCTTGCTAAGCCAGTCCTCATCCTACATGCAGCACTGAGAGCTGTGTGTTTGCCACATCCCCCCCATCCTGCAGCCAGCCACACACCAGGCAGTAAAGTCTCACTCCTGAGGGAGCTGCATGGCAGCAAGGATGCCTTAAAAATTATTTGCAAGGTGAAGACCTATTATAAATTGGTTTAGAAGTACCAGCTTTAGCCACTGACAGATGACACCAAGCAAAACCCTGCCCTTATGAAGCCTTTCTATTCAGAGGCAGAGCTGGCAGAGAAAAGCTGTGTTTCCACATTGCCTGTGCCCACGCTGTCAGCAGGGTACAAACCCACCCAGACTTTGGCAAGGACAGCAGAGTCTGAGCAGGGGATGGGTGCTTTGAACGAGGCTCCCCTCTGCCATGGAGAGATCCTGGCTGGCAGCAGAGTAGGGCTCTCTGCCACCACAGACAGACTGGAGTGACTGCTTCTGGACTGTTCCAGAAGCACCAGCCCAGTCTAAACCAATGTGAGACAATGCCAACAACAAGCTTCCATGGGGTACTCAGAGATGTCTTTCAAAACCAGCTTCTGTCGGGACCCAGGACATTCCTCTGGTTGCCCTGGAGGACTCCAGACCCTGGCAAGGGGCTCAGAGACCTTGGCACGGAGTCAAGGACACCTGTGCCTTCCATTTTAGCCCCTGGAAACAATTACCAACTTTGTGTGAAGATTTACAAGCCACAAGGGTTTGAGAAGAATGATAGCTAATTTGTCACTGGGTGAAAAAGTAGAATTTTGGAGTTCTAGAGTGGGGGTTCAAGAAGCAAGATGGAGGAATCTGGGTGTGTCCTGTCCTTCTTCATCTTCTTGTCCTCCATCTTCTGCTGGGATGGTGACACTTCTGGATTGGTTTAGAGTAGAGACAGACTGTCTAACAAAGGTGATAGGTATTGGAAAATTATTGTAAATAAAGTACACGTAGTTCTTAGTATAAAAAGTTAACACCACCCCAAGGGCAGGCACTGTGCCCAACCTGACCTGCTGGACAGACCTCAGTGGGTCAAAGAAAGAATGTGTTAGATAAGAAAAATAAACAATCTTGAAAAGCAAAACAAATTTTGACTTCTTCTTCAGTCACGGGGCTGGGAAAGAAAAGACTTTCCAATACCTCAGGGGTCACCTCAACCACAGAAACCCAAGACTCTTCATGGCTGCTCTTTTTTTGTGAAATCAGTGACAAAAGTGAGAATACCTAGTGTCTCTTCTGCATCACGAAGAACTACACCTAAAACTCAAACACAGCTTTGATTCTACTCCTGTCAATCACAACCTGGTATCTTAACAGCAAGATCCATAGGAATTTTTCATCTGCACTCACCACTCTATTAAAATTGCTTCTCATAATTGCTCTCTCACTCATTTGCCTCATCCAAAGACTTTAAAGTGGATTCTTAAATCACCATTTGCTGATGCCTGCCAGGCTTTATTAGCTGGCACCAGGTTGCTGCTTTGGAGAGCAGTGTCCCGTGGAGGACACTGCACACAGCAGCACCATTAACCAGCTCTTCTGAAGCTGTATAGGAAAGGTGACACTGCAGGACCACAGCCAGCATCCATCACATTGCTCCTGTGATCACTTCCCACGCTCCTCTTATGTTTAAATGGCAGATATAATCTTTCCAAGATTAAACTGGCTTCCTCTTCATTAAAGCATCAACTGTAGAAAAAGATTGATTCCACTTTCTAATAAAATCAATGTCATGAATATTAATCATTAATTATGCTTCCAGGAGGTGGTAACTGTTTACCTACAAAACTGTGCCTGGTTCAAGGCAAGACCAAGTACTCAGCACAAACAGACTGTCCAGTGAGTGCTTTTTAACCCCTCACCAGCCAAAATTCCAGAAGAGATACAGTTTAATACAAGATATAATACTGTACTTTGGAGGAAATAGATAACACAGTATTAACACTGCATGCACCAGTTAAACAAACCAAAAAGTGTTTGGGCAAAACTGGATTCTTCTCAATGATGTGCAGTAATCAACTGCTTCTCCATGGTGTTTTCTTTCAGAGCAGTGAGGAAGAAAGCATATGATGAGCAAAGACCTAGCCAGTCATCTTCCCTTCTGCTCAGCATATAGGAACCCAAAGGATTTAAGAAATCAGTAGGTGAAGTAGATAGCAGTTAACATTGCTGCTCTGAATTCTGAGGTGGTTTTATTTCAAATCTGAAAATTAAAAAAAAAAAAAAAAGAGCCTGCAAGTCTGGTCTGGATTAAATGGAACTTGGTTGTGTGCCAGAAGAAAATTTATCACACTGAGATAGAGAGCCTGCTAGCAGGAATAAGGACAAAATCAGGAGCAGCTTGACTGGAAAGGGAATGAATATGCTGCTCAATGGTAGTTTAAGACTGTTTAAGACTATTTTTCAGCAGAGGCAGAATGCCAGCAGCTGTGCTCCTGTCTCCATGGCAAACTGGATCTCATGATTTGAGAAGGACATATTGCAAGACACCTCTAGCAACTCCTGAGTGCCCAGAGAAGAGAGAACTGGCTGCTGAGGAAGGAGCCAGGAAGGAGCTGCAGGGCTCCTAGAGCAGAGGGCCCCACCAGGCAGTATAGCCCCACTTTGCTTACAGCACGTGGCCTCTCCCTGCAGCTGGCCAGGCCAAAAAACCTCAACTGCTGCACACAGCTGGGCCAAGCATGCTGCCAATACACAAGTGCATCCTTTCTGAGGCATCAGAGCTCCAGGGCCAATGAAACCACAGAACATCCATTCAATCAAGGGAGAAGGTGCTCTTCAGCAGCCCTGCTGGGTGATGGCCACTGTCCTCCAGCCACCTGGTGGGCAGCAAGCAAGTCTCCCCTCACTCCTTTGCAATCTGCCAGAGCAGTTGCACCAGGTCCCTTTGACTACACAGCTGAGTTTTCCATCCTGCCCTGATCATTCCCAGAAAGGAGAACAAAGCACACCTAAGTACAGATTGTGGCTCTGTTGTGCTTTCAGAGCTTTTGCATGATAACACCATAACAAGGTTAGTACAGCTAATAAACTGAAAATTAGTTTTGCAATTCAAGCTGACTATTGCCAGCTTTGCCCAGAAATTCAATCTCTGCCTCATATTTCTAGCAGCAATTGGCATTTCCCAGCACTCAAAATATCAAACAACATTTAGAGGAAAACAAAAAACCCAACACTGCTATTGCTTTTACATGCTGTAAAAGACATTCTGCACATGACATTGCTGTTTTGTGCAGAAACTCCCCAGTGACTTTCAAAAGCTTATCCGAGTGCCAGGAGGGTTTTTTTGACAGACTTGTTGGATCAAACTGAAATGTGTTAATCCCTCTCTCCCCACCAGCAGCCTGTCACTGGTCAGGGTCCCCTGTGCCCCCCAAGGCTGCCTCTTACCTGTCTGCCACCACGTGTCCACGAGGGCACAGCGCCCTTCTCCCACCACCTGGTAGAACCACTGCCAGGCTTCCTTGTTGATGGGCTCTCCCACTAGACCAAAACAAGAAAGAAAGCAACCTGAGACCCAGGAGACTGCAGGCAGTTCATTCTCCCTCTTGGTGCACAACAAGCTGAACACATGATGTCCAAGCAGAACACTCACCACACTTTTCCTGGGATGCACAAAGGACTGCAATGCACTCATGTAACTGAGGACTGACTTTTTCCAGAAGGGCCAAAAGGCAAGAAATGAACACCACTGAAAGTAACTAATCAATGCAGGTCATGTAATAAGAACCTCCAGAATAGGAAATAATGCAGGAAAACGCTGCTTGGGTCACCCATGCCAGTAAAATTCAAAGTGATGCCCTTTAATATTTGATAAATCTTTTTAGTCAAGAATGTGATCCTGCAAAATAATCTAGAAAAACAGGCAATCATACAAAAGTTCAATGGATCCAAAATGTGACTTTGTTGCTTCTTCTGCTGAGAAAATATTTGAAAAGCCAGACACAGAGCCTGCTTTATCATCTTTTTTCTAACCATATTCCACGTGATCAGCTGAGCTCCTCTGGCATCTTCATTTCACCAGCTAGAACCCTCTGTCTTTTTCAGATGAAGATTTCATGTCCCTTACCTGAACCCAAAACCCTCAAGGAAGATCTGTCATATTTCTTCACCCACTCCTCTCCATAATTCAGCAGCAGGCGTATCGCCGTAGGTGCGCCGTAGAACTGATTAATCTTCAACCTTTGCACCACTTCCCAGTAACGACCTGCAAATCACAAACTGGCTTTTTACCCTTCCTTCCAGCACTGGCATGCTGCTGCAAACGCTCGGCTGAAAGGTTAACAGCCTAAGCTGGAGCTGTTACTACTGTGAGTACACAGCAAAAGCCGTGACAGCTTCTTTTTCCTACCCTGGATTCACAGATGTTCCTGGGTGTTGTACTCACAGAATCCAGAGCAATGGAGCTTACCTCTCCTGAGCAGGCAGGTTGCACTGGACAGGTCTCTAAACCTCTTTTGCCACATCTAGCAAAACCTTTTCCCACCACTTCCTCACCTGGGTCAGGGTACACTGGAGTGCTTTCAAACAGGACAGAGGTGGCTCCATTGCAGAGTGGTCCATACACAACATAGCTGTGTCCTGTGATCCAGCCAATGTCGGCCACACAGCCAAAAACATCGCCTTGCTGGTAGTCAAACACATACTGCAAAGATAAACATAAGGCCAGCTGATTTCCTGTTGGAGGTGCTCACAGGAAAGGCGCTGGACTGGGCATCCAGCTGGGAGCAGGAGAGGGCAGGGGGCAAGCAGAGCCAGGCGTGGGGGCCACGGCCACAAGAAGACCAGCCCGAGGTGAGGAAGCCAGTCAGAGGGACCAGCAGCAGGGCTCCCAGGCTCCTGGCACGTTTGCAAACACACAGGAAGCACAGCTGTACCAGCAGCTGCTCAGCTGGAGCAACAAAGCTCCAACCAAAGCTCAGAGCCTTGGATACACAAGGCTGCCTGCTCCAGGTGGTCCACAAGGCAAAGCTGGTTCTGAGTCGCAGGGAAACTGCAGACCACAGGGTCTCAGACCCTTCACCAATATCAACAGATTTCCAGGAGAGATATGGAGGAACTCATAGGTGCCCATAAGACAGTTACTGAGAAGTATTCTTAGCGGCTCAGCTTCTCTATATGAGTGCATCACTTTCCAGATGCTACCCTCTCCTTGCTCATCAAATTCAAGGCAAAGATCTTGGAGAACTCATTATCTTCTCTTGGATATGGCAAATGCTTCCCACTGTAAATCTAACTCCTCTACCATATGGTGAAGAGGTCCTGACTCATAAGGAGTCAGGTTGATGGATCAGAACTAAAAAAAACACCATGAGTGTGTGACAAGAGTGTCACATGTGAGTGCAAAGACCACAGAGATCACACAGGTCAGCTGATCCCTTTGTCTAGAAAAGACAATTCTCACCTTACTTTTCCAAGTGCCTTTCCCTCTCATGCACTCTGCAGGTGGAGAAAATGCACCAAGGTGCAGATCTACCTTCTGGACTAAGAAAGAGATGCCTTGGTGTTCACGCTGTCACTTAGAAAAGCTGACATTAAAAAAATGCTCTTCATGCAAGTCTGACACTTGAACATTCAAATCTTCTAAAAATTCAACCATGTCAGCCTAAAGAAAGAAAACTTTCACATGAATTGTGTGTGATTACAAACAGGGTGATACCACTAAAACCAGATGGAGATCTCTCACCACAGTCCTCTCCTCATTTCACTGTTACCTTTTAATATGCAGACCTCAGACCAGAAGCTTCAAGAAGCAGTGCCTTGGCTCTTTCCATTTTCATGAGAAAGGAGGTTAAAATATTTTCCCTAGATCACCCAGAAAAGCAGAACAAAAGTGCAACCACAAGAGGAGAAATACAATTTTTGTTCTTCAGACAACAAGTACTATGTGAAGAGGCTGGTTTAAAAGTCCAGATCCTCTCTGAAATAAAAAAGTGCAGCATCCCAATGCAAAATACTACAATAATATCCACATTATCACTGCCAGTAAGATACTTTCCAGAACCTCCTCAGCTGCAAATTTTGGGCAGCCAACATTGGCACATTTTAAATGCAAGAGCAGCGCTGCCATTTCCTTGCTTTCATAATTCTATGCTCAGGTTTCATCATATTCCTCAGAACAAATCCTGAAGATTAATTACACAGCTCAGATGCTTTCCAGCTTGTTTACAACCAATGAGCCAACTGGGCAGCAAGCAGAGAACACAGCACTCCTCCCTGATCCAGGTCTCTCCTGTCAGCACTGCTAAAAGGCAAGTGAACCTTTCTCAGAGGAGGCAGCTGAGTTACCTTGTGAGTGAGAGCAGCATACAGCAGGTAGCCAGCCTGGGTGTGAACGATTCCTTTGGGTTTCCCAGTGCTGCCTGAGGTGTACAGCATGAAGAGCACATCTTCACTGTCCATGCTCTCTGGTGGGCAGGTGGGATCTGCCTTGGTCATCTCCTGAGAAAGAAAACGTGGTAATGACAGAAAGACTGGTTCTATGGAGCCAAGCATCACTCCCTCTGTAAGCAAGGCAACAGCTTCCAGAGACAAGAGCCACCATTGCTGTTGCCCCTCACAAATGTCCATGGATATATCAGAGCTTAAATGGTCTCACCTGGTGGAAAGGTTCCTACCACAGCATCTAACATTTCCACCACTACCTCTGCTGGGCAGAGAAGTCAAGGAGAACTGGCCAGATAAAATAACATTTCTGGGGAAAAAATGGTAAGTCATAGCTGCTTACACTTCAAGCCTTTGCAAGCTGCTGGTAGAAATCCAAAATGTGACTGCAAAAACTTGACAGCAGCAGCAAGGTGGCTGGGTACTGCTTAGTACTTTCTTTTTCCTGTAAAAACTGCAGTGCTGCAGTTAAACTGTGTGTTCACCTCCCTTTCCTGGCCCCAGCAGTGGATGACTGTCCTGTCCATTTGATCCTCAAATTCTAATTTTTCTACCCAGAAGAAGAGTGCTTTACTCTCCTGCCTCTGTCACTCTCTTCATACTCCCCTGTTTGGCCAGCTGGGTGAGATCCTCTCCTCGCCCCACAGGAGGGAAGGATGCAATGCCCTGCTAGGTCAGAGCCTCTCTTGAGCTCTGTACTGTCCTGATGAATAATTCCTGCAAGAATTATTAGGTGGCCCCTTGGAGGAATTTCTTGGTTCTGCCTTTTTATGAGACTACACTGTAAACACAGTGTAGTTACAAGTGAACATTACCATCAGTAGGTCCAGTTGTTTAAAAGTGTCTGACAAACAAAGCTTAATAAAATAGGAAGAGTTCACAAAATGTAATTCTTAGCCTCTGAGTTACAGCACCGTTGCTTATATCAGGTATTTCTCATGACATTTCAGCACTGCCAGCTCAGGCTGACTTGTCAGTTTTTGAAACAAAGATGGAATCCTCATATGCTCCATTACAACATGAGCTTAAATTTTGCAGTAAGCCATTGCACAAGAGCTGGAAAGTACAGCTGCCTTAAAGATCAGCAAGGACAGCTAACACCAATAACTGTTTAATTCTTGTTTTGTTTCAGATCCCAAAACTGACAATGGGATGAGCTCAGCTCTCGGATCACTAAAGCACCTCAGGCTGTTTGCAGACCAAGGAAAACAATCAAAATGTCCTTTGTGGAGTGAGGAGCAAGACAAATTCTGAGTAAAGCTTGTCTTCTCTGTTTAACTTACACTAGTACTTCTTCCTATCTCATGTGACCAGCACAGGGACTCTTGAGCAATTATCTTGCCAGCAGATTAGCTTTTTCCAGGCATTATTAGCATGAGTAGTTCCTGTTTACTGCTGCCAGCAAACTGATAAAGCTACTTCTGCATTAGGCTGGAATCCCATGTGTGCCAGCTAAACACATAAAAACAACTGCTGTTTTCTTCCCCAGGAAGCACAGGCTCTAAATATTTCCAAGCCATCACTGTTCATGTCTGGATGAAGCTCTCTAGGAACTTCATTATTTCTGCACTGCTGCCTTTCAGCAGTGTCCAGTCTGAGTGCACATACAATCCCAAACACAGTGTCTGAAGGTGGTGAAATAACAACAGCCACGATGGTCTCCATGGCCTCTGGGTCTCAGGAATCACTCCTTAAATCTCAGCACTGTTTGTAAGACTTCTGAAATGGAGCAGCACAACCCCTGCCCATGCTGAGATAAACCAGACATAGATTGAGCTGCTTGGACTCACAGTCCTAGCAGACTGTAAATACAGGCAGTCCACCTGAGGATGAAGATCCAGATGCTGTAAGGAGCAGAACTCACGTCCCAAAAGCACTTATGGAGAGAAAGATTATCCTGGCCAACACTCAGACCTAAAAAGAGTTATCCAACAAGAACATACCTCTTCAAGGGGAATATCACGGTCGCCCATGTGGACTTTGTTATCTGTCCTCTGAGCCACAAACACATGTTGGATGCTCGGACAGCTCTTCACAGCTTCATCCACAGTTGCCTTCAGCTCTATGGTTCGGCCTCCCCTGACTCCCTGGTTGTATGTGATAACTGCTTTGCACCCAGCTAAAAAGAGAAAGAATCAGCAGACATGCCAGCCTGTCTTCCAGGCTAGCATGCACACCCAGCTTTCATTACTTTGGGGGTGAAGCACAGGACAACATGTGTGACAAACACTCAGAACTGCTCTCAGTCAAAACCAGTCAGTGTCACCGATGAAAACACTTTAAAACCTGAGACACACAGAGATTAAGGGTATTTGGGACCTCCACAGATTATCCAGTCCATCTCCCCCACCTCAAGGCAGGATCTGCTCCAGCTAAACCACTCCTGACAGCTATCCCCTCCATCCTCCTAAACACCCCAATGGCATCTACTCTACCCTCTCCCCAGCAGTCCATTCCAAAGCCTACCATGAATGTGAGGAAGTCTTTCCCAACATCCAGCCTCAGTGTCACTCACTGCAGCTTAATCATCCATCCCTGCCTTGCAAAGCTGACATGCAGAGCAGCTTCTTCCCAGCTCCCTGTGTGAGGGATAACTAAAACATGCACTTGCTCTCTGCAGATCAACCCCACTAAAAAGGAAAAAAAGAGCATGACCATTTCTGTGAAACTTATTCCCTTACACTAGCCACAAAGAAACTGATGTGACTGCTAGGACGTCAGCCACTGGCTATTTCCCTCTTCTGTTGCTATTTTTAGCATCACTTTTTACCTAATCACAATATACAAGTACTTTGGGGCTGAGAACAGCTCTGTCTGCTGGTAGAAGGGCTCACAGAGTAGGGGCAGGCTGCCAACAGTTCCAGTACCATACACAAATCACAGGATCCCAACTGAGAATGCAGAATTAGTTCTGTCCAAGAGTATCAAAGAAACACTGCAACTATACTGCAAAACAACAAATCAGGCCCTGTCCCTAAGCTCTGGTTTTCCTTCCAGTTTCACTGCTGCCAAGCAATAACCCAGAGTACAGTGAATGTTGAGCAATTTACTAAGTATTGTAAGGCCAGAGGACACTGCACTTGTCACTCAGGAAAAGGCTCCTCACTGCACTCTGCAGAGGAGAGTGAACTGCCCTGCTAGGCGAGAATGAACCAAGAAAACTCTTTCTGCCAAGAAAGCACAGGGCTGGGACATGCCTTGGAGCACTGAAACAGAGGTGTTTGTTCCCCAGGCTGCATCTACTCACAGTCCATGATTCTCCCAGCCAAGGACTCGGCGCTGAATCCAGCGAAGACCACGGTGTGAACAGCACCGATCCTGGCACAGGCCAGCATGGCTGCCACTGACAGGGGGGACACTGACATATAGATGGCCACCCTGTCCCCCTTCTGGATCCCATATTTCTTCAGGGTGTTGGCAAGGCGGCAAGTCAGATCCTGAAGTTCCCTGTGGCACAGAAGGAATGTTGTCATGTGACTGCACAACCCGATTTGCACGGGGCGAGCAAAGAGAAGATGAACTTGGGCAGAGTGAGGCTTCACGATCACCTCTGCACCTCATCTCAGCAGTACAGGGCATAAAGAAGGGTGGCCTGGGGCATGCTGGCAGCCAGGCTGCTCCTGCCATTGTGGAAAGGATAAGAAAGGGCAGAGTGGGGCTTGCTGCAGAAGGACAGGGGAGAGAGCTGCAGGCACTGTCCGGAGCTGCCAGGCTGTAATGTGGCCACAGCAGGCAGCAAGCCAGGTGCTGTCATGCTGCCTCCAGAAATCAGGGCTCATTTTAGTCACTCCTGATGCCTTTTTTACCTATGAGGTTCAGCCAGAAGCCACTGGGAACACAAGGGGCATAAACACAAGATGAAATGGAAGTGCTGTCCAAAGATTTGCCACACTGCTCAAGTCGGGCAACAGCTGGAAGTGCTCCACAACCAGGAGCTTCTCTTTAAATTGCAAGGGTAATAAACACGTTTGCATGCACAAGGAAAGAAAGGAGAACTCTGGAGGCACTTGTATGAGGGGCAGATTTTACAAGAGTCTCGTCAAAGCTGGGTCACCTGCAGAACACAAGTACTGCTGCCACCCTTGCACAGAGAAACTCAGGAACACCAAGAACAGGAACAAAGTCTCTTTTCATGGGACTCTGCCATGACATGATGACAATAATAAAAACATTCCTCTGAGGAGTGAAAAAGCACTTTATGGGCAAGGGCTTGCACATTCCCTGACTCTGATGCCTGCACAGGGGATAACACAATTGCAGGCACACCTGGGACCAAGATGCTGCCATGGACTGTATGCCTGTATGCCTGCAGTGGAAGGGCTTTGGGAACAAGGGATACTGTGCCAGGTGAGGAGTGGTCTCATGCCAAGGCAGGAGGTGCAGCACAGGGCGCTGACAAGGGGCAGCAGAGCACTCCTTCTGGTGCCAGTCATCAGCTCAGAGGAGCAGACTGGCAGAGTCTGCCAGGAAATGTCCTTTGGGTTCACAAACTCTGTGAGTACCGAAACCCAGAGAAGAGAGACCTCTCCTACTCTCCAGCAAGTTCATCATCAACCTGCCACCTGTGAACCCTTAGGGGTTCTAAGCTATACCACCAGGGACCAAGGAGGTGCACAGTCAGTCAGATTTATTATTTTGCTTTTACTGAGCTCATGAACTGAGTGACTCTGTGCAATAATGAATTCCCAGCCAACCACTGGTTTGGTGCCTTGTCCTAAAAAAGGCCACATTTTCTGGTCTGGAATTTATCTGATGCTGCATTAAAGAAAAATTTCAATGTGGATAAATAACAAAGAGGCAAAACAAAAGCTGCTCAACTACAAAGCACATGAAGGGAAACAAGCCCCAGAGAGACAGCTGTGAGAAAGTAAAATGAAACTACTTATCTGCAATGAAAAATACTCAAGTGCTTCCTGAGCTGCAGCCTCTTTCTCCTATACAGAAATGCCAGAGTATCTCTGGCTGAGGTTTGTTTTCTGAGCAACTGCATGATTCCTCTTGTTCCTTTTGCTTATTCAGGACTTGGTGACCGCAATGGCAGAAGCTCTCATTGTTTTTTTATGATTACCACAATTTGGCATTTGTTTAATGAGCATGTGTAGGGGAGGTAATAGACAACATGGATCAGTCTTTATCCATTTTGGAGGATCTATTTGCCTCTTCTTTGTATGCTGAAATGCTGGGATAGAAAGGCCTTGGAGGTCCCTCAGAGCTGCAGCACATGGAGGAATGGACACAAAGGTGAGGAAAAGGTGAAGCCAAGAACTCCAGCAAAGACATCCACGAGTCCCTGAGCATCGGGTATGTCTTTTGGCTCCTGTGGCAGCAAGTCAGGCTTGCTCTCCAGTTCAGGAAAGGGAGTTAGCAGGAATTCTGTGTCAGGAATCCTCCCCTTGACTCCTGCAAGCACATTTTGTTATCTAACAGGCAGGCAGCTGCTACAGGCAGGCAGCATGTTACACACGCTCAGTCCTCAACCCAGACACACCCGGGGAGGAACGAGCACTGTGCAGAGTCACTGCACCGAAACAAAGGGAGCAGGAGGAGACCACAGCCCCATCACCCTCCCCCTCTGCTACTACTGCCGAGCCTGGCATTGTAGCTCCTCCATCCCACAAGGTCAGAAGAGCCAGGAGCAACTGAAACCCTCAGACCCAGCAGTGCCCACCCCTGACACAGAGGCACTGGCATGGAATGCTGGCCAGAAGGTGTGTTGGTAGCATGGCACATCCACCTGCTGCATTCCCTAGGAGAATTCCCAGTGCAGCCACTCAGAGCAGGGCACTGCACCCAGCACAGGGAGGCAGGAATAACCACCAGAGAGGAACAAAGCCATGGGGCACACAGAGGGTCCTGAAGCCTCTGTGCAAGCAGGGCAGACAGCAGGAGGATCTCAGCAGAGCCACTGCAGGAGAAGGAAATGTGCTGCAAGCAAAGGGAAGTGCCCAGCCCCTTCTGACAGAAGCAGGCAAGAAACCACAGAGTCAGTTCATGAGGATCCCCTGCAAAAGCAAATTGTAAGAGCTGAGAGCAAATAAGAGAACAAATTGGGCAGGAAAACACTGCTCCAGTGGGTAAAGTGTCAGAGCAGAGAGGAGAAACGGGGAAGCAGCAACCAGAAGGGGAGCCCATTTGCTAAGGAGAAAGAGCAATAGATCCAGTCTGTGCATTTAGAACAAAGCAAGCCAGGAAGGTGGCAGAGGCATTAATGAACACAGACAAAGGACCAGAAAGAGACATGTGGACCTGCTGCTGAACAAACGTGGGTATCAGTGGTCACCAACAGAACCTATTTCTTTCTGTATTATTTAGGATTCGGGTAAGATTAGAGTGTTAATAATTAACTCTGGTGTCTCTCTCTATGAGGTGTGCTTCCATTTTGCCCATAGATAAGGTTTGAGCCTGTTGTCCCCCAGACTCATCACTCACTATGCAGCCATCTCCTCAGCTACCACAGCATCACTCCTAAGCACAAGACCTACAAGGCAGGCCCTCCAGCAGAGCCAGCATATCATTGCTCAGGCCAGTCCTTCTGTTTAATCTGACAGACAGCACTCCTCTCCCTGTCCTTACATCTCTGTTCAGGAACTGACAGACTGTATTTCTGCCAGATCCCTCCCCAGATACAGCTTCCAGAGCCCACTGCTCAGTGCAGTGTCTGGAATAACTTCTGTAAAACCCATCAGCACCACATGGCCCTTCTGTGACGCATTTCAGGGATGCTTTGCACAAACAGCCTTCCAGCCAGTCTGATGTTACCTTCTGCCACAGCAAGACAGCACACCGCTTTCTAAACAAAGGAAGCCACTTCCTGTTACATAAAAAAAAAAAAATTGCAGCAAGACTTTCTTTGAGAGGCAGCAACCCAACAGCTCCAGCCACCAATTCCACCTGCTTTTAAAAGGCACAGAACCTTTAAAAACCCAGGCTCAGCAATGCACTGGGGAATTTCTCTGCAAGGTTTCAAAGGCCCTGAGCCCTGACAACATCCACAGAGCAGGACAAAACACTCCTGGTCTGGTTGGACCCTTCTGACCATAAATTCAGCTGTCAGCTCACAGCACCACAGTGCTGCTAAGCCACTGCCCCACCTATGAGCTTGTGGTGGCTCAGCCTCTGGAGAGCCAGAGAGTCTCTTGATAACTGATTTGCATGACCTGTACCTGCTGACTGCAGCCACCAAAGCCCAAGAGGTTTGTATTTCCTGTTGTTACAAAGCAGTAAAAAAATCAAGTCTCTTGCCTTCTCATTCAAAACCAGAGATGATTTGAAACTCATCTAAATTTCTACTTGATAGAAATGAAATCCACAGGGAAGAAAAAGCAAAAAAATTGCCAGTGAACATTTTTTTTTTTCCTGAAAGGCTGAGTTGCATCAGCTAGAGAGACAAGACAAAAGCCAGCAGTGAAAAAGATCATCACAACTGAGCTTGTAAGGGCAGCCATCATCTCCTGGTGCAAAAGTGAAATGTTTCACCCATGGCTTTGGGTATCTTTGCCCACCAGCAGATGTTTGGATTCCCTCCCTAGCACTCAGCACTTGAACTCTGCTGCACAAACACAACCCACCTTGGTGACAAGTGTGCACAGGGATGTGGGCTCACTGACAGCACAGTGGAGGCAAATTGAGGCTTTTATTTCTGCCAAGGACGAGCTAGCTGGAACAGCACTTTCCAGTGCAGCTGTGTTTCCTGCCAGTGCACGGAGGACATCCCACTGATGAAGGTTTTTCCCTTCCTCAGGGAGGAGAAAGCCTGTTCCAGCCCTTTTCCTGCACATCCATCTTCTTCCCTTGCAGGCTGTGATGGGAACAAGGCCAGCACTCAGCTGTTTTCTTGTCCATGACAACTCCCCAGAGGAGAAGGCAGAGGACCAGGCCAGCAGCTGCAGCTTTCCTTGTGCTGCCCAGGGCTTATCTGTGAGGAGAAGCAGCTCACAGCAGAGCAGCAAGCTTTGCAAAGCAGATAATGAGAAAATGGGTGCCTTGCAGTATGCTGCACACAAACCCTGGACAGCTCTCTCCCAGCTGAATCCATGACCTTACTCAAAGCTGGTCCATAAGGCAGTGCCCAAATTAAAGTCTTTGTTTTCCTAGAGTGCTAAGTCCTTACTCTGAGGCTGCTGAGCCATTAACAGGGCATCCAGAGGAATGGTCATCTCTCTTCAGCCAAGACATGTCCAGCATCCCTTTCATTCCCCCTTTATGCTGAGGCTGATGTGCTACCAAGGCTCACCAAGGACTACCAGAATCCCAGCTCCTGGGCCACCTCCTTCTCTGATAGGCTTTCCCTCAAAAAATTTCCAGCTCAAGGAAGGCACTACTGCAAAAGGTTATCAACTGAGCACTGTCTCAAAGGGAAGTCAATGCCAACACACTGTGGGAAAAGCTTCCTGACCCATTCAGAACCTGTAAAAATGCAGCCCAAAGATGACAGGAGAGGCAAAATACCCAGAGTATTGCTGTTTTCAACAAAGCTATTCCTGCCTTAATGAGATAAGCAGAGAACCAAGTGGCCTGTTTTACCACGTGGTAGGACCAAAGTCTCTTGAGAAGCTCAATGCAGTCACACCTGAGCCAGAGTATCAGGCAGAAACAGAAACATGGCTCTCAAATACAGGCAGAAGTTTGAAAATAGGGATTGCCAATACATCTTTCTTCTTTCTGGTAGCAGTTACTGTGTCTCTGTAAGGCTGCACAAAGAAGGGTTCAGTTTTCAGAGATGGGTTACTTGTCTTCATGTCACAGCAATCACAATTCCACAGGTTGAAAATAAACCTTCTTCCAAATGCCCAATTTGGGCATGGCCAGGGGAAAAAAACCAGTCCTGTTGCTGTTCAGAAAAGCTGTCCCTTATCTCCAGAGATTGCAGATAAGATGTTTGAGTGTCTGCAGCAGCTCAGTACATTTCAAGTAGTAGCCTAAGGGGGAGGTTAGAGTTGCCTTGAATGAGGCTGTGCTGTCTGTTGGGCTGCTTCTCTTATCAGGTTGATCTGAGCACAATTGTCACCTCTTTCCTACCCCTGGTGTTCATGCCTGAGGCATAAAGAGAGAGGTAAAAGTGCACAAACCTGGGAGAAAAACATACCATACATAAACTCCGGGAGAAACCTTAGGCTCCATCTCCATGTTTACCAGCAGAATGGCAAAATGCAAAAGCACTTAGCCAAGCTACCCAGCTCATTACAACATATTTATTACAGAACAGGCCTAAGCACCCTGCCAAACAACAATACCAAGATTAAAGCCAATGCACTCCTCTCACAGATTTAGATCAGACAGTGTTTATTCCTGTTGCATGGAGCACCAACCTCTCAAAGTTATTTTTACACCCACTCCTCCCTGCTGACCACTTTCCTCACTTGAATGAATAATGTTTCCAGGAGCTTTCATAAATTTTGAAGATTCATCAGACCACTAGAACATATTCAGACCCAAGGACCTCTAGGAATCCCAACAAGTTCCAGAAAACATTCTGTAAAGGTCTGATGCCAGGGACATTCCTCATCTCCTCTACCTTCTGATCTAGCAGAACAAACATCTGGCTCCCTGAGATTCAGCAGCTCAAACATTTGGCTCCCTAAAACATGCACTGAGGAATGTACAAGTCTGGGAAACATTTAAATCTCACTAGAGATGATGTAAAAGGCAGCACTGTCTCCTAAATGAGAGCACATAGCAAGGAGAAGAGAAATATTCTTAAACTTGCCATGTTCTAACAAACCCTGCAATCTATAGCATCAATTACAAGTCAGTGTCACTCAGAGCAGCCTCAAGGTTGCTCTAAACAGCACTGAGGATGGGAAAGAGAAACATGGAGAGCTTAAAATCCCCTCCAGCCAGGGCTCAGTATCAAGCTGTTGACCACCAACTCAAGATGTTTGCACCAAGACGTTTTCTGCTCTGAGAAACCAGAAGCTACTCACAGAAGTTTTCCCATGTGTATCTCCAGCAAGCAAAAAGAAAACTGTCAGATGAAAAAATCCCATTTCCTGTGTCCCCCACACTGCCAGGCATAGTGAGAGGGTGCCATACCTGTATGTGACATGCACTGCAGTGCCAGGTTCATCTCTCTCCCAAATCAAAGCCACTCTGTTTGGAGACTTTTCGACGTGCTGATCCAAGCAATTTACTGTAAAAAAACCCAAAGCTTTAAACAAAGCCTGAACATATGAAAGGTGCTTTGCAAACCTAGCTGGGTCAAGTGCAACAGCAAGCAAGTGCAAGATGAAACATCAGGTTTTGGGTTGTTAGACACACACTAATGTATAACAGAGGAACTGAGAGCATTTGCAGCTCCAGTAAAGCTATGCAACAAATTCTACACTTAACTGGCACAGTGGCCTTAGAGATGGATACCCATGAGAGACCATGGCAAATCCAGACATGGCCTGAATTCATGGCTCAATTCAGCCATTTAGCTCCACTGGCTAAACTTAAGCCAGCCCAAATCCTTCCCCTGCTCCCAGCAGCACCAAGGCAAGACACCCTTTTGATGTTTTTGCTCCCCAGAACAGCATTTCACTACAGAGCTCGGACAGTCTTCCCCAGCTGGCTTATTTAGCACTGCACCATTTGGATTTTCTAATTAAAGCTCATGTGAAACATTCTTGTTCCAGGGTATAACAAAGAGCAGAACCTCAGCTAACTGAAACTGTCTAAAACTGTAGGATCTATGGTAAACTCAAAGTTCAAACATCTACAAAGTTTCAGACCCGTGGGAAAGATTAACGTGTCTCAGGCTGTGTATTCCACCTCCTAAAATTTAAAGGTATAAAATTCCCTTTTAAAGGTGCATCTCTCCCCCTCAACAACTTGAAATGGAGGACTTAGGGAGAGCACCCTGAAGAAATGTATAGAATCCACAAAAGAAACCTGCCTGCATGTCCAGTAGCAACTTGCCTGATAGTTAAAGAACATCCTTGTTAAATATTAATTCCAAGCCTGTATGACACTCACTTATTGCATTGTAATCTTTCAAAGGCAGTTACTTTATTTCAACTGGCAACCAGTCACGGACACTGCTGTATAACTCAGAGAAAATCTTTTTAAAAATTGCTGGATTTCAGATCATATTTCCTGGAAATATTAATACTGATGGGAAAGGATTTCATTTTTCCAGATAAATTTTAAAAAGCTGTGTGCTGTAGTAGCTTTGGCTCCTCTGTGCTCACACCATCACACCACCACACGGGGTGGGAATGAGCCCCTAAAGGTGCACAGAGAAAGAAATTCCTCCGAATTTAACACATTTCATTGCAAGACAAAGTGTTAGTCTCAAAAATTTGAAAAAGCATTCTTCAGCTGTTTAAAGTCTTTTATTATTAATGCAAAACCCAGCAGCAGGACTATAAAAAAAACACAAAGCCATTTCTTAAGCCATCCTAATATGATACAAGAGGACAAGGGCTCTAGTGGGGAATTTTTTAAGCAGCTATTCACTGGTTTCCTCTGCCTGTGTCCATTGCTGTGGCAACAACAAGCAGCAACTCCCACCTCCAAGCTCCTCACAGCTACAGCCTCACATAAAGTGCCACGCTACACTGCATCACAAAATGGCATTCATTGCCCAAACAACTTTTCTTACTCATGAGCAGCCACACCAGCCTTCAGAGGGAATTTCTGCTGCAGAAAGGCCTGGCTGAGCCAAGTGGGAGATTTAGCCCTGTGTTCAGTAAGAACCAGCAGGTGAACCAGAGCCAAGTGCTATTATTTCCTTCCTGATCTTAGGCTTACATGAGCCTTTTGCCCACTTCACAAAATAGAATTTAGTGACCTTCCCCTTACTACTACACCCTAGTGGTTTCTCCATACATTTTCTTGCTTCCTTGACTGCTCAGAAACAATTAATCTCAGTAAGACAAGCTCCTGAGAATGTGTCCAGGTGGGAAATGCAGTAGTTTGCCAGGTTATTCTCCTGGTCAGGACTTACAGGGCAAGAAATCCAGAAGCCCTGAAGCTCACAGGTCCCCAAAATGCTTCTGCAAGGGCCCCCAAGCAAAGAGCATCAGATGACTCAATTGCTCATGGTTCAGCTGTGCTGGGAGACGTGTACACAGGATGTTCTGGATCAGGGACCTGAACTGTTGCCATGTTTCTGCACAGACAGTGTTCAAATCAGGAGGTGAAAGGACAAAATCAGAGTCTCCTAACAGAAAAGCAGCCACTTGGCTGTGGCAAACTACTGAAAAAATCCCACTTCCTGTGCCCCCCACACTGCCTTCATCACGCTTGAAAACAAAACCAGCAACAGCAAACCTGTTTAATTCTGTGTATCTGTTTCAAAGGCCAAAGATTTCCTTCTATGTATGCAATAAAAACCTAAGTGGCATTTTCTCTCTGCTGAGGAACCAGACGTAAGGCCAAGCAATATCTGGATATCAAAGATCTGACACGGGATCCAGAAGAAAGTGTTGATCCCACTCTACAGAGGAAAGAAATAGATCCCTGATAGGCTGTGCTCAGACAAGATCTTCCTTTCAACAGGAATTAATGCCAACAAAACTCTGGCTGAAATCCTCTGATTGCTGGGTGCTGGGCACAGGGCTGTACACACATCTCCATAAGCTTGGGATCCACTGCTGGCATCATCCCCTGGGAGGAGACACTCTTATGCTCTCTGGAAGACCTGAGGAGGGTTTTCTCTTTTGGCTGTCAAAAAAAGTGGCCAGAGACTTTACAGTTACTGCACTACTGAACCAGTGCCCTCCCTGAGGAGCAGGAAATGAAGGTCAGAAATGTTCATCCCTGTTAAAAGACATCACCACTGCGTGGTACCCTGGATGGGGCTGGGGCTCACTCCCAGCGGATGAAGCACAGGAGAACACAAGAGCCTTCAGGGCAAGACATGGCACGGACAAAACTCAGAGGGAGTCAGGGCAGCCACGGCAAATTTTACTCGTTTCATGTTGAGTGGTGAAATTGGAGGAAAATTCCAAGATCCTCGTTTCAAAGAAAAAAAAAAAAATCCCTGCAGCTTCTGCCATAAAAGCCTGGGACCGTTCCCCACCTGTGGATCATCCTGAGCCACCACGGGCAGCACCCGGCAGAGCCCAAACTGGGCATCCCATCCCGGGGCCGATCTCCGCAGGTCGAAGAGCGTCCGCCCGCGAAGCAGCGCCCGGGCAAGAGGCTTAGCCAGAGTTACCCCGGCTTCGGATTTTCTCCCCGCTTCCAGCATTTCGCAATTCCTGGCTTGTTTCCTCCCAGCGCCGCCCAACCGAAATCCTCGTTTTCACCCCCAAAAAAGGGGGATAGCGAAACTTCTCCCCGCGGGACGCCTCCCGTCCAGCCCGGCGGCCCCGCCGGGGCGCGGGGGATGCGCGGCCGGGACCCCTTACCCGAGACGTTGAGGCGGCCGCCGAGGAACCAGCGGGCGGACCCAGCGGTCTCGCCGGGCTGGCAGGCCGTGTGGAAGGGACTGTCCCAGCGCAGCCACCCCCGCGCCACGTCCGCCCAGAACGCGGCGGGGTCGCGGGCCGCCCGCTCCTGCCAGGCCCGGTACCCGCCGGGCGGCAGCGCCCCGGGGGCCCCCGCCGGGCTGCAGCAGCTCCGGGCCGCCACCGGGACCCGGCCCGGGGGGCGCGGGCGGCTGAGGGCGCGCAGAGTCCGCGCTCGGGCGGCCGCCAGAGCCATGGGGACACAGCCCGGCGCCGCTGTCCCCGCCGCGCCCGCCCGGACCGGGAGGGCAAGAGGGAGCGACCGAGCGAGCGAAACAAGAGAGAGAGAGACCGCCTGAGGGGAGGGGCTGCCCCGGCGGGGCGGCTCCGGGAGCGCCGCACCCCGCACACCCCCCCCCCCCGGGAGCACCCTGCGCCCGAGGACACCCCGCACCCAGGGACACCCCGCACCCGGGAGCACCCCGCATCCAGGGACACCCCGCACCTGGGAGCACCCCGCATCCAGGGACACCCCGCACCCAGGGACACCCCGCACCCAGGGACACCCCGCACCTGGGAGCACCCCGCATCCAGGGACACCCCGCACCCAGGGACACCCCGCACCTGGGAGCACCGCATCCAGGGACACCTCGCACCCTTGGGAGCACCGCATCCAGGGACACCCCGCACCCTTGGGAGCACCCCGCGCCCAGGGACACCCTCCACCCAGGAGTACCCTGCGCCCAGGGACACCCCGCACCCAGGGAACATCCCGCACCCCCGGGAGCACCGTGCTCCCCTGGGAGCACCCCGAGAGATACGCCTACACCCGGAGAGAGAGATCCAGCACTTTTTCCCGTGGGAATATCACCTGCACGGATGTGCGGGCAGGGGTGCGCCCCTGTTCACATCCTCACCGCCACAACAGGGGTGCCCAGGTACAGCCAGGCACTTTAACATGAAAAGCAGCTCTCGGCACACACACGCTGTCGCTGTCGTATCTACCGGACATTGAGCACAAAGTGAGCACGGCCAGTGGCACTGTCCTCATGCACAGACAGTATTTGTGCTCCTGGGTAGGTGGCAAACACATTGTGCCCTCGTACACCACCAAACACACAGCGGTCCTAACCTTGTCCCCTCTGCTCAAAATGGGGTGGGTGTCTCTAAGCGGGGTACACATCCTTTTTTTACTTAGCAGCCCTGCCAGCACCATCATTACCATAACGTGGAATCCCTGGCTTTGGTATCACACTTCTTCCTCCATATTAATCTAGGGACCAGATTTCACCCTGACTTCATGGTGCAAACCCTCAAGAATGAGTGGTAAGGTTTTACAGCAGGTAGCACAGAGTTTATTCCTTGTCTATAGCTGAGACACGCTCTTTTCTGGCACGAATTCTTTTAGATAGCTTGGTCCAGCCTCCCAGCACAGAGTCTGAAAGCTCAGAGTGGCATGGTCTGGGCATCCTTAAGAAGTGCCAAACTACCTGAGCACCAACTCCACTCACCCCCAGGGTTTGGGTAGGCAAAACACATTTCCATGTTCAAGATTAAAAACTTGAAATAACTCTACATGCTATGAAGCATCTTCTGGCAGTGGTAGAAACAAATTGCGGGGTTTTGTTCTAAATATATCACCAGGCACTTTTTTGGGATTTTTGTGTGAGATTTTCTTACACTGCTGAAATTTTTACTGTGTTTTATAGGCAAAAAGCAAGAATAAATACAATTTTAATTCCCTTGTAAAGTTGGCATTAGTACATGGCTGCTGCAGTTCGATATTGCTACGTTGTGTTTTGACTGTCACTTTCGGTTTGCCCAAGCCCTAAATTCCAAGCAGCAGCACGTGTGCCACCTGGTGCCAGAGAGGGGCACGGAGAGCACTTCAGCTTTCACTTGGTTTCCCCAAGGCTTGCTCAAAAGTTTCCTATCAAAGATGATTCATATGCAAGTCCTACCCCTTTCAGGATTTCAGAGGAATGCTTTTTTACAAAACAAAAAAAACGAGTTGTCAAAAAAAAGAAAGCATGAATTTGAATATTTGGCTGTAAAGCTTACCTGCTTCATTTGCAGCCTTTGAAATCTGGGAACCTTTCTCTGGTTTTCTTCCACCAAGGCTGATTTTCCTCCTCTACCAGCAAGTTTTGTTTTGCTCATGATTCACCCGAACATCCCCTGCTTTCAAATTTTGGCTGCCTTTTAACTCAGAAAAAACCATGGCCAGCAGCAACACAACCCAAATCCAGTCTGATCACCCCATTGAGATGGGTTGCTGAACCCAAGCACAAGCCCAAATCTCCTTTCTTGCCTCAAAAAGAAGAGAGAGGAAAAGAGTCCCTGAGATTCTGCAATGCCTATTTGTTCTACCCATGACTTTCTGAACAAGGGAGTGAAAGCTGGCACATCAGGCTGTGGACTTTTTGAAGACTAAAGGGTGTTACAGTACATTTTTAAGTATTTTGAGTGTGCCAGGAATGGCTGGTGCTGGATAAAAGACAGGTCACAGAATTGCTTCCTGTGTCTCTCTCCATTCCTAGGGTCCTCTGGCACTGTGGAGTCCCAACAGGAATGCTGGCATTCCCAGCTCTCGAGAAGCCTGGTGACTGTCATCTGGAAATGCCACCTCTGTGTGGCAGCTTCGAAAGGCTCGTGGCTGCCAAGGCAGAAGAAATCATTCCCTGCTACAGCCAAGTCTCCTGGCACAGTCTCCCAGACCAGCCAGGCAATCTCACTGCCCTGCAGGAGATTTCAGCAGGTAATAGGCACAGCTGCTGAACAGCTGCAGATCTTGGCCTGGATTGAGGGTATTCTGTGCTGGTGTCGTGGCAGGCACTGATGAGCAATGCCAGTTGAGTAGGGGCTGAGAGTTCTGCTGACAGAACTATAGCAAAAAAAAATCAAAAAACCCTTAAAAAACCCAAACCTAAAACCTCCCAAATTTCCACATCTTTCTACGACTATTCTTAACTGCTACCAGCAGTTACTTATTGGCCTTATCTTTGATTCCTGTCAGTGTCCCTGTCATATTTTCTGGAAAAATCCCTTTGCCTGGGATTCTTCTCCTGGAAAGCTGAGAAACGTCAGAGAAAAAGGAAAACAATGATTATCTGTTTGCTTCTCCTGTGTTTTGCTGCTTTGGAATGTGTTTGGGCATTGTTTACCCCCAGGTGATTGTTCCATCGGTCTCATGTGAATTGTTTTGACTTATTGGCCAACCAAGGTCAAGCTGTGTTGAGACTCTGGAAGGAGTCACAAGTTTTCATTATTATCTTTTAGCCTTCCGTAAGTATCCTTTCTGTATTCTTTAGTATACTTTAGTGTAGTATTCTTTTATATAACATAGTATCATAAAGTAATAAATGAGCCTTCTGAGAACATGCAGTCAGATTCATCATTCCTTCCTGCCACAGGGCACCCTGCAAATACAATGCTGTCAGTATATAAAAGACTTATTCAATTAAGTGTTCTGTTTCTCAATTGCTCATCCCTCTGTTTTTCCTATTTTTAATGACCTAAAAAGAAGAATAGTAAAGTTGTGGAATCCAGGACTGTCACTTGGCTATCACTGATCGGCTCCTAACTGTCCTTTCCAATGGTCTTCTCACATGGTGTGCACCCAGTTGATATCTGACTCCACAAGGAAAGTCAGGGCCAGGCAAAAACACCACCACAGAGCAAAAGCACATGCTGGTCTGTGTTAGAAATTCTCCCAAGCCACAATTAACCCAGATTTTAATAAAATCTTTTGATCATTTTCAGCTACATTTCTGCCTGCAGATGAAATTGGACATGTTCCCAGGTGGCTGTTCTAGCAGGTTTCTAAGCCCATTCAGCTCCATCTGCAGAAGGGAGGTTTAGACCAAGGATGAAATAAAGCTAAAATGCAGTTGCTCAGGTACCACTTTAGCAGATGAGCACAGACCTTGTGTCCAAAGCAACGGGAACTGCAGCAGGTACCTGAAGGAGCTGAGTACCTGAGTTAATCTGTAATGTGAATCTTTGTCAGATCTGCTCACATCTGGTTACACCTGAAACAAAGGTCAAAACTGTGTGAAAAATGTAGATTTGCTGCACTTCCATTTATGAATGTGTAATAAATGCCCAGTGAGTGATAAGGGAGAAAAACAATACTTAAAAATACCCAGATAACTAGACAGCTTTTGTACAGGCCAGGCCATCAGCTGTCCCATTCTCAAGAGTTTTCTGCTCAAGGCTGGATTTCAAACCAAAGGGATTCAGTGCTGCTGCTGACATCCATCAACACAGAACCTCCCTCCCCATTTGGCTCCTCTCCTGCATCAGCAGCCCACACAGGGTTTGCTATGTGCTTTGTTCCAGAAAGTCCTTGCTGATGAATCTCCACATCTCCCCTTAGGCAGCACTTGGGGCTGCCCAGCCTGAGGGTGGAATAAAGGCTCCAGCATCAAACCCTTCCATCCCCTCCAGCTTGGTACTGTTGCTCAACCCAGTTTACTGCTGGGTTTGTGCTTGGTGCTCCAGCAGCACTGTGAAAGAGAGATCTGAAGGATGCTGAGAAGTAAAGATGACCTCTTGGGGAAAACCAGCTCCCTCATCTCATTTTGTTTTGCCCACTTCCTTTGCCTCACCAATTCAGCACCATGAACCAGTGCTTGGGAATACAAGTGGTGGGGTCTTGACCTGCAGCACAGAGAACCCACACGGCAACTGCCAATCATCTCTTAATCATAAACCTGGAGTGACAGGAACCTTGGCATGAGCTGCAGCTGTGGGTATCCTAACCCCTGGGACTGCAGGATGAGCTGCTACAGGGCTAGAGATTCCCTGGAGACTCTGTGGAATGCTTCCTTGCAGCAAGTCCTCACTGCAAGGGGCTCCAGCCAGTGGAGGAACATTGTGGGGGCCTGGTAGCCCTGTTCTGCCTGATCTGAGTGGCTGGGGGTGGCCAGGGTTGTGCTGGGTCTGCCTCGGCACAGGCATGTCTGTCTTGTCACAACACATCCCCTCTTTCACCACCCTGGCCCCAAGGGACTGCTCTGGTAGGGGGAAAAGTCTTGGCTGGGAGGTGTGTCCCACAAGGGATGGGAGAGCACAGCAGCCCTGTGGAAGCTGGTGTGATATCCCACTCACAAGGCAGATGGTGTGAAAAACGCCAATCACTTGCTTTTAAAATTTTAAAAGTTTAACAGTAATAAAATGGTTATAAAATAGTAATACAATTAGAGTAATAATAATTTGGACAATTTGAATTTGGACAATATGAGACAATATAAACAAAGAGTTACGGACATCTGGGTACCTTTTTCTGGGCAGAACAAGCCTGAAAAAGGGCCCACGTTAACAGAGGATTAACCCTTAAAAGCAACAGCCTGTTGCATATTCATACACCTCATCCATGATGCATCAATTCCATTCAAACACAGGATTCTGTCTGGTCAATGTCAACTTCTTCCTCTGAATCCTAACAGTGCCTTTGCAGCAGGAAGAAGTTCATTTCTTCCGATAAGAGGGCAATAAATTCTTTTTGTCTGAAAGATTTAGGTGTCCTGTGTCTGCTATCTCAGTGCTAGCCCTTTCTTTAAAAAAGTGTCTTACACAGCATAGTTTCTATATTGACATTTTTTTATAACCTAAAACTATATTTAACACACTACTTAAGAGAATTAATACAGCATAACTTTCTAACACAACATAAATAATATTCATTTTAATATTTGCAAAAAGCCAATCATAAAATACACATTTTTCACAGATGGGAACCTCCATCTATGGATCAATACCAGGCTGGGTCTGATGGGGACACTCTGATGGGGACAGGGAGAAGGCACCACTGTGTGGCAGGGAGGGTCTGGCAGCAGTGTCCCTTGCAGCATGTTTTGTGAAGGGTTATAAGGCTCAGAACAGTGCCCACCCACAGTTTGGGACAGAGGCATGAATATGGATGATTTGCAGTGAAAAGGGAACAAGAAGGCACAGCCATGAGCATTGCACAGCACATCTGTAGGAGCCACGTGCTTATCTCTGCTTCAAGTACAACATGATCCACAGTGATCTGAGCAGGGAGAATGGCACCTCTCTGGAGCCGGGGCACAGCTGTGCCCCTCAGGGTAGGGGAACAGGGAAACTGCCCAGGGACAGGCACACTGCTCAGCTGCATGCAGGGACAGGCTCACTTGTCTGAGCCTCTTTTGGGTGCTGCACCCGGCTGTGAGCTGCTGGGTTTGCTCCCAGCCCTGGCAGGGCAAGATCTGGCCCTGTATGGATGGGGAATGTTCTGATCCTAGTGGTGCAGTACCCAGGCCAGTGCCAGTGGTGCTGGTCCTGGTCCCAGTGTAGTGTCCTGGCCAGACTGTGGTGATGCTGCCACTTGCAGTGCAGTGTAGTGCACCAGTCCCTTCTTGGCCCTGGCCCCAGAGGACTGGAGTAAAAAGCTGCAGGTCAGCACTGCTGGGCTGACTGCGCTGCCAGCACAGGGCCCACGGTGGTGACGCTGCCAGTCCCTGTGCAATGCAAAGCCCAGCCTCAGGCAGATGTGCTGGCTCTGGCCTTGGTCCCAGCAGTGCAGTCACCCGGCCCTGTGCAGACCGTGCCAGCGCTGGCCCCGGTCCCAGGGCAGTACAGTGCCCAGGGCCATGCTGGCGATGCCAGCGCTGATGCCACCAGCGCAGAGATGGGCACCGGTCCCCGTCCTGGCAGGGCCCGCGATCGCGCTGGCACTGCCGGGACCGATGCCGGTCCCGTTCCCGGTCCCAGGGAGGGGCAGCACCGTGCCGCTCCTGTTCCCGGTCCCGGGCCGAGTCCCACGCCAGTGCGCGGAGTCGCGGCGCGCTGCGGTGCCCAGCCGCGTGTGCCGCCAGCCGGTGCCCGGCGCCGGCTGACGGTGGAGGCGGGCCCGGGGCGGTCCTGGCCGGGCGGGGACGGCCCGCGGGTGATGTCAGGCTGATGCTGTCGGTGCGGCGCGCGGTGCATTGTGGGCGAATCCCGCCGCCAGCCGCGGCTCCGAGGGGGAGGATGCGCTCGGGGCCGGCCCGTCCCATAGCCGCAGCCGCAGCGCGCCGGGCCGGCGGCACCGCGCCCGACGAGCCGCACTGAAGGGCGTGGGGCATGCGCTGCCTGCGCCGGCCGCAGCGGGAGGCGCCGGCGGCGGCGGGGCTAGGTGAGCTGGGCCGGGCCGGGCCACGCCGCGGCGGGCATGGGAGGGGAAGGGAGGGACGGAGGGACCGTCCCGCTGGCGGCCTGAGAGATGCGGAACCGGGGACCGCACCGGGCCGGGCCGTGCCGAGGTTGCGCGCGGGGCACTGTGGGAGATGTAGTTTGCCGCCCCACCCGGCGCCTGCAGCTGAAGTGAGAGAGTCCGGCGCGCGGGACTCGGGTTCCCAGCGTGCCCGCGGGGGTGGGCGGGCCAGCAGCGGAGTGACGGCCCGGTGGCACCAATGAGAAGGTGGGCCGGGTGGGGCGAACCAACTGCCGAGAGGGGCGGCGGGGAGTGGGGGGGCGGCGTGCCGGCAGCTGCAGTGCAGGGGCGGACGCGGCCACCTCCTCGGCGGGGGGAGGCGGGACGGCCCGAGGTGAGGGCAGGGCAGGGCGGGGGCCCGGGCGGCGGCCGCCCCTCAGCGCCGCTCCTGCTCGGGCCGGGGGTCGCGGCGATGCCCGGGGCTGCCGCCGCGGGAGGGGCGGGCAGCGGCCTCGCTGCGCTGTGCATGGCAGGGGCGGGGGCGCCCCGAGCCCTGAGAGGCTCCGCCGGAGGGAGCGGCCCCGCCGGGTGGTACCGGTGACCGCCGGTCCCGGTGTCGGGCGGGGGCCGAGGTGCGAAGGCAGCCACGGCCTTGTGGCGGGCCGGGCTCTAGGGAAACGCACGGAGGGTGTCGGCCACCTCGGGAGGTCAGGTGCCGTCGGGGGCTGGGCACGGCATCCTGCCCGGGGCCACCGGGTGCCTGTCCAGCCGCATGGGAAAAGGCATCCCGCTCCTTGGAGGGCTCTGGGGAGCGAGCGAGCGCTTTTGCCGCGCTACGTTGGGCTAACTCCGTGGTGTTCGGGTTTCAGGCAGGAGGCTGAGAGTTTCTCCTTTTTGGCGGGGTGGAAATGGTGCTCCTGTGTGCGTGGCCGTGTCTCCTGAAGCTTTGGGGCTCAGAGACTTCCGCTGTGGTGTCGGTATTGCTCGTGGTGCCCAAGCTGACATTGCTGGATCTGTCCATAGTCATTGTGCTTTCCTTGCATTCCGCGAGAGGAGGTATCCGGTAACCTGGGTCTGACCCACTGAGGACTCTCCAGATGAACACCGTGACCTTGACGTGCATCTAGGATTTAACAGGGAACCAGAATGCTGCACGAAGCACTGAAGTCACACTGTCACTCTGACAGCTCAAGTTCAAGACCCACTGTGTGTTTTGAGGGGTGGGGACTTCAATACCTGTTGGTATGATGTTTCTGAGCAGTTCAAACCAAACCCGTTTTGAATTTTCTTAGGCTTGCAAGGTGGTTTGATTGATAGAAGGAAAGGTTTCCTAATTCTACAATTTCACATGGATTTCTTGTAGTCTCACTGAAAATGCTGCCTTTTAGCAATAAACTTCTCAGTCACAACAGAGATTTTCAGCCTGGAGACTTCCTAAGAGTGGAATTTAGCCTCGTGTTGTGTTGTGCTACAGGGTGTGCTAATGCTCCCTCAGCTCGTAGGTGCTGTGCCTGTACAGGTGCTCTGACTAAAGAGCATCAGTTCTGTCTCACGAGTGTCAGTGTGTCCCCACATTTCAGTGTGCTGCCTTCTTTTGAGAGGATAAAGAGGGGCAGAACAGGAATGATGTGTTAATGTTCTGGCTTTCTTCCTTTATGTGCCAGTGACCACCCAGCTCACAAGGAGCATCCTCCTGGTGATATAGGTGGAATGAGAAACTTTTGAGATGTGGTGCTCATGAATGGTGTATGTGGCATTCACTGCTGTTACTGCTGTGTGCTTTTCCGTGCTTTGTGATAATCTCATTCCTTCAGGAGCAGGCTGTGTTCCTCTTCTCTGGTGAAATAAAACACTGGAATCTCTTGTAGGACTCTTCTATCACACCTTAGGGACGCCTGCCTAACCTTTCCCTTTTTTTTTTTTTTGGAATAGTCCTCAAGGGAGAAGTCAGATCCCTATCAATGTTCTTGGTCCTTCAGAAAGAAGTATCTCTAGTGCTAGGAAATCAGCCCCCAGCATTGGTGCTGATCAAGTGGTGCTCATGGCCCATGGGTGGATTTCCTTCCCTCTCCATCCCCAGTGTTTGTTGGTGAAGGCAGCAGGCAACCTGCAGCTCTCCTCCAGTGGAAGCAGTTGGCACTTGTTTTTCAAGACAGGAATTATCAGACAGATCCAGGAAGAGCCAAATCCATCTTTCTTCTCTATCTTCAGTGTGGGAATCCCTTCATGCTGTTTCTTGCTCTCTCTTATGGAAAGATTGATTCATCACTTTATGGTTTATCAGGTAGCACACTCCTCTCATGTGGGTCTTGCTGTGGGCTCATCTCTTCAATTGTGTCCTTTCAGTTTTTTGCCTTAGTCTTATCTATGTGTGTGTATCAATGTGCAGGGTCTACAGAAAACACTTCAGGAGCGGTTCCTCATCCTGGGAAGCTCCTAGGTTAGATTTGTTTGCCAAAGCTCCATAGTGACCTTCCAGTAACATTGTTTCACTTTGAAAACAGAGCAGAGGACAGAAAATAGGTCCTTATGGAGGAATAGGTGTTTATAAAATTTTCAAGGACTTCATAAACTTCCTTAGTTTTTAAGGACGTGTGGGCTTCGTTGGTATCTTCCACTTTGAGTATTGCAAGGCAGAGTTTGAATATTTGCTGGAGCCATTGTGGAAGCATTTGCTAAAAAACTGTTTTAGCTCTGCTAGTTTACTGAGCAAGATACAGAGTGGACACAACCTGTGCTTCCCTCCCCTTCTTCCATCAAAGATAACAAAAAAATGGGTATTCCTTTGAAACATCATGAAATCCCCTTAAATGTCATTGTGGGACACAGTCCCTTTGGAATAAATGTTAAGATTGCTTCGAGAGGGAGGAATAAGGAAGGCCAGCTGTGAGACCTCCCTCCCTAGTCCAGAGGAAGAATGGGAGAATCTGTTGGGTATTTGTTGAAACTTCAGGAATGAAGGTGAGGGAGATGGTGTGGCTTTTACCTGGTGCATCTGAAAATTGAGAGTCCCTTGCATGTGAGTTTGCCCAGCTCTGAACTGGACAGGGACAATCCTTGTTGGTCAGGCCAATCCATGATCTTCTCCACAACAGTGCCCAGTGCCTGTGGATCACACTGTTGAGAGCCACAGCAGTTATCCTCAAAAATATGGAAAATAATCTAGCAATGGCAGTGTGTCTTGGACATTAATGTATCAAGTGGTTTTCCACATGAACTTTTCTGGTTTTGGAGACTGATGGATACATCAATATATTAAGACTCAATAGGGAAACTATAAAAGTACCACTAGGTTTTTTCATGGGATTCACAATCCCTTGGTGCCTTTTGGTCTTACCCTGGCCCACACTGTTTTCTGTTGGGCCTTCTCCTCTGCTCAAGAGCTGCACACATGGGAAAGGATCTTTTTTTGTGGTTGAGAAGGAAGATGTTGACAGTGTGATGGACTGTAGAGCTAATCAAACAAGATGTGTTTGGAAACCCCTTCCTTTTGGTGTCAAGCTGTGTCATCTTTAATTTGGTGAGCAATATGAAAGGAACAAACTGGATCCTAGGCTGGCTCCAGTCGGATAGGTGCAATGGAGAGCAGAGAATGCCTGTGGGCATTCCCTCTTAGAAGAAATGAGGCATCCCAGCCTTCAGAAAGAGATCTGGTGTCAGGTGTGGCAGGTGGAAGTGGATTCCTCTCTGTCTGTGCAGCAGGAGATGTTGTCAGACCCACTCTGCCTGGGTACAAAGCTCTGGTGGCCTCCCAGTCAGACAGGAAAAGACAAAGGGAGGCATTGATGTCTGGTGAAAAGGTTTTGATTTCAGGATCACTCAGCTGCTCAGGCCAACCCCCTGGATTGTTCCAGTCCTTTCTCTACCAGTGACCAAGAGATGATGCTCAAGGAAAGGCTAAGAAGATGGGCACACTGTGCTTGCCCTGGTCACACCCCTTATCACCTGGGGGGTGCAGGATGCAGCTTTTCAGCATTTTTGTTTGTTGGCCTGAGTAATTTTCCATGTACACAAGGTGTGACCTGTGTGCTAAGAGCACTCTGTTGTGAAACCTAGCTCTGCATTCCTATGTGTTTTCCTCTCTTTTTGCGAGTTACTAGTTTTAGAGAAACTTTAGTTTTATCCTGGAACATCCTAATTTCCAAGGCCTTTGGTCTGATACCACACATGTGCTTATTGAGTCTTCCTGAAAGCACCTCACCTATCCTAATAGATCTGTAAATCAGGGCTTCTCCCTTCTGCCTGCCACTTAGTTTAATTTTTAATCTTCAGTTTTCTAAACATGTCTGTTGTGGAAGACTGATTTTCCAGATCCTCTGCAGAGCTCTTGAAAACAAACAGCATCCAAAAATCCTAGGTATCTTCTTTCTGCTCTTTCCTTCAGTCTTTCTATTTCTTATCTGTCCATCATTTAGCAGACTGGCTAGGTGGCCTCTCATCACATATGGGTGGAAAATATGTAGATTTTATCCGGAAGAATTTACTTAATCTCTTCTATATCATCAGGAAAAAACTTCACTTGGAATAATTTGTACTGTTTTCTTCTTTTGCACTCATCTTCCTATTCTAAAAACCTTCCGTTGGGCCAGTAAGTCAGAATTATAACAAAGTAGAAGTTGCACTGGCCAAACATTTTCTTTCTTTTTCTTTCTTTTTTTTTTTTTTTTAAGGTGATACATTTCTGTTCAACAAAGTGCAATTATTTCTAAGTTATATTTAAAATTGCATCTTGGTAATATATCCTGATCTGCATGAGGAAACTGAAGTTCCACATTGCCTCCTGTTTCCTAAAGGCACAGGCCATCTGTTCTCACATGGCAAATCACTGTTGCTGCTTTATTCTGGTCTGATGGGGTAGCTTTACTATTACATTTTTTCCATTTAGCCTTGATACAAAATTATTTCTTTATCTCCTGTGAGTCTGTCTGTTTATTTTGTAGTGTGTAGTACTCTTTCTCCCCTGGAGTGACCTGGCCTTTTTCTGTGTACCTTTTCCATGCAGCACTGGAGAATGTGCCTGGGTAGCTCTGTGTTCACCCTTGACTCTGTTCATCCTTGTTCCCTATCATACCTCTGAAACCTGTTGCATCTCTTTGGTTTTTTGGGTTCCATTTAAATACCTTATAATCCTGAAACTACTCTTTCTCTGTGTGTGTGAGAGAGATGTTTCTTCTAAAATTCAGCCCATTTTTTCCCTGAACTTGTAGCTCTTTGTGAGAATCTGCCTCCCAGCACCTGCTGTGCCTCTCCTACCCCAGAGTGATCTGTAGCTTCTTGACATGCAGCTTAAATTCTGGGTAACTGTTCTGCTCACTGAAACAAGGGTATGGTGTAGCTGTCCAATACTTTCACCTTCATAGAGGCATCAGCACAGTGCTTCTCTTGATTGGACACTCTAATAAATTGTCTGGCTTGTTTCCCTCATTTCATGAAAGTTGCTTGTTTGCTTCCTGTAGCACCTCAGCCCCAGAATAGAAGTCACCTTTGTGGTGACATTGTATTAGGAGGCTTAGACTTTGTGGTCTTTTTATGTCTTGAATTATTTAAACAGAATCCAGATGCATTAGACTTCTTAAATTTACTAGTTTAGGAGTTGTGCAAGTAATTTATTGAAACCAACTGATTTCTTTAAATTGTGTTATCCTTGGGGAAAAAAAAAAAGGTTAGCCTCAGGCAGAGTTACTCCAGTAACTCCAGAGTTGCTGTTTTTAAGCAGAAGGGACTGAATCTTGCAATTTCACAGAAGGCCAAGAGCTTCCTGCTGTGGAGACAAACACAGAGCACAGCTTGACTGAAGCTGAAATGGATCTGAGGTCTGCTCCTCTCTTGTGCTGCCACTTCATTTGACTGACCCTACAGTGAACCAATTCTAAGGCAAGGAAATGCTCTTATTTGTTAGGAAGAGGAATCATGTTCCTGCTAGTACAGGTCACTGAACCCATGGTGGACCCCTGGCCTGTGATGGAATCCTACACACATGAGTTCAGAGCTGGGAGGAGAGAGGGGACCTGTTTCTCTTCATTTCAGGGAGATTTTTAGATTGGCTAATTAGGAACCTGAAGCTGTGGATCCAGCATTGGGGTCTGTAGGATTTATGGGGTAGTGTAGGTAATATGGTGTAACAGTGCTCCCATTAATTCTCACCTTTCATTCATTAGTGTCTAAGCACCCATAATGGGATTTTTGGGGGGGTGTTGGGTTTTTTGGGTTTTGGGGATTTTTTTTTGTGGTTTTGTTTTTAGTAAAATTGGTAGTAGCTAAAGCATGCCTTCTTAGAGGTGCCCAACCTTGGTCTGAAAAAAGAATCCACCCTCTTTCTTGTTCCAGATCCTGTCCTTAAGGAAAACACCCATGAAAAACTAATTTGCAGTTGTCAGATTTCAGCTTCTAGCAGAAGGTGAGCTAGAATGTCAGAGCCCTTCAGTTTCTTTAATTTTCTTCCACTGCATTCCCTTGCTTTTGGGAGTTTCTTTGGGCTAAGTTACATGCATTTTAGAGAGTTTAATTTTCAGGTGGAAGGCACCTTCCAGCCTTTTTTTCTGATTCAGGATTTTTAATTACCATGAGACACTGGATTCTACCAGTCTCTACTGTTTCTCACCAGCAGGCAAGGACAGAATTGCCTCCCTTTTTTTTTTGCTTCTCTCTGTAGCAGTGCTCTGCTCTGTGTTCATGACCTCTATGGCTTATTCATAGATGTCTAAGCATGAGTTTGGTTGTATTAAGAAGCATTTTGTTGAAGATGCACTTTTTTCCTTCTGCTGTTCCCCATTTCTATGAAGAAATAAGGAGTGGTTGCTTCACAAGCAGAGACAAGGCTTATGGGGCTTTGTCCAGTGAGCCAACAGGACAAAAAAGAAAATGTAAAAGGTGGAAATGCAAAGGGCAGGTAGTCAAGTAGTTTGTCACTCTTGTGACAGTTACCTGGGTGAAGTGACAGGAGCCATTTGTTTCCAGGGCTCAGGCTACCTGGTTGCATAGGTCCTGCAGCCTCTTTTCAAGCCTGGTGGCAGCTCAGAAGCTGGTATTTCTGGTGTGCTTGTTGCTTCTTTTGCAAAGCACATTTTCTTTAACCTTGCTGCCTGTGTTTCTGATTGGGATGAGATTATATACATTTTTTCCCCTTCCAAACATCCCAGGCTGGACTTGAACCAGTAATTGTTCTGTCTGTGGAGTATTTATTATTAGAAGAATTCACCAGAAGCCAGCTTACTCTGGCAAGCTGAGCACAGAATGCACAATTAGTCATTTCAGGTTGAGATAGGTTTGAAGAATTGCTATGAGCATTGACCAAGCCACGTACAAAATTTACTTTTCCTGTACTTTACTACAGCTATGAATAGAAAATCATTTTTACATTAAAAGATGGCATAAGTTTTATGATGCTTTTTTATAGAAACAAGTTCTGACCATATTAGTTCTGTAATAGGAAATTCTCAGAATCCAGTTACTTGGCATAGCACTGGAAAATTAAGGATCAAAGTATAAATGTGGTTTGTGTCAATGAATTGGTCCAGAAGAACACATTTTAAAGTTTTGTTGGGGGTTTTGCTGGTGTGTTTTTTGATTATTTGTACTGGGGATTTTGTTGGTTTTTAGGGTTTTTTTTCCCTGACACAACAAGCTGGTCTAAAATCTGATAGCAGAAGGAGAAGGCATAGAGCTCAGTCATAGAGCTGCTTAACTCCACAGATAGGAAAACTCCTAGATGGGAAGCAGTTGTTTGCACGTTCTGGGAGAGTGCAGGCTGGTACTGACAGTTGTGAACTGGATGGCATTCTCAGCACATGTGGAAGTGGCTTTTACAGAGGCAGTCCTGACCAACTTGTAGAGCTCTCCATAATCTTGGTAACCCTTATTCCTTGGAAACTGACTCACACAGCAGTGCAGAAAGGAATGAAACAGACCGCACTTGCACATACAAGAATTTTTGTATCTTTTACTAGTATATTCTTGCACAGACTGAATACCACCCCTGGAAGCAGTGCACAGACTGTGAGGGTGCAGTATCCCAGGGATTCCTTTGTTGGAGGCTCTTCCTGAGAGGCACCAGCTTGAGCTGTTACATCATTGCTGCACTGTTGGGACCTCTGGTTGCCCTGGGTGATTCGGGACCCTGGCAAGGGGCTCAATTTTAGCCCATGGAAACAATTACCAACTTTGTGTGAAGATTTACAAGCTACAGAAATTTAAGTAGAATGATAGTTAATTTGTCACAAAGTGAAAAAGTAGAATTTTAGGGTTTTAGAATGGGGATTCAAGAAGCAAAACTGAAGAATCTAGGCGTGTCCTGTCCTTCTTCTTCTTCTTATCCTCCATCTTCTGTTGAGATGGTAACACTTTTTGATTGATTTAGAGTAGAGACAGACTGTCTAACATAGGTGATAGGTATTAGAAAATTATTGTAAATAAAATACACATAATTCCTAATATAAAAAATTAACACCACCCCAATGGCAAACACTGTGCCACAACCTGACCTGGCAGACAAATCTCAGCAAGTCAGAAAAAGAATATAATAAATGAGAAAAAATAAACAACCTTGAAAAGCAGAACCAACAAATCTCGACTCCTTCTTTGGTCATGGGGCTGGGAAAGAAAAGACTTTCTAATACCTCGGGTGTCAGCTCAACCACAAAACCCCAAAACTGCACCAACTCTTTCCAAAGGAAAATGACATCTCTGTGGACCCTCAGTGCGCCTTTGGGTTGGGTCATGCAGCAAGAGTCTTATGGAGAGAATGGAGGTTTTCCATATCAGCAGGGAAGAGTGTATAGTGGAGGGGAAAGATGCAATTTGCTAGAATCTGTACAGTTACCTGCAGAAATTGCTGTGGTGCATTCCCAGCCTACAGGAGAGGCACTGCGGGAATCTGTAGGAATTACCCAGCCCAGTGCAGCTGTAAAGGCTGTGGCCAGGCAGCCTCTGGGACAAGGTGCTGTTGTGGCAGTGACCAGAGGCAAAGGCCAAATTTGATAGACTCCAGGGCTATGTATAAGAAGGACTGCTCAACAGAAGAAGAGAGACAGTGGGAAAAGTGGGAAGCAACCCAAAATAGTGATGGAGTAGGGACAATTGAGGTAAAACTGATTCTGCCAAAGAAATATTTAATCACTCTGGCTGGATGGTTTCATGAAAAAGCCCCAGGGGGAGCAGAGGTAATAGTTAACAAAGTACAAAAGGCATGGATGGCTCCAGAGAATCACAAACTCTCTTTGGAAGGTGTTTAGCTAACAGGAATTTAAATCCCAGTGGTGTCCAGCTTACTGGATCCATGTGAACACTTGATCCAGTATGTTTTCTATATGCACAGAGTTCAAAGAGCAAAGTGTGCTCAGTAGTATCCATCCACTCCACCTGGAATACAGATACATTATATACAGCCTGGAAGTGAAGTGTTAAAGGCATTCTTTAGGAAATCCAAATTAGAACCTGCGCAGGAAGGTCCATGTACTGTTTTATTGTGTTCCTAGTTTGCTGTTAAAGATTTAGGTAAGGAAAATTGAATATACCATTCTCACATCAAGCAAGTAGTGATGATCAACCAGTTGATAAATGACTGGCTTCTGAGAATCCTTAATGATTTTGTATTGGGAATCACTTAAGTATTTGTGCATGGGAATCTATAACCTTGGACTCTACCCTGTGGTAATCTTGTTAGTTTCAATTCTGTTAAGTTTGTTATTTGTAGTAATGTTGTAGAAGGACAGTGGTTCAATGCCTCAAAGTTGTTTTCTTTTTCCTTTTACTACAATAGTATGTGAGATGAATTAAGATAAAAGAAGAACTGTTGAGGAACACACCTGGTGCAGATAGTTGGGTGTGCAGCTGCAGTGGGAGCTGCAGGTTGTGCCCTGGGTGGCAGGAAATGTCTGGAGGCCCAGACAAGGGGCCATGAACTGGTGCCACCCCTTTGCCAAAGAAAGAGCATGGGAACGTGTAGAGCTGGCTGGCTGATTCATGCAGAGACTCTGTGGAACCCAGATTAAACAGAAGACCCCAGACCAAATATCCCCATTTACCAAGAGGCACGTGCAAGGGGCACCAAGAGCACAAGAGGAACACAGCCTGTAAGGGCACAAAAATCCAGTGGTGCCAGTGTGACTCCCAGAGCGGTTCCTGAATGCTCAGACAGGAAAGTTTCCTTAGCCAGCTGTCTGCAAACTAAAAAGAGATGAGACAGAAGATCAGAGAATGAAACTGTAGATTTGCAGGCAGCAGAGGAGGGATGAACCTGCTTCCCTGAGCATGCTCCAGCTAGGGGGAAGAGTTCCTTAGAAAAATGGGAAAATGGGCTGTAGAAAGATGATTTAAGTGACTAACAGTTGGCGTGATTTGTCATGTTTTTGTCAGTCCCAGCAAACCTCTTCTGGGTAATAACAAATAGAATGTTGTGATCAGCATTTGGCCTGAAGACTGAAAAAAATTTGTCCCATTTAGTCTCATTTAGTCTGATATCAGTGCAGCAAGTGGCAGTTGCCTCACTTATGCTAATTTTTATAATGAACATGCTTGGTAATATGAAGTCTACATGGTCAATCTATAAATACATGAATTTTCCTAGGAAAATACCCTGTCTTCCAGAATTTAAATCAAATGATGACATCTCTCATCAGGAACTTGCTGTTATGTTCCTAACCTCTAAAGAACTTTTTGGCAAGTTTATTTAATAATTGATGGTTATGATGACTGCATCTATCATAAAATTTTTTGAATGGATAAGATGAACACGGCTTTCTCTGGAATGGAGGTTGAAAATGTTTGATCTTAGGCTGTGGGCCCTTTAATAACCTGATATAATAGGTTGTAATGAGACCATTGAGCAACAGATGTTATCAGTTTGCTCTGTGCCTGAGTGGTTTTTTCAAGATAAAATCCTGTTCTTCAAGAATAAGGCCTCAAGGAAGGTCCTGATAACCACTCTGAAAACTGACTTGGAATGGCCACATTTGATGGAAGATGAATAACAGGCTCTGCACAAAAGCAGAGAGAAAGGAGAGGACATGCCTGATGGGAATTCTGCATTACCTGAGGATCTGGTCACACTCTGGTCCAGGATCAGGTGATGACAACATACCCTTGTGTAGCAGGTGTAGGTTGAGTCTGATATCATAAGTACAACCTATGTTTAGTTCTTGCTTTTGTTCAGATATATTTGGTTTGGCTGCCAGCAGACTACTCAAGCTTTTCAGTGGTGATTTATATTGATTTTGCAGGTACAGATACTTAAGCTGCAGTTAAATGTTCATTGTAAGCAAACCATAATGCTTGCCTGTTAAATTAGGGGAGGTTGAGCTGGTTGTGATATCAGAGGGATTTCCTGGAGTTGGATTTAATATTCTGCTTGTTTCAAATTTGGAGCAACTCTATCAAGGAGATTGGTGGAAAATAATAATAGACTTTCCTTTCAAATTGTCCTGCTCCCCATTGTTTTACTTTTACTGCTGAGATGTATTTGGGGAGGATTAGGATCACATAAACCCCTGGCAGTGTAGGCGTGCTTATCTGGTGTGTGTTCCTAATGATTTGTTGTCATAATTACCTGTGCTGATTCTCCCTGCAGATAGGTGGGTTTGGCACAGAAATTACTGGTGTGTCTGACTGCTCTGTAATGTGTGTGAATGCAGTCTCTGGCAGTGTGGTGTTGTTTGTTTGGGGGTTTTGTTTGATTTCCTCTAGTCCTATGCTGTTACTTTCACTGTGCAGGCAGTGATAATTCAGTTGGCTGTGCAACTGGGTAGCCATAATAATGCTGTCAAGGTGCATCTGTTACTGTGTTTAATATGTATGTTCTGCTCAGTGCAGCCTCGTGTTAGCAGAGAATCTGGACCTTGATTGATTGCAGTCTGTCTTGATTGCAGCTTTTTTTTGTTTGTTTTTCCCAATGACTCCTTAATGGTCATAAACCATTCAAAGATGAAAAATAGTCCCAGCATCTTGCAACCTCACCTTTAGATGTTTTGATTTTTACAGAAGTGAGATGCTGTGAACAGCAAGTCCAGAATTTCTAAGGCACAGAGGAGGCTTTAGGCTGCAGCTGATAGGAGTTGAGCCTGCTCTCTAAGCAGGGTTTGCTGCAGCAGGGGCAGGCAGTGAAGGGAGTTGTCTTCAAGGAATAATTCAGAACCTCATGAGCTCCTGCTGTCAGACCTACCCTAACAGTGTATTGCTTGTTTTTTATTGCTGTTTCAAGTTCAGCAGGGAGTATGGTGCATTCCAGGGCTGAGGGCTGTTAGTCCAGTGCACTCTATTTTTTAATCAACTTATTTTCCTGTACTGTTACACACATTCCTACCCTGATAACAGAATGCTAGTGCATGGTACAAAGATGTAAGGGGTTTTTGTTTGTTTCATTGTCAGTGCTTTAATTTTTATGGTTGGTATTGGAAGGAGATGATGTTGGAAAACAGTGAGGGACACTGAACCCATGCAGCTACTGCTGCCATTCACTGAGCCCTAGTGCTGCTAAGAAGTGGCACCTGGAAATTCCACTGGTTTTTGTTTCCTTACTTCTAAGAATTCTCAGTCCTACTTGTTATATTCTCATCTTATTGCCCAGCCCATCTGTTTCATTCATGTTCATGTTGGGAATAGCTAAATTATGCTTAAATTCTATTTACAACTATTTTTTGGTTGTTCCTTTCATGCAGGTATTGGACAGGGAGATTGACCTGATTTCTAGACTGCAGTTTATTGGGCTACTTCTTTTGGTTTTGCAGTTATCCAACTTTGTCTCACACAAAAAAAGCTGATCAACATTCCATAACACCTCTGGGATCCACTCTTAGGGTGGATCATACACCTGAGCTGTTCATGATTGGGAATTTGATCAAGTAGAGAGGGTCATGGGTTACAGCAGTCTAAATTGTTCTAATTTGTAGATTTCCAGAGGTAAGGATGTGTCCTGAAATGAAGTGGGATATTGCCTTTAGACCCTTAGTAAGGTGGTGAAAGACAGAATTCCATAGCTTTGTTCTGCTCTTTAATAACCACCTTGTGTCTGATGAGTTTTGAGCTTGATGTGAGTGAGTTGTATTTTGAGCACTCCAACTGTGGTATACTGGGACTGAAGCAAGCCATCATAGGAAAGATCTCATCTATTCATTAGGAATTCCTACAGGGTGTGCTTGGTATTTATAGGTTTAATTTTAAGAATGCTATAATCCTGTAAAATTAGGAAATATTTTTATTCCAATAAAGCTGTTTAAAATTGTGCTTGTATGAAAGAGAACCTTGTAAAGGTGGTTGGGCTGTGTATATGAGACTTTTTCCCATTGACTATTTTTTGTTCTCTGGCCACCTTGAAGAGCTAAAGAAGACATATATATTATATATACACTCCTTCTGCTGAAGATATACTCCTCACCAAAACACAAGTTGGGCCATACTGAGTCCTACCACTGGTCCATCTAGGCCAGTATCCTGACCTGAGCTGGCTAGGAATGGGTATCTAGGATAGAGAATAAAAGCTGGAAAGGCATATAAAATGACTTCTCAGACTGCTCTCTGCCACTTTCAGTAAACTGCTGAACATGGGGGTTTTTTGCATTTCTTTTATTTGCATTTCTTTATTATAAATGCCAAGACTAAATTTATAAGGCAATGAAGTTTGTATGTTTGGAAAGTTTATGTAGTTGGCTGAAGGAGATATCAGTGTGGAAGAGCTGATTTCACACTTCTTCATGCTGAGGTTGGCCAAGAGATGGAATTTGGTCCTACTGTTGTCACTGTTTTTTTCTCAGCTGCTTTCTTTTGTGCTTCACTTGCTATTTCTAGGAGGGCAGTTTTAGAGTCTCTTAAGCTTGCTCAATTTCCTTGCATGACTTCATAGGACAGGCGTATGAGAATCTCTTGACATCTTGTTCATTTCCTACAGGAAAAGACAAACTGAAAGTTGTTGTTTTCACAGTCACTGTAATTTAAATTATGTTTCTTTATATTCAATAGTCGGTACATTTCACAGGTAAGGAGAGTGGAGCAGCATCTGAGTTTAAGATGCTTGGGTAACACTTAACATGCAGAAATGATGCTCTCTGTTGTGTACTGGGAAGGAGAGGAACTTCCTTACCACTCTCCCACTGACCATGTCTTGCCTCTTCCCTTCTGTGCTGATGGTTTCTGCACAAATGTACCTTCATTGCTTCTTCTGCCCCTTGTGACCCTCCTGGGTTTTCAGCTTGATGTGTTATGTCTTGCTATGGATGTAGGTAATCCTTGGCCCATAGGCCTGAGCATGTTTCTACAGTATTTGTACCACCTCAGGAATAAAGTTTAGATTTGTGCTGCTACTGTGATCTAAAACACATAACCTGGAATTCCTTTCAGACTATAATTAAATTGGCATTTGCTTTGGCTGCATTACTCTGGTGATACCAGAGCATATCTGTAAACTTAGTTCTGTAATTCCATTTTGCCAAATGGCTGCTATTCATGGTATTGCCCAGGAGGATTTTTTTCTATTTCAAAGCCAGATTCCTTTAAATAACAGACATGATATCTTTGTACACATGTATTAAAATTTTGATAAAGGAAAGTGCAATAGTGCACCAGGGAAAGCAATTGTACCTTGCCTGTCTTTGAGTGCTCATGGACTTTCATGCTCAGTCTCTCCTCCAAAATTATACCTTGGGATTACTTTCCACCACAGTCACCAGACTGAAATCTTACTATGCAGGTGCATCACTAAAGTGATGTGAGTAGACCTTCAGTAGGGAGAGGATACTTATTTTTGTGTCTTATCATTGTTTGTAATGTTAAAAGTTTGGGGCAGTCTATAATTAACTAACTTTTCTTTAAAAACCAGAAGAAAAGTCAACATTGAGGGAGATTTTTGCAGGGGTTCTCTGTCCTGTGCCTGCTGAGGTGATGTGCAGGGAGGTTGTGTGCTCAGTGCTCACTGGTAGTTTAGGGATGGCTGGTTCAGGTGTTCTGGGGAGCATAAAGGAACTTGGGAATGGCATTCCACTTGCTCATTAGACAAAGAAGCACAAATATTGTGCTGCCAAACACAGCAGGTACTTTTTCTTTCCAGTTTCTTAATTCTGTACCCAGTGATTGACAGCTACCCCATACAGATGCAGGACTCTTTCAGTGACAATTTGGAACATTTTGCAGCACCTTTCTTCTGAATCTCTTTAATACCCAGTTTTTTCTTATTTCTCTTCTATGATTTTGATTATCCTTTAGCAGATGTTGAATTGAACATTTCTCAGCAGCCCTCTTGCTGAGTTAGTCTGCTGCTCTTTTTCTTCATGTAGTTATCTTCTATATCTGGAATGAAATCTTCTTTTGTGAAGATTTTTATAAGATCTCTGAGATCTTTTGTTCATGTTTTATTTGATCATCCTTTGTCTTGCACTTTTGACATACTTCTGTCTGCTGCTTCCTTGTGCACATTACATACTGGCCCCTTCACAGCCTTCCCTCTCAGTCCTTTTATTGCTAGGGAATGAGTTATTTCCTCTACTTGAGCTCATAATTAACTGGTAACTTTTTTGCCCTTTTTTTGAACCTGAAGAAATGTGATGGTTGAGTGACCAGCTCTAGCATTTTTTTAAAATTTGTATTTATGTTGTTAATCTAAGTTTGCAACCAAAGTGCTACAGTAACACTCATTTTTAGAAAGGAAGATATTAATATTTTTGGGGAATGACAATAGAATTGCCAAGATTCATGCTTAGTAGAAGATACAGCCTGCTTCTAAAGCCAGTAAAATATCTGAGCAAGATCTTTTATTAGGCCTCTTTCATTCATTTTCTTCTAGGAAAGCTAAGTTAATGTGTTTCTGAAAGTCATTTTTGCTGAAGATTTATAACAAAAACCCCTTAAAATTAATATCAACATAGGCTATCTGGAGCTCCATATAAAAGCAGGAAAAAGGGGCAAGCTGAATGCCACAGGCACACGTTATCTCTCTGTATTTTAATTTGATCTTCTTTAGCACTGTGTGTAAGGTATGAGGAGGACTAATTTATACCTGGCTGAAGGCTTTTCTAACGTTCCCCATCTGCTCTGCTTGGATTACAGTGGTGTGTCTGTAACCCTGGCCCTGTACAGTCCTTCTACCCTATTCAGACTTTTTAGGCTTATTGAATGCACTGCCTGGCAAACCTTTCTGATTTGTGTTGGATGTCATCCAATGCAAACCATAAAAGCTGCTGAGGTAGCAGCTGCTCTGCTCAAGCAAGACTTCTTCACCTGGTTACAATGAGAACCCTTGCAACATTTTGGTGTTGGATCCTTATTGCATTGTCAAGCCCAAGAGCCCTGGATTCCTGCATGGTGTAGCTGCTGGTTGTCACCCTTTAGTTTGTGCTGCTGACTTGGAGCAGGGTTGTATCTGTCAGGTTGTGTATGGAGTTTGCAGGGTGAGTTTGCCTTCTTTCCTAAGAGGCTGCTTCTGATTTAGTCACAAGCAAGACCTGTGGAAATGCAGCATGTACTTGTACTGCGACCTGTAATAATTTTGTCATTCATTCCCCTTGCCCCTTTTTTTTTCCTGCAGATAAATGGCTCATTTAAACTGGGAGCTACTGAAAAACTCTCTGGCTGGCAAATGCAGTGCCTAGCAGCAGTCATCAAGGACGAACCAAACATGAGTGGTGGAGGGGAACAGGTCGACATTCTCCCGACCAACTACGTGGTCAAAGATCGCTGGAAAGTGGTGAGTAGCTCTGGCTTTAATGGCCCAAACAAACCTCCTCCTCCTCCTGCAGTGGCACAGCAACTCCCCTGCTTAATCCTGGCCTTTGGCAAGCAACAGTGGAGTGGTAGGGTTTGACATGTCAGCAAGATACTGCAGGGAGAAGGGGTTTTGAGTGGTGTTTTCAGAAGGCTGAATCTGCTAAGGATTTTTATGTAGGATTGAACTGTTACAGCAGACTGAATAGTGTTCGAGTAGAAACTTAGATTTCAAATTACTGTGGCAAAGAATACTACAGACATGACTATAAATAAACTGCATTACAATAAAATAGTGTAAAACCAAATGTTTTGGGTTGGAATGTCAGCTACTTCAAGAGTCAGAAAGTCCATGATTAACTAGCTGGTTATTTTAGCTGGTTGTTAGCTGGTGTAAATTTATTGGGATACTTCTTCGAATTATATCATCATATGGTAAGAGTTTTAGTTCTTTTCTCACCTGTTCTGCAAGCTAGATAGGCTTTGCTTTTAAAATGCTGGAAAAACATTTAAATCCCATGTATACCATTGTCTCAGTTTTTAACTGGGATTACCAGCATTCTGAATCATTAAACTCCCAGCAGAAGCCTCACTAGTTTGAACTACAAGTGATTTGCAGTAATAGCACTGAGTGGTTTTTTATGTTGACTGGCTTTGGTACAGTGGCCCTGTGAGTTTTGCAGTGGAATGTGGAGAGCAGAGGACTAAAGAAACTTGGGACTCTGAATTCACTTCAGTTCCAGGCTGTGGATAGGTTATTTTTCAATAGCCCACTTCAGACAAAATATTATCCTTTCATTAGAACCAGCCCTGTTCTTGTTGCTCCCCATTGCTTCTCTTCACTTTGTTCCAGCATTCTCCTCAGCCTTCACTTTTCTGTCTGGCCAATTGCTGAGCAGCCTATTTATATTTAAGCAATTCAAACTGTTCTTCATTCTCCTGGCTTCTTGAGAGCAGATGGAGAAGCTCAGTTTTCTCTGTGATTAGACACCAAAATGGAGACAACCCCTTTGCCCCTCCCAAAGCTTTCTGTCACAGCTGAAGGAAAGCTTTGCTGTGCTCCTGCAGCTCTGGACTGGAGCACATGTACTTGTTTTGGAGGGATGATCCACGGGCAGGTTAACTGACATATAGGACTTGAAACATGCCCTGTGCTTACCAGTGTCAGAAAATAATGATTGCAGCTTCTATCTGTCTCTCCCTGCACAAACAGAAATTTCCCCAGAGCCTGAATTTGGTCAGATTGGTGCATGTTCTTTGCCAAGTTGAGTTTCAGTACTCTCCTGATGCCTTTGCTTCAGGTGCATGGTTGCTAATACTCATTCCTCCTTAGCATGAGGAAGAACTCCTTTACATTGAGGGTGGCAGAGGACTGGAACAGGCTGCCCAGGGAGGCTGTGGAGTCTCCATCTCTGGAGACATTCCAAACCCACCTGGACAGGTTCTTGTGTCACCAGATCTAGGTGACCCTGTCGAGGCAGAGGGGTTGGACTGGGTGATCTCCAGAGGTCTCTTCCAACCCGAACAGTTCTGTGATCCTGGGATTCTCTGTTCTCCTTTACCTTGGCTAACTTTAGCTTGGACCATTCCCTATTCATCAATCTTGGAGTTTCTCCTTCATAGAGAGGAGTGCTAAAACTTCTGTAAATGATGGGAGTATTTTTGTAACAAAGTCTAAACAAAGTAACTTCGTTCTTGGCAACAGCCGAACTCTAACAAGCGCCAAAAACTCCAAATAAAGTCTAAAATAAGCTCAGTGATGCTTACAGGGAACATTTCAAACCAATTTTTAAGTTGGTAGAGGCACTAAGTGTGGGATTCAGTGCTTCATTGTTGCATGAATCTGTGACTGGGGCCCACTAGAAGCTCTGCCCACTAACTCTGCCTTGGAAAAGATAGAAATCTGCAGCTGTATAGTCAACAACAAGTACTTCTAATTAGAGGAATAACCTTTTATGTCTTATAATGTCTCACAGTAGCCTTAAATACTGCAGTGAGGTCATTGCCCCTCTTGAAGGCTCTGAGAAATGACATGACTTGCTAAAGGCTGTAAATAGCAATGAGAAATCCTTTTTTCCCAGCTCTGAGTAGAGCTGGGAATTTGACCATGTGCTAGCTGACTTGTGCATTGTGAACCTTCATTGAACAGTCATTTCCCCCACCCCAAAAAAAAAAAAGTGTGAAGTGCAGACCCTTTCCTTTTAGGCAGCCCTTCTGTGCCTTTCCCTTTCTTTAAGCTGGTGTGGGACCAGTCAGAACCAAGAGCTGTGGGGGGCTTGGAGTAATCTGGAAAAAGCCTGAAAATACTTCTGGTGGCCCAAGGAAATGGACAGCATAGGCTCAAGTGACCAAGGAAAAAGGGACTGTACCTTAAAGTGAGCATAAAGCTGTAATATCAGTAGTAGCATTTTTTCCTTTTGTCACAGATCTTTCTGAATCTAGCCCAGAACATGCCAGCTGTATGGTCCAATATTTGCTGTGGATGATGGATCCTGCTCAAGCAGGTGTGTGGCATATTTATGTGATGCTGGGGTGCAACTGCCAGAAGGTCATTGGTGTAATTTGTCCTCCCAGTGTCTCTGACTGTCTCTGGCTGGGCATCTGCTTGAACCTTGTAGCTCTTAGTGCTGGCATACTTCCATTATTGAGCCAATTTCCAATTTTAGATTGGTGTAATGTATTCCTTGAATTCCTTTCCTTCTTTCCTCCTTTCTGCTGGCTGACAAAGCTTTGACAAATGAAGAGGCTAGTTCTCTGCAGTTAGCCTGTTGGTCATTCATTTTCCTGTCACTTGAAGTCAGTAAAGTTTGGCTGTCTGACAGCAGTAACATTTCTGTTCTTATTTATGAAAAGAGACATGGACAGGGTGTGCTTATGGTTTTTATCAAAACTTGTAGATTTAGAATTATTCTTATTAGTCATCATTCTTTACTTGCAGATACTTTTGATGCTTTGACTAGATGAAATTTAGGCAGTACTGGAACCACGTGACTTTTGCTGAGTCGCCAGAGGGTCTTGATCCACATGTGCTCTGAATGATGTGAACAGTTTTGTTCAGGGGAGGGAATAAAGTGAAATGTAACTTGTACTTGCTTTGAACTAGGTATGGATGTTAAAGCTGAATTTTGATGTATCTATTTAGTTCACATAAATGCCTTTTACTGGGGATTCACAACTGACACTTATTAGCAAGGCAGAGTTGGCAGCTCCTGCACTGAGCTTTGAACACAAGTGATGACTCCTGTACATGTGTATGTTCTTTTCCTAGGTGCAATCCATGTTTTGTCTTCTTTCAGGTTTCTGAGCTTCTTGATCTGAAGCTCTCCAGTTTATTTTGGAAACCTTGCCAAAAACCTCACAAAACTTTAGTGGATTCTTTACCTTGTCTTGTTTAGAAAGGTAATTTATTATTCCAAGAGGGAACCTGGGACAAGGAAGGTTCTTTGTCAGACTTAGGGCCTGTTTTGGTCTGAACTGCTTTAAGTGGGCTTTACAGATCTTCAGATGATTTAGAATGTGGCTGGCTGAGTTCTTGACTGGCTTCTCAGTTCATACCTGTTGTACATGAGTGAGATCAGATCCAAACCTCTTAAGCAAGTGGAGTGGACTCTGTAGAGACTGGTGAACAAGAGTCAACTCTTCCTCAGCTGTTAAGTCAGATGAGGCCTGCTGGCCTTTTCTGGATCAAGTAGCCCATTGGGTTGTGCTGCAGGAGTTGCAGGCTTGGCTGTACAAATGCTCCTAGGAGACAGCCACAGTGGTCACTGTTTGACCTTGTCAAATCTTTGAAGCCTGTGGATGACAGCCTTGACCCTGGCTGAGTTCACTAAAGGTTGCTGGCTTTCCATTTGGTCCTTTGTCCTGGATTTAGAGTGCACATTTCTTTACATTGCCACCAATCCTGACACCAAACCATTCCTGCCTTGGTCCTGGAATGTTACCCTGGGAAGGTCTAGTCTTTATATAATATCCTTGGAAGGCAGACTTTGTTAGAGCAGTAGTGTCGTATATGCTTCTGGAATAAAAGATGAAATTTGTATTCAAGCTTATTTTTGGCTGGGGTTGTGTGTTGCCTTGGTTTCTTGAACTGTGTCTGAAAGTACTGATTTTTGCTTAGTGAGAAGGCTGCGTGTTGCTGTTGTTGTTTGGGGTTTTTTTTTAGTAGGCTTTGGAAGATTGTGCGACAAGAGTCTTTTTCAGGATAAATCAAAAATATTTCAGAATATTTAAAGGAGACTTCAAAGGGAGCCATCTATGTCTGTGTCCAAGTCCAAATACCTACCTGTTTGATCAGATGAAGTATTCACTTGATTCCACAGCCTGGAATAGACACCTGGACACTCAGCTCACACAGGGGCTCGTGCAGTTAGGTGGGATGAATCCTGCTGGTCTTAGCAGCCTGTGTCCCAGTCATAACAGTAAGTGGGCTGTAGCAGGACCAGAAGAGAATATCTCCAAGGCAGTGAGGCTTAACATGGGTGGTGACTCATGATGACCACTTAGGTGATTCTAGTTAGATGCTTCATTCTCTTCCTTGACTTTGTGTTTGCAGTTTCATTACTGGTTTGGGGTTTTTTGAGTAGTATGTGCCCATCTCTCCTTTGTGTCCAACAAGTTCACCTTAGAAAGAGAACTCCCATGGAACACCCAGACAATGAGGCCAATAATCTGACCTCAGCCAAGACCTTGACTTACAACAGCTTGCTCTGGAACAAAGCAAAGGAAATGGCTGCTGATGGCCTCTCCATCTTGCTGAAAAATCAAGAAGTATGGCAGTGCTAGTGGTGATATTGAATAGATGGTACCATCTGGTGTGCTGGGAAAAGTATGCCAGAGAATAATTCCCATAAGAGTGTGAGCAAGGATGCAAGGAAACAAAGGCAGCCTTGACAGCCTTCCACTGGCTGGAATGTGTGTATAAAATCAGTTTTCTGATTCAGCAGAAGCTTTGATCTTGATCTCTTGATCTCGTGATCTCCCATTTGTTTCTCTGTAGACCTTTATGTGTCCTCCAGTTTGGTTGCTTTGCCACGTGTGTAGTCTCAATATTGTCCTTCCAGTTCCCAGTTTACCTTTTTGCCTTCTGTAGCTTTTACTGTCCCTTTCCCTTTCTCATTAATATATCAGACAACAGGAGATCTTGTGTACTGCATCCTGAGATCCTAGCTGACGTGTTGTTGCTATGCTGAATGTAGCATTGCTTGGAAAGAAAGATTTTTAATAGCCAGCTCACTTAGTGTGAATTTCCAAGTGGAAGTAGGGCTGCACTGTAATAATTTATGAATAATCTGTGGTGACCTAGTTTTTGGCTGTTTACTGCATAAATGTGCCTGTTTACCCCCATGGAAGGTCATGAGGAAAAATGACAAGAACTTGCTCTGGACAGCAGCTTTCAAAGGGTTATCAAGTAATAGCTTCAGAGACAAGGCTGGCTGTCAAGCTGTTAATATGGAAAACACTTCCTTCTTCATGTGGAACTGTTCTTCTGGACCTGGGAGCCAGAAAAGCAAATTATTTTTGTCACCTTTGACGAACCCTACTCTTGGTAGGCAGGGCCCTTTGTTCAACAAACTGGACAGATGCACAGGACAGGCCTTTGGTGGTACAGAAGACACTAAAATATCATCTAGACCTGATTAAACATTGTGTAAGATCCATGTTTGACTATCTGTTTGACTGAAACTTATTTTCCTCTCTTAAGTGTTACTGCTGCTGTTGGAAAGAAGTGGCACTTAGGACTGGCTGAGCAGTTGTTAACAGAGGGAACACAAAATGCTGAAGGGAAGGGCTGCAGCTTGGCTCAGTGAACAACTGCTAAGCAGATGAAAGGAGCCCTGACCCATCTCTGCTGTAAACCTGAATTTCCTCCTGGGCAGAACACGAGGCTTTAAATATATCTAAGAGAAACAAATATAATTTTTTTTTTCCTGGCATAGACATTGACTCTTGCAACACATGAGGAGTCTTTATTATACATGATTATATATAACTATGTGCACATATGCTGTCAAGTCTCAGCAGAAGGAGGAATCACCTTCCAGGAAAGGCAGAGAATCCTGACTTGCTCTCTGAATGGGAGGCTACTCTACAACAGGCAGACAGTCTATCTCTAGAAAGTGCATATCAAATATGCTGAAACTTAGACATCTTTAGCTTTGAGTTTATGTCAACTGAAGTCATGGATTCCTATTGTGGAACCAGTCTTTAATTTTGCTCAGAGACACAAAAAGCAATTTGGTTGGGTTTCAAACTAAAGAGAAAAAGAGACTGAGAAAGAATGGAGTAGTACTGGTGGCTTGTACACAACTGTTTTTAGGTAATGCTGTTGGCAGTTTCTTCAAATGTGACATTGAAGTAACTTCACTACCAGAGCAGATAAAGCATCTTGTAAAAGATTCCAGTGGATGTTTTGTTCTGTATTTAAATCCTTTGAATGAGATGTAAACTTCATTTAACTTATTTCTTGAAAGACTAGTTCCAACTACCATGGTTATATTTTACTGCAGAGATGTGTTTGTTGGGGGGGAATGACAGTGGTTCTGCTTTCTCCTTGAAGGGTCTTTCCTTGAATTTTGGCAAGAACATCATGGAGGCAAGAGGCATTATCATTTGCTTTTAAAGAAATATCACCTGTCATTGCTTGCTAGGCTTGTTCTTTGTTTTTAGAGCAAAGAATTTATACATAGCACTGTCAAGTGGGTAGCTGGACTTTTGCCAAACTGTGCAGTGAAGGGATTCAGGCACAGCACAGATTGGGAGCTGAGCTTGCTCTCCCTACGCAGTAGAGGAGCTGGCTCTGTGAGAGGCAGCCTGCTGATCCCTCTTGTGTACATTGTACCAAACTCCTTTGTACTTTTGCAGCTGAAGAAGATCGGTGGAGGTGGCTTTGGGGAGATCTATGAGGCAATGGATTTGCTGACCCGTGAGAATGTGGCCTTGAAGGTGGAATCAGCTCAGCAGCCCAAGCAAGTTCTCAAGATGGAAGTGGCTGTCCTGAAGAAGCTGCAAGGTAAGGCAAAAAGCCCTTTGGAAGTACTACAAGTCACTGTGCATGTTAGCAATTAGAATCCAAAGTTGCAAATGGTTTTTATAGTTTTCTCTTCAGCTTCCATCTATATGTGATTTCATGGTAAGTCATCCAGCTCAGAAAGTTGTTACATTTGTCAGTTGTCTATAACTCAAGTGAGATCCAACCACAGGGACTATTTTGTCTGCCAGGATATAAGGACAGTGAGGAGACTTAGACTGAACTATTGGTCCACTGGTCTGTGCAATCTAGTGATACTGATTAGAAAATAAGGAATAGAGGGAGCAGCATCTGACTAAAAAATGAGGTTGCCTCCCAGAGGACATGGAGCACTGAAGCATGACAGAATCTCCAAGCAAAATGGTTGACTAGTAGAGAAATGCAGAAAGTGGACAACAGGAGGTATAGGGAGACTGACATGTACCTCACTGTCCTGAAGGCAAAGCATGAACTGATGTGCCTGTTCTTAATGAGGCTGGAAAGGAGCTGTCTTGATGCTGTTGTTCCTGGCTGGAGGAGGGGGGCTTCTACTAAATAGATTGCTATGGAGGGATGTAAACAAGGAATTTCTAAATCTGCCTTTGAGGAACTGAGAACTGCTGTTGGCTGAAGGGCATTGTGCAAGGATTTCCTTTTTAAGGCAAAGCCAGCTATTGCCAGGTACAGTTTATGTGTTATAGTATAATATACATTTTTAGGGATGTTCCTTTCTGCAGGATTCCCACTTGGGCTGAAGAAACACCTGCTGAAGCAGTGAGTAGGATCCTTATCACCAGGGCTCATGCTTCAGAGATGATGTTGTGGCCCTATGAGTCTATACCTTTGCCTTTGTACAAAATCTCCAGAGATTGAATTGAATTTGAGGGTGAGACTGTTGCAGGCCTTGTGAAATGAGTTACTCAATGTTTGTGACAGATTGCCTCTAGGTAAAAGCCAGTGAATTATTTTTGAAGGTCAAATAGTTTTCCACATTTCAGCTCTCCCAAGAGGAGGACTGATAAGGCCTCTTTTGAATACTCTGGATTGTAAAAGATGCAGCTGAGCTGTGTAAAGGAGAAATCAGCCCAGGTCATTGTGAGGACTCTTGCTGATCTGTGAAAGGCCTGGATACACAAGCTCCCAGAGAGCAGCAGAGTGGGTGTCTGAGGTCTGTACACACTGCCATGAGGGCAAGTAAGGCTGTGATTGACATATTTTTGTTTGGTTGTACACTTGAAACTGCTCTGAATTGAGTGAGGGTAGGGCTATGTGGAATGATGAAGAGGACCTCAAGACAGTGCTGTCATGCTGGCCAGTGCCAATAGGTGCTGCATCCAGGGCAGGGAATGCTTCAAAAGCATGACCTGAAATCACTGAAGCTGGACTAGCATCAGAAAATGTGCAAGGTGTTGACTGCTACTTGTGTTTATTTCTGGAAGATCGTTGAGAATACCAAATGCTTGAAAAAACACCCACATTTGTGTACAGGATGATGCTGGTAACTGGGGAGAGGGAGTGATGGTGTATGGAACTAGGAAAAGCCCCTTGGCAAAGCAGTTAGTAAATATTCAGGGAAGGGACAGAAAAGACAGAAGAAGCAGAATTGGCTGTGCATCAGCTATCCTGCACGTAAGAATGACACATTACTTCAGCCATGTTTTTACAAATCAAGCTGTTCTGTGAGGAATTTAGCTTTTTTTGGTTGAAGGTTAATCCCCAAATGCTTTACTGAAATAAATGATAAAGTTAAAATAAGAAATTGGGTTGAGAGCATGGGGAATCACGTATTGTGTATGTTTTCGCTGTGAGTGTTGCAAAGAGGTGAGAAACATTTCAGAAAGGGAGATACTGCCTTTTTCCAACAGTTGGTGGGTAGAGTAAGTTTTTGGTATTACCATAGGTGATACAGTCAATTCATGGATTTCCAGATGAAAAGCAAGGGAACAATACTGTCCAAAATTCCTCTGTACTTTTCTGGTAGAATTGAAAATTGCAGTCCCTCTTAAATAGTGCAGCTTTATTGTTTTCTATTTAGGTGTGACACCAACCTTAAAGGACTAATGAATGAGCTGCTGCTCTTTCCAGAGCTTGTAATCAGAATCTTGCAAGTTGCTGGAGTTCAGCAGAGTTTGGGATAGAGAAGGTTGGCCACTGGCCCATACTGCAGACCTGGTCTGGGTACAGCCTGACCTCTGAGAGCAGTAGCTCCTGGTTGGTGTGGACTGCAGGCTGTTGCCAACAGTTAGGCTCTCTGGGACAGGTTGTGGAATAGCTACATAGGGAACAGCTGCAGGTAGGTCCCTCACAAGGTCCTTCCTGCACTAGCAATCCACACAAAGCAGCTGGGGAGCCAGTCAGATAATGACTCTTCTAGAGAGTCTCTGAACCTTCAGATAAACCCCATGTGTCGTTTTCTGCTGTGAGAGTGGTCATGTGCTGGAGCAAGTTACCCAGAGAGATGGTTGGAGATACTGAAAATTGTGACCATGGACAACCTGCTCTAGCTGTCTCTGCTTGAACAGGGACATGGACTGGATGATCTCAACAGGTCCCTTGCAACACAGATGGCTCTGAGATACTTGAGCTTGGCTGTGTGAGATCACTGCCATGTCAGTATCTCTCACCTGCTCTGTAGAGTCATTTTGTTCTGCTCATATTGATTTGAATTTTCTGGATGTGAGTTTTCTGCCTCTGTTTATATATATTAATGTTCCCCAAAGGCAAAATTCTTTCTAGCTTGCATTGTTACTTGCAAGGATTGTAAGTTGTCTTCTGACCAAACTTCCAAATCTGTTCACTGTCTTGGGTCTGTGAAACACCAGCAATGGTGCCTTTTATGCTTTGGGTGAAACACAATTGAGAAGTCAGCTTATGGAGTTTCTTGCTCCAGCAGGTGATGAGCTGAAGCTCTTAGTTGTCCGGTTGTTGCATCTGTAGCCAAGAAGTTTTTAGCAACATTTGTGTCTTTTTCTCACCTCCCATAGACTTTATTAGTCAAAATCAACACCTGTTCCCACAAAGTTGCTGTAGAATATTTCCTTGTCCAGGCTGGACTTGCAGGGCTCAGGACATTCTGTCTGGTGCTACTCCATCTGGCCACTTCTAATCAGAGCACCACAAGATAGCTTTTATTTTAATCCTTGTGGAGCAGTGTTTGCCTTATATTGTCTTGTTGCTCCTTGAAGCTAGTAGAGAATTACACTACTAGGGTTGAAAATCTTACTAAAAACAAATTCAGGAACTGTTTCAGGGACAGTTCGGGCACATCTGCACAGTGAATTTGTGTATGAATACAGCTTCTCTGTCAGAATGCTATTTTTGTGCCAAACCCCCATTTTATTGCCTTAACCACTACTGTAGAACTATCTTTAAGTGAGATGTGTGTGTCTGATTGTACCATTTGCACACAATTGTAACATACTGGGATTTTCTAATTTGCAGTCAAGCATTTTGAAACCAAGCCTAAGCTGCAGTGACAAAACTCTTCCTGCAGATTGTCTCCAGCAGAGGAAGTTGCTGGTACAGCTGGACCTGCCAGTGTTTTGCTGTGTATACAAGCCTTTGGATCACATACATTAAAAAGTAAATGGAAGTAAGATCTGTATGGCTAAGTGAAGGAGTAACATGCATATCCAGAGAGAAAGAACAGCTTTGGCTGGGTTTTCTGTGTTTCAGCCTCTTAAGCAATGTCTCCATTAGTGAGCAGTGCAGTACCTGCAGATCACTGGGTAGCAGCAGTTGCTCATGCCTGTACATCTCCAGCAGATATGGCTTGGGAATTTTACACTGTAAGCTTCATGGATTTGGGGGATTTTGCTTTGGGTTGGTTCTAATCTGCCCTCCTGTCTGAGGGTGCATTTGTTGGTTTGGACTCTCATTTAGAGTTTGGAGACTACTGGGTATGCTCCTGAAATAGAACTTCATGGTCTGTTTGCTCAGAGAAAACCTTACATGACCCAAAGCCACTCTGGGAACACTGACACGTGGTGGCTGGGATGATTTAAGGTAGTATGGGGGCTTTCTTTAAAACCTCATTGCTTTTGTAAACCAGGACTCTGAGGCTCATGGTTTTTTGAATGATGAGGAGAAAAAATGTGATGGTTTCCTATCATTGAACATATGGAAGGAAGAGTACTGTCACATCTGGATGAGCAGATGTTTTTCCATCTCTTCAATGTTTTTCTAACCCTCTGAAATACAAATGGACAGTGATCTGCCTGCTCCCTCTGTGATTTTTTTCCCCAGGGCTGGATTTACTGTGGAGCAATATTCAGGTGGCAAAGGAGCATCAGTACTACCCAGACTCAGTCTATCTATGAGATCTTTGAGGTTAATCAAAATGCCACCTCTCTGTGAGAACAGCTCTGGCACAGCTTGAGCTTGGGCTGTCCTTGTCAGTCTGCCTTTCTAACAGAAACCTTAATTGCAGAAATTGTAAACCAGTGTCCCTGATTAAATCCAGTGGGTTGCTGCAGAGAGAGGTTTGGAAAGTATCTTGGGTGCCAACCCAGGAATTGTGTTCTCTCTAGATGCTCAGCTGGGGCTGTGTGAGGCTCAGAAGCAGATGCTTTGAATTCAAAGGTATTCTCCCTGTCCTTACCCACTTCTTGGTAGGGGTCTCTGGGAGCACCCTGGAGACCCGTGAGACCACAGCACTGCCCAAGGATCTGTCACAAGGAGTGCAGTTTGTATGCCTTCTGCTCCATGGTCTCTCTAAATGTGGATGTGGCCACGACATTCAGTCTCCTCTGCTGGTATTCTCTTTGGAGCAGCCTAGGAGGTTGTAATTTAAAATGGCCAGATTATTTTTGTGCTGAGCAATGTTCTCTGCTCATCTGCAGTGGCAATGTTGCCCTGGTGTGAGGTTTCAAAGCCCTGAGTATTTGTTTTTGATCTCTTTTGGCTGCCAGATATTGCTAAGCTCTCTTCAGTGTGTTGTTTTCTTTGTAAAAGCCTTCTTTTCAGTGTAACCAGTTTCATTGTGTAGGACTCTGATTAATATTATTCTGCAGTGCAGAGATCTTCTGCATATTGAGTAGTTGTGCAAGATGCAGCCTGGTCACAGGCAGTGTAGTTTTTGAGTACCTGAATTTGTTACAGCAGATCCTGTACTGCTTGTTCCCTCTTTATCGCTGGGGTTGGACAGATAAGAGTTTTTTAGCAAAATAATGGAAGAAGAGGAACCTTGCTTTTCTTACTTGCTAGTCCTAGGTGTTTTTGTTCTTATTACATGTGAATTACATTACTCTTATTACATGTGAGTTTTTTGTGTTAAAGTGGTGCCTTAATGCTCTGTGTTTCAGTTTCTTTCACTTTTCTAGACACAGTTTATATGTTTCTACAATATTTTTCTAGGTGGATGTAAGCAAGCTTTCTGCAAAGACTAGAAAGCAGAGTGAATTGCCCTTGTCAGGCTTTTAGGCCATCACAGGGTGTCAGATTCACAGACTTGCTGTAACTTGAGCCTCTCTATCCATCACTGCATTTTTTCCATGTGGAAGTGTTTGAATGAACTGGCATTTGTTACACATGATTTTTGTGCTAACTATGGTGCCATTGGGTGGGGGAAGGCCATGGCAGGGCTGAAAAAGGATTTAAGCCACATTTTTTGAGATTGTGTTGAATTTTTGCTCCAGTTGTGTCTTGACCTGTGTGGGATCTATTATCAGTATCCTCTTCAAGTTTTTAGTTTTGGGAAACAACTAGAGGAAATTATGCCATGCAAGATCAGGCAGTTTTACCTTTAACTGATTAGGAGACAATGACCAATCTTTTGGGTTTGTGTCCATTAGTTCATGGATTTGTTACAGAAGCACTAGCAAGCTTAACCCAGTTGGTTAAATCCTAGCTGATTATTGTTGAGTAATGTAGTTATTTAAGCCTTACTTCCAGCAGAGAGTTTGTCTTCTTTCATGTTCAAAACTCCTTTGTCCAGCTGAGTTGACAAGTCCCTGAAGTCTGGCTGGTTTGTCTGGCCAGAGATGAAATTTGGTAGCTGCAGAAGAAAGAAGTCTATGTGAGCCAACTCTGCCAAGCTAAAGGCAGCATTTCCAAGTAAAATTAGAAGATGATGAAAATAACTCTCATTTCATTTGCTAGCCCTGATGAATCCTCTGTTTCTTTACAATATTTGTACAGAAGTGAATTCAGTATCCCCCCAATACAAAACCTGTGATAAGCTGATAAACCTGACACTGACAGGCAAATAAAGAAGAGGATAGCTGTAAAATGTACACTATAATGCAGAGCATTGAGAAACAACTGCAGCTTTCCAAATACCAGTGAGAACAATTGTACAACTACATGTCCTTAGCTGTGCATGCATATCATAGAGAGCCCAGCAGTGCCAAGTACTTAAACAAGTTATGTTATGGTTAGTGACCATAACCCTGGGCTTTTCCTAGTATGTGACACAGATCCAGAAGAAAATTTAGGCTCTCAGGAAGGACCTCTGGAGGTCTCTAGTACCACCCCATGCTCCAAGCAGAAAAGAAATAGATCTGGTTGCTCTGGGCTTTTGTCAGTGAAGCTTTGAATAATCTCCAGAGATGGAGATCCCACAGCCTCTTTGGGCCCCTGTTCCAGGGTTTCACCATCCTCATGGAGGAGTAAAGAAATAACATCTAATAGGAACTTCCCATATTGCAGCTCGTGCCCAGTGCCTCTCTGTGTGCCTCTGTCACGGGTTAACCCTGGCTGGCACTAAGTGCCACACAGCTGCTCACTCAGCACACCTGCCTCCATGGGATGGGGAGAAGGGCAAAAATATAAAACCCCTGGGCTGAGATGAGAACAGTTTATTAATTGAAATAAGAGAAATAACAGTAGTAATGAAAAGGGAGATAAGAAAATGAAAGGGGGGAATGAAACCCAAGAAGTACAAGTGATGTGTACCACCCTCTGAGCAATGCCCAGCACATTCCCAAGCAGTGGTCTGTGGCTCCTGGTGAATCAGCCCCAATTTTTATACCCAGAATGACATCCCATGGTAAGCAGTATCCCTTTGGCCCATTCAGGTCAGCTGTTCCAGCTGTGCTCCTGCAAGGCCCCAAAAAACTCTCTCAATGAAGCTTTTAACGGGGCTTATGGTTGTTCATTTAGACACACAGGAGAAACACTGACAAGATCTTCTCTAGAGGTCCAAACAACAAAATAGCTTTACTGGTAGCTTTAGAAAATCAGAGAACTTTGGCAAAAGGCTAGGAGCAGCATTCAATCAACACAAAACACTTCTCAAAGCATTGGCTTAGCCCACTCAGCTTCACAAACTTGAAGCAAATTTGATTTTAAGTCACTCAAAAAGAGGGGATTAGAAGAAGAAGAAAGAGAAGGATGGAAAAGATACAGAGAGGGACACATACAGTTACCAACTCCTGTGTTCCACCAATGTTCAGCTGATAGAAACTCCAAGAGGAGGTAGGGTCAAGACATTTGCTTGCCATGTATTTGGCCTTAAATACCCCTTGGCCTTCCTGGGCCCTTCCCCCAGGTGAGGCTGCTGGTCACTTGGCCACTCAGGAGCTGGGTTAGGGGCTCCAGGGATGGGGTGTGGGGCATTTTCTCCAGTGTGACAATTGGCAGCTCTGTCAGTCTGGGATGCTGGCTCTAGGGGTGCACTGCCAGGGCCACACACGTGCACCCTAAAAGACACAACCTTTCCAGTCTTGAGACATCAACCTTTCCAGTCTCTCACTGCTCCCTCCTGGCTTCTGGTGCAGCTCCTGACTGGCAGAGCAGGGGAGCACTGAAAAGTCCTTGACTTAGGGTAGGGACTACTAAGCAACAGCCTAAATTAAACAGTCATGTGTTATCAACACTGTTCTCATCCTAAATACAACACACAGCACTGGAACAGCTACTAGGAGTAAAATGAACTCTAGCCCCCACAAAACCAGGACAAGCTCTGAGGAAAGTCAGGCTCCATCTTCTTGGCACTCTCATGTTAGGTGGCTTGGACCAGCAGAGAGTTTCCCTTCTATTGCCTTCCTAAAGGCTGAACAAAGCCAGTTCTCTGCAACTTTTTGTTAATGTTACATTTTCCTTTCCTTGCCACCATCCTGGTGGCACTGCTGAAGTTGTGATGGATCCGCGTTGGTCTTGTGCAGGAGAAAATGCAAGAAATGGTAAGGTAAAAGTAATAAGAGTAACAATTGCTATGAGATTTATGATAATTCATGCAGCAGAAGTTACTTCAGTGTTTTGGGTGAACTGATAGGAATGAGACAGCTACTCTGTGGAGATGAATCACAGAATTTTAGCATAAAATTAAAAGATTAAATTTTTCAACTTCTTAGTGGAGAAGAGTGGTTACTGGTTTTCTGGTGAAAACACAGGAAATATGGAGTCTCTTACAAAAAAAACCACCTTCAAGTTGCAACAAAAATGTCACATATTTCCTTCTTAGTATTTATTTGATTTGTTTCATTGCTGCATTGAAAATACATTAGGGATATTTAAGGACTTAAATGAGTGGAAGATTGGAATGAATATTGGTGTCCACCAGTTTGAAATTGATCCTTGTGAAAAACTAGACTCAAAAAAGGATCATAATTTAGGTTCTTTTGGGGCTGTGTAATAAAAGCTTTTCATGTAATGAAAGTTTTAAAGTATTCAAATGGGGACTTTAATCATATCTCTACAAGGTGATGAATATCTCTCCAAGGGTTGAAGGAGTTCTTATACATGAGAACATAATTATTGACTATAATTTTTAAGTTCCTTCAGAAAAAGGATGGTGAAGACCATTTCAGTGACTGAAATATTTCTTACCCCATATTATATGGGACATTATTATATTCATTGTAGTTAAAAAACTGCAGTAGAAAGAATATTTTTCTATGGCTGAACATTAAAATTTCGCCTTAACTGAATGCTTGTGAACAAAATAAAACACTGTAACTTTTCTCAAGTCAGTGCTTATGAACATTGGGCCAATGTATTCCTCCAGTGTTAGGTAATTAACTGGCCAAAACTCTTTATAATCTATTGTTTTTTGCTTTGTTTTAGTAACAAACAAATGCAGACTCAGAGCATCTTTTCTACGGTATAACTTGTGACCCTCTGGAATATCTGGGTGACTGTTGAGCAGAGCAGTCTGGCAAAGGAGCAAGTGTCATCTGGCAGTTAGTGCAGTAAAATGATTGTGAGGCTTCCCATACCAAGCATACCTTGGAAAAAAACCAAACATTTATCCCCCTCCTTTCTTTCTTTTCTGGGTTCAAATATGCTTTGCTGCTCTCTGCTATGATCTCCATGCTTGAGGAGGGCATGTGTGAGAAGAGAGGCTATTTCCTGCTGCCTTAAAGGGAATTCATGGATGGAATGATAGTTCCAGCATCCTGTCTACACAGGAGGTTATTAACATGATTGTTCTTGTGTGCTTCATAATTCTGATCAGCCTCAGGACTGAGCTGCAGGAATCCCAAAATCACACCTGACTGTCAGCCTCCATCTGCTACTTCAGCATGGCATGAACTGCTCCAGGAGAGCAAGCAGTTGTAATCTGGTGCCTCCTTTAGATGACAAATGAGTGAGAGGCTCTGGAACCCAGAGGGTTTGGTGCTGCAGGCATTCATCCCACCTGTAGGACTGGCTGGCTGTACATGCAGCACTTCTAAATGTGGCCTGCCTTTCCTACACTCTGTTATGTTCTTTTTGTTTCACGCAGAAATGGGCACAGTTTTCCTTCACCTCCTTTCTTCTGTTTTCCTGGTGTTGTTGTGTTGCAAAACAGCGCATGGCAGAGCTGTTCCAGGAAGAGCCTAAATTCCCAAGACCAACTGGTCAGGTTCAAGCCTGTTTTAGACTGGAAAGGAGGATTCAGTTTAAAATCATGTCAGTTTGGGGATGCAGGTAATCAAGAACTGTCAGTCCATCATTTTCAAAAATTATAGTAAGCAGAAACACATTGTCATCCTAAACAAGCAAAAAAATCTCAAAAATAATAAAAACTAAAATGCTTTTTCTTTCTGTAAAATATTGTGATCCAGAAAATGATGGTGTTATGGAGAATACTTGATTTAAAAAAATTTTTAGAAATTAGCAAGGATGTGTCTTAAGTCAAACCACTGGTTTCACTGAAATTAGTGATTTAGGTGGGTAGGTTCTCCCTGCCAGAGGGTTGCTTTTTAATGCTCATCTGTAGTTTTGCAGCAACTAAAAGCATATGGTATCCGCGCTTTGCAATTATTTAAAAAAATAAAAGCAAGTAAAAAAAAAAATGAGTAATTTACCCTTTTCACCACACAATGGCTCTCATTGTCACTAGAAACAGTCACTGTATTTTGGCTTTTGCCTCAATATCCATCCCCTGGTGCTCTGAAATGCGAACAAAGCAAAGTGGGACTCAGTGTGTCTGTGCAAATCTGTGAATCATGGCTGGGATGAGTGTGGGCTTGCTCCTGTCCATCCTCTCTGCCCCCTGTGTGGGTGGCCAGTTTGCTGAAGCACAGGAGTGTCATGAGATCCTAAAGAAACTGAACTGATTCTTTCTGAGGTTATCCAGATATATTGACTTTGTAGTGACAGCTCTGGCTCCAAGGGTCCCTTCACACTGGCAGGCAGCACGGCCACCCCTACTGGGACATGTGGCACAAAGGTGGGTGGGACAGCTGAGGCTTCCTGGTCATTCCTTCATGGTAATACCCACACCAGGATGTGTTCTGTATCCACACAGTATCTCAAGGGGTTTCCTCAGAAAACCAAAAACCTGTCAAAATCAACCCTGAATTTGCAATGAGCTTGTCAGCAGCAGAAAACCAGTGGCACTCAGTATCTGTAGCTGCCCTCAGGCTGGGGGCCTGGTATGTGAGAAACAGGGTCGAGGAAGAGCATGTGCCCAGTGGGAGCAAGGCCAGGGGACATGGGAAAAAACACAGACATGCTGCTTGCCACTGCAGGGAGAAAATCCATGCAGCCAAAGCTCAGCTGGAGTTGAAGCTGGCCAGAACTGCAGGGGACAATGAAAAGGAGTTTTTTCAAATATCTCAATGGAAATAGGCAGTGTAAAAATAACATCAGCCCCTTGCAGGATGGGCATGGTCATGAGACAGGGACAAGGCAGAGGTGTTTAACACATTCTTTGCCTCTGTCTTCAACATGGCTGATGGACCAAGGGGGTCTCAGTGCCCTGAGCTTGGGGATCTTCACTGTGAGAATGATCAAGTCCCAGCTGACACTGAAATTGTGCAGAGTCTGCTGCTCCAGCTGGGTCCCTACAAATCTGTGAGGTTTAATGGGATTCATGCAAGAATCCTCAAAGAGCTGGCTGATTTCATTGCAAAACCTCTCAATGATTTTTGAGTGGTCTTGGGAATCTAGAGAGGTCCCAGCTGACTGGAAGCTGGTGAATGTTGTCCTGATTTTCAGGAAGGAAAAGAAGGAGGACCCCAGAAACCACAGGCCTGTCAGTCTCGCTTCAGTGCCTGGTGAAGCTGTGGAGAAGATGATTCCAGGAGGCATTGAAAAACAGCTGAACAGTTGGGGCAACCCTGGATGTACAGACTGGGGAATGAGAGGCTGGAAAGCAGTGCCATGGAAAGGGACCTGGGGATCCTGGTCCATGGCAAGTTGAACATGGCTCAGCAGTGCCCCGGCAGCAGGAGGGACAACCCTGTCCTGGGGACACCAGGGACAGCATCAGCTGGGCAAGGGAGGGGATTGTCCCCTCTGCTCTGCACTGGGGCAGCCTCACCTCCAGTGCTGGGGGCAGCTTTGGGTGGCACAATATAAAAAAGATACAAAGCTGTAGGGAGTGTCCAAAGGAAGGTGATGAGGATGATGAAGGGCCTTGAGGGGAAGCCATGTGAGGAGCAGCTGAGGGCACTTGGTCTGTTCAGTCTGGAGGAGACTGAGGGGAGACCCCAGTGCAGTGACAGCTTCCTTGTGAGGGGGAGAGGAGGGGCAGGCACTGATCTCTCTGGTGACCCATGACAGGACCTGAGAGAACAGCCTGGAGCTGTGTCAGGGGAGATTTAGGTTGGATATGTGGAAAAGGTTCTTCACCCAGAGAGTGGGTGGAACAGGCTCCCCAGGGCAGTGGTCACAGCACCAAGCCTGGCAGAGTCCAAGAAGCATTTGGGCAATGCTCTCAGGCACACAGTGTGACTATTGATGGCTCTGTGCAGGGCCAGGAGTTGGACTCAATGGTCCTTGTGGGTCCCTTCCAGCGCAGAAGATTCTGTGATACACTGAAGAGAGTACTTTCCTAATCTCTTTTCCTGAAATATGGTGGTTTGTGATATCCCTTGATGGTTTCAGCATAGGCTTGCACATTCAGTCCTGAGACTGGATAATATCCATGCCAGAGTCATGAAAGATCTGCAGATACATAACATTCTTGTTCATCTAACCAGATACAGGTGGATACTAGGACTGGTGTTTGTTTGTCCTAAACCTGTTCTTCCAAAGGTATTAAGGAGCAGTCAGGGTCTCTATTCCTCCTGTTCTGGTTGCCAGCAGCTCTGTTACCTTGTTGTGGTAGGAGAGAGAGTGTGGTTGTTCTGGTGGGATGCTGCTGGGCCCTAAAGGGCAAGCTCTTGATGCTCTTACTGAGGGTCCTGGCATGGAGCTCCATATTCCACAGCTGTGTGCAGTGCTCTGGTCAAAGCTCTGGTTCTCCAGTGAAAAAGATGCTCCTTTGTCTCCTGCTGCCCTCCACGTCCCTATTCTGTCATGTCTTGCTGTCCCCAGTGGTTTCTGATGCCCCAGGCCTGTGCTGCACACAGTGACAGCAGTAGCAGGGCCTTGAGTGTGCTACAGGCAGTGCAGTTACTCATTACTCAGTGTGTTCATGTTCTTCCCTTTTTTCTTTAAAACTGGGAATTTTCAAACAATAATCTTTGGTTTAAAAACTAATTCAAATCACCATTGCTTAAGTGCTACAAAGAAACATAGGGCAAAGTTATGCACTGATACTCATGCCCTTCCCTGCCTAGAAACCCCACCAGGAACCAAGAGTTTACCATTGTGGTGTGCATCAGCCTTTACTCTGTTATCAGCAGTCTGCTATTAGGGGAATTCATGCCTCATCCTTCCCCTTCTGAGAATCCAGAGAGCAAACCATCCCAAATCCATTACAGGTCAGGGTCTGAAACCACAGCCTCCCCTCCCCGCTGAGGACCAGCTGAGTATTGTGGGTGGCTGAGTTAGTTTGATTTTGCCTGAATAGGTGTAGTTTGTACCAACATCATGCCAGAACTTGACACTGAATGGCCCTGATTTTTTTTCCTTCTTTTGTTATGAAATTGCTTTTATGTTTCAATGTAGTATTTCCATAAGCATCTTTGTTTTCCAGGTGTCTCTGACTATAAAATTCAGGGTTTGTTCATGTTCAGGTAGCATTAGATCAGCTGTTTCAGGGTAAGCAGTGCTAGTAGGTAAGTGTAGTGGTGGTGTGTACAAGTCAGCTTGTACTGAGTGAAGTTGGTGTGAGGAGCTGAGCTCAGTTTGTTATGCATAACTCCTTACCTGATACCCTTTTATGGGTACCAGCCCTGAATCAGAAACCATCTCTCTAAACATCATGATCGCAGGGTTGTTATCTTGTGTTCTATTCTGTTCATTTCTGTTTCTTTCCAGGGAAGGATCATGTTTGCAGATTTATTGGCTGTGGAAGAAATGAAAAGTTTAATTATGTGGTCATGCAGCTTCAGGTGAGTTCTGTCCTTTGCCTCTCCTGTCTGAAGAATAGAGAAGGCAAAACTGTGAAGGATTTACACTGAGAGAATAAGGCCAAGCACTGGTGCAAAGGCTTGGTTGTACACAGAAAAAAGGTGGAATAAAAGACAGTAAGAAGGGCTGGTGTTGCTCTTGATATCCCTTGGGATGGCTCCAGTCGTCAAGATGTGCTAAAATATTTCATAGCTCTGCTTTTCTGTTTAAGATGGCTTTCTGTCAATTTTCTGGGGAGAGCACTCAATTGAGAATGCTCACAGGAGCAACCCACAGCATTGTGCAGCAGTGGCAGCTCTTTGGAATAGCTCCTGCTGAGCTGTGATGCAGCATTCAAAATATGCCTTGTATCAGAGCTCGGAGTGAGCCATGGTGTCACAGCAGCAGCACAGTTTCTCTGTGAAGGGCCATGATCTCTGGCTCAGCTGTCTCTCCCAAGCTCAGCAGTAACTCAGCTTCTGCTGTGGAAGTGTTTACTCCTGTTTGAACACTGCTGATATCAAGTCAATAAGGGCAAATACTTGGGTAGCTACCACATGGTGACTGCACTGCTAGGCAGTAGGTGAAGTAAAGCAGGTACCAGCAGATCCCAGACTTCTTTAAAATAAACTTCTGATTCTTTGGTAGCTCTGCTTTGCAAGACAGTTGCATAAAGCCAGTAAACTCCTGGTGCTTGGGTTTGCCTTTTATGCACCATTGGCATCCCAACTGCTGTTATGGATAGAAAAAATCCTTTAGCTTTCTAAACAACCCTGGCTACTGCTGCTGCTGCAGTGTGAGCATGAATATGATTCATGGAAGGGCTAGCCTGGAGCTCATGGAAGAACAGGGCTTCTACCCTCCCAATCCTGTCCTTACCAAGCCTGATAAAAGAGACTTTATCTCAGAAAGAAATTTCTCTGCATGGGTTCTCTTACTTTCTAATTTGTTCTTGACTATGTAACTGAGCTTGTAGAGTAGGCAGAGCTAAAAATAATTTCATTATTTGCAGGTGAAGATGTTGATACATAAGGCATTAGCTAGTTCTGCACCATCACTGTTCAGGCTAAAATTCTCCTTCAAGACCTGTTGAGACATGGTTTATCACGTGTCCCCCTGACTGTCATGTACTGCAGTTCTCTCTTTCTCTTCAGACACCAGGACTGAGGCTTCCACTCTCAAGCTTTGCAACCCACTGCATCTGCACTGTTCCATAATCAGCCTGACCGTGTTTATTTGGAAAGTAATGCTCATTTTGTGTCTTTTCCTGGTAGCAATAGCAGCTGGGGAAACTTATAGCACATTTCAGCGTGCAGCCCTGAAAAAAATGAGCCTTGCTTTCCATGTTTCCATTGGATAAGAGAGCTGGTGTTCAAGGAGCAGCTTTACAGTGGAAAGCAAGATCTGCTGTCAGTTCAGTAACTTGGATGTTTCAGAACAGCACTGACAAAGCTGTGCTGCCTCTAGTAAAGTGTCACAGAAATTCAAGGAGCTAAGCACTGGAGAGGTGGTTTAGTTTGATTTTGTTCATGATAAAGAGCAAACCTGGGTGGACTGCTATGGCTTGGCTGTATCTATGAGCTGGCCTGTGTCAGGTGTGATTCTTCAAGGGTCCAGAGCCTGAAGTGAAACATGGCTCAAAACAATTTGAGAGACTTGTCATATGCTACATGAGCCAGCTGGCACCTTTATGTCTGTACATAACTTCAGAACTGGAAATAGGTGGATGAAGAGATAGCATTTGGAGAGCAATCTCTGTTTTGTTCTCAGCTGTTTGGAATTTTTTATATATTTGCTGTTGGGAATTCTGCTTTAATTCATGTGGACCTGTATTATAAGCATATGTCTTCTCTAGATGTTAGATGTCTTTACAGAAGCAGAATCAAGAGATGCTAAAGCATAGTAATGAACAGCATGTCCCTATAGCTTTTGTTCCTTGTGAATGTTCTGTGAAACAGCAGGCTCTTGTTCCTCATGTTTTTAATGAGTTGGTAAATCCATTAGTTCTGTGGGTTACAAGAGCACTCTGCCATGGAATAGAATCATTTTAGTAGCTTCTCTTTACAAAACTAAACAGGTGCAGACAAAACTCAGATGACAGACATCAAATAACACTGTGATTTTTTCTTGCATTTACTCTGTCCTTTTTTTCTTTTTCTTTCCTAAATTGTCTTGATTTGATTTTCATGCATAGCTGGTAGCCCTTTTGTTTTTTCTCAGAAATTTAATTACCTGCAGTTAAATTAGCAATTTGTTTTGATAACTATGAAGTCAGTGGAAAAATCCTCCTCTCCTGATTTTGGGTATGATTTTCCTGATAGACAACTTTCCCCATTATGGTGTTGCCACAACAATGCTGGCTTGAGCTTGAACCAGACAATGTGTGCTAGGAAGTTTCCAATGAAACTGGAGCATCATGACCTGCTGATCGAATTTTTACTGCTTTAATCTTTAGAAGGCTCAGAGAACAGTCAGAGGTTGTGCTAAAATCAAGTTCTGTATGGTCTGGGTTTAACAGTAAGGAGATTCTGGTCTCTCCAGTCTGAGGCACTGCTGTCCATGCCGTGCCTAATGTACAAACAGTGACCAGCTGACTTCCCAAGATAACAATATGGTATCTTCTTATCAGCAAATGCATCACTTAAAAACTAAAATGAACTACTGGAAGATCTTGCACAAGAAATAAAGCAGACATGACATGAGCTCCTCTCTGAGTGGCATGTCTGCTTTTGGGGGTTGCATGTTAGAAGTCACAGCTGTGAAAGGCTCTGCTTTCCTGTGATGGTTTAAGTGTTCTATTGACTGTTTCAGGGCCGAAATCTTGCAGATCTCAGAAGGAGTCAGCCTCGAGGGACTTTCACACTGAGCACAACGCTGCGATTGGGCAAACAGATTCTGGAATCAATAGAAGCCATTCACTCTGTGGGATTCCTGCATCGGGACATCAAGCCTGTATGTTGTTTTGGAAATTGTCCTTTGGTTTTATGTCTGTCTGTTCTGCTCGAGTCAATAAAGACAGTCTGAGTATGGGCAGGTCTTAGCAGATACATTTAGGCTTCCCTGCATACTCCCACTGTCTGACATGTTTAGTATTTTCTATAGGTGCAGAATAGTAATATTGTATTGTCCTTTCTTTAAGTGCATAGCAAACCAGCTTTTACTGGCAGAGGCTGCTCTATGGTGGGTTGGTAGCTGTCAGTCATACTTGCACCAGTCAAGATCCCATGATGATGCAGTCTAGTTCTGAATGGCCCTTTGGAGTCCAGCCAATTATCACTGTAGAAGTTGTTCAGAAAGGAAGTCTTGTTCTGTGACGCATCACTTGAATAAATGTTAAATCATGTATTTGACTTAGCTAAATCATGCTCTTAATCCTGCATGAGTGATTGCCAAAAGAATTGGAGCCCAGTTTCCAGTGTCAGAAACACAGTCACATTGTTGGTCATCTGCCTAGGCAAAGCACAGCAATTCCAAGTCTCATTGTAGAAGCCAGTCTTCTTGTTACAGCTCTTCACTAGTTGACCTGAACACTTGTTGCTGTGCCATACCTGTGACCAACTTCTTCCTAGCAAACTCAGTTGCTCCTTTTAAAATCAGTTGCTTTTGGCTGACTGGATTCAGCTGAAAACCAGTCACTGATGTGCTTGGCTACAAATCTTTGAGCAGCCACCCATTATGGTAAAGGATGGAACTTTAGGATTGAGGTTAAAAATAGGAACTGCTCCATTTGCTTGTTATTGGTTTATTTACTAAGAACCAAGCCTGGTGGTTTCTATATGCCTCAATGTTCAGAAAGATCTTGGCAGTGCAATGCAGTAAATGGAGATCCTGGGAGTTAGGGCAGAATAATTCATGCTAGCAGCTGAGCTATGAACAGAAGCATTTGCCTACAAGAACTCCAGCCGGTTATGCAAATCATGGAGTTCTCACTGCAGAACTAGTGGTGTTAAATGTAGCTCTTTCTCAGAAGAGGAGAAATTTAGCTAACCTAATGTGAATTTTAGCAATTTTGGAACTTCACAGTCTCTCATCTGCAAAGCAAACTTCTTATCAAGGCAGTGATTCTCTAATCATGATGTTTAAGGTGCATCTTAAAATAATCTCTTTGACTTGTTTCCACCAGAGGCATGTGGAGCTGCATGATGAAATTTTGCTAACAAATGGCCACTCTTACCCCAGCTGCTGGTATCACTTTGACTTTTCTTTCCTTCTTTATCCAGTCCAACTTTGCCATGGGCCGGTTACCTTCAACATACAGGAAGTGCTACATGTTAGACTTTGGTCTGGCCCGCCAGTACACCAACACTACTGGGGAAGTTCGACCAGTAAGTACATTTCAGGCAGCATTTTACCATTTCTGCAACTGATTAGGAATGGAAAGGTTTTTTGGTTCTGTTTGTTTTGTTGTTGTTGTGTGTGGTCCTTATATTGCACTGCATTTTCTGCGTGGTGAGAAACAGCAAGTGACTTCAGCTGAGTTGGGGATCTGAGAAGGGATGACAGATTTTGTCTTAAAAGATGTGTGGCTTTTTGTGGTTTTTTTCTTTTATTTCCTTTAGGATAATCATGTTTTCCACAGGCTTGCAATACTTATTGAGTACAATATGGACTAACAAAGAGGGTGAGCCCAGTGCTGGCCATGTAACTTCTGTGGCCCCAAAGGACTGGTCTAGTTCAGTTCTCTGTGGTCTGGGGAAACAGGTTGGTGTATTCTTAAAGCTTTTGATGAAAAAGTTTGCTAGCAGTTGAAAGCTGACCTGATCTCTGGGGCTGAGCTTACTGTGAGCTGCAGCCTGTAATGCTGTTCTCACCCTTCCTGGCTTTGGTTTTATTTCTACTGCCCCTGTCCAGATTTCCTAGCAGGGATATTTCAGTGGGCCTGCCTGGGGGGGAGGTAAGGGCAGGGGGCATGACTTGTGCCATGTAATATGGGTTTTATCTTCAGTTCTTTTACCAGCATGGTGTTATCTGGGGTCACTCATAAGGATGTGTAAAGCTTCAGATATTCTAGGATCTGTCAGAGAATTCCTAGATTTATTTCAGAACACAGTGCAAGCAGAGAGTGCTCATACAATATCTCTGTTCATCATCCTAGGCTTGCAGCTTTGGATCTGCACACTTTTTACACCTGCAAGATTATTGTTGCTCTGGAGAGTGTTGATAATGTGCTAGCTAAATACAGAAACTCTGTAGTGCAGGGTATGGTTGGGGAGTGGGAAGAAAGCAAAGGCCAGTGAGCAGATTTTGTGTCTTTAGCAGAGGAATATAGCGGGGGAGTTTTTCTTTTCTTTTGTTTTTTTTCTTCTTTCATAAGTCTTTTCAGTTTTCTTTTTCTCTGTAGCTGGGAGCAGCTCCAAAGGTTGTGCCTGCCTCTTATTCTTAGAAAGACACACATCACATACTACTGGACTTCCTTGTCAATGCTTTTTAGTTTGGGGATAACCCTTCTTCATAGGGTTATCCCAAACTAAAATTTTGCCCTTCACAAAATATAGCCCCACTCCTTTTCTCTTTCTGCAGTCAGAATTCAAGTCCATTACAGCTTGAAAGTGGCATTTGTTTTTCTGCAAAATTCCTTCATTTCTTAATGAAATAATTTTTTCTGTCTGTATTTCAAGTCCCATTATTTGAACACTATTCTTTCTTTACAATTAAAGAAATTAATTTTTCCAAATGTCTCTTCTTTTGAATCCTCTATTTTATTCCTTTCTCACCATAATTTAAAATTATTTCACTTTTAGTTTGTTCCTAGGCCCTGTTTTTAGCAACAGCTCTGCATCCAGCCTTTTCCAGGGAAAAGATTCTTCAGCTGTGTCTTGGAAGTTGTGTCCTGCTTGGGTTGGTGTGGGTGAGGGGGGCTTTGTCAGAGTGCAGGGCTCTGAGAAGGTTTGTCTCCTTTCTGCTCAGTCTGGTGGTTCATTGCTTGCTTGCCACAGCTGGGTCTCTCAGAAGGATGAATGACATATGATCTGTTCCTAAAAAGGCACATGCCATCTCCAGAGGGGTGGGAGTGTGCTTTCCTGAAAGTGGTGAAAAGTCTCCTTTCATTTGGGATATAGGAGGATCATACAGGGTGTAGTCTCACATACCTAACATACCTGTTCTCCCATGCCACACTTCAGGGGGTCAGGCTTTTTGACAGAAATGATACAGCAAAAAAAACCACATAAATATTCACTTCAGTGCCTTTTAACATTATGCAGTAGTCACTGGGCTCTTTGGTCCTTTTGTGTCCCTGCTGCCTGATACCACTTTGAGTCCCACTTATCAGACCAAGGCATTTGTCTGGAGAAGCACAGAGTGATTGCTGCCCAAGTAATGCACTGAGGATTAGCTAGGAGATGGAGGGGAAGGGTGGTATGAAGGCAAGAGAGATGAGACATTTTGTGGTGGTTTTGCATTTTTTTAAATAAGAACTTTATCACTTGTTTCACTGTAGAGATTATTTCAACCCAGTAAGGTAAATTCTTTTTTCTCCATTCTCTTTCCATTCGTTTATCCATGGAGAATACATTTTTCAGATTTATCTGAAAAATCCTGAGCCTAGTATTTCTGTGGTTTGGTTCTGAGGTACAATACACAAGATAGGTGAGGGAAGGGGCTCACTCCCTCTTTTTGGAAGCATGTCTGGATTTTGCTTTCGGTCATATTCAATTTTTTAACAGAAATTTTCTGCTTACGTAGGTTCTCTGCAGTTTCCTACAGTTTCAGAAGCATTGTCATACTTTATGAATAATACCATAAAAGTATCAGCTGTTTTCATATCCTCTGAAATTCAGAGCCACAATCTTCTTATCACCTTTTCAGAAAAACTCTGAATGACTTTCTAGTAATACAGATAATGAACCAGGTCTTTAGGATGCTGTGGATTTGTTGGGATTTGGGGTTTTTTTTAAACTTACCTCTTGCCTCTTACTTTCTAGAAAATGATTAAAACTTTGAACTGGGATCATTTCAAGGGCTGTCCCAGCAGCTTTTACATAGGGAGCTGTTACTCTCCTGAGCCTTTGATGAGAGTTATGGATTTGATCTCTAAGTCTCTACAGAGGATGGATACTTGACAGTTCAACTTGATAGATCAGCATTTGTGAAGTTATGGCCCACTTGACATAACTAAATCCAGATTTATTCTGAATCTGAATTTATCCTGTGCTTCTAGGAAAACAAAACTGATCTCCCTTGTGTGGGATGCTAATATTAGCAGAAAAGCTAGTCCTTGGAGAAGAGCTGTTGTGGCACAGATTTGCTTTCATAACAATGGTCTCACCCCTCTATTGCTTGCCCATTGCCACATGTTACAAAGTCTGCTGGGCAACAGTCTGCAGGAACTTACATTGCTCTATAAAACAGAAGATGGTTGAGACCAGAAGGTGTGTAAGGGAGCATCAGCAACCTTTCTGCCCTCAGCTGTTCTCGACAGTCTCATTATTTGATATTTCTTTGTGGGCTGTAGAAGTCAGGCTTTGATAATTACTCCTTTGGATAGGCAGAGCAGATGTGCATTGGTCAGGTACCATGTGGTGTCCATGGTGTGCTGGGAGCTGCTCAGGGCCTGGCTCAAGGCTCTTACTTTGGCTTCCAGCAGCATTTCTGGCATTTGTATCACAGCCAACATCCTGGCTAGCAAGGGGAACTCTGGCTATTAGGAAAAACAGAACAGACTGCTAGTGGACATAAAAAAATTAATATTTTCAACGTGTTTTGTTTTCAAACACTTGCAAGGACAAGTTTCTGAACAAGGAACAGGCAGGAAGCTTGCCAGGACTGCTAGAGGAGTTGCTGATTTCTTACTGCTCCTCCCTGTCTCTCTAAGCCACACTCTCCCCTATTTAAGAGGTGACAAATTCTGGCTAGGATCTGTCATCTGTATTCAGCAAGGTATGTCTGACCTGAAATTTTTAATGTCTCAAGGGTGTACAGTCAGTGATAAATTCACAAAGTATTCCTGGTTCATTAGGCTTAGTAACATCTTTTGGTGCTCAAGACTTATGCTTTCTGACAAAATTCAGAGAAAAAATTACTTAGTCACAGTAAACAGGGCCTTCTGCAGGGCTCTGAGTCTCCCAACATCCCTTTCCTAGGGAATATATCTTAACTTTGTGCACAGCTATAAGGCTTGAATGAGAGAGATTTCAATGTGCCTGCTGCCATTCTGCCTGTGGCTTAAATAGATGCTGTTTGTGGTATTCTGCTGTCAAGTGAGGAATTCCTGTAGGAGAGAAAGCTTTTGAACCTGAGACTTCCAGACTCTGGGTGAGTGATCTCATGCTGGAGAGAAGAATCACACACAGATCCACAGAATGGGTGAAGTTGGAAGGGACCACACTGGGGCATCTGATCCAGCCTTCCTGCTCAAACAAGGTCATCCCAAAGCACATGGCACAGGATTGCATGCAGATGGTTCTTGACTATCCCCAGTGAGGGAGACTCCACAGCCTCTCTGGGCAATCCATCCCGGTGCTCGGGCACTGCACAGGGAAGTTCTTCCTCGTGTTCAGGTGGAACTTCCTGAGCCTCAGCTCCTGCCCCATTGTCCCATTGCCCAGCACCCCGAGCAGAGCCTGGTCCGTGCTCTGGCCCCTCCCTGCAGGCACTGACAGACATTGATGAGGTTCCTCTCGGTGTCTCTGAATGAGCAGGCCCAGCTCCCCCAGCCTCTCCTCAGAACTGAGGTGCTCCAGTCCCTTCATCATCTTTGTCACCCTCTGCTGGACCCACTCCAGGAGCTCCACCTCTCTCATGTCCTGAGGATCCCAGAACCGGGCACAGCACTCCAGACTGGCCTCACCCAGGCTGAGCAGAGGGGCAGGATCACCTCCCTTTACCTGCTAGAAGTACTCTTCTTGATGCATTCCAGGATTCCATTGGCCTTCTTGGCTACAAAGGCACTGCAGGTTCATGGACAGCTTGTTGTCCACTGGGTTCCCCAGGAAACTGTGTTTCTCTTCAGTGTTGTGCTTCCCTTATGACTACAAACCTCCATTGCTTGTTTTTCTGGTTCTGCTCCGTGCTCACAAGAAAACTCCTGGATTGCTTCACCCTGCCATGTTGTCTCTGCAATATGTAGATGTAGGAGTAATCTAAGCCCCATGTGAGTACCATGGTTTGCAATTGCAAGGCCTTCCTCAGTTTTCTGAAGAAGGTTTCATCTGTTTTTAAGTCAGTAGCAGGTGGGTTACAACTAATTATGCTACCTGTACTGATCACTTACCCATCCATAGTGACTGTCCCATCCCCTGCTCCAAGGAAAGCTTCATACATTCAAGCCATTCCTGTGAAAATGCACCTCCTTGCCTTCCCAGTCCTTTTTTCCATTCATTGCAGCACTGAAACCATGCAAGCAATCCCACCAAGTCTCCATAATCCCAGTGAGATCATAGATTTGCAATGGCACATAGAGCACTAACTGCTCCTGTTTGTTACACACATGTAGGAGGTTTTGGACAGGCACTTGAGGTGGGCCCTCTGTTGTGCTGCTTCCCCAAGAGAGACGTGGAAGCTTCTATCATCCTCTGCTGGGGCACCTCCTCACAGTCTCTGTTCTTCTATTTCTCTTCAGGTTGCAGTAATCCTGTCCTGCTCTACCTGCTTTAAGTCCTCCTTACTGATTAGCAAGATGAGATGCCAAGTGTTGGCAAAGATGCTCTTGCCGCTGTGTCAAATGGGTCCCTTCTTCCACCAGCAGTTCTTTTTCCTCAAAGAGGGACCTTTGGTCAGAGCAGCCAAAGCCACATCTTTGACAGCTTGGTGTTGACTTGCACAATGCATCTGCTGCTGCCTAAGCTTCTCCCTGGCAGGATTTAGGAGAGCACCCAGACCCCCATGCCTTGAGGTCTGTAGTCACTCTTAGAATATTCATGGTCATTGCTTGAAAACCAGGCACTTTTGGTGTTCCCATGAATGAGCTGCAAGGGTTAATAGTCAGATAGCCACACAAACTTGGAAGTCTGTCCTTATTATCCCATATCCGAGTTCCCAACAAGTCACAAAGCTCCTGAGATGTCAAGTTAGGTCAGTAGATGGGGACTTTTATTTCCTGCAGGAAGAAATCCTCAGTGACCATCACTCACCTTTGCTTCCCTGTACAGACATTTGATTGAGGCTCAGGTAGCTCCCCTGGCAAGGTTTTGTTCCTCCTCACCAGTTCCCAGGATATTTAATCTATTCTGCACCTGCAGATCTGCATGTGGGGCAGCTGCTTCTCTTCTGCTGCCAGCTTTCCCTTCTCTTGGGAGTATCCATCTATTACTCCTGAGCATTACAGCTAGCTGGCCCTTTTTCCTTGCATTGCTGGGTTCTTGATTTTCCCTTCCAGAGGCTCTATGAAGATTCTGTTGATCTTCATGTGGGGAACCAGGCCCTGTAGCCCTTCACCACCATTACTGCAGGCAAAGTGAGGCCCACAGTGTCTTAAGCAAAGTTCCTGGGTTCCCTCATACCCTTGCTTTAAGTGCTGTCACAGCTGCTGCAGCTCTGTTAGTTATCAGTTTACTGTGCTGCTTATAAATGCCATAGAGGGGAAAATTAAATCAAAATTTTCATGCTTTTCATGCCAAAGTTTTTGTTAAACATTAAGAACCAGCCTCACAGTTAAACTTTGATATAAAGAAAATCGTGTTCTGAATTTGGCTGATTTCAAAACTCCTTGTTTATTGCCTCTTTAGAGGACAGCTATAGTTCACACCATCAAATGAGAGAGAAACGTGTTTTGCAGTGCAATTTCTTGTAGTGTAGACCTTTTGAGAGGCTGATGTTTTTGAAAACTCAGCTGTACTGTATGGACTAGCTTGCCCTTGCCTATATGCACAAATGCTGCAGAGAAAACTGTTGGTGATGTACTACTTTCCCTTAGCAAAGCTGTATAGACTTTTCCTAATTAGAAAGGTAGCTATCCCAGCTAGTTACATTTCTGCTGATTGTGTTCTCTAGGAGAGTGTCAAATTTTCATTCTGGTGTGTGGGGCCTGAACCATCATTATGCCTTTTAAAAATTAGTATTGCCCATGCCAGGTGAAACAGAATGCATCTGCCCAGCTCCCTGTGACCTAGCCTGTAGGATATCCAGAAACATCTCCTTTAGGACTGGAGGCAGGTTAGCTGAGTGATGCAATTGTTATGGTCCATATGGAATAGGCTGATGAAAACTACACCACCTTTTTAGTGCCTTTGTACAAATCCAGATGGGGTACCAGTTGCTGATGCATAGGATACCACCTGTCCAGTTTCAAAGAAGGTGTTGCAGATCTAAGCTGTGTTCAGAAGACAGTAATGACAAACTTGCATGAGGTGGGATTGAAAAGACTGTGATGACAACATGCACAAGAAGATGAATGAAAGGAATCTTATTAAAGTCTGTAAAGTACTAGTTAGGTTATTAAGTGCTTGCAGTTGCTGAGGATACTCTTCTGAGAAACGAGAACAGTTTTTTCTTCCTGATTTTCTCCCCTTCCTTTATTCCCTCCCACCCAAAAAGTCTATTTTGTGGAGAATCCCAAGACCTTTCATAACAAATTTGATATTACAGGTTGCAGTGATCTGTTTTAAGGATTTAACTGTTATTTCCCTTAGATGCAACCTCCTGCTGTGGTTCAGATAGAGACAGGAGCAGTTTTATTCACTGTGACATCCTGGTTGTACAACCCATGCAGCAGTATCAGTTGTCAGTGCTAAGACAAGAGAACTAAGCAACTGGGGAATGGACTGAGAAAATTTTGGGTTCTTTAAATATGTAGAATTCTCTTCTTTAGAATGTGCACGAGTCAAATTTTTCATCTTGCATTAATTTTTATAGCAGAGAGCTGGACTAGAGAATCTGTTTGATATGGAGAGCTAAGGCTGAAAAGAAAATGTGAACTTGAAGGGGGAAATGAACATAAACATTGTTATGCAGATGATGAACAACATGTGCTTATGTAATGGAGGTGTTCTGAGTCATGAAGGTCTTCTCTGCTAATGTAGGTCAGGTTTTGGACAAGAACTCCTTGATCCTTGCTTGGCTCTGCCTGTTTTGTCATGTGCAGTGCAGAAGGCATTGTGCCTTTGCTCTGTCTGTGGTACCCTGACTTCAGAAACACATTCCCTGTGGGCTCCACAAATATTAATTGCAAGCATTCAAGGGTTTAGCAGCTTGATCTTAATTATTTATTTGAAAATAAAGGCTATGTTTTTCCTAAAGCCTCTCTCCCGTTGCAGGATATGACAGTGGACTGTTCTGCTCAGCAAGCATTTTATTTTAGCTTAGTCAGCTGCAGCCCATTGATTAGATCTCGATCTCCTTGTGGCTCAGACTGCACTGCAGTAGTTTGCAGTGCCTTGCTGGAGAGGCTGCACATGCACGAGGGCGGCTCTGGGAGTCAGTGGGCACAGGGATGATGGTGTAGGCAGGACAGTGCACAGCCTGTGCAGAAGAGCGTGAGGAAGGCTGAAGAAATGTGTCAGCTAATTGAGAAAAAGGTATTTATTTTCCAAATGTCTGGGCATAGTGTTAAAAATAAACTTTGCTGCAGTGAGCAAGGTATTAGAAGAGGAGATGATGGCATGTTTTTCTACTAAGTAGTTTTCCCCCCACTGGAAAATAAGCTATAAAATAACACAGAGGAAAGAAACTTCTACATCCTAATACCCCAAATATTCAGAGAGAGAAGCCCAGTAGCTTTATACTTGCTTTGTACTTAAAATACATGTAAATTTGTAGTATTACGTAAGAAATTAATATTTTGGAGTAGAATAACAGATTTGTGGAGCTGTATTACTATATTAGCTTGGGTGGGAACATAATTTTTGTCTCAAATTTTGTATTGTAAAAAGGTAATTACAGAAAAGGCTGGAAACACAGCACAGTCACATTTGTTCAGAGATGAGGAAAAGAAAAAAGAATGGACCTAGGTCTTAAAAACACTGCACATTTAATATATAATAGAAATGCAATTTCACTGGGAACAGGTTAGTTATAAAACAAATTGTCACAAAAATTATGTTATGGTTCTCATTGTTACTTTAATTGCTGGAGTAGCAAATTTGGACTTGAGAAGTAAGATTATGTTCTGATTTAAAATGCCACAGTTACAGAAATCCAATGCTGTTGAAATTGCATGTATGGAAAGCATACTAGGTGGTGGATTTGAAACTCTCTTAGCAAGCAGGGAATCTGGTATCTTGGTACATGTGGCTGTTTCTGTGCTTTCCTCACTGTAAAGCCCAGGGTCAGCCAGGGTGACCTCAGATCATCTACATCAGGTTGTTGTTGGTTTTATTTTACACAGCAGCTGCTAAAGGGGTGAGGGAAAAGGAAGGACAACTCAGGCTCAGATTTTATGTATACCTGCAGGGGACTGAGATCCCATTTTCCATCTCTGAGTGCTTTTACTACCAAGCTGCAGGGGGGTATACATTACATCTGAATGTGTCATTTCCTTCTGGCTAATGCTATTCCACTTGAAGCTCTGATTATTCTTCCCACTGGAAAATGGAGGGAGGAATATAAAACTCTTACTGTGGCTGGTGATGAGGGAGCAGAGGCTTTGCTCCCCAGGTGAGTGAATGTTGGATTTGAGTTGGATTACAGGTCAGATCTCCCCTCAGTCAGGTAAGTGCATTTACTGCCAGGCCATACACTTTCTCCCTCCTGGTAATAATTATTCATGTATTCCATGCAAAAGGTATAATTTCCAACCTGTGTGTTCTTAAACTTGCATCTCAAAGTACCCTGTGGCTTAGGGAATGAGAGCGTACTCTGGAAGGAGGGAGATGGGGTTTACCTGTGGGGAGGTTTGAACTTCAGTGTGCTGCATCTCAGTGATTGCCACAGCTGCCTTTTTGTCTTCTTCCTTTTGATAGAAAAGAATCATCATCTCCATCTGGTTCCAGGAAAGGGTTTTGAGCTCTAAATCCCAAAGGAGATGTGACTCCAAAACATTTCCATTTCAGTAGTTCCCTTGGTCTGTTTCAGTGGATGAAAAACTTCTCTTTCTTACTTAGCACTCTGTTCTTTCTGTGGGGATAGTCTCTGCTGCTTTTTGCCTTATGGAACCTTGCATGTAAGAAACAAGTGCAGCTCTGAGGCCAAAGCTCCTTAGTTAAAAATCATGATAACTGAATAAAAGGATTAGAACTGAAATGAGCTTTTGACTGAAAAAAAATACTCATTCTTTGTTTTTACTGTGAGAAAGGCATTCTCATCTTCAGCATAAGTTCAAGTGCTGTAATCATGTGATGCATGCCATTTAAAAAAGACAAAATACCTTGGTCTTTAGTGATGTTAAATTCATTGGAAGTTTTGAACTCTCTCAAAGTAAAGTGGCAACAATGGCATTTTAATTCAACTGCTTTGTGTCTTTTGATTTGGAAAGAATAGCAGGAGACTTAAATAGCTTTCTCAAAACTAAATTTCATGCAAAATTTATTGAATTCTTAGGATTTGCATGTTTTTAGGAAAGTGAGACTCAAGAAACTCCATTGTGTGGATTGCTTTTGATTACTTGATTTCTATTGGAATAAGTATCTCTCAGTCAAGGTCTTTCCTCAGGTCACTGAATTGAGTTTTAAGGTTATATAATATATTATAATATTAATTTTTACCTCTGATGAGGATGTCCCTCAGATTTCTCTACTGTGCCATTCACAGATACAATGACTGCTCATGTGACCTAAAAGCAGCACTGAGTTTCATCCTGCTCTCTCCCAAAGCACCATTCTGCATCCCCCCACGGACAGTGGAGCACGGCAGCAGTCACCAGGGAAAGGGAACATGCCAAGTTGGCAGCTGTGAAACCTTAAAGTTGGCAAGCCACTGTTTGTATGGAGATTGATTGTGAGAAAGCAAGGTAGTGGTTGCAGAAAAAAACCAAATATCTTGGGTGAGAACCCGTAACAATTCAAATAGGAAAGGGACCATTGCTGTTGCTTTTTAGAAACTTAAGTGTTAATGCTAGAACTTGCTCTGGGTGAAACGGGCAAGAGATGAGGGAGCAAATCCCCTTGTGGGCTGTTAGATCAGTTTGGTTAGGGGAGGAAGGGAGGAGCACACATAATTGTAGGAAGGAAATAATTGTAGGAAGGAAAAGCACAGGAGAAGCATACAAGTGGCCTGTGGTAAGGCTGTCTGCGTGGCTGCTCTCAGCTTTTGTTTTTTCAGTTATTAGGTGTGATATGCAGGCAGGGGAAGGTTTTCCCTAGAGGGCCCCCTCTCACCACTTAGAGAGCACTCACAAATCACACAGGCTCACGAAGGGCTTGGTGTGTTTCATGACTAAATGAAACTCAGCACAGGATAGGCCAACAGCCCTGGGAAGGGTGATGGGAGATGGCAACAGCTAAACAATACACAGGTTTCTGTTGGGATACAATATTGAATGTTTTTAAATTCATTTCTGTTTAATTTTTTTCTCATTTTGTTGGTTTTTTTTATCATGTTTTTCTTTGGGTTTCTCTCTGTTTTACAGTTCTTTTGGGCTCTTCTTTTGAGGCTGTGTTTGATGCGTTGGCTTCCCATCCGCTGCTCGTAACCATCTCTGCTATGAGTTGTGAGTGAGCCATCACCATGCTTCTGGGTTTTCATTTTGGTTTGTGCTTTTGTTATATATGGAAGTCCAAATTACACCTGGTTTTCTTTTTTCCCCTCATGATCTGTTTGTTTTTCAGCAGGATTGTGACACCTACCTAAATGTGATGCCAAGGCCTAGAACATTTGGGTTTCTCTCTGAGGGGCTGGCAGATAGTTGGGTGTTGCCAGACTGATTTTGTCAATTCTGTGGTTTCAGAGACAAGGGGAGGGGAGTTTTCTCATCTTACTTTTCTGTCTCCAGCTTCTTCTAGTCATTTCTGACTCCCTGTGGACATAAGATATAATGCAGTCATTAATGATTCTACAAAATGCTGCTGTTTAAATTAAGAAGTCAAAATGCATATAAGAGGTGTGGATTTTCTCCCCACCAGAAGAGGTGGAGAGGCATCTCCTTCATGAAGCTGTCTAAAGAAGCAGAAGGTTCCTAGAGGTCACAGGAATGCTTCCTTTTAGTTCAGTTAAAGCTTTCTTTCACTTTTCCTTCTTACCACAACCTTTCAACACAACTCATTTCTATCCAAGATATATCTCCAAATGCTTTCCGTGATCTGTGGCATCTCATTACCACTTTCTCTTCAAACTGCTAACTTTTTTTTCACGTTCTTACTGCTGAAACTCCTTTTCCTGATTCCAGAAGGAATGGGTTAATATCCTAGATGACAGCAGGCCTGCCAGGGGCAAAGGCTGTGCATCTCATGAGGTGTCTGCACAGGCTTCCAGAAAGCTGGGGAGGAACCAATGGTCATGGTCACGAGAGCACCACAGTCACAAGAAACAGCAGGAGGAAAGTACTGGCATCCAAATACAAGTTTTTAGGAAGGCACATTAAAAATATTCAGTTTCCTCTTGCCAGTGAGGCAAAAGGAATAGTTTTAATCTCTATGAAGGAACATGGTGTGAGGAGCAGGGATTCACATTAATGAGAAAATATGAGCTCTCCTCAAATAAAAGGGGAGTGTGCAGGAAAGACAGACTTCATGTGAATCATGAGGGGGACCCTGTTGGCACTTGAAATACAAATGATCCTGAGTGTTTAACCTGAAGAATGATGGGTGTATATGAACACAGTTTGGAAAACACTTCTGCTTCTTACAGGATTTTGTTACTTCTGTCTCTGTCCGTGAAGTGGTCTGCATTGCTAATGCAGTGAAAGGAGCACAGAGCATAGGTTTTGCTCTGTGGTGGTGATCTAACACATTGTCCCAAGCTGAAACTCATTTTAAACCAGGTTTCTTACACAATGCAGCACTGTGTAGTAAAGTACTTTAGCTTTGTGGTACACACAATCTCAGTGAAAGAAGAGATATGCTTTATAACATTTTTTATATTAACACTGATGTATAAAAAAAGAATCACCTATGGTTTAAAATTGTATTTCAGCTTACTAGCTTATTATATATTCATAATTTTGGTGATTCAAATCACTTGGATTATATGTGACTCCATAGTCTGAAGCTCCTAAGTGTTGCAATTTCAATTCTGTCACAACTGTGGGCTGGACAAAAAGGATGCTGTATCCAGGCTCTTTCCCACTGCTGACCAGTGCAGTGGTGGGATGAAGTTTATTAACTGGAAGAAATGAAGTGTGTAAAGAAATCATCTGGAAAATTAATGTTCATGCATTCAGAAGAAAAGTCAATAGTAGTTGGGTCTGCAGCGTGTGCTACAACAAATGCTCAGGGAAGAGTTGTTTGTTTGAATGGAAAACAAGGTATCTCTACAGCCTGGGAAATACTTGATTGCAGTGACAATTCCTTGTGACTGGCAGGACAGGCAGATATGGTTAAAAGAGGTGCAACCTTTATGAGCAAAAGACACTGTTACACAGTTAGCATCTGCCTGTTTTGTTCAAAGGGCTCTAAAGGTCCTGTCAAAGCAACTGCAAAGTTTTGCTCAGTTGCATTACTCTCCCTTCCCTGAGGTCCCACCTGAGAGAGGAGTGGAGGAAAAACCCTCTGGGTTCAGGTGTGGAACTGCTGGGGAGCAGCAGGTCATGTTGGCTGTGGTTAAATGCCTGCACCAAAAGCTGGGCTTTGCTTTGCTCCTGGGAGAAGAGAGGTTTGCTACCAATGCTTGCAAACTGCCTGGCACTGGTTTCAGAACAGATCTAAATAAAGACTGCACAGATAGCCTGTCTGCCAGAAATAGTAAGTATTGATCTAAAACAATTTTTAGAGACATTGCTGACATACTGAAGCCAGCACATGTGGTACTTGGTTCAGTACTTGCATGGACTGCAAAAATTGAATAATTTTTGTTCTGAAAACATAACAGGTTAATGTTAGAATTGTTCACAATTCTAACAGCCTTATGGCTCATGAAAAGTATCCAAACACAATATCTTCCATTCATAAAGGAAAATAGGAATATCTTCTTTCTTTTGAATTTGTAGAACAAATTTATGGTGATGGCTATATTCCAGTGGCCAGTATTCTGCTTTTCAGGAACTCACATGAGTGAATTCATTCTGTGGAATTCTGAAAAATATTTTGCAGTCGTTTGTCAGTGGGAATCCTGAATTGCATAGTTCTGAGAGCAATGAGGTACATGATCACAAATATAATTTCTCTACTATTACCTGCAGCTAAATAAGTAACTTATAGCTCAAGCTGGTGTACTGCAAGATTAAATACTGGATTAAGTGCATGGGATATGCATATGGGTTCTCTTTGGGGAGTATTTGATTGGCATAAAAGTTGTAAGATAGACTTACAGCTTTTTTTTTTTTTTTTATGCTTAGAGTCATTATAACTTAAGAGCTGCATTGTACACTGTACAGGTGTGGGTATGTTACATGGTGTTGGTGAACTTGTTAAAAATATATTTGAAATTTTATCTGAGAATATTGAAATTAAGAGCAACTTCCCTGTAGCCCAAAGGAAGCAACTGAATTGTACATATTTAAAGTGACAGAAGGGTGCCCTAGAATGAAAGTACAGAGTTTTAGGCCTAATTCTGGAAGTACAGGCACAGCTGAACAAACAAACCTGAATCCACTGACCTCTGCAGGACAAGTTACTCAATTAACTTGTTACTAATATGCTCAATTTGGAGTAGGATATGTTTGAATATGTTTAGTTCTTTGCCCAAGCTTAGCCTTATGATGGAAGAAGCCTGAACCTGGTTTACCACAAGAATTTTGAAAGCACTGCTGTTAGTCTCGTTAACTCTGGTGCTTCTAGTTCAACTAAGAGAATTTGGTAGATGTCATTATTTAAATGCAAGTTTTTTCAGAATGACATCTGCATTAAGTGAACTCACATGGTCTAATGTTCTTGTGGAGGCAGCAGTAGAAAGAGTTGGAACAGTTGCTCAGCCCCCAAAGCAGAGAAAGCCTCCAGATGGGACAGATAAGTCACAGGAGGACTGCGTTTCCACACCCACTGTACCAAGCCTTTAATTCCCAAGGACATGAAAAAGAAAATCAAGCAAAGAGAAAATAAAGATAGGATATACTGGGAAGAATCTGAAGAAAAGCAAGAGCTCTGAAAGTCAGAGGTTCATAATTTGTTGAAGTCTTACAGAAGATGCTTACAGCAGTGGTCATCTGTCGGAGTAGGCGAACCCCATTTCCATCCTGACCAGGCCATCTTCAGGCTCTGCTTAGCTCATGTTACTCATGACTCAGTTTTGCACTTCTTTACTAGCTTTTCCCTTGACCTGCAGTTTAAAAAGGAAAATCTGACCCTGGTTAATGCTCTCTCTATGCCTGGACTGTTACTGTTCTAACATAGCACTGTAACCACCTTGCCTTCTCTGTAGAGTGAGCTTTCCTCGATATGCAGAATCGGAGAACGCATTCTGTGTAGCTGCTAGACACAAGAAGGCATTAAGAGCCTCCTACTCCTTGAGTGCATACAAAATAGCAATTTAGACAAGAAGTTCTCAGCAGTTGGCTGCACAGGGGATTCAGTCATCCACTCTGTTTCTGAGATATTTCTCTTGCCTCCCTCCAGCCTCGCAACGTTGCTGGTTTCCGAGGAACCGTCCGCTATGCCTCTGTGAATGCACACAAAAACAGGGTGAGTGTTTTGGAGCTATAAGGAGTTACCAGGAGGATAATTACCCTCAGAAACCTGTTTTCTGGAGCAAAGGAGCAAGAGGTGACAGTTCTGGTTTGTTATCTGTGGAAGTCAGTATATCAGGAGATTTCCATTAGGTAGTTAAGGCTGTTGACTGTAAATTCAAATTATGCTTCACTTATTGGGTCCTCTATAGTTGGCAGGCTTTAAAATTGTAATTATTGCATTACCACACACTTTTTAAGGGCAAAAGTAAACCACACTGAAGGGGGAATCTGGTTAAGTTCCAGGCTGCTAGCTGCTAGTCTCTAGCAGAACTTGGCCAGGAATTACCAAGTGCCAGGTCCCCAAATCCATTCTTGATCTGTAATTTTTAATATTAACATCATACCATCAGGAGAAGAGCCACCTGATGAAAGCTAGGGGTTTTTTTTCCTGAAAAGAACCATTATTTAGATAGTGTCTGGCCTGTTTCATTATAAATGCTCCTAGAAGGCTCATCTAAATTCTTCTCAAAACACATCTCTCTCCTATTTCAGTAGTGTTCCTCTGCAGACAATAAACAGTAAGTTTGGACAATATTCTCAGGCACAGGGTGTGATTCTTGGGGTGTCCTGCACAGGGCCAGGATTTGGACTAGGTGGTCCTGATGGGTCACTTCCAACTCAGCACCTTCTGTGGTTCTAAGTTCTGCATTTCTGCTGCCAGTTGGAAACTGTCAGCCCTCCTGCATTACCTCCAGGTTTCTGGCATTGCTTGGAATGAGATTGTAGGATTATCTGTGACATACAAAGAAATGGTCAGGGTTTTTTTAGGGAAGGAGCAAGTTATTGGCTACAAAAGGTGATGTGGGGAGGGCAGCTGAATGCCATGATGATTTTTTTCTGTTTCTTGAGAGACACAGAGAAACCTGAGGTATAATTTTTGCAAGAGCTGAGTAGGCCCAGCTGTAGCTGGCATCAGCTGAATGTATATTTAGACCAAAAAATTGCTGTATAATGCAGGCTATTTTGAGAAATCATATCCTAGACATTTGAAGTTGAGCACCAAAAATGAGTTTAACAATTTCAGCCTTTATCCCCATGTTTCCATTTCCCATTCACTAACCCAGGAGGAGAGTTGTACATGGAAATGTTATAAATCTGTAAATTGTTGTGGTGCATGATGGTGAGTCCTTTGCAAAAACCCTTGAGCAGATTCAAATTATATTTAGGCTTAAAAATAATAATAAAAAATGTGTTGTATATACAGTTTGAGGGTTTTCTTAATTTAAGTTATTCCTTGTCCCATTAGTAAATTTGTATCTTTACCCTTCAATTTGGCTTTTTTAATCATTGACTCGGAAGTATGACTTCTTTTCCTGCCATTTAAAATGAGGTTGCTCATCTGGAGAGTACACCTGGACCCCTCAGCCATGGGGAACTTTGCTCCTCAGTCTTGGTCTCTCTTTTCTCCAGGAGATGGGCAGACACGATGATCTGTGGTCCCTCTTTTACATGTTGGTGGAGTTTGCTGTTGGTCAGCTTCCGTGGAGAAAGATCAAAGATAAGGTAGGAAAATTGGTGTCTGTGCTTAAGAGAGGGTGCTACATTTTAATTATTATGGCTCTTTATTATTCTTCCTGCAGCTGAGTGCAGCTTTTTTTCTGGAGTCAAGCCAGAATCTCCTTTCATCAGGTCTTGCTGCAAGATGCTAACCTGCTTTTGTGTGTTCTGATACACAGGGTGGGCTTCTCTTACTTTGAGTGATCAGACTTTTTTTTATGCATATTGTTAATCATATTTGATCACATGGTTTTTACTTTTTCCTTGCAAAGTAAACAACACAAGTGCAAAGACTGAACTGTCCTTTTGACAAAAAGAGCCCTTAGAAAGACAGGAGGGTAACACCTTGCTGTTCCAAACAAGCCAAATGGGATTTGAAATTAGAAAGTTAAACAGAATAAAGCTAAGTGTTCATGTTGTCTTGGAAATTCTTTGTGCTAAAGAATAAAATCCCTGGAAAGAAGTAGGTCACCTGTGCAGCAAGCTTCTGAGTCAAGATTTCACTTTGACCTCTGCCTGCAGTGCTCCAACCTCCTTGGGCCTTGAACAGCAAACAGGAGAAGTGTGTAGACACTGTGCTGGGTCTAGGAAGAGTCTGTGTTCCAGGAATGCTAAGTTTTATAAATGTGAAGCAATGGAAGAGATTCTTGGCTCTGAATTTTTTTTTTTTGTTGTTGTTTGTATTGTTTTTCGGTTTTTTTTTCCAGGAGCAGGTTGGCATGATAAAAGAAAAGTATGAACACCGAATGCTGCTAAAACACATGCCTTCAGAGTTCCACCTTTTCCTGGATCACATTGCAAGCCTAGACTACTTCACCAAGCCAGACTATCAGGTGGGAGCCTGCCTTTGTTACCCAGTGTGATGCATGGCACACTAGATTGGCATCTAGATTTTTTAACATTTCCATGAATGTGTTTATATCTGTCTGAGTATTGGTGAGAGAGAGAGATGGGGAAGACTGACTGGTGACCAGAATCCAAATTTATTGTGGACTACTTATCCTTATATACTGTTCTAGGAAGGCTAGTAATTTTTTACTACAATGATTGGGTTAATCATCACAGAACAAACTTACACATTTTGCAACATCTCTTGCTTGTAGAGGTTGATTCAATCTTCATTTCTGTCAGCCAGTCTTGATTCAATCTTCAAAGCTCTCTTTGTTCTTGACAAGGCATCCTGATAATCAGATCTCTTGTGTTAATCAGGTCTAAAGTAGTCTCTGTCTTGTGTGCCCAATAGCTGAGGAATACCTTTCCTAGAACCAGGAAAAAGAGGCTGGACTGTACAGTTCTTCAAAACCTCAAGAGTTCCTTCATCTCCTTCCACCAGCCTGTCCAAAATAATCCTGAACTCCACACCAGATGGTTCTTCCCAAATAACACAGTAGTTTTAGCTTTCATTAAGACACAGAAATTTTTAGGTACTCCAAATGTGGCAGAATTTTGGCACAGCTTGCCAAGGTCTAAGAGCCTACACTGACAGCTCAATGGTGTACACCAACCCCTTTGATTTCTTGCAGACTTGTACAGGCCTTGGCCATTATTATCTCTTTCTTTAATATTCATCTCACATAGGGTTTTTCCTTCCATTCAGTGTTTGCTATCAGCCTATATGTGAGTAACTCAGACTAACACAACAGAACTGAAGCAACTTGATTCTGTGTTGCTTTTTTTTTATCACAATGGTTTTCTCTCTACATTAAAGACAGTGATGGAAACAACATTTTATAAGCAGATCTGTGCAGTCTTATCTGAGTGTCTGGTCCTGTTGATAGTGCATCAAATGAGTGGGAAAGTGGTAGGAGGGTGTTCCAACAAGGCACTCTCCAAAAGTGCCTTTGTGGTTTAGCCATGTACATGTTGTAACATAGCAACCATATATTTTTTAAAAATTTAAAAGGAAAAGGCAAATACTTTCTAGATAGTGCAGTGGAAGAATAGTATTTGCCACTAAGAGGGAGAGCTACAGAGGGATGGAAGTAGACTGATGAGATGCAGAAGAGCCTGGATTTGTTTTTCCTGGAGTAGAGAAGTCAAAGAGGGGATCAGATTGCTCTTTCACTGCCTGAAGGGACAGTTGTGGGGAGAATAGAGGCAGCAAGGGAAATTTTGACTAAATCCAGCAGGGGGGTTGAAAATTCAGAGTGTGGATTCGTATATAAAAAACAGGTACTTAGAAAAGCTGTGGAACTTCCATCCTTGGGGATTTCCAAAGATTGGCTGAATGACAAATATGATCTGCCTTTTAATTAGCTCTGCTTTGAGCAGATGGCTGAATTAGAGATATCCAAAGCTGCTTTTGAACCTACATGCTCCTATATTCTACTCCAGCTTAAAATAATTGTGTCCTAATGGTACCAAAAAGCCATCCTTGAGACAGAAATGGAAGGAGATGTTTCCAGACAGAATTCAGGCTGTACAAATCACAAACAGCTCTTTCACAGTAGGGCATTTGACTGAAGCTGTGAATTGGTTTTTTGCCTTCAGTTTCTTGCAGGTGCAGCTTGGGCAAGAGGCCCCCAAAAGGGAACTCCCCCCCCCCCCCCAAAAAAGTCTGGCATCTGAAGCTTGCCACTTCTAGCTTGACTTGGAGACCTATTCCAGACAGCAAATCCTCCAAGCATCTCAGCTTCAGAGATGTCTTTATGTTGATTTATCTGGATGTATTACTCTGAATTATTAAAAACTATATCAAAGGCCATTTGAATTTGTCACCAGTATCAGACCCACAGAGAAATAAAGGAAATTGGGAAAGTGTGTTTACAAATATATAAAGTCATGGCTTAGTTAAAAATCTGAATTGAATTTGAAGTTTTAGATTCTTCTAAGCACATGTCATGCTGAGTGGCATTTTTATTACAGCTGTGGGCCCCTGAGATGATGTCTCAAAGAGACACATACCAGACTGTAACAGGACACTAAGTGTGACCAGGGATCACTACTCTCTGATGCATAGTTGACACAAACTTGCCTAAGCAGGGGAGAGGAAAATAATGGTAGAACAAAATAGACTTGAGCTGTCAGGTGATGGATCTTATACCCTGTGTTTTTGTACTTCTTGGGCTCATGTCCTCAGATGTCAGGTCTGTCCCTTTAATGGATTGCTGTCAGTGTTGGCTCATGGTTAGGATCAAACTTTCAGCACTTTCACAGCAGGAGGATGTGGGTGTTAGAGCAGCATTTTTGGGGTTTTCTGACTCATTTGACAGCAAGAGGGATGCCTCTTCCCTGGAAAAGTGCAGATAGAATGTAGTAGAAAATATTTTGTACTACACTTGCATACAGTCCAGCTGGTAGAAGAGTAGTTTCAGGTATGGCTGGGGAGGTGGCTGGCTTCTGTCCCCAAAGATCTTTTTGCAATGAGTATTAGAAAAGTAATAGTGACCTTTTCTCCTGGAAGATTATAGGAATTTAAAGTGCAAAGGCAAGTGCCTTTCCCTGGGAATTCATCCTATTCCCTCAGCTAGGGCATTGTGAATTGCATTTCAGTCAAGGAAAAATGATCACATCAGCTGTTGTATGAGATGTCCTGTACACATCCTGAGCAGGTGTGGAAAGGTGAGTTTCCTATAGGGACATCCTCCTTTAGATTCAGTCAATACCAGATATTGTCAGAGCAACTGGGAGAGACTCTCTGTGAACAACCAGTGCTGGTTTGAGTCTCTCATGCTGACCCAGTGTGGTGGTTTAACTCCAGCTGGCAGCTGTGTACCAGGCAGCTGCTCACTCATTGTACCCCCTGCACAGTGGGATGGAGAGGAGAATCAGAAAAAAGAAAAAAAAGAAAAGGAAAAAAACCATAGGTCCAGACAAGGACCATGCAATAATTGAAACAAGTAGAATATAATAATCATAATTGTAATTAAGAAAAAAGAAAAACATAAAAATAAAAGAAAATCAAGTGATGCAAAATACAATTGCCTGATGCCCAACCAGTCCCCAGGCAGCAATTGGTCCCTTCCAGCCAACTTATCCAATTTATATACTGGGCATGACACTCTGGTGTGGAATATCCCTTTGGGTCAGCTGTCCCAGCTGTGCTCCCTCTCAGCTTCTTGTGCAGCTCTCCACCAGTAGAGCAGGGGACACTGAAAAGTCCTTGAATGAGGGTAGGCACAACTGAGCAACAGCCAGCAGCAGTTATCAACAGTTATCAACACTGTTCTCACCCTAAATGCAAAACACAGCACTGCACCAGCTGTTGGGAATAAAATGAACTCTATTCCAGTTGAAAACAAGACAGCAAGTTACTACCATTCTAGTCCTAGTGTTTTCCCCCTGGAAATTCTTGTAGGATTTACAAACACAAATCAGGAGCATTCCCTTATCAAAAGGGGATGTCTGCCCCTAAAGAGGCGTGCCTGATATTTATTCTTAAATACTGTGTTGTAGAGTACAGTGCAGATTAGAAACTTGTTCAAGAGCAATTTGCTATGCCCAGAGTTTCTGCTGAAAGATTCCATCTTCCTAGATAGAATTCAAGGCTTGAGCACCTGGACAATCCATAACTGGCTGGGTACATTTTATATGTGATATTTCAGAATTGATTGTGATTCCTTTCCTGAGCCTTGGCCAGGAGAAGCCATTTGACAAGATGTACCATGACAGCTTAGTGGGTAATTTGTGCCCCATTGGCTGCTTCTCTCTCATTCTCTGGGCCATCAGCCCAAAATGTGGCATGCTACTACATAATGTGCAATTAAGCTTTATGTCCTCATGGGCAGTAGCATCTTTAATAGAGAAACTTACTGGACCTCTTCTTTATCCCACTAGTGGCTTTGATACTCAGAGTTGGAATTGCACATTGTCTTGTCCAGCAGAAGGAAACTCAACATGGGAGGCTTGCAGTGACTATGGAAACTCTTCTGATTCTTAATATTCTGTCTGTAAGCAGAGGATCCCTGGACAGGATCCAGTGACTTTTTGCATGGCAGGAGCAGTGGCTGTTGCTGGGACTGTTCTGTGCAGTTTTCCACTCCATTTCTCTCCTTTGACCTTTCATCAGAAGTATAAAGGTTTCAGAGAAAGCTGAGAAGACTCAGTAAGTCCATTAAATAGCTTTAGAATAATGGCAGGTGAAGATACCTGTATCCTTCAGCCATGGAAGAAGATCCTCCAGGGAGTACAGTAAAGGGCTGTAAAATCCCTAATGGCCTGCAAAGTCAAGTGCAAGAGTTACAGAATAAGTTATAGCAGAAAGTAACAAAAGTTGTTTCAACTGAGTGAGTCCTTGAAGGAATGCTGAGAATAAGGCAGCTGAACATCTAATTTTATCATGTGGTTTCTTACTTCAGATTGCTTCAGTGTCAAAGGAATGGAAGGTGGCAGAAGCAGTACCAATTTTTAAATAGCTTCACAAGATACTACTCCCTGTTCCTGACATGTCCATCACAAAGAATCAAAAGCTGTGATAAGACTGGCATTAGTGGACAGATGGGTGAGGGTGATCTGATGAACAGAAGCCAGTATGGCTTTTATAGAGGCATCTGTCTACAAATGTGTGGAGCTCTTGCAAGGCTGTGAGTTTGTGAGGATAATAATTTCTAAAAGATACTTGACAGTAATAATTTCTAAAGTAGCAGTCAGAAAACAAATACAATCCTAAGGATTTCCTGTGCCCTGATCTGACTGACAGCCAGCTCTGGAAATTCTGTTAATCAAATGTAGTGTTACTACAGGAGTGTGCACCTGATTCTAGGGTTCTGGGTCACAGAAAGGAGGAAAAAGTTGGCTCATCTGAAAGCTGTAAATAGGCATTTTTCTGCAGTTTGGTGGAAGGTAGTGGGAAATAGCAGGCTTTCCTGTCCTTCTGATCATGCTGAAAAACAGAACTGGAATGTAGTTGCAAATAGGATGTTTGCTCATGCTAAATTTTATTCATAACTTAGTGTTGATTCTACACCATAAGCTGAATGTTTTTGCCATTGCATTCTCTCCCTATAGAGGGAAAGTGACAGGCTGAATCCTGTCAGTTCTGCGTTATTTAGCTAAATAATTTTATTAGAAATGTAGGACCTCACTGCTCTGTTAGCCTACAGCATCCAGTTTCCTTTTGACAGCAGAACATCAGATTTCTCTGCTAGTGCATTGGTGCATGGAGAACTATTGACAGTAGCTTCATTCTTTCCTAGAGGATACCAGTTCTTAGAAAAGGAGCAAGCATAGAGCACATCAACCATGAGCATTTGTACCTGCCATCTTATAAAGAAAATGTTATCATCCTTTTGAGAGTTTTGTTTTCTTAGGCAGCCAAGTGTGTCAGGCCACATCATGCACATTAAACACAACGTAGGGCTCCTGACTAAGCCATATTTAAGCCAGACACTGCAATGAGTCTGCATCCTAGGGCTGCCTTTTCCTGTTCTGTTTATGTCTTCTGGCAGCCCTTGAACTCTGCATATCAAATGTACTGTTCTGCATAATGTACTGTTTAATCTAGAGGAAAGCTGAATTGAAGTTATGGATTTAGAGCTGGAGTAACAAGCTAACTGCAAGGTTTCATTGAATCGGTGTCAAAATGTTGCATGCATTTCTTTTGTAGGTTTGAAGAAATTTTACTTCTGAAGCCAAAACCAACCTGAGAAACAACTGTTGCAATTTCAAAAGTTTTCCTTTCATTTTTCAGTACTTTTCGTAGGCAAATTGGAGATTATGAGATGCACTTGGTCCTCGTGCACATACTTCAGATTTTTGGTGAGAGCCACTCTCACCTACTTAACAGAAATTGTTCTTGCAAATCTATTCCAGCTAATCATGTCGGTTTTCGAGAACAGCATGAAGGAAAGGGGCATCACTGAAAATGAAGCCTTTGACTGGGAGAAGGCTGGTACAGATATCTTGTTGTCCACTAGCACCTCAACTCCACCACAGCAGAACACCAGGCAAACAGCAGCCATGTTTGGGTGAGTGTTGTAGTTGTACCAGTCAGACAGTGGACAACAAGCTCAGGGGTTTTTTTTAAGATTTCAAGGCCTTTATGATTCTGGGAAGGTGGAACAGCATGGAAGGCACCACTTGATCTGACTTTTTTTTTATATTCATTTATGTCTGTGGTGGTGGATAGTGAGCTGAGAACTGCTGAGTGCATGCACTGCTCACACCTCCAACACAGCTTTTCAGCCTGTTTATAGTGTGTTTCATGTGCTGCTGCAAAGGTACACTGAGACTGATGCTCAGAGGTACAGATGAGTCCAAATAGAAAAGGTTTGATAAGGCCTGGTTCACTGCTCTGTCTTGGTGCTTTTGGGGTGGCTGACATGAGGGGATAACAGTAATCCCTAGTAATGTTATAGAAGATAAAACCCATAAGGCCCAGTAAGCCTCATTTGCTCATGCAAAAGGAGAGGTTTCTTCACAGATCAATCTGGTGTGATGGGCACTTGTGAAGACGTTTTCAGCCTGTGTATCAAGGGTCCCAAGATACTTTCACTGATCCATCCTACTGTCTCTGTAATTTTCATTACACGGAATCCTCCTGTTCTGATTCAGGATGTCACATCTGGGACTGCCTGTTTTTCTACTAAGTAATACCCTAAAATCTGCTGAGAAATTCCTGAGGGGTGGTGTAATAAGCTGCCTTCTTTATACACTGATAATTTTACCTTTCCGTTTGTCTCTTTTATAGGGTGGTTAATGTCACTCCGGTACCCGGGGACCTGCTCCGTGAGAACACCGAGGATGTCCTGCAGGGTGAACATCTGAGTGATCAAGAGAATGCTCCTCCCATCCTGTCAGGTCGGCCAGTGGAAGGCCTTGGGCAGGCTCCAAACACGGCTTTCAATGAGGGTGAAGTTTGGGAAGAGACAGATGTGAATCGCAACAAACTCAGGATCAGCATCAGCAAAGTAAAGAACATTTCCTTGTCTCCTCTGACTGTTGGATGTAGGGCAATGGTTTCATAGACTGCTAGAAGCCACTCAGATCCACTGACGTAGCATGCTATGTAGTAAGCCCAAAAAGCATTGAAGAATTCTCCTATGGCAAAGGGAAATTACAAGGAATTTTTTCACAGAGTAAAAGCCATTGGGATTAATTTAGATCTTTATGCAAGTGACATTTTGGGAGCCAGTAATGCTAAAGTGAATCTTTTTTACCATCCTATCATTATCTAGGATTTTGATCAAGGAAGGAAATTCTAGTCCTTGCATAGCTGATACAGTATCAGAAATGTCCCAGGGCATGGAAATTAAAAACCAAAATTTTATTGTATCCCAAGCTCTTGTGTTGCTATAGGACACGAAACAACCCAATGCACACACACTGCTGTTCTTAAGGTGAAAAAAGGGAAGTTTATTTTCTGACTCTAACATTTATAGATTTTTAAAAGTGACAGTGGATTGGGGGGTGAAAGTGCTACTTTTCTAATAACACTGGACAAACCAACAGTCTATCAAATTTCTCTTCTTCTATAAAAGAATGCAAAACAATAAGTTATTTACAGAAAGTGTGTGAGAAAGTTTGTTACAAGAATGTAAACATTAGAAGGCTTAGAAAATCTTAAAAAATCAGGGCGACGCTCTTGGGTAAATAAATGTAATCAGAGATGTCTTCATAAGCTGTATTTTTCTGTACCTTGAATCATCACTCATTTTTCTCTTCCTTTTTTTAACTTTCCTTTTTAAGGGTAGGAAAATCTATAGGGAATATCTAACAATGGTTTACCCCCTATGAAGAGTGAGAGAAACCATTCCTTAATATTCTTTTATTTCTGCATTCCAAGATCATATTAAGCTTTTTTAGCTCACATTAAATGTATACTTCAATTGATTTTCCTCATAATCTCTAAGGTGTTTTTCAGTCCTTTCTTGTAAATGTTATCTCATTTCTTGAAGGCACCCCCAGTGAAGGTTGATTCCATGATAAATGTCAAGTATAAGAATCTGTTAGTTTATTAATAGTTAGTTTATTAATAAGCTTAATTTACATGTTGCAAGTAAATTAGTATTAGTGGCAGGTCATCAGTTACATATGGAATCTGTTAGAAGAGAAACGTTCATCAGACTTAAAATGTTGTCAGGGCCTGTCAGATCCACATCACAAACCTGTCTTTAATGGACATTTATAGACTGGCATGTTAAGTCTGTTAGTGTTCTGGAGCTGACCAGAATTCACTTCAGTCTCCACTAGTACAGAGTTAGTCCTTATTGCAGCAATATAGGTATCTCCACTATCCTTAGTCTTCTTAGAAAACATTATGCATGGATAAGAAATAATCTAATTTATTTAAAATTCTCCAGTGCAAATAATTCAGATCAATGTGTTATCTGTATGAAACATTTGCAGGGGTGTTCCCCAACACTGAGAAATTATGAATGAAGTTCAAATTACTTCTTCATCTCTCACTGGTAACTCTGCATTCCCAGAAGTTTTTATTTGAAGGTATATGAAATAAGAAAAGCCTGACAGAGAGGGACAGTTCTGTTCACACAACGTATATTTAAAAAAAAAAGAAAAGAATATTACAGAAAAATCCTAGCAACTTATGTGTGTTTTTCTTTGCATTTCTACCACCAGGTGCCTTGATGCTCTTCAGTCAGACTTTTCACAGGGGGAGTCCTTTCTGTGTGCTAGTTGTGTGTCATGTCTTGGGTACCTCATTCACAAGCAGCTAAAGGCAGGGGAGGTTTCTAGAAGCTCCACAGCACAGACAGGTGACTCTTGTGCCAGGCACTGTGCTGTTTGTTGTCAGGCTGCTGCCAAAGGACCTTAGGGAGTTTCTCAGCATGGCAGTGAGCACTTCAGCTCTGACAGGTTCTGTAGCTACACAGCAGCCTGTGCAGCAAAGCCCAGGGCAGCAAGCTCTCCAAAGCTGAAGTCCTTTCTTTGAGAGTTGTTATCTTTAGTTTGACTCTTGCCTGTCCTTTTGCTTTGCTAGACTTATTATCATTAGTCTGACTGTTCTCTGAGAGAGGATTGGTTTTTATTTAAGTAACAGTCACTGTGTGGAGAAAAGAAGGATGCTTCTAATTTGATACCTAAGGGCAGGGCACAGCTCCACCTCTGCTTGTAATCTGAGGCATCAGAACCACAAGGGCACTAGTGTGTTTAAACACCCTTCTGCTATTCACAGCACCATATCCTTCATCTTCCAGTCTTGTAGCATTAGAATTAACTGGGTCTCCCTGTCTTGCTCTTTGTATTTAGGCGATGAGTGGAGCTTGTCATGTTTTTTTTCCCCTAATAACTGTCTAAGGTGATCCTTACTTCTCTGTGTAGACAATTCAGATCTCCTTCTGTCCCACTTGTCCCATTTCTGTGTTCGGACAGAACTACTGCCGCTGTTCTCCCACACCATCCCCCAGTTCTCTGCTCTTTAATCTTACCAAGTTGATGCTACCCCACAGTTACATCAGCACTTTGCTCCCTTCACAAACACATTTAACCTTTGTTTGTTGCTAACCTTCTCCTGGCCATGACTGGATTACAGATTAAATCATTATCATCTCTTCTGCTTTTCCTCTAATGCTTGAAAGTTCTCCTCCACTCTCCTTAGCTGCAAAAGCTCTTTAGTTATGCATTCCAGCTCCAGCTTGGGTGGTTTAGGTCTGCTAATTTATGGGCACTGGCTGACTTGCCATGTACACATTGCATGACAAGGCAGCTGTCTGGATCAGCAGCATTTTACTGAGATGCTGCTTGTGTTCAGACCCTCTGGCATTAATGGGGGACAAGGGAAAGTAGGGCAGGGAAGGGTAAGCATTCTCCATACAGATCCCCACACAGGCAGTGTGCAGCAGCTGATGCTGCATGACTGGCAACACAGCAGTGTTGAATGCAACTCCTGTGCTGCTGCTCTGCTTTTGCCCCTCTCTTCCAAGGAAAATCAGCACTGTGAAAGGCAGAGGGCAGCTGTGTTGGTCACCTACTTTAGCTCCCTTTTCTGCTGCTAAATTTTAAAAAATCAAATTTAATAAGGCACTATGAAAGAGGAAATGTGGAATGATAGAGTGTCCATGAGTGTGTTCATCTCCCTGCATGACCTTGGCTCTGTAGAAAGCTCTTACAGATGTTGTGGTTGAATGGATTTCATAGAAGACTTTGTTTAAAGGACCAAGATTAAAACAAACAAACAAAAAACTCAAACCTACCGGGTAATTAGGAGATGCCTTAGTCAGATTTAAAGTTTGTACATTGCAATGTAATGCATGGCCCCTGCTTAAATGAATGTTGACAAACAAGGTTCTTAGACATCTTGGATAAGCAGTTAGGTTATCCCATGAAAACTCCTTTGGATCAACACTCAGGGTAATCGAAATGCATAGGCCACCTTGTAAAAAGGTTTAAATATTTGAATTGATTTTAAAGCCATTCGTTATTTTAATACTAGCTGATTGCCAGGGCAGAGGGACCCTGCCTCCCTTCAGACATTGCTCGTGTAGATTGTGAAAATGCAGCTGAAAGTGTATCCTGGGAGAGAGTCCAGAGTACAGTCAAGGATGGAAATCAATGTCTTTGGCCAGATCTTGAAGTTCTTTGTGTTTACCCCCTCCAGACTCAGTGCATGGTGGAAGAGGAGCAGAGAAATGGGGTGTGCCCCAGTTCCCCTGTCCGAGTGCCTCCGGAGTCCCCGACCGCACAAGTGCGCTCCCTCCGCTACCGCCGCGTCAACAGCCCCGAGTCAGAGCGGCTCTCCACAGCTGATGGAAAAGCAGATCCCCATGAAAGAAGGTTTGTTCACCCTCTGTAGCCTCCTTCTGCTTTTAGCAGAGTCCTGAGGGTTGACTGTTGAGACCAACCTAATCATTAGATCAGCAGCCAATGCTTGCAACTTAATCTACGTTGACTTTCAGTTCACCTCCTTCTCTACTTCCCCTTTCTTTCTTCAAAAATTTTGATGTCTCACACATGGAAGGCTTCTGAATGATCGTTGTTGAAAGCAAACTGCAGTTGTCCTAAAGTCTGGGCAGCAGATGCTCTGGCTTTGTGCAAAGCAAGCAGCAGATGCAGGCCAAATGAGAAACATTGATCAGAACATGGTTTGAGGTTTTTTTCCACAAGCCAGTAGAACTTAACAAAGGGGAAAGATGTTGTTGGGAGGAAATTATTATCATCCTGTCTGCAGGGGAAAGAGATGCTGAATTGCTGTCATACTGAAGCATTTCTTCACACCATTGTAGGTTCTAAAGAAATGTTTTTGTTTAAGCCTTTCTGAAGTGTACCAAGGACTGAGTGAGAAGGGCCTATACAGGCTTTCTCTTATGGTCCCTGTCGTTACCCACAAACCCGATGTGTTTTGAATGGCTTCTTTGTGTCCCTAGGTCTCGAATGGACATCCCTGGCTCTCCATCCCGGCTCGTGTGCTCCTCGCAGCCAGCCCAGATGCTGTCCATCGATACGGGCCAGGCTGACCGGCAGGCCAGCGGCAGGATGGACGTGTCCGCCTCCGTGGAACACGAAGCCCTCAGCAACGCCTTCCGCTCGGTGCCGCTGGCGGAGGAGGAGGACTTTGACAGCAAGGAGTGGGTTATCATTGATAAGGAGACAGAGCTGAAGGACTTCCACCCCGGTGCTGAGCCAAGCACCTCTGGAACCACGGATGAGGAGCCCGAGGAGCTGAGACCTATTGAAGATGGGGAAGAGAGAAGGCGCCTGGGGGCAGATGCTGCAGTGAGGCCGAAGACTCATGATGGGCGAAGTCGGGGTATGCTGCCTGTGACTGAGGAGGACAGTTCCCATAGACATGAAGGACCTTCTCAAACAGTGTCTGACAGTAGACATGAACAGCAGACAGGAAGTCCAGCCCACTCCCCCTTACATTCAGCACCAGCCCTCCGACAAAGGAGACGAGAATCTGAACCTACTGGTCCTCAGAGACAGGTAAGATCCCTGGGTCTCTACCTTGTTGCCTATCATAGCATCATCTTAGGAAATCTCAACTGTACTGGAGAAGTCTTTGATTCCAAGCATGGATGCTCTTGTAAAACTCTTCTGACAGTGCTGGCAAATGTTGTGAACACCTTAGAAGTGCTCCCAAAAGCCAGTGATGTCCTTCTGAGGACACACTGTTATGAAAATTTTTCAGCCATTTTGGTACAGGGACAAGAGGAGAGCACAGCTGTGACTTGGTTATCTCTAGTCACTCCTCTTATGCTCTCCCACAGAGTTTTGTTAGTAACTGCTTAGCTGTATGGACTGCTTAGTGTTGCTAGTCCATCTCCACATAGTTTCTCAGCAAAAATAGGAGTGTATTGCAAGAGAATGACCTCTAATCTAATCACACATCAGCACTGCACAGCCCCATAGCAATGCAAATCATAAAATAACTCCCTAAAATTAATCTTTCTTCTAAATACCTAACAAAAAGCTCAGAGTAGCCAGCACATACATCTCATCAACCTTACTTCAGTGAGAGTCATTGCTATTACCATGCATTTACTCACAGAAGTGTTCTTTACCTATTGTGTTTTTTCCATATAGTTGTAGAGGGCTTTTTTCCTTTCAGTTTTGCTTTTTTCCTGTGGTCTTCTGATGCTATAAAAGTAGTTCAGTTTTTAGTAGGAGGTGATTTATTAGATTAGCTGGAAAAATATGATACACTAGGCACAGAGTTCCTGTCATACCCAATCTTCTTGTTTAAGAAGAAGGCTGTCCCAGAGTGTTCAGTGCAAGAGGCAATCAAATTGTTTCCCAAAGAGCTTTTTGTATTTATATGTTGATGAAGCTCTCTCGTGCATGTGGGATCCATAAGCAAAGCAAAGAGCAGGCAAGTTTTGAGTCATGTACACAGGGATACCCTCCTATGACAGTGCAGTCAGCCTGTACCTGTCTGGAAGATGATAATTTCGTTTCTGCCTCCCTCTTGAGCGTATTCTCCAAGGAAGTGTTCACTGGACTGAAGCATGGTAAAAGAACATCCTTCTATTCAGGTCTTGCCCAGAATCTTCTCTTCTCTGGATCCCCAAGAGATACAAGAAGAAAACCATGAATGAGACAAGAATCTATGTACAAGGAATCAAAGCAAATCTTTGCAAATCACCAGGCAAGGTGTTCCCTGTTAAGGTGTATGAGCATTTACAGGATGGCTGGAAATGCTGTCAGTAAGCACAAGGGCTGTCCTGCTGAGCATGGAACAGAAGCAGCACATGCTTCTCCTAGAGACTGCATTCCAGTTGAAGGGTTCCTAGGTAGAGGTGTTTGCTGTAGAAAGCCAATATGTTGCATGCCCCAGATACCTAGAAATTGCATAAGGCAAGATTGGCAGAGTCGGAAGGGTCTGTGTCTGAATTTGCTGTGGTCTGTACACTTTGGGGGTTGGTCAGTGCAGGATCTGCAAGATGCAATGAACATGGTAAGAGCCAGCTGATAAGAACCAGCTGTAAACAACAGCAGGAACACTTCATTGACATATTTAGTGTGGCTAAAGAAGCCTGGAGAGGCCTTCTTGGCCACAGCACATACACCCCTATGTGGAATGACTGGGGGAGTTGGATATGATGCAGCACAAAGACTTCTTATCGCTGAACAGTGATATTTAAAAAGCAGGCAAAAAAGGTAACATAATGGGATTGGGTGTGATTACTGCTAATATATTAGGCAGCCTTTGTTCTCCAGCAAACTGCTTTTTTTTTGGTTTTTATGTTCCTATGTTCTGAAATACCCTCTATTAACTCTGTGGCCTAGCTTTGTACACATGGACCAACATTGGACTTCTTTAGCTGACTGGGATTTAGTGCTTCTTCCTTTGATGTCTGAATCCTTCAGTTACCACTGCAGCTGTGCAGTGATACTCATATTTTTCCACTTGCTGTCACAAAACCAGCTATTAACTCTCAAAGGGACTTGGTGCCTAAAGGGAAGTAAAAACCTGTTTTCCTTAGGTGCAGCAAATATGGAGGGATGGATGGCTGGGACACTAATAAGAAGTTGACCAAGGACTTAACTAGTGAAAATACTGAAGGCCTCATTAGCAATGACAGATTTTTCCTGTAGCTCATGCTTGTGCTTCTCTGGGTTTGATTAAAACGGTGATTTAGTTGTGTGTGTGTATGTGTGTGTGTGTGGGTGGGTGAGTAAATCTTCCTTATCTTTAAATATGAACTGAGCCTGTAAGATAGGTAAACATTTCACTAAATGCTGAACTACCATGACTGAAGTCGTAAGCTTTGTTGTACCCATTTGTGACCTCATTCTGGTGTCCCAAAAGCTGGTGATCATCCCTTGGTGTCAGTAGCATACTCAGTGAAAGCAAATGGGGAATCCCTGCACTAATGCTTCCTTCTGTTTCTCCATTCTCTGGCTCCAGTCTGTGAGCCATCACTTGTAACTGGCAGAAAGACAGTGACTTCTGGATTGTCATAGAATCACAATATGCCTGAGGTTGGAAGGGACCTCTAGAGATCATCTAGTTCTACCCTCTGCTCCAAGATGGATCATCTAGAGCAGGTTGCTAAGGACAGTGTCCAGTCAAAGTATCTCTGAGGATGGAGACTTCACAACCTCTTTGGGCAACCTGTTCCAGTGTACAATCACTGTTATGGTAAAAAACTTTTTAAAATGTTTAAATGGAATTTCCTGTATTTCAATTTCTGTTCCTTTCTTCTTTTACTTTCACTGGACATCCCTAAGAAGAGTCTGGATCCATCTTCCCATCAGGTATTTATAAATGTTGTTAAGGATCCCCCTGAGCCTTCTCTTCTCCAGTCTAAACAGTCCCAGCTTTCTCAGCCTCTCCTCAAATGAAAGGTCTTCCAGTCCCTTCATCATTTTTGTGACCCTTCTCTGGACTATCTCCAGCATGTCCACATGTCTCTTGTGCTGGGCAGCTCAGAACTGGAGCACAGCACTGCAGGTGTGACTCACCAATGCTGAGCAGAGGGCAAGGACCATTTCCCTCAGCCTGCTGGCTGCACTCCTGACACATCCTGAGGGGTTGTTGGCCCTTTTTGCCACCAAGGCTTGTGTTCAGCTTAGAGTCCACCAGGACCTCCAGGTACTTTTCTGTCAAACTGCTTCCAAAACAGGTGGCCCACAGTGTGTTCTGTTCTTCCCCACTTCCCTTTGTTGAACTTAGTGAAACTCCTTTTTCCCATTTCACCAGCCTATCCAGGCACTTCTGGATGTGAGCAAAGCCTTCTGGTGTGTCAGCTACTCCTCCCAGTATTATGTCATCTGTGAATCTGCAGAAGGTCCCATCTCTGTCCCATCATCCAGGTCACTGATTAAGTTGTTAAACAGTAGTGGCTGCATTATCAGCCCCTGGCTACACCATTAATGACTGGACACTTTTTCTCCAAACACAGTGGTTTATGACCAGGAGCCCATGGATTTCAGTCTAATTCACTATCTGCTTATCTAGCCCATATTTCATTGTTTTGTCTATGAAGATTTTATGGGAGACAGTGCCAGAAACCTTACTAAAGTCAAGATCAACAACCTCCCACCCAGTCCTCTCAGCACAGAAAGCTCTTGGGCTCATCAGACATGATTTCCCCTTCATATATCTGTGTTGACTGCACCTTCTTCATATGTTTGGAAATGCCTTCTTCCAGGAGGATTTGCTCCATGTCCTTTCCAGGCTGACCAGCCTTTAGTTCCCTGAGTTATCCTCATTTAGAACTCAGATATTTCTTCAAATATGTCAGTGGTTTGGAAGACAGATACTGTAGCTCAAATGTGAGAGATGGTGCTGTCCTCATTAAAACTCTGTGGGTGTAGGAGGGAGCACAGAATGATCAGATGCTGCTGTGAGGAAAGTCAAGTACAGAGGAAGCTCTGAATAGCCTGGGGGAGTTTTTGACCCAAATATTCTCACATATTAGGAATCTCCCAGTTTCAGATGACAAGAAAATGGCTGCAGTGGAGCACAGATCTCATGGGAAGACCTGGTATAAAGGGAGAACAAAAACTGTGTCCTGTTCAAGCCCTTCTCTCTGTGCATTACTCAGTACATCTGTTTAACAGAGCTCTAAGGATTTACTTTAATGTATGCATTTCAGGGATGACCTAGTAAGACTCAGGGGTTTTTTTAGGCACTAGTGTGCAGATAAAGCTGTAGAAATAGATAAAGAATGACTGGAAGAAAAGATTGAAGCTACACTTCTGTTTACCTATTAATCCTGACACAGGGTTGCTGTTACTGCTGGAAATAATTTAAACCCATACCTCGCAATATAATTTAAAAATCTGTCAAGTTCTTAGGTATGCTGAATAAATTCACTGATATTTGACAGGGATGGCAACTTACTGCTGCCTTCTGCAGTGAAAAGACTTACAAGTGTTCATACATGTGTGAATTTTAGAAACTATTTCTGACTGTGCTCAGGTCTGTGCTCGTAGGTATTTCTTGACTCTCAGTCTCCCCTGCTGCTAGTGCAGTTGGCATTGTACAAAATGTTTGGGGATTCACCTGCCTAAGACATGCCTGTCCAAATGGTGTCACATCTACAAAAACCACAAGAGAAGTGAAAAATTAAAGTGGGAGGTGATATTTACTTTGCTTTACCTATCCTTGAATATATTCTAGAGGGTTCAGAGATCATTTTGCTTAGGCTGATTCTTACAGGCCTAGAGTCCATCTGAAAAGGTCCCAATGTGAAGAGGCACTAGTGTATTTTTCCTCACCAACTCAGCTGTTAGTTAAAACCATTCTTTAAAATCATCTTGATGCTATCTTTGGCCTCTTTTCTCACACAGCCAGGAGAGTGCCACAAGTGGACTTGCTTAAAATTGTCCATGTCTCAAGACTGCAAGGGCAGCAGGGGAAAAGGAGCTGTGTGTCTTGGTTTCCTTTGCCTTCTACAGCAAATTCTCTGTGGGCTGCTCTGAGGGCACCTGAGGGACCATTTCTCAGTGGTGAGAAATGGGCATTGGCAGAGGGGAAGACTCATTGCCCCTCACCCAGTGTAATTCCCACTGGTCTGTGTTTGATGCCTGTTGTAGATGATGTGATTCTTCGACAGTCAGCTCCTCTGTCTTCCCTCCACATGAGAAGAGAAGCTTGTCAGCTGATGGAGAAGGATGAGTGTAGAGTTGGCCTTTTATACTCTTTAGATTCAGGGTTCCTGTCCATCCATGTGTTAGGGATAAAGGATCAGCAAAAGGATGGTAGTGGAAGTAATATTTACATATGTTCTTTAAATATAAATATATATATATATATCACGTAATAGCAATCAAAACCTTAAGCTCAGTAGACATTCCTAATTACATTTTATATCTGTAAAATATATTGAGTTCTATTGGCATCACATTCTCCTGGGACTTCCCATACAAAGTGTCCTACTGACCCTGTCCAAACAGAGCAGAATAAGCCTGGTGGAAGGTGGTCCAGCCTGATTGCTGCAAAGGGATAAAGGGGGGCAGCACCCTCAGCATTGATTGAGTAATTGAAGCATTAGAGCATCAGGGAGACAAGGTGGCATGTCTGTAAGCTCAGCTTCATCCAGGAGGCAGCAATAGCAAAATGCACTTGCTGATGGAGTGTTGTAATTGCTTCTTCATGGCCTGGGCAAGTTCCTTGCTCCTGTGCTGTAGAGGAGGTCTCTCTGGGTAGCTGGAGTGATCCTTTGAGATCTGAGAAGTCTTTACCATTTCAAAATGATACATACCTTGGAAGGTATACAATATGCTGAACCCAAACATGGAACAAAAACTAGGAATAAAAATTCCAGTAATGCTTAGTTGTGCGACTTGCAAATAGCACACCCAGGGCTGAAATTCTGCACTATCTTTGCAAAGAGAAGATGGTTGTCTTTTTGAGAAATTAGAGCTGCTGTCTAGATTTTATGTGTCTCTCTCAAGTACTCTGTATGACAGCATTACATTATTATTATCTGAGACTCAGATCTATGCAGTGACATGCAGTACATTTAGGACTGTGAATAATTGCTTTTCACATTTAATGCCAACCACGAACTGAGTAGCTCTCAGGCACTTCTGAAGATAAGATATCTGCCTCAAAGCACTGCAGAGATATTGAAGGTGACAGGAAAGAGATGACACTGGATGACATTGAGCTCTTTTTCTAGTGCAAGTGCAACATCTCCAGTAAGGTAAGGTGAGCAGTTTTGGCTTAAAGAAAATCCAATATTACCTTTCCACATTTCACCTGCAGAGACTTCCTGAAAAGAAATGCAGCACAAGGAAAGGAATGCATTTCCATTTTCCCTTCCTTCCCTTGAAGGGAAAAAAATGATTCCAGGTAAAAGGTCTGGTTCTGGAATTGAGACTGCTGACCCTTGTGAAAGTGCTAGTTTCATAAAAGAGGTAGAAAGGGAAGGAAGGGCTTAGCACTTTCAGGGTGAAGGATCTGAAGTCATTCCCTTAATGCCTCTCTCTTCCATTCAGAGCATAAAGGGAAGGTAGGGACTGCAATCTCATCCTGACTCAAACTGGCCTCAGTGGGTGTAGCTCCTCTCTCTCCTAACTATCCCAGGATCACAGAAGCAGAAAAGGAACCTAAGAGTGCATCTTCTCCTCATGTCCTCCTATGGCCCTGTGTTTTGAATTTCTCACTGAAAGGAGAATTATACTCTGCCTGCCTGTCCAGCTGCTGTCTACCCACTGCTTACCAAAACTGGAAGCATTAACACTCCCCCTGCAGGTACTCAATATAAAAATGTATCAGGAGGCCAGCAATGTAAGTGTGAGAAAAGAAAAGTCTACTAACAGCCCTCAGACTTGCTTTTTCAAATCCCTGGAGTGAGTTTTAATAAGAGTCATTGAAAGAGCCCCTGAGAATCCCTCACTTTCAAATACACATAATCATTTTAGCACTGTTTCACCTTTTATCATCCATGTGGTTTCCAAATGTGTTCAGAGTTTGACTCTTACCCATATGCAAGATGTATGAATAGCTTAGTGACATGCCAAGATGAGCACTGCCAGTGGAACAGAGAGGTGAGGCACGTGGCCTGAAGAGCCAGAGGAGGGGACAGAGTAGCAGAGCCTGGCACTGCTGGTGTCACTCTGGTCCACCTGTGGCTGGGGAGAGCGTGGCAGGCTTCCGTGGTGCCCATAGCATCCCTGGGAACTGATAGCCATAGAGAGCAGTAAGTAAGGCCCTGTGTAGAGCAAAGGCATTTTTCATCCGCCAGCGAAGATGTCCGCAGCATGCGCATCACAAACCAGGGGCGAGTCAAGTCTTTGCCTGACACCTTTTCCTCCACTCTTCTTGGTCTTTTTCAGTTGGAGGAGGACAGGCCTTCTCAGCACTCCCTCCCGAGGTACAGCCCCCTGAGAAGACTGGCGTCCTCCGTTTTCTCCTCCTCAACCCTGGAGACAGAACACTACCCTCACGTTGGTGGCACTTTCATACAGCGCAGCCGTTCGGCGGAGAGCAGCCCCGTGCGCATGCCCCACCGCAGGCACATGCCCCTCACGGCAGGAAACCACAGACTCATGCCTTCCGTCCTCCGCATTTCCAGGTCCCAGCTCCAGCAGGTGTGGGCCCGCTTCACACACAAAACATAGCCTGTTCAGGGAAGCAGCGGCCTCCATAATGCAATAATAGATCCCGCCCACCCACAATGTGTCACCACTTAAATGCAATATTGAATCCCAGACAACACTGGCCTAAGGTACTGTAACTTCCAAAGCCCCTGCAACCAGACCCCACAGAGACTGAAAGCATCTACCTTTTAAACCTGCCAGCAGCCCGAGCGAGGGGCGGCGGCGAGGCCGAAGATGAGAACGCAGATGGTGAAGGCGTGGCGTGTGAAAGAGGCGGGTGCCAGGGCTCCTCTGAAAAACCCGCTCGGGCCTCGGGGTAGGAAGCGCAGGGCTGCCTCGCTGAACGCGTGCGATCGAGCGGCAAACGTTGTCAAGTTATGACTGGGATGGAGAGACCGTGGAGGTATCGGCGAGCGTTACCTTCCTCAGCAAATGGGCTCAAGCATCTCTGCTGGTGTCTTACACTGGGCCGAATCTGTAGGCGGTTTTACTCCATCTAGATGTAGGCAGACTCCCACTCAAAGCTCACCTGAGGCAGGACCTCAGGTTTGTCCCTCTTGTGGAGTTACAATCATGTATCTCTTTGTTGCTTTGGCTTTGGAAATCCCCTTGCTTTTGTTGCAGTTTGGTTTCCATACAGTGACCACACATTTCTGTCTCTCTGGCTGTGCCTCTGTTACATGACAGTGGGACTGTTTGTCTGCTCTCCACTCCTAAGCTGCTCCAAATTTTCCTACCTGCCCCCAAGAGGCACTGACTGTCAAGTTGGATAGCAAAGATTTTCTTACTGATCCAGCTGTAAATTATGCTGGTTTTAAATTCCAGAAATTTTAGGCAACTGCAGCTTTTCAATGGCAGAGCAGTCCTGCTTCTTGGCCTTGCTTGGAAATGCCTGTGATAACAGATCTCATTTGAGAAATAAAGTGGCCTCAGCTCCTGGTATACAGAGCCCATGAAGCCCCTTGCTTAAACTGTGAATCTCAAAAGAAAAGGGAGATCAAAGTTAATTTAAATTGTCATAAGTATCCTTATTTCCTGTGTTTGCACAAATATATTGCCCTTCTCAGCAGAGTTGCAGTGTAAAACACCAGACTGTATGAAGACTTTCTGTAGTCAAGTGAATGTGGTAACTGTCTTCTATTGCCATGAGCCTTTGGTCTCATCTTCTGGGAGAACGGGCAGTATGGATGTTAAGGTGAAGGAAGAAGGGGTCATTGCTGGTGCTCAGGGCTTTAGGGAAGTGTGAGTCCAAAGTAAAATACTGTGCAGAAAATATACATGCGTAGAATACGGGCAAGAAAACGTGCAGAAAGCTCAGGCAGATGTGAAAATGGGTTGGAGTAAGTGTGGGTGTTGGAAGGAAGTTGTGGCATGGAGGTATCACTGCATGGGTAGGGTGTTTCCATTGGGCTTTGAAGGAACAATTCCTCCCAAGCAGTGCTTTCTGTAGGTACATCTGCCCTACCCGAGGCTTCCTTAATATTAGATTCACCTTCCCATAAGCAAGAGCAGATAGTGCAGCCCCAGACAGGGTGGGTGGTGCTTTCTGAAGTTCCTAGCACCTGGCCAAGTGTGTCTGCATGGACGTGGTCTGACAGGCTGACATGCTGACAGAGCATCCTGGGGGTGCAGGGATGGAGATGGGGGGGGGGGGGAGGGCAATACTCCCTCCTTGAGAAGATTCGGCACAGGTATGAGCAGCCTCTTCCCACAGTCATTCTTGAATCAGTGGCATCAGTTTCTTTTGATTTGCCCCAAGAACATGTGTGAACAGGACAGTTTACTGATCAGACAAAATTTTTATCTGCATTTTTTTCATGAGCTTTATTTTTTTAAAAAGGTACTGGCATTGCCAAAATTACTTGGGTTGGATTAACCACTAGCCTAATCCTATTTGGCAGTTCCCTTGTCAAGGACAGATGCCAGAAAGAGCAAGGATTTGCTCTTCTCAAAGGGACATGAGAAGGGATGATTTCCTTAAGTAGACTCTGCTCTGGTGTTATTTTTTTTCCATCTTCTAGAGACTTTGATGGAAGAACAGATTCCAGAAAAAATAGAATTTGTGAAAGCACTAGACTTAAATCAGGAACTCTCAATAATTTTTGTTCATAGTGTCCAAAACACTGATGTTCGCTTTTCAAAGTCAATTTTAGGAATTAAAATTACTCTTGTTCTATTTTTAAAGAAAAATCCAACAATTTTTAGTTTTGCCAGTCAGAAAAGGGAACAAACTGGATAACTGGGTATTTATAAACTCTAAGCCTTTTGTTCAGACAAAAACAATGACTAGCCAATAAGTAGCTCCATACATAAATTTCAAAGGTCAGTAATCTGTCTAATGCTGCTCATCATAATGCTACTCACATAAACTTGATACTGCTTTTCTAAGTTCAAAAATCTGATTTATAAAGTGATTGATTTATACAGACTTCAGTAAGGCTTTCTTCCAGTTAAAATTATTAATAAATTGAAAGCCAACTAAGCAAACAAAATGTGTTTATATGTTGCTATCTCTTACAAGAGGGGCTGTTTCTCATTAGGACTCCTGACCTCCTACCCTTAACTCAGCACTATTCCATGCCTTTAGTGGCTGTCAGGAAGAACAAAGAAATCACTGAGGAGAAGGTTTGCAGTGACAGAAGGTGGGTGGTTTGATAAAACACTACTGACAGATCAGCTCTGCAGAAAGATCTGAATTGCTTGATAAATTGCTTGTGTTCAAAGTGATGATTGCATCCACACAGGGACAAGGTCATGTTTGGAGTATGAAAGATGTAAGTCACATGTACAAAATGAGAGAAACTGTGCCCTGGGAGATGCTGTCTCCCAAAATGAGGTGGCAGTTAGGTGAAGTAATTAGCTGCATCTAAGTTCTCACTATGCTGCTGCTGCAGGAAAAAAAAACAAAAAACAAAAAAATAATAAATAAATTCTTCTTCAGTGTATTAGCAGGAAAAGAGAAGATATGAACAGAGGAAGGTCTTTTGTGGTGGTGAGATCACAACCAGACATATCCAAGTCTTGGATGGAAATTTTTGTAAAAGATTTTCAAAACCTGAAAGAGAAGAAGTGATACCAGAATGCTTCTGTAAAACCTGCCTTGTAGAATAAGCTGGAAGAAATGCAGTCTGTCATTAAATGCAAAACTAAAAAGTGACATGATTGCTGTTAGGTGTCTCTGCCTGAATAGAGCAAGAGGGGTTTTAACCTGCCAGGCAAAGATATGAGTCTAAGTGCTGGAAGATAAAATAGCAAAGGTAAACCTAGAAGCAAGATGCTCATTTTAAAGACATAGGTGTGTGGTAAACCACTGAAATACTTTATTTAAAGACACTGAATTCTTTGCTGTTCAGTCTCTGTAATTGGTTTCTAAATATTGGTTTTCAAACCAATCCTGTTAAACATCAAATTTGGGCTCTATACCAGAATAACTGGACATGTTGCTGTCACCTGGGCTTTATGGGAAGTCTTATTTCATGATCAATATGTCTTTTACAATTTAATTCTGAAGAAATTAATTGGTGCTAATGGCTGGAATCCTGATGTTAAAGTATTATGCAAAAAGTATTAAAAATAGTCAATTTAAAGAGGTTTCTTAACATGTCATCTAATGCTGTATTAATTACTATGGAATCTACATATTGTTGAGGAACAGTTGGCAAATTAAAGAAATGTGAAAAGAGGTCTTTTTTATATATATGGAAATGTAATAAATTAATATTGAAACTAGTTGCAGTGCAATTCTAAAAAAAAAAACTTATGTGGATTACATTTATATTGCACTTATTTATTGTGTTTAATTTATAATGACTGCAATTATAAATGTAAATATATCCAAAATCAGTTGGCAAAAAACCCAACTGATGGAAGGCTGTTGACATGAAAACTGATCATGGGGCAGTGGGCTGAAAAGTTAGTTGCCCTAGTTATTTGTCCTTTTATGTTTGGTAGGGTTTTTTTTTAGTTCTTCAGATGGAATAAGCCAGCAGGAATCAACACTAGTGAAATAAAATTCCCTTTCAGCATCAGACTCTTAGGCAAATTGGGTTCATCAGAAGGGTCCTAGAACAGGATTTGCATCCTGAGGGAGATACTCTTCTTTTACTTCCCATTGTACATAGCACGTGTTTCCCTCAGAGTCCAAATTAGAAATGAGCATTTGCCACTCCCTCACAGAGATCATTGGCATCAGGACAGGAAGCTGCTGCTGGGATCTCATGATCTACTTCAGTGAGCAAATGCTCATCACTTGTATATACATATAAAAGCCATCTTTTTATATCTTGGCCTCTTGGCTCCTTTCACTTTCTTTCTATGCAGAACGGGAGATGTTTCTAATTTATTGCTCTCTCCTCAGCCTCCTTCCCTCAGGAAGGAGCTAATGAGGTACGATTTCTGTGAAAATGTTACTGTAAATGCTTGGGTTAAGCTAGCCCTGGGTAAATGTGGTTGTGCCAGCACGCATTCACTTTCAGGGGAGACTGTTCTGGTGGGAGGGGGTTGACTGAAAATAAGTTGCACTGACACAGGTGCAGTTCTGCAGGTGCCAGTTTTCATTAGGAGTATCCTCTTGGTACCCCCATGATGATGAAGTCCATGGTGTAAGCCTGACCTTGTCTACCATTCCCATTATTTTTTACTACTGTTGGGGGGCAGGCATGTGAAAGAGTTACAGTGCATCGCCTCTTTCACTATTTAAAGTCTCTTTTGTTGCAGTGATGACAGAAAGTAAGATAGAAATGCCCTGTAAAACAGCCATATGGGGGATATAACCCCATCCTTACACTACCTCTTCATGAAGAAGTCACTCCTGTCCTACCACTCCTTCTCTTTGTTGTGTGTCTGAACCTGGGCATTGTGGTGGTCAAGGCTGCTGCAGGACTGTTGCTCTGAAAGGGACAAGCTTGTTCAGAAGTTGTGTTTGTTGGGCTGAATGGCAGCTGACATTCCCTCACCCAGGATGGAGAAGCTGTCCTTGGACAGTGGCTTCCAGGCTGGATTGAGATAAGGCAGCTGATGTTCTCCTCTGGGATCTTGTTATTGCTCTGTAAGCAGAGACATTGCTCAGCGGCTGCCACCCAGCTTCTGTTCAAATCTGAATCTGGATGCAAGAACAGCAGCAGTTGGCTATAGCCCCACACTGCTGGTAGACCTCACATGCAGAACCCCCTCACCTTCCCTACTGAGAGGTTCTCTTAGACCTGGTTGCCTCTTTGTTCCAATTCGCCTCTCCCATCTCTTCTCCATATGACAAAGTCTTTTTGCTCTGCCTTGGTCTCCTGTGTGTGTCCCACTCCACACATTGGTAAACCCCTGGTTTACCTCCATTCCATTCATGGAACCTCATCCCCTGCACCCTTATTGCATCCCTGGATACCTGCACTCCCTCCTGCCTTTGCCATTCCCAAAAACCTGCAGAGCATGTCTCCTGCACCGGTTTCGTATGCATTGCATAGCTCATGGTGCCTCATACAATCCCTAGAGCACTTCGAGCAGCCAAGAGGCCTTCCCTCCCTCTGACTTCCTTGGAGGAAATTGCAAAAAAAATGGCATTTTTTGTCAACTGGAGCAGTCTCAGCTCTGCATGGAATCTGTGTGAAGATCAAACTGTTTAAAGGCAGCTCGATTTCAAAAATTAGTATGGAGGATACCTTCCATTTTCAGGGCAGTTGCATGAGTTTCAAGTCCTGGAATCCTTAGGACTTTGCAGGCTCCCCCAGTTATTGTCTGCCTCAGCAGCTAAATTTAGACTTTTGGACAATTGCCAGAAATTTAGCTGGCAATGGCCTTTCCCTTAAGATACAGGTTCCATCTGCATTTGCAAACCATGTAAATAGCTGGCTGAACACCACTTCTGGTGTTGTGAGCATTTCTCCAAGTTCCATTTAAATCAGTGCCTGGCCTCTGTGAGTGAGAAAATGTTGCAGCTCCAGTTGCAAACTGTTCAAGTTCTTCCAAATGGACATTTTTCTGGGCTGGCAACTTGACTTTCCCCATTCTCCAACCTAGGAGCTGGGAGAGTGAGGAGGTTTCAAATCAAATAGGGTATTTCAAGCAGCCAGGAGAAGGCAATTATAAGGGCAACAGAGCTGACACTCTTCATTAAATATAAACTTTAACACACCAGTGTTTCCTCCTGCTCCTGCTCCTGCTCCTGCTCCTGCTCCTGCTCCTGTCTTAAACTGGAGATATCATAGACTGGTGGATTCTTTCTTGGGGATTGGTGTTCTTTACTTTGCCACATATAATGACTGTTCTTCCCTTATCAAGCCTGTGCCACTGCCATTAGGCCACCAAAGTATCTTCTTGTTTTAAACAAGCCCTTTGTTTCTTCTGCCATTCCATTTGACACCCAGCTCTCCCCAGCTGTGTAACACCTGACCCAGGTGTTACACAAGAAGGCAGCATGCCTTTGAGAACCAGTCAACAATCTTTTTTCTTTTTTGCTATATTTTTTACATACAGGACCTCTGGAAAGAGGCCTGTTGCTTGAACTGATCAGCCATAATAAGCAAAGGTGTTTTGAGCACCTTCCCCAGCCCATTCACAGGCACAGAGGTTGAGTGGCTCTTTAGTAGCTGGGCTGTTTCTTTTCCAAAAGTGGCTCTAAAGCCAGTGAACACACAGTTCTTCTAACTCACCTAGGCTGTGGGCACTTGAGATTAGAAACAAAACAAGTGTCATTCGGGGCACTTCTCTGCTCTGTGCTTCAAACATTTCTTCCAAAGATTTCACTTTGGAGTGGTTATCTACCTCATTTGTCTTTTGTTTCAGTAGCATTGCCAGGCTTTGGTACCATCTTTGCCACTGACTACTTTGCCCCAACGTGTGCAGCCTCTTTTGAGAGTCTTGGTGATTTGTTTTGTAGTGGAAGCCTTCTGCAGTCAGAAAGACCCTTCTGCAGTCTGGGAAACCAGAGCAAACACCTCAGTTTAGCCTTTCCCAAGTTTATTCTGAAACAACACTTGTGGTATTCATACCTTCCTATGGGCTCTTAAACTCTAAGGATCCCCAAGTGCTTTATTTTTCCCATGAGTCACTTCCCTGCTGTTTTACATGGGGGAGTCAGCAACAAAAAAAGCCTTTTCAGAACATGTCAGGATGAAGCCAGATGTTTGGCTACACAAAGGGAATTTCAGGAGGCTGAATATTTTTTCATAATCTGTAAATTGTCAGGACAGTGGGTGGGACCTATATACCAAATACAATAAATATCACTGAGGCATTTCTTTGGCTGCAAATCACCAGGAGCTTCCCTTGCTCTCTCGTGGAAAAAATGCACTATTTGAATCTGGTGCTGTGATCCTTTGTAAATAAATTAAGGCAAGAAAATACAACCATTGCTAGTTCACTCCTCTCTTGTAAAATAGCTCAACAATAGGATGCACGGTGAGACTGAAGGTCAGAAAGCATGGAAAGGTGTGTTCAGTCCTTTTCCTGTTTTCTAGTGTCCTTCCCTCTCACACCACCATCAATCTTCCATGATATGTATACGTGGAACTTTTTAGAGCTTGACAGCAGCACAAGATTATTCTTGAAAAGAGAAGATTTTCTACTGCTTATCTGGGGGGATTGGTGACAGATACCAACCATGTTTGTCCAGTGGGTCTGGCATCTCTTCTTTAGGCTACATGGAGTCTCTGTGGTGTCCAGTTACATTTGTATTACAGCCACATAGTAACTGACACAGTTCTGTGTCAATGACTGAATTTGTTTGTATTGTCAACTGCTGGGTTATATGAATGACACATCTTATTAATGATTGTCATTCGAGATTTATTCATGACACTCTCAGAACTTTACCTGAAGCTGAGACCATTTTGCTACTTTCACATTGCATAAGAAAGGGCTCTTTTATCCCAATCTATTCAAAAGAGAAGCTTTTATTTTTATTTTTGCTTTTCTTGTTTCCCTTTGGTAAAAATGGGAAAGAACAATTCGGAGATAGCTATTGTGTATTTGTCTAGCTCTGCTTGGCAGTAACAGATGGGCTGCAAGAGGCTAGTTGAAAAAAACAAAATTGCATTTCCTAGCAGACAAGGTCTGAAGCCTTTAAAATCATGGATAATTTGCAAACCCCTAAAATCCTGTTAGTGTTTATTGTGAAAAAATTGCCTCAGCTATTTCTCAGCTGGAGAACATGGAGTACCTATTTCTTGACCTTCTTCCCTGTTGAGAGTTGCCAGCTCTCCCCAGAGTGACTGGAAGAGAAAATTATTTCTGGAGAGGCTGACCAAAGTAAGCCAGATGTGCTTCCTGATGTCACTGTTGTCCCCAGGATGGTGTTGGGATGCTGGAGCTCCCATTTCTGCTTGTCTGTGTGTTTGTGTGTGTGCGTGACCCACGCGTGGCATGCAAACGGTCACACGTGGTCCTGCCTTACAGAAGAGCTTCTGTGCCAGTAGTGGGCCACTTTGCACACCCCCAAATGCTAAAAAGGATGTTGCAAAGAACAAATCTCAGCCACTTACAGAAAGTACCTTCATGGCATCTGGTTCAGGTGGTACACCCGGCCTCCTCTGCATGCTGCAGGTCTGATTTCAGCAACCTGGCCCAGCCCAGGTCTCTTCATTCAGCGTGTTGTGCATAAATACACATCTCTCCTTTTGCTGTCAGCCAGTGGCAGAGTATTCTGGTGATGGGAACAGTGCTGGCACTTGGGACATAATTTATAGTATGCAAACACCTATTTTGGGTAATATTAAAACATGAAATAAAACACGTAAAGGCTGATCATTGTGGCACTACCTTGCTTTTTGTTGCGTTTCTATGCCACGTGTTTTGTGTTTGGGTCACTATAACACAAACTTGTATTGGCAGTTCCAGGGGACAGCGCAAAGATTAATTTCTGGGAAATGTTTCTAAGTGTTATTTGCTGTATTGCAACTTCTTTATATCACACCTGCCATTGAAAAAAAAAATGATGTTACGATGAATGTACATTTTGAACAAGCTGCTAACCATGTAACCTGGGGGTTGGAAGCAATCCCCATTTTACACTCACTTGCATGTCTTCTAGCGTTCAAAAAGAAAATTGCTTTATGTTTGGAGGTTTTATTTTTTCATATGCAAAGTGGTTCAATGAGTTACCTCATCTAGTGCACTTGCCTCCTAAAAATCCCCAGGATTTCCTCCTACAACAAGTTTCTCAGTTAATTGTGAGTGCAATTAATTATCTGGCAACATGAAACACAGTAATGGCAAATTTCCTCTAAACAAGTCAGATAAGGAGGATTTCCGTGGGACTCTTGCCCCTTCAGCTTGGTCCTTCCTAGAAAACCCCTACCAGATCAGGTTCTTATTCAGCTCTGCTGACTTCTGGTTATTTTTATGACGTAGGAAGATGTTTAGCTTTCAGAATATTCTTCTTCTTCTTTCTTGCTGCTATTAAGTTGCCTTTACAGTTAGGGACTAGAGGAATTTTTGGATTATCATTTCCTTCCACTTTGCTCACTATTTCCCAAGTCTCCAGTGTGTGACACAAATGAAGTGCTCCCCGTGTCTGCTCAGACAGGGAGCTCTGCATCGGCTCTCACTGGAGACACTGGTGGGTACAGAGTTGGGAAGCTGAGTGGCAGGCATCCCACCTTTACAGAGCTTTTGCTTCCATCCAAGACGCTAGGAAAACTGGCACAAACCTAACACGAGAAAGCACAAACAGGGAGGAGCAGAGTACTTGTCCAGCACAGGACTGGATTGTCCTATTCACCTTGATAAAAAGAAAGAAGAAAAAGGCTGTGGAGTATTGACGGTAAGATGCTGGATAGAAGAACATCTCTAACATTTATGGTGCTGATTCTTGGAACGTGGAGATCCTGCAAGTAAGCATGGCAGCTCTAAGACCCCTGCTACTTTTACCTCATCTGATGCTGGTTGAAGAAAGAGCTGCTTCAGAAACTCAGATTCTAGGTTGCCAATCCTGCCAGATCTCCCAGTCCCAATCAAGCTTTGTCTATGTTGGCAGAGGATAATGTCACTTCCAGGATATGCTAAGGTCCTGATAGTATCCAAATAAAAGCTGTAACAGGGAAGACTGGACTACAGCTCTTGCTGTCTGTGTGCCATCTGCATCTCTCAGGACTAAGGCCTCTTCCCATTCCGAGTGGAACAATTAACGCTGTGTTGAGAACTTGATTTCTGCTTCTCAGACCTTTCAGCTCCCATAAAAAATCTCAGGGACCAGCATATCCTTCCTTTGCATTACCTTGTGTCACCTGTTAGACTTCTGTTGCTGCTAAGCAGGAGAGTCCAAACCATGTTTAGCCAACTGCTATTTGAGTAGGAGGTGAATGGGTTTCTGTGGTCGTTGCTACTGAGAGGAGACAAAAGCTGTAGGGAACCTGTTGTGCTTCCTGGTTTGCTTGAGAAACTCCAACTGCTGGGACTTGAGTTTGCTTGAAGCAGTGAATCTCAGTGCAGTCCCCTTCAAGCAGGTCTCCAGGATTAAGAGGTCCAGCAGAAGGGATTCCTCAAGCTGCCAGGAATCCTCATGGACTGCTAGGGATAGAAGGTTTGCAGAAGCTGTGGAAGTTTGTCTCAGGGGGAAGGCAGCAGGGAGAGGGAGGGGACGCAGCCTGCTGTAGCTTTAAAGGCAGTACTGTGTAGGGATCCATTTGGAAGGACATAGCTGACTAAAGGGATCCAAAGCCTGTTTTCCTCGAGTCTTTTTATTCTTCCTTATCTAATCCCTTTAGAGCCTAAGGTCAACCCCTTTTTGTACTGCAATAACACTGTAATATATGCTTGCACTAATTCTTCTGGTATACCAAGCATGCAAGACCAATTTAAGGCTTTTTTTTCAGAAGAAAAAGACTGTATTATTGTGTATATAGAAATACTGAGAGAGAATTTGAATTCTGTCTCCTGTATAAAAGCATGCATTGATTACCTGTATGTAGATCATGCTGTAAATGCTGCAGAGTACTGTAAAATCCTACACTTGAAACCACAATGAACAGGCAATGTCATCAAAAACAAATGAAACAGAAGCTGTGCAATGGATTTTGTGCCTTTTTTAAATCCATGTATGTTAATCCAGACAATCGGGAAAAAAAAGAAAAAAAAAAGGAAAAGTGAACAAACAAAAAAAAAGCTTGTATACTACCAAAACCTTATTAAAGAATCAAAGGCAGCATCTTGTTGATGGCTGGGTTTTTTATTTGCTTTCTTTCTTCATTCTTCTACTTCATTTGCTCTGGGAAGGTGTCCCCTGCTCATCCTTTGGTAGGTCGGAGCACTGCACAGGCAGTTGAAGGAGATCTGGTAGAACAGTGAGAGTTCCATTATTGCTTACACATGTGATCACTAAAAACTCACAGTTAAGACACATCTGGGAATAGAAACAAAGTTATGTGACTGTTAGAGATGTGTTTTATGTACTTTGGGAAGGCCACCATGTGGTTTCAATTCGAGGCATGTGAAGGCTCTGGTACCTGTGGAAAGGGTGGTGGAAATCTCCCTCATGCAGAAGAATCACAAGCCTCCAGCTGCAGGCACAGGCAGGTGATGGTCTGGAAGAAAGAGCCTGGATAAGGCTGTGGTCTCAGACTTGGAGGTCTGTACAGTGTGTGAGTTCCTTGTCCTCCTGGGAATTCCGTGGAGGGTCAGGCAGGATTCTTCTGAGCCTGCCTTTAGCAAGGTCCAAAGCTTATCTTCTCCATGCTTCAAAGTGTGTTTTAGTTTGCCCCTGAGAGGCTGCTGGTGTGTGGCAGATGTGTACATCTGTCAGGCTCTGCAGAAGGATCCAGTGGTGACATGGTTTAAAGTGTGGTCTGAAACAGAACAGTGGGTAGAAGAAGTGCATCATTTCCTGAATTTATGTGAGATAAATATTGTGAGGGGTTTTTTTCCTGTACCTGGTTGATTTTTGCTTACAAGAGATGAGAGAAAAAAATCCTAAATTTTAAATTAAAAGGAAAAATGTATGAGGCTTATATGAGAAACTGTTTCCTTTGCCCACATCAGTGCAGAGCTGCTTAGGAGAGCAGGCTTTTCTGGAGGACACTGAGACCACTCTGTACCATGTGCTGCATTAAGGGTACAGAAATTTTGACAGAAAATAAACCCACTTGTTCTCAGGTTCAGCAGGTCCTCAGAGACCAGGGGGCCTGGGTGTAGCTGGGCTTAATTTCTAATTATTCCCAGTTCAGCACTGTGAGTCCAGCTGAGTTCAAGAAAAACTTTCACAGGCACAGATTCACAGAGAATGTGGTCTTGAAACTGGGTCTGATTGTGTTCAGTAAGAACTTGATCACAAATTCACAGATCACAGATTCACAAATAATGCAATTTATCAATACTATAGATCTGACCAAGTTAAGAATTTCCACGATTCAGACTCATGGATGGTGCTTTTTCTTTGCCCCAATGCCCCCCTTCTTTTATACAATAATTTTTGATGCTTTCCAGAGGGGTGGGATTTTGGTGACTGTCATGATGTATGTAAGGCATGCCCTTTTTCTCTTCATTTGCATTCTAAGGTGTGTGAAAGTTAATATGCAAATAAGGCTTAATGAGGGTCTTGGTTACTTTTGGTCAGATTTTAAAACTGATACAAAAGGTGAAATAATCACTTTAGTCCTCCTCCACCCACTGAGGCAGCAGTCAGTGGTGCTCCAGGGAGTCTTTGCACACATCCTAATCTCCTTAATGGACCAGAGTTATAACAAAGCTTGTTGTGGCGGGTGAAGGGGGAGGCTGATGGCTGGTACTGAAACAATATTGGGCTGTGAGGCCTCCAGTTCACCTCTGACAACATCCAGTGGTTTGGCTTGAGCCATGTGCAGGGTCAGTGAGGGGCCCTGCATGGTCAGTTTGTCACCAGCATAAACCAGAACTTAGCACTCATCACATTATTCACCCCGTGGCTCCAGCCACACAAACAACAGCCATAACACCCTTGCACACTGAGGGACATCATGGCCTGCATATTTATTTTTCTTGCCCACAGGGGACATCATAAAGTTCATTTAACTTCATATAATTGATTTTTGGGATGTCTCTCTAGGGTGATTCCTTTTCCTTCTCTTCCACATCTTTCATTTCTATCCATACAGATCTTATGCATACCTGAGAGATCATTACCTGGCTTATCATTCATAATAATCCACAAAATCTAATAATTACAATAAAAACTAATAACAAAGATTGTGATAAGCTCTGTAGCCAACCAGCAAGTGAAAAAACTCAACCCATGCAGGAGCTTGTTTAATGTCCATTTTCCATACTACATCCAAGATCTCTATTTGCTCTTGCTGATACTTCATATGATCTAGTTGTTCATAAAGATCCTTTGTTGCATTTGATATGTGAACGGAGCAGGTATCATCAGACAGGCTCACACATGCACACACTGCATTTTCAGGCCATAATAAAAGTCTAATTTTAGTCTGTTTTGCAAAGCCATTTTTGATGTTGCCTGCAATTGTGCCTTTACTCCCTCCAGTGCCACAGGAGTTGCATTAGTCAATGCTTTGATTTGTTCAGTAAGGTTATATAACATCATTTGATCTTGGAATGCCATCAGCTGTGGTGTGAAAATAGCTTCCAGAGCCCACCCCACCGCAGGTCCACTCATCACAAATACCAGAAATACCTTGTTGGTAAAGACAAGCTGGTGGAGAAGCCCCTTTTGCTGATCACATGATCACAAGAGAGAGGACAAAGAAAAGAAAAAACACAACACAGCAACTGAGCCTTCGCGATTACAGAGTTCCCTCTACCCCTAAAAAGTGACCAACAGGGAACAGGGACAAAACCAAAAAACAGGAAAGTATCATTTCTTACTGTCCAAAACCAAAAGTCAATGCTGCTGGGTTGTCTGCTCTACACCACCCACCAGGGGCTCTCCTGGCAGTGGCAGTTCCATCAGCAGTGGTGGCTGGAACTGGGGCAGCGGCTGGAACTTGTGGAGAGAGAAGGAAGTCTGACTTTCTGGGATGTGTTGGGCAGCAGCAGTGAAAAGGTCCAAGGAAAATGTCCTCTCCAGCTCCAGAAACAGGGATGGCTTCCAGCAAGAGCAGCCAAAATGGTGTCAGGAAATTCTCTAAAGCCCAGAGAGAAAGGGACAGTGATAGTCTTGGGAAGGTTGGCATAGGAAAGATACAGAGTACAAGGCACATTTTTCTGATTACCCAGGACACACATATTGCCATAGGTCTTGTGACTCCCTTTTGATTCAGCCACATACATCACTATTGTAAGAGGCTGCTTCCTCCAAAGGTGACAAAGTGTCAATAATCCCAGTGTGTGTTGGCATCACCATCCCTCTGCAGACCATGTTCCATCACTGCTGAGCCGCTTGGTGTGCCCCAGAAGTGTGTGCTTAGCTCTGAACAAATAAAGTCAGGCCTGGTGTCATTGTTAGTCAAAAAAGACCAGACACTGCACTGTGACACTCCCCACACCCTTGGAATATGCATTCCTCATGGTATATTAGTACACATGTCCTGTGGATGGTGATAAATCATAGAAATCTTTTCCCTATTAGTCACAAATATGAATAGTGGCTCAGGGATGTTGCAGTTCCATGTGGTTGTATTGTTCTTGTGCCACTTCAAACCATATTTTCCTTAGTGCCTCAAGTCAGATTTGTGGTTTTTTTCACATGATGTCCCAAGTTTTGGTCAAATCCATAGTTAATATTTCCCAAGAACTGGTGAGCTGGGAGACTGGGGGAAATGAACACACAGGGCTTTGAGTAATATTGTGTGCCCATCCAAAAGCTTGGATTAACTGCAGCATAAGAATTGAAGTGAGACCTGAACTTCCATCTAGTAACTCAACCCCTTGAAGCGTTTGACAGAACAATTAGCTTGGGGATATTATGGAATGTTAAATATCCATCAGATTTCTTCCTCTTTGGACCAGTCTTGAACCATCATGGCTGTGAAACATGAGCCATTGCCACTCTGCATTTCCAGTGGGAAGGGGAATGCACTGAACCATTCTTTCATAATTCCACTGGCACCTCCCAGACCACTATAGGTTCCTGTGCAGTGCCTTCAGGTGACACTGTACCCTTATGAGCTACATCTGGGAGGTGGGAAGGTCCCCTCATGATCACACTCCATCCTCTCTTTATCTGTTCTGCCTGTTTCACAGGGAGACCTGCCCTTTTCAAGATCAGAGCACCACATTTTGGTGGCACTGAAAGAGTGGGAGCCCAACTCCAGTGGTGTCTCCACACCTCCTGGTCCCTTTTGCCATAGATTGCAGTGAGACCCATGCCCCCTGAATCCCTATTCTATGTGAATAAGGTCAGTTGGGTGTATGGGACAGAGTTGTTGGAACAATCTCAGTTCACTTACTAACAATTCTAATACATTCATGTGCACTTACATCATTCCCATGTTTTTCCTTTCCTCAGTAGTTCATGAAGAGATCAAGCAATAATGGAAAGAAAACATGGTCAAGGAGGGGAGTTATGAAAAGCATGTCCTTCAATTCTAGGGCAGTCACCCAAGTATGAGCAGATCCCGTGGCAGTGTCACCATCTTGACAATGTTTGGAACTGCAGCAGTTGAAGTTGAAGTATTAGCAAAAAACTGTTGACAATCCATGATGAAATACCACTGTTGGTTTGTTTACTGGCCACACTGGTGAATTATAAGGCAAGTGATGCCTCTTTTTTCCAAATCTGTCACCACCCAGTCCTCATGAGTGCTGCTCTTGGTAGGGGGCATTCCTTTACATTCATGAACTTGGAAGAGGGCAGTGGTATTGATGTTTTTATTAGGTTGGTAAGTTCTGCAGACCCTGAACTATCCCACATTCTTTCAGATTTTATTTCTATCTCTGGCAACTTTGCCTTCTGTTGTGAAACTCCGCAAAGTTCTACCTGGCAGTTTCTAGGTTTGACCATAAAGTAGGTAGAGTCCTAAAATATTTGTTTGGGCAGCACTCACAAGCACTTCAACCTTAGTCAATAACCTAAGACAAGTTTTATTTAGAGAAAGAATGTTAAGGAGATGAAACGTGCAGACTTTGTGGTAAACACCATGCTCAGACCCACGTAATGCCACAGGCATTCCTGGAAAAGTGACCGAAAAGCCGAGAGTCAGGAGTGGAGATCTGAGATCAAACAGGCAGGAAAATGTGGCTGCCTTAGCTCATGGCATAGTTCCTGCTCACAGGAGAGTGAAACTGACAGAGGGCTGCCAGGATGACCAGGAACTAGAAACATCTGACATGAGGAGAGGCTGAGAGATCTGAGTTTGTTCTGCCTTAAAAACAGGATTGCTTGTGGCATCCTTTTTCTTCTTTGAACTGCCTGGTGGAGGGAGATTCCATACTCTTCTCAGAGGTGCACAGTGGAAGGATGAGATGTTATGGACAAAAGTTGCGTGAAAGGACAGTTAGATTAGGAATTAGATCCTAAACCCCCCAACTTTTTCACTGTGAAGAGCCTCAAACTCTAGGAGAGGGTCCCAAAGAAGTGAGAGGTTTCCATCCTTGAAGTACTAAAAACTCAGCTGGATGTGGCCCAGCACAGGCAGCTCTAAGTTGGTCCTGCTTTGAGGGGTGGTTGGAGCAGAGATCTCCAGAGATTCCTTATATCTTTTTTATTCTACAGTTTTAAGATACAGGCTAAGCCTCTCCACTCCTGATCTTCTGACACCTTCCCTCAGTTCCTCCCCATTAGTAGAGCAGAGCAGAAAAGTTCTCTGGCCTTTGGGGAATAGTCCTAGAGCAGCTGAGTGTGATGTAGTACAAAAGTCTGTCAAGACAGGACCCAAGTTTCTCTCATGAGGGGTTCAAACTGGGAACACCTTGTTCAGCAGAGTTCCTTGTAGTTGGATATTTGTGTTCTTTGGACTTTCTTCGTGGTGCATTTACAAGTGGCAAAGCAGCGACTGTCTCGGGCTGCTTTAAGGAATGAGTTCTAGCAGTTTTGGGGTACTGCATGCAGCAGGTGAAGCAGTCCAAGTCTCCCAAAGGTGGGTACAAGCAAAGCAGTCACTGTTGTGCTCAGGGTGCAGTGTCCATACAGGGAAGTAGAACATGTATGGAGAAACTGAAAAGACAGACAGAAACACAGTCCATTTCTTAAATACTGCAAGGAATTTGTAGAGGTGGAAGTACATGAGGGTTAGAAAGTTATCTACAGCATGACTCGGTGGTAGCAGAGGGGCACAAGAAATAAAGAACTACTATTTTTCTTACAGCAACATCCTGCTGCCCAGCTCCATGTCCTACATTGTTGCTTAGTGCAACCTCATCTCAGAAAAACTTTTGATGTCTTGCAAGGGAAAGGCTATTGAGGAAAGAGGGTTTGCTGGAGACAGGGCTGCTTCTGGGGCAGACTGCAGGGCACAGAAACCAAATCTCTGGCCTATATAGGATGTGCTCTGCAGGGCTGGATTCAGCTCACCTTGACCACAAAGCAGAAGGGATGATACAGGCCAAGGGCTGGGAAGAGATTTAAAGATCTACACAGGTGCATATTTCACTATGCAAAGAAAATCAGCAATTGTCCATCTGCATAATCAAACACAGCACATCGAAAATGGCATGAGGTAGAGCAGCAAATGAGCTGTTGTTGGGGTTGTGGAACTCTTACCAGTGGGAGGCTCAGCACAAGGCAAGATGTTGGTCAGGTCCCATTCCCACTGGGGAAGTGCATCCTGATTCCAAGAATAGCACTGTGGATATATTTCTTGGGTAAAACAAACCCAGCCAACGTGCATCATCCAATCCTAGGCTGTTGAATAAACTAATTTCCAAGAAATGCCTGAGGAAGGAAGCCATGTGGGTAATTTCCTTTGCAAAGGGCAGTAAGTGCCTCTTACCAATCCAAGTTCCACATCTGCCATCCTGATACAAAAGGTAGAGTGGGTCAGTGAAGGCCCAAGCCAGGCTAATACAGGGCCACCTTCAGGGCCAGACTTTGGTTTTAATGAAAGAAGAGAAGCAGCTTTGGATTCCAGAGGTATTGCCAAAACCAGTGTTTTAATTTATGATATAAAAAGAAATATTAACTGGATAACAACTTACCACCACGCAGAACAGCTTGATGCTGCCCACCAACCTATTTGAAATGTCTCTGTTGTACAGGAGCATAAAACCAGTACATTTTTCAGGCTCGGCACGTGCAGATTTCCAGCACCATTTTTAATTGTGCCATTGGACTGAAAAGCCACTGAGGGCTTTTTCTCCCTAGTAGAGACAAAAAGATCCATTCCCACGGCCAGGTGAATGTGGTAGCTGTGAGCAGCTCTGGAGCTCACATGGTTAAGTGGGTGCATGTTTAGTTGTGTAGCCTAAATATCCTCTGGCACTGTCAAATGCCACTGGAAAATGCAGATGTTTGGAGCCCTGCTGTTCATGGTCAGGACTTTTCAAGGGTAACATGTGATGCATTATTGACCAGTTGATTTTATGGAGAGGTTACAGTTTGCAAGCCCTAACAGAAGTGTGCTGTAAATGATTTGATTTAAAATCCATTCTGCAGAGTGGTGCTGATGGGATTTTCATTTGCAACTGATTGTTAATTAGGCCATGCTTGATAGGCATTTCCTATTTATTTTGGCCTTGTTTGGTCAAGTGTGTGCATGTGTGTCTGAGCTACTGTTTTCCTGTAGGATCATTTGCAATCATTTCACAGGCTGCTACTGCCACAGGCTGCTGCTGGAGAAACAGTGCCCCCACCACCTGTCCTGTTTGCCCTTCACTTCTCCTGGCTGGACACCCCAGGGTCTGATAATGACACTGCACGTGCCAGCTTTCACGACTTGCTGGTGATTTCAGGGGAAGCAGAAGCCTGTAGGAGACAGAATGAGGAGTTGCTACAGGGCTGTGGGAGCAGAAGGGGGAATGGATAGTGCACCAGGGGAACACAGTAGCACTCCAAGTGTTACTGCCCCAGGGGCAATGATGGATGCTAATGGAAAGTGATCAGGAAATTTATCTAGCCCAGAGGTGCCCCTTCAGTTCACTGGGCATAAAAGTGAGTTGCTAAGGGGTTCCAGTAAGGAAGGAGTGACTATGTAAATATATAAATACTGAAATAAATACATAAAGAAAACTGGGAAATGTGAAAAAATCCTGAGGAATTGTTTGAAAATGGTTCTTTTAGGTCCAGGTTAAAGACTGCTAACAAAGGAACTTCTTTGGCATGTTTCATTTCCTTCATTGATAAGTATCTGTGAATCTCTCTAAGGTTTGTATGAATCAAATGATGGAGTGATGACTGCTCAGGCATGTATTTTGGAAGCATGATGGATTAGATGCTTTCCATGGATTCTTCCTGCTGCTGTTGGGCCTGATGTGTTCTGTGTCAATGCTAATGTTGTCTGAATGCTAACTCACCCTCTTCTTTTGTCACACTTGTCTTCCTGCAGGCATACATGCTGAAGTCATTTGAAATAAATGGCCTGCCCAAGGCGGTCCCTTTAAGTTTGCCTTACCAAGACTTCAGAAAAGATATGTGCAACTACTGGGAAAAGCCTAAGTTATCCCAGCGGATAAAGAAAGTTGATTTTTCAAATATTGTCTTGACTGCTCCTTGCAAACCTCTGGAACCTTACCTGGAAATGAATGGAAAAGAGGAGGAGGAGGAGGAAGAAGAGGAGGAAGACTATGAGGAGGAGGAAGATGAGCAGGATGAGGGGGAGGAGGAGGAGGAGGGCAATGAGATTGACATGCACAGTGATTCCAGCAGCGACCTGAGTCAGAAGAGCACGGAGCGCAGCCAGGAGTGCGCACCATCCACGCTCCTGGCTGATGACCAGAAGGGCTCCAAGGGTCGAGCATCCACTGCTGATGGGGACCTGGAGCTGGAGGAAGGCTCAAAAACATTAGTGCTGTTTTCACCAGGTGATCTGAAGAAGTCTCCAGTGGCTGCAGACTTACCTCCAGAAGTCGATCTGGGCACTCTTGCTGCACTGACACCTCAGAGCGAGCGGCCGCAGCCCATGGGGAGCCAGCTGGATGTGTCTGAGCCAGGGACCCTGTCCTCAGTCCTCAAATCAGAACCAAAGCCTCCCGTGGCAGTGGCCACAGCCTCCTCCCCGTTCACCAAAGTGGAGCGCACGTTTGTTCACATCGCTGAGAAGACCCACCTAAACGTGATGTCTTCCAGCGGGCAGCTGATGCGGCACGAGGAGTACTGCCCCCCGGGGCAGTTCGAGGAGGTCATCATCGAGGAGGAGCTGGAGGACAACCTGGTGCTGGTGGAGAACGGCAGCATTCATTCCGGGCTGGAAGGGGCAGAGACGGAGAGCTGCGCGCTTTCGGCCAATCCCGTGGAAACCACCTCAGAGACTGTGGGCGAGCAGCCGGCCCTTCCCAATGGCATGCCAAAGCTTCCCGAGGACATGGCGGAGCCCTCCGGCAAAGCGGCGCTCTCGCTGGACTTGGAAGAGCCTGACAAGGTGGCTACAAGGGAGCCTGGCCTGGAGAAGGCAGCATCAGCAACAGAGCACCTGAAGAGAGCAGAGACCCTCCTCGAGGCGCCGCAGCCGGGCCCCAGGAGGCCGCTGGGCTCCCGGTATAGAAGTCGGATACCCATTTTGTTCTCTGAGGAGGACACTGGCTCAGACCTTTCAACTTCACTCTCAGCCAAAGAAAGGCTTTATAAGAGGGCAAAGCAACCCGACCTGGCTCGCCTGGTGATGGAGAAGAGACAGAGCCGCCTCCTGCGGCTGGCCTCAGGTGCCTCCTCCTCGGCCTCCTCCAGCGACGAGCGGCGGCGAGCCTCCGAAACCCTGTCAGCCACCGGTTCCGAGGAGGACACCCACGACTCTGATGACTCCATCCCACGGAAGGGAGAGAAGAAGGCTGCGCTGCTGGGGAGAGAAGAGAGAGCCATAAGCACAAGGAGCAGAATTCCTCGTCCCATCGTGCCGGTGAAAACGCCGCTGGAGGCGGCGAGGTCGGAGAGCTCCGTGGCCGCCGCGATGGCAGGGCTGGGCAGCTCCCCACAGGATGCAGCTGCTGCCTGCAGGTAAGACCAAAATGGTGAGAAATGCAAAGAGCTGGGCCTGTTGAGGAGAGACAGCCAGGACTCTGCTCACCTTCCATGACTTCATCCTTTACTCGGCTTAAATGCATAGTCCATCCTTGTTTCCTACAGTCATTTCAGCCCACAGGTGTGTGAAATATTCACCTCTCTGTCTTCTTTTTTTGAAGCCTCTCTTTGCTTGCCCTGGCTTTGAGACCTTTCCTTTTACAAGCCCTTTCACTTGGTCTGATAATAGTAAATGCCCCCGGCGTTGAGCTCTCCGTTTGGCAGCACAGCCGTGACTTTGCAGGGAGACCTGGCCTCCTGGCCTGACTATTGCAATTAGAGCTGCAAGGGCAGCGAGGCTGCCAGCTGGGATTGCCTCCGTTGGTTTCTCTTCCATCACAGTTACCATCAGAGGCCAACTGGTGCAATCCAACTCATGCCCACATTCCCAAATTGTATCTCTTGCCTTGGAAGGGGTTGCTACATCCATTCTGCAGGTTAAGAAGAGTCCCAGATACCATGACTGCGTGTTGACTCAGAGAATGCTGGAGCATCAAGGCCAACACTTAGCAGTTAACTGCATTGAGTTACAGGATGGTGTTCAAACTGGTGCCCCACCTGGTTCACAGCATAGGTTCTGCCATCCTGGTGCTGGAGATTCCTTGTAATTGCCTGGCAACATTCACGCCAATCCTGCCAGGAGCCCAAGAGTCCCTTGCAAAATTCCCTTTCATTCTCCCTCTTCTCTCTCTTTTCTTCCTCTGCAGGCTTCAGACACAGAGACCAGCTGGAAGTGTCCCATCCGAGGGCCGAACAACACAGGTACAAAGTCGGCTTCCTTCGTCACCGAGCTCCACTTCTCTTCCTCCACGGAGCAGTTCGCAGAGGTCCAGTGGTGCATCCCCTCGGAGCCCTGTCCTTCCTTCCAGGAACCCCAGTACTTCCCCCAGAATCCAGCTGCTGCCTCGGCGGGAAAGTCCTTCTCCCTGCCGACAGCACAAACCAGGGACTGCTCCTCAGCGAGTTCCTCCTTCCCCCCGACCTCAGCCCTCAGCTCAGGCCCCGGGGCCTACAGGAGATTCCCTGCCATCTCCTGGCGTGGCCAAAAAACGACAAAGAGGAAAAACCCAGACTCAAAGTCCAGCAACCAAAGGAAAGCAGGTGTCCCTGGAAAGTAAGGCAGCTGCCAGATAATGACCTTCTTCTGCGAGCCCAGCAGACTGGGTAACTTCTGCATATAGTATACACTTGAGATGCTGCAGCACAGCCTTCCATGCTGGACCCACGAGTGTATAGCAGTAGCTGTACTTGAATGCTTCACTCACTCTCACCCCACACCGCAATCAGCTCCCACGGGCCTGGCAGCCTCTGAGCCACGGAGCCTTTTCAAGGGAGACACACCCAGCCCGCAGCTCACGCTTGCTAACGCACAGCACCCAGCCGTGACCCAGGCAGCCTGCCCAGTGCCTGACCTGTCTCCCTCCCAGGGGTTCTCCTCTCCCTTAGCAATACCAGTCCTCAACACCGACTCCAGCTGTGGAAGGAGGAGCAGAGGTGACAAGAGCAAGGCCTGCTAAAGAGGAAGGCTCCTGTCCTTCAGGCAGCTCCTTCCCTTCTCCTTGCTGGGAAACACCAGCCTTGGTCTCTGCCATCTCCCTGAGTGTTGGCTCACCTCCCGCCACCTGTGTTAGCAAGGGATTGCCACTAGCTCATTCAAGAAGGATGGATGCATCCTTGCATCCATCCTAAGAGAAGGGGTAAGGAGGAGAGGACTCTTCTCTCCTTTCCAGAGATGCCTCTACAGGTGGGAACCAGGAGACAGGCAGGTCTTGCTGGATGCTCCTACCTGCTCCAGTATGTCCCACAGAGGAGGCTGGCTGGCACTGCTTCTCAGACACTGCTGCTGTTCCAGCAGATGCCTGTGTGGTGGGTACTTAGGTGGAAGTAGGGATGTGTTGGCAACTTGCTGGGAAATCAAGAGCTCTTGCTAATTAATGTAGAAGGGAGCACACTGCAGTCACAAATACTAAACTGTGATCTGTGGACATCACATCCCCCAGCAAGGGTGGTTCCTCTCAGCCTGGGCATGGTTGGTGCCACAGACCTGCAGTCCACCAAACACAGCTCCGTTGTGAGGATGTGAATAGTCACTGGATGCCTTTAGCCTGGGTGCCTCTTGCACCGAATTCCTTGTGGTTTATTGTCACCCTCTTGGTGTTTGTGAATTTTGGCACTGTGGTTGAAAGTTCCCCTACATGGCAGGGTGGGAAATTATCATCCTGTAGTATACCCAAAACCTGCTGCTTTGCAATGAGAAGTTTGCTAGCATGCCATGGCCATGTGCATTTCTATCTGAGGGAACAGTGAGTTGAGTGGCAGAGGTGGGGTTTATGTCTTTTCCTTGGTGCTCACCTCTGCCCCACGTTGAGGATGAACAATGTGAACGTAAAAGCAAGGGCTGTGCTCTTCAAGTAATATTATCTGAGCATAAGCTAGCACTCAGCTAGAGCTAAATCAACCAACTGTTTAGCCTCCAGACTAATTAGGAAGGCTTGGAAGTGAAAGGAAGAAGGACTGGTACCTGTCTGATTTTGATGAGATCTTGAAGTAGACAAAATTCTCCCCACACCTCACAGGACAAAACACTCCAGACCCAAATACTTTGTGCTTCACACCATTGTCATGCCTAAAAGAGGCATTGCATGAGGCAGAACAAAAATACAGCTGCTGTGTACACCTATTCCTGCAGTTGCAACTACCTGCAAATTTACTATTTGCAGACAACAAAGCTTGACAGAGGAATCTGAACAGTAATAGCCTTGATTCATTTGAACATGAATGCAAACAGTCACACACTGATGGCCATCAAGTTCAAGGGATCCTGAAGCTGCTCATATCTACAGCAGTCCTGGAAAGGAGTATAAGAGCTGTGACAGAGTGTCTGGGAGAAACTCCTTGCACACCTGAACAGGGAAATGTGTAGAAACAGGAGACAGGAATTACCCCTTCATATGACAGTCTCAGTGTTGCCAACACTAAGAATTCATTTCACCCAGCTCAAAGTGTTTTCCATTGATGTGGTTCACCCTGGTGGAGTAAGCAGCACAGCTTAGTCTGAAAACATGCCCTCATCTTTGCACAGCAGCACTGGGAATTCAGAGGGAGCTCAGGCTGTGGTCTGATGGACTGAGCTGATGTTGCCATCAAAAGCAACATCCCTCCAAGTTCCAGCTGTTTTGTTGCACAGTTCCACCACAATTTCAGTGCAGCAGCCATTTGATAAACTGGCTGGAAATGCTGATCCAGCACGACACGAACTGCTCTGATTCACCAGTTTATTTTTCATCTGGTTCATTTCATCACTCTGGTTCACCATTTGGTCCCACAACAGAAGAAGGACACACAGAGACTGTCACCACTTTTTCTGGTGGCACTGTAACTTTCTGTGAGTTTGAAGTGTGGGTCAAACTAGAACCTAAGTATGCACTGCAGGTTTAGAAACTAGAAAACAGAACAAACTCAAAGACAGATTCTTTCCAGAAATATTAATCATAATGGGACTCCTATTAATTTATTGAAGGTCTATTAATTTTAGAGTGCTCAGATGGTAAGACTTGGTTGTGAAACCTTTACCAGCTGGTCCATCCAGGTCTTAATGCACATGCCAAAAATGACATTGAAAGAGCTTTGAAAGAGGACTACAGGACTATTAACAGGGTTAGCAAACCTGCCTCATCATGGGAAGCCAATAAAGCACAATCAGTGTATTTGTTCGGGAAAAAGTTTAAGGGACAGTTTTCTCTGGCCCAATGTCAGAAAGGAAGCTCCAGGGCAGGCACAAGGCTGGTTTGGACAGGGCCCTGAGCATCCTGGTCTAGTGGAAGATGTCCTTGCCCATAGCAGAAACTGGATGATCTTTAAGGTCCCTTCCAACCCAAACCATTCTATGGTTCTGTGGTCTTCCTCTGGCACATGAAAGCAGGGAAGTCAGAACAGCCAAGAGGAGCAGATGAAGAAATCAGGCAGGCTTTTCACTGTGAAGCAACCCTCCAGTGAAGTCGTTCACAGCACTGTGGGGACTTTCTTATTAAGGTTTCTGTGAAACTGAGCTGTCTTCTAAGGGGTCTATCTACCATGACCCAATCACAAGAAGCAGGCAGGATTCTGGTGACACCAAGGTATCATCTCTCTCTGTGGTGCAGCAGATTCCTGGTCCCACCAAGATACATGGCAAAGCTGGTATATACTGGAGAGCCACCTGGCAGGTCCCACAGGTTTCAGAAATCAAGGGAAAGATGGCCAGCACAGCTGGACATCAGGCACAGGTCTGTGCTGAACTGAGCAGGAGTAATAGATCTGAACAGCTCCAAACCCACTGGTTTATTATGTTTTTTTCCCCTGAAATTTTTGCTTCAGACATTTTTTTAATAATAGTTTTTCTTTTGTTCTAATCTTGCTGCAAGGAAATTAAAAATATAAGTAAATAGATATGTTGTATTCCATGTTGCAGAAATTACAGAAAAGTTTACATTGGAAGGAACCCTTGGAAATCACCTTGGCCAATTTTCGATTGAAAATTAGACCCTGGATTAGATTAGGTAGGGCTGTGTCAATATGAGTCTTCAGTGTCTCCAACAAGGAAGATTCCACCACTTCCATGATTTAGTGAATCAAAGAATGTTTGAGGCAAGATGGGACTTCTGGAGGTCATCAACAAAGCTGTTCACAGTGTTGTTTGGCAGGGCTGGGCTGAAGGGTCCATAGAGATCTGAGACCAGCATGAGTCACCTCTCCTCATGGTTGTGCTACCAGACCCCCTGCTCCTGCACAGCCCTGCTTCCCAGCTGTCCCTGGCATGAAGGGCAGCAGGAAAGTGCATCAACAGCATGGTGTGCCCCAGGTCATGTCCTCCTGGATGGGGGTGCTCCCACCCAGGGGAACAGCACACACAGAATTTCCTTTGGGTCCTCTCTTTTTCTGCTGCCCCACAGGAAAGTTGGAAGGGCGCCTGCCATAGCTGGAGCAAACAGAGGAGAACATGTCTGGGGAGAAGGAGGGATGGGGCCTGTGGTGCTAGGGAGAAGTTAGGTGGTTGAGGAACACCAGAGGTCTAGTCTGGCATCACAGGACACGGTGGGCTGTCACATCCCAGAAAGGTGGGAGAGGCAAGGCCCTGTTGCTCTCTGCTCTGAGTCTCGTGCAAGCTCTGTCAAGCTCGAGGGCACGCGGGGCTGCTCAAGCACTGCTGGGGGTGTGTTGCTGTGTCCTTGCAGGTGATTTTGCCCTTGTGTGTTTCGAGGGAAGTCCTGGGACAGGCCACCTCTGTTCCTTCATCTGTGGGCTCATCTGCATGGGTAGGGAGAGACACATCTTGCTCGTCTGTGTTGGGAGTACGAGTCCTTGGGACTGCCTGGTGTCGTGCTGAGTCCTCACTCTGCAGGGGCCTTGCCCACCAGCTGAGATGCCACCCTGGCTGGTGAGAAGGAGCCAGTGGCTGCTGGCTGGCCAGGAGCTGCCTGCAAGGAAGCATGGATACAGGGGGGATGTGCCACGTGGGGAATCTGAAAGGCAGCTCTCAGCACTAAGCCAGTGTGGCAATGGATTATATGAGCAGAGGGAGAAGAAGGACAGATGGCACCAGTCAGACTGGTACTGTGGAGAGGCTCAAACACACGGATGGATGGAGCTGGTTAACTGATTGGTCTGGTTGGCAGCACAGGCACTTCTGTTTGCCTTGGTGAAAAAGGTGTTTTGGTAGCAAATATCTCTGGGTCAGTTGTGCTTGGAATCAGTGAGAGGCAGGAGACTTTGCTTGCCCTTTTTAAAGTAAAGAATATTATAATATATATATATATTATTACGACAATATAAGTAGTGACCATTATATATAGTGACTAAAGGTTAAAAAGGATCCTGCTACCTTCAGAGAAGTCTCATCTGTGACTTCAGATGTGTGCAGGGCTGACTGCTGTGTGCAGTGAATGTGCGTGGGGGAACAGGATACCACTCTACCAAAGTGCATGTCAGCTGTGAGGCTGCACCTGCCTGAGCACAAACCAGGGCTGAAACACTCCAGCCTGGGTGGCTGACAGCTGTCCTGCTTGCCACCAGACCTGCAACAGCTGCTGGACTGACACACAGCTCTGTGGGGCATGGATCAGGATCTGGAGCATCACTGTTCCCGTGGCTGCTCCTGGCTAACACAAGCCCTGAGAGTTTGGTGGTGAAACGTTTTGATCCAAAGCAGGTTGTGTTGGGGCAAGAAAATCTTTCACATTTCTCCTTTCCCACACAGAGGTGTTTTCTCACTGTAGATCCTATGTAGGAAGAGGATCACTGATAGCCTGGGCAGCTCTAGTAGCATCTCAGTGGTGCCTCAGCACACTGCTTTCTTCTCTGTACAGTTTATTAGCCCACAACTATTCCATGTGCACTGACACCAATGCCCAACTAAGGCCTTGCCCCACACATCAGTCACCTGCAATTAAATTAATCCTGTGAGTACAGTAAAAGTCCCATTGTGGACATAATGAGTTTGGTATCAAATTAGTTTCTTCTGGCTGAACTGAAACATGCCTGTGCTCCAGCAGTGCTAGGCTGGTTTGACAAAGTCCAGGGGGACCACCTGAGAGCTTGCAAGCACCTTTGGTTCCATCTGTTTGCCAGCTATTCCTGCACTTCCACATGAGGAAAAGAGAGCTGGGGCTGCTGTTCAGGCCCTGTCCTCATGTGGCATGTGCCTGTAACTGGGCTGCTGGGTGGGAGCCCGTGGGCTCAGTGTGTGCTGGCTCCCAAGGTCCTGTGCAGAACCCCCAGTGGCTGTGCAGGTGCTGCATTCCAAGGGGCTGGGACTATGCTGGCAGTGGCAGCAGAGCCAGCTGATGTTAAGACATCCACGAGCATTGGGGTTGGTAGTTTTGCAAGGCCTGGGATTAGCTCTGCCTGCAGGCTGGGGTGAGCTGTGATCCCCAGCACAGCCAGAATCCCAGGAAATGACAGTGATTTATACACCATCACTCTCCTGTCACTTCATTCCTAATGTAGCTCCTCCAGCAAACCAGTAAATACAAATACAAATAGAGTAACTGTATGTTCCCTCCAGGTCAGTCCCCTTTTGCCTGAGGGGTTGAAGCCCTCCTGGATTCTGCAGAGCCTGAGGCAGACTTGGCCATCAACCTGTGCAGCAGGCCCTGCCCCATACAGGCCATATGCTGGGTCATAAGGAGGAACATTATCCCTTTTATTTCTGGAGCTGCAAATGGCTGGAAAGCAGGTTTAAAGTAAACACTGATGCCCTCTGTGCTGAAAGGAGCAAGGGAGCTACCAAAGCAAATCCAGAGCTGGGTTCCTTGTAGGGACCAAGATAATAATTTCTCCTGCTCCTAGCTCCTGAACCAGAGGGGCCTCAGGGGTGAGAGCTCTGCTTTGGTGAAGACACTGCAGGACTGGTGTCAGCACGGTGCTCCTCAGTGGCTACTCTGCCTCTGGCTTGGCCCATGTTGCCCTGCCTGGAGCTCAGGGAGCTCTGGCACAGGTTCCCTGGAGGAGGCTGGGGCTGATGTTTCCTCGGGAATGCACGGCACAGGCTCGGGACCGTCCCTGCGGAGGGTGGGATGAGCTCTGAAGGACGTGGGGGCACCCCCGTGTGTGAAACCAGTGTCAGCAGGACTGCTGTGCTATGGGACCTGCTGCTTCTTCTCCAGACAGGAAGTGGAGCTGGAAACACAGATAATTTTATAGATCTCCTTTTAACACGATAGCATGTGACTCTACACTCAGACGTTGTACCTGGCGCACCGACGTTTTCCTTCGCCTCTGGCACACTCTGGAGACAGGACTTCTGCTCCCTGGTACTGCCTGCCTGGAAACGTGACTGAATCCCAAGGCTAAATCTCTCTCTACATATCTTCTTTGCATTCTTTAGGAAAGCAGCTGGAGAATGTTTACACACTGCAAACAGAATGTAGGACTCCGACTGAGGAACCACAATCTGGTTCAACTGCATGGCAAATTTCTTGGCCATAAAATCTGGCATGCATCACAGAAGCCCTGTCTGTGTACAGACCCACCTGGCATTTGTCTTAATTTCAGATCACATCTTAAAAAAAATAAACAATTATGCCATTTCTTGTTCATATCAGACACAGTTGTCATTAGATTTGTTATTAAAAGGGGATTCTGGATCATGCCATTAAAAGCCTGTCTACCTTTTCATTGGTGTCTTCTCCCATTTATTGGTGTTGCAAGACATGTTCCTTCACCATGAGCCTTGTTTACACCCACACTGCAGGCAGCAGGCTCAGCCATCCACTCCCAAAACAGCACTTGTCAGGGAAAAAAGCCTGCTTTTTTAACCAACAATAAAATAAAAAAAATATGCTTTGCAAAGTCTAGATGCCACAGTTAGAGTTCCAGATTTGTAGACATGTTGGACCTGCACATTAATATGTGCAAAGAGGAGCAAAAGCAAACCAGTAACTTGGCATGGTTTGACTTTTAGTACTCTCTGACCATCTGATGTTTAAGCTGAGGACAGCTTTTACAACATTCCTTTTACCATGCTCAAGTTACCCCATGGCTATGGTGCGCAGACCACATCCAGGGGTGTGTGGTAAGAGTATAGTACCCAGCTTTAGGAGAGGGTGGTGGGAGAGGGAGCAGAAAAGAATAAAAAAACCCTATTCCCTTGGAAAGTTATTCCTGTGGTGACAGATTTTATTCTTTCTCCTACAGCCAAAAGAAATCACATTTGACTACAGTGTAGAATCCAAAATGATAGAAATAAACACTGGAACATAGAAGCTCCTAAAAGTCTATGTCAGGAAGAGGCAGATGAAGGTTAAAGCTGAGCACCATAAACTGGGAAATTGAGAAGTATTTCAGAACTGCAGCAGGGGCTTTTCCAGATGGGCTTCATCACCACCCCTGGATGGCAAAATGAGAGTTTCTCTGGAAGGCAGGCTTGTCAGGAACAACGTGCTGGATTCAGCCTCTGCCTTTGTCAAGTGAGAAGACAAGTAGAGGAAGAAACTAAACCAGGCTGCTCAGGTTGGAACAGCCTCACAAAATAGGAAAAGACAGGTTTGCAGGAGGAGGCAGAATCTTTACTCAGAGAAGCTTTTGTTATATCTGGGAAAGCCAAAGAAACTGTTGGGCTCAGGGATCTTCCTTCTGCAATCACCTTGACGTATTTCAAGACAAGAAAAGCCCCAGTGCAGACCACAGGAGTGCCTTAACACTGCAGAGGAAGCCTGCACTGCAAGGAAATGCTTGTTATTCCCAACCTTGCATTCATCTCGTCTCTAATGCCAGAGGGAGGCTGCCATGGAGCAGCCATGGGGCTCTGGAGTCAGCTGGACACAAGGACCCTTCCTCATGCCAGTGAGAAAAAGTCCTTCAAGCCTGTAGCTTCAAGGAAGCTGGCAAAACTTCTTGAAGTCTCAGAGAGTACCTGGAGACCATGAGAAACTTGCAGCATCCACACAGGTTTCATCATGTACAAAAAAGGTCAAAAGAAAATAACACAATTGAGTCCAGCTGTTTAAATTCACTAATTCATGTCTGAAACAGAGGTAAAGCCTCAGATTTAAAATAAGAGGTTTAACAAGCCCAAAACTTTGTGGTGTAATGTCCATAGGCTCATAGGATAATTCAGGCTGGAAGAGACCTCTAATATTGTATTGGAATTTTAACCTCAAAGCATAAATGTAAATTGAAAATTCTCAATAAGCAGCCAGTTTGGGACAGAGCATCTCATAGGAGTAGTCACAAAAGCTGCATCCTCAAACAAGAAACAGGTTGGAGGCAAGAAGACCATCTGGAAAGTAATACCAGATGCCCTGCTCTCTTTGTCATGTGTGTTGTTAATGTTGGAGATGGAGTATTGAGTTTCTTACTGATTCAGGGGAAGCCTGAGTCAGTTCCTGTACTGCTGAAACTGCAAAATGCAAAGGATCCCCATTCAAGCACAGGGCAGAAAAGTCAAAACTGAAGTCTTGGTCACCCAAGAAAGGAGCTAGGAGATGCTCAGATTAAATGAGAAACATGGTGTTACAAGATCATTAGTAGAGGAAGGTGATCAGTGAAGGGAGACAGAGAAATCCTAACACTGAAGATGTGGTGCTGTATGGAGAGGGCAGCTTCCCTGCACACTGCAGCTTTTCTTTGCTCCTTCTGGGGAGGAACCCATTGGGAAGGGGAGGAAATGCAGGATAGAGATGTGGAGCTGTTGGGATCTGACAAGCACCTGGCCACATTGGCAGGGAAACACTGTCAAGGTGAGCAGTGGACCTTGCTTCACCCACTCAGTAATTCCCTACAAATCACTCTCACCATCTCCCCATCTGTACTCTCAGTGCAAGTGTGTGTATTTTCACTCCCACACCTTTACTGTCTGCACAGGCTTTCCAAAAACACTTCCAGTCAGTGCTAAAGCCTGCTCCAAGCTCCCCATGCAGCATTCCCTGAGTTTTTGATGTAAAGCCCTGTCCCTTCAGGGAATCAGGGCCCTGAGGACACTGATGGCTGTTACTGCCCTGCACCTGCCACCAAGTACCTTCTGCTTATGGCCTAGGACTTCATTTCTGCTCAGGACTGTATCTCCCATCCATCTGAGCTGTGTCCTGCCTCTGCCCTGGGTGCTGCATGGATTTTGCTTTGTCTTCAGCCCTTCTCCTGTTCCACATCAGGCTCTCTGGAGGGATTCTGGTTCATCCTCTCACTGTCTCTGGGGCTGTTGATCAGCTCTGTCCCACCCCTGGCTCTGCCAGCCATGCTGACACTCTGGGTCTGTGCCCAGCTGAGGAGGACATGGCCAGTCCTGTAGTCTTCCCAGCTCCTGGGTCATCATTCCCCGTTCATGCTGCTCCCTGTGGCTTGTTTTGAGTTCCCTGGCAATGTTTTACTTCACACAGGATTATCCCGTCTAAGTAAGAGTGATTTAATCAGATGGAATCTCACCCCTGAAAACACAGGACTGGACTTCCTATTCCTGCTGTGTCTTTCTTTCCCTGACTGAAGGAGAGTTTGAATTTGCCCTTTCCTCTGTAAAATACAGCCAGATTGGGCTGAATCTCTGCCCTGCTACAGTTTCCCAACAGCAGCAGTTAGAGGAAAATGACATGAAATTAGTTCCATGAGATAGGGGAAGGGGTAAGAAGGGGCATGAGACAGGTCTGGGGGATCTGTTTGGGAAGCAGGGAGCATACAAGTGCTGGCTGTGGATCCATGATCACACACAGCAGAAGACATGGAAGTGGCTCGTGTCCTTTCACACTAAGGTAGAATCAATGTTGTGGTTTTGACAGGTAAGAAGAACCTTTGGCCAGACCGAGTCTGTTTGCAAAGCAGCTGAGTAAAACAGCAAGCAATGGAAAGCAGAGTCTTGTTAATGTGGCACCAAGTCAGAATGGCATAAACTCCCTTTCTTCTATGACCAAAGACCCTCAGGAGCCCCAGGACTTCTTTGCTGGCTGCACCTTCTCCTTCTCCAACAAAACCTGGTGTGCACACATCCTGCCAAGAGCGTTTGGACACGCTGCTGCAGCACGGTGCAGCTCAGAGTGACACTGCAGGAATCCTCAGCTAACACTGCCAGCTCTGTGGATCTCCCTGTCTAAACTGCCTTTACAAATGAAAGAAAAAGTGGAGCCTCCCTCTGCACGTTGCATCTCCCTCCTGCAGGCATCAGAGCCTGCACTGAGCTGCAGGGAGAAGGGGACTCCTCTGCCCTCTAACAGTAGGTCCAGCTCAGCAGCTCTGATGGACACAGAATTTCATGGCACTGAGACATAACTTGGAGAGAACAGAGAAAATTATCATTGAAGCACCATCCTGCAAGCACTGATCAGACCTCCAGCTACTCTGCAGCAGTTGAGACACCTGAGGGGTGGCTCCATTTGCTAAAGGAGCAAATCAGGTCCTTCACTCCTTGCACCATCCAGGCTATTGCAGCTCCATAGAAGGTGTTAGGAAATTACTGCTGGAAACAGAAAAGCTAACACCTTAGTGACCAAGTAATTTAATAATTCAACCCTCTCAACGAGTAGTTGGCATCCTGAAAAGAAGCAGAAAGAAAGATTGCAGAAGAAAGTGTTTCATGTGTGAAGTAAAAAGTAAACTCTTCCTTCCAGCGTTTTGTGTGACAGCAGCAGCAGCACAGGAGTCTGGCTGCTCTCACCAGGCATGTTCAAGCTGCTTGAGCCAGGTCTAATTAACCAAGTTGTTAATTCAGTCAAGTCAGTCACAGACCTTGCACACGTGTTGACCATTAACTAAAGCTGATGACTGGTTAAAGGAGCACATTTGGGTTCAAGAAATAGAGCAATGTACATTTCAAGGAATGCAGTAGGAGCAGTAGAGTCCTGGGAGTTGCAGAACAGTGATCCATAATCTAATTTCTGATTGGGAAGGCTGGATCAGTTTGCAGTTTAAATATTCAGCAGCACATCTATTAGAGTTTCTCTCCCTTGCTCTTAGAAGACAGGTGATGAAAAAAATAATTTGTCCTTTAGTTCAACTTCAGCTTAAACTGTAACCCTGGAGGCACAGCATTGTCAGGTGTCCCTACTTCACTCCTGTGTGCTTCCTTTGTGCCTGTCCTGGGATAAGCACTGGAATGGCTCATACCACGGCACTGGGGCAGCACATTAGTGAAACATGGGTGGCCAGGTATGCTGCTGAAAAGGGAGAAGGTCTCTTAAGGTCACAGATTGTGGTGTTATTCTGCTCTGTGCCCTCGCAGCACTTAATGTCTGGGCGACACACAGGCTGGGCCATCAGCCACAGCAGGAGCCCTTTTGGAAAAGCTCTTTTGGGTCTCCTCATCCCTACCTGCTGCTCTACAGCCCCTTGTCCCCAGCCCTTGGCTGCAGTGCAGACAGGCAGCACCTGGCAGTCGGCACCACTTCCAACATTCCCTGAGCCCAGACCCTTGCTGTGCCTGCATCCCAACACCAAACAACCCTGTTTTCATGTGAATGGCCAAACTGGAGCTGCTTTAAAGCAGAGCATGTCCCGGGGCAACAGCCTGGAGAAAGGCTGGAGATGATGCATCACCACCTACCAACACTCAGGAGTGCAGGGCTGGTGGAGGAGGGAGGGCGCAGACAGCGAGGAGAGAGGTACAGAGGGTGAAAATGCACTGGGAGATAACTCAGAGCGAGCTCTCAGCAGCTCCACTGCTCTGCTTTAGTTGTGGCCTTTGCAGGGTTCTGCCCCTGCTTGCTGTGTGATGCTCTGCCCCCTGAGCTCAGGTCACATCCTTCTGGGATGTGCTATCCCATGAGCCCAGTCTGCCTGGAGCACCTGCCGCAAGGGAAGCTGGCTCATGTCTTGTCCCCAGGTGTGAGGGGACTTGCAGGAGGAGGTCCTGCAGGGACCCCAGGCAGAGTCAGCCCCTTCTCCCACTGCTTTGAATTTAACTGCCCCAGTCTCACCCCCAGTGTGTGCAGCAGGGGCAGCAGCAGCTGTGGCCTTGTCAGGGGTTGCACATTCACTCCTTTGGCTGTCACATCAGTCCCCAGAGCACACCAGCACAGGGCTGGACCCTGCAGAGTGTGTCATGGCCCCCAGCATGAGAGGTGCAGCCTCTCTGCCAGCCAGCACTGCAGCTCTCATCGACTCCTTGCCTTTGTCCTGGGAAAACACCTTTCCAGGTGGAGAGAAGCACTTTGTGGGGAAACATTTTCACTTTTTCCATTCTTTGCAGGGCACAGGTGAGCAGGTGGCCCTCATCCACCTTTTCACCCCAAAGGGCACACCTCCCTGCTTGCATCCGCCCTGAGACACATCTCCCTTCCTGGCAGCCTCTCAGCCTCTCTGCACTCCCTGCTCCATGGGCATGGCTGAACAGAAACCACACCAAAACACACTTGGCTGGTGCTCAGCAGCCAAGCTTGGTGTCCTTGGATGCCCTGACACAGTGGGACACCCCTGCTCCTCCCGAGGCCTCCGTCACAGTCCGGTGGGTCTGGCTGGTGACCAGCTCACACCAGGCAGAGTTTGCTGCAGGACCTTCACATGAGAGATGAGAATGCTCTCACAGCACTGTCCCCACAGCCTCCCTTCCTAATGCAGATGTCCCTGTCCAAAACCACAGCAGGAGGAAAGGACTCCAAACAGATCAGGTGCCCTGTGCTGGGTGCTTTTGCAAGGGTTGTGTTGTGGGCACACAGGATCCTTTCTTTGGCTACTCCCTAAATGGAGAGTTCCACTGTGACTTTTGGCACCTTTTAGCAAGGTCTCAAAGTCCAAGAGGTGGCTGTATGAAAAGCCATGGGAAGCTGAGCTCCAAGAGCAGAGGCTGCTTGTCAAGCTCATGTTGCTGCTCCTTGGTACCTAGCTGCTCTGAATGAGCAAACTCCACAGGAAAGATGAAATTTGAGGATCTCTTGCTGGAAACTGGGGGCTTTGGCAGATTCCAGATTTTGATTTTGGCTATCCTCTGCCTCTCAAGAATCAACCTTCCCATGCATTTCCTGCTGCACAATTTTCTTGCTGCTACCCCCTCTCATCACTGTGCAATTCCACACCAAGAGGCATTTGTGAATCTCACCACGGAGGAAGTTCTGCTCATCAGCATCCCTCAGAAGCCCGATGGCACTTTCAGCTCCTGTGAGATGTTCTCACAGCCTCAGTTCCACCTGCTGCTCAACTCCTCCCTGCAGCCAGAAAACAAATCCATCATCCAGCACTGCCAGCACGGATGGGTCTATGAACACTCACAGTTCACCTCCACCATCTCCACCCAGGTAATTCCTGGCCTGGGATCCAGCCAAAATTGAAATTAGTTCTGTGCTTTGAGAAGATGGAGAGGTGTTTGCTGAGTGCACAGAATGAGAGGGGAATCTGTGCATTGTAGCCAGTGGACGTTCAGAGAAGATGTCCTGGGAGGGGGAAGTTGTCTGAAGCTCAGTATAGGAGCTAACATTTATTAATATTATTTTTGTGAGCATCTCATCCTGCTTAGATTGATGCCAACATTTCTCATTATGATCATCCTAATTTCTCCAGATGATTGAGAGATTTGGGAGGGGGTCAGATAGCAGTGGAAAGACACAGACACAGGATTTTCTCTGTGTGGAATTTGCACAAGATTGCATCTGTCAGGCTTTCACATGAGCTCTTGATTTCCCTTCTTGGTTTTCCAAACACTTTATAACTTCTATTCCCTTGGCCACCCCTCCTTACTGATCTTCTCCTTCTCTTCTCTTCTCTTCTCTTCTCTTCTCTTCTCTTCTCTTCTCTTCTCTTCTCTTCTCTTCTCTTCTCTTCTCTTCTCTTCTCTTCTCTTCTCTTCTCTTCTCTTCTCTTCTCTTCTCTTCACCAGGGTTGTGCTACCTCTCTTCTCTTACCACCAATATCTCTCTGCCAAATCAAATGTTCTCTCTGAGGGTCTTCCACTGAGCTCATAACCAGCCATAACCTTGAGCCTGCAAAAGGTCCCTGCCCATCAAATATTAACCACCCACCTTCTGAAACACTTTTCCAGGGCTAGCAGCGATACCTCTGGGTGTTAATGCTTTACTTTCCTTGGGAAACAGTCCAAATCACACAAGGTCTCAGGGAAGGGGAAATTTGGTCAGGCAAAAGGGGCACAGTTGGGTTAGAAGGATAGTGCTGGTTGTCTCAGTGGGAGCAGGGACAAGTCCTAGCCTGGAGCTGGTGCTTCCTCCCCACCACCCAACCACTCCTGCTCCTCACAGGGGTGAGGGTTGAGTGTGCCCTGGGTCTGTACCTCATTTCTGCACAGGAGAAAGATGTGAAGCAGTGCTGAGGGAGAGGCTAGAAGGAGGAGCATGGAGCCTCGTGATGCTGCTCCCATGGCCAGCAGCCTTGGGACCCATGAAGGGACCAGGGCTTTCTCTGGAATTCTGCTCTTGTAGCAAGAAAGGTTGCTCAAGGTCTAGCTGGCCTCATCAGAGAGGCTGCAAGTCTGGGTTGATGATTAAATTTTGTCACATTTGCACACAGAAGAAAATTAACTCTGCAGCTTGGCCACAACATTCTGTAGAGATTTGTGATATTTGCCCTTCCAAGAAAGTAAAATTATGTTCATTAACTTAATTAAGGATGAATGTCCAAACCAACTCCTCAGTAAGAAATCAATGGGTTAGTATTAAAAGCAAGTATTTGACCTTAATTCCCCTCTGCCCTCCTTCTTCCCGGCACAGACAACTTCCAAGGAAACTGGTCAGGGCAAGAGAAACTGGTTATCATCACAGCTTTCCCCAATGCTCACTAAGGGGTGGGTGTGACAGCTCACTGCAGTGGGACACCCTGCCAATGCCCAGCTCACCAGGGCAGTCTAAGGGCACAAGAGAGGGAGCTGGGGGGAGATTTGTACCTGGGCAGGTCTGGCAGAGGTCCAGAGAAGAAAATGGGGAACACTCCGTGCATGGTACCCGGGAAAGTTTTCTGATGCCCAGCCCTGTCCTGGGGTGCATCAGGCACAGCATCACCAACCAGTCAAAGGAGGGGATTCTCCTGCTCTGCTCTGCACTGGGGCAGCCTCACCTCAAGTCCTGGGGGCAGTTTTGGGCACCACTATATAAAAGAGACATTCAGCTACTGAGGATGGTGAAGGGTCTGGAGAGGAAGACCTATGAGGAGTGCCTAAGGTCACTTGGTCTGTCCAGCCTGGAGGAGACTGAGGGGAGACTTCATTGGGGTCTTCAACATCCCCACAGGGGGAAGTGGAGGTTCAGACACTGATCTTTTATTTGTGGTGACCAGGGACAGGATCCATGGGAATAGCCTGAAGTTGAGTCAGGGGAGGTTTAAGTTGGATATTAGAGAAAAGTTTTTCACCCAGAGGGTGGTTGGGCACTGGAACAGGCTCCCTAGGGCAGTGGTCACAGCACCAAGCATGACAGAGCTCCAGAAGCATTTGGACAACAGTCTCAGGCACTTGGGGTGATTTTTGGAGTGTCCTGTGCAGGGCCAGGAGTTGAACTCAATGACCCTGATGGGTCCCTTCCAACTCAGCATCTTCTATGGTTCTGTGCTTCTATGAAGTGTTCACAGAGAGGCTGTCACAGTGGGGATGGATATCTGGGACTTTTGTAGGATGCAGCTTTCCATTTTCCAGGACCCTGGCACTGTCTGATGTGCAGTTTAGTGCAGGGTCCCAGCCATCCATCAGACTCAGCAGATACAAACTGCAAGACACAATGGAATGAAGGAGCACTGGAATGAAGGACTGTGAGAAGGCAGCAGGGACTGGGCTGGGCACTAAGTGTCATTTTGGCCTTGTGTTTCAGTGGGATCTCGTGTGTGAGCAGCGTGGGCTGAACCAGGCAACAGCAACCTTCTTCTTCATCGGCGTCACCATGGGGGCCATGGTGTTCGGGGACCTTTCCGACAGGTTTGAGCCCTCCCAGGCTGCTCCTCCAGGGCCTCGGCTTCACAGGAAGAATGCCACCAACATGTGACCTCCACCAGGCAGTCAGAGGGGTGGGGGAAGGAGAAAAGGCAGCTGCAAAGGGAGATCCAGCCTCTCACTGGGAGTAAACACTTCCCAGATCAGTGAGCCACTGAATGCTTCCTGGATCAGAGAAGCAGCTCTGGCCTTGGTTAGGAGTCAGATGCACTGCTGACTGTGGTCAGATGTCCTGCAGGAACAATAAAAAAAACAACCAAAAAAAATCCAGTCTGCCAGACCAGCTTCAGTCTAAAAATGGAGTAAGCTGGTGAATACAAAGCTGGACGAAAAGGCTAAAAGTGTGCAAATTATACACAAATTCACTCCTTGCAAATTATACACAAATTGGCTAATGACACCCAAGTGAGGGGCTCAGAGCAATTTCTTGCCATAGCTTAAAAAAGTTTCCAGCAAGCAAAATCTGACTCTGTCATTCCTAGAGAATCAGGGTAAAGGAGATTCTTTACAAGCAGGGAGGTTTTTATTCCTTAAGGAGGAGGTGAAGCAATGAAGAAAACAGAAACAAATCTGCTCACTCTGGTTAAATGTTAGGATGTGATAATATAAACCTGAAAAATAAATACAAGTAATAATCTAGAAAGGGCATCAGATAAGAAACTAAATATTTTTGCAAACAGCAAAACCAGGAAACCCGTCAGAGGACAGAGAGTCCAGGCACGCAGTTGGGATGTGCTGTTCCCTGTACATTATTCATTATTGGGAAATGGCTTCCTGATTTCCTTCCTCTGGGAGGAATTAGAGTACAGCAAGCTGCAAAATCACTGCAGAGGGGAACCTGAAGTGTGAAGGACCCAGAGACTTTAGTGCTGCAGATGGGAATTTTTACATCCATGTATTTACCCATGGGTACATGGCTATGCTTGTACAAGGACCCAAGACACCTGCATGATTTTCAAACTGTGTGCCTTGGCTTTGTAATCACAATAGTTTTATAGCACAGCTGGAGGAAGAGAAATTCAGAATTGAGAAAAGGAGCAGGACAAAATATGGCAGAAAATAAGACAACACAAGGTAGCACAAAATGAAAAGGAATTTGTTTCACAAATGGATTGTGAGGGGGAAGAGTCAGCAGAGGATCAAGGCAAAAAAGGAGCATCTGGAAATAAAAATACTGTATTGTGAGACATAAATGAGTCTGTGCTCACAGTGGGAGAATGTGTAGAGGCAGGTGCTGGAGCTGGAGCTTTGAAAGGAGCTGACAGAAGAAGGCAGAGAGAAATACACCAGAGGAATGCCAGTTAAATGCCAGGAGTAAGGAGACATTGTCCTGGAGCCCTACAGCATCTTGGGGAGAGAAAAGCTTTTAACTGGTCTCCAGATAAGATCTCAGAAGTGCCAGGCAGCCTGACCTCTGTCTGCACCAGGCAAATTGGCAGAAACTCCTCCGAAAGGTGGAGCCAGAGCCCCAGGGCGAGGTAGGACACACCAGTGAAGGATCAGCTGGGCTTTCCAAAAGATCCAAGCCTTACAAATGTACAGGATTTCTTTGCATGGATCAGCAGGCATGTCAGCAGAGGAGACACCATCTCAGCCTCCTTATCAAACACTCCTTCAGACACTGATCTGCCCCAGGGTAAGAAGGAAGGTCTCAGCATGACTGAACAAGTAAAAGCCAGGAAGAAGAGAGGAGATGCAAGTGCTCCATTATGACAGGGGAGCAGCCTTTGCTTGGATTTTTGTGCTTTTCAGAGCATTCATAAATAATCTGGGAAGGGAGCAAGTGGGGAGGGGATGCTGACTCTGGCAGAGATGAGGTCAGAGGGTGGAGACTTTGCAGAAGGAGCTAAAGGACTCTGTGACTGGATGAGACAATCAGAAGACAGAATTTCAGGGCAGATTAATCTAAAATAGAGAAAGAATTTAAACCTCTCATTTAAAATGGAGGCTCTGAGCTGACCACAGCTACTCACTGGGAAGATTTTGGCATTATACAGCTAAACAGAGCTTTGCTCTAGGCAAACATCCACACAGCAATGAGTAGTGGCTAGGGAAGCAAGAGGAAGATTAAGAATCATTAGGTTAAACCTCAGATGTCACCCCCACATCTCCCCTACCATCTCTTGAAAGTCAACCTCCCATTAGCAACCTTCCTTTTCTCTGACAGAGATGGGATCCCACTTCTTTGTGCTAACAGTGAGGCAGAGATTTCATCTCTGGGTGCTCCAGGGGGAAAATCATCTGGCATTTTGCTACTGTTCAGGTTCAGGTTTTCTCTAAGCCATTACAGATATTTGGATTTGAGAGCTGCACTACTGACAAATTTTACCCAGGTAAACCCTCCAAAAACCTTCACTGTGAACAAATATATGCAAAAATACATATATATTGTTTCTGTTATTGTCTGCTCTTCTCCAAAGACTCCTTTTGTACCTTACCCTTGTACTGAATTGGTTCAATAATGCTTTGGCAGACTTCCAGATTGGGGTTTTTGTATGAAAATGGCTTTTTTATTAATTTTTATGTTTCTGCAGTCTGCCCCTTTTATTGTATTTTCTACAATCTTTCAGAAGTTGTGCTTTCCTACCACTCTCTTTTGAAGACAATTTTAGTAGCATTATTTCCAGCACCCTCCCTATATCCTGCAGTTCAATCCTGCCAGCTCATTCCTGATTTTCCTAGCAAGTAGTGAGCATTTCCTGAGAGTCTAATAATGGCTCCTTAAATAGCTGCCTTGACTCCTGCAGGGAATATTATGGCTTTATACCCTTCTTACTGTGTTTTCAAGGAAAATCTTCATTTACAAAATGTATCTTCTTTCTTGGACAGTCACCCATTGGAAACTGGATCCATCTCTGGGGGGTTTCTGGGTGCTTCCTGTTCTGACCCAGGGGCATCGAGGTGTCTTTTACAAACTATCCCAGCTTAAATTTCAAAGCAGATCTAGCAAACTCCCTGTACCCAAGCCACAAGCTGGGGGGTTTTGCCAGTAGGTGCATTTATCATCTGCTGAATGAAGTATTTTATGATTATTTTTGGGAATGTTACTGTGGCATTATGTCCTGGCATGCCACTTTTTCCCCTGGAGCAATCATTCCTTCCACCATCCTTCTCAGGGGGCCACTGGGAGAGCCCTAATGCCAGGATCAGAGCAGGATTTCAGTCCTTGTGGACTGAACAACACCTGCAGGCAGGCTTAATCTACTGCTGCTGCTTGAGCCTAAGCTTTCCTAACAGGCAGTGCTGATGTTCATCAGGAGACCCACACCTTGTGCTCCATTTTGATTTTTAGATTTTCATAGGTTGTGCAGAAATTTGTGCAGACGTATTTCTCTGTCTGTGAGAGTGTGTGTGTGTGTTTATATACATTTATATTGCATTTGTGTGAATTTAATGTTTTGTATTTCTCCACACTCTCCACACAGGACTCTGGACAAACAAGGTAAGGAGACCCCAGGGGAACAACATCCTGGCAGATTCCTCAGAAACCCCCCAGGATTTCAGGGCTATTTGCACATTGGGCAGACAATTGGATTCCTTCCTTTTCCTTCCAAAGAGCGGGGTGAAAGTGTCACAGCTCTGTTTCCTCCTTGAGAGTGATGGCAGTGGCCAGTCCTGAGTAAGCCACGGGAGAAGGACATTGACACTGGAGCAGGGTGTGACAGCAACACGGATTTTGAAGCTGGCATCACAGCTTTTGGTGGTGCTGTTTGCCAGGAGAGCCAGATTTGTTGTTCTGAGCAGCACTGGTCTTTCCAGTGGAGACTCCCAATGTTTATGGAGTGGCCTCTGCATGGGATTGCACCACTGTGGCACCAGCTTGACCCAGAGCCATTTCCCCCTCTCCAGCACGCTGCATCCTTTACTTTTCTTCTACAATCTCTGGTTTGCCCATTTCAAACCCTGCTCCCATGACAGGTTTCCAGCCAGTGTAACCCAGCCTGTGCTCATGGCAGGTTTGGAAGGAAGACCATGCTGCAGCTGTCCCTGGCATGCTCCCTGTTTTTTGGGATGCTCAGCGCCGCCTCCGTGTCCTACACAATGCTGGCCATCACACGGACCCTCACCGGGCTGGCCCTGAGTGGCCTGTCCCTGATTGTCCTGCCTTTGGGTGAGTGTGGGGGGCTGTGGCTGCCAGGGGGGCTCCTGGCAGACAGAGGGTGGGAAGGGAATTCTCTACCAGGCAGGGCAGGATTGGTAGGAACAGGGGTCTGGGAATCGCTGCGCGTGCAATTTCCCTCTCGCAAGGATCCCAGAATTACAATTTGCTGTTGGTCCAATTAATATTTAACAGTCTACTCAAAATACAGCAACCACTTGTTAGTACTTCTGTTGCAACAAGCTACCCAATTCCTGTCAAGCAGCATCAGCAACACAATCAAAGCCACACTCCAAAGTCTCTGCCCCTTTTCCACTCCTACAAAGTTCTCACCTTTCAAGCACACACTTAGGACAATTCAGCAGCATTGCCCTGTCCTCAGCACAAGAGGATGGTGTGTCATTTACAGGGTGTTTCTACTTCCCCAGTTTCGAGTTTTCCTCCAAAAAACTGCTCAGTTTTCCTAAGCTGCCAATCTGTGTTTTACAATGAGAAGAACTACCAAAAATTTTTTTTAAATCACACAGAGCTAGGCAAAACTGAAGCTGAAGAATTTAAGTAATTGCACCATAAAAACAAGCTCCAGATTTCAGGATATTCAGTAAACCACTGGATAATTTTATAGATGCAGTTGGGACATACTGGGCAAAAAGTGTTGTACCCAAGAACAATCAACAGTTGCAGCAGAACTTTCCAGGAGTTTTGCAGATCTAGTCAATGCTATAATGGCTTCAGTATTGGAAAAGCCCACACAAGACATGACAAATCCCAAGGCCTGCAGTGTTTGTTTATTGCTATAAAGGCTGATTCCTGAAAGTCATAGTAGAGCTTGGTAGGAGCATTTCTGGTTGTTAGAGGTTGTAGCAAGATGTCCAAACCTTTGGAGGAAAACTGGCTTTTAGTTCACACACACAAACAAGGAGAACCCCAGCTGGCTTTACACTTTTGCTGCTGTCTGCTCTGGGTGGGCTCCATGTGAACAACAATTCTTCCCAATCTACTTCTTTCATCTGAAATAATGAGTGGAAATGGGAATAATGAGAGAGAAATGGGAAACTGTGCAGGCAAGATGGTTAGGGGAAAAAAAAATCTGGTTGATGAAGGAGACCAAGTGAATGCTCTTGAATGGGATAAAAAAAATATCACCAAGAGTGGTTTTAGCACTGTTCCTTAACACATGTCCAGTATTTCTTTTCCTGAAGTTTTATTTTAGTGGCTGACAGCTTTGAAACAGCCTAAGTACTGTGGCTGAATATTTTAATATTCCAAATATCAGCCAAAGAGGGGAACTTTGTGAAGGAGCAGACCAGGGATGTTCCCTTGCCCTGCCCTTGTGAAAAAGCCCTGCAGGCCCTCCCTTCCTGGAGAAATCCTGCATGTCCCAGCTGGATGCTGCCTCCCTCTTGCAGGGATGGAGTGGGTGGACGTCCAGCACCGCACCTTCACCGGGATCCTGATCAGCATCTTCTGGAGCATTGGGAACATGCTGCTGGCCCTGGCAGCCTACTTGGTGAGGGAATGGCACTGGCTGCTGGTGACTGTGACTGCACCTTGCCTCCTGAGCATCATCTGCCTGTGGTGAGTGCAGCCACCAGAAAGGAAGCACACTGGGATTTGCCTCCTCTGTGGATCCTAGGATTCATTCAGCAGCCTCAGGATGAGCAGGACTCACCTGTGTCCTGTATCTGGATTGCCCAAGTGTGGCAGCTCAGAAAACTGGAGTGGTGTAAGAGCTTAAATGAGGGATGTGGGACTCTAGGGGCTCTCCAAAATGCAGTTTATTCCATCCAAGACATTACAGCAGCCCAGGGTGGTGGGTGACAGAGCCTGTGCCTACAGCTGTCAGCTCCAGCTGCAGGCAGGCCTGGACACCCTTAGCTTAGGTTACAAGGCATTATATACTTTCCTTCGTTGAGCATCTTAATACAGAAGAACCAATCTATACCTTAACTTTTATCTACAGCCTATCATAACTGCTATAATTACCATGTTCATGTTACTATTCTCCAATCACTAAATATTAGTACATTAAAGCTTAAGCTAGAAGTTGTTTTTCACTTTTCTTGCAGTGGAAAAATCCGAGACCTTTTTTCTACTTGCAACATTTGCTGACTTGTTTTCCTGTGCTATCTTTCTGCTTAATAAAAACATCTTCTTGTTTGAAGTAAGTTTATCCTTTGCTCTAAATCATAAAAAAACCCTTCTAACTAACAGACCCTTTGCCTCCTTGGTTACCCAGTAAGACTGGCTCAGCAATTCTTTTCTTCTATATCAAAACTTGTTTCCATCTCCATTCCTTCATCAGACTCTACATTCAAAAATCTTTCTGCTAGACATGCATGTCTGTGAAACTTTTTTGTCAAGCTTTCATCCTTCCCAACAGAGTGGCCTGGGTTTTGTCTCTCCCAAGGTTACATCACAGTTTTGGGGACAAGGAGGAGGCAGGAATGAGGCTGAGGCATTAGGATGACAGGTGGAAGCAGGATTTGGTGCTGCCAGCTCTGTCAGATGTGGCTCAGAGTAAAGAAAAGAGATTCCAATAAAGGAACACTCAACCAGATCCAGGTTTTAATCCTGAGTAAACTCAAGATAAAACATTTATCCATTCCCTGTCCCCACCTCACTGGGAAGGATACCGAATTTTCCATGAAAGCCACACCTTCAGGCTAGGTCAAGTTCATTTATCTCTGCACTTCCCAAGGCTTTTCTCAGGTGTGCAACCATGCTGATGGGCCAAATACACCTGCTTTCTATGGGCAATTTCCCCCTGTGGCCTTATTTAAAAATACCTGACATCTCCTAAGCCTTAAAATGGGAGATGGTTCATTTAATCAAAGAAACTTTCATTTTTCCATCTTTTTTTTTTTTTTATTTCCCCATGTAGTAATACAAATTAGAATACAGAGTTGATTTATTAACAGTCTGAAGAGTGACTTCTGGTATTTCACTGATCAAGTCCAACACAACTAAAATAGGTATCCTGCTGACTTTTTTAGTTCAGGTTGTTTTGCTCTCTTTCTAGGGCAACCAGCCATAAAAAACTGAGTCCTTGGAAGAGCTGAAATTCACAGATGCATTTGGACCCCCTCCCTTTTCATCATAACTGTTTGATTTCTCTTCTTATGTTACTATCTTTTATGGAGATTAGTTCTCCAACAAATTATACTCTAGTTTTCAAGCACCCATAAGGTCAGCGACTGCAGAAAATTAAAAGCCTCTGAAGTATGGAATTAAAATCTAATTTAGCACTCTTTAGATATTACTGACACAATGTCAGAACTCAGTGGAGGCATTAGACAACCAAAAGACATGGTATTACTCTCTACAGACAGTGGCAATGACTGCAAAATGCCATCTTTCCTTCTTTATATTTCCCAAGGTTGCAAGCCTGTTGGAAGGAGATGAAAACTTTCAACAAGACCAATTCTCCAAACATTTTTGCTCTACACATCATTTTCAATTCCTGCTTGAATAGTGACAACAGTTGCTCATTAGTTTTACTGCAATCTGATTTAGGGCACATGAATCACAAACATTTCATTGTAGGGATCTGGTCTCAGACCATTCTAGTGGGAGACTCCAGTGTGCAGAAGGCTTTGATTATTGTGAAAACCAAATCATTTTAGCAACTAACAAAGTATGTATAGAGCTCACTGAATCCTTTCTACATTGTGGTTTTTAATGGCTGACAATTTCAATTTCAAAGCTTAAAGAGTCCCAGAAAGCACAAATATGTAAGTAAAAACTCCCTGGGGCCAGTTTTAATTGGTAAGAGTTTGGAACTTCAACCAGCTCAGCTTTTAGGGGTAGAAGAGCCGGTGCCTGTCAAAAGGGTGCCCCACTACTCTTCCCATGCACCACAGATGTTATATTTAGGTGGAAGTCTCATGGAGAAGATGCCAGAGCCATGGACATGGGGTGGAAAACAGGCAGCTCCAAGAGGAACAGTCTCCTCTCCTTGCACCTGCAGGTGGGTCCCAGAGTCGGCCAGGTGGCTCATAGCCAAGGGCAAAGTGAAGCAAGCCCACAGGCACCTGCTCAGATGTGCAAGAATGAATGGAAGGAAAGACTTTGCTGTCTCACCAGAGGTAAGGAACTGGAGATCCAGACACGCGTTCTTCTTTTCCCACTTTGTCTCTCTGTTTTGCTTCTGCTTGATACCTGGAGCAATGCTTGGCCTGCAGTGTGGTCTGTGGGGCACTGTGGGCATTTTCCTCTAGAAAGCAGAAATTCACTCCTAAAGATAAAGCTCCAGCTCAGCTCCCATAAGGCCAGAAATCCCGTCCATTAGGTGAAATGTCTTTCCACTCGTTTTTGCCATGGCAAGAGGCCTCAGTGGACCAAGCCCTGGATTAAATACACAGTGAGTAGAACTTATTAACTCTGCTGGTACTTACTCCTCAATCAATTGCCAAAAAGCTTTTTGAACAAGCAGTCTCTTCTTCTGCACAGGCAGTGAAGAACTTCTTTTCAGCGCCTGACTTTTTAGGTATTCTGTATTTATATAAGTAGATGGATAAATAATTACTCTTTAAATGAATGCACTCCTAAGAACAAAGCATGAAGCTCACTGCTGGCTTTTCATACAACAGCAGGCAGCCACGTGGGGAAGAGGTGGAACTGGCCAACACTGACTTTTCCATCTGCCATTTCTCTACAGACCTCTCTGCTACCTGGGGCATGTAGGTGAGAGGGAAGAAGAAACCATGAGAAGAAAAAGAGGTCTAAAATAGCAGGCAATCTGTAAAGTTGTAGGAAGATATGACTCTGAAAATGTATGCTCAAAGAACAGTTCTGCAAACAGAATGTATGGAAAATCCAAGGTGGATCTGAAGCTGGGAAGGGCAAAGTCCCCAGCCTGTCTGGGGTTTCATGTCTGCACCCTAACAGCACAGCAGCTGAGCTATTTCCTTCTTTCCATCTCTGCCAGGCCCTCACAAGGATGGCAACAGACAAAAACATGGGAGGGAGTTACTCCTACATCAGCTTGTTCAGGACCCCAGTCCTGAGGAAGATCTCTTTGTGTTCTGGTGTGGTGTGGTAAGCAGTGTCACTTCCCAGGGGGCAGGGGAGGAATTCCTCCTGCAGTTCCCAGAGGGATTTCCCTTGGTCCCAACTGCACCCGCTCCTTGCAGGTTTGGTGTTGCCTTCTCTTATTACGGCTTGAGCATGAACCTGACTGGCTTTGGGCTCAGCATCTACCTCTCCCAGTTTGTCTTTGGTGTCATTGAGATTCCAGCCAAGATGGCCATGTACGTGCTGGTGAACCGAATCGGCCGGCGGCAGAGCCAGGCGTGGACACTCATCCTGGCTGGAGTCTGCATAGGAGCCAACATCGTCATCCCCAAGTGTGAGAGGCTCTTCTGCTCTACACAGTGCTGGCTAAAGGGGGAGGGAGTCCACGTGGTGCAGTGCTGGAGAAGGAGAGCCGTGGATTTGTCCATAGGCAATTCTTTGTAGAGAAGTCCTCCACCTGAAGGGTGTCCACGAGACAAGGTCACTAATGCGGGCTAACCCCAATATCTGGTCACAGCAGATGGTTTCCAGTCACTGTCAAGCTCCAGGGCTAAGAAGCAGCTCCAGGGCTAAGAAGCTATGTGGGAGCACTGAACCTTCTCCCTCCTTAGACCTGGAAGTTCCTTCCCAGAGGCAGCTCACTGCCATAAATGCCTTTCCTTTCCCCCAGCTTTCACCTCCCTGCGTTCAGTAGTGGCCATTTTGGGCAAGGGTTGCTCAGAAGCTGCCTTCACCACGGTCTTCCTGTACACCTCAGAGCTCTACCCCACCATTCTGAGGTAAGAGATGACACCCACCTGAGCACACCCCAGGGCCTGGCTGGGGTGCTCAGGCCATCAGCACAGCAGGATGTGCTGGTGACTACCCTGCAGCACTGGCCCCTTGCCTCTGGAACTAGCAGGTTCTAGGGATTTCATATACTCACAAGAGAGAGGCAGAAAGCCACAGTTTTGTTCACCTGGGTTGTGGGTGGTTAGGTTGTGATGACAGGAAGATGAATGGAAAGGTGAGGAGTATTCTGTGTGGGAAGATCTTTGCACTCCATAAAGCACCTGTGCTTAGTAAAGTCTTTGTTCCCTGTTATAATCTGTCGGGAACTGTTAAAAGAACCTGAAAATAATAACTTGAAATACCAAGTTTTTCAAGGAACACATATTACCACATGTTTGAGAGTCTTTTGGACATTGGATGATATTAAAGCAGGCATTAACCAGCCTGTCAGGAGGAAAAACAGAGTTTATTTGACATACCTGGGGAATGGTAACATAACACCAGATTTAGCATTTGCATAGGCTGGGATATAGATAAGTCTGGTGGAGGGCATCACCTCACTGATTTCTTTGTGGAAGTCTGAAAAAAGCCTCATGAATCACAGCAGGCGCTATGGGCTACTTCACTTCTGTCCCTTCCGGCCCAGAGTACCCTCCTCTGCCATTTAGTCCTTCAGCTTTCAAAGGTCTGTTGCACGCAGGGAAAGATTCACATTTAAACCAAAGTGGCCACACTGATCTGCTGCCTCTTATCCCAGATCAGTTTGTATCTTTCATGCTCAAAGACATTGGCAAAGACAAAATTGTTGGTTCCTTCTGCAGTACTTGTTCTGTATATGCACAAGCAGGATCTTTGTCATGAGCGTGAAATGCCACACATCCCCTCAAAATTAGATCTTACTTCTGGTCTCATCTCCAAGGGCTCCTTCCTTGGACCAAAAATGCTCACAGCTATCTCTAGTGTATGCCACCTGCCTGGAAGTACCTGGGAGAAGGAGAAACTTGGATTTGCTCTGAGCAGGTTGGAAGACTCACTAGTCTTACTATTAGAAAATGCTCTCAGGGTTTAGACATTTAAAGTGGAAACAGCTTTAGAGCGGGTGTTCTTTGTGTGGAACTGCAGCTTCTTTCTCACAATAGACATAAACCTATTTCTCACAGCAGCTACAGTTGATCTCTGGGATAGATGATGATTTTAGTAAGATATTAAGAAAAAAATTTTAAAATGGTAGAGGGAAGAACCAGGGGGGAAAAAGCCTCAACACTCAGAGAAAATTGCAGGGAAAAGTGCAGAGGTCTGACACGACACAAGTAGCCCTCTGTTTCCTGTGGTGGTCTGCACCTTTCCAGGCAGAACGGGATGGGGTACACCTCCTTCCTGGCACGCCTGGGAGGGGCCCTGGCCCCGCTGGTGTTCCTGCTGGACGAGGTGTGGCGGTCCCTGCCCGAGGTGACATACTGCGGCATGGCGGTGTGCAGCGGCGCCGCAGCCTTCCTGCTCCCGGAGACGCTCAACACGCGCCTTCCCGAGGGCATCGAGGACATCGAGAAGCCACAGTGAGTCACCTCCCTCCTGCCCTGCACGTGGATGCGGACGAGGAGAGGGGACATCCCCCTCTGCTGCCTGCAATTCCCCAGCTGTGCGCGGCAGGGGAAGGAGGGACAGCCCAGTTGGGTTGTTGGCCGGTTGGCCTGCCTGCTTTTCTGCCCATCAGCCCAAATGTGATTTATTTTCTTCCAGAGTAAAAGTGCCGCCAGAAGCCAGCACTCCCGAGGGCGTGCCACTGCAGGCTCTCCTGAAGTGAGGAACCCCGTGGGACAGCCACCATGGAGGACTACAGAAACTGAGCCATGCTCTGATCTGCCAGGGAAGGAGCCTTTTCTGCCCACCGACCTCAATCCCCAGGGAAGTGGAACTGAGGACATGGGAGGAAGGAGGCAGATCAGGACACCAGCTGGCAGGAGCTAACCCTCTCTGTGGTGTAGCCAGCAGCAAGGATGCTCAGATCTAACTGGGTGTGGAAATAAAGGGACCTTGTGCTAAGCTCGTCCAGTCTTTGGCCTTGTTGGATTTGGACCTTTCAGATCTGTGCACGGCCTTCCAGAAACTATAGTCCATTGGTTCCTACACCTGGAGAAACAATGCAGCCAGAAAAATACCGAGTGTGAATCACACAAACCCAAATAAGCTCTAATAAATCCAGCTGGGTGGTAATTTATGGTTCATTTCAAACCATAAACTGTAGCTACAAATATTTCTTGTATTTAGAAGAGGTATGGATGGTTTTCACACTGAGGCTCAAAGCCGGAAAAAAGCACATGCAGGAGTCACACTGAGAATGGGTTAACTGCAAGCATTTTTCCTACATACATGAAGAAGAAAAAAGGTTTTGCATTTAAATCTAGTGTGTATGCAAGAATTATACTTTAGGCTATAAGAAAAAAAAAAAAAAACACAAAAAACCCAAAAAACCCAACCAAACAAACAAACAAAAAGAAAACCAAAAAAACCAAAAAAAAAAACCCAAAAAAAACCACAAAACCCAAACCCAAAATCCACCTTGCTACAGGAAAACTTGCATAAAATATTGAGTAGTCCATTACTGGATTTCATTCTGCTTATTGGTCTAACACATTGATCTTAGCTCTATGGAATATCTTTGCTTCTTGTGCTTCATTATGCAACCAACAGAGATGAGCCACAAAATTATCTATCAGTCGGAATTACCTATAATTTTGGAATCCTGATAAAGAGCACGTACCCAAACTGGGAAGAGGGAATGGCTTCAGGATCTGAGTCCCAGGTGCTCTGTGATTCCCTGGGCTGTGAGGTGTTTTAAGCTAAACCACACAGCACTGTGAAGAGAACACACACTGAGGATGCATCTGAAAACAGATGCAGAGGCACATCCAATCCCAGGTCCAAGAGCACCTCCTAGTAGAAATAAGCTGCCTGGAATTTTTTTTTTAGCTGCTATGAGAGCAGCTATTTTTTAAAATTAATTTTTTCCATCCATGAATAACTTAACACCTTACCTTGTGCTGTCAAAAAAAGAAAAGGCAATGTGCAGGTCATGACCTATCTATGTTTCCTTCAGCAAAATGTTCTTTATTTCTTGGATATATATCATGATTTATAGAGTATGCCAGCTGATGTATGCAATGCTGATGTCATTACTCATACAGTCTCTGTAGGAAAACCAGGACATTAACCAACTCAAAACCTCAGAATTTTCATTATTGATAGGTCTGTTAAGACAAACCTGATCTGTGCTGGGGAGGAAATCTGACTTCCAGGTTTTGAATTTGTGAGATACCTCTGGTCTGCTGCAGTTTTTTTTGGGAGGAAGACAGAAGTGATGTTTACAAACAAGAAGACTTTTCCATAACCAGAAAGATCAAATTAGGCAGCAATGTAGGAGAAGATAAGAAGTGATTGGAAGACTCAAATGGGTTAGGAAGGAGGAGATCTACTGGCTCAGAGCTGAGCACCGACACTCACGGCTGGGCATGAGCATCCCCCAGGGGCCCTGAGCACCGGCGGGGAGCGGAGCCTGCAGGCACCAAGCCTGGGTGACAAGGGACACCCCGGCTGGTGTCACACCGGGGAGCGGCGGGGCCGGTGACAGGTCCCGGCCGGTGACGGATCCCGGACAGTGTCAGATCCCGGACAGTGTCAGATCCCGGCCGGTGACAGATCCCTGCCGGTGTCAGATCCCTGCCGGTGACAGATCCTGGGCAGTGACAGATCCCGGGCAGTGACAGATCCCTGCCGGTGTCAGATCCCGGGCAGTGACAGATCCCGGCCGGTGTCAGATCCCGGGCAGTGACAGATCCCGAGCAGTGTCAGATCCCGGCCGGTGACAGATCCCGGGCAGTGACAGATCCCGGCCGGTGTCACACCGCAGAGACGCTGGCCCGGCCCCCAGCGGCCGCACGGCCCCGCCCCCGGAGGCTGCACGGCGTAACGGGGCGGGGAGGAGCAGGAGCCGGAGTCGGATCGGGCTCGGGATCAGGATCGGGAGGGCGGTTCTGGTTCCGGGTCACTCCCCGCCTGGGCAGGCTCTCGGGCGGTGCGCGGGGGCGGCGGCCCCGGCCATGCGGAGCCGGGCCGGGCGGCGGCGGCGGCCACGCAGGGCCCTGCCTGGGCTGCGGCGGGGCCCCATGAGCCGCCGGGGGTAGGGCGGGGAGCCCCTTCCCCCCCGCCCCGCCGCCATGTACACCTTCGTGGTGCGGGACGAGGGCAGCAGCGTGTACACCGAGGTGAGCCGGCTGCTGCTGGCCAGCGGGCAGTGGCGGCGCCTCCGCAGGGACAACCCCCGCTTCAACCTGATGCTGGGCGAGAGGAACCGGCTTCCCTTCGGCAGGCTGGGTAAGGCTCCTCCCCGCGCCCGCCCCGCCGGCAGCGGGGCCCGGCGCTCCCCGCTCCCCCTCGGTCCGTGGCTGCGGCTGTGCTCTCCCGTCCCCCGTGTCCCCCGCCGCAGGGCAGCGTCCCCGCGGGTCGCCGCAGCCTCACGGAGCCCCCGCGGTTCGGGAGGCGGTGCCCGCCGGCCCCGCTCCCCGCCCCGTCCCCGTCGCTGTCCCCGCGGCTCGGCGGCCGCTCCGGCCTCCGGCGCCCAAACAAAGCTGAGGCCCCGCGGGGTCTCCGTGCAGCCGGCCCTCTGCGGGCCCTGCTGCCGCCAGCCAGGGCTCGAAGGATCCTCTTCCCAAGCTCCCGGAGAGTGATTTCACCGGGGCCCCCCCAAACACCCCGCCCGGCTTGAGGCCTGTGGTGCGGTGAAGCAGTGGGAGAGCGGAGGGGGGTGACAGGAGGGCCACTCGGGGACCCCCCCTATGACATGCGGCAGAGGTCGGGATCCCGGCTCCCCCTCTGGGTGCAGCCCAGGAGTGCCTTCCTTGCCCTGCAGCAGTGCCCTTGGGGCCCTTCGCACCGCTGAGGGGGATGCAGACGAGCGGCGTGCCTTTGTGGGGTGGCGGTGGCTCCGGTGTCATCCCCTGCCTGCTGCTGGGCAGGGACGCTGCGGTGCTGAGCTTACGTCGGATGGGTCTTAGACCTGTTCTGCCTCCTGTCTCAAGCAGCAGAAGCACGTCTAAGCCAGGCACGTTCAAACCTTCGCTCCAGAGCCGAGGCTGGTGGGGATGTGCCTCTGCAGGGCTCCGTGAGGGTGACGGCACTCTCCCTGCCTGGAGCGGGGTGTGGGTAATTCCAGAGGCTCTGTGTGTAGGGCTCCCTATAACCCCTGCCCCACCACCTTTTCCCCTGCTGCCTGACCCCCACTGTCGCCCTGCCACCACTCAGGGCTTTGGGAGCTGCCCTGTGTAGGCTTGTCCCCTGCCTTCCATGCTCGCTGCTGCCCCATGGCACAGCCACCCTGGCCCGCTGCCCCGCTGGATGGTGCAGAGCCCAGGAGCAGGGAGGGAGAGTGCCCACGATCAGGAGAGCCACACCAGGCACTGGCAGTGTTGCAGGGCGTGGCAGGGAGCGGGGCTGCACTGTCATCTTGGCCCTGGTTTCTTTCTCTCTGGGGTGGTTTTGCAGCACTGCTTCTGGCTGCAGAAACATCAGAAGAGGCAGAGCCCCCTCACTCAAGCAGCTCTGGTGCAAGATGGCTTTGCAGCCCTTTTCTTGCAGCAGAGACCTATCTCTGACTGCTCTTAACAATTTGCAAGTCACCAGTTCCAGCACCTCTCCCTTGTCTCCTCCACATTTGTGAGTGGAAAGTCCCCATCACATGGCAGTGCCATCTGGTCACCTCCTGGTGTCTGCAGCAGGCAGGGAAGCACCAGGAGAGGCTCAGGCAGTGAGGATGCTCACATGTGCTTGCAGCAGGCACAGCAGGCAGACCTGTGCTTTAACTTGCCCAGCATGGAGGACCTCAGGCCTCATTGCAGAACGAGTGCAGTTCCTTGAGAGTGGGCATGCACAGCACATCCAGCTATGGTGGGCTTGTGACCATCTCAAAGTGAGCCCTTTCATCTTCTAAAAGTGTCCTGGGGTGATGGAAGGTTTTCCCTGAGGCCTTCAGCATGTGTTGCCATGGGATGCCCAAAATCCCAAATCATTTCTCACAGCCATGTCTATGACCCATGGAGAGGGGCCATGCTTTGGCACTGTCATCTTTAAACCATCCTCCTGTAGCAGGAACTGGTTGCTTGAAATCAGTAGAGTCAGACCAAAAATAACATGGTTATTTTGGTGCATTTTCCAAAAAGCTCTGTCTTCTTTGGTTCGTCTTCCTGAGCAACTGTTGCATCAAAGCTGGCTTGGTTTTCCTAAGGGCTCTACTCAGTGAAAGCAGACATTAATTCAGGGAACTGTAGGGATTTGCATTACTCAGGGCCTGAGCTGGATCATGGAGAGAAGTGGGGACTCTCAGCATGCACCACTGCTTCTGCCCAGCTGCAGGGACCTCTGCAGCTCTCACTGATAACCTAATTCCTGGGGGATTGCACCCTTAACTGTGTCCTCATCTAGGAGAAAAGCAGTTTGTGCTGAGGGGATGGAAAGGAGGAAGAGGCTGCAGAGGCCTCATGTACCGGGGGATGCTGGGCTCTGTGCTCTGCTGACCAGGAGAGGATTGCCACTTTGGTCAGTGCCTTGGCATCTTTTTAATCCCACTAAATGCATGCTGCAGACCTCACAACGTGCTCCAGAAGTTTCCCTTCCTGCCTTGTGGTCCCTCTTTGCTGGCCACCCACCCAATGTTGCAGCCCACTGCTCCATGGCAATGCTCAGGAGCCCAGTGAGGATGCATCTCCCCAGGATAAACTGGGGAACCAGAAGGAAATTTGAGGGGTTTATTTTCTTTTCAGTAAAAAACCCTACCTATGCTGGATGCACCTTGAAGTGCCTGAAGTTACTGATCTTTTCTGCAGGATGGTTTTCAGCTATCTTGCATTTAAAGATTTGTGAATAAAAGTGACCCAGGTCAGGGAAATGACTTTCAGGCTGAAAATAGATATTCACTCTCTGTGATCTTGCAGCTGCCTGGTGTTTAAGGTGGTGTTTGCTCCAGGCCTTTTTTCCCAGGCAGACACCAAGGAGCATAAGTAAAACCCTAAATCCTTTTTCAGGATTCTGGTCCCTCTCAGAGAGCTTCCAGCTGAGCACAAGTGTTTCTGTTGTGTGAAAAGGAGAAGGCAGGCAGGCTGTGGTGTGGAGTCCAGTGTTGGTAAGGAGATGCCCCTCTGCTTAGCACTGTCAGTGCTGGGGCCACAGCTGGATACTGGGGCCAGTTTGGGACTTCCCAGTTCAAGAAAGGCTTAAATATCTGGAGTTACTATAGGAAGGGCCGCCAGTCTAGTCAAGGGGGCACAGGTTGGCAGCCAAGCACTGGGACAAGGACTTAGAGAAGTCAGTATCTATCTTTAGAGATACTCAGACTTTGGACAAGAGGTTGGAGCAGAGACTCCCAGACGTTCCTTCTCACCTCAGGTATCCCACAGGTCTTGTTACAAACTGCTAGAAACAAGCAAGACTCCAAGTCTTTCAGTGTTTCCCAGTGTTTTGTGGTATCAGGCCCAAGAGAGAGTCGTGCTGTACATGACAAAGAAAAAAGGCCCTTTGCTAAGCTGTGATCTCTGTGTCAGGCTGTGTTTCCCTGCATTCTCCACCTGTATTTAAGAGTAACTGAAATCTTGGTTCTTAAAAGCTTACACCAGCAGATGGAGAACACCTGCCAGTTCCCAGTGTGAATTAGAAAAAAATTATTTTCCTTTGCAAGATGGATGTGTCAGATTAAAAACAAGTGGGTAACTGCATGGTTTTTGTAACTAAATGAAAGAAACCACAGAGGCCAGTACCAGTTTACAACCTGTTTCTGTAATGCAGGGCAAGGAAACAGCCTCCTTTTTTTCCCCTACTGCACAGGTCCTTTGCACCAAGCAGCTGTTTTGCCTTTGTTCATTGAGGAGTTTGTCTGACCTCTGTTTCCCCTTCTTAGGCCATGAACCTGGACTTGTGCAGCTGGTGAATTACTACAGAGGAGCAGACAAGCTGTGCCGCAAAGCATCTCTGGTGAAGTAAGAAATTCACTGAAATGTTAGATGGGCTTGGCAGAAACTTCTCTTGTAACCCTTGCTGAGTGTTGAACCTGTTTGGAGGGTATTTCACACAACAGCTGCCCTGGGAGTGCCCTAGCATGTGCTCTCTTCAGACTCCTGGGCTGGTCTTTAGAGCTGTTTGTGTGCACAAAGGCCTCTCTGTAACCTCAGGGGAAATGCCATTTCCACTGAGTTGTATCTACTTGAAACCATGGAGTGTATTGAATCAGATTAGAGCTAAATCAAAATGGAAAAGAAACCCAAACGAATCTGCTCTTTTTCCTTGTAGACATATAATTAAAACATTTTCCTTTTATTCTCTGTTTCATACAGAGAAGAGACACTAATGTGCCTTTAGCTAATCAGATTTGTTGGTCAACCAAATGCTTGGAGACATCTCCAGGAAGAGTTCTGGGAGTTATTTCTGCATGACCTGCCATGCCAGGGTCTCCTGGGGAAATGTGGATGAACTTTCACGGTAAATAACCCTGTCCCTGTGCAAACTCTGCTCCCACTAGAGTATCTTGATGTCAGAGCTCCTGGTCTCCTTCAGCAATTTGATTGCCCATTACAGTCTGTGCTGCCTCTCACTAATGCAGTCCTGCAGACTGTGTGTGCTGATCCAAGGCCTCTCCTTCCTCTGCAAAGAGCCTCTTCCCAGTTATTTCCTGGCAGTGGTGATGGTGTTTGTCAGAAAGTGGCAGAGTATTTTTAAACAAGCACTTAGAGCATTCCTCAGATCAATTCCTCTTCAGCCTGTTACCTGGAGTGCTGAAAGCACTTGCACTCCTGTTTTTATATCCTGCAGCTTGGCTGACCTTCTTAACTGTAGGGTCAACCATGCATCAAGCTACTTAGGAACCCACAGGACAACAAATGACATTCCTCAAGGCTCCCAACGTGCCACTGACTTATTGCCATCTCAGCAGAGAGGCACAAATGCACAGAGAGTCAGCACCTCATGAACTTTACTTTTGGCTTTAAGCAAAGCACAGGCATTTGGAGAGGCAGGCAGCTCCCTTGACTTTGGAAGAAAACAGGCCTGGGCTCTGCTAACAGGAATTTGCTGCTGTCTCCAGTCTGGTAGGAGAGATGTGCCCAAGGGATTCCAGACACCTTGGGATGCAAAACATGTAACTGTGCCCTTTCTTTCTGTGGCTTCCCAGTGGCCTTCATACACAGCTGGGACATCTGGTCCTATCTCAGTGGGAATGGGATCAAGGGCTAAGCACAGACAGCATTACTGCTCTGGCTTTCCTTTTTCCAGCTGTGATCACAGCATCCTTCCTGCCCTGAGCTATGTCAGCAAAAAGTCCTCCTCAGTTCCCTTGTGCAGAGATGATGCAGGGAATGCAGCCCCAGCTTTAGTTATGTGGAAACTTCTCAGCTGTTAGTTTCATGATATCCATGGTGTCAGTAAAATGTTTAATGAAAGCATGCAGGTTCTGGTTCAAAGAGTACTGCTTTGCTGTGGGCTGGGGTTGCCATGATATCTTTAGGAAAACCTAATTTCAAGGGTCTAAGAAAAACAGGATAATTTAGCACAGACTATGCATAAGCTGCTATTCATCATCAAGCAAAAGAGCCCAGTTAATGATGATTTTTCCTTATTAAATAAGGCCCATGCAGGTGGGGACACTGGAGATTAACAGCCTGTCTCTCTTCACCCAGGCTAATCAAGACAAGCCCTGAGCTGTCAGAGTCCTGCACCTGGTTCCCTGAGTCGTATGTGATTTACCCAACAAATTTGAAGACCCCGGTGGCTCCAGCCCAGAATGGAATTCGTCATCTCATCATCAACTCGAGGACAGATGAGCGGGAAGTGTTCCTGGCATCTTACAACAGGCGGCGGGAAGGCAAAGAGGGCAACGTGTGGATAGCCAAGTCCTCAGCCGGTGCCAAAGGTTCGTTCTCCAGCACCAGGAGCTGTTTCTCATTATTCCTCACTCTTTTTACATGACCTGTAGGGTCACAGGGTTTGACTGAGCCAAGCTTGTGTGTCTGTGAAGGGTTTCGCTGGCCATGCCAGACAAGCAGTGCGGTGTGAATGTGCTACCTAGGACATGCACAGCAGTGAAAGGGCCTCCACTTCTCTACCCATGCACCTCAGACTGTGGGAACGTGCTTGTGGGGAGAAGGCAGCAGTGACCAGCAAGTGGGAGGAATGTGGAGAGCAGGTTAGAGGGAGCAGAACAGGATACAGGGAGGCAGTCAGCAGGCAGGACAGTAGCCTTCAAGGGCAAGGAGCCCAACTCCTCATGCTGCAGCTTAACTTGCCTTCTCCTGGGTGGAAATCCTGCTTGTCTTTCAGCCAGACTCATGTGCCTGGTGCCAGTGGCCTGCCCTTGGTCACAGTGAGCAGCCACGAGCTCAGTACGTCACAATTGCATCCAAGCCTCAGGGGAAGGTACCAGAGCAAAGACAATCAATGCAGTGTCTGTCTGTCCATTTAATCTGAATAGGACAATAGATATCCAAGTGATAAGGTGTCCTTCCTTGTTCCAGGGTCATTCCATCACTCGCTCTGCAGAAATAAGGAGCTGTGAGGTAGCTGGACACAGCTATAAATGCAGTGCTTTGGTAACTGTGTGCTCTCTGTCAGTTAAGGTGTTGTCATGGGCACATTGTTAGAATGGCTGTGTTTAAAAACTTACCTTGCCATGTGTGCAGCAGAGCCCAGCCTGAGGAAGGACCTGGTCTTTTCAGAGAGAGCAAATCCACATGTATTACTCATGTTTGCAGAGTCACTTTGCACGCAGCCTCACAAAAAAGAGAATGTGAAAGCCAGAGCTGGCTGCAGGGAGGCTGCACCATAAAACTGTCCTTTACACCAGCTTCCCTCTCTGTTCTGCTCTCCTGGCTGTGTCACCAAGAAGAATTGGAAGAGTATCCTTGTTTTCGTCAGGAACAAAGGGAAGATGCGTCCTTTTGTTATGCCAGTGCAAGAATGTGTTTCTGTGGGGTAAACCAGCAAAAAAATCCATCTGGGCATTTGGAGCAGCAGTTGCTGTGGTCTGCTGCAGGCTGAGCAGGTTCAGACTCTTCAGATACTTCTTGCACATGTGATCCCATCTTTTCTGCACTAAAGCAGAGTAGCCTTTTGTATTCATCGCTGTGCTGCTGCAAATTAAAGTGGAAAGCAGAGTCTTATGGTAATCTTCTAGAGGGAAGTTTTATACTTCTGGGGATTACTTCTGATGAAGAAGAAAGCTTGTTCCTGCTAATTACCAAGACAGATACAGCTCAGGCACAGCCCTTGTCTTGGGACAGGTCTAACAGAAGCTTAGTCATCCATCAGTAACAGGAAAATTCAAGGTTTAGGATGCCCTCACTCAAACGTTTTAAGGGTTTGCAACTGTGGCTGGAGGTTTTGGTGTTTTCTTTGGCAGCTGCCCCACATAAGCTGCTTTGCTGCCTGGGTGCACAGTCAAGCTGACCCTCCCCTTGGTTTGCCATCTGTCCAGTGTGGAACAGGTGCCTGCTGATCTCCCCACTGCAGCAGCTTTGCTGGCTTAGGGATGTTGTTTCCCTCCTTTCCCCAGTGCACATCCTGAAGTTGTGCCAGTGCAAGGTTCTGCCTTGCTCTGCTGTGAGCAGGACACTAAAAAATCTTGCTCTCTGTGTAAATCATGGGTGAGAAAGATGCTTTGATTTCAGACTTCCTTTCAGTGGAGGGTGCTGGGATGAATGGGAAGACGTAGAGCTGGAAAGCTGAGCAGAGGATGCAGCAGTGGGAGTACCTGCAGGGCTGTGCTGACAGCAACCTTCAGAAATCACAGCTAGGAGCATTTTTCATTGGATGATCCTGTCAAACCCTGCCTGTGCTTCGAACCTCTATTACCCCTATGATGCCCCCTTGAAGAGTGGGGGTTTTTTGCACAGTATTTCTTCAAAAACACTCAGCACAAAATTAAGACTAAGTAATCAGGTGTAATCCAGAAAACTAATACCTCAAGAATGGGCATAGTGCCAGAGGAGGGTTTGATAACTTTACCTGAGCTGGCTTATCCCTCTGACACCATGCCATTCCTTTATGAAATCCCAGAAGGAAAATGGTCTCTCTTCAGTGCTCTGCAACAGAAGTTTGTATTTGGACTCTTGCAAGAGATGAACAGTGACAGCTTCACCAAAATGTGGGAGTGTTTAAATGGCACAGTTCATTTCTTTAATGAAGAGCTTCCATAGCAGGAACACTGAGTACATGGATGAGCAATTTAAAATAGTACTTTTCCTTATTCAGCAATGATTTTAATAATAACTTAAATGAATTCAGTGAGCACGGCAACACTGCACAAGTGTGCATGTGTGACTGCCTCTGGCAGTCAGAGAAGCCAGACAGGAAAAGAAAGTCTTGAGTCTTGGATAAAGACCTGACAAACCTCCCTCACCAAATAAAAAAGAAGGGCAAAAATCTTTACAGAAAATGTGCCAAACTCCCTGTTGTCTCTAAACTGCTGAAAACCAGGAAAAACAAAACCAAATTTGTCAATTTGTGGTGGTGCCAAATACAAGCACCACCACATCCTCCTACCCCTGCCAAGCCTAGATAGGAAGAAAGAAAAAGAAGTAAAAGAAACCAGAATGCCCCCAAGCCAAGCAGCTGCCTCACTGCTTGCCCAGGTCCCTGTCTGCTGTGCATCTCCTCACACCTCAGCAGCCACCCCTCTGCAGACATACCCCAGGCAGGCCATGCCCTGTCAGCTCCCCTTGATTCCCATTTGCAGCAGGCCTGGTTTCTGGGGCTAGCAAGAAAGAGATCCCTCCACAGATTCATTCCCATGGAGTGGCTGTGGCACTGCTTGGGCACTGGCTGACCCTGGGGCCACAGGTTCTTGCATGTTGCTTTTTGGGCTAATGAGCCACTTGGGGCCTGAAAAAGCTCCAAAAAAGGTAGAAAGTTCCTCTACTTAATTTTCTCTCCAACTTTCTGTGCCAGGGGAAGGGATCCTGATTTCTTCAGAGGCTTCAGAGCTCCTGGACTTCATTGATGAGCAGGGACAAGTGCACGTGATTCAGAAATACCTGGAGAATCCTCTGCTTTTAGAGCCAGGGCATCGCAAGTTTGACATCAGGTAACCTTTTCTGCCTTTGTAATACCAGTTTTCTTGTTCATGCTGTTTCTTTGGGAGCCACTGAGACTAGAGTTTGTTCTCCTGTTTGTTCCCCCAGGAGCTGGGTTCTCGTGGATCATCAATATAATATCTACCTCTACAGAGAGGGTGTCCTGCGGACCTCTTCAGAACCATATAACAGTGCTAACTTCCAGGACAAAACCTGCCACTTGACCAATCACTGCATTCAGAAGGAATATTCCAAAAACTATGGGCGGTATGAGGAAGGGAATGAAATGTTCTTCGAGGAGTTCAACCAGTATCTGATGGATGCCCTGAACACAACGCTTGAGAATAGCATCTTACTGCAAATCAAACACATAATAAGGTAGCCAGCTGCCTGCTGCTGAGGAGAGCAAAAGCCGACAGGGAGTGTGTATGGACACAGCTGGGGAAGCAGAGCAAGAAGGAAAGGGTTTCAATTGCAGAAATTTAGGATAAGGCTATAAATACCCCCATGTCACTGCTCAATGAGAAAGCACCTCCATAAGTGCTGTTGCCTCAATGGTATGTGTTCATGTCTCTGCTTTTTGCCAGCTGTGGCTGGAGAAGGATAGAGTGAAAAGGGAAGAGAGAAGGTCAAAAGACAGGCCTGGGAGAGGCTGAGATTGAGAGAGGCATAAAGGTGATAGAGGGGAAGTGAAGCTGAACTCAAGTGTACAGACTCTGGATGCTTCTCCCTCCATCAGCCAGCAGCAGCACATGGCTGTTGCCTAGGTCATCTTACTCAGTCCCCAAGAGCCAGTTCTTCCTGGGCATAGAAAGTGCCTGGAGAGAGATCTCAGTGCTGCAGAGAATCCAGGTCTTGACAAAGCAGTCCTTCATGAAGGAATTTGCTTTGCCAGTACCCCATTGCTGTTAGTTGCACTATAAAGATGTGGCATAAACTTTGAGGGATAAACTTTGAGGGATAAATGTGGCATAAACATTTGAAGGCAAATGAGCATCCAGTGGCAGTTCCCTGGGGACCTGCTGCAGCCCTTTGTGGCATTGCACATCATGTTTTTCAGCTTGCCTGACCCTGTGGTGAGCTCTTTGTGAGTTAACTCAGGGGTGTCCCCGCATGGATTTTCACAGGATCTCACTTGCTTGGACCTGGTTACCATAGCATGTGTTGGACATAAATTGTAATTTGGGGGAGTTCCAGGGCAACCCCTCTTATTTAACGTGTCCACAGCAGCCTTAACCCTGAGTTCCTGTTTCTCCCTTCACAGAAGCTGCCTTATGTGTATAGAGCCTGCAATCAGCACGAAGCATCTTCACTACCAGAGCTTCCAGCTCTTTGGCTTTGACTTCATGGTGGATGAGGAACTGAAGGTCTGGCTAATAGAAGTCAATGGGGCCCCAGCATGTGCCCAGTGAGTAAATCAGTTTCTGGAACACCCTTGTGATGCCACCATTCCTGTGCCTCACCCAAAACATGGCTATGTCCCAGCTCCAAGTGAAAAAGGTGAAAGAAAGTGAATGGTGAGGGAATTTTTCAGGCTAACAATGGACTCTGCTCCAAGTGCCAGTCAGTTTGGGTTCATTACTCTTGTCTCTGTGTTTGGTATCCCCCAGCTTCTTTCCCACGTGGGATGAGGCACTAACCTGGGTTTTTGAACAAATGGGTTTGAATATAACTTGTGTCATTGTTATTACTCTTGGGTTGAAGTTGTGTTTGCAGATTTAATGTTTTGGGAGTCAGATTGTTTCTCAGTCTCTGTTGTGAGCCACTGGTGGCTGCTCTTTATATGAGCACATGTTAAATGAGTAGCATTAAGGGCAGCAGCTGGAAGTGAGTGACTAAATTTACAGGCAGCAGGACCACAGAGCACACTGTGGATGCTGCAGATGTTACCAAATCTCTGAAAACCTAAGGAATAAAGACTCAACACCAATTTAGTGTTAAGAAGAGCGTTATTTATTCAAATCACACAGGGTATAACTCCTGACCTTACGTGTACATGTGATTTTACAAGTGTCTTGCTTATATACAGTCACTACATGCACGTTACCATTTGCCCATTTCCAGAAAAACCCTCCCCAGGTTCCCAGATTAAGTCCTTGTTTTGGCCGTGCCTGCATTACTGAGCCAGATGTCTTCTTACCTTCCAGCCATCCTTGCTGGGCAAGCAGATTTTGCATGCCTTGTTTCTCTGCTAAGAGTTCACGGGCACAGTAAAAATTGAATTAACCCTTTTGGTAGCACAGAAATTGGGTTACAGCTTCTTCCAGCAGCCACAGGGAGGCTGGAACAACCAAACAGCCCTGCCCATGAACATCTTTGTGTAGGCACAGCAGGAGGTGCTGTATTACATGACTGAGACAGCTGCAGGAGACCAGAAATTTTTGCTAAATGAGCATCTGTATCATATTAAAAAAAAAAAAAAAGAAAAAAGAAAAAAAGAAAAAAAAAAGGCAAACCAGAACAGGCTGTACATGACTGCATTAGAATTTGATCAGATTAGATGCTGATTACATTAGGTTAGATCATCACTAACAGTAGACAAAAAATGCAGGTCAAACCTACCAGACAGCCTGTTGAGGAGTTTTTTCAGGACTAGAGCCTGGAGACCTTTTTGTGTCCAGGATTGCCCATGTGCATCATGGCGCAATGACTGCCTTGCACCTCCTTGTCTTGCTGTATGGGTAGAATTTGGCTATTGCTGGGTGGATTTGGATTGCAGCAGTGCCCTGTTTGTTTTGTGCCTCTTGGAAGAGCAAGAGCTTTGTTGGGCACTTGGAAGACTGAAAGCAGCTGAGGTAGGTTTTGGCCACTTGTGACTTCTCCTGTTCAGGGTTTTTTTTTTATTTGTAGCACTTGTATCACACAGCTCCCATTTAAAGAGGAAAAAAAAAATGGCTGCTGTAAGCAATAACATTCCCAGGAGCTGAAAAAACATCTCACTGTCACATAGCCCCAGTGACATGGAGTAAAAGACATTTTCAATCCTGGGAAAAACAGGTTCGGTACTAAATATGTGCCACATGCCAGCACATTCAGGGAGGTTACTCATGCATTTCCTCCAGCAGAAAATGAAGCTGTTGTTAACTCAAACACCTTGTCTCTCTTCTCCCTGATCCTGCTGTGCATGAGCTGTGCCATGGTGAAACACATCCCACATGTCTGAGGGTCTTGTGGAGCCCCTGAGCTGCACCCCAGCACAGCATTTCATCAAACCAGGAATGCATCAGAGCAGCCCCTCTGGGCCACATTCCTGTGTGAACAGTGTCTGGTGCAGTAAATCCCAACTCGCTGAGCTGGAAGGCTGGTACAGGGAGCCCTGAGATGTTTTCTGCCCTTTGCATCTTGTGGAGACTCCAGTCTGGGGCCTGAGGGTCCAGAGCCTCTGACTGTAAACATAGAAAATGGGTTTTGTGGTTCTTTGTGAAAGGGAGCAATATTGGGAATTGTCACCATGGAAAAAGAAGATATTTGTTGGTGTAAACAGGGAGGAGGTGGAAGAGATACTGCTCTCCCCCTGTTTGCCACCCTGAAACTCCTTGTGATGGGAATAGGATCTTGTAGATCTTGCTGGGAAAACACATTTCTACATAAAAACATAAAAATTGGCCAGGCATCAGCTGTTTTTTCCTGCCTGGGTACCTGATTCTCTCTTTCTCTCTCTCTCTCTCTCTCTCTTTCTCTCTCTCTCTCTCTCTCTCTCTCTCTTTCTCACATATCTCTTAGGAAGCTGTATGCAGAGCTCTGCCAAGGAATTGTGGATGTAGCCATCTCCAGCGTTTTCCCCCTCAGTGACACAGGGCAGAAGATGAACCAGTCATCCTCAATCTTCATCAAGCTGTGATGATGACACAACTGCCACCGCTGTGAACAGGGAGAGACTGCACCCCTCGGGTCAGCACACTTTGGTGGCTTATCTCAGTAACATGCCAAAAAGTGATAGAGACAGGCTTCATATTTTCTGGGAGACCACAGGGAAAAACAACAAAACAGGCATCCTCACAGAGCTGTGATGAGCCAGAGCCGCTCAGATAACTCTGCCTGCATTCACCAAAATCCACTTTAGAAACAGCTCCTGTGACTTTGATACCTGAAACAAATCTCTCTGGGAGTACAACAGAACAACCTTAAAAAGAAACCCCAGCAGGGATACTGTAATGCTGTATTAGCTCCTCCTTTTCTATAGAGATAACATCGGGTTTTTTAAGGGAATTGAATGGAGAGAATGATGGAGTTGTCCTCCTCCTGCTGTGTTTATCCTTTCCTCACCTACTGCATCATTAGTGCCTTAGCTCAGCTCCAAATAGGTGACTCCTTTCCTTTGTTCCTGCTCTGTTACATAGAAAGGAGCAAGCTCTCCTGGTGCCTAGAACCAGGAACACCAAGAAGTCAGTTTCCTTAGGTCATTTTCCAAGCTGGTTGGCTGAACACCCAGGCAATGGCTGGTAAAGGGTGCTGAACTGCAGGTGGTGAATTAACCCAAGCAAGGAAGGCAATTTTCTTTATAGCTATCCCTTTTCCTATTGAGATTTGGATCAGTGACTGTCCCAGTCTGAGGCAGTTGGATTCTGCTTGAAAGAGGTAGAGAGACCCCCTCGGAGCTCACCAGCAGGCTGTAGGATTTCTAGCATCACTTCTGTGCTGAGTGTTTCAAGTAGCAGAAACCTGATGCCAGTTTCTTCTGAGGCACTGCAATGAATTTAGGCTCTTCTCTCAGATTTCCCCTTCATTATTTACTTGAGGTTTGGACCTATAATCTTTCTACCCAAATCCCATTAGTTCCAGCCAGTTTTATTCTCATCTGTTTGACAAATACTGTAATCTTCTGCCCTGAACACAATCCACAACTTGATCTTAGCTAGGGGCAAGGTGGGTGAGGTTTTGTAGACCAGAAGAGATATTCCTGTTTGCCACACATCTGAGAAATCAGGTGCTTTGGGGGGAAGGAGAGGTTAGATTCCTGGAGGTCTCTGTATTTCAGAACTAACATCTGCTTCAAGTATAACCTAAACCCCTGTTGTGTGTCCCACCTTGTGAAGTGTATCTGAATTTGCAGTGTGAGCCCAGCACATCCCTCTGGCAGGGGAAGAGGTGGTCATGGACAGAAACCAGTTCCTGTTCCCCATAACAAACAAACAGGAAGTCATTGTGGAGATTACAAGCTGCCTGTGTGTAACGGGAAGTGAACCAGCAATGGAATTTCTGCCCTTCTCAGAAGAACCTAGCATTTTGGTGTACTCTCCTCTGCTTGTGATGGAGATTTCAGAGTTCTTCATGCAGCAGACAGTCCTGATGGGAAAGGGCTGGGTGATAAGGAGGGAGAAGGGTGTGGGGGAAGGATTGGTTGGGTTTTCTAACCTTAGGATAGCACAGAGGTGTCGGAACTTCACTGCAGTCCAGGTGAAGTGAGGTGGTAGCTCACCAAGGTAAAATGTAGGCTGTTACTCAAATTGCAAAGTTCACCACATGTCCGTTGACATTTTCATGTTAGCTTAGCTGAGCTTAAAAAGTGCATGTTTTTTGCCCAGCAGTGGGAAGATTTCACAGCAATTGCTCTCATCCAGGATGTGTCTGAGGTCTCATAAACGCTAGGGCAGACAAGAAAAGAAAATTTTCCCCATCACAATGAACCAAGAAATGCTCAAATTCTAGGGGCTAGACCCATCCTTCCCCTCAAAAGGGAAGTTTAGATAATGCTTGGTGGTAGAGCCACAACTACAGACGATGCAGCTATTCATACCCTGCCTTTCCAGCTGGGCTTGGGGGAGGCAGTGTTTCAGGGATACTTGAATCCTCTGTTTGCTGAATTTTTCAGGAATAAGCAACATCCTCTGGAGTAAAATGTGCATTTTCTACCTTCTCTCAAAGTGTCCCCCAAAGTAAAGCACAGAAGGTATATGATAAAGGACAGAGAGCACAGTGCCTAAAGTTTTGCCCAAAATACTAGCTACGAGGTGGAGTAGAGGATGTGTGTGTGGCTGAGGCCTGGGCATTGCAGCCATGGGTGCACCTTGCAAGTGATGCTCACAAGCCCCTGTGAGACTTCTGTTTGTTTCTTTTTTTAGGAATATACAACAATAAATGTTTTCTAGTTTATTTCAGCTAAGAGGTCAATAGGAAAGGTCTTACTCTCTTTCCTGAGCTTTCACCCAGGATACTGCTGGGTTTCCAGAAGACACCTACCATACCACAGAATGTCTCTAGTCTTAGTTGTATCCCTTCATGTCATCCATGAAGAATTTCTGGCCCAGGTGTTCCAGCTGCGTTGTCCAGCAGGGTCTGGTTCCACTGGACTCTGGGTTTCAGGTAACTCCCATGTGGCTTGTTCCATACGAGTTAGTCATGTTGTGCTTCTGCTGAAATCTGGTGGCCGCCCACAGTCCATGGAGAACGCCAGAGAAGTCTAAGAAAGGCTCAAACGCTGATTTCATCCAGGTGACTGTGACCAGTGCCCTTCAGGACTGCTTGCATGTCCCTGCTCCCAGCATTTCTTGTTCTCCACACGCAGCTCTCTCTCGTGAGAGCAACTCTGTGCCGTTCATGTTCATGCTCCATGACCGTGTCTGCTGTGGCAGCCCTTGGGAAACCCTGGTGTTGAGAGGATGTGAGGTACACGGGGCGCTGTCGAGCGTCAGCCTCGGGATCGTGTGCCCAGTTGCTCTCACGCCAGCATGTGCATGTGGGGCTGGGAATGCCTGAGCTCCCGGCTCTGCGGTGAGCTCACATCTATCCACATCTCTCTAAACCATCATTAAAACATGCAAACCCCACGGCCTGCGGTGTTTCCTTGGGGCAGCGGGTCCCTGGGCTGCCAAGTCCCCCAGGAGCCCGGGAATTGGCCTCACGCCCTGGGCTGTCCCGGCAGCGGTGGCAGCTGGGGAGCAGCGGGGTTGTTCGGGATTCCCGGCGTGCGGAAGTGGCGGAGAGTGACGGGGATGGGTGGATATCCCGGCTCCTGTTCCGGAGGCCCACGTGGCTGGGCGGGGGGAGGGACACGGGTGACAAGGATGCGCAGGGCGGCCGGGAGCTGGGAGTGCGTGCCGGGAGGAGCGCAGCCCGGCGGGACGGAGCTGCGGGGCGGGCTCCGGGGACAGGAGCGGCCGCAGGGATAGACGCGCCTCTGGAGCGGCCGGGAAGCGGCGCGCGGAGGGGGTGGGGCCGGGTGTGGGGCGCACGCGCGGGGCGCGGCAGAAGGCGGTGCCAGCCCCGCACGCGGCGGTCCCGGCGTGCGCCGCTTCCCGTGAGGAGGAGCGCGCGGCATGGCGGGCACCGGGACGGAGCCGCGCCCGGACCCGCACCGGCTGCGGCCGCCGCGGCGCGGCACGACCCAGCGCGACCTCACCAGCGCCCACATCGAGTCCTTCAACTACGCCGTCAGCGAGGGCGTCTATCGCGCCGTGCAGGTGCGGGGGGCGGGCGGCGCGGCGCCGGGCCCTCTCCCGGCCCCGCCGCGCTGACCCGGTGCCGTTGCAGGATGTGCCCTCGGTGGAGTTCGCGCTGAAGGACACCCGGCTGGCGCTGACCCTGGTCGGGGTATCCATCTCCCCTCCCGCCGTGCCGGCCGGGACGGTGTGCCAGGAGAGGAGGGTGTTCCCGGCTGAGTGCCGCGGGCTCCGCAGCACCTACCGCGGCAGGATCACCGTAAGTGCCCGCGCCCGCCCCGCACACGCCTGTCCCTGTCCCGGCCCCGTGCTATAGTTTTAAAGGCCCCTTCCCGGCTCAGCGATCTCACGGGGGGTTCAGGGAGCACTGCCGCCCGTGGGCTCTGGGGTGTTGGTGATGTGCGGCCTCGCTGTTTTTCCCCGCACATCAAGCTTGTCGTGGTCCCGGCCCCGCTGCCCTCCTTTCCCGTGTCTCCCTGCAAGCAGCCAGCCGGCTTGGAAGACCTTGGATGGATACCCCGTGTCATCCCAGAGAGCAGCATAATCTAAGTCTTGTTTCTGCAGGAATCCAGGTTTCAAAAGCAGCGTTGCTCCCATACAGAAGTTCAGAGCTATAAATCTCTCCTGTTCACAGGTTCTTGGTTTTTGTGAAGTGCTTTGAAATTTGCCTGGAGAGGAAGCATCCCCAGCAAATATTTTCCTTTGCAGTGTGAAAGGATTGCATATTGCTGTTTTCTATTAAAATTATGTAGTTGTGTCTGAGTTGATTGTTATGTCAGGCACCTGGTGCAAAGGAGTGCTTGCATGGAATTTCAGGTGTTTTGCTTGTTTTCTTTTTTGTTTGGTTTTTTTTTTTTTTAATTTCTCTGAATCTGTATACCTTGCCATGATAAAAGCTACTCTAAGTGCAGTACCTTTTCTGAAAATGAAAGTGGGGCAGGTTGTTCATAGCTGCATTCCCAGTGGATCTTAGATTTTCCTGAGCTACAGCTGATTTTGTTTTCCTTACCTGAATTATTTTCCTTTTTTTTTTTTTCCCCATTGTCTTTTTAATTATTTTTTGAATGCTCTAAGCTGTTAGAACAGTCTGCTGTGCCTTGTGTGAAAAGGCATTGTCTTGTGCTGGAACAAGTTAACCTCTGCCCTTCCCTGCCCATGCACAGCAGAAAACAGTCAGTAATCACTCCCTGTTTCCACCATGCTGCTTTAGCTCCATATCCCTCCCTCAGTTCCCACTGCCCCAGGGTAGGATGTGAGCCCCAGTCTGCTGAGCAGCTGTAGACCCTTAGTCATCACTTCAGGTGTAGACCAGGCTGCAGCAGTCCCTGTGTAAGGCTGCCCTGTGGATTTAAAGGGGCATAGTGGCATTTCTCTTCCCTTTTCCAGTAATTTCTGAGACTCAGTTTTCTCATTTTTGCTGCTGCCAGATGTTGAACCATGTTCCTCTATTGCACTGCCAGTGTTTCTCTCCTGCAGGTCAGCAGCTCTTTCAAAGCCTGTCATTCTGCATGTAAAGTTAGGATTCTTTGCTCACACAGTGCCAGAACTTGTTAATAAATTTTCTCTCCTCCATGCGTTTCTTTCTTGGTTTTCAGATCACTCATGAATGTGCTGAGTGAAGAAAGGAAAGATTTTGTCAGGCCTGTAGTGTGGATGTCTTTTCAGTGGACACTTGCTGTCTTCTTCTGCTTTAAGTGTTACCTTCTGAAGTTTCCTGTCCTGTGGTTGTCTTTTTTTAATTTAGGCTGCTCTGTTGAAGGGTCTGGAAGGCAAAGGAAGCCAGACCAACCTTGTTTGCTCAGCCAGCAATTTCTTTACCTGACTCCAGACTTACATGATTTTCTTCTGAGAACCCGCATTGACTGTCCCCCAGAGTGTTATCTTTATGCATGTATCTCCTGGCTCTTTTTCTTATTATTGCTGCCATTTTACAGTAATACAAGTCTGTTTAACTGCTTGTGGTTGTATGAAAGGTACAGTTGATATAGCATGAAATATTAAAAGGGCAACTTAACTCGCTTACTGTTGGTGTTGTGTTGTTTTAGGCTGATATCAGCTGGTCAGTGAATGACATGCCACAAGGGACTATCAAACAGCCCTTAGGGTATATTCCAATCATGGTGAAGTCCAAATTGTGCAACCTCTGTGGTTTTTCCCCACAAGACCTTCTGCAGCACCATGAGGAGGAAGAGGTAACGGGGATGTTGAGGGTCAGGAAGGTCTGTGTTTTACCTGAGCCATCTGTCAGGTCACCTTCTCTTTGCTGGGCTTGAACATTGATATTTTGTTTCAAGTTTGACTTCCCATTTTCTCTTGAAAGCAGGTTGTTTATGGGGGCTGGATGAAGCAGCTTGAGAAGTTTGCAGCCATGGCTGTTCTTGAGCACAGGGATCTGTTTGATGTCAATATCTACAGTTTTGGTATAGAACCTCTCAGCTGCTGCACAGCAATTGAAAGTGCTGTGAAGGGGACTCCGTGGGGAGAAAGATTTGGAGTACAGGCATTAAAAGAGACATTTCCATTCCCAGTTGTCTTCTGCAGCATTTCCCTGTCTTCCCAGTAGCATGTTAGCTGTCCATAATTGAATACAGACTTATTTAGCTCTGCATTTTGAACTAACAAACAAAGACAGAGAAAACTGCAAAAGAAAATCAGAAAAGTAAGCTTGTATGTGACCAGACAGAGGTCTTTTGCTCTGAAAATCCTTCTGGTTTATAAACTCAAAGTGAGAACTTCAGAGCTTTTTTAATTACCTTAGAAAGTTAATGTAAGCTATTCACATATGTTCCATTGATCACAAAGGTTTTTTCTTCCTCTAAATTGTGGACCATGCACCCTTTTCCTTGCACTATGCTACCTTTAGACTTCATAAGTCCCTGCTAAGGAGTGCAGCCATTCCAAAAGCAGTGCCGAATCATGTCTTGCTATTTACAAAAGAAATGTTTGGTTTTTGTTTATAGTACAGGCATTTTTTTCTTTTACTCACAATGCCAATTCTGAGTTTCTAAGTGTATTAAAATGATTTTTCTTCTCCTTCCAGGAAATGGGAGGCTACTTTATAATCAATGGCTTAGAAAAAGTAATCAGGATGCTGATTATGCCCAGGCGAAACTTCCCTCTTGCAATGACAAGACATAAGTGGAAAAACAGAGGCCCTGGTTTCACAGAGTATGGTAAGCTCAGCAGTTTCCTGCAGCATCCTAGTAACAAGTGCTTGAGGACAAACAGGAGTGACCTTCTGTAGCTGAATTTTGGTAGTTTGTTTTGTTGCAGTTCTTGAGTAGTGTTAATACTTTTTGCTGCACATAAGAATAAAGGGTAGACACACCATCATGAAGGTACAAGCAAGAAGCAGGGACTTGCCTCGTGGGAGTTGTCTGAGCTACCCATGGGATGCAAGGAGATTTTATTCCAGGCTTTGCAGTGCTTGCCACCTTTTGTTGTGTGGAAGATGTAACTAAAACCTCACCTTCAGTACAAGTCAGCGTTATCCACTGAACTAATCTCACTGATTTTGTCCATACTTCATGATGGCAGATTTAATATCCATGAAGCAGAGTAAACTAGGTTCATGGCTGCACCTTGGCTTTGTCATGTATGCTCAGCAAAACCAGTTTAAAATTGAATTAAACCAGCAAATGTTAAATAGCATTTTAAACTCAGGTGTTGCCAGTTGCTGATTTGACTGGACCGTGGTGCTTGAGCACACACTGTAGTTCCATGCTAGTTTATTTCAAGGCAGTGCCAGATTATGTGGTCCCTTTTTGTTTTATTTTTCTTTGTCCTGCAGATGATAGTGTAGAGCTGGACCAGGAAACACTGCTGCTGCACTGCCACCCAAACACAGAGATAAGAGTGCCATTAGGAGCAGTACTTGTACGTTACTCTGTCCTGCAATCAAAGGTTGCAAACAGGATAGTTGAGGCCTGGGTCTTTCTTTAAAAACTTTGTGCATCTTCCAAGCCTTCTAGCAGATGTGCTGACTGTCCTGAGACACAGCCCTCTTTAGCTAAGTGCTGAGTTGTGGCATACTGACAATGAAGCGAGTGATCTGCCTCATGTTCTCAGCCAAGAAGTACCAAAGTTTCTGTCATGAATTGTCTCGCATTCCTTGAACATGACACAGCAATGCAGCCACTTGGTTTTGTGCAGCTCGTGCTGATGTTGTGATTTTTCCAGGGGTGGTGATGCACTGTGTCAAGGATGAGCACACTGCAATAAATATGAACCTTCACTACTTGGAAAATGGCTGTGTTATGTTGAATTTCATTTTTCGCAAGGAGTTGTTCTTCCTCCCCTTGGGATTTGCTCTGAAGGTAAGCAATGAATGCTTGTTATTTCTGTATTGAACAAATGCAGAAGTTTTGCAAAGCATTTTTATTTTAAGTAATGAGAAGAAGCTAATTCCACTTGGAGTATTTTCAGTGATTGGAGAAAGGTCATCCAAACTGTGCAACACTAATCAAACACTCAGTCTGCAGCAGAGGAAGTGCCTGTAGGGACAGGAGATGAGGGGAGAATCACACACTCATGTGGGGTTTTTCTAATGAATGGTCTGGATGGAGATCATTATCAGTGTTTGAATGTTCCCTGCATTACACTCTAAGCACCTCAACCCAACAGCATTTTGCAGTTTTCATTGTAGAAGGGCATTTAATCACAAATGAAAACCTAAATCATGGGTTAGTATACAGCCTTAGTTCTTTAGATGTATTTTGTAGACAGATGTTGTTATGACCTTATTTTTCTGATCTGATGAACTTCTGTCTCTCAGGCATTAGTTAATTTCCCAGACTACCAGATTTTTGAAGAGTTGGTGAAAGGAAGGGAAGATGACACCTTTTATACGAACTGTGTTACTGAGATGTTGAGAGCAGTGGTGGATGCCGGCTGTTTGACACAGCAAAACGTCCTGGATTACCTGGGAAAGAGCTTCAGAGTGAAACTCAACCTGCCTGAGTGGTACAGCAATGAACAGGCTGCAGATTTCATTCTGAGGTCTGTTTGTGGCTGGGATCCAGTGTCATTGTGTTGAATTTATAGGCATATGGGAGAGTATTATGATATGTGTTTTAAAGGATTGATGCAAGTATTCCCAAAACAGTTTCACAAGTGGGTGACAGTTTTTATTGAGATGGCATTTTTGTGATCTCATCGAAAGACAAAAAATTGAGAAAGAGAAGGTTAAAGCTAGTTCTGTGACTGAGGATCCATTTGGTGAACAGAAATACTGCAGTATATTATCAGTTTCACACAATCTCTGTCAACTCTGAATAATTTTTATATTTTAAAATGGCAGAAAATAAATGCTTTAATATCTTCTTACTTGAAATAAGTTAGAAAGCAGTGGAAGAATTGGCTTTGAGACTGTCAGTGTGGCAGGCATTCAACTAAAAAATTAATTTTTCTGGTAAAATAGGTGTTTGCTCTTCCTCCAGCTTTAGGAATTAGGTGTGGTTTTCCTTTTTTGTTCGTGCTAGACTGTTGTTCAGCCCACAGTTTTTCATACATGGCTTGATAGCAGTGGAGATTTGGAGTTTCTGTGACAGGACGCTGATAGTGCTAACAGAAGTATTTTGTAGTTTATGTCTACTTGCCTTGTTAGGCTTTTATTTAAAAAAATTTGTTTACAGTTATTTAGGAGAGACTTGAAGAACATGAAGCTAGCATGAAGAGATCATGGTAGTTGTCCTTCTTTCTCTTCCTTCAGCAATTGTATCTGTATTCACCTGACCAATAGAACTGAAAAGTTCTACCTGCTCTGTATGATGACCCAGAAGCTCTATGCTTTTGCCAAAGGGGAATGCATGGAAGATAATCCAGACAGCCTTATGAATCATGAGGTGCTTACCCCAGGACAGCTTTTCCTTATGTTCTTAAAGGTAAGGGCATGGCTCCCACATCTTTACATTTCTTTGCAGATCAGAAAGTTGGTAACATGCTTCTGACTTAAACAGGTAACTTACTACTAATCTATTCCAATTCAGTTTATAGGGATACCTCATTTTAGGATGCTGGGAGTAGAGAAGTCGTGTTCAGAAGCTTGACTGTCCCGTGAAGTTCACTGTGGAATAGTAGTTCTCACACCCAAATAAGATACTTCCCTGTGTTATTACTTATTTCTATAATCTTCCTTTTTCCCTTTAGCCAGAATTTTCTTTAGCATTGTTTTGTTGAAAGCCTGCAAAAAATTCTCTACTACTTGAGTGGTTTGACAGTGAGCTTGGGGAAGCATTTTAGTGCTATGAAAAACAGCTACCAGGAGCCAGAAAAAGTTGTTTTCCTGCCTAGCCCTTGCTGTCAGATCAGCAGGGGAGTGAGTTAACAGCCCCTTTTTTTTGAATCCTAAGATCCTAAATAGTCTAAAGCATACAGTAGATACAGTGTACACTGTATACAGAGTTGTCCTTGTGGTCAGATTGTAGGTACAGTTTCTGCTTTGGGTTGTCTGTGCTTTATGAAATTCTCTTATTGTACTTCATTTGCCAGACTCATCACCATTCTGGGTGGAAGTGATTGCCAAGCTGTTGGGTGGGTGTTTTCCTTTTAGTTCTGTGTTGACATATACCATCAGCATCTTGATAGAATGAAGTCAGTCTTGGAAATAAGTCTGGAAAACTGTCAGTTCCTTAAAAGTTGTCCATCTTGCTAATTTCAGAGAAGTTCTGTGGCATGTGCAGCTGATGTGCTAGATTAGAACTGGTGTTCTAATTTGAGCCTTTCCTGTCCTGTTTTAATTTTAAATCTCTCACTTTTACACCGTAGGAGAGGCTTGAAACCTGGCTGCAATCTGTTCGGTTTGTTTTGGAGAAAAGAGCAGAAAAGGCAAATATCAGCCTAAATACAGACAGCCTGGTGAAGGCATTCAGCCTGGCACCAGACTTCACCAAGCCATTTGAGTATCTGCTTGCAACTGGTAACCTGAGGTCTAAAACAGGTAAATCTGCAGGCTTAAGGTGACCTTTTTTTTTTCCTTTTTTCCTGTAAAACAAAATGAGGAACAACATAAAATAGATCTCTTAACTGGAAACAACTGCTTGTAGGCAGACATTGTACACTGTAACTGAATTGCTAAAAGGGGTTTGAAGAAAGGGATAGTTGAGGAAAAAGGCAAGATTTATGCACAAGCATAGGCAGTGTGCATGGTATAGAACAGGTTAGTTATGAAAGCAAAGTCTGTACTCACATGAATAGTTGAAATGAAATTTAGCATTGTTCAAAACAGTGACCATAATTCAATTTGCTTTCCCAAAGATTATTTCTTCTTAGAAGGTGCAGTGTAAGAGAAGGGGCATTTTTTTAACCACAATTGTCCTATTAGTCATGTGAGCTTAAATGGAGAGAAACAAGTTTGCTGATGTAGGTTCAGATTTATCTGACGCTTCCCTGAAGTGCCCAGTATGACAGAGTTGTAATGGAGTGCCCACTAGAAAATGAAATTAGATTGAAAACTTGCAGAATTTTGGTAAAACATAATAGCTGCAAATTCCCTATTCTCTTTACTGGCAATTACTTCCACATGTTTGTAAAAGGAACTAGATTTTAAGGAATAGCTTGGAATTTAAAGTCTCTAGGTCTCTTACAGGTCACTGAGTTGCCTGTGCACATGCACCTGCCTTGTTGGGATCCAGTGTGAGCATTTTCAGGGGCTGTGAAAAATAAGAAACTGTCTTGTAGCATCATCCCGCGTTTCTTAAAGCTGGATGAGCTCCTGACATAAATCTCCCCTTTGTTCCCTAGGGCTGGGCATGCTGCAGGCCAGTGGTCTCTGTGTGGTGGGGGACAAGCTGAATTTCATCCGCTACCTCTCCCACTTCCGCTGCATACACAGAGGGGCGGCGTTTTCCCAGATGAGAACCACGACTGTGCGCAAGCTGCTGCCCGAATCCTGGGGCTTCCTGTGCCCTGTGGACACCCCAGATGGAGAGCCCTGTGGGCTGATGAACCACATGACAGCTCTGTGTGAAATTGTCACTGAGATGGTGCCCGTGACAGACATCCCACCTTTGTTATGTTCCCTGGGTATGTTTCACTGGCCTGATGGTTTAGTGAAGTGCCCCATGCCTGGGAAGGGTTCTTCACACAGCATCACAGCACACTGCTCAGCTGAGAAGTGAAATCAAGTTTGACCTGTACTTACTGGGCTTCTGCTTAGTGGTAAATAACACATTGCTTGTACAGGCACATCAGCCTGTAACATTCAATGTCAGCATCCCAGTGTGCTGTAGTGTGAGATGTTCTTTGAAGCAACAAGGAATTGCACAAGGAATTCTCTGAGAAACTGGACTAAGCAGTAACTTTGTAATGACTTGAACTGAACTGCAGTTCACTTGTGATTACCGCAATAATGAGAATCCTTATTTCAGTCAGAAAAATGAGGAGGGAATTTACATTCTAAGTTGTAAATGTTTTTCATTTTCCATTGAACCTGTCTATGGTTTTGCCAAGAATTTTCTGATGTCTCAGAAAGTTTCTAGATGTGAACTGAGAAGTGCAGAAATAACTCCTGTGTTTTGTTTGCTTTTTTTGGCTGTTCTGTCTATCAACCCCTTCTTGCCACAGGTGTCACCCCCATTGATGCAGCTCCAAGCCAGCCTTACTCAGAGTGCTACAGGGTTGTGCTGGATGGCTCCATGGTGGGCTGGGTAGAGCAGGAGCTGGCTCCCGAGATTGCACAAACGCTCCGCCGTTTCAAGGTTTGTTGTCTTGTTTGAAATGTTTCTTAGCTAAACATCTTCAACATGCAGTGGTCAAAAATAGCAGTGTTTGGAACTTCTTAGGCTTCCTTTTTTTTTTTTTTTTATCTGACCCAGTAATTTATCTTTGGCTGTATATTAGTATTGGAGTGTGCTTTTGTGTTACCTTTTTTTATTAATCCATGTTTCATCTGTTGGTTTATGAAGTTACAGTTTTTGAAAGAACATTTTCTTGGAAAAGGCAAGATAAGACATATTCTGGTTTTTGGTTTTTTTTTGGTAGAGGTTTTTCTAAAAGTATTTCTAAGAACTCCTCACCATAGCTTTTTATTAGTGGCTACACCTATAGTTGACCTTATCATTGTGTGACCAGGTGGATGCAGTTTAGTTAAACTTGGTTTGTGTTTCTAGATTGTTATTTCTTTGCACCAACAGATAACACAAGAGAAGAGATTTCCTGCCCGGGCAGAAGTGGTCCTTATCCCAATGACAGGAAAACCCAGCCTGTATCCTGGGCTCTTCATTTTCACTAACCCTTGTCGGATGGTGCGGCCTGTCAGAAACCTGTCCTATGGAAGGAATGAATGGATTGGGACTCTGGAACAGGTGGGGTTTGCATGTTCCCATGTTACAGAGGTACCTAGCATCAAAAATGGGTTTGGTAAATATTTATGAAAGGAGCTGAGGATGAGGCTTGTGTTGAAGAGCTAGAATAGGTGACAGAAGGGGTTTTTTCCCTCCTCCAAATTGATTTCTGGTAACTGTCATAGCTGGACTGTAGAGATCTTTTTGAGATCTTCAGATCTGCACTTGGTATTAACTTAATAAAGATTTGAGGTGAAGGATTGCTGTGTTGTGTGTACCATGTCATCTTGTGTTACATTGTGTTTGCCAAATGGCTCCTGGGCAGCCCAGTGGATTGCTGGGGAGCTCATCCACTTGGAACTATTAAAGTGGGAGACAGAAAGGAGGACACATTACTGCAGTTCTGTATTTCAGGCTTCCTTCCCATGCAACTAATCTGTGATAGGTGGTTTACCAGCTGTCTAATTTGTCTTGCAAATACACTGCAGTGCAGGCAACAACCGCAGCTAAAACTGAAATGGACAGAAAGCCATCAGAGACAGCTTTGTTTTGTTTCCTTCCCTTTAAAAGAAGGAAGTGTACAAGCATTATCCAATTTGATGTTTGCAGATCTTCATGAATGTGGCCACACTGGAGTCAGAGGTGGTGCCTGGAGTGACTACTCACCAGGAACTCTTCCCTCACAGCATTTTGAGTGTGGTGGCCAATCTCATTCCCTTCTCTGACCACAACCAAAGTCCACGGAACATGTACCAGTGCCAGATGGGTAAGTGCTGAAGTACCCAGTGCTGCAAGACCCTGGGCAGAGGGATTAACACCTCATTAACACCTCTAGTATATTGAATTTGTTTGTTTGTTTATAAAATATGGGGTTTTAATATCGATACATAGGATTAACACCTCATATACCTCTAGTATATTGAATTTCTGACAGTATTTTCAGAAAGATGTCCTTAAAACACTACCTCCTTCTCATACTTTTCTGCAAATAGCAATATGACTGTACAAAACTCGATTCCTTTGCCAGGATATTGATGCTGCAGAAGCAAATGCTTTTTGACCTGGAAATACATAACATGGGCCTCACTCTGGGAAACACTGGGGAGAAGACACACAAACACCCCCCAAAAAATGACAAAACAAAACAAGAAAACACACAAAAAAATTTCCAAGTAAGCAAAACTAGAAACACCACGCTGACCTTAGCGGGGATTTTGAAATTGCAAAAAAGAAATCTGCAGAAAAGAAAACAATATTAGGTGTAGTCTTTATGAAATGCTGTGAAAGGCATTGAGTATTGTGGTTCATAAAAAATTAGAGCTGGGCTTAGGGCAATTATTAAATTCCAAGGGGGTTAAGATTGATAATCCTTCTTAATTTGTAAGTATTTCCAACTCTTTTCTTAACAAGATACATGGAGGAATAAATCCAGGTTTCCCTCCTTCCCTCCAGGAAAGCAGACCATGGGGTTTCCTGTGTACAACTACAAGGATCGCTCGGATAACAAGCTGTACCACCTGCACACCCCCCAGAGCCCTCTGGTGAGGCCCAGCATGTATGACTATTATGGGATGGACAGCTATCCCGTTGGCACCAATTCCATCGTGGCTGTCATCTCCTACAGTGGCTATGACATGGAAGATGCAATGGTAAACCACCAGAAGGGAAAAAATCCTGCTATCCTGTGATAGGAATTTGATGTGGGGCACTGGGAGTAGGGGTGATACTCAGCTGAGAAGACCCCGCTTTCTGTCTGTGCTGGTGCTCTGCCTTTTGGGCAGATTCAGCAGCACAGTGGTTGTGTTGTCACAGCAGGCAATGCTGGAAGTGCTGGGAGTAGAGCAGAGCTTTGTTTGTCCAAGACCATGGCCTTCCAGCTTTGAAAAATACTGGGGTTCTACAAGGTTTGAGCCTTTTGGAATGGTGACTTACTGGGAGACTTTAAAAAGGCAATGTTCCCATTTTGGTCTGATGTTTACCTTTGTAAATGTTTTCTTCTTTGAAATTATCAGCAAGTCTTTAACAGGTTTTTGTTTCTCCTTTTTAGATCGTAAATAAATCTTCCTGGCAGAGAGGATTTGCTTATGGAAGTGTTATCAAGGCAGAGAGCATTGACCTTTCCCTTAAAGCCAGCAGGGCAGGAGATAATTTAGTATTTGGCATCAGGCCTGGTGATCCAAACGTTGGGGAGAAGCTGGATGCTGATGGACTGCCTTTTGTAGGGTCTATCCTGCAGCCTGGGGACCCCTTCTACAGCTTCATGAACCTCAACACAGGGGAGACCTTCACTGCGTACTATCCGTAAGTACAGCTTGTTGCTCTGGCTCTGCTCACCCCCTGGGGAGGGCAGTTGGCCCTTTCCCTGCAGATGTTCCCTTTTCTCCTCACATAACAGTGTCCATGGCATGACAGAGGCATGAAGTTCGTACTGTAGGTGACTCCCAGGCATGTGTCACATCTTTTCTCTAAGCCAGTGTGTGCTGCAGAGCTGGCTTACCCCAGGAGGATATTTTTTTGGTGATTTGACTGTGCTGGTTTTATGTGGACATGATAACAGTTAAGCCTGCAGCAGACCCCTGGCACATGGAATATCAGGCTGAGGGCTCATCTGTAGAAGGAGCACAACCCTGAACTTGTCAAAGCTCACACTTTGCATTCCCTTTCTGCTCTGAACTTCCCTCTCTACTGAAGAACTGAATGGGGTTCTTTATTTTGGGATCCCATCAGTATGGTGTGAATTTATTGGTGGTAGGGAAAGGGGCTGCTGCCTTAACACAATGGAAATGGCAGTGGGATGTATTTTATCTGATACAAAGTGTGATCCAGATGAACCAGGTTGAAATGATCCTTATTTTAAATCATGGGTGGCACATTACCCGATCACTTGAAAGCGGTACCTGAATGGCACTTGGAAGATGCCTTTGTAATGCTTCCTTGCCCTAATTCTAACATAGTCTGAGTTCCCTCACTACTGAGTAGTACTTTGAAGAATGGTGGTGTTTCTCAGCTGTTCAGAGGCATTTTATAAGTGGTTTAAGTTTTTTGCTTCATTTTCCTTTTGAAACTAAAAATTATTATCAAACCTGACACCTTTGCTATGATTGTTCCTACACAGGAGTAAGGAAGTGGGCATTGTGGACAACGTTAGGTTGTGCAGCAATGACCGTGGCACTGGGAAGTTCAAGAAGGCTTGCATCACTGTGAGGGTTCCCCGAAATCCCACTATTGGAGACAAATTTGCCAGCCGTCACGGACAGAAAGGTATCCTGAGCCAGCTGTGGCCCGTCGAGGACATGCCCTTCACAGAGAACGGGATGGTTCCAGACATCCTCTTCAACCCTCACGGCTTTCCCTCCCGCATGACCATTGGGATGTTAATTGAGAGCATGGCGGGGAAGTCAGCAGCCCTGCACGGGGTGTCCTATGATGCCACTCCCTTCACCTTCACCGAGAAGAAATCTGCTCTGAAATACTTCGGTGAGACTTTAGCGAGCGCGGGTTACAACTTCTTTGGCACAGAGAAGATGTACAGCGGCATCAGCGGGATGGAGCTGGAGGCAGAGATCTTTGTGGGGGTGGTGTACTACCAGCGCCTGCGCCACATGGTCTCCGACAAGTTCCAGGTGAGGACCACGGGGCCCCGAGACGCTGTCACCAACCAGCCTGTCAAGGGCAGGAACGTGGAAGGGGGGATCCGCTTCGGCGAGATGGAGCGGGATGCTCTGCTGGCCCACGGCACGTCCTTCCTGCTGCAGGACCGCCTCTTCAACTGCTCCGACGGCTCCGTAGCCTACGTGTGCACGAGCTGCGGCAGCATGACGTCCCCTGTGCTGGAGAAACTGTCCCAGTCCTCTGTGACCAGCAGTAGGAGGTACTCCTGCTCCGTCTGCAGCGAGGTGGATGCCATTGAGGTTGTCCCTGTGCCCCATGTCTTCCGCTACTTTGTGGCTGAGCTGGCGGCCATGAACATAAAAACAAAGCTCAACGTGGAGTAGCTTGGTCCTTGGCATGGTGGTGGTTGGAGGGAGGAGGCACATAGCAATTTTTGTCCTTGTCCCTGAGTTTTCAGGTATTAAGTCAGTTCTCAGGTTCTTCAAAAGAATTCAATATTAATTTGATGTTTGTATTGGGATGGGGTGCTTGCCAAGCTGTAGGGCAAGGAAAGATGGCTCTGTTGGTTTGTTTGGACTTCCTAAAGGATCACCAGCTATTGAGATGCATATGAAAATCAGGCAATATTGCTTTTCCACCCAAGCTCCTGGGTTGAGAGTGATGGGGTTCTTTGAATTCAGGCTGAAACTGTAGGTATGAAGATGTCATAAAACAGCATGAAGTGAAAGCTGGAAATTACAAAAAAAAAATTTCTGTTTTTTTCAAGAAAATTTTTGAAAAATGTATGCCTTAATGAGGGGTTTGTGTTGAAGTTATTGTACGTGTTTTGTTTTTCTTTATTTCAATACATGTGCCTTGAGTCATAAAAGAAGGTGGCATAAAGTTCTGCTGCGTGAAGCCACAGCCTTGACTGCAAGTAACCAAGGCTGCTCTGCCCGGTGTATCCTGGAAGTGTTGGGTGTCACCAAGCCGAGCGATGCTGGGCTTTGGGGTTTGTTTTGGTGCATTTGGCTGAAGAATAAAGCAGAGGCATTTCCAGCCTGGCCCGTGCATGTGCAGCATGGATCTTGTGGGACTGGAGCTCGTCCTCCCCTTAAGTCCACAGGAGCTGTCACCCACCCCGCCTTGTCCCAGGTGTCGTCCGTTCCCCCCTGCCGCCCCGGCCACCGCGGGGCCGAGCGTGTGCCCCTGGCACAGCCGTACCCTGCGATGCAGCCCAGAGTTCTTGTGTAGTTCCTTCTTCACCTGCCGGCAGCGCCCTGTTGGGCCGGGGGTGCTCCCGGGGCTGGGCGGGCGGAAGGCGGTGGGGGTGTCGCACGCCCGGTGGTTCCGCAGCATCCCCGGGACCGGGACTCGCTCCGTGGCGCGACCGCGAAGGAGCAGCGGCCCCGGAGGGGCGGAGCGGGGCTGTACCACCGGCGAGGGGGCGCCGCGCCGACCCCGCAGCCCCGGCGGTGGGCGGCGCAGCTGGAGCTGCGGGTGGGGGCTGAGCCCTGGCGGCCTCATGCGCGGCAGCTGCCATGGAGCTGCTCCGGGTGCTGCTGGCTGCCGCTCTGCTCCCGCTCCTGCCCCGTGAGTATCCCCGGGACAAACCCAGGAGGCGGAAAGGACGGGTGCCACCCAGCCTGGATGCAAAGGCTGAGCTCTGCCGAGCTGGCGGCCGTGGCGGGTGGGATGTGTGAGGGAAGCAGTGCCCCCGAACCTGTCTCGCTCAGTTGGCAGGGCAGCTGTGCCACTGCCTACGCTGACCCGGCCATTGAGCATGGTGCTAGCTGGGCAGCGCCGGCAGCTGGTGGTGTGCGTGGTGAGCGACCTGGCCCCCAGCTCTGGCCATGCCGTCTGGATCTCCGGTGGGAGCGGTAGTATCCTGCAGTCCTTTGCCTATGGGGCCTCCCAGGAGGATGGTGGCACCGTCTGCTCCGTCTCCCAGCTTTCCAGTGACCCCCCGCGCGAGAGGGAACTTGCCTGCCATGTGGGGGCCAACAGGACCTCCCCGTCCCACAGCTCCCGCCCCATCCGCATCACGGGTATGGCCGTGCTGCCATCCCCTCTGCCTGCCTTGGCCACTGCTGCCCGGCCCAGTGGCACTGGTGGCTCCCGGGGAGGGAGTTCGGCGGGGCCTCTGGGGCCAGCAGGGAGCAGGTGTGAGGCCCTAGGGGCAAACGTTGTTGCCCCGATCACAGGAAGGGGTTTGTGGCTAGCCCTGCCATGCACCTGGTGCTGGGCTACCAGTGCCTCCCCAGCTGCTCTTTCATCCCACAGGCAACGAGGAGGCAGCAGAGCTCTGTAGCACAGCTGGTGAGTCTCTGGCCCCTGCCTGGTGGGAATGTCAGCTGCCGGGGAGAAAGCCCTGAGAGTGGCTTGGCTGGGGCTTTGTGGTGGTTGGAATGGATTTTCCCAGTGTTATGGGACTGGGGAAGAGGGAGGGAAGCTTCACCTTGGTGGGAAGAATGGGGAAACTGGGTCAGAGCCAGCCTGCCCTCAGGAACAGCATGAGGGTGACATGAGGTGTCTCTGGAATGTGTAAAGATGCTAAGTCTGCTCAAACGTGGCCCCATGGCAGGCCTGGAAAGGACGTGAGTGCAGGGGGGTGTCTGTGGCAGGCATCACCTCACCCTTCCATTGCAGTGTCACCGGCCCCTGCCTTGGCAGCGCTCCTTATGGCTGTCCGTGTGGTGCTGCTGAAGGTCTTGCTCTCTGATGCTGTCTTCACCTCCATCCTCCTCGCCCAGAGCTGAGGGCATGAAGGGTAAGTCCCCCTGGTTTGGTGTAGGGGTGTGGAAGTCACTGGAAATACCCAGGAGACTAGAGAGAGGACCCCCAAATGGAGGAGGGAGAAGATCCAGTGTTGGCTGGGGGAGGTACTGTATGGTAAACTTGGTTTGAGGAGACAAGAGAGAGGAGCTAACACATTTCTGTGGGTGGCACGGTCCTGGAATTTCCTGGAGGATGGGAAGGGACCCAGAGTTATCCAGAGGTAGGGAAGGAGCCCCAAGGCACCCCAGGGGGGAAGGTTTCCAGAATTCCAGAGGCAGGGAGGGCCCCCGGAGGGTTGTGGGGTACCCCGAGGTACCCCCGCGGCCACGTGCGCGCCTCTTCCCACGTGGGCGCCCGGCGGGACCGCCCGGGGGCGGTGCTACGGGGGCCGCGCCCTGCTGGGATTGGTTGGCGGCTGTCGGCGGGGATTGGTCACGCGGGTAAGGCGCGCATTCGCCATTGGCCGGCGCGGCGGGGTCGCCATGGTAACCGGGCGTGGCGGGGCGGGAGCGCGCCCCGGAAGCGGAGTCATGGCGGCGGCGGCGGGGGCAGCGTTGCTGATGCTGCTGATGGCGGCGGCGCTGGCGGGGGGCGACGACTCGGACTGGGTGCGACTGCCCAGCAAGTGCGAGGGTAAGCGGGGCCTCGGGGTTGGCCGGGCTGACTCGCGGCCGCCCGCTGTCTGCTCGGGCCGGGGGTTGCTGGTGCGGGGCTGCGCCCCCGCGGGCTGCTCCTCTGCCCTCCTCCTGCCCGCGGGCATCGCTGTTCCCGGCAGTCACTTGATCGCCTGCCGGTTCGTAGCTGGCACTGGTCGTGTGTGCTGCTTACAGTTAGGTCTCTGTGATGCTTCCTGAGTATCCCTTTGGTTCGCAGGCAGTCCAGGGTAGGTCATGACGGGCATTTGCTGCCTGGTGCGGTTTCCTCTGTCTTTGTTGTGCAGGCACATGTGGAGCTGAACAACAAAGAGAAAATTTAAAAATAGGGAGTTCTTTACAAAACTTTCCCTGCCGGGGAAGCTGCTCTGAAGATGCTGAAGTCCGAGTTCTGCTGTGGCACCAGCGTAACCTCAGAGAAGCATCAGAGCACGCACTGACCACACTCTGCTCCTCTTCCTGCCCAGGCTTCGAACCTGTGTCAGTGCTCAGCAAAAGCTGCAGGGAGCATCTGGATAACTGGACTCAGCACTGAGCACTCCTCCTGGCATGTGGGGGACGCTGCAGCACATGTGGTGTGGAGGGGGACATCCTTGAGATCCAAGGGTCTGCAGGAAGGAGAGATCATCCCACCTGAGAAATGGCCACAGTTGCCTCCAACCCCTTGTGCCAGCAGAGAAAGGATTGTTCAGGAGGTGCACACAGGGCTTCTCAACGCCACTGGAGAAGCCACTTTGCTTTCTTCCTGCCTGCGGCTTCTCTCAACTCACATAAGTGCCTGGGAGAAGACATTGGCTCATTGCTGTCAGACCATTCCTGCTGAAGCTTGGCACTTCTCGTAAAGTGGAGCTCGAAGAAGAGGTGGCTCCTGACAAACAGACCCCACAGCACTGGACAAAGCTTTCTCCAGCCTCCTGAGACCCTCTTTTTGGGGGAGGAGTAGCCTCACCATGCCTGGCTTCCATTCCTCCCCATTCCCACTTGTAAACCCCTGAGGTATTTTCCCTGCTGTCTGTTTCTATAGCTCTGTTGGGCTCTTTTTACAGAAGAAATAAAGCCTTTTTTTTTTAGCTTTATAAAAAATAACCATGCACTGTGTTCTAAATCTGTTGATGGTGTGGTCTCTGCTGCAGGCAGAGCCCCAGGTTCTGTTCCTGGAGGCCACGGCCAGCACTTTGTGCTGTCACCCAGCCCACCGAGCCCTGCCAGCTGCTCAGTCCCCAGCACAGCCCCAGTGTCCCCAGGGCACTGAGAGCACAGAACCAGTACCAGGTGGGACGTGCTGCCATCACAAGAAGAAGCTCTGAGCCGCACTGGGACTTGCGTTGCGAAAGGACCCTGTGCTCTTCCAAAAGGAGGAGAGTAGCTTGTGGCAGGGAGGTGGAGGCTACTGGGGGGAAAGCTGCAGGCAGAACTGAGCCTGTGTGACTTCCAGCTGTGTCACAGCAGCTGGTTTACTCTGAAACTTTGGTTTGGGTGTTCCTGCTTCAAGCGTTCTCCAGGGGAAGCAGCTGAGCCATTCCTGGTTATTTCTTTGGATGGCCAAATCCCCGGTTCCTGGGCTGTTTCCTGCTGCTGTCCCAGGTGCTCTGTCACGTTGCCTGTCTGAACAGTGACAGCCCCTAAAGGACCTGTGCTCTCTCCTTCCCACAGTGTGCAAGTACGTAGCAGTGGAGCTGAAATCTGCCTTCGAGGAGACTGGCAAGACCAAGGAGGTGATCGACACCAAGTATGGCTTCCTGGACGGGAAGGGCTCTGCTGTCAAGTACACACAGTCGTAAGTGGCAGTGGGCCGAGAGGCTTCTGCTGCTGTCAATGCCTCTGGAGCCGGGGGCTTTGGCAGGCTCACCCTGTGCCCTGGCTGTTGCTGGGGGCTCATGCCAAGCCTGAGCCTTTCTCTCCATGCAGGGACATCCGGTTAATTGAGGTGACAGAGAACATCTGCAAGCGGCTGTTGGATTACAACCTGCACAAGGAGAGGAGTGGCAGTAACAGATTCGCAAAGGTGAGGGCCCTTCCTCCAGTTCCTGCTCCCAAATGTGCCTCTCCCATCCCTTCACTGCCAGAGTGACAAACCAGAGTCATTCTTCCCATCCTCTGGATCCCCTGATAGTGCCTGGCATGCAAGGCCACGCTGCCCCCCAAGTCAGATGTGGGGTGCTGTCTTTGGTGGCGGTGGGCAGGCATGGAGGGAACTTGGGGCTGTCTTCCTCTGGGGTTTGGGACCAGGTTTGCAGAGGGGAACTGACTGCCACTTGAACTCCCCCCTGGTAATGCTGGTCCCCCCAGGGATCTGATTTGCATGTTCTGCATGGCTAGGCAGTGTTGTGTGCTGCCACTGGGAGGAGAGAGTGGGAGCCCTGCAGGAGGAGCACCCCCTCACCAGGCCGTGCTGCTCCCTCCCTCACAGGGCATGTCAGAGACGTTCGAGACCCTGCACAATCTGGTGCACAAAGGTGTCAAGGTGGTGATGGACATCCCCTACGAGCTGTGGAATGAGACCTCCGCTGAGGTGGCTGACCTCAAAAAGCAGGTACCCTGCCCCGTGGGATTGGCCCTCAAAAAACCTTTTAGGCTGGAGTGGAAGAGGGGAGAGCATCCAGGGGTGCACTGTTGGGAGCAGGATGTTGGCAGGACCTGCGGCAGGAGCCTGGCCCTGGTTCTGCCACACCAGCACATGTCTGGAGCTGGGCTCTCCTCTCTGCCCTAGTGCGATGTGCTGGTAGAGGAGTATGAAGATGTGATCGAAGATTGGTACAGGCACCACCAGACAGAGGATCTCTCCCAGTTTCTCTGTGCCAACCACGTGCTAAAAGGAAAGGACACAAGTAAGTCCTGGTTGCTTCCAGGGGCTGAAATAATGCAGGAATGCTTGGGAGGACAGGGGAGCCTTGCTAAAGCATGGGGAGTCCTGCCTCTCCATGAGAGCCCCCTCTGCCCCTCTCTTCTCTTTTCCCTAGGCTGCCTGGCAGAGAAGTGGACTGGCAAGAAGGGTGATTTGGCAAGCGTGGGGGAGAAGCAGAGCAAAAAAAAGAGTGGGAAGAAGAAGAAAAAGGGCCAGAAGGATGAGCGCGAGGGAGCTGCCAGCCTTCCGGACACAGGGGAGGCCTTGGAGGGGGTCCAGGAGCAGGCTCCGCTCACCCACAGCCCAGCTGATGAGCTGTAGGCACGCAACCCCTGCCCCCAGGGCCGCCCGCTCCGGGGTTTCGCCCCGCTGTGCCTATGGGTACCAAAGGAAAAGGGACCTGCGACCCGGGGAACACCGGAGCGCCGGGCCCCGCCTTGCCAGCCTGGGTGCTATCCCGTGATTCGGTGTCACGGAGCCGCGGACCCGGCCCTGCCGCATCCCTGCCGGGGGCTCCAGCTCCGGGAGGCCGCGAGTGCTGCCCCGCCGCCGGCCCCTCGCACGCCGCCGGGACTGTAAATAAAGACGTTTTCCCCAGAGTCGCCGCCGCCACTGCCGGCCGTGCTTCTGCTGCTGCTGCTAGGTGCGGGATCAGCGATGCTGCGGCCCGGCCCGGCCCCGCGGCCCGGGGAGAGGCCGGTGAGGGGCGGGCGGGTCCCGCGGGCCGAGCTCGGCCCTGACCCCGCCGAAGCAAAGGTCGGGGCCGTGAGGGGCGCGGCGCGAGCGCTGCCGGGCGGCGCTCATTGGCGGGGCCGCGGCCAGGGGGCGTGGCCTGGCGGGGGGCGGGAGGTGCGCGGCGCGAGCGTCGATTGGCGGGCGCGCGGGGGCGGACGCGACGGGGATTGGCCGGCGCGCGGGGGCGGGGCGCTCGGGGGCGGGGCGCGCGGGGGCGCGGCGCAGCCAGGCTGAGGGGCCGCGGCCGTGTCGGTGTCCGGGTCCGGGTCGGTGTCGGCGGCGGCAGGATGGTGGACAGCGTGTACAGGACGCGGTCGCTGGGAGTGGCGGCGGAGGGGCTGCCGGACCAGTACGCGGACGGGCGGGCGGCCCGCGTGTGGCAGCTGTACATCGGGGACACGCGGGGCCGCACGGCCGAGTACCGCAGCTGGCTCCTGGCGCTGCTCCGCCAGCACCGCTGCCGCTCCGTCCTGGACGTGGCCTGCGGCACCGGGTGAGGCCCCGCGCCCCGCTCCCGCCCAGCTCCCAAGTGTCCCTTCCCCCTGCCCGGGGCTACTCGGGACTTCGCTGCCCCTGGCCATCCCCAGTGCCCCCCTCCCCGGCCCCCCGTGCTGTCCCCGGCCCCGCTGACAGCCGTGTCCCCAGGGTGGACTCCATCATGCTGCTCGAGGAGGGCTTCCAGGTGACCAGCGTCGATGCCAGCGACAAGATGCTCAAGTACGCGCTGAAGGAGCGCTGGGAGCGGCGCAAGGAGGAGCCCTTCGACCGATGGGGTGCGGGGGCTGTGGGGGCCGGGAGGGGCTGCGGACACTGACACGCTGCCCCAGCGCACTGTCCATGGCCCCGCGCAGTGCTCGGACCGCTCATCTGGGACTGCCGCCGGCCGGGTGGCCTTGGTGCGGGAACCTGACAGTGCCAGATGTTGGGCAAAGACAAGCCATGGTCCTTGCTTGTCTGGATGCTGGCCAAAGGCCAGAGCAAGCAGCCACAGGGGCCTGGGGAGGGCTGGGTGATGCTGGGATGGGGTCTTGCAGGCAGGGGAAGCTGTTGGGTGTCCCTAGCCTCATCCATTTCCCTGTGCTGCAGTCATCGAGGAGGCTAACTGGCTCACACTGGAGAAGGACCTGGAGAAGCCAGGGGATGGGTTTGATGCAGTCATCTGCCTCGGGAACTCCTTTGCACACCTGCCTGATTTCAAAGGTGAGTTGGGCCAGGGGAGAGGAAGGGGAGCACCTGTGTGTGCATGGTATGTTCCAGCAAGCTGGGAACATATCCTAAGTCATGTCATTGTTGGGATGGGATTACACACAGTGGAGCTGCTGTTTCATGGTGCATCTCCAGGGAGGGTGGAGCTGAGGCCCCACTGCCCCAGTCTGTGACATGAGTGGGCCCACTGGGTTCCATGGTCATGGTGGAGGTTTGTGCATCAATGTCACTGCTGTGGCAAGGCTGGAGGCACACCCAGATTTGTGCCACAAAGGCGGGCGGTGGGTTTCCCACGTGGCATGCTCTGCTCCAGTGAGGCTGAGAACATGCCTGAGCTCATGCCATGGGTGGGGCTGTGGGTTCTCCAAGCTGAGATTTGGGAGAAGATGGTAGGGGCAGGTATTTGTGTGTGCATGTGTACGTGTGTATGGATAAGATGAGGGCATATGGACTGTATCATGCGGTACAGCCAGTGCTTGGAGACGCCATCGTTTCCTCTCTAGGGGACCAGAGTGACCACAAACTGGCCCTGAGGAACATTGCCAGCATGGTGAGGCCTGGGGGTGTCCTGGTCATCGACCACCGCAACTATGATCACATCCTGGCCACGGGCTGCGCGCCGCCCGGCAAGAACATCTATTACAAGGTCGGTGGCTAGCAGGCCCTGCCCCATCCCAACCCCCTTTGCCCCAGCCCCATGGCCTCAAGAGGGCCAGGCAGGGCAGGCAGCAGGATTGTGCCCAGGCCGGGGGCCACCGGGTCCGCACAGGACACAGACGTCCTCCTGTGGTCTCCCAGAGCGACTTGACCAAGGACATCACCACCTCGGTGCTGCTGGTAAACAACAAGGCACACATGGTGACCCTGGACTACACGGTGCAGGTTCCCCCCACTGAGGCAGGGGCAGACCCGGAGCTGAGGTGAGAAGAGCTGCAGAGGTGGCTCCCGGCATGGGGGGGGGGGGTGGCTGGCATTGTGCCCCGCTGTCCCCCTGCCTCACCAGCACTGCCTCCTTGCAGCAAGTTTCGCCTCTCGTACTACCCGCACCGGCTGGAGGCCTTCACAGCCCTGCTGAAAGGAGCCTTCCAGGGAAAGTGCCAGCACAGCGTCCTGGGCGACTTCCAGCCCTACACACCGGGCCAGGCCCACGTGCCCTGCTACTTCATCCACGTCGTGAAGAAGACAGGCTAAGGGGGCTACAGAGATGGGACTGTGGTGGCTGAGAGCTCCAAGCAGCTGTGGGTCCAAGCAGGGGTTGGGGACATGGCTGAGAGCCACCTGGGAGACCCCTCCCCTTAATTAAGAACACTTGTGAGAGCTACCTTGGATCATGGTCCGTGTGTCCCTGTGTGGGCAGGGTACGGGGCAAGGGGGAAGGCCACTGCCTCCTCAGGACTCTGTGGAAGGAGGTACTCAGCCTGGGGGTGGCAGAGGAGGGGTGCAGGCCCAGCTGCCCCACCAAGGCCCCAGCTGCAGGTTGGGCCTCGGGCTTCCCTTGAAGCCGCAAGGAGGGGGTGAGCTGGCTCCCAGGTGGTTGCACACCCCAGCTGAGTCCCTGCAGCACTGCTCACAGGAGTGTGCTGGAACCTGTTACCTCACGTGCACCTCCCAAACAGGTGCTCACTCCTGTTCTTGACACTCCTCAGCCCCATTCAGGGGTACCCACTCCCTCACTGGAGCTCCCAGAAGGGGGAGGCTCGATGCTGGAGTCTCCACGAGTGCTTCTGCTGTGGCTGCAGCTCCCTCCCTCCCACCCTGGGGAAGATGTGGTGCCCAGATCCGGCAGCACGGAGCACTGCGGTCAGGGATAGCCCTGCCTGAACACGCTCAGGCACCAGAGCCACAGGGCTTCACCAGCTGCAAACTCACCCATGGAATGCCAGAAGCTGCTGTGGAACCAGCCCTTAGCAGAGGAGCTCCAGGGGGAGCAGGCCCTCACAGCAACACTTGGCCCAGGGATCCAGCTGTCAGCAGGCTCAGTGCCTACAGCAGGTGGGGCAAAACCTGGCACCAGCAACCCCTTAGGCTGCACAAAGCTGAGGGCAGCTGCAGGCACCTGGCCACAGCAGCTGCCAAACACAGCTCCAGTGCCATTTGTTGGGCACCCTTGGAAAAGACTGGGAAGCAGGGGCTGTGCAATGCCACCAGCAGCTGCTGTGACGCTGCAGAGGGAGGTGAGACAGGACCTCAGGGGGTCTGGGCCAAGTGGTGCTCAGCACAAATTAGGGCACACTGGGGAGCTCCAGGCTGTTCCAGACAAGGTTTGAGCATTTCCAAGGCTGAAGGTCCCCCTCTCCCTGTGACCAGTTTTTCCTCTCATCCAATGGGAATTTTGCTGCCACTTGCTCCCATTGCCTCATGTCCTGTCACCCAGTGTCTCCAGCAAGAACTGGGCTCTTCTGCAAAGGGACCTCAGCTCACAGCCAAGCAAGTGCTGCTCCCTCAGGCCTTCCTCATCCACCACAGGGTCCAGCCATTCTGGCAGGATGAGTGGCCCCAATCTAGTTCACAGTTATGCTCCCCTCTCTACCTGCAGGACAATGATTTCTCTGTACCACCCAGCCCACCCAAAAATTTGCAGGGACCCTCCTGATCCTACAGACACCATCAGAAGCAATAACTTGAGGTCAGGCAGTGAGCACCTAGTGCTAAAAAACTGTATTTATTCAGAGACTATGGAGTCTGGCCAGCTGGAGCAGCAGTGCCCTGTATCCTGCTGCCCCTCTGGCCAGCACCTCTCACTGGGGGCTGACAGCCCAACAGCAGCTGCCTCCAGCCCTGCACTTGCTGCCAAACCAGGTGCAGTTTGAGCCTTGCTACCCCACCAATGAGTGGCCTGTCAGCCATGGAGACACCACTACACTGCCCACAGCTTTGTCCCTGCAAGGAAATCACCCTGCTACGTGCCCAGCAGCCACAATGCATCGCTGACACGTGAGGGACCCTCGCAGAAGCCACCACCCTCCTGGATGAGCAGAGCAGCACTTCCAGCAGGCCTTGGCTTGGGAAACTGCACAGACACCGTTTTCACCCAAGCTCAAAAGAAGGGGGCCCGGGAGGCATCAGAGAAGAGCAGGCAGTGCCTGTTTGTGCCTGTTCTGCAGTCCCAGCTCTGCTGAGCATTAGGAGGCCGCAAACTTCTGCTGGATGAGTCTGTACCTGAGCAGCTCCTGCTCAGAGACTGATGGCTGCAACCTGGCAGCAGCCTGCAGAAAGTCTTCCATGGTCAGGATCAGAGCAGACTTCTCAGTATCCAGTCCTGCATGAGAGAAACAACATGGAAGGGCTGAGAACAGGGGCAGCTGGTAAGATCCAAAAGCCCGCTCTCCAGCCATCAAAGGAAAAGCTGTGTCTGTCTCCTTCCCCCTGGGGCCCAGCACTGGAGGTGGAGATGACCACATCTGCAGAAACTGCCTGCCTGGCAATAACCCAGAGCCCACCACTGTGGTCCCAAAGCTGCTGAGGATCTTCTCACACAGCCCAGCTACCAGCAGTGCTAACTCTCCTCTCTGGCCCTGTGTTGGGCTGCTCCAACAACTGGGACAGGTAAGGGCAGGGCACCTACCTTCCTCAATCCACTCCACCTTGCGTTTGACAGCACACATCATGGCATCTGAACACAGGGCGTAGATGTCTGCTCCTGTCAGCTGAGCTGGGCATTTTTCTAGAATGGTGGTGAGATTCACAGAAGGATCCAGTTTAAACCTGCCAAGAGAGAAAAACAGAGGTGTAAAGGCCAAGAAAAAACAGACTAGTGTGACTGGGCAGGAACAAGCAGAGCACCCATGTTTAGCTGCTTCCAGCTCTGCATGCTCAACAAAAAAAAAAAAAAAAAAAAAGTTTGCTGTACTGTTTTTTTCAACAGTCACGTTTCTTTGAAACATCCCTGCAGCAAGGTCCTCTCTCCTGCTACGCAGGATCAAAGGAAACTTTGAATCACAGCACCACAGCACAGCATGGCCTGAGTTGGAAGGATCTTAAAGATCATCCCATTCCAACTCCCCTGCCACAGGCAGGGACACCTTCCAGAAGATAAGGATGCTCCAAGCCCCATCCAGCCTGGGCTTGAACACATCCAGGAATGGGGCATCCACAGCTGCTCTGGGCCTCTCTGGTTCCAGGCTAGGAAGCATAAAGGATGCAGGGAGTAGTCTTGGAGCCATGGTGCAGGATGAACTCTCTAGAACACCATCTGTTTATGCCACTGGTGTTTGACTTCTCACCTAGATAAATTAGGTGCTCCACATGCCTGGGAACAACCTACAGTCAGGGCTGGATGAGAACATGTTTAATGACAGAGTGCAAACCACTGTAACACCAAACCGCCCCATCAGAGCCACGCCGCAGACAGTGAGCCTCCTTCAGCATGACCAGCAGCTGCTGGAGGCCGTGCTGGCCAAGACACAGGGTGTGACAAGCTGCTTGCAGCCAGCCCACACTCTCACCTCTCCTACTAACTTACGGTGACAGGCAGAGGTGATCACAGCTATCCAGGACGGAGTCCCTGCAGAGGCAGTCACAGCACTCACCCAGCTGTGGTGGGTTGTACCTCTGCACCCCAATTACAGGGCTTGCTTTTCTCCCTCCAGAGATGCTCTCAGGAGCTCAGAGCAGCTGGAAAAGCAGCCAAACCCTGCTGCTCAGCAATCCCACACAACCAGTGATTGGGAAGACACACAGTCCACAGTATGAACACCTCTGAGCACCACAGGAGGAGAGGCAATGAGCTGAATGGAGCTGCCTTCACACTTGGATGGGCACCCATCCTGTAGAAAAACCAGTCCCAGCTCAGCTTCTGGAAATTGCTCTGCCCTCCTGCCCTACCCACTGGCTGTGGCTCAGTGACCTCAGGAGCTCCCCAGGGCTCAGACATGAATCCAAGATAGAGCATGCTATGCATCATCCCCAGGAGGGCTGTGACCCCCTGGAAGGCGGTGGGAGGAGGCTGCAGGAGCACAGGGTCACTCACCTCCTGGTGACGGCGCTCAGCACCTGCAGCTGCGACTCCCGGTCCTCGCTGATGCCCACGTAGACCAGCTTGTCAAACCTGTCAGCAGAGAGAAGGCAGCTGGGAACAGGCCAAAGCAAACCCACCACAAGTGCTCAGCCCTGTGCACCAGGAGCTGCAGGACAGCTCCTTTCACTGTCCAGTTTGTGGATGATACAGAGCCTGAAGCAGCCCACGTGCTGGAGAGCAGGGCTGCTCGGAGGGACAGCAGCAGGCTGGGGAAATGGACTGACAGGAACCACCCAGGGTCCAACAACAGCAGATACAAAGTGCTGGCCCAGGACAAGCAAGTCACAGGCTTGAGGAGTGGCTGGAGGGCAGCTGTGTAGAAAGGCCCCTGGGGCACCAATTCCTGCCATTGTTTGGTGCAACAGCAGGTCCCTCATTGCCCTGCTGTGCTGCTGGGGCAGTAATCAGAGTGGTGGGGGCAACAAGCCATGGTATCTTACACTGCTGCTACAGCCACAGGCACCACCCCCCTCCTGGCTTCCTGTGAGCCAGAGGCCTTCACAAACAACCTCTGTAGAGGGAACATGGTGGGGACACAGTCCTGCTCACCACAGCCTGAGGAGCTCTGGGGAACTCCCCTGGAGTGAGGCAGGGTAGGATGTGACATACCTGCCCGGCCGTAGCAGAGCTGGGTCCAGGAGGTCAGGCCTGTTGGTGGCTCCAATGACAAACACTTCTCTGGTGGAATGAAGGCCATCAAGCTCTGCAAGGAGCTGTGAGACAACTCTGCAGGGGGCAAGACAGGATACTTAAAACTAGGTCTTGACAAGTCACCCAGTCCCTCCCTCAGCCATCAATGAAAAAGGAAGAAGTGAGGCCAGGGGCACGTCCATTTCTCGAACTTCAGCTCCTATTTCTCCTATTTCTCTTCCCTGAAGAGCCCTTACACAGCCATCCATACTTCTCCATCAGCACAGCCAGCAAGCACATAGGCTCACTGCAAAGTAGTCCAAATCCCAGACAGTCCTTCAGAACAGGAAGACTGGATGGGGACTGCCAGCTTAGCAAAAGAGCAGAGGAGGCCTAGGGAAAATAACCCTGTTTCTGGGTACCTCTAAGCTGTACACACTTTGCTTCTACCAAAAGCACCTGAAAGGTTTCCCACCACAGGGAAAGAGAAGCTAATAGGAGGACAGAACAGCGGGGGTGTGAAGGATGACCTTGGAGAGGCCAAAGGGAGCACTTGGCAGCCACAGAAGCAGATGGAGGAGACTGTCTTAACCAAATGTTTGCACAACTAGCTTGGGCAATCGGGAACCTGAGGCAATGCAAACAGCAGTACTAATGCTCAGAGAGAAGAGATAGGCCATGCTGAGAGCTGAAGAGAGCAGAGAGGGGAAAAAACAGAGAAAGAGAGGTGGAATGGACTATGCCTTTCAGGGCAATCTCCAGCACTGCCTGCAGCTGAGGCAGGAATCCTGCTCTCCCAAGGAAACCTGATGCTCACTCACCTGTCCATGACACCCCCTGAATCTCCACTTCGCCCACGACTGGGGGCCAGGGAATCCAGTTCATCAAAGAAGATAATGCAGGGAGCAGCTGCCCTGGCTCTTGCAAACACTGTGAGGAGACAGCACAAAAGGTGAAAAAGACATGGAAGAGCAGTCAACAGCAACAGGACCTGCTACATTCCCAGCAGGGAAGAGGTGTGGATGGAAACCAGATGCCCACTGTATCATCACCATCAACTGCTCCTGCCTGAGTGTCTCAACAGAATGGGGACAGACAGCACCGAGCAGGATGGGCCCTGAAGCTCAGCTGTGTCTCTGAGGAGCTGCCGTCCCATCAGGAACACCAGGAACAGGAGCAGAGAGAGCAGGAGGGGAAGCTGCAGGGAGCAGGGAACAGACTGTAGGAGACAGCTGGGTCCAAGCCCTTGCTGAGAGCTGTGGGTGGGAGTTGAGAAGGGGGGTTTAAGCACTGCCTCTGGGCAGTTGGCAAGGGGGGGTTTAAGCACCCTGCAGCACTACAGAAAAGCCCCACGTGCAGGAGCAGGATGCACGTCCTCACCATTGCGCACGTTCTCCTCGCTTTGCCCAACGTACATGTTGATGAGCTCCGGCCCCTTCACGCTGTGGGGCAGGGAGAAGAGGAAGCCAGTTAGAGGACACCCATCCCCAGCCAGCAGGAAGTCAGTCCGATTGTGTGAACCCCCCCTCACATTTCTCCTCACCTAAGGAATGTCATGGTGCATGTTGTTGCCACAGCTTTTGCCAGCAAGGTCTTCCCTGTCCCTGGAGGCCCGTACAGCAGCAGCCCGGAGCGGCACAGCCCCAGTGACAGCAGCTCTGGGTGCTCCAAGGGCAACTGGATAGTGTCCAGGATCTCCTTCTTCACCTCCTGCAGCCCACCAACATCCTGCCAGGACACCGAGGGGATCTGCCAAGAGAGGGAGAATCCTTGTCAGCACTTACTCCTGAGCCCTGAGCGTGCCTGGGCAGCTCCAGTACCCAGTATCCACATTTCCCCTCTTCTGAGCTTTGCAAGGGAGAAACCAAATTGTACAAACAGGTCCCAGGCACACTGCACTCACAGAGTGCACTTCATCTCCAATCCTCCAGTGCCCCTTGGACCATCTGTCAGCAAAAATGCCCCAGGGAAAGTATCTGGCAGGGTTGCCTGCAGCTTGGAGGGGAGAGAGTCTTGCTGCAGGCAGCCTTTGGGATGCATGAGGGAAGGTAAAAATAAGAATAAAAAATTAAAAAAAAAAAAAAGAAATCTACATCTTGCAACTATGAGTGACTTGTATTCAGGACACCTTGTCCCCCACAGGGGTGAGACTGTGCAGGGGCTTCACACCTTGCAGAGGGACAGAACCTGGGCTGCCAGGAGCTCTGTGATGGCAAGGAGGATGTGAGGGAGAGACATCCTCCAGGACAGTGTCTGGAGCACTCACTGCTCTTGAAAGGGGGGACGCAAGAACAAAGTCCATGTATGCTCACGAGAAATAGATAGGGAGGGGGTCAGCTGCAGACATGTGAGGGGTCACGGAGAACAGAGAGAAGACATCAAACCTGAGATGGGTGAGCCAAGGCCTCTTGGGTTATTTTGTGCTGAGCAAAACTATCCCAGAGCATGCTGCTGCTCTGCTCACCACTTTAGGAATAGCTGGAATGCCACAGCATGCATGACATCCTCCTGAGAGTCAGAGCAGGTCTTCTGGGAAAGCCCCACACTTCCCCCCAACCTGATGGCTGTTGGTGCCAGCAGAAGTGGGGAGTTTAAAAATAGCTTAGGGCAAAATTCTTCCCCCCTCAGCCAATTTGCATCTCCTTCCTTCACTACTGAAAATGATGTTATTTCTTTAGCTGTCCACCAGGAAAAATTGGTCAAACAAAACAAGGATTTTCAGAAAAAAACCCAACTTTTAAAGCAAAAGGTCACAGGCCCTTCTTTTGCAGTGACAAGGAATGGAAGAGTTGCCCTCTCCTCTGTACTTCTGCTCATCCTGCCTTGCTAGAGAGAGCTCTACAGACACGAGCACAGGAGCTGGGAAACTGCAAGGTTGTTTTCAGGGGAGCACACAGTAAGTCTAAGACATGGTGCAGACACTGTTAACAAAAGGAGGTTTGGAATCAATTCTCTCCAAAAGGCTCAGGCTGTAAGTGCAGACCAATGTGTGACTAACCAGAAAGTGCAAGCAGGGAACTGAAAGCAATGTTGAGAGTATCCAGGTCTGCTAATGGGCTTCCTGACCACAACCAATTACTAAAAAATCAATGAAGGAACGTAAAATACAAACACAATTAACTCCCATTCACACAGCTCAGTGCTGAGCATGCTCTGTGGTTATTTGTCTTACAGCAAACTTGGTGAACACCAGCAAACAGAGCTCACTGCATGAATTAAGTGGGCAGCTGGGGAAGGTGCCAGAGGAACTGCTCCAAGGCCAAGGCTTCCTGTACTGTGCTGAACTCAGTTGTTGGCACTCAGGGGCATGGAAAAGAGGTTCTGATCACTTTGCTTGGTCTCAACACCACATTACCCAGCCAAACCAGTCACCCCAAATGCTGCTTCCTGGGTGCCAAGCTGCCAGAGGCAGATCACTGCCCTTCTGAGGAGCTGACTGCTGGTTTTCTCAGACTCTCCATGTCACTCTCCCTGAAGAAACCCCAAGTTCTTCAAACTGCCTGTCTGTCAGAAAAGTCCATCCTGGCTCAAGCAGCATCCAAGGCCAGAGATCAAGTCTAAGGCTTATCACACCTGTGGAGAAACTCCCTCACCAGCCTGTGCCACAGCCCCTCTGTTCCCTCAGGCCAGGGGAGATCTCAGGGAGGCAGCCTCTGGCCCCCAAGAGGCTGAGCTGCACAGCTGGCACCCCTCCAGCACCACTGGTCAGCATTTAGCACTGCATGAGCTTCCCTGACAAATTCCAAGCGAAGAGGGTGAAAATTGGTGGGGGAAGTCCAGAGGACTGTTTCTCACTGAAAGCTGAGGGAATACAGGGAAGGACAGAGCAGGAAGCAACATGTCAGAACACAGCCCTGCAAGATCTGTGATGGGCATCTTGAGCCAAGAGCTCTGCAGAACCCACCCCCTCCTTGTGCCCCAACATCTCACCTTTGGGGCTCCCACTGCCTGCGAGTGGGCATCGTGCAGCTGCTCCAGTGCAGCACTAAAATCCTCCTCGAGCACGGGGAACCCTGCAGTGCAAAAATCCCTCTCCACTTCTTCACTCAGCCCATCTGGAAAACTGGTGAGGAAAGAAAGGAAAAGGAGTCAGACTCTGCCCCACCACTGGCTGCAGCCCCTGCCCTCCCCATGCTGCTGCCTGTGCTACCTCAAGGCCTGGATGCGGGTGCAAGCAGCCCGGCTGCTGTGGGACAACAAGGCACAGAAATCTCCCAGCACAAATCCCTGTGAATGTGGAAACAAACAGCATCAGTTCAGTCCCTCCCCAGAGCTACACCTAGGCCATAAAAAGTATAGGGAAAAATTCCTTGCAGAGCTGTTCCTTGAGAAAGCTGCTTCTGCTTAGAGGCTCTAGCCTAATTTTTTTTTTTTCATTAGCAGAGCTGAACATCAGCCAACACCTCTGCGAAAGGTGTGGACTAGAAATCTGCATTTAAAAGCTGATGTCTGAGCACCAGGATAACCACTGAAGAAGTTGTCTGGGCTGTGTGGGAATTACCCCCTTTCTCCAAGGGGGGAGATTGGCCCAGCACTCCCAGCCTGGCCATCCCCACATGCTACTGTGGTTTTACTCACTGCAGTCCTGCGGGCCAGCTTGGACAGGCTCACTTCTTTGCCCAGAGGCAGGCTGGCAGTCAGCATGCTCAGCATCAACCTCCTCTGCTCCTCTGAAGGGGCTTCAATCTTCACCTCATGAAGGAAAGCAGTCTGCACATCTGTGGGAACATTCTGGGGCTTGCTGGTTGTGCCAATCACCAGGACAGGGTGGCTGTGGGGAGAAAGGCGACAGTGCATGGTCTCAGCTCTGTGGAAGCACCCTCTTACACTGCCATCACATATCCCAACTCACTTCCCTTGGAGAAGCAAACAACATGCAGGGTCCATACCTCAGTGCTGGGTCTGTGTCCAGGAGCAGCTGCCTCAGGGCAGCAATGACCCTGGCATCCTCCCCGAGCCCGTCTCGCTCCCTGCCAAGCACCTCGATGTCTTTCAGCAGGAGCACACAGGGCTGGTACTGCTGGGCCTGGCTGAAGGCCACCTGCACTTTCTCCTCGGTGGCTGCACTGGTGTCACTGCACAAACTGACACAATCGACCTGCCAGACACACACACAAGGCAGTTGCAACATGCACGGCTGGGGGACATAGGACAACATTCCACAGAGCTTTCCACGGGCAAGTCACGGCTCAGAGGAGATCAAACTTGGTGTTTCCCAATACTTCCTGAATATGACTTTCAGGTCATATTCAAAAGAGGCACATTGTGGATGCCTTAGCATGGATAAATGGCTGTCTCTAGCTTCTCTGCAAGAGGTGAGGTAGGCAGGAGGGTCTTATCTGAAAAAGGGACCAGAGAAATCAAGACAGTGGATATCACAGCTCAGCAGCCTAAGCTGGAAGGAAGGAGAGAGCTGTGGAAGACAGGGAGAACAAAGTATCTTGCAGAACAGTGCACTAAGTAGAGGAGGAGGCCCAGGAAACTGCTCAACCAGTGCCAGACAGGCTCAAAGTGCAGGAGGAAGGTAAAGGGGATGGATGTTTGGGGGCAAGTCAGAGATGGCAAGAGGCCCAGACACTGTTTACAAAGCAAACACTTGCTGAAGCCATCCAAGGGAAGAGGTGACTGGTGAGCCTTGAACAGCAGCCTGGGAACAGGCAGTGCTGCCTCCTGGTGCTGTGAGGTTCTCCATGGAGACTCAAACCATTTCTGGGAATCCCCGAGTTTCATCCTCAGAAAAGGCAGCCTGAAGCAGGGAGAGCAGCTCCCTAAAGGCTAAGGACAGGGACAGAGTGCAGAGGAACTCCTGGGCTCCACGTACTACAGGGAAAAAAAAGGAGTTAGGGTTGTGGCAGACCTAATGGCAGCAGTATCTGTATGCAAGTACTGAAAGGCAGAGAGAAAGGACAAAAAATTGTTTATCATCAAGTGGTGGACATTAGAGCAGGAAAGAATTCCTGTGTCCTGGTGGGATGGCAGACACATGAGCCAGAGGAAGGGAAGAGCAGGTGGAATGGCACTGTAAGCACTGCAGTCAGTGAGAAAAGGAGGGGAGAGTGTAAAAGCTGGGGTAGGAGCATAAGACAGACAGACAGTATCTCTGTCTTCAGCAGTTTAGTGTGTTAATACTTAAAAGCAAAACACAACCCTGAAACCAGAGCTGTAGCCTTGCACACACACCACACTAGAACCTGAGGCCACCTGACAGGACATGGCAGTGACAGAGTGCTTCCAAGGACATCCTAAACATGGATCTGAGGGTCCTGTGAAATCCCTGCAATCTTGCATTGGATCCCAAGAGCTGTGGCACATCTTCAGAAAAGTCAGAGCTCAGCATCACAAAGGATCACGTCCAGATGAGCTGCACAGCAGCGGGCCAAGGCACTATCTACCTGCTCCACTGACCCAGTGTTACAGCTTTACTTGGAGAGATAAGAACAGGAAAAGAGTTTACTCTCAAAATATCCACCAAGAAAAGGAGCAAGCCCATGATTTCCTTCCACAAAAAGAGGAATCTTCCAGCCCTATTCTTTCCATTTTTCTTCTTCTTCCACATCCTTTCAGAATTTCAGAAAGTTTCCTAGAAAAGTCACCATGTGATTTCCTCTCACTTTTGCAAAAGTATCTCTACACAAGGAAATGAAAGCATTTGTGGGATAATCCCACACTGTCAGAGTGAACAAAAGAGGTATGCTGGAGGAAAACAGCAATTTTACTAAGTCAGTGAAGACTCTGTTGGTTCCCAGAGCCTTTTGTGTTGGACAGAGACAGATGCTAGACCTCATTTTGGCCATCCAGGCACATAACATTCCCATCAAAAGGGCTTTTCCCAGTCAGATGTGGTTTTGTAACAGTAGATTTCTCATCCAAATACTTTCACCTACACAGAGAAACATCTCCTTTAGCTTGCCTGCTCCCACTAGCTTCATCTGACAGTCAGGCCTCATGCTGGCACAGAGAAAAGTAAACACCTTCCATGCTCTGCTGACCTCTCAAGCTCTTGTGAAAAATCTCTTTCAAAAAGATCTTGTAAAAACTTGCATCAGACTCTCCCTTAATTCTTTATTTTTCAATCTGAAGAATTTATTCAGCTTTTCCCCACACAGAAACTGCTCTAGACCCCTGATCTTACCCAGTGTCCTTCTCCGAATTTTTCCAGTTCAGTTTTATGCTTTTGTAATGGGGAGACCAGAACTGTCCATGATATTCAATCTGTGTCAAGACATGGATTTGCATAGCAACAGCACCCACTCTCAAGTTTGTTTCATAAAATGTGATCTGATTTTTTACACATACAGAGAGCAGAGCACAAGTTTTCATGGGGCCATAGACATAAAACCAAATTCTTAATTAATACTGACAGTCAGCTGGAACTGTATCATATTCCACATTAAACCAACTCCAGTGAATTTCACCTGCCACTTCACTGCTCTTGGCAGGGGGTGGTGGTGAATGTGAACACAGTTACAGGGCAGCTGTTTTCCTTGCCAAGAGATTTTGAGCCAGGTCTGGGACACGTGCTAGCATGAAAACCAAGGGCTGCTTTTCTTTTCCCTCTCAGCTCAAGAAGATCTCAGCATCATTTGTGCCTCACTTGTCTGCATCTGCACATGGAAGCAGCTCCTGGATAGGCTCATGCCATAGCTGCAGCAGGGCTTAAAAAACATTTCCATAATCCTCAGTCTGTTGTAAATCCACCAATCCACTTGGCCCCAGGAGGAATTACCTTGAAGAGGTGGAGGTTGAGGCAGCTGCACACAGCTCTGACAGCCATCAGCTTCCCACTGCCGCTCGGCCCCGAGAGGAGAACGCTGCCCACGCCGCTCAGCGCACTGGCCCTGCAACAGACAGGGAGGGGAGTTCTTCCTGTGGCCCCACCTCTTCCAGGGCTCTCCCCAAGGAATTCTCACTCACCGGCGGTGCAGGTGGGGCCGAAGAGCATCGCAGAGCTGTTTCACCACGTCACAAAGTCCCGCAGGAGACAAACTGCTCCAGAACTCATTGCTGTTATAGGCTGGGGCAGATGGCACAGTGCTGTTTGTTGAACCCACCTGTGAGAAAGCAAAAGCACCACCCAAGTAAAGACCGCTGCCAAGTGACAGAATCTGTCCTGAAATGTCATTTTCCAACAGGCAGGAGGCACAAGCCTCCACAGGTACATTTGTCATCCACAGTGCAAGCTCAGCCTCAGATCTCCCCTCTCTGCTCTCTACCAACATCTCACCAGATAGAGAGACGTGTTCTGGGTGTCCACCAGGTAACCCTCAGACTGCTCGCCTTCCACCATGCCTACAATCTTCTTCACCTTGAAATAAAGCTCTGGCCACCTAAGGGAAAAAAAACAAGCACTCTTAAGTGCTTAGCCAAGATCTTGAGGGAAGGAACAATGCAAATGTCAACAAGAAGACAGGTCATAAGCACAGGTAAGCAGAGAAACTCTTGTCCTCTTGCAGTATGCACAAGGATCAGCCAATGTGAAAGTTGGGAATGCCACTGGGAGCACCCTTATCCTGATACAGAGGGGACGTTCTCCCATTTAGCACAACTGTTGCAAAGCCACATGAGCAAAACCAAGAAAGGCAGAACTGGTGGCCAAGCAGAAAGTTAATCTAACATGAACTCCTAGGGCTTATATGCACAATTTGTTTTTTGTCACAAGTTGAGAAGCCCAGCTCCCACTCTGCTTTGTTTATGTGGCTCTGACTGCCCTCAAGCCACCCTTTCCTCTTTACTCTTTATCCCCATCAGTTGCTCTACCTCTTTTTTTCCTTTCTTCCCTTCCTATTCGAATGAGCTAACGGAGGCCTCCCTCTTAGCTTCAGCCCTCCATAATACAGCAAAAACATTTTCCTCTTCCCAGTATATTAACAGACAGCTAAAACACTAGAATCCAGGGACAGATCAGAATGGAATAAACTGTCTGATTTCAAGAGAGTCTATAGTGAAAAAGCATCTTTGCTCTTCTGGTACCAAGTAATAGAGCCACAGTGTGTTGACCTACCTTAGGAACTTGTCTGCATTTAGTTCTATAAACTCAGCATTTCCAAATGTTGGAACACACAGGATGTCTCCCTCCTGGACCAGCCTACAAAAAACCCAGAAGAGTTTCACGAGTGAAAGACAGTAAATCCTTCTGGCTGTGTGGTCTCCCTGCTCTGCACCACTTGTGGTTTTACAGAAAACACAGAGACTTGAAGATGACTTCTGAAGGACAGGACAAGAAGTGTTGTGTCCAAGCCGAGCATACTCCTGATAGGACAATGCAAGGGGATATTCTAAAACTTCACAGCACCGGCCCTGGAGGTGTCGATGTGCACGTCCCCAGCGTGCGGCACAAACAGACAGTGCATCTCACCAGTCTGCCCCGAGTGCCCACCCCGCACAGCTCACCGCGGCGTTTCGAAGTGCCTGTAGAGCACGCAGTCGTAGCTTCCCCGAGTGCTGTAGGCCGGCGAGCAGACGATTTCCAGGTGCAGCTCCTTGGCGAACGGCGGCACAGAGAGCACAGACCGGCTGCCCTTCCCATCCGCGGAGCCCGTCCTTTCGTACCTCTGCGGAGGGCAAGGGGGCGCACCGTGAGCCGCGGCTGCCGCCGGCCCGCTCCCCGGGCTGCCCGGCCTCGGCTCACCTGCAGCCGGAGCTGTGCGGGGGCGGCGGGGTCGCAGCCCAGGTTGAAGGCCAGGGCCGGGGCCAGCAGCGCGGTGCCGTCGGCGGGGCCGCGGCGGGCGGCCCGCGGGTACTCCCAGGGCGGCGGCCGCGCCAGCAGCGCCGCCAGGTGCTCTCGGGCCGCCCCCTCGGCGCCCACCCGCACCCACTCGCCCTGGAACAGCCCCAGCGCCAGGAGCCCGCGCCGGCTCACCCACACCTCCGCCCCGCCGCCGCCCGCCCCGCCGGGCACCGCCCGCAGCCGCGGGCCGGCGGCGGCGGCGGCGAAGCGGGAGACGAGGGGCGGCGCGGCGGCGGCGGAGGGGGGGCGGCCGCGGGCGGTGCCCGGCGGGGCGGGCGGCGGGGGGGCGAGAGCGGTGCGCGTCCCGCTGCCCAGCAACCCCTGGAGAGCCGGGCGCGCCTCCAGCACCAGCGGGCCCGGCCCGGGGCCCGGCCCCGGCAGCGCCTCGCCCCGCCGCGCCAGCACCGCGCCGCCCGCCAGCCTCCCCGCCCGCCCCGCCGCCCCCAGCAGCACCCAGGCGAGCGCCGGCGGGCTCCGCACGGGCCACACGGCCACCCTGCGGCCGGCCGCCAGCCCCAGCCGCCGCAGCAGCGCCCCGCGCAGCCAGAGCTCCGCGCCGCGCCGCCCGCCCGCCTCCAGCGCCACGGCGCTCAGCAGCACCGGCTGCGCCCCGCCGCGCCCCGCCGGCCGCACCGCCAGCACCAGCGCGCCGCCCCGCCCGCGCAGCGCCGCGCACAGCCCCGCCGGCGCCAGCAGCAGCGCCGTGGCCGGAGACAGCTCGGCCGGCGGCGCGTCCAGCGGGCGCAGCACGGCCACCGCCATCGCGCCGGCGGCACAGGCAGCGGGGGCGGGCCGGGGCGGAGCGCGGTGCCCGCCCCGCCCCGCCGAGGCCGCAGAGCGGCGGCGCGGGGCGGCCCCGGACCGTGCTGGGGCGGTGCGCTCCGGCGCTCGTTCCGAGCCGTGCGGGCGGCAGCGACACCCGGTGACGGCGGGCCCGTTCTCCGCGGCTCCGGCAGTCTGCAGCCTGCGGAAGGTGGGACAGAGGGGGAAGGTGGCCAAAGAAGCGGGCGGGGATTTTGCTGTTCCGCGCCCCCCGCGAGCCTCACGGCCGCGCAGCGTGGGATCGAGGGAAAGAGCACTCGGTGCCCTCGCCTGTGGCAGCCTGAGGAGATTTTGCGGGCTGGACAGGTGCACCTGGTTTAAAAGAATGGACTTGTATTGGTGTTAGTGTTGAATTAACCTAGGAAATCATAGAATAGCCTGAGTCGGGACACATAGAATCATCAAAGCCCAACTTCTGAAGGACAGATAGAATCATCAAAGCCCAACTTCTGTCCCTGCACAGGACAACCCCAGTAATGACAGAGAATGCCCGAGAGTATTGTCCATACACCCAATGAACTCTATCGGGCTTGGTGCTGTAACCGCTTCCCTGGGGAGCCTGTTCCAGTGCCCAACCACCCTCTGGGTGAAGAAACTTTTCCTAATATCCAACTTAAACCTCCCCTGATACAGCTTTAGAACCATTCTGTCTCGTCCTGTCACTGGTCACCAGAGACAAAAGATGAGCGTCTGTCCCACTTCTTTAATCGTGCAGACTGCCATGGGATCTCTCTCCTCAGTCTCCTCCAGGCTGAACAGACCAAGTGACCTCAGCTGTTCCTCACACGGCTTCCCCTCCGGACCCTTCACCATCTTCTTAACCCTCCTTTGGAAGATCTCTAATAATTTTAATGTCTGTTTTACATGGCAGTGCCCAAAACTGCCCCCAGAACTCGCGGTGAGGCCGCCCCAGTGCAGAGCAGGGAGGAACAATCCCCTTCCTCATGCAGCAGGCGATGCTGTGCCTGATGCACCCCAGGACAGGGTTGGCCTGTCTGGAGAAAGTCAGAGGCTCTGATCAGCGCCTGTGCCCTCTGCCAGAGACTTCTCATTGTATCAAGTGCCTGTTGGGGATGCAAGACGAGAGTCATGAAACGCAAACCCCGCAGGATTCTTGAATTCTGCATCCACAGCAGACGCGCCCCCGCAGGGGTCTGTGGCAATGAGGGGAAGGAGTGAGGCTTGCAGCTGCCTCTGGGCTCCAGGCAGCCTCCTCCTCTCCTCCTCGCCGTGTCCCATCGCCCCGCTCCACACGAGGGAGCGCTTACAAAGCGTTCGGACTCGCTCGCTGAGCTCCCAGTCTGAAAATCGAACCTGCAGCTTGGGAGGATCGGCCAAAACAAAGTGACACAGATTTCAATATTGCTAAAGCTGTACGGAAATGCCACCATGAAGATGCTTCTTCAAATGCTGCCCTGCAGTCTTCTCTGCTCTTGGCCCATCACTGGGACGTAAGAAAAATGTGACTACCAGTGGTTGGGTCATTTTTTCTCTGCTTTAAAACAAGGGAAATCAAGCAGAGAGTGGGACACCCCCACCACTCCCCGCAGGGTGCCTGGCAGTCAGCTTCCAGTCAGTGAAGAGATCTGCATGTGCTGAGCACTGGCTTTGAATTCACTGACTTCTCTTGCCTGGACCACATGGAAGGGATCTTCTGTGGCAAGGTTCCTCACTCGGGGCTCACCAAATGTGGTGGTGTTCATAGGGGTCCCAGGATGAGGGAAGAGATGAGAATCTCGACTCCACGTTTCAGAAGGCTGACTTATTTTCTTATGATATATATTATATTAAAACTATACCAAAAGAAGAGAAGAAAGGATTTCATCAGAAGGCTAGCAAGGAAAGAAAAGGAATGATAATAAAATCTTGTGACTGCTCACAGCCTCAACACAGGTGGCTGTCATTGGTCATCAAGTAAAAAATTTCACATGCTGGGTAAACAGTTCTCCAGATCACATTCCAAAGCAGCAAAACATGGAGAAGCTGAAGCTTCTCAGCTTCTCAGGAGAAAAGATCCTAGCAAAAGGATTTTTCATAAAATATGTCTGTGACAATCTTCTGCTTGAGCAAGTGCAGCACTTGTGGCTGAGCCCAGGGCTCCTTACAAAGGGAAGCTCATGGCACCAGGCCCTGATGTGGTCACCAGGATGGCTGTGGGGTCTCACATGGAGCAGTGGAGATGTGTGCAAGTGACAGCCATTGCCCTACATCAGGGTCACATTCTTGTCACTGGACCAGGCCTGAACCAGCACTGGCTGAGCCATGGCTGGGTCTGGCTGCCATTGATCTCAGGATGAGTCAAACCTGAAGCAACAACAAGAGTGTGCTGCCCTACTGCTATTGCTGCTCCAAGCAGTGACCTTGGAGGACAGTGGACACTTCCCTGCCAGAGTTAGTGCAGGCAGTGAACAGCTGAGTGACTCCCTGCTCCGAGGAGGGCACCAGACCCTGTCACCAGGAGCTGAGTCTGGGCAGTCACTGCCATCCACCAGCATCTGTACCTTCCGGCACATGAAAAGTGCCTCGGGCCAGTAGCCCTCCTCTTGGCTCCTCCTTCCCAGCTTGTGGTGAGCGCTGGGATCCCACCAGGCACTACCAGGAGCGCTCCCTCTGCATGCTGGAACGACAGTGTCTCCCCTTGTGGCCCTCGTGGTGGTGACGTGCTTGCTCTCACAGCGCTGCAGCCAGCACAAGGCAAAGAGCCAGGCCATCTGCACGCAGGCAGACCAAAGGGAAAAAAAAAAAAAGAAAAAAGGATTGCAAGCATCCAGTGCCAGCGTGGCACAGCCCAAATAAAAGGTTTGCAGATGCTGCTCAGGCAGGATTAGGCCTCCAATGTGCTAAGTCTCGGCTCTCAGTGAGCCTAATTGCTGCTGCAATAAGCCCTGGCTGGTCCTTTCCTGAACCGTGCTCCCCACAGCCCCCCCAGAAAACTTTTTTTTTTCCCCTGCAAAGCCCATATTTGCCATGCATATGTTACCCCTCCCCCCGGCAGCCTGGTGGGGTCTGGCCAAGTAAAGGAGGGGAAAGGCAGGAAATCTGCATGTGCCAGATTTACTGCTCTGCTCTTCCCAGGAACTGTCCCCCCTCTGTCTCCCTGTCCAGCACAGCCTGCAGCTGCATCTGTGAGAGCAGCCAGGCCCAGCAGCAGAGGCAGGAGCAGGTGGCAGCATCAGTACCTGGCCACACACCCCCTGAGCTGTGTTAAGACACTTTCCAAATTGGGATTACTCAGATTGTAATAAAACCTTTTGATAATTTTCCGTTATGTTTTGGCTGGTAGATGAAACTGGAGGTGTTCCAGGAGAGCTGTCGAGGCATGAGCATGGGCCAGTTCAGCAACTGCCATGAGATGTGTCAAAGGAAGGTATAAATTGCAATACAGAGCATGAAAACCAAAGATACATCACAATTTTATTTATGGATGTGTAATAAATAAATGGTGGACAATACAGGAAGAGCCACATTCAAAAATCCAGATTACTAAAGTGCTTTTAGACATAAATATAGGGTGACCAAGAAACAGCTCTGACATTAACACTTTTTACAGACAATTACAAAATATCTTCTTATGTCACTTCACAAAATTGTTTCATTACTCCAGGGTACTATGGCTTGCTTTTCAAAAAGGTCTGTTCTATCATGCATAGTGTGGCAAGTGACATTCAAGAGTGTACAAAATCATTGCATAAACAAAAACCTCCTTACCCCCTTCTCCCAAATACGAGTTAAGGAAGATACACAGTGTAAATCCAGTGATAAGGCTGCATTGGCAGGCTAGATCCTCAGGGAATATAAACCTGCCTGGCTGTCAGGTTACACCAGCTTGAGGATGAACCCTACCATGTTTAAAAACCCTGCTGCTCCTCGAGGTGGAAGATTTGTGTGCTCGGCATGGAAGGACTCACACCGGGGTGGAAGCGCTTGGAGAAGGCGTCTGTAAACTCCTTGCACCTGCGTGCTGGAGGAGGGAGCAACTCCTAGTGTGTTGCTCCTCTTTGTGCTTCTAGCTAGCTGGGGAAGTGGTCCCAGCAGGGAGGGGAAGGAAGGGGGCTCCTCCCCAGCAGCAATCGGTGCTGACCACAATGCGCTCCCGTCCTCGCACTGCCCCTGGCCCCTCTGCCACCCTCCACCCTGGCTCTGCTGAGAAGTGAACAGCTTGAAAGTGAGGGGACGAGGGGGTGTGTGTGCCCAGTTTTAAAATGCCCTGAATTCAGATAAAAGTTCCGTTATTTAAGAAAAAAAAAATATATATCAATAAATCAATAAATAGAATGGTGTCGCCAGGACGCCGTGAGGTCTGGCCTCCCCCGGGGCAGCCCAGGCTCAGTGGTCCCTGTCGTTCTGCTCTGTGGGGGGGTCCCCATTGATGTACTGCCTCAGCACACCCCTCTTCTCGTGCTTGGCTGTCCTGGAGAGGTCGATGGCTGTGTCCTCCGAGTCTTTTGCAGGCCCAAGCTTGTCAGAGCCCTTCTGGGAGCTGGCCTGCGTCCCTTTGAGGTCCTCCTCCTCCTGCTCCATTCGCCAGCCATCTGCCAGCTTCTCTTGGCTCTCTGCCTTCCTGCTCACCTCCATGGACTTTTTGTGCATACCTTGCAGAGGGAAGAGACCAAAGCCAAGGGCACTGGTTGGTTATTTCTGCTTGGGATGGCTCAGAATCACCTCCTGAATTACTGCTGCTTCCCACAGTTCTTGCCTACATCCCAAGGAAAGCTCTCTCTAACTACCAGCCTTTCCTGACCCAGAGCCCTGCCACCTGCTCTCTGCAGCCCGAGGGGATGGCTTGTGGCAAAATTAGTCTGTACCTTTCCTGTAGCAGGGAAGGCTTACAGGGAGAGGCGTGCTGTAATGACCCGTTCCAACCTGGATTTTGACTGTGTATGAGCAGAGTGTAGCTCTGAGGTATCTTCAGTTTAGGGGCAGGTGGTGGTGACTTCTTAGATACCTTGCAACTCCCATGCTGCCTTAGTGATACCCACACACATGCAGGAACCTGTCTGACACAGCAGTAAAAGGTTTTCCTTTCCCTAGCTGTTCTTTGCAAGGAAGAAGTGGAAAACTGATGGCACTTGGCAGCCTGCATACAGCTCAGAGCCAGGGAGGCCCCATTCCTTTATGGAAAAAGGCAAAGGCAGCCATATGAAAGAAGGATCTGAGCCCTGATTCCCCCAGCAGCAGCTCAAGTTCCCACTCACCCAGCAGCCACGGGGCGCAGGATCCCACCAGGCCGCTCTTGGCGGAGTTGAGGATGGACTCGGGCAGGGGGATGGAATGCCTCACCATGGCCCCGTAGAGGCCGTACTCGGCCATCACGCTGCTCCGGCCCCAGCACTTCTCCCGCTTCCGCCACTTGGCTCTTCGGTTCTGAAACCAAACCTTCAGGGGTAACAGCCAGGAGAGCACGGAGGGGTGGGGTTGGGGAGGAGACAGCCCCCGAGGCCGGGTGTCCGTGGGGAACGGGGGAACATGCATCCAGGGCAAAGTCAGCCGTGGGGGTGTGTGGAGGGGTGGGTGTGCAGACACGGGGTGTGGCACCGGGAGGGCAGCCAGGGCGGCGTGTGGGGAGGGGTGTGAGGGAGGGCACACACGTGGGTGTCAGAGAGGGGAGGAAGGGGGGGAGAGGGAGCACATGTTAACACGAGGCTGATCGTGACACAGGAGGGTGATCCCAGCCAAAGTCACCCGACGCTGCTCCGCCTGCCTGCAGGGCCTCCCTGCCCGATCCACGAAGCACCAGTCTCTCCAGAAAAAGGGCTGATCCACAAAGCACCAACCTCTCCAGAAAAAGGGCTGATCCACAAAGCCAAACTCTCCCGAAAAAGAGCTGATCCACAAAGCACCAACCTCTCCAGAAAAAGGGCTCCACAATGCAGTGACCAATGACGACAGAAGGTGCTCGGGTCCCTTTTCCCACCCCACTCCTCTATTTGAAGGTTCAACGGAGTAGATATAATCAGGCTGCTGCTCTCATTCTTAAGCCACTGAGCTGTTCCATACGGGAGCAGGATCAGGCCCTAAAATGCCACATGTCCCTCAAAGGGGCAAGCTAGTGAGGAAGCTCCTGTGTCACAGCTTGGCCCAGCAGTTCCAAATTGCTCCCAGCTCCTGCCTGAGTGGGAGGACAGAGCCAAGTTGCCAGCAATGAGCAACTGCTGGAGCCAGCTCAGTGCCCTGGTTCTGCATGTCCATTTGGAGGCTGCTCGATGCCAGCAGGCAGAAGCTGAGCCTCCCCCCAGGCGCCCTGCAGCACTTCAGTGCCACCACGTTCCCACCACCTGCACCCACTGCTACAGAGCCGAGGAGACGGCCGGGTGCTGGCAGCCCGCAGACTCCTCGAAAGAGGGAGGACCGCTGCAGCCACCTACCTGTATCCTGTCCTCCGGCAGCTCCGTCTTCACAGCCAGCATCTCCCGGGCATAGACGTCGGGGTAGTGCGCTTCATTGAAAGCCTTCTCCAGCTCCTCCAGCTGGTGAGCTGTGAATACAGTCCTGCCGAGAGGAAAGAGCATCCTGTCACACGGTCCGGACCCTTGGGCTAACAGCGAGGCTGGCAGCTCCCCACGCTGAGGTTTTCCTCCGGAAAATCCTACCCCCACCCCAGATGCAGCCCTCCTCTTTCCTCCTTTTCCTCCCTTTATCCCCCTTGGGGATACCGACGGCCCCAGCCCGGGGAGAAGAGGAACAGCGAGAGGATGGTGGCAGCAGCGAGGAGGTGAGAACGGGGACAGCCAGGCTCCCGGCGCTACCTGTGCCTGCGTTTCTTCCTCTTGATCTGGGAGGTGGACATCTTCAGGTCGCTGGCGTCCCCAGACAGGCTGTCCTCATCTGGCAGCAGCATGCGGGAGGGGAAGAGTCACGTTCCCGTCGAGAGCGGGGCAACCGAACGCAGCTCCCCGAGCACGCTTCTAGCCGCCCGCCGGGAGCGGGCCCGGGGCACGGAGGGGTTCCCTCCCACAGCTGAGCCCGCGGTGCCGCACCGGTGATGCCATCCCGGGGCAGGGGGTGGGGGCCCGCGCTTGCCGGAAGGTCAAAGGCTGGGCATCCCGGCGGGACGGGCAGCACCGGAGCCGCACCGGCCGGAGGATGCCGGCCGCGGCCGCAGGTGCGAGGCGGTCCGGGCAGCGGCTCGGGACGGGGGTCCCCGTGCGCGCCTGAGCGGCCACCCTCGACCCCGACCCCGCTCACCGGAGATGTTCTCCTTGTGGCGGCGGGCGGCGGGAGGCGGCCCGGGAGGCGGGCGGGGGCCGCGGGCGGGCAGGAGCGGCAGCGGGGCGGGCAGCAGGCACGGGGCTCCCGGCCCCCCCAGGCTGCACAGCAGCCCCAGCCCCAGCCCCAGCGCCCCGCCGCCCTCGTAGCCACCGGCGGTGGCGGCCGGGGGGGGCCCGGGGGGCGGCTGCAGCTCGGCTTCCAGCCCCAGCAGGTCGGTGATGGCGAAGCCCTTGGCCCGCAGCCCCGCGCCTCCCGGCCGCGCCGCCGCGCCGGGTGTCACCGGTACGGGCACCGCCACCGGCCCCGCCGCCGCGCGTCCCCCCGACGGCTCCGCCCGGCCCGGCATCGCCGCCGCCACCGCCGCCTGGCCCGGCCACCACCGCCCGCCGCCCTTTTTATTGTCCCGCCGCCGGTCCCGGCTCCAATCACTCTCCAGACCGGCGGGGGGGACGCTCCCAATCCCCGGATTAACAGCCTCTGTCCCCCCTCCCGCCCGCACAGGTCCCGCGCCCCTCCCCCGGCCCTCCCAGGCCACCGCCCGGCCCCCCACCGCCCCCTCTCGCCGTCCCTCCCTCCGTTCCCCTCGGCCCCCGCCCCTCGGTCCTCACCACCCCCCGCCGGGTCCCCTGCGGTTTCGCTCAGACCCTCTCCAGGACCCCCTCTCAGTGCCCGTCCCGCCCCAGCCCGGTCACCCTGTTCCCCCCCATGCCCTATAAATCCGTCTCACATCCCCTTGGGTTCCCTCTCCGGGTTTCCTCCCGGGAACCCCCTGCTGTGTCCCTGTGTCCCCACATCCCCTCTCCCACTGCAGGGCAGTGCACTCCCCAGTACCCCCATTCCAGCCCAAGACCCTTCAGCCCCACATCCCAAATGGGACATCCCACTGGGCTCAGCACCCTAGAGACAGGGATGGGAACAGGCAGGGGCTGTTGGGCAGGAGCCTCCCTGACCCCAGGTGTCTTGTCACCCGGGGCTAGGGCCACCTCGAGGTGCCTGGCCTCTGTGCTCCCTTTTGCTCCCAGATTCTTACACCTGGGCTGTAATTTTTTTCCCTCTTCCCTTCATCTGTTGATGGAAATGATTTACAACCGGCTTACACGGGCCGCCTGATCCAGGCCTTCATTGGACGGTCAGATTAACCGAGGGTCCTTCTGATAAAGATAATTACAAGGGGACTCCGCATTAACTTTGCATTATTAAAGAAAGACCCAAATCTCCCATGGCAAGCTGTTCCCAGGATTAGCAGAACAATAACTTTCATTTAGGATAATTGCCGTGGCCGGCACTGGGGGCTGGCGGGGGGGACCCTCTGGACCGTCGTGCTTCTCACCAAGAAAGGCAAATGGGTGTGAGGGGACTGGGAGGTGTGGAAGTGTGACCACCAGTTCAGGGTACTCGTGTGCTCAGGATGAAGGGATGCTCAGGATATTCCCACCCAGGGCTGCCCCCTGCCCAGACACAGAGCACCCCGGGATCCCCTTGGGCATCTTCACTTCTCCAGGGTGGTTTTGCTGCAGTTTTGCTGGAATAGGAGACTTTCACTGCTAGGCAGGGAGGATCTGCCACAGTAATTAGAAGTCATAATCCGGCCACCACCCACAACAAATTTCCTGTTCAAGCAGATATTAGTGGTTAAAACCCTAATTTTTGATGTTGTCCCAGAATCAGCTTGATTTCAGCAGTTTACATTGAGGCTGAGCTGTTGGGAGAGATGATGAAGCCTTAAATATGCATATGGCCTAGGCATTTGGAAAGTTTGGGGATAAAGCACGTATAATTGCTCCTAATCAGTTTATGAAACATAAAAGCTCAAACCCAAGAGAAAGCCGATAGATGCAGAAATGGAAATAGCGATTAAATCTCCCCACTCTGGCAAGGTGGCCTGGATATGGCGCTGCTGCCCAGGGCCAGGGTGAGCGAGGCCGTGCCCTGGGGGATGGGGACACACCCGCTCCCGGGACAGGACACTGGGATGGGGTGTGGGGACACTCCTGCTGCACCCCCAGCTCCCCCAGCCATAGTGAAGATGGGCACCTCCACCAGTCCTTTGGACAATAAATCAGTTAAAGGATATCTTGATATATGCTCATCAGATAGGATTAGCTGGGATTAGACTAATCAGTAAATGTTTCTCTGCTCATTATTTTCTAAGGAAGATTTTCAGCTGATTCTCCGACGCTGAAAGATTATTAATCGCTTAAAGAGCAGAACATCAAACATCGCCCCTTGCTCTAATTTCCATGGGGTTTGCCCCCCCTCTCCATGGGCAGGGTGCCTGTGCCAGCCGGCCCAGCAGCCTCAAGGTGCCCCAGCAGCCAGAATCTCCATGGGGCTCTACCAGAGCAGCCCAAGGCCGCAGGACCCCGACCTCGGTGCAGTCCCATGTCCCAGGGGGTGAGGGCTGCCTGCAGCTGATGCTGGAGCACTCCTATCCCTGCTGCACTTTGCAGGACTAGGGACACAGCCAGGTGGGACAGTCCCCAGATTGTCCCCTCCTCCCCATGGCTGCTCCACCACCATGTCAGACACCTGCCATGACCTATAGGATGGAGGGCACGCGTGATGGGATGCATACCTGGAGCTGTCTCACTCAGACCCCAGAAACAAGCCTTGGAAGTCCTTACGGAATTACAGACACATGCAGCATTTTGGCAGACTCTCCTCAGCTGATGATAACTCCAGAGCCAGCATTTGGTGGGTTTTTGGAGTCCCTGTCTTCACCATGGGCTCAGGGAGAGCCCCAAAGGATGTGCACTCAGCCTGCAACCACCTGCTGTAGCAATGAGGAGGGGGCAGCAAGGAGAAGGTATTGAAGGGCCTGGTTTAGGGGATTAGTAATAGGATAAGACAGCTTTCACCTCTCTGGTTTAGATATGAATCAGGTCAATAATAAAGGACCATCTGACAGTTTCAGGCAGCTCAGGGTGGAAGAGGCTCCTGTGCCCCAGGCTGGATGGAGAACCCATCTCCAAAAGCCCAGCTCTTACCGCACACCCATCCATGGTACCTGCACCAGCAGTCACAGCCCACTCCTCCTCCCCAGCTGCACAACCTGCACCTCAGCTCCTGGCACACCAGCACAGGATCCTGCTCCCCAGGGATGATGCTGGCACCACAGCCCTTGGGCACCTGCTGTGTAGGGCAAGCTGAGCCAGCCTGTTGGTAGCCGTGGTGGGCTTTGCACAGGTGCAGGGTGACCCAGAGGTGGAGTGCAGCAAGGTGAGCAGCCAGCTGATGGCAACACAGGCAATTTGGCAAGGGTGGGAACCTCAAAAAGCGTGGACAGAAGAAAAAGGGCTTTTCTTCTGCCTCCTCCACATCCTGCTGGGAACATGGGGAAGTGGTGGCTGTTGTGAAAGCATTGTCTCTGACACCTGGGTGAAAAGGAACTGAGAAACAGGCCATAGCTAGGGGAGAAGGCAGCAAAGGGGGGGGGTGTTACAGCCAGTCTCATCTGTGTTTTGCCAGGCTAAATCCTCACCTCTAAGTTACATACGAGCCTTCTCCTTGAAATGCAGGCAATGCGACTTTCCTCAGGCTGTAGCGGGGCTCAGTGGTGGATTGTGTGCACTCCAGGCCAGCTAGGAGTAGGTATATGAAGTGGCCGAGTACCAGTCATTTTGGGGTGATGGATTTGCAGAGGCAGGCAGTGTGAACAGGTTACATGAGTAGGGGAACCTGTGCTCCCTGCACTGTCAGGCTGTGGGAAGTGCTTTGTTGGCAGCTCCACTGGATGTGGGTGAAGCAGAGGGTTTGCAGGCTGAGCGCAGCCACAGCTGGCCATGCACCACCTGCTCAGCGCTGCAGCATCACCAGCCCAGCTTCCTGCAAGTGTTGTCAGCCCTAATTTGGCACGGGGGGTCCCTTTCCTTGTCCACACACCCCAGAGACATCCCTACTAATTCCTCTGCACAGATTTCTGTCTTAAGGCATTTGCCTTTGATTAAAACCAGAAGAGCAGTCACGGTTTAAGTGGAGTTTAAGAGCAAACCATGTGCCGCTGCACAGGGCGCTCACATCTGGAGTGTCACAGATTTAATCAAACTGCTGGGAAGTGCCGCACGCAGACAGCTGTCACAGCAGCCTGGAGCCCATCTCCTAATTAATTCCTAGCCAACACAGGGCAAACAAATGGCCAGCAAGGTGCTGCACCTACAGCATCAACTGTAAGCATGGCTGGCAGTTGGTGAGCAAGCAGAGCTCACCCTGTGTATCTCCAAGGAGCTGTAGGTGATGTAGCCCATGGCAAGTGTTGTTCCTGTCCCTAGGGAGGAGCCTGGGGCTTGTTCCAGAGGTGTATGTGTGGGAACAGGAGGGACAGAGTGTTCAGGAAGGAACCCAGATGGAGCAGGCACAACAGCAGTAGCTCCGATTTCTGGTTGCTCCTTCAGCTGCTGCTGTTTGCTTCCCCTCCTTCTTGCTTCTGCCAGACTTGTTGCTTTCTAGTACCATTTATCTGCCCATCTCACACTCCCGTGGACACCCCCCCCTTCTTCTATACAGGATGTGTGAGCTGGAGCACAGCCCTCCCCAGAGGTGCTCTGCCTGGTGCCACCCAGGGCCTGGCACCTGATGCAGGTTCTGGGCGAACTCTGCTGCCACAGCCTTAAGCAAAATCTGGGCAATGGCAAAGCAGGTCAGGCCCAGACTCGGTTCTCCTTGGTGCTCATTCACAGCTCATTAAAGCTAATTGAAATGACTACCAAAGCTGGGTCTATGTGGGTGTTTGGAAGCTCTGGGCACAAGGCGCAACTAGGCTGGGAATATCCAACTGCGAGGAGCCCCAAACTAGCCGATGGACTGTCCACTCCAATTAGCCCCACAAAGGAGCTATTATTCCTTTGCGCTATGCTTGTCTGATTACTTTATCTTATTATTTTTTGATCATTCCTCCAAAATGTGCTAATTAAACAGAAATCATCAAGTCAATTAGAGAAACTCTCATTAAAGCCGAAAAGAAAAGAAAGTATCGGCAGAAGAGAAACGGCTGTGAGGGTCCCAAACACACAATAGCTGCCACATTCATTAAATCAGCAACTCCCAAAAGAGGGGTAGACACTGGTCTGCGCCCTGGAAATGAAACTTCCCAAGCAATGGAGTCAGACTCTCCTCTCCTCTCCTCTCCTCTCCTCTCCTCTCCTCTCCTCTCCTCTCCTCTCCTCTCCTCTCCTCTCCTCTCCTCTCCTCTCCTCTCCTCTCCTCTCCTCTCCTCTCCTCTCCTCTCCTCTCCTCTCCTCTCCTCTCCTCTCCTCTCCTCTCCTCTCCTCTCCTCTCCTCTCCTCTCCTCTCCTCTCCTCTCCTCTCCTCTCCTCTCCTCTCCTCTCCTCTCCTCTCCTCTCCTCTCCTCTCCTCTCCTCTCCTCTCCTCTCCTCTCCTCTCCTCTCTTCTCCTCTCCTCTCCTCGAGTCTCCTCGAGTCTCCTCTCCTCCTTTCTGCTGCTTCCCATGGCTTTCCCAGCTCCCACCTCAGGAGTAAAGTGAGCCCTCAGGCAGCACCTTCTCCATGTTCATACCCAGCGCCTCACCAAGCAGAAGCCTTCCAGAAAAATGCTTCCCTTTGCACCTCCCTCTCCTGGCCTGGAAGCAAGACACAGGAAAACCCAGGAGAACATGTTAACCAGTGATTTCACCAAGTAAAGAAAGGGAGATCACAGTTTGTTCTGACCCCAGAGTGGCAGAGCATCCAGCTCAGCTCTGGTGCTGCCCAGCCTTTGCATTTCCAAACCAGTTCAGCCATGCCTAATCACAGGCACTGTGCTCTGAGACCTAACAGAAGCACTTCTCCTTTAATTAATCTCCAAGTTTGCTATCTGAGTGCTGTGCCATATGGTATTGATTTTTCAGCTTGGTATGACAGCACTTGCCATGAAAGAAACTAACCTAATTAAAGCAGGGGACACCAGCACAGAGGCAGCTACTCTCACTCTTACCCATAATACGGCTTTCTAGATCAGCTCTCCTGAGTGCTAACAGGTGCTGAAGTGGGGCATCTTTCCTTGTAGGTGAATTCAGAGGTTTTGGCTCTGCAAAGAGGTCCAGATCCCTTTCTCACCACTGGCCTGGGCTTGCTGTGACAAATGGCCTCTGGGCTTTCCCAGCTATTTCCACTCTGCAGCTGAGTAGGGAGGTTTTGAAGCATGGCTTCCCAACACCAACCATTTCTTTTCAGACAGACCAGGTAAGTCATCAATGAGTTTCACAGTGTCCTCCCTCTCCCTCATTAATAACTGGACTCCTAAGAGACCTACACTGGGGTTTTTAGCTGAAGACTGATGTGTCAGTCTCACAAATCCCATCAGATATTACACATGCAAATGACCCTTTAGCCAAGCAATGTTGTCCCAAACAGACCATCTAAAGGACCTAGAGAAATAAGAGAAAAATAACATAAATATATTCATGTGCATGGATCCTCCTTCCCAGAAGAGTGAAGGCACATGTGCTTGCTCTCTCATCTTTGTAGGCAACCACATTATTTGGTGTGGGAAATACAGATAGCATTCCTGTAGCTCACTTCACCCATTTTACTTGACCCTGCAGGAAAGCTGTTCCTGCCCAGCTTTCCTCCACGTACCCAGGGATGTGTTTTCTGTGCTCTGACACTGCATTCTGCAGTTTTCTTTTTGGACGCAGAAAGGGCATCTTTTAACATGTGGGGACTTCCCCTTCCTGGTTCTCCCTTTATAGCTCAGCCTTGCTCTCACCAATGTCACTCCTACACCATCTTCTCCTCTATTCTCTTACACTGGCAGCACTGGGCTGTAAAACTTGTAAAATTTTCTTGTGGGACTAACTTTTTTCTACATTAAAGGACAGATTTTAGCACAGAGGACTTCCCAGCTTTTCTACCAGCTCCTGGGTTTTGCTTTGACAGGATTCCTCTAATATAGTCAAGGTGGGCCTTGATGACAAAAGGCAACATACTGTACAAAATTAATAGATCAAATGTTGCTGACAATAATTATTTATTCATCTCAAACAGGACATATTGGTATTGTCACACTGTGGGAAAAAGAGGAGGAAGAAAAGTTATAATAAGAAATAAACTTCTCCTTTGTGGGATGATTGTCTGGAGTCATGCCTTTTGGCTTGAGGTTACGATGGATTTTGAAAGTAGAACAAATGTATTTTCTTCCTATTTGGAAATCGCAGTGAATCGCAGTAAAATTGCTCTTAGTTCCTGTTGTTTGATACCTAGAAAGTTTCTACAGGGAAAAGATGCCTGGTCACCAGTTTCCTTCAAAATCCCACAGCTCAGCCTCCTTTGCAGCTCCTGCAGAGCTCTTCCAGCCAAAGCACTCCCAGACTCCTGAACATACAGCAGTGACAGCAGACACCCCGGGCAATACCCTTCCCTCTGCTCTTGTCTGCCCAGCACAGGAAATCTGCGCCTCAGTCCCATTTTGGGGGCCATCCCAGCAGGATGCACAGACAAGCAGGTTACCTGCATCTCCCTTCCTGGCTGGGAGCCCATCATCCATCCTTCCCTCTCTTTTTAAGTGATTCCCCCTTTGTTTCTTTAGCTCACAGGAGGAGATGTAACAAATAACCCCATGGTCCTGCACAGTGTCTGAGTGTTCATTTGTTTGGCAAAGCAGCCCCTTCAGCTGGGGGAAGCCCTGAGAGTGCAGCTGAGATGTGTGGCAGGCCGTGGGGCAGCCATCCCCAGGGACAACCTGAGAGAAGAGGCAATTAGCCAGCCCCTCACCAGCACAGCAGGGGCGGTTCAAGGGGAAAGAAAAGCCGAGCCCTGGTGGTAATGACATTTTTCCACATGGGTAAATGCATTGATCTGTGACAAACAATACCAGGCTGTGCCTCTGGCTGTGGTGCAGAGGAGGAAAGGATGGGAGAGCTTCCCCATGCCAGATGTTCAAGACAGAAGTTTCCTAGATTCCCTGCATGAAGCTGAACGTCTGTGGAACCACAGCAGCCCAGGTCTTGGCCAGGGCCACGCTTCCCAGCAGGTGCCAGGAGCTTCTCCTTAAAGGCAAGCCTGATGCAGGTGAGATTCATCCACAGTCCTATCCCACATCCTCAGAAAGTCCTGCAGAGCAGACATGCAGGGTACAGAGCACTCAAGTAAAGCTTCATAAAAGAACTAACCTGGGTAAACTACCTATTAATGGAGGCTAAGACAGTGACAAATCTGCTCCTGTCCCTGACACCCTAACTCACCACGCTAGTTGCCTTTTACCCACTCCCTGCAGGGCAGTGACAGCAGGCTGATCCCATGCTTGTAGAGCACCTGAGGTAACACAGCATTTCTGTAATGCCCCAACCCATGCCTGGGTTAGGGCATCTCTCCCAGGGCAATTCCTCTAGGAAAAACCAAATCCATAAAGGATGAACCCTGGCAGACGTGGACCTCTGCTTTGCATGGAGCAGTTCCTTCTACTTGCCTGCTTCCAAAATAGCCAGGTGACCATATATAAATACCACTACTCAGACAGAAGTGGTGGGACGTCCCAGGCACATCATACACACTCTGGACTGGGCATCCTGAGTGTCTGAGAAGAAATGTGTAGGAGTGTGTTATTAGTGTTTTGTCATGGAATGGACAAAGTGGTTTAGGAGAGCACAGGGCAAGGCACACATCCTGTCCGAAGAGCTTAACTTCTAAGCTTTAATCAGAAGAATTAGGGCTTTACTTTGGCTCAAATTTAATCAGAATGAATAGCAGAGATGGTCGTGCCATTTCGTAGGCAGGGTGCTATCTGCTCAGGACATTCCCTCCTGCCTCACATCAGCCAGGCTGCACCCCTGGGTGATCAGGGTCTGCCTCTGGTGACAGACACTGTCCCAATGGCCACAGCTAACCTTGGATAGCATGAAAGCCCTTTGGGCTCTGGGGGTGCTTCCCAGGCTGGCTTTGCCCTCCTGCTGGAGGTTTAACTCTAGGTGAGCCTCCATGGGGCTGTCTGAGGTCTCAGCCACCTGGATACACCTGCACACGTCCGATGGCAGCTCCAGCAATTCCCCTCCACCTCTGCTCACTCAGCACTCTCCTTTGGGCCAGAGCCATCAGGGAACAGCCCTGGATGGTGGCTGGATTGCCAGCTGGACTGGAGCCTGGGACCTGCTTTAGCCCAGCTTCCATCGCGCGTGCAGCCGCACGGCTGGGCCGTGGGTGGAGCAGGGTTGGACCAGATCTCCCGGCAGCAAGAGCGAGCATAAAGGAAGGAGATTTGTTCTGTTCCTGGCAGGCCTCTCCACTCATCACACAGAGCTTGCAGATGCTTTGGCAGGGCAGGACATGTGCACAGGGAAAGGACCTGGTGCTAAATGCAGGGTGGGCATTGCTCTTTCCCCCGACTCAGCACCTGCATCACCCACCACATCACCATGGGATCACTTCTCCTTCATTTTTAGCTGCAAAATACCACTTTTGACTGGCATTTCACCTGGCAAGCTCAAAGTCAAGGCAAAGAGCACCAAACTGCAGCTAGTTAAAGCAAACCTCACCATCCTCTGCTGAGAGCTGCCATGGTCAGAGGACTTTTGTTGCTTACCTTTTTCCACCCTGCTTTTTTTGACACTCTCTTCTTTTCTCTTTTGCAAGCACATCCCTCATTGCAAAGCAAAACCCCAGCTGCCCTGGGCACGATGCCACCCCTCCAACTCTCTTCCCTGGCCAAAGCAAATTCCTGACCATGGCAGCAGGCAAATATCAGGCATACATACTGAAAGTAACCCTCATCCTAGATCCTCTCACTCCTTGCTGCATTTCCAGCTCACAGAAGTGGCTTGAATCTTTCTGAGCAAAATCTAATCAGATCTGTGTTAAAAAAAAAAAAAAATAGAGTGGGAAAGAAAAGCCCTGACCATATTTTTAAATAATACCAAAAAGCTGTAAGTATGTGGTCGGCCTGTTTGTTCTTACTGCATGGGATCAGCCTGATTATTCAGGGATTCATTTTTATTTCTGAGTTTTATTTTTTTCTCATTCAACAGCTGCACATTAATAAAAACTCCATTTATTGGAGGATTTGGCTGGGATTGCTATAATAAAATAGAAGGATTTGTGCCGGGCACTAAAAGAACTCTCTGCAAAAAAAGTAGTGTTTTTCCTGTGATTAGGAGCGCCAGAACATATTGTTTTGCTGTGTAGCACCATCACTGCCAAGGGTGGTGACAGATGTCTTGTGTTAATGTTGAATGATTAAATGCCATTTCTGAAGCCACTCCCTATCTATGTAGCACGGTGCTACTTCACCCTCACAATCTGCCTTCAATCTGTTCCCTTTGCTGAGAGCATCCCACCCTGCTGGCTGCCATGAAACCCCCATCACCACCCTGCTGCACACTGTGCCCCAGAGCCAGCTGTGTCCAGCCAGGGCCAGGACATCAGCCTTCCAGTACCCTGCCAGGGCAGCCCAGAAACAGAGGATGCAGCCAGAGGAAACAGAGAGATAAGTCCAGCTCTTGGGCTTCTCATCCTGCCATGAAGGTCCTCACCCACATCAACAGTGAGGGCAAGTTTGGTGGGAAATATGAGACCAGCCTAAGAGGTTGCTATTTCCCGCTCTAACTCTGCTAAAAGAGGTGATATATTCCTGCATTCTTGCCTTTTCTCTATACAAAGGCCACTGCTTGTCATCTGTGACCAGTGCCCTTTGAGCAAGGCAGAGAGTGTCCCACCTGTGCAGAGCTATGTCCAGCTGTACCAGGCGCTCCACAAGCCCCCTAGCACTGTCTTTCCAGCTTTCCACTGTTCTCAACCCACCTCCCTTTACCCTCCTTCTCTCATAAACCACTACAGCCCACAGACTGCATCCCACTCTGCCCAAAACCAGGTAGGTAACTCAGCTCTGGGAAGAAAGAGCTTCTGCCCAGAAGAAGAAGATGGGCAGACCAGCAGCAAGGTAGAAGCGTTGGCTCACTGCTGTCCACGTGAAATTTAGCGATGTTCCTCTTCTACAAGCCTGCTCTGGCCTCAGCAAACACACACAGAGACACCCTGAGAGAATCAAGCTCACGTGCACACGCACAGATCCTTGATCAGGACATCTGTATCCTCTGGAAGAATGCTGTCTTCACAAAACCATCATCTGTTTGGCATCTGTTGCAATGACCAGATGCAGAGACAAGTTGTGCACACCACTTCCAATCCACAAAAACACACACAGAGGCAGCATCTGAGTCCCAGCCCCGCACAGATCACAAATAAGGTTGTTTCCCCAAACAGAGCTGATGTGGTGAGGGGAAGGGAGGACCTGGCAGAGGAAAATCTGGCTGCTCACATGCATTCCCACATGTTGCTACAAGTCCTGTCAGTCAAGGAAGGGAAGCATGGTAGGGGGCACTTTGGCAAACTGGGAGTTGCATGAAGATGTTAAACAGGGGGATGCCCCTGTAGGAAGCCCAGCCAAGATGCTGCTGCTGCACATGCCCACACCACCTACAAACAGCACCTTCCCCCCTCTTCTGTTCACCTGTTTCCTTGCATCCCATGGATCTGGGGGTGATGTTCCCCTGCTTTGTCCCAGGACCAGGTGCCACTGAAGATGCCATCCCTCCGGCTCCAGCAACCTGGCTGCAGAAGGAAGCTCTTCTGCAAAGCTTGAGGAGGCAGGAGGGCAAGATGGTGCCAAACAGCAAGAAGCCCAAATTGACTTATTTCTACCACCTCTCCTCTAAAAAAATATGAAGCCCTGCTGTCGCTTGCTAATCCATCAGCCTGACAGGTCAAGTAAAAGCAGGTTGCCCACTCGCTTTCACTTCTCCCCCAACTTAATCTCTGTGCTAAATTACAAGTTGATAATGGGTTACCATTAATTATTGATTTTCCAGATAATACTTGTTAAAGTAGAATTAACGCTATTGTTTCTGAACAAATACTGCCCAAATACTGTGTTTAGTGGGCTTGTAATCAGCTTTACCCACTTCTCCTCTAATCTGATTGAAACAGATTTCCTACCAAATCTTTTTTATCATTTCGTTGATATTAAAAGGTCACATATTTATGCCTGCCCAAAAGTTTAATTTAAGTTACTGCAATTGATTATCATGACATATTCATGTTCAAACAGCAGAGTGCTGGTAAAGGTACTTTAATTTAGAGTGAGAATGAAGAAGCAGAGAGAAACTGTGAGGAAGGAACACTCTCTGTGGCATTCAGTGAGTGATGTTAGGCATTGTACATTTTAGCTTATTTTCCCAAGCTCTATATTATGATTCTGTTCATCATAATGCCTTTTGACCTGCTGCATTTACTCCATCATAATTATCCTTTAATACTCTTATAAATGAACTTTTAGCTTATCTTCTGTTAATTCTCAGAACAAGCAAAGCACACACGTAACAAACAAAGCCATCTAAATAAAGTGTTTAACCCTTGTGGTGGCTTTCCCTGATTATTCAGAGGTGGGCAGTGTGTTTAAGAGGTAGGTGGCTTAATTACACTTCCTGTCATAAGGTACAGAATGTGTGATGGCATTTCAGCCCCTCTTCAAGCCAAGCCCCACTGAACAAGAAAAAGAAATTAATTGCTTTTTCTTCTTTCTCTGAGAAGAAAAAACAATGAATTTAAAGCAAAACAAAACTAGCTGGCAGGAGTAACACAGACCAGTCTGGGACTTCTCCAGTGTTGGGCAGCTCCCTAAGCTGAATGGCACACAGGACCTGAGATGAGCTAGTTAGAAAGAGAAGGTGGAGACGACTGGTCTCGAGCACCTGAGAGGCTTCAATTTAATTTCCAGCTTATCCATGAGTTCTCAGTGATCTCTTGGACAACCGGCTCTCTAGGACATGGAGGACACGGAGGCAGACCTGCCAGGTCTGTCCTGTGCTCCTGTGCATTGGAACAGAGAGGGTTTATTCACAATACAGCCACAGTACAAAACACTATAACATCTCCCACATTGCTTCTCCTCCACGCTCAAACCATGGTGGGAAATGGGGATGCACCAGCTTGTTCCATTTCTGTGTTGCAGAGTTTGGCACATGATCATATCTCAGCAATGGTCTCCACAAAGGTTTCTGTAGACACAAACATTTCAGCAATACAAAATCTGGGCAGCACACGACCAGCACTGGTTTGCAGCTGTAGCTGGGTGCAGGTGAGACCTGACTGGAGACATCATCCGCCAGCAAAGTTCTCCTTGCCTTTCACAACCCAGTAGGGACAAGATTTTCCAATATTCCCAGTGCCTTGGACACCTGCCACTTACCAAGCATGCCAAACTCCCACAAACTCTTCTGCAGATGGCAAAACTGCAACCCCTCTCTGCTGTGACCTGATTTCCCTGCTCCACCTTGCCTTGCCCTCCTTGAGTGTGAGAGCTGGCAGTGGTCAGCTCCTGCCTCCCAAGGGAGAGGGCAGGCATCTGGACACTCACCCCTGGTGCAGCCCTGCTGCCTGTACATTCCCAGACATCCCCAAAGAGGACAAGATCAGTGAAGCATCTGTGGCACAAGAGGGGTGACGCAGCAATGCAATCACAGCTCCTCTTGCTGTGGTCACTCCAGTCTCTGTGCTGTGGTTGTTCATTATTAACATGACAAACAGAGCAAGAGAAGGTCCCTTTCTTGGAGAGTTTGCTAAATCTGGACATACAAGGGCAGGGAAATTAGGCATTACTTTCCCTACAGGAGCTGAGATCCAATAGAGGCTGTGGCTGCCTGGGGCTCAGACTTTAGGTGTCTACATGCAACCCTGGAAACAAACACCTTCTGAGCAGCTCGTCAGTGGTAAGCCCAAGGAGCTGCACGTTTTCCCAGGACACATGGCAGCGAGGTCCTGCAGGCAGAGGAAGGAACAGAAATGGATGGATGCTTCAACCACCAGGCTGTTATCCTGAAATGACTCCACATACAGCAGGGACTCATCCGCTTGCAGCGTTTCCTTCCCCACACACATCCTGCATCTCCTTGTTCCAAAAACAAACTGCTTTCACTTTCCAGCAGAGAGATCTCACCTGACTAATGCAGAGGTAGGTAAAGGACAGAGCAGTAGAAAATTCTGAAGATCCTTTTTTATAGACTAGGTAAACTGCAACTTGCCAGAGTAACTCAGATTTTCATGGAAATTGAGTGATATTCAGCGAAAAGCTACTGGCATGCATAATGAGAAAATACCTAATTCTCCCAAAGAAGGTTTTATGCCCATAAGTGCATCGACAATAACCTGGAAGGGTTAGATTACAGCTAGTAATGTCACGCAGACCTCTAGAGGAGATTAACTCAGGAGTTTTGTTATTAAAGGTGGACCATTCATGAGCCTAACTGCACTACAGCAGTAGACACTAAATTGTACTAAAAGAGGTTAACAGCCCTCAGCGGCTCCACGAGACAGCTTGTCCCTACTGGTGCATATTCCAATTAAAAAAAAAAAATCTTGAGAAATGACAAATGAAACCATCATCCTGTTTTGTCCCCAGCCCATCTTATTTGCTCTGTAATATTATTTGTCCTCACAAAATCCTGTTACAGTCTTTCCTCTTGTTTTGCCAGCAAGATGAGGATTCTTTCAGTCACGGGGCTGGATCCTCAGCTGCTGTGGACTGACCCAGCTTTCTCAGCAAATGGGACTATGTTGACTTATATCAGCTGGGAATCTGTTTGGTCTCCTGCTAGACATGGAATGGACTCACAAAGATTATCAGTTAGCTTTAAGACTATCATGTTTTTATTGTAAAGAAATCACTCTAAAAGCATTTTTCTCTATCCAGTTTTTAAGAATCCAATCCTCTGCCATAGCTTAAGGACAAACAATTTCATGATTACCACCAGCAGAACCAAGGCCAACTTGACAAAATTTTATTTATTTCCTGATAACATAATCCATATCCCACTGAATTGCCATGTGAAATATACTCCTATATAATACCAAAGTGTTAATGGCACGGAGTAAAACCGCAAGCTGGTTTGAAATGCAGAGATTTTGAAGGAAAAGATATGAAATCACATAATGCAGCTCCATAATCGTTTGACAATAAATGATCCTTTTATCCGATTATTATTTCTGTTGCATGCCTTTAATAAAATGCAGCAGTCACCCATTCCCCAAAGCATTTGGACCACAGTTATGATCCAAGAGCAGTGGTCTGTAGCAGGAAACTGCACCCCAATCATTTTTTACTCCATGCACTGCCTGAGCTCCTCAAATCTCAGGACCATCATGAGGTGAGACTTAGGATCACAGGCACAATTGCTTTATACTGCAGCAGCTTCAGGGAAATCATCACACCAATGGGTACCAACTAGGAGGCAGGAATTGGCAAGGACAGACACTGAAATAAAAAGACAGCACTGAAATAGACCATGACTGGAATCAAAGAAAGTAAGAAGGAAGTTCCTACTTTTACCAAGAGCAAACTTATCTCCTGTTTGTTAGCTGGCCTTTCTACAAGATGCTGATTGTTGAGCTGCCATTCACAGCTCAGAGCAATTTTCTTTAAGCCAATAAACTTCTGTAGTTTCAAACAAGGAAAGAAGCAGTGGTCACATCTTTTGGAGAAAGCTGCAGGTGACTACCTGCTCCTTTCCTTTACAAGGAGGAAAAGTGAGTAACCCAATGGGTAAAGAATTTGGGAGAGCCAACACAGCATCAGGAAGTCCTGCTTTTTATGGTTTCAGAACAGACAAATGACCCTTTTCCATGAGATTATAACTTGGATCAAAGATTTCAAACATGCTGTTAAAATACTACTACAGCTTCTCAAAGGAATTTTGTTTCATTCTGGTTTAAATAGAAATGAGTGTAATATAAAATTGGCTATGCCCATATTGGCAAGTTTTCAATCTATTTGACTGCTAAATCCTCAAATCAACATCAGCCTTTTCCCAGCCCAGAGGAGTTTGGTCAACCACTGAGCTGCAAAGAAACATTAAATGTTACTGATTTTCCATCACATTTGCAAAGGTGATAAATCAATGCTAAATAGCACAGGTCAGATGTGCAAGCAGATTGAACCACTTGCAGAAATAGACTTTTGCTTTCAAAAAACACATCTACCTCTCCATGGAAAAGATGATGACCGGAGACAGTCCTTTGGGATGGTACCAAAAACAGCAAAGAAAATATTGAATAAAATGCCTTGGTGGGAAAACATTGTCTCCCAGAAGCAAGATGAATTTGGGTAAAAAAAGGAGGGGAATATTGTTCACCATGGATTCCCCAATTTTATTTACAGCAGCCAAAAAAATGTGGTGTTCTTAACTGTGCCAACTATGAACTTGACTGTTCATACAAAGTGTCATGTGCACATGGGGTAGAGTGACACTATTCATCCTCAGAAAAGACATTGTCAGAACCTACAGCATAAAGATATAAGGCAGAGATGGATTTCCTTTTATTATTTTTATTTTTTGGGGGTGCTGCTGTTATGTGGCCTCTGGTGACTTGAAGTTCAAAACTTTAATGCCACAGAGTATCTACCACACCAGCTTCTGAGATTTCCCAGAAGAAAAGCAGATGTCCATGCAGGACATTCCCATCACCTGAACACAATTTGCTTCTCTATAATTTTTCTCAGCCTTGGCAGTAGCCACTGGACTACCAAGGCTCTGGACATCTGGTGGGAATGCAGTGGTCCAAAAGGTGGTCACATAGCAGCACCTGAATACTTGCATTGGAACCTGCAAGGTGAGCAGGTGTGCTAAAACCCAGCTCAGGACAGCGAGAGGATGGTGGAGAAACATCAGCATGTTCAAAGCTGAGCAGCAGAATCCTTAGGGACCTGCATAAATGAACAAAGCTGGTGAGAGCACAACCTCTTCAGCAGGCACAGATTAATTGGAGTGTCTGACGAAAATGCTCATGTATGACAGATACAGTCATCCCTCACCTATACTATCCTTCTGTTGATTAGGTTGCAGTGATCTGCAGTTTGAGTTTTTGAGCTGGAGAACTAAATCTGATGTGAACACGGAGAAGGACTGTCCATTCAGTTGGATTCCTTTCCTTCCAATGTCACTCTCCACCCAGCTCCAGCAAATTCAGACCAGAATAAAAGTAATGCCACTAAATCAGTCAGAATATATGGGTAGCTCTGGTATTTCTCGGCTGCTAAAATCCCACTGTGGGACTTCTTCAGAAATGAAGGAGCAGCTCAGTTACAGGACTGGGGCCACCTCTCCAAGCACAGAGAATGTGCACCAGGAATGGCAGTACAAGCTGACAGCTGTCATGTGTTATCTTTAACAAAAAAAAACCACAAAAACTATTAAATGAGAAAAAAACTTTGCACGACCCATTACACCAGCATCAACCCAGAGAATCAGAACCACGAAGAGGCAACACTCAGCAGAATCACTCTTTTTCTGCTGAGGGACTCCACCTTCTGCCTGGCTGGCCGAGGGAGAGGCTCCAACTTCGCGCTGGTGGGGAGAAAGGCGTCTGTCCAAATTACCTTTTTTTATTCATGGGCCTTCCTTAACAGCAATGATAAGAATAACAAACCCTGTGGGAGCAATGTAACTAATTCATGCGCGGATGTGCAAATGGGCAATTTGCAAACTAATTGCTCCTGCACAATGCGCTGTGCAGACAGGTTGTCCAAACACTGGCTCTGCGCACTATTTGCCTGGTAAGAGGCGGTTGAAATACTTTCTGGGCAGACAATGGGCTTGCTCAAGTGTGCAACTATTTCGGAGGGAAGCTCTCCCGCCCACCCTGGGTGGCGAAGGTTTGTTCTGCCTTCGTCCAGCTGCCGCGTTGGGCCAGGAAAATACAGGGGCCATGTGCGGGACAAAACAGTTTTGCCTTATTGCCTCTGCCAGCTTGGGAGGACGCAGGGAGTATCAGCAGCATATGGACCCCGGGGGATTTCAGCCATTTAACAAACATTATATGCTCCATAACAAAACCACAATATTTTGGTACTTAGATCGACCAAATAACTAAATTAGATTCCCTAGACGGTGAGGACTGGTATGCTAATTGGCTTGCCTTGTGGATTTTCTATGTGGCTCCCCAAGAAACAGATTGGCCCATTTTTCAGGCAACTGATTGTTAATTGGAGTAATGAATAGCAGGCTGGAGGGTCCATCACTTCGCTTGGTAAAATCAAACCCCTGTTATTCATGAGGATAAGTGAGTGGTTTTCATGGGTGGTGGGCAAACGGCTGGCCCCAGGTCAACTCCAATGCGTTTCTCTTTACTCCAGGAGCACAAGGGGAAATTTAGCACTTGATTCCACCATCCCTCAGGGATGCTGTGCTCTTCAAACAGCTGAATTGTTCCCAAGAAGGGCTGACCCCTCTGGCTGCAGAAGGCCAGCCAGTGCATTTACTGAGCAGATTTTTGCTGATCTCCTCTGGCAGTGGTCCCTAATACAAGCAAGCTCTGCTGCTTTGGGGAAAGTCCTAGGTCTTGCTGTGCTCTGCTTCCCTGGCAGCTCTGATGTGACCCAGCCCTCAAGCCCACACCGGCAGGGATGAAGGCCTTGTTTCCCACCCCACGCTCTCCAGTGTCTGCCTTTGATCACAAACTAAGTGTGGAAATGATGAGCTCTCTCACAAACTTTGCTGTAAGCCAACCTCTCCCATCTCCCTGGGGCTGAGCAGTCCTCTCCAGACCAGCCCTGTGGTTGTACACAGGACACCTCTGCTGCTCTGCTGGGCCATCTTCCCTGCAACTGCTTTCTGCACCACGACTCAACTGCAGACTGCCTGAAAACCAACCATTCACCAAAGACAATACCATGAAAATTTCAGAAATGGGCCCCTCTAGGGCATTTCAACTACTATTCCACAACTGATGAGATTTTCAATTTGTTAGCTGAAACAAAAAATAGCTTTTACAAATTTACAGAGATATGTAACTAAAATATTTTAACTTGTTTAAACATCACCTTTCCAGACAGCTGTGGTTATACACTCTACTAAAAAGCAGAGATTGTTTAAGTTATTAATTTTAAAAAAATGCACAGTTTCTGTTTCATGTTGAGCATGAAGGTAGCTCAAACCAGCACACAGGTGCCTGACATCAAAGTCTTTTCCTTCTGGAAAGAAATGGAAATCTTGCAGCATCATTTTTCTGCATCACAGTATCAAAGTAGCTGAGCTCATCAGAGAGACTGAGATAACATTTTGCAAGAAGAAACTTATTTTGATAAGTTATAGTAGAAGACAGATAGGTGACCCTATTTACTGAGAAAACAAATAAATAGACTACACTTTATATTCAAAAAGCAATAAATGGATTTTGGTGTCTGCATTTCTGTGAGAAAAGGGTGGGTGCTCCTAAAAGTGCACTTCTTAAAGAGCAGAGAGACTGGTGTTGGAAAGCCTTAAAATGCCTCAGGTTGAAGGTTAGACATTTCCAATGTTTACTTCTCTGAGCATCATCACTATTGCTCTAAGCAACAGTGAATTTATCACTGGAGCACTAGAAAATACATGCATTTCTAGGAGCTGAACTACTGAAAATTAGTTTGCTTCTTCAAGGAAGCTTAGAACTACTGGAGAACATTCCTGGAGCTCCTGAAGCAATGATGATTGTAGGTTAAACTAGAGGCTACCACTAATATTTATTTGTCAGGAGCTGGTGCAAGACATGGAGAAACTAACAGAGAATAGGGGTACAATGATTATTTCACACACAGAACTTTAGACACCTCCTAACAAATGACAGGTACATATCTTTCTAGAGCAAAAAGTAACTTTTAGGATCATTGTCACTCATGAGACTCTAAGCATCCATTGTTAATATATAGTGCAATTCCAAAGGGAGGACTGAGACCAGTGAACTCATCCTCAAGGGGCAGTGGGACAGCCAAGCACCTCCAAAAATTGGTTCTCAAGGCAGGAGACTCACCTTCAAAATTGTCTCTTGGGACATAAGAAGCAACATTCAACAAAAAAGAAAATGGATTATGTACATAGGAAAGAACTGGCAGCCAGCTGTATTTCCCTATTTCCTTTTCTACATGTATCAAGCAATGGAATATTATGAATATTAAGGAAAGACAGACACTTTCAGTTTTCTGTTTTTCATAATAACTTTAAATTGCTTCTGACATGCTTTACATAATAGTCACTGAAAATATCACAAGAATCACACAGAAAATTCATCATGAAAAGAAACAGTGCGAAAACAAGTAATCATCTGAAGATGCAAATAATTTCCAAAATCCCAGGCCTACTGTCTGTAGTCATAATCTTGTGGCAGCTGAATAATAAAGGAGGCTTTTCCCAGAGATCTTTAGCGACAGTATGAGAAGTGAGGGTCACAAACTAGAGCATGGCAAGTTCCTGTTAGGTATCACACAACATATTTCACCTTATGGGTGGTTTAGTCCTGGCACAGGGCCCCAAGAGTCTCCATCCTTGGAAGTACTAAACACTCAGCTGGACAAGGCTTTGAGCAATCCAATCAAAAATGAAATTTGGCCCTGTTTGGAGCAGGGGAACCTTAAGAAGTCAACTTGAAGCTAAATTATTCTGGGTTTCAAATATCATGTTCAAAAGGTTTGTTGGTTTTTTTTTAAATCAAAGCATTTTTATCAAAAGTTGATACATCATACATAAGCCAGTAACAACTTTTAAAATCTCTATAGAAGAGGTTGGCATCAATCTTCTACAGAGAAAGCAGAATGATAAGGCAAGAAATTACTTCCTTCTGCATCAGAATATTCACAATTGACTCCAAGATTATGACAAGATCATAAAAATCTTTCCTAACAAAAGCTTGTTAAAGGCATGTCTATTCCAAGAGACAAACCTGTGCCACTCACCAACCAGCCTACCAAAATAAGTATATTTCAACAAACACTTTGCCCACCAACCCGCTGGTAAAACATATATTTTTGACTGCCTGGAAATTCATCCCCAACATGAAACACAGGGAACAGTTTCTGAAACTGCAAACAGTTAAAAATGGCAGCAATTTGTTTCCACTTTTTTCATCCTCCCCGCCTAATTTTTCTCCAAAACCAGCTACTTGGAGTCAGTGCTATGTGACAGCACACAGATGGGTGCATTTATAATGAATTTGGAGAAGTTAAAACCACAGTAATAGCAGACACAAAACAAAAATCTGGGGAATTCTCCTTAATTAGATTACGCTCAGTGCACCCCGTCTATCTGAATGAGGACATGGCAGTGGAAACCGCCTGACAGCGTCGCTAACACAACCGAGGGGTCTGTGGCAGCAGACATCTGTTTTAAAACCCTGATCCAAATCTGCCCCTAGAGGCAAATCAGCCAGGCTTGGGATGCCAGTCTGAAACGTTAAAAGCAAAATTCATCCTTGCTGGGAGCAGGTGCAGTTCCACTAAACTCAACACATTTCAACGGCACCCTGGATTTCAAAGAGCTCCAGCAGTCTGCAAGTGCAGCACCAAGCACAAGGAGAAATAGACCCATTCATTATAAAACACTCAGCTGTCAGCAAGGTGTAATAATGCTGCTTCCCAGCCTAGGAAGGTCTCCAAAAAGTGACCAAAGTGCAAAACACACTCAGCCCCTACCCCCTGCCCTACAAATTAAGGGCTTGAAATTTTGCTGTGTTGTGGTTTTCCCCCATGCTTAATTTTCTTGCATTCAGACCTGTTGGAGGATCTTGCATACATCCCCTTACTTAGTAAATCAATAAAAACAATTTTCCTTTTTTTTTCCCCTCTGAAAGCAGAATCTATTCATGTTTCATTACAACAGTCCATGGTGCGTGTCAAATATGGAGAGGCCAAGGGGGAAAATCTGGCCATGATCCTCCTGTGCATCATTTCAGACAGCAGGCACACACCTCAGAATAAATAAATAACCACTAATCCATCGCCATTCATGTTTATAATTAGTGCAATCTATTTAACAAACAAACTCATAATATAGGTCAATTATGTAGGTCATGATAAATTTATGAAGAACTTCAGCCTGTAGGGCACCAAAAAGACCACGTTGAGGCAGCATTTCCAAAGTTACAGTTCCTTTCTGCACATGGTTTGTGAGCAGCCTTGAGGAACAGCAGAGACCTCCTCAGTTTTTCTGGTTTGTGGCACTATAGCCACAACCATCAAGGAAAACATCAGCGGCACCCCCTGGGAGACACCCCCTATGACACAAGCACAGAACTGCCCCCCCCAAAATATTGGACCAGTTACTACTTTCAGCCAAAATTGCCAGAAGCATAAATGTCTCAAAGGTATTTAATCTCCATAACTTTGTCAAAAACTGATGGGTATCTGGAGGGGAGCTAGAGAAATATGTTATTTATGCTTCCTCCATAGGAAAGGAAACGGTAACTCAGCATTTGTCTGGAATGTTTGATCATGGCCCTCTCGACCAGGGACAGATGCAGCTGCAGAGAAGTCGCAGTACATGCCAAGTCCTGCCTTGCTAGGAGTTTTGGGAAGGAATGATGAAGAACCACAGTGGAGGGCATCAGAGAGCAGCAGGTGCCGTGTGGGGTTTCAGGTAAGGGACAGGGCCTCAGAACTACCTGTCCTTCTCAGGAGTACGGAGAGGATGTGGTGATAGACGGCCACAGAAAAAGTTACACATGAATGGTTTGCAGCAAGGAGACAAACTTAATGTTCAGGGTTCAACGAGGATCACACTTTTCTGCTACAGGTCAGCATGAGTATAATTTGTTCTTTGAGATGAAGGGAGAAGATGGAACCTGAATGGAAATTTGAGCTATAGGTTAGTTGTTGTTCCTTCTCCTTAGTATTTCCAAGTACTGCAGCAGACCAACTCTCTCGCTGGGTACACATCAGCTGGTTGAACACCCATGTGCCTCTCTGAAGATGTAGGGACACGGATCATTCAGTGAGATTTGGCACATATTGCTACCTGGCTTGCACAACATGCCAATCACATGCAGCATGGGCACACTGTGCCAAAAGTACTGACCTTGTACTTACAGTACAACATAATCTTGTTACTGCTCACAAGAGTTGTGACCAAATTGGTGAGATAACCTTTTAATTATACAGATTCTTCTATCTGTACAAGTTGTCTTTGATCCCTGTTTATTAATTCTAATTCAAACGTCCAAAACAATTATTCTTATAACATGGGAATGACAGAGATAATATCCCAAATGGTTCCCAAACTGGTTCCCAATAATCTGCCTTCTTTCTCAGGTTTGGTATATATAATATACCAAGCTATGAATCTAAATGTACAAGTATAAGTAATATGTGCAATATGTAGATATCACACTTGAAAATTTGTTACAAATCTCAGACTGTGTGGCTTAATTCTAACAATGACCACTGGATCCAAAACTCTCTAAACCACCTACATTCCATCCCAGGTCTGCAGCTGAGAGAAGAGAGTTTCCACAAACAGCCCGAGCATTGTTCCCATGTACATAAGTAATGCTTTTCACAGGAGGGAGAGAAAAAAAAAAACAACTCAGTATTACATTCCCATTTCTTTGGAATCTCTAATCCTAACTGCAGCACTCTTTATGAGCATATATGCAAGATATTTCTATTTCCACTAAGAGAAATAAATACTGTACTATTTGCCCCGTCCCTGGGGAAATGGTGTTCCTGACAAAATACTGCTCTCTGCTGGCCTTGACCTGCTTTTCCTCAAGGGCCTCACCTCCTGAGGTCTGCCTTCCCTCATGAAAAGGGAAAAAAACATCTTTTGCTGACCTAGCAATCGGTGACAGGACCATTTCTTTATTTAGGATTGAAAAAAATTATTTTGCTAAAATAATAAAAAACTATACTGATATCGCTGAAATCTTCTGTCTTGAACAAAAAAGACAAGTAGTCCTTCGCCCTGAGTAACCCTCCAGAAGTATTCCTGTTTTCTTGCAACCTGGAAGAAGAAACAGGCTGTTGATGTAGCAGGCTCTCTGTTGTGATGAGTACAGATGACTGTGTTTCTAAACAGAAGGGACTCAAGTCCTGTTCTAGGTTTCAGGAAACTTGCTCCTAGGTGGATTTTCACAGCAGCCCAAAATCTCAGTGACAACCACAGAATCTGAGATGGGGCTCCCTAGTCCTTTACTTTGAAGGACAACTCCAGACCTGAGTAGCTTCCTAGCCCAAAACTTGTAGTATCTTTACTTTCAATCTCCTTTTTTTTTTTTTTTGCTGTTTTACCAAAAGAGCATCACTCAGAACAAAGCTAACTGAAAACCAGCTTATTTGCATTGAATTTAACTTCACACTTCTACTAGTTATCACTGAGCTACACCTGGCACAAACCATAAAAAAATAATTTTTAGTCCTTCCACATCTTATATTCTGGGGCAGAACAGGGTGCTGCCATGCTGCAGACACACAAAGACCAGTGACCATGCCCAGGTGTGACTGCAACCATCTTCCCCTCAGTCTGGGAGATAAAGGGCATTCACCCAGCAGTCAGGCCTCATCTTTCCTGAGGTCCTCCTGTCTATCTTCTCCCTGATGGGTTTGCAGCTCCTGAGATGCTGTGACTGACAGCAATGCCACAGCAGCAATTTTGGGATTGACACCTATGGGAATTAGCAGAGCATTCTCAGATGTCTTATTTTCTCCAGCAGCTGGCAGACTCATGTTTCTGTGGTGAAACCACACCAGCAGGATCTTGCTTACAAACCACCAGAGAAATACAGATTCTGTTGCAATCTTATCACAGAAGAGCCACAAATCTTTAAAAAAATAATTCTTTGTACATGAGGTATGGAGAAAGGTACAAAGCAACTACTCAAGGGCATCCTTTGCTCACAGCTACTCACGCTCCCTGCCTCAGACCCAGCCCAAACTTGCAGGACAAGAGCTCCTAGGAGAGCTGGTCCTCACTGGGGTGCAGAGGGTGCCCAGCACCTCTGCCAGCCATCTCCTGGTGGCATTATCCCTGGGCCATGGGGCCTCTGCCACCACCCACAAAGGCCCTGTTCTGCTCTGTCCCCCCTCACCTTAAGCACCGCTCCTGTTATTGCCCACAAAAATCAGATTCATCACCCAGTGACAAGCCAACAGTTACACACCCAGGAGACATCTCTGATCATTTGTTTCAGAGTTGCACAAGTGCAGATGATTGGTGGTATTCTACAAACCAAGGATGTCCCTCAGGACTTTCCAGGATGTGGAAACCCAGGGCACCAGGAATATTCCTCTGTCTGCTCTGGGATGTCCTGACCCCCAGGGGAGCACTGACTTTGATCCTCATTCATGGAGAAAGTTTCCTAGACTCCAAGACAGACTAAAATCCACAAAAGCGTGAAATAGAGAGCAGTGTAGGTGTATCACTGGGTGAGAAATTTAGGTTTTGGGATTTTTAGTATGTTGTGGATGGAAGCAAGATGGAGGGCACAGGGTGTTGTCCTGAGTTTCTTCTTCATGCTTCTTCTTCCTTCTCCTTCATGGGTTTGGGTGATGTTTTGTAATTGGACAGAAAAGTCCCCATTGTGGGCCTCCAGGGATCAGTTATTGGGTTAAAAGGGAAAATACTCCAGGTGTCAGCTCTTAATTGGATAGTTTAGCCTTAAAAGACCTTGCAACAAGAGATAGCCATTTTGTGCCTTGCTAATGAAAAGCTGCCAAACTCACAGTAGTGAAACTGTTTTATTTCTGATAAGAAATAATAAACACCTGAGTCCAAACATGAACTACTGTCTCCAGTGCCTTCAATCCAGACCCAGAGAAACTGAAAGCAGGCCATTATTTATACACACATATTTAGTACTAATAACCTCCCCAAGAACATGTTGAGGGCAACCCAAAATGTTACTGTATTCCATATCTTTCTGTGCCCCAAATTGTTGTTATCTCTAAGATCCTGCAACCAGAGAAGAGAATCAGAGCAGGAGGTGTCACGGGCCCTCTTAAAGTCTTCATGAGGGGTTAGTGAGATTTAGCAATTCTGTTTCCAGTGGTTATTTACTGGTTTGTTTGTTTGTTTGTTTGTTTGTTTGTTTGTTTGTTTTTGCCTTATGCTCTTTCACTTGTTGGTAAACTTATTTTTTCACTAACATCTATTTGTATTCATTCCTTATTAGTGGAAGAGCATCGACTAAAACTAAAGGGAGATAACTCATTTAGAGCATCCACCTTTTAAATTGTCTTAAACCAAGACAGTACAGCCCCTTTATTACGACTGGTTAGTATCATCATACAAACTATGTGACCCATAGTTTGTATGATCTCCATACATTTCCCCTTCAGGGGAAGGGTCTTCACCTGGCCAGCACCTTTTTGACCTACAGGCGTGATATTTTAGTACTATGTGAAAAATGCGCATTTTATGATTGGCTTTTCGCAAATATTAAAATGAATATTATATGTGTTGTGTTAGAAAGTAATGCTGTATTAATTTTCTTAAGTAGTATGTTATAGTTTTAAGTTACCACAAAATGTTAAAATAGAAACTATGCTATCTAGGATACTTTTTTCCTAAAAAAAGGACTTGTACCGAGATAGCAGTCAAAAGACACTTAAATCTTTCAGAGAAAGAGAATTTATAGCTCTATTATCGGTAGAAACTAACTTCTCACTTTGCTTGGGCAGCACGACGCTGTTAAGATTATGAAGAAGAAGTCGATGATGACTAGACAGAATCTTGTATTTGAATAGAATTTATGCATCATGTATGAGATGTACGAATATGTAACAAGCTATTGTTTTTAAAGGTTAATCCTCTGTTAACGTGTGTCCTTTTTCGGGCTTATGCTGCCCAGAAAGAGGTATTCGGACGTCTGTAACTCTTTGGTTCTATTGTCTCATATTGTCCTAATTCAAATTGTCCAAATCATTATTACTCTAATTGTATTACTATTTTTATAACCATTTTATTACTATTAAACCTTTAAAATTTTAAAACCAAGTGATTAGCGTTTTTCACAACTATAATGAACATATTTCAGCTATAGGATACATGGACCTTGAGTGTTTCGCCAAGTTGGCAATGGATACATCACCTTGACGATGTACCTCATCCTTAGAGCTCGTTAGCTCCACGGTGTCCTCGACTAAGTGACGTTAACTACCACCTGATTCGAGACAACTCTGACACATTCCACATTTTCCCACACTGTTTCTCCACACCTTTCTGACCTTGCGGCATTTCACCTTTTTTCATTTTAATTTTTTTTTTTTTTTTAAGGACATTTCCGCGGAGCCCCCGCACTGAGGGCCTCGGCCGCTCGTGAGGCCCCCCCCGCCCCCTCACGGCGCCGCGCGCCCTCCTCGCGCCTGCGCCGTGCGGGCGGGGCCGCCCGCGAGCCGTGCGGCGGCGGCGCCATGGCGGGGCCGGCGGGGGCGGCGTGAGTTTGGGAGGGAGGGAGGGAAGAGGGAGCCGGGAGGAAGAAGGAAGTGCGGGCGGCGGGACAGTGGGACAGCGGTCTGTGTGTGAGCGAGGGGCACCCCGCGGGGTGGGCCGGGCCGGGCTCCCGGCTCCCGCCTGCGTTCCTGGGTCTGGGGCGCCAGCGGGAAGCTTCTCCCTTGCAGCAAATCGTGGCGTCCCCTGACAAAGGCGGGGAAGGGACAGTCGCGATTCTCTCCAGGCAAGCGGCGGGAGGGGGTTAGCGCCTCCAGGCTGCTGAGCCTCCTCGTTTTTCCAGCCTCTCTCGCGTCTCCTGGAAGGATCCCCCGCTCCCTGCGGCTTTCCTCCCCCTTGTGACATTTAGCTCTGGTGTAGCTGCAGCTGAGGCCTTCCCGGCGCCGGGAGGATCGCGGTGATCGCCCCACAGACCTGCAGCGATTGGCACCTGCATGTCTCTGCCTGCTGGCAGAAGCCAGGAAGATTTTGAATTTACTTGCAATGCCATCTTCCTGATTTCTGTGTCATGGCAATCTACGGTTCCCTTTCCCTTAAGCTGATCCATTCTCTGTGTGTGTATGTGCTTGTGATTTTGTTTTCTCCATTTTTAAGAAATGTTGTCTTACCTGGTTTTGGGAATACTCTGTAATTGCTTTGATTTTAAGTTCCTCCCCTTCACGCCTTCTGTATACTTCCTGAATTCTCATCAAGAGGTTACATACGTGTAAAAAATCTTGTTTAACTCAATTTCATTTATTGGTTTCCTTTCTCTTCATTACTCTGTCAAAAAATGAAAAGTTGTATGTAATTTTTCTCCCCATAAATTACCACTGACTGCTTTTTAATCATCTAAATGATGATATGTGAGGGCTTGTAGATTTTGTGCGTTGTGCTTTGCTGTGGTTTCTTTCCTGGTGTTGAAGGAGGGCACTCAATTCCCTGGATATTGCATCTTGCCATTCAAAACTAATTTTAAGTTGTCCTTGTCCAGTCTTCTGGGACCTCCCTCACCATCCAGGAACTAACAAAGATAACTGCCCAGAGAAGCTGTGAGATATTCATCCTCAGAGTTTTACAAAATGCTCTCAGCCATATGGAGGGTCCCAACAGCTGCCCCTGCTGTGAGCAGAATGTTGGGTGAGGTCACCTCCAACCTTACTCACTGTACATAGCTCCTCCCTCCTTATTTTGTGCCTTATTTGGCCTCTGTAGAAATGGGGGAAAAGAAGATTTGTGCTGCTCCATGCCTTAAAGTGAGCTGTGGGGCTGGAAGAGGTGCTAAAGGAGGTTGCTTTCCTTCTCTTCATTGGGAAAGTAGTGTCCAGTGTTGTGGGCATCATACTTTTAGATCCCTCTGTCAGGTTGGGAAAATAAAGCAGGTCCTTTCTCTTCTGTTGAATGTAGGAGTGATGTGGGAGCCACGTGTTCTGCATGAAGAACAAGGAACAGACCACTTGATAAAAGGAAGAAACAAAACATCCCATTAAATGGAAGCCATGAAGATATCAAAGCGGTTCTTCGCTTTTGGGATTTTGACATGCATAGCTGTTTATGTTGCATATGTAAAATGGCACTTGGGCTCCAAACCCTTTGTGGGAGCCACAGAAGGAGCTGCTGAGAGCAGGGGAGATAAACTGACCCATCAGGCGGTGACCACAGATCTCTCTGTCTTTTATGGAATAATGTTTGACGCAGGAAGCACGGGAACTCGCATCCATATATTTAAATTTGCTCAGCAGCCAAGAGGTATGTCCTGCTCATTGCATGACAGATTAAGTCTTCCATAAATTGTGGAGAAGATTATTAATGACAGTTTTCTAGAGTCTACTTGAACATACTTGCTTCAGGTCATTCCAGAGAGCCATCAGGGGGTATGAAATGGTTCAGGCGTGTGTATTTGGATGAAATTATGAAAATGTTCAACAAGGAGAAAATGCTGTAATGTCAGAATATGAAGTAAATAGCAGCTGTACTTTTAGAGTAGTGTCTCAAAGAAAGGCAGTTTTTCATCACACTGGTGGAAGAGACAATTATAAATTCAAACTGCCTTATTTCCCCAAAATTTTTAGGTTGTTTGGTGTCTCCAGTTCCTGGCAGTGAGCTGTTTCTTTCTACAGTGTCTGGCTTAGTGCATCCTTGACTTCAGTGTTGGGTTTAAACTGCAAAACAAAACAAAAATTGCAAATAGTTTGATTAAAATTGCTGTATATTGCATCTGGACAGAAACTGCTTTTGAGAATTGAGACAAAGTGTGCAAAAAAAGCTCCAGCTTTCTTCTGCAGTAGTAAGCTTCATTTGTTTGTATGTTGCCAGCTCCCCTTTGTGAAACTCTTAAAGATCAGAGAGCCTGGGTGGGTGCTGTTAGTAGGTAATCTAAAGGCTCTGTTGAGGATTAGCAGTGTGTTGTAATGTGTGATTGGCCTCTGGGGAGCTCCTTAGGTTAAACAACAGTCCATGGATTTCCTTCTTTTCCTCTATCTCCAAGTTTTTGCTTCTTCCTTGCCTGCTTCATTTGAAACACAATTTTAGAATGTATCACAGCAAACTTTATTCAGTGTAAGTGTTGCCTGGACTGCTGGTTTATACACGGTGCTGCAGCTTTCCAGAGTACTGAAGTCTGCATCCCTCTGCTGCCATTGAAAATAGTGGAAAAGCTTCCATTAGGTTTTGCTGGAATCAGGTTTAACCAGAGCAGGGGAGGCTGAAACAAGAAGTCTTTTTTTTGCAGGTGCAGTTTGAAAAGCTGCATGTGGCAGGTGTAAGGCCTAAAAGACAGCTTGCACCTATCTGGTGACTGATGTGCATAGTGGACAGCAGCACCTGACAACCAGTCATGGCTTTAAAAGTGGTTTTCTCAGGTTCTAATTCCACAGCCAGGGCTGTACTTAAAGGTCGGGTGGCTGATAATAGTTCATTGGACAGAGGCTTCAATTGACTTCTATTAGCACATAATAATGGAATTTTTTTAATGGTTTTCTTTTTGTGCGTGCAAAATCATTTGTACCATTACTTATTTTGGAATGCTTATTTTGATCAGAGACTCCCAGATTAACCCATGAGACGTTTAAAGCACTGAAACCAGGTCTGTCTGCATATGCTGATGATGTTGAAAAGGTAATTTAAGTTTCTTCTTTCCTGTCTCCCTTACCTTCTGGTTTGCAAGGATTTAGGGACCCCTAAGAGCCAGACTTAGACCCACCTCATAGTGTTTTACAAAAAACTTTGCTTTCTGAGAATTTGTCATGCTGCCTTTTGAGCCTTTTGTGGCCAAAAAATTTGGTGGCAGAGTTCTGTTTCACTGTTTGAAAAAGTCACTCTGTTTTGGACCAGTTGCTCAATAATTCCTGTTATATCCATTAGGCCTTGTGCTGTGGTGAGATAGTGAGTCCTGCACCTCCTCTTGACCCCTTTTGGTATTAATTTGTCTCTGTTTCACATTTACAGTGAATCGTAGCTCTGATCACCCTTTTGATCTTTCAAAAGAGTTTTAAAGATGTCTTTTATTGTTCTTTGCTTGCAGAGTGGTCAGGGAATAAAAGAACTCCTGGAGGTGGCAAAGAAGGAAGTTCCTATGGAGCTGTGGAAGTTTACTCCTCTGGTCCTGAAAGCCACAGCTGGCCTACGGTTGCTGCCAGGAGAGAAAGCTCAGAAGTTGCTGGAAAAGGTATTATCTCTTCTCTTTCTCTTTGCTTTCCAGAAAACATGCTCCTGTTAAAAATCCTGGGACATTCCTGAAGGTTAGGGTGTCCATCTCCTACCTTTCCCATATATCTATAATATCTTGAGGGTCACCAATTCCAACAAAGCAAATGGGATTCCCTTCCCAACCCATGTCAATCCCTTGTTAATGGCATTTCTGAGCAGTCTTCACGCTTGAAAACCCATCACATCCATCCCTGTTTCTGCACCAAACTGCAGGGCCAGCACATAAAGGCTGCTGCTCGTTGGACTCTTGAACTTCAAATAAAGTGGTGAGCAGCAGTCAGGTTCTGGGCCAAGCAGAGGAGTAGTAGTGTAAAATTGGGGTTTTAAAAAGCTTGTTTTTCAGCTGAAAAAGTATTTCTCTGAATGTAGCTTTTATTTGAACTGCAGGTGAAGGAGATTTTTCAGGCCTCCCCCTTCTTTGTGAGGGACAATTGCGTGTCGATAATGAATGGAACTGATGAAGGTAAGCAGCTTTATGGAGACTCTTTCTGCGGCCCTGGAAATTCCTCTGCACTGTGACAAGTCCCTGCCTGCTGTGGTGGGATCCCATAAGTGGCAGGTTTGCCAGAAGCAGAGTTTTTATGCAGCCACAGGCAGTGCCTGCCAAAGAAGTTTTGTGCAGTGTTTTCCAATTTGATGTCCTGAGCTCTGTCGTGATCTTGAAAGCTCTCAGTGTTGAGCAGTTCCTGTAGGATCATCAGAAAGCCACTGTGCAGTCAGCACTTTAGGAGAAAATTCTGAATATCTGCTTGTTGAAATGGTCTTCAACAATTGGGTTAGCCCACTCTGCTCTTGACAGTGCTTATCAGAGCTCTCTGGAAGTACTTGATCATAATGTTAATTATAATTAATCTAACGAGTGGGAATGTGAATTCAAACTGAAAAAAAATGTTATATAGGGAAGAAAATACATGCTGAAGTAAGTTCATGTTCATCCAAAAATGTTGAGGACAGAATGTCAAAATTCTAGGTAACTGAGTGTTGAAATGTGTTTTAAATCTCCTCAGAAACCAAGCTTTAAAATAGCTGAAGCTGTTTATGAGTTTCTGTTCTTGCTGCTTAATGGAGGAAATATATTCTTTTTCTTTTGTTTTAAAATCAGTATAGCAGTGATAGCCTGGGTTCAGCCAAGGATTCAAGTAGACCATGCTCTCTGGCGTGCCTTGAGTTTTAACCACATGAATAAATATTTGAATTTGTTAACATAAGGCCACTGATTCACCTAATTTATTCAGAACAGTTTATAAAACAAGAAGAGGACAAAAACAGCATAGCTCACAAAATTGCTTAGAGGAAAAACAGACAAAATTAGAACACTGAAAGATGAAAATTCTTAGTATTCTTAAAGAAAAGTGGAGTGCCTGGCATCAAACAAAAGCCAACAGTGGATGTTTTCCTAGAAAATGAAAAATCTAAGTTTCAGTCATCTCTTTGTCTTTTAGCTAAGGACTGAAGCCTTTGTGACTTCCTGCCTAAGTTTTTGACCTGTGAAATACAGAATTCTCCAGGAATTTCATACATGGCGCTTCTCTCCCAAATACTACATAAGCTCTGATAGGGAAGGTCATTCTCTTTGTTCAAATAGCCTAATCTTGAGTTTGTCAGCCATTGACAGTTCTGGAAGCCTTGTAATATGGCTCGACTTTCTTGTTACTGCTGTTAGATAAAATTAAATGTTATGATCTAAGCATGTGTCTTCTGAATCTTTTCCTTATTAGGTATTTCAGCCTGGATCACGATAAATTTTTTAACAGGTATGTGGACATGAGCATGTGTATAAAGGTATGACCAATGCTGTGAAATTTCTGCTCTTTTCAGCCCCTGTGTGGAATTTGCTCATTCATTGGGGCAGAATGGGAGAAAGAAGGCTCTGAGAATAAGTCAGCAGCTCGTTTTTGGCTTGGCCTATTTAAGTCATTAGGATTTTGTCCATTTACTTGATGGAGTGAGGAGTTTAATCCTTTTTCCTAGATGTTTAATGTAGCTTTTCTTTCAGTTCCCTGTAGGGTACCAGAGCATTTTATTCCTTTTTAGAGCCTGCTGTGACTCAGGCTAATTTTTTTGTGTGAGTGTTCTAGATGTGCCTGGCAGCTGCAGAGAGTAAAAGAAAGTGCAGTGGTACTTCCTTACAGATTTATAACACAGAAATGCCATGGGTGTTTACACTGCTGAGTAAGAAAAGGGTAGCTGAAGAGTAGAGAGAAAACTAAGCTGAAGACCTCTCTGACAATACATAAAGCACTCTGCCATGCAAGTGCTCTGTTCAGCACACAGTGTGTGGGGCAATGTGCTCTGGAGCTTTTTGTGCTCCCAGGAAATACCAGAAAGGTCAGGGATCTCCAAACATCAGCTCTCATGAGGTATACTGAGGTACTTGGCACAAATTGTCCTTGTCAGAGGGGTGCATTTGAAGGATCTAACTGAAAAGAACTAGATCTAAATGAGAGCAGAGGTCTTGGCTGGCAGCAGGAAGAATTCCAAGAGAGCTGAGTCTCTCAGGCCAGCTCTTTTCAGTCTGTCATCCCTTTGGCCATAGGAATCTGCAAAATATTGCTAAGGGATCAGGGAGAGGTGGCCAAGACAACACATTCCTCTGTGTTACAAAGTAGTTACCAGAGCAGACTTTGCAAAAGGTCTTTGCATCCAAAATGTTTAGGAAAGCAATAACCAAAGCTGCTGTGATTAGGGCAGGAACAGCCACTGAAGAAATAAGAGACTCTTGTCACTTTAAGATTTTCAGGTCTGATAAAGCCAAAACCAGTGCCCAGTAGATAACAGTGTAATTTAGTGCTGTGCGAAAGCTGAGAGTGGAGTTAGATTGTTCTCTTTCCTTACCGCTGTACTTCTGGTTTTGTTCCTAGCCAGTTTTTCACAGTGCCCACCATGGCTTTCTCTGTTCTGTCACACATTTCAGGCAGGCTAGATGACCCACAAAGGAGAAGTGTAGGGATGCTGGATTTGGGTGGTGGATCAACACAGATCACCTTCCTTCCACGTACCAAGGTAACGTGAGCATGCACACCGTTGGGAAATGCTGCTGCAGGAATCTGTAACTGCTCAGATTTCTTTCCCTTGGAAACAGAGCAAGAGTTTTGTCAGTGTGATGTGAAGCCATTCTTGTGACCTGGTCATATGTGCCTTTTAATAGTCAGTCCCAGAGGCATTCACAACTCTTTGTCCATCCTCTTCATCCAGCTCCATGGGTCAGTGGTGCTTGTGGTGAGTCTGCCAGGGCCGCTTTATCTCGTGGGGGACACCACATTCTGAATGTCTTAATCTTTGACTTTCAGTTTGTACAGCTTATAACAAAGAGCACAAAACCCAAGGCTATTAATTCAAATCCAGCATATGGCCTACCCTGGGGTTTAAGAACACAGTGAGGTGCCTTCTCAATCCTTGTTTCTGATTGTCCTGAGTTCACTCAGTTGCAAATGAATGCCATTTTAGCTTCCTGGCATTTTTACACCTGTTCTGTGAAAGCTCTGTGGTTCTGGTATTGTAAGGCTCTGGCCTGAGCAGAGATAGTGCTCATAGTAAAGCTGCACAAGCCTGGGATAATCAAGACATTGTACTGTTTCAGTGGAATGGCAAGGGATGTGAAGAGTCCAGGATGTGGAGATTCTGGAGATAGAGAAGGAGTTAAGATATGAGCAGCACGAGCAGCACTGTGGCCAGAGCTTTGCTCCCCACAAACACCCTAGCTGAGCTGATGCGCTGGGGGAACAGGCTACCCTTTCATTCCTTCAGACCACAGTCTGATCCTCACTCTGTTCCTTGGCAAGCACAGGGATGTGCTTTTCCTCTGGCTTGTGCAAGTTCACAGATGAATTCACTGCAGTAGGAAGTTAATGCGTGCCTGGCCTTCCTATTAGTTTGCACACAGTTCCTGTAGTAGGGATCATGTGAAGAGGCAGTTGCTGAAACCTCTGGACAAAAGCAGTTAAGAGCTGGAGTAAGGATTCCTTTTTAATGCAAGTAACTCTTTTATACAGCATATTGGTGTGGACACAAATATAATCAAATATAACCAGTTTGAACCCTGTCATGTGAAGACACTCTTAGCTCCAGGTTTTGTGGCTGTCTTGTGCATCAGCAGTCAAATTGAAATCCTTGCATGTTCATAATTTCTCTCTGAATCATGCTAGGATTGTTTCACATTTTTCCTAATGTGTTGGAAGATTACCTTGTTGATGTTTGCTGCTGGCTGGCAGAAACCTGCCAGTGACATCTTTTTCTCCTTCCAGGCAACTCTCCAGACATCACCATCTGGCCACACAACTTCATTTCAGATGTTTAACCACACCTACAAGCTGTATTCATACAGGTTAGTTATAAAAAAGAGAGCACAGTGCTCAGATGGAAGCTTTCTGTGAAACCAGGGAGACTGAGGTATTTTTCTGGAGTGGGGTCCTTACAAATGAATACCATGGAGAAGCAGAGAAACTTGAGCCACATGATTTTGGTGGATTAACCTTGGCTGCCCACCAAGTTCCTCTATCACTCCCATTCTATTAACAGGACAGGGGAAAGAAAATATGACAAAAAGCTCATGGGTCAAGATAAGGCCAGGGAGGTCACCAGTTATTGTCATGTGCTAAACATGGACTTTAATTTAATTTATTTAGTATTTAATTTAATTTATTGCCAATTAAACAGTAAGATAATGAGAAATAAGAACAAAATAAAAAAAGTTTCCCTCCACCTCTCCCTCTTTCCCAGGCTCAGCTTCACTTCCAACTTTTATACCTTCTCACCACTGAGCAGCCCAGGAAGATGGAGAATGGGGATTGCAGTCAGTTCATAATGCTTTGTCTCTGTGATTTTTTTTCTTCCTCACTGTCTTCTCTGCTCCCAGTGTTTTGGGCCAGCAACTTCTTCCCACTCATGTTTGCTGTGGGGTGTGGTTGGGCTCAAAAAGTCAGTTCTGTGTGCAAGTGTCTGTGCTGCCTTTGAGGAGGGTAGGAGTAACCAGTGAGGTACTAGGAGCAGAGTTAGAGAAATGCCATTGCCAGTTCTCCAAGAGCCAGATTACAACTGACAGCTATTGCCTGAGCTTTTTCAAAGATAAATTATCCTTCTGGATAAGGTAATATGAGAGCAGGCTGTCACACTGTTCCACTCATGTGCATGAGCTGCTGACTTGAGCCACTTTACCATGGCTGTCAAGAGGATACGGCGTGTCCCAGCTAGATTGTCAGTGGAGTATCAGAGGAAGGATGTCTGTTGCTCACAGAGGCTTTTCTCCCTTTGCAGTTACCTGGGACTTGGGCTGATGTCAGCAAGGCTTGCCATTTTGGGAGGAGTTGAGGGAAAACCCTGTAAGTTATGGGCAGTCTTCAGATCCTGGTTCTGAGCTCAGGGTGTGTGTGTAGTTCTGTGGTGGGGGGAGGAGCTGTGTATTCCCTTCCCACTGGGCTCGAAGTTCCTGAGTGGCATGTGGGCTCCTGTCACCATGGCTGGGTGCATTTGAGACAAATGCAAGAGGTGACACTGACAGCTCCCAGGAGACCTGGATTCTTGCCAGCCTTAGGTTGGGAGTGGGCATGGGACGTCCAAACCATGACTGGGCTGTGGAGGAGCCATGCTGAAGCTGCAGGACAGTATGGAGCAGGGCTGGGGGTGAAGGATCTGAATTTACTTTTATGTTTTTTCCTAATGTGGCTTTGTTTTACTTCTGCAGTAGGAGAAGGGGAGGAATTGATCAGCCCTTGTTTACCACCTGGCTTCAAATCTGAATGGCAACACGCTGAGATAGTGTACAAAATTAAAGGACAGAAGGCAGGTATAGTGATTTCTCACTCTTGCTATCTAGGTTAGCTGCTATTAGCACAGTAAATTATATACTCTCATCCTCTTTCAAAGACACCAGACTGTTTACTGTTCTGTCTGGCTCCTCTTGGTGCGCTGTCAAAGAGATCCTGCAGTTCCTTTGTCTTGTGCCATGATGTGTCTGTCCAGTCAGTAAAGCTGCTAGAAATGATGCAGATGGACTTGAGCAGTCCTTGAACAGGTCTTTCAAAACCCTTCTGCCTCAAATGATGTTGTCCATCTCTGATCTCTCACGTAGTCCCACCCTGAGGTTGGTAGGTGTCTGCCTCTAGAAGAAGATTCAGATTTCAGTTCTCTGTGAAGAGTTTTGCTATTTTGCAAAAAGGTGCCTGTTTCCTGGCAGATCCTAAATAAATTCTATATGTATTTAACTCTCAGCCTGTGATATGATGGGGGCTTTTTGTCTTTTTAGGTGAGCCTCTGTATGAGTCTTGTTCTAATAAAGTGGCAAAGATGCTCTACAAGAAAGTACATAGAGCTGGGGAAGTGAAGGATCTGGACTTTTACATTTTCTCCTACTACTATGACTGTGCAGCAGAGGCTGGTCTCATAGGTATGTCTGCTTCTGAGTTGGTTTCAATTTAAATGGCAAGTTATGGAAAGAATGGGAATACTTGCACACATCACTATGTTTTGCTAAGCTGTCATGGAAATTAGTCTGTTACACTGCTGTGCAGCATTGACTTTATATTATTGTCTATAATGTAGACAATATTATTGTCTATAATGTAGACGGTATCTTCTCTATTGTCTATAGAGAAGATGCTGGGCCTGTGAAATAGGACCTACAGCCTTTGCTAATAGTTTTTAAACAGCTTGCATTTCAGAAATGGTTGCTGCCTAATTAGCTCTACAATCTGAAATGGAAAAAAACTTCATGATGATAAACAAATTTCTTGGGCAGTGTAGCAGTTAAAAGTACTTGGGCTGTGTGTTTGCTCCACTGACCTTTTGATGGAATGAAGATTTTCAGGTATTTCCACATGCATTCAGAATGCATCACATCTCTTTTCCAGTGGCGTGCTTATGTACAAAAGGCTGTCATATTCAGTGGTAAAAAGCAGATCATGAGATCTCAAGTTAGTTTGGACAAAAACATCCCCCTCCTCAGCTACTCTCTTTTTACAAATAATTTGAGATTTAATGTGTTGCAGAGCACCACTGCCCTGTCAGATCTGGTCACAGGTGTTCACTATCCAGGCACCACTGGACAGGGCAGTGCAGAAATGGGGGTCAGATGAGATGGTCTGTAAGCTCTGTTTCTGTAGGAAACAAGGCTAAAGGTTCTTCATAAACCAAGGCTTTTGAATCTATACTGAGAATTTTTGAAGGTTATTTTACCTTTAAAACCAGGTTCTTTACCTTTAAAATGTCTGAATTTTGACATTGATTTCAGTGGCTCAAGGTTTAATTTCCAAACAACTTTTATGATTTCAGTCTATAATTGCCTTCATACAAAGACCGTTAAAAAGTGGGGTTTTTTCTTTTAGATAAAGAAAAAGGAGGAAGCTTAACTGTCAGTGACTTTGAAATTGCAGCTAAATATGGTGAGTAAAATACAAGCACACACTAGTAATTGTGTGTAAATTTGTTCCACGTGGCAAATGTGAGACATGCTTAAGAAGCCCGATGCTTTTAAGTAAATATTGAGTCCCTCCAAATAGCATCTAACCAACATTTCTGCTTATTTCTGAAAATCTCACCTGTTTTTATATTAACCCACTGCATTTGCAGTGGGTTTTATTTTGAGTTTGTCTTTTTCTTTTGTTGTTGGGCTTTTTTTTATTTGGTTTTGTCAACATTTGTTAAGTGCTGATGCTCAAGAAAGATAGCACACCTGAGGTGGCTCAGATATTCGAAGACTTGAAGCTGATAGAAGAAAGGCTCTTTTCCTGGAGACGTACAAGAAACTGCTGTATTAGGGGAGAGACAGAATGTCTTGACTTCCTTACAAAGCTTATGTACTTATCCTAATGTGTGTATGCCATTTCAGCCCCAGTGTAACAGGTTCTATCACTGACAAGAGCTGTTTTGTGGATTCATTTGAGATTTTTCACAGTGGGGCTGTTGTTAGACCTGAGCCCACAGTGTGCATTCAGATGCTGTTTTCTTTCTTCTCAGTTTGTAAGACCATGGAAATCAGCCCTGGAAACAACCCTTTTCTCTGCATGGACCTCACATACATCACCTTCCTGCTGCAGGAACTGGGCTTCCCAAAGAGCCAAGGCTTTAAGGTGAAGCTCAAAGTGGATTTCTGGGGAGAGTGGGCAGGAGGGTGCCAAGGCAGGAGTCATCCTGCCAGGAGCTTGGTTCTTGATTTACCTTCTTGCTAAAACACATGGTGGGTGCAGCAATGCTCTCCCCACAATGCTGGTAACTGTTTGTCAGAATCTTCAGCACTGTATCCACCTTGCATGCTTCAGATTCTCCCAAAAAAATGTGTTTTAACTTTTCTGCCTTTTTTTTTTTTTTTGGTCCAGCTTGCCCGGAAAATTGACAATGTTGAAACAAGCTGGGCATTGGGAGCCACTTTCCATTACATCGACTCATTGAATAGATTGCAGTACTAACACTCCTAGAAGGTGACTTTTTGGAATTTCCTTTTTTTGGAAGCCCAGCATGGGAGACCCTGTTGAAGGGTGTGCTTTTGGTTTCCAGAGTCCTTTGGAAGATCACCATGAACTACACTACTTTCCTCCCATCCCCTGCCAGGCCCCCACCAACACTAGCTCTTTTTTACAGTGCAGAATGTAAAGGAAAAGCCTTGATTTGACAGCATGTGCCGTCAGCTTTATGTAAAACTTGATCCTTTTGGAAGGAAAACCAGGACTCTGCAGGACATCTATGATCTCTATGAGAAAAACACACCTTTTTTGGAATATGCCTGTACTATGTGCTCGCAGTGTGCTGAAGTTGCTGAACGGTCACTCCAGAAGGAACTCTTTACTGTCCTGATTTCAGGGTGTTTTTTTCCTGTTTGTCAGCAGTTTTCAGTGATGATTTTTATTTTACTACTCCCATGTTCGAAGGTAAACTTGTGTGTGCAAAAATGGTGCATTTACGCATTATGCTGCTGACAAGCAGCAGCTTTGAAATGCAGCATGGAAGTCACAGCTCTGTGTTCCAGTTGCTGAAGGAGAAAAGCTCAGGAAGACTCTAGAACTGGATATAGGCTTGGAGGCATGAGTTGGAGCCTGTGTGCCCTGTAGGGTCAAAGCCTAATGTTGATTCCCTGGCTGTTGGGAGGTGGATGATGGAAGGCAACATCAGATTTGCTGAATGAGCAAGGCCTGGGAGCTGGGTACAAGGATAATGATGGATTTGACAGTTCTGGAGCTGGTCAGAAGAAGATAGATGAACAAGATGCAGCCACAAAAATAAACCCTGAGCATGGCTTACTGGACATTGCCGACTTTTGTGCCCTGGCAAGGTTGATGCAGGGCTGGGGATTAATGCATTTGCATGATATTTTGGGTGTCTTTTCCTGCAGACACATCTGTGCTAAATGAATGTATTGTGGTTGCAATGAGCCAGGGCAGGATAGCTGATGTTCTCCACTCCAACAGTGCCTGGTATGCAGGAAGGGAGTGATCACAGGGGTGGAGGAGATATGCTGTGTTGTTTGTAATCTAACTGTGGATTTGTGTTGTATTTAATGAATGTATAGAGAAGACCCAGGTGGTCTTTTGGGGGTGCAGAAGAGCCCAGCTTCCCCAAGAGCCCTGACTCATGGGCTCAGGGCAGTAGTACATGACACGGTGACCTGCTGTGTGGGGACACTTGTACCTCGCTGTGCCGACAATAAACCCCCAGTTTGAAATCAGAACGTGGTGGTGAAGAGGCTTTTAGCGCCAGAGCCCGCACGGAGGGTGGGATGAGAACTGACTGCCCTGACGCCATCCCTGACCTCTCGTCCCATCAGTCACTCCGCCATCCAAAGCCTCCGGTGCCATCCCAGCCCCTAGGCCCCCGCAGTCCCCAGTCGCCCTCCCGGTCCCCCTCGGCCCGCCCCGGCAGCAGCGCCGGCCCCGCCTCGTCGCGGGCGGAGGAGGCGCAGGCGCGGCGGCCCCGGCCCTGCCCCAGCCCGGCAGCGGCGGAGGCAGCGGCGGAGCCGGCGGGGCGGCGGCGGGATGGCGGCGCCGCTGAGCGATGGGGACCGTCGGAAGCAGATCAGCGTGCGGGGCATCGCGGGGCTGGGGGACGTGGCCGAGGTGCGCAAGAGCTTCAATCGCCACCTCCACTTCACCCTGGTCAAGGACCGCAACGTCGCCACCCCCCGCGACTACTACTTCGCGCTGGCCCACACGGTGCGCGACCACCTGGTGGGCCGCTGGATCCGCACCCAGCAGCACTACTACGAGCGGGACCCCAAGGTGAGCCCCTTGGCGGGACGAGGGATGGGGGCTGGGCGGCTGTGCCTTCACCAAGGGTGTTTCCGTGTCTACCTGACAGGTGTCACTGTATGTGTGACCCCTGGAACTTGTCCCTTGCATGCACCTGGCTGTGAGGCAGCTTGCCGTGGCTGTACCCTTCGTGCATCCCACTGTGATTTCTTCCCTGTGGGCATCATGACACCTGTATCCCTCATCCCTGCTGTTGCTGTGTCCTCATGGATGTGTCCCTTTTAGACACCTCAGCATGGCTATGTCCCCATGAGCCTTGCCTCATCTGTGTCCCTCACACACATCTTGCCATGCCTGTGTCCCCACGGACATCACACAGCCATGTCCCTTGTGCAGTTTGCCATGACTGTGTCTCCACAAACTCTTCTGCAGTCCGGTTCCACTGAACCTTGCTGCAGCATTGTCCCCCCTTGGATGTCCTCATGACTGTCCCCCTGCACCTTGTCACAGCCATGTCCCCTGTGGTCCCACTCTGAGAAGGTCCTTGCATGGGCCTTGTAGCTGCCAGCTCCTCTGCATGCTCCACCACAGTCACGTCCTGCACTCACACTGCTGCGGTGGTGTCCCCTGTGGGCATCATCACCTCCATGGCTCAGCACAGCTGTGTCCTGACTTCACTCCTGCAGAGCAAGCAGGCAGCTCAGCTTTGAGGCTGGAGAGGAGTTTCTTGCCTTGTGAAAACCAGATAAGCTCTCCCAGAGTTCCTCCCCACTTGCTAAGTCAGGACAGTGATGCTGGAGGTGTTGAGGGCTGCAGGACGTAACTCAGACTTAATCCTTTTGAATTAAGACCTAATCCAGCACTTGACTGGAGAGCCACAGAGAGCAGGTGTATACAGAGAAAGGCACATACCTTCCCAGGGTGCAGGCAGGCAGCCACCTCCCTGAGTCAGCTCTTTTCCCAAGATGATGAATATTGCCTTGACACAAGAAACACAGTGCACTTTCACGACAGAATGGCTGCATGTGCACTGAGAGTTACACTGCTGCATGGGACTCTCCATTTTGTCCCAACACATGCAAATGTGCCCTGATCTGTATTGCAGAACTAAAACAAGGGATTGCACAGATCCCATAAAGGCTCAGAGGTGCCTGGAGTGAGTTTGCTTACTGTCCTCTACACTTAGATTTTCACTAGAAATGTGCCCCTGTGGAAGACTGAAAGGAGCAGGGCATTTGTGTGCAATGATTCCTGTCTTTCTGATGAGCCCCAGGGAGCAGACTGACCCTTTCAGACTCCCAGTAGAGGTGGCAGAGTGGGGAATGCTGCTGCTTAGCAGGGAAAGATCCACACTACAGTGGAAAGAGATTCAAAGGAAAGCACAATTTGAAGTCAGGTAATTACTCCATTAAGAATTCTGGTTTATTTATAAAAACATCCATAGTGATGAATCTGAGTGAGGGCAAAAGTTTGCACAGCCTGCTTCTCATCCCACAAACAGGCTTTCATTAGCATTTGCAGCACAGACACAGCTCCTCTCAAACTTGGAAGGTCACTGCACAGTTGTGCCAGGAGCCCTGCCACCTATGGGACAATTTACTTGTTCAACAGGGTGAAATGGGAATGAAACTCAGTGTGGGGTGAGCAGGAGGACCCATGAGATGGGAGTGCTGGAAAATTACCACAGGAAGGTGCTGGCCCTCAGCCCAGCCAGCCTGCATGAGGCAGGGGGCTTGCTCTGGCTTTTAGGAGACTGGATCAGCTCAGCCTAGGAAAACTTCAAAAACCCAGCGTAAACATCACCTCAGCTGAGCCTGACAGTGTATAAATATATCATTCAGCATCCTAGATAATAGTTGCCCTGAGTTAATTAGGGAAACACTTAACAGGCAGCGAGATTTTTCTATAGAAGGCTGTTGGCAGGGAGATGCGTGGTGGAGGCTTGGCCGGCGTCCCGCATGAAATTCTTCTGACAAACAACTCTGGTGCGTGGTGTTCAGGAGCAGGCGCCAAAAGCCAGTCTGGGAAGACATCCCTACTCTGGAAAATGCTTAGGTCTGCTCTTGATTTGAAGCAGCTTCAGTGAAAGCAAAGTGCTGTGCTGTGTGTAAGCATCTTGCTTTGCCTCCCCAGCGCATTTACTACCTGTCCCTGGAGTTCTACATGGGTCGCACTCTGCAGAACACCATGGTGAACCTGGGCCTGCAGAATGCTTGTGATGAAGCCATTTACCAGGTAAAGTCTTGGGGAGACAAGGGTCCCCCTGATACAAAACCTTTCCACACAGATGGCTGAGTGTCTTTTTTTCTCAGGGCTTCACCTGAGGAGGTTGTTATTTGAACTGCACAAAATGAAGCTTGGCTCTTTCTTAGTGTTTTTCATTTCCTGGAGAAGACAATGGGGGGGGGGGCTTGGGGTTCCTTGGAGTTGGAGTACATTTTTCCAAACCACCATTGGAGTCGGAGTACATTTTCCAAACCACCCTGTAGTGAATGAGAGAACCCAAAAGTGTATACTGAAAACAACACCCAGTATCCTAAATGACATGAGAGTCACAGGCTGCAAAGAGCTTTCCATTAGTGGGAGAAATTATGTTTTATCATAGGAGATGTAGTGTAACAGGAGAGACTGGGACTAGAGCAGCAAAACAAATTACAGTTCATACACTGAGGTACACAAGGCACAGCAGCAGTGCTGGCAGGTAGAAGTTAATTGGTGGGAAAGGAAAAAGGAGGGAAATAATTTGCTGGAAAGAAAATGTCCTCAGATGATTTCCATCTTGAAAAAAACACATCACCAAGGCAGTCACTAATGTGAGGCCATTGTTACTTACTTATATGGTTATTTGCAGACACCTCTGCAACAGCACAGTGACCTTTTTTGACAGAATGAGGTTTTTGGCTTTCTCACCCAAACCCTTTATTTCTCCCAGCTTCCCCTCTGCCCTACCAGATTGATCTATGTTACACTTTGTAGCAGAAGTTGGGCACTTCACTGTCTCTCGGAATGAGGTGCTACAGTTGCTGCTGAAACATCCTGGCAAGCGCTTTCCCTGCCAAGAGATCGGAAGGGATTTCCAGGGAGGCACCTGTTTCCTCTCTGAGGTATTGTGCCTCAGAGAGCCGGCTGGCTCTTTTCAGGGACATCCTCTTAAGTTCCTTTGCAAGACACTTTCCAAGTGCAGATTTGGCCCGACATGCCAAGGCTTCCCTCGCTGTAGCCTCCAGCCTGTGGAGCTCATCATGGCCTATGGCCAGGTTGCTTTGAAGGTCTCATAGCTAGCATGGCTCTGTCACAGAGAGAATTCATCTCAGTGTTTGTGTCCCCATCACTCTGTGCATGAGGCTTTCCCATCTTGTGGTTGCAGACCATTGAAGTGCTGGGAAAACAGTTTGGGGAGCAGCTGTGGTATTGGCCTGACACCGTGCTGTCCCCCCTGGCACCAGGGTGAGCTGCTGCTGCCCACTGAGAGTCTGCACCCCTGGACTCCTGGAGAGTCCTTGCTGCTGGCAGCCTTAGCCTTCATCTGGCAGGGGCCCCCAGACCATAGAGCAAATGGCTCAAGAGATGCAGGCAACCACTTCCAGCCATGGACTGCAGCCAAGGAGCTCGGTGGCAGGCTGGGCAGGATGTGGGAAGCACAGGGAGTGCTGGTGAATGCTGCAGTCACTGCTGCCAGCCTGGCCATGCCCTTCCTCAAGGACTCAATGCACGAGCAGAGGGATGACTTCCCCTGCCCAGGCAGGACTCAGGGATCCCTTGCACACTGACTTGACCATTCCCCCCATACTGTCTCCAATGTCAAGTTTGGTCAAAGGGCATCCTGACCTGAGGGGCTGTTTGGGCATGAGAGTTTTGTCTGAACTCGCTAAGGAAACCTTCATGGGAAAGCAACATCTGGCGATGGGCTAAATTGTTTTCCAATCAGTTGGACTGCCCAAGGACTAGGTGTTGGTGAGATGCTTTGTGGGGAGGGATGCAGAGACCTTGTGGGTTTAATTTCCCTCAGTGTGGGTGGTTTTGGGATGTGTTTATCCTCCTTGGAGAGCAGCTCAGGACATGGGGTTTGTTTGGTGACATGTTCTGCTGCGGTTCTTCCTCAATAGCTGGGTTTGGACTTGGAGGAGCTGGAAGAAATTGAAGAAGATGCTGGACTGGGAAATGGAGGCCTGGGCCGCCTGGCAGGTAATACAGGGGGAGGGGAGTTCCGTCCTCATGCAGAGTGCATGGGGACCGAAGGTGGCCTGGCTGTCACACCCTCACCACTGGCATCTGCCCCACAGGCTTTCAGCAGTGTGGGACCCTCCTGCCTGCTCCTGGCTGGCCAGAAACACCCCCTCCCCAGTGAGAGCAGCCCAGAGCTGTAGGTGTGTTCTGCAGTGCAGCAGGCAGAGCTGTGGCTGGAAGAGGCTGTCTGGAGCCTTTCTCCTCACCTCCCTGTGAAATCTCTCACTTCTCAGAGGCACTCAACAGCCCTCACACAGGCAGATTGTTGGCTGCTATTTTAGTCTGCCTGTCCTGTGGGACAGCTGGAGATGAGAGCTCCCCAGCACGGAGTAAATGCTGGGGCTGATCTTTACCAGAACTGCCTGGATTGAGGGCTGGAAGGGTTTCCTTTGGAAGCAATAATAGTCAAGTAGTTGGTACAGCAGGTCAGGGTCAGAAGCTCTGCTTTACTGGGCAGACAGGCTTACAGCAAGGCAAGTTTAGAAGAGCTCTCACTGCAACAAAGCTGGATTTGGGGTTTTGGTGGTCTGTCCTTGTCACCAGCAATTTTGGGGGTTTGTGGTTGCTCAGCAGGACATGCATGGAGTCCTGCTGCAGACTGTCTCCTTGTCTCCCTTTTGCACATGGGTTTTCCCTGAGTAATAAACATTTCCAGCAGCACATTGTGGCAGCTCCTCATCTCCATGCACAGCATACTGTAGGAATGTGCAGAAAGCGAGGAGTGAGGTTCCTTGCAGAGTGCCCATACTCTGCTCCTACAGCCTGTTTCCTTCACCCTTACAGCCTGTTTCCTTCACCCTTACAGCCTGTTTCCTTCACCCTTACAGCCTGTTTCCTTCACCCTTACATCCTGTTTCCTTCACCCTTACAGCCTGTTTCCTGGACTCCATGGCCACACTGGGGCTGGCAGCGTATGGTTATGGCATCCGCTACGAGTTTGGGATCTTCAACCAGAAGATTGTCGATGGCTGGCAGGTACTTGGAAAACTCAGGTCCCTCTTTCTCCCTCTCTTTCTTGCTGTGGACAAGGCCTGGATGTAAAAGGCACTGCAGTGCTTTGAGCTGCTCTTAAACTGGGCATTTGAGTCCCGTCACTGGGCAAGATGATGAGGGAGTTGAGCCTCAGGGCATGGCTGAGACCAGAGGTCTGCCTTGCCTGGGTCTCCTCAGTGCAGCTGCAACAGCCCCAGAGTCCCATCCAACCTGGCAGTGAGTCAGCAAAGCAGTCAGACTAAGGATGGAGATGTGCCTAAATACCTCAGGAAGGCGTCTGGCAAGGGATGTGTTTGATCATTGTGGAACATAGGCAAGTCTGGGGTGATTGCTGTTCATGTGGGTTCCCTGGTCAATGGCAGACAGGGATTAAACAGGAATTTTCCTGTAGCATTAGTGATCATACTATTTTCCAGTGAAAATAGGCTAAATTGCCTCAGCTGGCAGTTTTCCTTAGTATGTGTCTGAAAAAGGTTTTCATTAGGAGACTCACCTTTCTTCAGAGTATAAAGTGTCTTTTTCCCTTAAAATACCAGTCTGTAAGTCAGGGACCATGAGAGGTTTGAAAGTTGTTTTTTCCTGCTTCTCCACAAAGAAGCTGGAATGCCAAGCCCCATAAATGGTGAAAACTGGGAGGGGAAAGCTTCCCCCGTATTTGACTTCATGTTTCTTAAAAAAGAACAGGGGTGTTGGCATGCTGGGCTGTGGCCCTCCCCCCTGCCTTGCCCCTCCTTGTCCCACTATCTCTCCCTTCCTTTAAGTCCCTCCCCCCACGGCAGAGAAATGCCTGGAGGCACAAGGCATCTCTGGATAACACCAGTCTAGGTGGCTCTGATGGATTCACTTTGCTCCCATTTTCACAGTTGTGATCTGAGGGGAGAAACCCCCTCTGGCAGAGGGCAGAGCAGTTAACAAGACCTGGCTTACAGGGTGTGGCTTGTGGCCAGGAAGGTCACCACTGGCTGCCACATCCTACATATTCCACAGTATCCACAGTCAAACTGGATGTAAAGGCCTGGAGAGAGACTGAGAGCAGTGGTCTGTGCAGTTTGCATGGCTTAAACCTTAACAAAGACCCGTAGAGGGTGATTTATTTATACCAGCCGGGATGCACTCATCCAAGCTTTGGAAAGCCTGGCTATCCTCTAGAGGCCTCTGCATATCCATTTTTAAAGTCAGCTTGCTGAAGGTTTGCTTTTAAACCAGTCTCCCTGTGAAGAGCCGCGTTCAGCCTTCTCGTGGAGCCACAAGGCTCTCCTTGATCCCGGTGTGCCCCTTGCAGGTGGAGGAGGCGGACGACTGGCTGCGCTACGGCAACCCCTGGGAGAAGGCCCGCCCCGAGTACATGCTCCCGGTGCACTTCTACGGCCGCGTGGAGCACACTCCCGAGGGCGTGAAGTGGATCGACACCCAGGTACCGCCATCGGTCTCCCCCTGCTGGGCTGGGGAAGGCCAGACCGGGTAACCCTGGGCTGCCTGAGGTCTTCAGGCTTTGCTTCCCGCCCAGACTGGCCGAACTCCCTCTGCTACCCTTGCACTTATGAAGGTGACTTTGTAGCCTATGGGGTTTGGGGAGATAAAAGCTTTTGTTGAATTGTTGCAGCAGGATTTGAGAAAAAAGAGAGATCTGTTGATCTCCAGGGCAAAGCCCCACAGTCTTACATGGATTTATGTTGGAGGAGAATTGTAGGCTCCTTCCACGCTGCTCCTGGCCACTGTTCACTCACACTCTGGATTTTCAGCCGGTTCTGATGCTGCTGCTGTGCAGAGGCATGGAGCAATGCTGTGGGTGTTTAACTCTTCTGAGAGCAAATTCCTCTTTCCCAGAGCAGCCCAATGGGCAGAGTGCTGTCAGGAGAGGCTGGAGGTGTGGATTCCAATCTCCAATATGCCTGGAGGCCTTGTTTTGTGGTATCATAGAGCACCAACACTTCTTCAGCCTCTCCCACTGTCGAGGAGGCAGTGCTGTACTTCAGGAGCTCGTGCTTGTTCAGGCTGCTGCATCATAGGTGCCTTCCCATTTTGCTGCTAACGAAGGCACAGATTTATTAAAAGGATCAAAGATGCTTCAGCCTCTCCTCTGTAAGCGCTGCTCAGGGTGGAGGAAGGAAGGACAATTAATTTCTCTGTGATTCAGGGAGATGACCTAGCCTTGTTCCCATAATGTTCAGCAGTCTCTCAGCCCGATGAACCAGCTCAGTTAATCCAAGGAGCTCACAGCCACAGAGCTCAGCCATTATCTTCAGTACCAAGAGCTGAAGCTCATTTACAGTCACCTGGGCCTGCTCAGAGGAGAAATAAACCATTTCATCTCTGGTTGTCAGAGGCTGTGAAGTGACCTAGGTCATTGCCACGTTAACAGTGCAGGGGTTCAACACCACAGCCCCAGCACAGTGAACATCTTGGGAGCACTGTGCCAGAGCTCTCTGGCCCCCAAGTGCAGCAGGCATCCATTTGGGGACCAAGTGCCATTGCATTTCAACATGTCTCTCTTCCGATCCTGCTGGTACTCTGGGGTTTCAGGGATCCCAAACACTGCTTCCTACAAGGAGGTGAGTTTTCAGATACTGCTGCTACGGGAACCAGTTGGAAAGGTTCAAAAAAGCCAAAGATGCAGTCTCCAAATATAGCATGGCTGAGTTCATGTGATGTGTACCCCTCCCTGGGCAGGCTCCCTGCCTGCTTCCATGTTCGGAGCTGGTAACAGCAGCTTGGAGAGCCTGAGCTCTTGCTGACTGTCCCCAGAGGGGAGCTGTTGCCCATGCCAGCATGAAGAGGCTGTTCATGACCCACATGTTGATCTGCCCAGGTTTTCCCTGCTGTGTGAACTGGGAGGTCCAGGGTTACTCCCTGTAGCCATGTGTGCAGCCTCCTGAGGCTTAAGCCTCATCTGCAAACTGCACAAAGAGTTTCACACTCCTGTTCAGTTCAGGTTCTGGAGATCTCAGTGGAGTTATCCAGGCAGGTTCAACAAACCCGGAATATTGGGTGGATGGCTCTGGAAGTGGTGCTGCAGTTGTAGGGTTTGGTCCTGGCAGGTTGCAGAAGGCTAATGGGCAGGATTCAGGCTGTGGAGTTAATCCCAGATGGAAACACAAAAGTCCAAGCTGCACTGGCTTTACCCCAGCACAGAGAGAATCCCAGTGGGCAGCTGAGGCTGCTTTCAGTGCTCTGATAGGTACCCCAGTTGGTTCAGGAAAGTCAGTAGGTTTCTTGCAACTCTCTTTTGCATGTCATTGATGGGGTTGAAAGTCAAGTTGGTCAGTAAAGCTCCAGACAGCTCTGGTTCTCCTATGAATGCTTTACCAGTAGGTGGTGGAGGTGCCCATGATAGCAGGGAAGTTTGTGAAGCTCAACAAGTGTAGTGTAGTGAGGTGAGATTCCTTCCACAGCCAGGACTTTGTTCTCTGGATTCTTCTTGCAGAGGTTTCAGCTGCTGTCCTACATTCTCCAGGTCACTGTGCTGTAACCAGGGGGGAACACTGTCCTTTTCAGGTTGTCCTTGCCATGCCTTACGACACCCCAGTGCCTGGATACAAGAACAACACTGTGAACACCATGAGACTCTGGTCTGCCAAGGCTCCAAACGACTTCAACCTCCAGGAGTGTAAGTGCTATCACTCCACTGCCTCTCCTCTGGCCAGGCTGGGACACAGTTGTCCCTCTGTGCATGGTACCTGGTGCAGCACTTCACATCTGGCCTGCTTTGTGTTTATTTCATAGCTATCTCCAAACTACAGCACTGTGTGCACATCCATGGATCACACTACTCCCTAACTGCTTCCAGAGCCCTCATACACCAGGACACCCACCCATCTCCTCCTGTCACTCTAGTGCCTTTCACACATGCACATTCCCATCCTGTTCCATCAATACCAGCCTGAATATTCCTGTTACAAAACCTCTCTACAAGAGAAGAGGGAAAAGTGTGGTGTCAGGGATCTGCCTGAATCTCTACAGCTGCTGCAGTGCTGTGTGTGTTTCTCTCCCTGCAGTCAATATGGGTGACTACATCGAGGCAGTGTTGGACAGAAACCTGGCAGAAAACATATCCAGAGTCCTGTACCCAAATGATAACGTGAGTGACTTGCTTGCCTCTCTTCCCTGTTGCTCAGAATCATCCTTCCTGCAGCTGTATCTCTTTGTTTGCAAAAACTAGGAGGTCATGGCCATCTGATGCTTGTTGCTCTGCTTTAATACAGTATAGGTTGTCCCTATAATTCCCAGGGAACAGGTATGGCTCTGCTGGCTCCAGAGGGTCTTTGCTGGCTGATTGGCAGCTGAGCCTGGCTCATATGGTGTAGCTGCTCTGTTCCATGCTGCAGGGAGGGGAAGACATTACTCCTTCAACTTCAAAGCAGTTGAGTTGTCAGTGTACACAGTGGGGACATCCCCAGTTCAAGGGATTTCTCACTGCAAGCGCTGTCCCAGGCCAAGCACTCACTGGGCTCTGGGTCCAAAAGGGAAGAGCCCTCATATCTAGTCATGGATTGGCATCTGTTCTGGAAAAGCAAATCCCCTGCACTTTGCCCCACGCCCTATCAAATCTGCTGGTGTTTTAAAACAGACCAGCAGAAAGCACGGTGTGTGTGAGGCAGCTGCTGTGTCCAGAGACACTCCTGGCTATTGCAGGAAGCCCAAAATCCTTTGTCAAAAAGTCCTGCAAAGGTTTTGCCACGAGGGAGGGAACTGTGCTGGCTCTGTAGGAGTTGCGTGGATGGGGCAGGCTCTCTCTGTGTCTCTCAGTTGCTCTCTCTGGAAGCAGCTGTTTGGGCTGCCAAGCCCCTTGTGAGTCCCTACAGCTGCTGTCCACATCGGAAACAGATGAGAAACAACCACATTTGCCCTGGTGAGGAGCCAAATGTGTGAAGCCTGTTGGGAAGCCCCTCGGGGTGGAGAGGAGCATCTCCAGGACTTTGGCTGCCAGGTGGGGATGGCAGCTGCAGCTCTGATGGGTGTGGTGCCCCCACTTGCAGTTCTTCGAAGGCAAGGAGCTGCGGCTGAAGCAGGAGTACTTTGTGGTGGCTGCCACCCTCCAGGACATCATCCGCCGCTTCAAGTCCTCCAAATTTGGCTGCCGAGACCCTGTGAGAACGTGCTTTGAAACCTTCCCAGACAAGGTGAGTCTGTGGGCAGAGGCATTGGGGAAGTTTCAGCCAGACCTGCCTCTCTTGAGGGAGAGCAGGACACTCAGGACTAAATGGGGGCATTTATACAAACACCCTGGCAATTTGGGTTGTAAAACAGATGATCGCCGGGCCTGTTTTCCCAGGGAAAAATTTGTAATTTGGAGCAAAACTTGAAAAGTTTGAATAGCTCCATTACTGTCTGTTTCTGGATTGTGAGTCATGAGAAGAGCCTTGGGGCTGACCCTTACCCCATGCATGCAGGGCACTGTCAGAGTCCTGTCACTGCCAGGACTGAAACCAGCAAGTCTGTGTTGCAGGTGGCTATTCAGCTAAATGACACCCACCCTGCCCTGTCCATACCAGAGCTCATGCGAATCCTGGTGGATGTGGAGAAGGTGGACTGGGACAAGGTGAGCAGAGCTGGGAGGACCGTGCTGAACCTGGCAGGGGAAGGACCTGTGGGGTTTCCTTTTCCCGCCTGGCCTGGGTGCACGTGCACTAACCTGCTGTCTGTAACACAGGCCTGGGAGATCACAAAAAGGACCTGTGCCTATACCAACCACACTGTGCTGCCTGAAGCCCTGGAGCGCTGGCCGGTCTCCATGTTTGAGAAGCTGCTGCCGCGGCACCTGGAGATCATTTACGCCCTCAACCAAATGCACCTCGATGTAAGGGACTGGTGCCAGGCTGCAGGAACTCTGGGGACCTTGGTGTGACCGCCTTTAGGATGGGAATGGTCCCAGGTGCTGTGGCTGTGTCACTCACGTCCCTCTCCCTGCCTGCAGCGTGTGGCAGCTCTGTACCCAGGGGACATCGACCGCCTGCGGAGGATGTCGGTGATCGAGGAGGGAGACTGCAAGCGCATCAACATGGCTCATCTCTGCGTCATTGGCTCCCACGCCGTCAACGGCGTGGCCCGCATCCACTCCGACATCGTGAAGAACTCGGTGTGAGTTGGGACACACCCAGGAGTGCGCCCCCTCCCCTCACTGGGCTTTGCCTGCCAGCTGGGAAGGGTTAGCTGGGGCAGCTGGGTGTCCAGGTCTGCTTTGGTCGCCTTGCTGGGGAGACTCTCTCCCTTTGCAGCTGGTGAAACTCTTGGCAGTACAGCTGAGGAAGGGGGTGAGAGGCAGCAAAGAGTTCACAGCTGTTACAGGGACGTTGGTAGAGCCTGCCCTGAGTCAGGAGCACACACTGTGGGGGCCCAGCTGTAACTCAGGTGGTGGTGGGTGGCTCAGAGCTCCGTGGTGTTCCAGGTTCAAGGATTTCTATGAGCTGGAGCCAGAAAAGTTTCAGAACAAGACCAATGGGATCACGCCGAGGCGCTGGCTCCTGCTGTGCAACCCAGGATTGGCTGACATTATTGCTGAGGTGAGTGGTGATCATGTGAAGTGAGCAGCTGTGTGTGATCCCTTTGGTCACCTCTTCTTGTGGTCTGGTCAGCCCTGAAGGTGACACCTGGCAGCTCTGTGGGAACAGCCTGGGAGGACCATGCTGTCATACGTGTAGGTGTGAGATTGGCTGGGCTCTAAAGCTGATGATGAAAAGTTGGCCAAAAACAGCTGCAGAAATCTGCATCTGGTCCCTGCCCTCGTGGGGACTGCACACAGGAACAACCATAGGGTGTCTGGACAGGTGTTCAGCTTCATAGGCACAAAGGAGCTCCTACCATGGAGGCCCAGCTCCAGTTCTGTCCCTTGTATTTCCCAGGCCCTTTAGGACAGGTTTTTACATCGCACTGCAATATGCCATGACTGAATATCATCCTGTAGTTAAATGAATCTTTATGTCCTGCCCATTGGTTTCTCCAGCTGCCAGGAGGCCATGACACATGTGCATGCACCCTCCCTCTTCCTGCTAAAACTCCTTGAGAAAGGGGGGCTTGTCTGAATTTTTGCAAGTGCCCTGTTTCCATTGGGCTTCTTTGTGATACAGAGAAATAACTTCACAATAAGAAACTGTGCCTCTTTTCCTGGCCTCACTGCCTCTCCCTGTTCCCAAGGGGACTGCGGCACCTCTGCTGGGAAAGGGCAGTTGTGGACTGGGTGAAGTGTCTCATGACATTCCTGATTTGTTGTTTTAGAAAATTGGGGAAGGCTTTATCACAGACCTGAGCCAGCTGAAGAAGCTACTGGAGTTCATTGATAATGAGACTTTTATCAGGGATGTGGCAAAAGTCAAGCAGGTATCGTGCACTGGAGGTGGCCTGGGGGAAGAAGGCTAAAAGCACCATGCTGCCAGGAACATCCCAGCAGCAAATGCTCACTTCTGATGCAAGCCCTGGCAACTCATGCCTGTTCCTCAAATTTTTCTGCCAGGAGAACAAGCTGAAGTTTGCAGCCTACCTGGAGGAGCAGTACAAGGTGAAGATCAACCCTACGTCCATGTTTGATGTCCAGGTGAAGCGAATCCATGAGTACAAGCGGCAGCTGCTGAACTGCCTGCACGCCATCACTCTCTACAACCGTAAGTCCCCCAGCCTCTCACTGCCAGGGCTTCTCTCCAGGGGGGAAGACAGAGTGGCTGAAGGCTCATACAGAGCTCTGGGAAAAGCTCACTGCCCAAATCTCCAGCCCAGGTAACCTCCACACCTGCTCTACAGCTGTTGAGACTGACCTGGTGCAAGTTAAGACCCCGTTTCCCATTGTATACTTGGGGCCCCTGCCCATTCCCAAGGCAAGTCATTGGAGCTCTGCATTGCTCTGGCTTGAGGAGTTCTCCAAGGATGTGAATCCCCAAGGATTCTGTGGCCCTTTTTTGCCCACCACAGCTCCAGCAGACGTCTGGTTGGGCATCAGAGTCCTACAAGGTTGATGGGTCCTTGTGACATGGGCTGAGATCCCAGCCCACCTCTGATCAGGCAGTAAACTCTGCCCAGTTTATCTTCAGTTCTGAAGATTTTTAGTTTTTTTTTTTTTTTAAGACCAAATTTGAGCTTTCAAATTTGAAAAAATTTTGAAGAAAGATCCCTGCTCTTTCAGGCATCAGATGCAATCCATCCAAATCCTTTGTGCCCAGGACCATTATGATTGGAGGAAAGGTAACCTGCATTCCAGACTCCATGCATGTGTGGCTTGGGGGGTGGATGGGGAAGGTCCTGTCCCCTTACTGTGGCTTTGCTGGGCCTGCTGTAGATTAGCCAGCAGCAGGGAACACCTCCATGAACTGGACTGAGCAAGGCTCCATCACTATTACCCCATGGCTCACTTCTCCTCCCAATAGGGTGTTTTTCCTAATTTATGGCTGGGAGAATTAGAATTGTTCAGGCTCTGGGGAGACTTTATTGTAGCCTTTAAGTGCTTGAAGTTGGCCTTTTAAGAAAGATGGGGACAAATGTTTTAGCAGGACCTGTTGTGACAGGACAAGGGATAGTGGTTTTAAATTGAAGAAGGGTTAATTTAGATTAGATCTAAGGTAGAAATTTTTTCAATCACTGTGGTGACCCACTGGAACAGGTTGCCCTGAGGTGATACATGCTCCCTCTCTGGAAACATTCAAGATAGGTTGGATGGGGCCCTCAGCAACCTGGTCTAGTTGAAGATGTCCCTGCTCATTGCAGGGGGGTTGGACTAATGTCTTTCAAAGGTCCTTTCCAACCCAAAGCATGCTGTGATTCCGTGTGAACAGCTGAGGTGAGGCTCAGACTCACTGCAGTGAGAGCCCCACACTGTCATCTCTTATGCTCTCCCTTCCTTAAAAGCTTTCTCCATTTCTGGACTGCTCTTCTTCAGGCAGCCCCTGGCTACCACATGGCCAAGATGATCATCAAACTCATCACATCCATTGGTGAGGTCATCAACAACGACCCCTATGTGGGGGACAAGCTCAAGGTCATCTTCCTGGAGAACTACCGGGTATCCTTGGCTGAGAAGGGTATGTCTGGTCTTCTGTAAGCACCTGTCAGAAGCTGGGCATGTCCCAACTGAGCCCAGGAACGGGCTGGCCTGAGAGGCAGTTGTGGCAGGACACCTGGCTGTCCCCTAGGAAGAGCCTGAAGGCTCCAAACAGGGCAGGAAGCCAGCTTCATGCAGGAGTGGCAGCAGCTGCTTGGGGTCATGGCAAAGCTGAGCCTGGCCCCAGAGTTGTGCTGTTTGGGCTGAGGGTGAGGTCAGAAGGGCCACTGGCAAATGCCAGTCCTGGTTGTGGGGAGCTGCAATGTGCCAAGGATTAACTCCTACTTCTCTTGCACCTGGCAGTGATCCCAGCAGCGGATCTCTCCCAGCAGATCTCCACAGCTGGCACGGAGGCCTCGGGCACTGGCAACATGAAGTTCATGGTGAACGGGGCCCTCACCATTGGTACCATGGACGGGGCCAACGTGGAGATGGCTGAGGAGGCCGGCGAAGAAAATCTCTTCATATTTGGCATGCGGGTGGAGGACGTGGAGGCCCTGGATCGGAAAGGGTTGGTGAACGCCAGGGCTTGTCAGATGGGGATGCAGGGCTCAGCTCTGGTGGGGAAAGCCATGTTCTCTGGGAGGGACACCTTCCTCTCTGGGCAGCTCTGGAGCAGGAAAAAGCAGGGAGCTAGAGGCAGTCTTTGCCTTGGGCTGCAAGGATTCAGCTTGCCCAAGCACACTGGCTGTGAGTGGGACAAGGCACGAAGTGTATCAGACACTGCTGCTGGTCTGAGCCACGAGCAGGGTGCTCTGATGGGCACAGTCCTGGGGGCAAGACCCCTCACTCAGGAGCTGTCCCAGATCCTTGCCTGCCCTCCCTGCCCCAGACACAAGGGCCAGGAAGAGCGGCAGTGCCTAGAGGCTGTCTCTGCTGGCACAGGTACAACGCCCGGGAGTACTACGAGCGCCTGCCCGAGCTGCGCCAGGCCATCGACCAGATCACCAGCGGCTTCTTCTCCCCTCGAGACCCTGGCTGCTTCAAGGACGTTGTGAACATGCTCATGTACCACGACAGGTGAGTCCTGAGAAGCATCCCTGGGCAGGGGGGAGCCCTGCCTGCTCGTGGGAAGATGTCTGTCCTGCTCCTGCCCAGAAGGCAAACCCCAGACAGACTCTGCTTTGGGTTTCAGGTTTAAGGTGTTTGCAGACTATGAGGCTTACATTAAGTGCCAAGGGCAAGTGGACCAGCTGTTCATGGTAAGACTCGCCCACTGCTGAGTGGGAAGACTGGGGGTAACTGGGATGAGTGTGGAGCCCTTCTTATGGACACTGCAACATGTGGGTGCCCTGGGGCAGGGTGAGGCAGGTTTGGCTGCTTCAGCAGCCCCACACCATGGGGTTTTAAACTAGCCATTGCCCTGCAAGGCTGCAAGCCAGGATGGAGCTGGGTGAGCAGCTGAGACTGACATTGCCTCTCCTCTTCCCAGGATCCCCGTGAATGGACAAGGAAAGTCATCAGGAATATTGCATGCTCGGGCAAGTTCTCCAGTGACAGAACCATCACGGAGTATGCCCGTGAGATCTGGGGGGTGGAGCCTTCTGCCACAGCAATCCCCCCGCCCAACCTGCCCCGAAATTGATGCAAGCACCAATGGAAGGAAGGAGGGATATGCTCCCATCGCAGGAGGCCTCACCTGCATTTCACCACCAGTCAGATGGGCTCAGCTCTGCAGAAACAAGGCCTTTCCCTCAGAGGGATAGAAGGATGCTCTGAGAAGGAGCCCTGACTAAGGAACAAGAGCTGGAGGGCAGGAGAAAGGACCTTGTGTTTGCACCTACCTAGCCTGCATGTGCTGCATAGTGCTTCTAGTGAGATGACCATGGATAAGTCTTCCACAGCTGTGCTCCATGCTTAACAAGGGCTTTCCAAGTAAACCCTCCCCTCCACTGTGTGCAAGGGCCTGGCCTCCTTGACCCTGCCCTGTAAAGTAGGATTAGCCAAGACAGAGTGTGTCTTTCTCCTGCAGGGGGCTGCTGGGCCCAAAGCTGGGGGAGGGAGAGGCCAGTGCCTGCCCATCCCCTTCCCCACTATCACCTAAAGAAGGGGGGGCTGCTGTGAAAGCAGCTGGCCCCAGGGCAGACACTAATGTAAAACACTGTGCCACAAGCAGGAGAGCCTGGGATCAGCCACTTCCTTGCCACAGAGCTTACTGTAGCCTCCTACCATACCTCTTACCTAACTAAAGGCCCCGCAACCAAGGCACTCCAGGGATTTTTAGCCTCCATCTCTGCATAGGGAGGGCTGTACCTGCCACTGGCAGCTGAGTAGCTGAGCCTGTTGGCTCTTGGCTCTGCAGATACAGCTCTGTGTGTGTGCTACTCAGGGGGTGAATATGGATCACATCCCTGGCACTCTTCCATAACAGGGTCATGCTGCTCCTCATGTCCCTCCCAGTGCTGGGGTCACAGTTTAACACCCATAGTGCTGTGTAGTGCACCACTACTGCCCTGTTTGACACCAACTCATTAAAACAACCCAAACACCTGCTGGTTTGACTTCAGACTGACTTGTGACTACTCCATGCCTCTGGGTTCAGGTTGCAACAAGTTCAGGCCACAATGCTTGAATCACTGCTGTCCTTGCCCAGCTGTGGCTTTGTGGTTTGTTGTCCCTTGAGCTGGCAGGGTGCTGGCAACACCATGGTGGGGCAACATGCCCAGGACAGCTGACTCCATGCACTGGGGTGGGGGTTAGTGTTGGGTTTGCCCTGCAAATGGCACACAGGGCTCCTGAACAAGAAGTCACACAAGCAATTCTCATCTTCCCCCTTCCCAGGGGAGAAGCATAGCCTCAGCTGCAGACAAACTACAGGCACAGACCCTCTGGCCTCCAGGAGAGTCTTTCCCCTAGAACTGGCAACAGCCACAAATATTTGCTCACTCCCAGCTGCAAGCTCACCTCCCACACACAACCCTACTGCAGCCCAGCCCCACACCTAGCTGACCTGCTCAGTGTGGGGAAAATGTCCCAAAAATTGCCAGGTAAGACTGATAAAACTAAAGTGATCAGCAGTCAATGCCTTTATTAAAACTACACCACTTTTAGATAAACATTTCAGTTTAAATTTCCAAGCGTATCACTGGGCTGCTAACAGGAATGGTGGTGGTGGGACCACCAAGAGCAGCAGTTCTCGTGCTGGACTCCCAGCTCTGTCCCAGCAGGAGGAAGGCAGCCAGCCAGGCCCCATCAGGCTGCACGTTGCCCCAAGCCAGCTGCCAGCAGCAGCATTGACTGGAATGTGTGTGTTACTCTCCAGAGCCAGGTAAGTATTTCTGTGTCAGTGCAATAAATTAAGGTTGCTGCACTCGTATTGTAGTGGCACAGCTACTTCATGAGTATCAGGGGTCAGAAACCTCAGGGACAACTGCACTAATGGCAGAAGAATCTTGGTACAAGAACAAGCTACTGTCTCTTTTGCAGCTAGTATGAGCCTGCAGCTATAACTCTGATGCATGCTGAGCATTTTATTACTACGCTGTACACCCCTGACCAGATCCTTGGGACAGCACAATTCCCTTTGAGCACTAGTGACTAAACCTACAGCACCTGGTACTGTCTGTATGGACTGACAAGGGGCAGGACCCCAGCAAGGCAGTGTGTCACTCACGCCTCTTTCAGTGCAGAGCTCTTCAGTGGCATAAACCAGCCCCGCTTCTAGCCCCGAGCAGGGCAAGGACATTCCCAGAACCTCCTCCTGTGGGAAAGGCTCGTTTCCACTTCTGCCTCCTGAACAATGGCTGTCAGAGGGGCTAAGATGTGCTACTGGAAATGCACAGAAGGCGGGGGGGGAGGAGAGATGGGGAATGACACCCCAGACTTATTTTTGCATCAAAAACTGTATCACTGCCTGCTTTTAACTACAGTGGAACAGCACTGCCACCAGGAGCAGGAAAACCTGACCCAAGGAGTTAAAAAGTAGTTGAGGGAAAAAAACCCCTTGCCCTTCTCACCAAAAAGCAGCACATGGCTGGCTGGGTTTGTACAGGGGTAATGGAAGACATCCATTCCAGCAGCCTGGGCACACACTGTCCATGGAAGAGGAGATCAAGCAAAAAAGTAATCTCTCAGTTTCTGGCTTAAACACCCACATCTGCAGTTTATATACAAGTCTCATTCCAATCCTAATAGGAATACTTGTGAAGAAGGGGAGGAGTTCTACAGAGGACAGCAGGGATGAGAACAAAAAATAATGTTCAGAAGGAAAAAGGTACAGGAAAGATAAAAGGGCACTAGCCTTTCCCATTAAATAGATGTTTCAAAAGGAAGAACAAAAAAAAAAATCTTTCATTTTATTTCCAAATGTGTGCAATTACCCCAACACTTGCAGCACATTGTGACTGAAGAGCTAAATAAAAATACCTCTCACTACCTGGATCCTCCATGTATTTGCAACCACTGATCAAAGAGGAAAGGCAAAACATGTATTTTCTAGAAAGAGAACACCTCAAACTCAAGCAAGACACCTGCGGTAAGGAGATGTGGCAAAAGCCATTTGCCTACAAATGTATCTCTACATGATCCAAAAACAGCAGCAGTGTTTAAAAGTGAAAGAATCATCCTTGGTCATGACACAGTGTCCTAGGAACATCTGTCCTCAGCAGTACCACGAGGGGTGGGCGAGGCTTTGCTGCGCTTACATTTTTCACCGTTTGGTACTGGCTCCTGGGCTGTTACCACCCCTCTGTCCAAGTCCAAAAAGAAGCCAAGAACTTCTTGGCTTCTTCTGCCGTTCCAGATGTTGATGCCAGAAGCTGGAGTTGCCAAGGGTGCACATCAGGACTGGAATGGGAATCCCTGACCTCCTCTAGTGCCAGGGATCGAAGAACGGCAGACTGACCCACAGGGAGCGGGGAGGAAAAAGAGAGAGGAAGGAAATGAAAATCTCTGTGCTGACAAGCAGACAGTCTTCAGTGATGATGCTCATGTTCAGATTTTCCCAGGAATTCCCTAGAAAAGGAAATGACAAAGCAGTGACACTTGGCTCTCCCATACTCTGGTGCATGCTACAGCCTACAGCCTGCAGGTCTTCCCATTCCCCTGGCAAACCCTGTGGCTGAGCATTTGCAGCTACAGGGAACAGCTTTGCTTTCACACCCATCACTGAAAGAGCCAAACTGAAGCAACCACTCTGCAAACAGCTCCTCCAGAGCATCCGGCTCACAGCAGAGATGAGCCAGATAGTGCTCCCAGATTTCTGTGGCTCCCCTTCCCAAAATCTGCTTTGCAAGGAGGTGGAGAGCTCTGACTCCTGTGCTAAGCCAGCCCCGGTGTAGCAGGCACAGGGTCTGCAAGGCCTCCCTGGTGGTCAGGTGCTTAAGACAAGAAATGCCTAGTCATAATGACTGGACCTAAGAAGCCCCTCTCCTGCCTCCAGACCCTTGTTATCTCTGTAAAATAATAAGTCACTTTTGCCTCAACCCTTACTGCTTCCCAAAATCTCCTGTACCCTATATAAACCCCTACTTCTGCCCAGTTCGGGAGAAGAGCTGTCACTGAGACCCTTTGCAGAAGCTGCCAATAAAGCCATCTCTGCAGAACCTCATACAGCGCTTCTCCTCTCTCTCCCTGCGTCTGCTGCTGAAGCACTTACCAAGCAAAGAGCTGAAAATCACTAATAAGCTGAGAATCACTAAAGAGCTGATCCCACTTAAGAACTGAGCTTGCTAAGACTGCCTGCGGCTCTAGAGCCTGCCTAAGGGGCCCAGACAGGTTGTGCTTAACTCAACTTTGCTGACTGGGACACCCACAGCAGCCGTTTTTGGGGAGACCCCAAAAACCCCAGAGCCACATCACCCCGTTATCTCCCCTGCTGTGGAGAGCAAAGGTGCCCAGCCCAGCCCAGCCCCGCCCCGGGAGCGCAGTTACCGCAGTATCCGAGGTAGCTCTGGACTCCTGTAGATGTACTTGTGCCGGTAGCCCAGGTCTGTGTGGAAGGGCACAAACTGCACCTTGTAGTCCCGGAAACTCCGCGACGTCGCTGCGATGTTGTAAAGCTGAACCCGAGGGGAGGCAGGTGAGGGACTCGTGTTAGTCCAGCCCAGCTCCCCCTGCCAAACCCACCGCCCCCTCAGGCATGGCTGAGGGGCCCTGGCTTGAGCAGCTGTGGTAGCTTCAGCCTCATTTCACCACTGATTTGCCACACTACAGGATCTGCAGTCCCTCTGGGCTATGTGTTTTACCCCTTCCCATTACTGACTTCTTGCCTGGCTGAGATGTTCTATCCACACCAGTTCCTCCCACCAGATCAGTTTGCAGAGCCACGTGTGTACCTTTTTTCCCAGATGAAATGGCACCACTGGATCATCCTCAGCATGAAGGATAAGCAGGGAGCAAGAAATGTATTTCACACTGTAAACCAGAAAACAATGTCACAAAGGCTCGCAGCAATCCCATCATCCTCTAACACCAACATGTGTACATTTTAATGAAAACTGTAATGACAAGCATGTCCTGTGGGTTATTAAGTAGAATTTAAAACCTTATCTGGGCACCATTCATTTGATCTGTAGAAAACTTACCAGTGAAAGACATGCTTATAAAATTTTCTTGCTGCTTAGACCAGAGAAATGTGGCTCACTCCACTGTAAATCATCACCCCCCTTCTCCCCAGGTCTGGTTTGGTTTCAATACTGGAAACTCACAAATGCTCAGGCTCTTCAATGAAAGACTCAGTGAAAGGAGACAATGGGATTACAGGAAAGGTGGCTTAGGCAAATACACAGCAAAGAAATCTTCCCAAACCTTCCACGTTCCAATGCTACTGCTTAATATGTAAGGTACACTTGAAAAGCATAAATGGCATGAACCAAATCAGCATATCCCTGAGTAGTCTCTGCTCTCTCTGTTGCATCTGTCCTTACTATGAACAATTAAAAAAGACAGAGCTCCACTGTGCTGCTCTCAAGGCTGTGAGAGTAACTGAAATCACTCCAGTAAGAGCAATGCAGCAACAAAAAAAAATCAGAGAGCCGTCTCATGTCTATCCTCATTGATGCTTGCCATGGCTTACTGCAGCCACAGCTGAAACCCCAGCAAAGAGGGAACTCACTTCTCATCGTTTGCAAATTTAATTCCACTTGTTGTGATGGGGTCAAGGAAGAACCAGTCAAATCCAGGGAAGTATCTGTATATCTGAGAGGAAAAATGTGCATTAGTGGCAGGCACCAGCAGGCCATTGGTACAAAGAGCACTAACAGGGCAAGCCACTGCCATCCCATAACATCCCTTGGCTGCTGACCAAGCTCTTTGCAGTAAGACTGCCCCTGTTTACACCAGCATTATTTTTCCTCCCCTTTTTCAGGCCTATCTTACCAGCCTGCTCAGGAGCAGGCCCTGTGTGTGCTTGCATGGCCAAAGTCTCCAAGTATCATGCAGGACTGCTGGCAGTTCTTCCTGGAAGAGCTTTATTCCAGGACACCTCACCAGCCTGGCTGTATCCAAGGCCTGGACTGGGTGTGTGCTCAGTTCAGAGCCAGTTCATTCCCATGCTGGACACATGGCTCTGACCCTGCCCCTTGTGTGTTCCCAGCAGGTGTCTCCAGTGCAGTTCTCTACCCCCAATGTTTACAGATACCACAAGTCATGCAGTTAGCTCAGCTCCAGCACTTCTGAAGGTTCATTTCCATGCAGACAATTCCATGCCACCAGTGTGAGTGTCACTGTGTACTTGCCACAGAAAAGGGATGACTCCGCGCCTCCTCCCGTATGTTGGTGAATGGAGATTCCAGGATCAGGGCATCCGGGGGCGTTTCTGAAAAACCAAAGGCAATGTGCTGAAATGCAGGGCTGCAGACTGCCAGCAAGGTCAGGCTCTGCCTCTTGAGAGCAGCTGCCACCACAGTGCACCAAGGACAGCTCTGCCAGTGCCCCAAATGTCTGTGGGAATCTGGGACAGCAGCAGGCTGCCAGGAAGCACATCCACGTGTCACACTCACCTCTCTCGCAGAGGCGCCGCACCAGGTTTGTTGCAACTCTGGAAAGAAGAAGGAGCATCGAGTTGGCATAGACCCTCTGCAGAGCAGCAGCTCCAGAGGTGGCACAGGTACAACTCTGTAGCCCCTAATTTCTCCTCACAGAGAAAAGCAAGGCACAATTCTTCCCAAGAATATTCTTATCCTATTTGCTGTGCCTGTGTTTGTGCAAAAGAAGAATGCAATATGGAGACTGTTTACCCAAAGTGATGGTGTTTTGTTTCCTTGTGTGTGTGTGTGTCGGGACTGTCACCTGACAGTCACGGGTTCTGTGCAGTTGAGTGCTTGGCAGATTCAGTTTAGATGTAATGTAATCTAAGATAGAATAATACAGTATAATAAAGTAATTAATTAGCCTTCTGATAAGATGGAGTCAGATGCATCATTTTCTCCCCTCACTGGGGGATCCCTGTAAATTGATACAACTCCACAGCCACAAGGTCCATTCTGCACACCACTCGAGGTCTGGCAGCTGGCCCACGGTGACCTGTGTCCCCACGTACCCGACTGCCCCAAGTGACATCAGGGGCCAGTGTTCAAGTGAACAAGTCCAAGGAAGAAACACACCAGGCAGCCCCTTGGCTGGACTCCTTTCAGGTGGCTCTCAGGCTCCCAGCACACCCTCAGCAGTGCGACACAGCCTCCTGCCTCCAGACCACAAGGGCTGAGCAAGCAAGAGGGGAACAGGGGTGTAGGCAGAGGTTCCAGGCAGCTGGAGTGCAGCATCCCAGGGCTACACTGCTTCCCTAACTGGGACAGAAAGCAGCAAGGTCTCCCCTATGCATCACCTTAATGAGACAGGGATATTTCCAAAGTTGCCAAGTCCTCCAAGCACAGAGCATTTCACAAACCTTGAACTCCAGACTGGCTGTGGTCACTAGAGAACTCAGCTGGGGACCAGTCTCAGGACACTCTGACTGCAGTGCTGGGAAACATCACAAGCATGCTCTGACCCAGAAAGGGATTCTGAACAGGGCAAAAAATATAGAGGGCAAGCCAAGAAAAAGTCTTTGTCTTCTCTCAAACTAAGCAGGGTGTTTAGTGTCACAGCAATGAAGAGCCACTTCCCTGAAATACCTCCCTGTCCTAGCATGTGTTTCACAGCCTTTGTGGTCCCACAGTTTATCTGTACACAGCTCAACTCAAAGGTAACTCTTGTGCTTGCTCTCTACTCCTCCACCAATCACAAGGGTAAGAGCATGTGGTGCTGAACATTACTTGCCTCCAGACAACCATGGAAAGGGAGGAAGCAGGAAATGAAAGTTAAAAACATGAAGGCAAAGGCACTTGACACCTTGAACTTCCATGCAAATGTCTGAGGTGGCCAGCAGCACAGTCATGCAAGCACCTGCCCAAGCACTGATTACACACAGCACGTTCATCAGGACAGGAGGAAACCTTTTGAAAGCATAAGGCACACACGAGCATGGCTGGTCTGAGACACTTTTAGAATACCACAGAAGTCTGATGCTTTGCTCTGAAAGACAATCTGCAATCTATTATTCTAAGTGTCTTCTAGTGTGAACCCTGTGGACAATGAAGGTTCAAGATCCATTCACTGTAGCCCTTCTCACTCTGTACAGTGCAAAGGGGGAAGCCACCCTCCAGAAATTATGCCACAGGTGCCAAGCCAAGCCAGCCCAGGGATTATTGCAAAACAACACCTTCATCCAAGGTCAGTGCCTAATGTTCTTTAGAAGCTGCTTCTTTAGAAGTGCCACTAAGATTAGATGCTTACCCTGTGCCCAGGGAGTGTCCCCAAATATAGACAGGGTTGTCTCCGCTCCGGGCTTTTATCCAGTCGAAGACATGAAGGGCGTCGTAGGTCATTCCCCTCTCTGAAGGGCTGCCTATTGAGTCACCCCAGCCTGGAACACAAAGAGTCCTGCTGAGAATCGCTCAAACTGCTCAGCAGAACCAGCCAGCTCCTCCCATGCAGCCCATCTGCAACTGCAAAGGGGCCTGGGACATGGGTGCTTGCTGTTCACGTCACTGTGCACCTCTATGACTTGGGGCTGAAAGCCCTGGTAGAATCACAGTCATTTAATCCAGGTGACTGCTGTCTGCCAAGGTGGTTTTGTGGATTTAGTCAACAGCAAAACCAAAGATTGGATCTCAAACATTGCTACAACAGCATTCTTGCAGGTACCCACCTGCAACAGCTCAGCTCCCAAACCTTCCCTGCTTCTGCATGCATGTAACTAATTTGTAAGTGGAGTCTCTGACAGCACAGGATTGGATGCTTAGGGCCAAAACCCAATCGTGTCTCATGGAGCTTTTGCAACATCAGTTTGTCTGTGCTGTTCAATCACTGCCCTCCAGCAATTTTCCACCCTCCTGACTGTTCTGGCTCCATCACTATTGCAGCACAGCCACACACTGTATGCTCTTAGCAGCCAGCACCCCACATCCCTCCTGATTCCCAATAAGCAGCCGGAGAAGCAGCTGCCAGCAGGACTGAAAAACAGGGCAAGCTCCTACAAATAAACTTCTCCCAGGTGTCTTCTTGATAAAAACGCAATGGATTAATTTCTTTCCTGTATCTGCAGTGGCATTACACTGCAGCCATGACTTAAATACTAAGAAGGTAAAAAAGGAGCAGTAGATGCCTGACTGCTGGTGCAGAGGGGCAAAGCAGTCATGGCTTCTGCCAAGTATTGTTAGCAAATCATTTACTCCGTCTTATCTCATCTATGAGCTTTTAGCAGGAAGTAAGTGCAAGTTCAGTTCCCTGGGTGACCTTAGGAAAGTCAACTAGATCTTATCCAAAAGGACTACACCCAGGGAAGCCCCCAGCTTCCATATGTGCACTTAAGTGGATGCTGTGACAGCCTGGCTCACTCTGCTTCTCAGCTCCCAAATCAACAAGCCCTGCGCACGAGGACAGACAGGAGCCACAGCCCACCCAGCTGGGCATCAGGAAGCACTGCTGCACAGGAAGGCACTGGAAAGAAATTTCTGGAAGTTCTCTAGATAGCCATGAGAGGGGAAAAAAGAGAAGCAATAAGCACACCTAATGAGCTGTCACAGCAAGGGTTTGTAGAAGAAGCCCACATACCTCGATAGTCAAACGTCACCACGTGGTACCCCAGGGAGCTGAGAACCTGGAAGGCAGAGAAACACTCAGAACCCATTACAGAGTCTTGCACACCTGCCACGCTCCTGCGTCAGGCAGGAGTGCAGGCATTCATTGTATAAAATTATTGACATGTTAAATGGCCAATTTACAGCTTTTCAATATAGCAGGCACAGAGCTTTCCAAACACTAATCTCAGCCCACTGGTTTTACTCCATTTGTTTCCTGGACCCCATATCAAGCCACCTAAGATGTTGATTATTCCTTCAACAGCTTTGACCTTAAGATCTGCAAATATCCTACTGTTTCCCCTAGAAAAACTTTCCTGTTTTCCAGTGAAAGAGTACAACTGCTACAATTATATTACTCAAACTGGCATAAATGTAAGAATAACATATAGGAGCTTGTGGCAGAAGGCTTAAATGTATAGTTCAAAATGTGCAGTTGCTCTCTTATAAATATTCATGTTATAGGCAATGGTAATCCTAACAAAATCTGTTAAAAGTAAGTAAAACCACTCAATGTTAGACCAACTTGCTTGGGAAAAGTGCCTTGGTAAAACCAATACAAGCATTCCAAGCTACCACTGCTTGATATGAACCTAACAGCTCAGTGGTAGACAAAAAAAAAAAAATCAACAAAAAGTTACAAAATTATTAAAATGTTTCTCTTGTGGTCTATGTATGATACATGATTTTTAAAAAAGCAACATTATTATTAAGCTATACTCTAAAGAGGAAATAAAAAATCAACACCTTTCTAGTGGTACTGGGACTATTGTAGTCTACAAATGAAATTATTTGTAGTCTACAAATGAAATTACACCTGTCAACTGAGCATTATTTACAGCACAATTTTAAGAGATTACATATATTGTGTAGATTTATAAACAATTAAACATTTCACAACCACTTTGAGGCACACAGTATCAAGTGGAGCTCACACAGACAACTGGGACCTGACTGGAAAAGGAGAGAGCACTTCCATTGTCCCACCAGACCAATCAGATGCTGCAAGACAGCTGTTTCCAATGGAATCACTACATGACATTTTTATATGCTCACTCATACATTGAATTCCCTGACTAGACATGCAGAAGATGAAGTTTCTTCCTGAAAAGTTTGGTTTTTATCTTTACAATGTGATTTTACTGCTAAGATATCATATACAATCTCACCCTGTTCCAGGCCATTAAAATTATTTAATCTGTTGAGAGTTCACCTGTCTTCTATACATGTTTTATGTGTTGGCTGCATTGAAGGCCAGCAAAAAGGAGAGCATCCCAAACTGGTTCATTCTGCTGGAATAAACACAAACCTGCAGTTTCTGGAGTGGTTCTGCTAAGCCCATGTGTGTGCTCACTGACTGAAAAAGGCAAACTAAGCAGCTTGTCTGGATATTCTCAGAAGCAAAGAATACCAGACCCAGGAACAGAAACCCTGGGTTTTGGTAAACTGTGTTCTCTGAATATGTACACAAACACACCAAGTCTGTATATTCAGAAGCACTGCTGTTCTTGTCCATCAAAATCAAAACCAACTCCTCTGCCTGTCTTGGCCAGCAAAAAATGCATCACAGCACAGGCTGGTTCCAAGAAAAATGACAAAACCAATCACCATACATGAGAGTCTCTTCAACCCATTTTCTGCAAAATAGCTAATCTCTTTTTTTTCTTAAAGGAAATGAAGTGTCACCTGCCTTCTTGGGGTTGCTAAACACTATTTCCTAAGAAATCTGAATTTAAAAGATTTTGCAGCAGGGGATCTTGCATTGAATTGCAATAAAGTGTGCCAACATTGACAGGAATAAAGAGAAGAACAGACTCAGACCTCTCTGAAATGAACCAACAAAAACAATTATGTCTCTTTTAGAAACATGTGATATGAGACCAAGAAATTATGTGTGGGAATTTCAGCCAAAAGCGTTTAATAAAGTAAATTACCCCAAAAATCACTAGACAAAACACTCAAATCAGCCGTGTTCTCATTTAACTCACACCATAGTACTACACCTGGGGAATTCATGAGGTTTTCTACAAAACCTTCTGCTCTTGAGATGGCACCACTCCTACAAATGCACTGTGCCTTGAGTAAAGCGGAAATCCAGGCTGAATGCTCTTAAATGGTTCCTTAAATTAGTACACTAATCAATCAAATTGGGGCTGTAATTAAATAAAACTTTTGATTTTTCCCAGAAACTGTGTTGGTTAGCTCAGCTGGAGCTGGCAGTTAGCAACAGCACATAAAAGACCTTTCACACATCTTTGAAGACGGGAGAAGTGTGCTTGCTCACAGCTTACAGAGTCTTTTCCTTTACAGGCTTCCTCTTGGAAGGACACAGAGCTCCAAGGGCTGTGCCTGCTGGCAGTGGGCTGTTTGAGCAGTCCTCTCAGCTGTGTGCACACCTGAGGTGTTAATGCAGCTGCCACCCACCCTCCAGCTCTTTGGAAAGCTGTTTGGACAATCTCCTTTTACAAGGCAGTCACTTACCTTGTAAAGCTCCACCCGGTGATCCCCTCCTCTGGCAAGAGCGATAGATGAAGAAAAAAGGAGAGGAAAAAAAAAAAAGAAAAACATAAAGAAACAAACACCAAAAAAAACTCCCAAACCAACCAAATTTGAGCATTTAAGTTTCCAGAAACATATTTCCTAACTGCCTCAGGCAATCTAACAAAAACATGCCAAAAATAAGAAACACCATAAATGCTTTGTCACAGGCTTCAAGGAGGCAGCCAGGCTTTGTTGAGCTATGCAGGACATAATTTTGAAGTCAACTTCTCCATGTAAATCTTGCCTCACAGCAGGTAAAAATGAACTTTTCAACCCACCCAGCTGCCTGCCTTTTCCAAAGCCTGTCCAGAACAGCCTGTCCCTTTTTGCTCTGCCTACCCCGATCTCTTGCCACAAGAGCTGCCCCAGCCAGTAGCCCTGACTCTCAAAAGTTTGATGCTCCCAGCAGAAATCATGACATTAAGCCAAGCAGGTGGCCCTTAGATTTTCTCACCTGGCTCCAAGCATAGGGAAAGAAAGGACATGTGCAAAAACGTGAGCAGAGAAAAGCAGAACTGAAAACTGTAAAGTCCAGGGGAAGAATCTGCTTTTATTTATAAATATAAACTGAAACCTAGACTATGGAAAGGAATATGAGTGTGCCATTACATACCTTAAAATATATGCACAACATGATATGGCTAATCCATACTCAAACTTCAGTCTAGAATTGGCATTATAGAAAATGGACTCTTGCACTTATGAAAACTCCAGAAACTTCATACTATGACTGGCTTGGTCAGGGCAGCCTCTAAACCAAAATGCCATATCTCCCTCTAAGAACACATGCACTAGCCAGCCAAAAGCTGTCAGCTCCAACCATGCTAGAAAATACCTAATCCAGTCAAAAACACTCAGGGCAAAATGCAAGGGGTTGCTTGTAAGTCATTTTGAATCATACAAGCCTGAAGATGATGATCCACTTGCTTGAAAAGTCACCTTTCACATGCACACCTTTGTGCTTTTTCATGCTTTCCTTGAAGGGCAACAGAGGAATTTTTTCTAAGGGGATTGAGTACACAACATTTTTGCCTCAGCCCCAGATCACTCAAGTCAAACCAGGAAGCCAAGGCAGTGCCTTTTACTCATGGCTGATGCAGCCTGCAGCAGTAAAGCAGCCCTGGGACAGGCACTGAATGTGCAGCACAGAAACAAACATACAGCGACGCACTTTAAATGTGAAATGGCAAAGCCAAGACACCTCCAGCTCCTCCAGAGCACAGAGTGAAATGGGAAATGTGTAACTGATCCCTAGCTCAGTCCCTTATCCCAGCAGCACATGGGGGAGTTGAGAAGGAAATCTAATCAATACACAAGAAGCAGAGATACTGGCCCCAAACAGCCACAATTAAGCTGCAGAACAGCTTCCCTTAGTATCATTTGCTACACCCAATCAGGGCAAAAAAATAAAAAAAAGTGAAGAAATATTTGAAAAACAATGCAACAATTTGATTAAACCTTGCAATGCATCAGCACAAGAAGGCAAGGGCAGTTTGCAAAAACCCATCTGTTCATGCATTTCCTGGGTTGCAGCACACACCTTCCACACTGTGCCCTTGTGCCAAGAAAAGCACAGTGCTGAGACAAGAACTGGTGTGAAAAATGTTCTTGTGATGGAGAGGCTAACAAACCTTCACTACCAGCACAGCTAAAACTGCTTTACTTTACATCATGGAACTTGCTTTCCTGCAATGTTGCTGCTCTTGCAGAGTATCTCTGGGCAGACATCAGCTTCAAAAGAACATGCAATCAAGAAAAAACATCTCAAGAACTGGCACTCAAAATTCAGCAGGGGATTGGTACTCTTTTGTAAAATGTATATTTTTAAGAGAAAGGACAGTGTTCTAATAAACAAACCAAAGCACTGTAACATGTGGAGAGGTGGCAGGAAGAACATGATCCTGAAAAATATCTTCACACTGCATTAATGGTTTTTAGTATCCAGCAGCAAAGTACAGAGAACTGATCTGCTACTTTAGCCAATAAACAGTCAACTATAAAATTACAAGTTTTAGAAGGGTTCCTGGTCCAGACAAATGTCCTGGACAGATGCAATAATGAAACAAGATTAGCACATAACCTTCCTCTTTCCTTCTGATTTTCCTTCCTCAGAACGTGTTAATTACTAAAATAAACTCACAAACGGAACTGAAGGTTTATTTAATGCCTGTGAGTCACATATAGAGAAGCACTAGTACCATCCCCTGTATCAATTAAGAAAATTTCTGTACTATACAGAAAAGAAGTGCTTTCCACCACCTGATTCAGGAAGGGTCACAGCCTCCTGGCTTCTAGCAGAGGATACAAAGGTAAACCATAATATCAGATATCTCTGATAACTGCAATAAATCCATTCCCACAATCAGCAATGGAGAGGGATCATTCCATAAAATGTATGTGCCTTCTTTTAAAAGAAGCATTGCACTAATTTTAGATTTTATTTTGGTTTTAACCATAGAATAGTTCGGGCTGGAAGAGACCTTCAAAGGCCATCTAGTCCAAATCCCCTGCAACGAGCAGGGACATCTTCAACTAGATCAGTTTGCTCAGACCCCCATCCAGCCCGACCTTGAATGTTTCCAGGGGTGCTGTCTCTCTGGGCAACCTGTTCCAGTGTTTGATCACCACCCTCAGTGTGAACAATTTCTTCCCTGTATTTGATCTAAATCAACCCTCTTTTAGTTTAAAACCATTATTCCTTGTCCTATCACTACAGCCCCTAAGGAGTTTTTCTTGTCTTTCTGAAGGTGCTGAAGCTGTGACAAGCCAGGAAAACACATCCTGAAACAAAGCCATCAGTGTTTTGTGCCTTACCTTGTTCCTGCATTGCCGTGCAGGTAAAGGATTACAGGGTGGGTGGAGCCCAAAGCCTCTTCAAACCACAGCTGGTCCTTCCCTCGGGCATTCTTCCATAAGGCTGCAGGGACTGTGTGCCTGTGAACAGAAGGAAAATCTGCACTGTCCTGCTGCTCCTCGACACTCAAGAGTCTGCCACTTGAACTCTGAGATTTTCTGTTCAACTGTTTCACTCAGGATTACACACCTCACACACACTGTTCATAAAACTGTCCTGATTAGCTGACAAATGGTCAAATTGTAAAGGCAGTGGCTAACTCATTTCTACATTTTCACCTCCATCACCACTGCCTTTAAAATCTAGGGCTGTCTGTGCAAGGCATTGAACTTCAAAGGCACTTTGAATTGCTGAACTTCCTGCTGTTCTGGCAAAATAATCACAGTTCCTCAGCTTTTATGGCACTTAATTACTCCAATTAACATACTTATATACCATAAACAAGATTCACTGCTAGGTCAGCAGATGTACAGAATAATCAAAGGCAGTTGGGCTTGGAAAGAATGTTCAGTGATTAAGAGGCATATCTGACTTCCCAGCCAATCTGAGGAAAAGGAGGAGCCCAGGCTCTGAGGAGAAGATAAAATGTTTTGTTTTCAGGCACAAGGTTCTTGAAGGTGTAACAATTTAGCTGAAAAAGTTACAATCTACAAGAGGCAGGAATTTTTAACTCACAGCTGTTCTTCTGCAGATAATGTACCTAGGTGGCCTGTGAGACAAAATTCAACACTGGTGGAACAGACAGAGGAATGACAGACTGAACAGAAGGTAGGCAATTAAACTGGATAATTAGAATACAAACACAGAGCAAGTACATGCCCACAACCATTTGAGTTGTTGAGAAGGGGGCTGGCTTACAGCCATCAGAGTAACTGAAGTACTCACATGCCTTTTTACCTGAAAGGCAGACAAGCTTGCACCTACCACAACAACCCTCCCCAGATGTAAAGCTCAGAGCACAAACTAACAGGGGGAAAGCAGTGTCAAAAGCCAATTTGCTTGCATGCAGCCAGCAGACACCAAGGTCTTGAGTAGGTAAAAAAACCTCAGTTACTGTGAGACTCAAAAATTCAACTGTTCCGCCCCAAGACTTTTGCAAACTTACAAACAAAGCAGGCTGAGGATTTGGATTCACAAATGTACCAAACACAAGACCTTGCACTGGCTTTTAAAAGCAAGGTTCCAAACTTTTGTGAAAATCTTCCATAAATACACAGATAAATGACAGCCTCTGAATTGCCAGCACAAGCTGGAAGTTCTGTTTTAGCAAAAATACATAGTACACTTGCAAGGGAAACAAAATACAGATTTCAAGACTGCAATAAAAACTTATTTAACAGCTTAACAGGTAGAATTTTAATTGTTCAAGTGAAGAATCAAACAACAATTTACCAGCCTATCCTGGAAAGACTGAAGTTTTCAAGTTCCTAAACGTATCTTTCACTAAAATTTACTTAAAGGAAAGAAAATGTCCTAATGATAATGATAAGAAGATCTCTATCCCATTTAAAGGTTATGTACCCAGTGAAGAGAAAATCTCTACTGCATTAAAGGACACATCTAAGTTGCACACACAACTGAAAACTCCAAATCCTGCACTTCACAGCCTGAACATCACTGTCGGTACCAAGGGAACTCCCCCTTCCCTCCAGACCTCACACAATCCAGGGTAACAAGGAGCTAAAATGAATTGTCCTTACCTGGGACCAGAAAATCATCATTGAGAGAAAGAAATGACAAATGAGCTCTGACACTGTCACTTGTTTTGTGAAGAGTGTAAACTGTGTGTTCTGTTCTCACCCACTCTCCAAATCTTACATATGTTTTAGGAGCAGAATTTTCTTCCTCCTACTCTGAACACTTTGATCTGTTTTCCTATCTTCCCCCACATGTATTTTGCACAACAAAATACAAATCAGAGTTGAATGACAAAACATCTAACTCCATGGGTCTGGCCTGATCTGGAGGCAGGATCTTTGTAGTGATGCAGACCTTTAACCTTTATAATTCCAGATTTTGATAGTTCTATGAATGCACAGGTTGTCTGTGTTTTGTGCATTACTGATCCTAGCTCAGAAGAGCCCCAGAGATTTGCATACTTTTCAACATGAACTCGGTCACTTGGCAGAGGAAAACACAAACATCCACAAATGAGAGCATGCACAGCAAAAAGACTGAATAGGCAACATCTAGAACAAAGAGAAGGATAAAGATGCATGGCACATACTGCACAGAACTGGATTCCTTACCAGACTCCAATGGTTACATCCTCCTCTGGCTGCAAATAATAATTACAGGTGTGGTTTAAACCTTGATCCTGTGGTCTTTTCAAGTCAATGAAATATGGGACCCTCACTGAAATGAAAAGAGAGAAAAAAAAAAAAAAGAAACATTTTAATTTTAATTTGTTTTCTTACAAAACTGCTTAACCAAAGCACTGGAGAGTTGTACTAGCTGGTCCACTGTGCTGGGAAGACTTTTTTGTGTAAAAGGATGAATTCACTACAGCTGTGATTTAAAACATGAACAGCAAAGAGAGCAAGGTAAGAAGACACAGGCAACCACCAAAGAAACAGGGAACAGGCTAAAATTAAGAGAAAGTGGGGAAGACAAAGCTTCCTTTGACAAACATTCAACCATCTCTGTCCAGTCTGCTTTATAAACCTCTGCTGCACCAGAGCATGGGTGAGATGATCTGGACTCAGTCCTTTCCCATAAAATGGAACTCCACTACAGCAAAACCAGGAAGTCTGTCTCCTTGAGATTTGGTGGTACAGCAATTAACACACCAAAGCTTTTGTGCTATTGACACAAAAAGAAATACTGATAAAGGTGACAGCCCAATCTCACTTCATTTACCCTCTCAAAAACTATTAAACTTCACATAGACTTAAAAACCAATGCAGACAACAGCCAATGTTAACCTGACAAATGTGGGCCCTCAGACTGCAAATCTTTATCTGTGCAAGTGTCTGCTCTTATGCAAAAGCACATGGGAGAGCCCCAGAGAAGCCATGCATGGCAGCACCATCTGCTGCATCTCATGAGGGCTGTGGATCCTCCAAGAGAACTGCAGGTTCTGCAGTTGAGGTCTGGACAGGCACACAAGTCACTTCCACCAGTGCTCTGGGAAAATCATGCAACTTCTCTGTGCCTTTGTGGTGGTCTAACATCAGCCAGAAATTCAGATCCTTTGTGTCCCTAAGTCCAGAACCCCAGGGGTTGCCCTGGAGTCTCTCCAGGTACCTTTTGCTGGAGACTCCAGGAAGGACCATCCTCCCAGCAGCAGAGCATGGTTTTACATCCTGTCCTGTCCTGCCTGGCCCAAGAGCTACTGCATGGGCAGTCTCCTGTTTGATCTGTTCAAAGGCTTCCTGTTGTTCAGGGCTCCATTTGGAACCATTCTTCTTCCATGTCACAAGACAGAGAGCTTAGAGTCTGGCTGTCCTCTGGGATATACATCTCCCAAAAACCCAAAGCTCCTAGGAAAGTTGTGTTTCCTTCTTGCTGGTTGGTGGGGACATGGCTGCTATTCTGTTGACCATGTCCATTGGGATGTGATGATGTCCATCTTGCCTCCAAAAAACTGAATTTCCTGGGCAGGTCCCCTGACCTTACTCTGTTTTGTGGCAAAGTTTTATTCAGGAGGATCTGGATTATCTGCTGCCTTTTGTCAAAAACTTTCCCTCTGTATTGTCCCCAATGATCATGTCATCACTGTACTGCAAGTGTTCTGGAACCTCATCCTTTTCCAGGGCAGTCGGGATCAGTCCATGATCACTCCAAATAGTGAGACTGTTTTCACCCCTGGGGCAGTCAATTCCAGGTGTACACCTCTGCAGGTAAAAGCAAACTGTGGCCTATGTTCTGGTACTGAAGGAATGAAGAAAATTACATTATGGTGGCATCACTGGCATTTTACCACCATGGCAGGTCAAACCACAGAGTGCCTCATGGTGTGAACCCTCCCTCCCAAGCAAGAGCCTGCCCCCAACAGCAGAGACTCTGCTCTGTATTGGCAGGACATGGGACATTCCCTCCTTGAATTCCTAGTGGTCCTCTTTAATTTGGTCCTCTTCAATTTCTTTTCTAACTTAAACTTTTAATTCCTTGGGCAGTCTTTTCACAGATGAGACTCAGGCCCATACCAGGGAGGAGATGGTTTCCTCATACAGCAGGAGTCTGGGAAGCAAGCTTGTCCCCCTTTTGGTCTCCTCTTTTCCACAACATCAGTGCCAGTGAGCTGACACATGACACTGGTGTGCTCCACAGGAACTTCCAACACATGGTTTGAGTACACTGGATGTCATTTGGGTTTGCAAGGAACTGTTCCTTCTTTGAATCCTTACAGATCCCCTTCAGCACAGCTGACTCTCTCAGGTACTGGATACCTTGCTCCATGGTGTCCCACTTGTCTCAGTGCACTAAAAGGTCATCCTTGCAAAGATATCTTTCCCTCATGCTTGACAGGAGCCACTTCCAGAGGCTGAGAGTTTCTGGTCTTTTCCCAATCCCCAGCCAATGTCTGCATCCTGGGACAGGAACCCTAATTGCCTGGCTTCCTTGGAGCAGCCAGGTAACCAGGGACTCACCTCACAGCTCACCTGGGGGTAAGGATCAGGTGATGATCTCTGGCCCTGCCTCCTCCTCTGGTTGTGAGGACCCTGCTTCCTCTTCATCACTCACTACACAAACTGATTTATCTTGGATTTCTTTTGTGTAGGGCCAACTGCTCCTGGCACAGGTTCAGCTCTGGTTCAGCTGCAGTTTGAGTGGCCACAGTGCTTGTGCTCTGCTTTCCTTCCCCTCCCCCTGAGAATGCTGTCCAACAATGAGCAGTGTCCAATAATCAGCAGCCAAGGCCCAACACATTGCAGCAGATTCCCCCTCTTTGGAACTGCTATGGCAATTTCCTTCCAAATATTCTGCCACTTTACCAAGGTCTTGTATTTGTTCAATGGTGAACTTCCAAAACCAGTGGAGCAGAATACTCCTTTAAAAGTTGGCCCATTTTCTCCCACTCTCCATGCTACTCATGACTATGCACCTCCAGGGCAGGTTTCTGGGCAATTTCCCTAGAAATCTCTGTCCTGACTCTAAACACATTGTAGACCATACTGAGGAAAGCTGGCAAACACAGCAACAAGAACATGCTACAGGACAATAATTTTGGTCACTTGTCAATGAGTGCAGGCAGGAACTTCAGTAGACCTAACAAAGCTCTGTAAAAGCAAAATCACTGAAGCCTGCACTATTCAGGTGATGAGACTGTCAGTTCTGACAATCAAAGCACAAGAGCTGCCCTGCACATGTGCATACTTGACAGCAACCACGATCCAAGGTGTGAGAACATGCAAAGCATGCAGTCAAAATTAGACAAGTTATGCAAAAAACAATGCAACCACAGTTGGTCCTTCTAGCTTTGACAGAGAGGAAGATATTTTTCAAAATTTTATTATAAAATACAAATAAGGTTTAAATGCAAATTTAAATTGCTGGGTTTAATTTCACTTGCTTGCTGTCTACTCCTGCAACTGTGTGGAACCCCTCAGAAAAACACATCTGACACATTGCACAGTCTTCCTGAAGGAAAAATTCTTTTGACTGAAAATTGGCTTCAGTTTGGTCACTCTATTTCTATAAAGACATGCTACACCAACCACACAGAATGCTTTCCAAACCACAGTCTGGGGAAGTTTACAACCTGTGAAAGTTCATGTCCTTCACAAGCTGTTCACATGCAGGGTGAAAGTGAAGGCAAACAAACTCCCCTTGTCCCCTCACCCAGCCACTGAGTCACTTACCAAAGTTTAGGAAGACCAGCTTTGCCTGAATAGCAGGGCAAAGTTTTACTAGAAATGGGATGGCTATGTACACTCCCAGCAACCAGAGTATTAACTTCCTCAATCGGAACCACAGCCCGTGTCGCCTGGATAGAAGAAAAAAAAAAAAAAAGGAAAGACAGAGCTGAATACAGCAGAATTTTTATGAAGCAATTTTCACAATGATCTGCATGCTTGGTGGTTTTGAAAATCTGGTCATTTACACTTTAAACAAAACCTAATTTCAAACAGTTTGTGTAGCCTCGGTTGTTGGAGAGAAGCAGAAGTAACCAAAATACCAGCTGATGACATACAGCTTAGAAAAAGGGAACAGAAACTCCCTACTGATTACATTTTAAAAGACTCTGTAACAAGAGCTTTTCTTCCTGCTAATTTAAAAGATTTCAGAATCTCTAGAACGCATATCACATGTCCATCTCCAAAAAGCAGCCCAATCATACATCCATTTAGATCACTACCAGATTTTGTTCAGTTGGATTTTCACATATTTTGAGGAACTATGTGTAATGAGACTGATAGAGTTACACATTATCTCATGTACAGACTGGAACAGACATTCTGCCTTGTCCAGCTAAAAGGATTGCCTCTCAATGCCCTGAAAAGCAAGCCTAAGTTTTAAAATATAATAAATTTCATAATCTGCAACATTATTCTCTAAGAATTGCCCCAACACTGTATCTCAATTTTCTTTTGAGTATTCTTATTATGAAGATAAGCTAAAAAAAATCCTAACCAACAAAAACAAAACAAAACCAAAAAAACCACAAAAAAAAACAACAACAAAAAAAAATCAACACACAGCAGCTAGTTAAGTGATATATCTCAAAATTCCCTTTATTGTATCAGAATAACTACCAAATACACACTCATAAGTGTGTCTATATATGCACATATGTTTACATAAAGGTTTATGTGTAATGATTTAGTTGACCAATATTTCATGTGCGCTGAGGTTTCTCAACCAGCCCTGCAATCAAGAACTAAAATCCATGGGAAGCCTTCAGGCAACACAATTTCTGTTCCTTTTCAGCAGACAGTCTTGAGCAAGAATCATGTTCCATGCCAGCGAGCAAACAGTTCTCAGTGTTGGGAACTGCAGGCAACTGAAATCAGAGAACAATCTTTCCAAAAGGCATGAAATTATAAATTTCCCATTTGGCAATTCTTGGAGCTGACAAGCTAAACTTGCTTTAGACTAGAGTTAAGAGGGTTTAGCCACTGTCAGCTAGTTGAAATTGTCAAATAAAGAGCCTAAAGGCCTGTTTTTTACACATTTGTACAAGAAAAATGAGTGTACACACAGAACTGGGATGGAAATAGTTTATTCATGTACCAAAATTTTCAAAATCTCAATAGCTTTTGTGGTCCAAAAGTCAAGACTCTCAGGAACACTTTTTCAGCACAGCAAAAATGGAGACATTCCACTCTCCCCCACTCCCCCTAAGTTTTTGGCATGATTGCTAAGGCGCTCACAGGGAAGAGGATATCCTCTTATTCATGCAAAACCTGCCTTCAGCACACTGCTACATGCCTACAAGTGCCTGTCTGCCTCCTCTCACCCTGGAACCACATTCTGGACTTCAGAAACATGTGCTTCCAAAATTAAAGCCCTTTTCTTCACAAGCTAAAACAACTGTCATTCTTGAAAATGGGGAAAAAATATTACTAAGGCACTGTCACCCAGCTGTGGCTGCAACAAGCCCACCTTGAAAGGTTCAACAGATTTTTATACTTCCCACAGCAAATTTGACAATGAAGAGGTAAAGAACTCCATCAAGCTTCAGTGACATTTCCACACCTCAGGCCCCATTTCCTCAAGTAAGAAAAGCAGAAACACCAAAGGACTAGCAGAGGAAATGATACAAAACTGGGGCTTCAGAAGAAGAGTAGTGAGTACCAAAGCCTCAGACCGACCCACCTAAGCCCACAACTTTGGGAAAAAAGCCCACACAACATTTTGTTTGGGCTAATCACTGAGCTGATCATTGCTCCCTACTCTCAGATTAAACCCAGCTTTCCACAGCTACCCCTACATCAGCACCTACCACCTATTTTCATAGCTAGAACAGATTTGTGGGAGACAAAGGGAGATCACTAAAGGATAGCTGACATTTAACTGCTGAGCAACTGAAATGTAATTTAACTCTCTTCAATGAGAAAACTGTGTGGGTTTGTTAAAACATTTTGTCTGGTTATTTTTTTCACTTAGATCTACTCCCATTCATCTCTCCTTATTGGCAAAAAGGGAGTGGTTAAAGCTAAAAGGGGAGGTAACTCATTTTGGAGTGTCCATGCTTTCAATTGCCTTAAACCAAGACACTCTGTCCTCACCAGGTTCCCAGTAAGAACCAGAGTACAGGTGAGCAGCCAGGCAGGATGGGGCTTTCCAGCAAGTTTTCCTGCCTAGAGCATAGATCCTGCAGCAGCCAAAACCAGCTGTCCCAGGGGAATTTTGCATATGCCAGGATTTCACTCCTACAGAATAAAAATGCCACTCGCTTAGGAAGACAACAGAGCCAGGTCTTAACTCCCCCAGGCACAACCAGAGCATATCAAAACAGGGGCTCTTCAGAGATCTGGGGGGCAAAGCACTTCCCACAGCCCAGCCACAAGCTGGAACCAGGAACAGAAAACACTGAAGAGGACATTGTTCAAGTAAGGCTGTCAGAGCTGAGGAATGATTTCAGTTTCTCCTTTTTGGAGACTGAACTGAGGCATCCCTTTCTTTGCTCCCATGCCCCATGTCAGATGCTAATCAGCAACATGACATTTACACCTCATCTCCAGGGAGATGTCTACTTACAATGTAACCAGGGCAAAGCTTCTATCCACCAGACAGCTTTTCTCCTGATAAATCCAAGAATATACACTGAAGTACAGACATTATGAATTTATCAGGTAAATATTCAGTGAGCAATTTAGCTAAATTAAACTCCTATTGCTGGGTAGAAAAGCTATTTCAGGAAATCTATGCCATGCAAAAGGAAATTTTGGTGTGCTCAGGCAAAAGCATCATACTTGTCACCACCTTTTCACCAGAAAACTCAGCAGGTCTTAGATGGAAAATAGAAGTGATGTAGAAAATAAGAAGCTGCAAACTGAAGATATTTAAGAATATCAGAAATTGATTTCCTGGAACATTAAAAGCAATGGGTAAAAAAACCTCAAAACAAGTCACACAACACAGAACACCCATCCCCAAGTCAGCCCAAAATAAAACAAAATCCCCAGCATCACATTTTCCCCCCTGCATTTACCAAAAGTTTTTTCCCAACATCTGGGTTCTGTCCAAACACAGCAAAACATGAAGTAGTTTTTGCTTCATGCACTTTCCTGAAGTGAACATGGAAAAGTACATTCCCTCTCTAGACATACTTAAGTCTGACAGAAGGAAGTCTTCCCTGGAAGTGTGACATCAGAAACAGAAGGTTTTCCTCATAGCTTCCACCTGGATGAAGGTCCCACATTCACCCAGAACAAGCACATTCTGCCTTTGGGCACAGTGTCTGGCTGGCAAGGAGAAGCTGGCGGTCCTCTTGTGACAGCTTCTCCTGAGTGCAGCCCCCTCCTCTCCAGCAAACTTGGGAGGTTTCATGAACAATGTCCAATCACCACAATCCTGTGCCATGCTCTTCCATCCAGATTCAGATTAAAATAATTTCTCCTGCAGATCATCCAAATCATTTCTACACCAGGAGCGTTTCCATTAGCATCTCCTGATCAGATGTGCTACCAGGGTGAAAGGGCAGGCCAAGGGTGAAACAAGAGACTAAAACTGATCCTGTCAGAGCTGCAGCAGAGTAAGAACATTCATCAGAAGCACATACAGGCTGTGCTTGCAGTCCCTAAAGGATCTACAGGCAAATGCACCCACAGCCCACCGTGCCCTTTGTGATCTACCTGGGGCAAGAGTGAAACAAAAGTCCGGCAGACACCAGAGCACGAGGCTCTGTTTGTTCAATAGTGACAGGGAATGTTGTCACTCTGGCTTGCCCTGGAGTCCCTCGTGTCCCCAGTTCCAAACTGAAAACCAGCAGAGCTCTCCCAGCAGAAACTCAGAGCACAGGATGTGGAAAGCCAAGAGCTTGATCACACAAGGTACCGCCTGATCACCAGGTGACAGAAGTGACTTTATGGGTGGTAGAGGAAAAAAAAAAATACATGGCATAACAAGAACCTATCCCCCCACTTTCCTAATAGAAAACATATTTAAAAAAATAATAAATCAATACATTTGTTCCCTCAGACAGGGATCAAGAGCATAAAATCAGGAGGTAGATAAAGACATGAGCAAAAGATTCAAAACAATGAGGGCCAAAGGAAATTTAAAGGACTGGGATGATTTTTGGGGGGTAAAAAGAGTTGTAACCAAAACAACCTATTCTACAACTTGGAAACTACAACAGAATCTCAAGGCATACAGGGGCACAAAGAAACAATACAGCAGCCATGCAAAAGGTAGGACAGTCCACACATCAGGTCCCTGGCAAGCCTTCCAGCTTTCCTTGCTAGCCTTGTTTTGATCAAGAGATGGTTTCTAGCCCAGGTAGGATCATTAAGAGCACTCACCCTCCTTTTCTGCAGAAAGCCTGGACAGTGGTGCTGCACAGGGCCCCTTGCAGGTCCTGAAGGATCATCCAATCTCTTTTTCCTCCACCACCTGAGCCACCCAATCCAATTAAGCTTTCATTTTATTTCACTTGTTCCTTCTCAGAAAGTTAAAAAAGAAGAAGGAAGAAACCTATCAGCCTTTCAGCTGCACACAGAGACAGCCTCTCAGCTCCTGAATTTGAGTTCACATGCAGTGTCTCCTCTCTCCATCTGGACTTGGTACCAGCAGCTTTTGGACAGCTTGAGCAGCAACACTCAACAATGTAATTTTCCACTACAATATTAATATGAGCTCTTTCCCCTATGGGTTTGCTGCAAAAGCTGCTTTATGTGCAGCTCAATGCAAACTGAAAAGATGCTCAAGTCCAGGGGTTTACCCTCTCCTGATTTCTGGGCACAGTGAATTAACCTGCATGGGCAAACAGGCAATCACACAACTCATTTTGGGCACTGCTATAGAATTCTCAATGAAAGCTGCAGCCAGCTCTTAATTCTGCTTCACTGTAGGTATTGTATAGGGAAAAGGGAGCTTGAATTGTAGAAAATTCATCCAATCCTGAATGATTGGATGAATTTTCCCTGAATCCATGAAAGCCAGTGGAAACAGCAGTATTTGCCAGAACTCTAAGCATCTGAGTAACTGATCCCTCCCTTTGGCACTAAGATCCCTTTAACAAGATGAGTTCTCTGCAAAACACAAGAGAGAAAAATCAAATCCTCCAACTGCATCTTCCTATTCTAGGGATAAAGCAAACATCTAAAAAAAAGTCAAACCCCAATCCTGGAAACAAGACATAAATGTAAAGGCATTGCTCTTTTACCCCCCCCCCCAACTTGTTTCATAAAATAACTATAATATGTACAAAAACTGCATGGCAAACTGCATTCTCAGAGAATTTTAGTTTCAACCAGTTTCTGAAAACTTTTGCTCTTGGAAAGATCTGGAAAATAAAAAGAAAATTAGCTCTACTAGATTCCTTTGCCATCTCTTACAAAAAGTTCCTTAAAATCTTGAAACTTTGCTCTTTCTGAAGAAATATTCTAGTCTCCCTTTCAAAAACTAAACTGCAGTATAGCACCACCCCACTAGAAAGGAGGCTGGGAGATGGGAGGGGACACAGCTGGAACAGCTGACCCCAATTGACCAAAGGGATATTCCAGACCATATGGCATCATGGATCAGCATACACATCTGGGGAAAGTAGTAGAAAAGGAAGGATATTCAAAGTGATGGTGCTTGTTTTCCTAAATAATCACTGGATTACTTAGGAAGACAACTACTAGTTTTAAAATGTGATTATTCCAAGCAGCTGCATGGTGCTGAGTCAACAGCTGGGGCTAAAACACAAGTATCACTCATTCAAAATAATGAAGGTACTCTATTGCACAGAGCCATGCAGAACAGATTTTTATAAGGATAAAGAACTCAGAGATTTTTCCCAGCAGTGGAATAAATTGTTACTGACACATGCCATGTCTGTGAAGGACATGATCTGCTTTTTGATGTTTCAAAAGACAATCAGATCTTTCAGCTATTGGGATGAGGTAGGAAAGTCCAGGTACCTTATTTGTTCTTTGACAACTTTATAATTCAAGTACAAATCCATCTGCATGTAAACCCAAGTATTAAGAGTAAGTTGGATCTGTTGTGTGGAAGTATCAGTCAATAAATACAAGGTGTACTATTATTCTATGCCATCAAAGGTACAGAAGATGCAACAGGCAAGTTTATACCTGATCCTACTGCTCTCATCACTATAGCATCCAAAATGTTCATCACTTGACTTAAAATCAGGGACTGTTTTAGTAATGTCACAGATACATGAACAGCAAAGAGGCTCCAGAAGATCCCAGGAAGTCACCCAGTCCCTTCTCCTCACCCTAGAAAAGACACACTACCTTACACAGCTGTCCACTTAATTCCTCCCACAAACACTTGGCAAACTGTGACAGCCCACGCTTCACAAATTCCCTCTGGTGACCCAGAGCTGAGCTGAATGGGCTAAAATGTGCCAGGTTCATGCAACAAATCAGGCTGGCTGCATTCTCACTGAACAGTGATTTTTCACAGAAAATAAGAAGGTCTCAGAATACAAAGAAAGCTGAATAATTTGCCCACTAGGCAGAAACACCCAAACATCAAAATCTGGCTAAAGCTGCTAAATGCTCCTATTTGCATCAATGGAAAAGAGGGAGAGAGGTCAATAAAACATTAAGCAAACCTTCTTAAATATTTGCCTTAAAAACTAGGATGAAGCAAGGTATTCAAGCCTCCATCAGCAGAGACCCAGCCCTGGAAAAGCTACATGACTCCATAATGTAGCTGTGACTGTACCCAGAAGCAAAGATTTGGGATGTTCTGCTATTTCTCTTTAAATTAAAAGACAATTAAGAATAATTGGTTTAATAAGGTGGGGGAAAGGCAACAAATTTAAAGCCTACGGGTTTTCATTTAAAAAATAACCAAAAAGACAAAAGAAAAGCAAGCTGAGCTTTTTGATAATCTCTTTAAACATGCAAGCTCTACCTTCAAGTTTCTCACAATATTGTGACGGCTTATTTTGTCAACAGACACACCACCATCAGTGATGGAAAGTAAAGGTGTCCCAACAGAGGAAAATATTCAAAACTGAGAAATTACGAGATGTCAATACACCCATAAAAATTTGAATTTCCTGTCAAATGCTAACAAACAATTCTAACAATAAAAAACACTGCTGGCTACTGAAATTTATTATTCTTTGGTACTATAATAGAATTATTTTTTTTTTGCTGATTTGGATGTTGTTCAACTAAAGTACAGTAGAAAGCCACCATAAGCACTAACTTATTTCCTGTTTATAGCAGTATCACAGACAGACTGAAAGCTTCATACAGAGCTCCAGAGAAGTGCAGCATGTCAGCAAACAGAACCACAATGCTTTGTCTGCATGCTAACCAGCACTTTTAGCACCTCACCCCTTATTTTCCATTAAAAACACCCCATCTAACATCAATTAAAAGACTACTGATGCTGCTTTCAGTCTGGCCCTCTGGAATTTCTACCATCTTTAAAAATCCCCCCAGATCACCTGCAGTCAAAGAAGTTACCTCAGTTCATTTGACAAGCTCTCCATGAGTAAACTATGTAGTTTATCCCACCTTCCATTCCCTCCCACACCTCTGCAGCCTGAAGCTGGTTAGCGAGGCCACAAAAAGAAACTTATTGTAGAAAAGACCCAACCCTGTATCTGCATTGTAACACAGATAAAATTAGCTTTTCAACTAGGTAAGTTTGTGGAGATGGTTTAGTACCTGTGGTAGAAACACCTAAGAAGGTTCCAAAGAAGGAGCCCCAGGACCTTCTTGTTTTGGCCATGGCATCAGATTACAGAGATTGTACAACTGCTGCCTTGGACACGTTCCTCCCCCTCCTTTACTGCAAACTATCTGTTCCCACAAAGCCTACAAACCATCTCCTTTTGGCTGGGCTAAGAGCTTCAGGGCTGTTCCACCTCCCTGAATGCAGGTGAGGTCTGACACTTTAAGCTCCCAGATTCCCCCACTTCACTACCTCATTCCCATCTTACAGTCCAGACTCTCAGACTGCTTCTGTGCCTCCTTCTGATTAATATCAAGTGGTTAAGCATTAACTTAAAACAGTAAACAGCAAGAAGGAAGCCATCTAGCCAGTCAAGGATTTAGCTCTGTCCCTCCAAGAGATATAACTGCAAAGTAAAGGAGAGCATCTCAATTTTTTTCAGGAGGGGCCATCAAGCTCCAGCTATTGAGACCCTCATAACTACATTTCAGCTTGGAGAAGAAGGAAAGATCAGGGTAGGACATGAAAGAATCAAGATCCTGATGCATCAAGTGGGGGAAATGTGGTATCAGCACTCAGGGTAAGAGGAAAGCACTGCTGACAGGTCAATAGCACTGAAATGCCAGCAAAGGTTATGCCAGGACTCAGAGCACTGCAGGAAAAAACAAAAACAAAAACAAGCTCATGAAGGGAGGGAAAGGCAAGTCAGTGTACAGCATTAATGAGCAGAAATAACAGAGCAGCTTGCAGGTAATGTATGGGTCTTTGTCCATGGAACACACTTGCAAAAAGCAGGACAAATTAAGCAAGGGAGGCAAAGGCTCTCACAAGCATTTAACAGGACAGGGACATGGAACACCTGACTTTTCCCCCATCAGCACCCCATCCCTTCCCAATGCCATGGCTTGGGCTCTCCTCTTCCCAACCACTGCCTAAGCTGACTACCCTAAATGCAGTAATAACAGAGCTTGTCTGATTAAATCACTGTGCATTGGCACTTCCTTTGAAGGACAGGAGCTTGGAACATCAGTCTTGATAACTCTACATTCCAATTGCATGAAATCTACAGGTTTCACAGAGCAGGAGACAAGAATGGGCTGAACATTTGGCAACACAGCACCAATTTATTTTAAATGTATGCTGACAGCATGGCCTAAGCAGCAACTATGTTATTTCTCAATGCTTGGGTACACTGGCATTAGCATTAGTGTGAACTGTGTGTGACAAGATTAACTTGAAAGCTACATTTTAAAAAGGAAGGGGCAGATGCTACTGTCTTTTTAAGTATGTAGCAAACAACGAATAATTAAACCCTCAGCAACTGAACAATTGACTTTTAGGACAGAAGAGCAGGCTTGGGGATTAGTGTCTTAAGGTTGTTGGCTTTTCCTGAATGCATCTTCTGCAACAGCCACTTAGTTTGTGCCCAAACCTTTCTGGTACAAGCCCTTGTTTAAATTCTAAGGACATGCTTTCTCCAGAGCTCACCAGCAATGCTGCTGACACTAATCAAATCTGAAGTCACCCACACTAGATTTTAGTCGAGCTTGGCATTGAGATACAACTGCGGTGGCAAGTACACTCCCTCCACAGTGTTTACTGAATTCTTAAGTTTTTTACTCATTTCACAGCTGGCAGCTGGTTTATATTAAAGGCTCAGCCCTCTCACTACTCTGTGAGCTGGGGAACACATTAGCTGTCTGCTAATGAAAGAGGAAAAACCAGATCATAAACACCAAAAGACTGAAACAGAACTGGAAGCGCAAAACAGAAGCTTGAAACCAGCCGAGTCTGGCTTTTATTGGAGCAGGAAATTCTCATTTCTCCCAACCACACTCACCTTCATGGGGAGGAGTATCAAGGTGCACAAGCAGAGGTTCAAGAGCAGAACTAGCTCAGATGCATAATGCTCCAATACAGCTCCTAACCTGCATTTAAAGCCATTTGCCTGCTGAATGCATATCATAATTGAGGCAGCACACAGTACAGCCAAGCCAATTCCCCCACCACCAATTACCACTTGTTAACGTGCTCTAAACCTGACAGACCTGCATGAATGTGTTAACCTTGCAGCAAGAACAAGAATCCAGGTTCACTCTTTGTTCTTGTGAGGGAACAGATCTGTATTTCCAAGCAGCACAACTTTGTAACCATGAAATCACCTTTTCACATAGCAGTTCTTGTGAGGCAGCCACACAGCCTGAGAATTACCACTAGCAGCAGGCTCTGTGGCTCTGGCTTTCATCTAAATCACCTGAGCAAAAGATTCATTTGTGTATTGTCGACATTTTTCCTTCCAAATACATGAAAATGGTCATCTTATACTTTCCAGCTGAAAAAAAGCTCTACTTTTGCTGGCAGAGATCAGAAGCCATTCCTTCTCAGAAGCCTGAAGAAAAAGAATGTTTTTGTGTTAGCAGTGATACTGCCACCTTTTAGATTCAGAACACATCGTTAGCAATACATTTTGATTACAATAGACCAACTGTTCCCCGCTGGAAGCATACAAGCAAACAAGAACATTAAACAATGCCAAAACATTACATATGCTGACTGTCAGCCCAGCACAGTTACATTCAGCTGGCAGTCACAGTGTCCTCTGTAATTGTGACCCGTTTAAAAAGGGAGGCTTAACAAACCGTGCATGGCCATAAAACAACAGCCATAGTTAAAGAACAGATGTAGGAGCAGATATAGAACTGCTGTTGGCCCTGACATACTTTGAACAGGGGGTCATTTTGCACATAGCCAGGCAGATTAATCTGTGTTCATCTGTGCTTTATTCGGGGATTCCAGCTCCAGCTATCATCTCGTGGAGGAAAGAACTCCAAAATGACAAAGGCTTAAAAAATTAAGGACAACTAAAACCAAAGCCATTGCTTACACTACAAAACCTTCAAGAGCCAATCCAGAAAACACAAACTCCAAGGTGAAAACCAGGTGCTGGAGCTTTTACTTAATTGCAGGGAAACAAAACAGATCCACAAAATATTCCTAGTTGGAAGGGACCCACAAGGATCATCAAGTCCAACTCCTGAGCAAATGGCCCATAGAGAGACTGAACCCACAGCCTTGGAGTCATTAGCACCATGCTCTGACCAACTGTGCTAAGGAGCACTTGTACATCAGCCTGCCAAAGTTTAAAATGAAATGTGCTCCCTACTCTGGCAGTGAAAAGGAGAAAATAATGCTTTATAAGAGACAGCCCAAGGCTATCAGAAACTGAAAGCAAAGGTCAGTCACTGCATTTCTGCTGGATCTGCAAGAACAAGAGAATGGGCTATTCCAATGACTGTGTGCAATTCACAGTTTCCACATTCAGCAGTATAAAACTTGTATTGTCAGCTTTATTCCTGCTTCCTGAAGTTGCTCTGAAACTAATCAAAACTTTACAAAAAGTGAAATTGGACTGCTTTAAGGGAGAAAAGAGTGCCAGGCTTCCCTTCCTGAGCATTGTAAGAAGTCTTAACACCTATTCAGTTCTTAAACACCTTGAACATACTTTGCTCCACAAGCATGGATGCTGCAGCCTGGAAGCTCTGACTCCAAGTTTCCAGTTTACATCATCCTCATTAGTGTAGGCTCCTCTGTCTCAGAATAGTCACCCCAGGGGAAACTTTACTGCCAGGGGAAGGGAAACCAGGCTCTGGATAAGGTAAATGCATTTTCTGTTCTCTGCTCTGAGCTTGCACAATGCCACTGAAGAGTACCCTTCCAAAAGGGTTTCTTCAATTATTCACATATTCTTCCGTTTATTCATTGCTTCAGCTATGCCACATGAAATCCTTTATTCTGCACACTTTTAGTAAAAAGGGAGATGAGACTTCACATGACTTATGGCCCTTATTACTCAACACTAATCTCTTTTTCAAGAGGAATTAACAACCATTTCAAGTGAGTACAAATTGGACAGATAGTTTTGAATGAGGGCAGCCGTGGGACTTATCTCAAATGTTTTCAAGTGTTTGTGTTTTAGAAGTTAATCTTCTAGTCTAACAATCTTTTCTATTGCTCTATTTCTCAGTAAGAGTTACAATCTTGAAATAAATCTGGGTTAAACAAACACTTTGATTTGGAAAGTAAATAGTCATGGTTCCTGCTTGCTCAGTGAATGATCAAGGCTTGTGACAGAGTCTAAAATTAGGAAATTCTGTTTGAAAGTTTGAATTGCCTTCAATAAGAAAGAGGCCGATTTCTGAAGCCAAGTGTTGCACTAGTTTCACCAGAGAAGAGAAAGAGAGAAGGAAGGAGATGTGTGCCAGCAAGGCAAAAGTCCACAGCCTAGGTGGCAGCCTGACTGTCTGGATAAGGGATATTCAGGGACACATGACAGCTTACAGAGGTGACTTACCTAGAACAGCTTCACACTCTGTCACCATCCCTATCCCTGTTACAACCCCTACCCTCTCTCCCCCACCATCCTGCCAGCTTTACTTGTGTCCTGGTGACCTTTTCTCTATTTGGCCATCTGCTCTGAACTGCTGACTTCCCTATCCATCAACCCTTAACAACCCTCTCCTGCTCCCACGTTTATCAATAGTAACTGATAACCAACTCATCCTTGGGATGAGTGATATAAAAAATTACACACCTTTGAACTCAAGCATCAATCCCACTCTGACTTCCCAGTTGTTTCTCTCTCCATTGAGCCAATTCTCAATAGAGATATCACGCTTTCCATTAGCAGTGCAAGCAATGTCAATAAAACTACAGTACAAAATCAAGTGCTTTGGAGAAATAATTTTACTGCTGATACTTTGATCAACCAGGCCATAATCTTGACAAACCTGTCGCATTTTAGTGTCCTTCCACAGGACAGATCTACTTTCATTGGTATATATATATTTAGCTGTTAAAACTTCTTCCACTGAATTTCAAATTAACTCTTGCAATTTAAATTGCACTGACTCCACCTCAGACTAATGCTTTAAAGTCTCCTAGGTCTCCTGTTACCCTTTTAATACAGCTGAAGCACTTTCTTTTAATCTTCTTGTGGTACTGATTCAGTCACGGCTACATTAACATAGTGCTCTCACATTACATCCTTAGTAAACTTCCCTTGCTTGCAGTCACTCACACTCTCCCCATGTCAGAAGCCAGCTGCTGCTGGAGCTCCAACACCAGGACACAGCACAGCTACCCACTGAGCTCACAAAACCCCAGGTTTTATAGGGGAATTGCTGTAGAATTCACTAATTTCACATCCTGACATGATTGCCAAAATAATCTGACCTGCCCTTCAGGCCTAGGAGGATAAAGTAACTTGGCTGCAGCCTCCTAAGCAGGCACTGCTCCTTTCAAAGGAGCCCAGACTCAGCTGGCAGCACTCTTCAAATACAGCAGAAGTCCTGCTGGGGTACACCAGGCCTCTTGAACATTCAGCAGAAAGGGAATTCTGGAGAGGAAATGATGTCACCATCATTAGTTTTAATAAAAACATCACAATGCTGTTTTCACCAAAAAGAAACGCATCTACATTGCATCCTGGAGAAAACCTACAGATTCACTGCAGTGACCTGTGACTGCATCTGCAGAGAACTTGATTTCTGGCTCAGCAACCACATGCCAGAAAGGACAGAATAGAAGGTGACAATGCTGAGAAGACCCTGATCTCCACAGGCACCTTCACTCCAGAGATGACAGGGAAGCCCTGCAGGTCCCAGGAGTCACCAAGCCCAAGGGAAGTATACTCAAACAAGCAGAGGCAATTCATACAGCTCCCAAGTAGAAAGTACTGTAAAGTAGCAGCAATTAGCAATACCATGGTAATTATTAATTCAGACTTAAGCCATCAAAGCAGAGCAACTGAACCCAGGGGCAAGTATGATGTCAAAAAATATGGCACTGCAAGGAAATCAGGAGTTTAAGGAGAACAACACAAAACCAGAGGGCAAATTCTCTTCAGCCTCAACATTCTTGCTTGAGCAGAGGTCTCTGTGAGAAATAGTGGGACTTGAGGAAACTGCTCAGAGACTGAAAGACACAACAGAGGAGGTGCAGCAGAAAAAAATGCTGTGCTCTTTTACAGAAAATCCAGAGAGGCTCATGGGTACACAAAGAAAGAAATTTTATGTCATACGGACACACCTGCAGGAGGATGCTATGAGACTCAAGGGATGCTTAAGAGAGTGAACCACACCTGGTTAACACCAAAAAAAAACCCCAAAGTCAGTGATGAAAATGGTGAACAAAAGACAGGCTGTAACAGTAACACACTGAGGCACAGAACTGCTACATGTCAACACTATGGCTTCACAAATCTTTACATTAAAAAAAATGTACGAAATTAAAACAACCCACAATAATAAAACCAATAATTCCCCACATTGCAGGGAATATTGCTATTTTTGCCAAATGACTAATGTGTCATTGAGAAAGAGTGGGGAGAAGATGAGCACAAGGAAATAGAATTATAATGGCTGGAAAAGATGAGCAAACTGGGAAGAGGCTGCAGAGAACGAATACCTAATGCCCCGAATTGGTAACCTGGGAGAAATTCAGAGGCATTCCTCAGGCATAAGCTGCCAAAATGGCTGACAATGCACAGGACAAAACAGGAGGCAGAGCTACTGTGATACCCTTCAAATGAATAATTAAAAAAATAAAAAGGCAGACATACATGTGGAAAAAGTTACACAACCCTATTTTTGACATATCTGAGCAAAATAATACTGTGAGTTCTCTTAAAGAGAAATGCAGCAAAAAAAAAAAAAAAAACCCAAACTAAAAAACCCAACACAACCAAAACCAAAAAAGAGCCACACATACTAAAAAAAAGTCCTCACACAAAGGAAACTATTTTTTCATATTTTACCCATTGGAGGGACTGTGATTCAACCTGTATTTACTATGAAAGAAAGAACAGGCAAGCAACTGGAAACCATTTCACAGCTCCTTTGTGAACTCTGCTCAAGAAAAACTGAAATAGAGGCAGTTACCCAGTAGGATGGTGGAATTGGTGAAAAAGCAGCATGATTGATGAAATATCTCTATGCAGGCTGCCTCTTTCCTCTTTTGAAAGCCCTGACAAGTAACTGGTTTAACCTGAAAACAGCAATTAAGAGAGACAATAGCATAAAATTCACTTGAGGAAAAAATAACCCTTAAATATATTGATGAAAACTTGCAGGAGAACAATTCAAGTATTTGTCATCTCTGCTACAATGGAACAGACTGGAATAATCATAAAAGACTCTGCAAATGCTTCTAAAAAAGTAACATCAGGAGAAAGGGGGCTAGGTCTAGAGATGTAAGGATGGGGCACTGAGAGGACAGAGGGGCAGATAATAGAGATGGCCAAGTTTTCTGTCAGAGGGAAGATAGCACTGGTTAAATCCAAAGAGACATGGGAAGGCATGAAGCACTTCAGCTGCTGGGGCAGGATGGCACCAAGGGTCACCACACATCGCATTTGACACGCTCCAGCACACTCACTGTTCCAGGGAAATTCAGCTGCATCAGAGGGGAAGACACAAGCAGCCTGCTGCACCCTCTTCCTTTCAGCACCTCCCTGCATGTTCATAAAATACCCAGGAAATGCTGTAAAAGCAGCCTGCTGCCTCCCAAGAGCAAGCTGCACCACAACAGACAAGAACAAGGCTGACTACAGTGGAACTGAAACTACATCAAATTGTAGTGTCAGCCCAAAAACACCCAGCTTGTGGGGTGCACAGGCTGGACAGCCACTGGAAGGGTCCCAAAATCACCCCTGGCAGGGACTTGTGCCAGCAGCAGGGGGTCTCCAGAAGCAAAGGTACTAGGGACAGGTGAAGGGGCAGCAGCTTCTCCAGCAAGGCGGAGCACAGAAGTATCAAGGAACAAAGCTCACACACACAGGATTTGAAGCACTTCACTGCTCCACAGCATGGAGAGAGACAGGAACAAGCTCTAACATTTGTAGCAAACAAGTGTGTGTAGGAGAATGGCAAATTCACACTTGAAGTCTATAGTCTGACTATTGATTGGGATTAAATGAGGATCAGATAACCATGAGGTCACAGAAGTGAAGGTTAACCTGCATGTGACCTTTTATCACCAGGATCAGGATTCAGCAGAAATGAGATAGGAGAATTTGCTCTGGTATCTAATGTCAGTATTAAGCTCATTTGATTTTCTCTACTCTCTGTACTCCCACATAAAGGTTTTCCACATCTATGGCTGCTCAAACACAGTTCCTCAGAACATCACAGCCACCAACCACAAAAATGAGTCACAGCAAGTACCCAAAACACAATGCTACCCTAATATCCACCTAGCACTTCCAACACTGTCACCTGGAAAATGCCTCACAACAGAAATATTAGAGGAATGGCCATCCACACAAAACATTCATACCAGGAAAAGCAAGCACCGCTTATTATTTCTTTATTTACTGCATTATTGCATTTAATAATTTCAGACAAAACAGCTCCTTTAAAAAAAATCATGCTATTTTTAAAGGAGCAACTTGTAAAGTGCTTAGGTAAACATCATAGTAGATATTACTGCTATCTATGGAAGAAAACAGAAATGCCTATATTTGTTCATTTCTGGTTGTAAACCACTTAAGAAAAGCCACACTGACTGCACTATGCACTAGCCCAAGCCACATAAATCTTATTTTTCAGATATCCATCTCCATTACACTTTGAAGCACATGCACACACTTTCTGTAACTGAGTACTTGCCAGTCAAAATGCACAGCCACCTCTTTAGAATGAGTTTCAGCTCCTAGATGAATGAGCACATTGTGATGGTATGACTGAACAAGGGACAAACGCAGTGCTGGTAAAATTCAAAAATACTGCTGTAAGAACAAACTGCTGCTGGTAGTAAGCCAGCATTGTATCCCATAAACATCACCTAGGGTGCTATTTAGCCTTTGCTGAGGAGCTGGATGTGAGCAGGAAAAGCAGTGCTGGAGAAGGGCACACAGCAGCCCTGCTGCTGCTCCACAGCCTCCTGGTCCCTGCTGCAGTTGCAGACACAGCTGCCTCTGCAGCCCCCCCGCCCCGTGCTCCTGACCCATGGAATATGCCACATGATCAGCCCTTGGCTGCACAACTACACAGCCACTCCACGCTCCTGGGAATTGGTTTGCCTTGCCAGCCAGGGGCTTGTATCGTTTACAAATAAGAGATGGAAACCCACAGGATGAAGCCAAACATATGTGCTTCTTCCCCAAGCCTGCAGAGGCTAAAGAACAGCAGCACGAAATGCAGACAGCCCAACTTCCCCTTCAACACAGCATTCATGTGTTGATTTTAACTATTTCATCAAGGAGCAAGCTAAGAATAGTCTGCTGTGGTACAAATCTCCAATTTCAGATGTTATGCCACCTCAGAAACCTTGCAGCTGAATTTTCACCTTACAGCTTCGGCAAGCTGGGGAGTAAAACTGATGTAACCCATTGAAAACAACAATCAAGCTCTACTTTTATTTCCAACAGTATAAGGAATGCTGCAATAACAGCATGACCTTGCATATTAAAATATAATGATCTAGATGGTGTAACAGCAACTTGTTGGCCACATAACTGACCAGAGCCAGGGTAACTGCCCTGGGGAGGTCACTGCATGCATTGCCCCATGTTCTTCCTTAAACACTCCCTGCTGTCCACCAAAGGTGGGATATGGAGCTAGAAGGTTGTCTGAACTGACTCAGGGTGATGGTTCTGGACAAGAACCTTATCTCTGGGCATCATACCTTCTTCTGCCTGGACCTCCCCTTCCTGCACGCTCAGATTCAGCAATGTGTTTGTTGTCCCATAAAAAGCACTGCCGGAAGGTATTGGCAGACAGAGACATTTTGCCTGCAAACCACTGTCTGAAGGCTCACAAGGTGAGGAAGTCAGAGAAGGTCCACTGAAAGTCAGTAAGAAAGGTAGACAACACAGGACAGCATTAAAGAAAAAAAAAACCATCACAGATATTTCAAAATGTGGAAAAGGAAAAGCCAGCTCCAAACAAGATTTTCCTACAATGTCACAAGTTTGAGAAACGCTGCTGTGTGGAATATAGTACCTGACCCAAAAAGGACAGGGGGAGGTGGGAGGCAGAAAGCAGGAAGGAAAGGCCAGAATCCATGTAGGACTTCAGGAATTTATAAAACAGGCTTCAAAAGCAGAATATGGAGAAAAACAAGGAAAGCTTGACTGCTGACCATTTTCAAATGTGTAAATGGAGAAATAAATGCAAGAATATTTCTCACAGACAGGATGTGCTTTCCCTATTTTTAGCTCGGCCCTCCCAATACAGCTGTGCTGTGTCTGGGATCCACAAAGCACCTGCCTGCCTGCCAGACCAAGCCAACAGCCTGCACTCAGGGCTCTTAGGGCTTGCCCAATGCTCTCCACCGACAGAGCATTTCCATTTGAGTAAAAGGTGCTTGAGTGCCATTCATAACGCTGAAGAAGCCAGCAAGCCATCACTCGAGTGCCACTGGTCTAGAAGACATCCACTTGGACAAAGAGAATAGATGTGCCAAATTTCAAAATGTTATAAAAGCAGAGCACTGTCGCAGTTTGATCCACTGCACAGTCATGGAAACTGAGAGATCAACTCAGCGCCATTTTCAATTACCAAAAGCTTGTCATAACATGTACAGAGCAGTGACAGCATCCCAAAGGTTTACCTCCAGGGCACAAAATTAAATAGCTATTACCCAATATGAGAAATCACATTTTAAAGCCTCTGTCTTTGAACATGACAAGTATCCACAGCTCTTTTGAAATGCTAATTTTGTCTGTGAGAAGAGAAAAAAATGTCAGAAAATTTAGCAGAGAAACATCCACAATAGCTCATTTACTAGAAATGCACTGATAAGCACCTTTTTTTTTTTTTTTTTTTTTTAATTTGGCAGATGTATTGCTGAAGCACAGCAATTTGGTTTCAGCTACCCAAACCACATAGCTATTCTACACATTCTTCACACTTTCAAAACACAAAGAACACCACCATACTGATTTAGGGGAAACTAAAAGCTTGTATCTTGACTCGAAGCTGCAGAGGGTCAGGGAGGCAAGTCTTCATCGTGTATTGCATCCCCCCAAAATCTTGCACGATGAAGGATCCAGGTGATAAGCACCTTGTATTGTCATAGCCTTTTTAGAAAGGCACACGAACATTTCCCCCCTATAAATATGCACAAAACGTTTAAAACGTTAACATACCTGGCAAAAAGCCACGGCTAAACTCCTTCCAACAGTCATGGGTGTCAGCTTCTCCTACTGACCCCTAAATCTGATTCATTTATGGGAATGAGATCACTTTGACAGCCACCAGCTTCCCGCAAAAACGCAGACATCCTACCTGCAGGGCCCTGCTGCTCCACATACGCTCTCCGATGGAAGGATTCCGTGCTAGCCATGTTTTTTTTCGGGAGAACGCCTGCCTGCTCCAAAGGTGGATGGAGGCAGCAGCGCCCAGGTACGAACACCAAACCCCTGCCATCCTTGCCTGGCTCGCCGGTCCCGTTACCGTCCCGCTCTCCGACCAGTCCTTTGCCCCGAGAAGGGAAGGCACCACGGGGCCGGCACCTGCCCGCCTGGCACACCGGGAAACCAGGGAAAGCCAGAAAAGCACAGGGAGCGGGGCTGAGCTGGGCACCATCCTGGGCCCGTGTACCCGTCCGTCCCGCGGGCTCCTCGGCCCATCCCTTCTGCTCGCAAAACCCAGCCCCGCTGCCGTCCCGCTCCCCGGCAGGCTCCCGGTGCCCCCGAGACGGTGACACAGGGATAACAAAGCCCGGCGGAGCGACGGCGGCGCTCACCTGCCCAGCGGTCGCTTCATGCCCTCGGCGGCAGCGGAGGAAGGCAGGCGCAGGCTTCGCCTCAGGCTACAGCCTTTGTCGAGGGGCCCGGGCACGGCGGCAGCGGCGGCGCGCTCATGCTCCACCGTGACCGACTCGTTGCGTTTCCTCATGCCGGGGCGGGGGCGGCAGCGGCGGCGGCGGAGACGGCGGCAGCGGAGCGGGGCCGCGCTCACTCGCCGCGCGCCCTGCCCGGCACTGCCCGGCCCCGCCCGCGCCCCGCCCCCCAGACGCGCCCACCAATCCCCGCCCCCGGCCGCGCCCCCTCGCCCCGCCCCTCTTCCGCCCCCGCCAATCCCCGCCTCGGAGCGGCTGCGGCGCCATCTCTACTGCGGGCACGAGCCCGGCCGCCATTTCGCTGTGGGCCGGGGCGGAGAAGGGGCGGTGCTGCTGAGGGCGGGAGCTCTGCGGGCCCGTGAAAGAGCCCCCTACGAAAATCGCCAATTGCTTGGTTTTAAAGTTTTGAAAGTTTAATAGTAAAAAAATAAAATAAAGTTATAAAAATAGCAATATAATTAGAGCAATAAAAATTTTGGACAATTTGGATTAGGACAATATGAGACAACAGAAACAAAGAGTTACAGACAGTCCGGGTACCTCTTTCTGGGCAAAATAAGCCCGAAAAAGGACCCACGTTAACAGAGGATTAACCCTTAAAAACAACAGTCTGTTGCATATTCATACACCTCATCCATGATGCATAAATTCCATTTAAACACAGGATTCTGTCTGGGCAGTGTCAGCTTCTTCCTCTGAATCCTGAGGGCGTCTTCAGGGCTGAGCAAGGCAGGAAGAAGTTCGTTTCTCCTGATAATGGGATCAATAAATTCTCTTTCTCTGAAAGATTTCGGTGTCCTGGGGCTGCTATCTCGGTGCGAGTACCTCATTCCTTTCTTAAAAAAAAAATCTCACATACATGGTTTCTATTTTAACATTATGTTATAACCTAAAGCTATATTTAGCACACTACTTAAGAGAACTAATACAGCATAACTTTACACATAACATAACACAAATAATATTCGTTTTAATATTTGCGAACAGCCAATCATAAAATACATATTTTTCACACGGCACGGCTGGTTCAGGGATGTGGGGAGAGTCAGAGCCAAGCTACTGATAGAATCGGCAGCGGGAACAGAGACAGGGAGGAGGCTCTTGGATGGCACAGAAATGTTATGATACCACACTGGAAAGTAGGTCCTCATTTGACTTATGCCTAAAGAGGCACCACACAGGCAAAGCAAGGAAGTTACAGAGCTTCCCTGGCTCTGTGCTGTGAAAAATGTGTATTTCATGATTGGCTTTTTGCAAATATTGAAATGAATATTATATGTGTTATGTTAGAAAGTTATGCTGTATTAATTCTCTTTAGTAGTGTGCTAAATAGAGTTTTAGGTTATAACAAAATGTTACGATAGAAACTATGCTATGTAAGATCCTTTTTTTCTAAAGAAAGGATTCACACCTTGATAGCAGCCACAGGACACCAAAATCTTTCAGAGAAAAAGAATTTATTGCTCTCTCATCAGAAGAAACTAACTTCTTCCTGCCTTGCTCAGCCCTGAAGACACCGTTAGGTTGATGAGGAAGAAGCTGACACTGCCCAGACAGAATGCTGTGTTTGAATAGAATTTATGCATCATGGATGAGGTGTATGAATATGCAACAGGCTGTTGCTTTTAAGGGTTAATCCTCGGTTAACGTGGGTCCTTTTTCGGGCTCATTTTGCCCAGAAAGAGGTACCTGGACTGTCCGTAACTCTTTGTTTCTGTTGTCTCATATTGTCCTAATCCAAATGGTCCAAATTTTTATTGCTCTAATTATATTACTATTTTTATAACCATTTTATTACTATTAAACTTTTAAAATTTTAAAAACAAGTGATTAGCGTTTTTCACACAGGCAAGGTAAGGAAGTTACAGAGCTTCCCTGCCTCTGTGCACATCCTGCAAAGTGTGGAATATGTGAAATTTTTCTTAAGAAAGGAAGTTCTTAGATGTTTGATCTTTGTATACTTTTAAGCCTAGTCAGCAAGAAAGCCCATTTTCCATGTGTTAGAGAAACAAATTAACTGCCTTGTTAAAGTTTAGGTCCTAAGGTGTTTCAGTGATCTCAGATCTAGGGAGACACTAACAAAAATTTGGAAAAAGGGACACCTGCTGACAGTGGACACAATTTATGGGCCACAAAGACACCTGGTAGAACTCCCAAAGGAACCAAGGAAGAAATTAATAAAGCCAGCTTAGCAATTGTCCTGTAATCAGCTGCAACTGGCTGAAATGTAATTCTGTCAGGGAATTACATCTGAGGCCATCACAAGCCCAAGAAAGACACAAATCCAGAAGAAGAGAAAAAGTGGGCATGCAAACTAATTAGCATGAGAAGCATTTCTTCTCAATTGTTGTCGAGTGATCCTGTACCCCAGATTCCAGAGAAATGCATAAATTAAATAATCCCAGGAGGTAATGAACCAAGAAGGAGGAAGCAAGTCTTAAAATACCAGCCTGTACTATCTGGCAGTTACAGACAACTAGCAGAAAGCAATGTGTAATGAACTGATATGTGTTTTATCTTGTTTCTACAAGCTTCTCCTAACCTTTGAGATTTTCAGAAATTTTCTCTTGATAAGATCATAATTGCAGGAATTTTCTGCCAGGCTTTTGGAAAGACCGGTTCTCCTTTTGTATGCTTTGTGCAGCAAAAGTTCTCGTCCATTTGATTTTGTTCCATTTTCTATGTCTCATTGGGAAGACTGAGTTCTGCAATTGAGCACTGTCAGGAGCTTTGTCTGGTGACAAGGTCATCAGTGATGGTCACTCCAAAAGCAAAGGCTGTATGGGGCTTGGGAGTGGCAGTGTAGTGCTGTGAGGAGGGAATCGCCAGCTGCTCCACAGGCTTTGAAAAAAGGGGAACAGACTCAGCTGTCATAAATCCTCTGAAATGCCTCAGAGTGAAGTTTACTACTGAGGACAACTAAGGAAAATTACTTGCAAGTCAGTCTCTGTGGGGTGAGTCTTAATACCAGTTGGCTTTTTCTCTGTGCTAGAAAGAAACAAGTATTTTCTTGTGGAGCCCTTAAACTAATCACATAATTTCTAAATGCTTCCCTTCCTTAACTACATAGGTGTATAAACAGATATTTGCTTGGTCTCTCCCATCATAGAAGAAGATACTTAAGATTAGGGAATCACCGTTTTGTTTTTTTTTTTTTTTTAGTGTAATGTCCTCTGTGCTGCTGGTACACAGAATATTGAATTGTAGAACCATACAATCATCAGGGTTGGAAAAGACCCTCAGGATCATCGAGTCCAACCATTAGCTCAGCATTACTGTGTTCACCAATAAACCATGTCCCCAGATGCCACATTTAGACATTCTTTGAACACTTCCAGGATAGTGACTCCACTCTGGGCAGCCCACTCCAGAGTCTGAGCCTTTCAGTGATGAATTTTTCCTCCTCTAAACCTCCCCTGGGAAAATGGCACTTGAGGCTCTTACCTGTTGTCCTACCACTTGTGACCTGGGAGAAGACGCCAACCCCCACCTCACTATAATCTCCTTTCAGGAATATGTAGAGAGCAGCAAGATCTCCCCTGAGCCTACTTTTCTCCAGGCTGAAGAGTTTATAGGCACCCCTTGCAGCACTCCAGCTATGTGAGTCATCCCACCAGTATGAAGAAGTTCTTCCATTTGGGATCAGTACTTGCCCTCCTGACCTATTGAAAGAGACTAGTGGGCCCTTCTGTGAGTTATCCTCAGAAATTACCACACATACACCAGAAATCAATGCACAAGATCCATTCTGAATTCCAAATTAACCCCCATGGTGGAATTCTGGTTGACTTGAGAGATTGTTGAGGCAATAGTCCACTACAAACCTTACTTCTGCTGCTGTTATAAGCAACCCAGGGTGAAATTCTGCCATCTGTGGTCAACAAATACTGGATCTGAACAATGCAAAACAGCTGAGGAAATGTGCTGACACAGGATTTCTTACTAGCCAGAAGTTCTACAAAACATGTACAGGAAGAACAGGAAAATCGAGTCAGAGTAAAGGTTGGGAACGAATTTGGGATTTCTTAGCTCAAGGCATGAACAAAGGTTACAATAGAGCAATAGTAGAAAGTATTGCTATGGGCAAGGACACATTCCAAAGAGTTTCTGTATGTGTGGAGTGATCCCAAAGAGGTCTGGAGACAGACCTTGGGGCAAGGATACAGCCTGCTGGACTACACCAGTGTCAAGCTCCTTCCCATCCTGTATCCTTCAGAGACAGCTGCACCTGGATTTATCAGCCTGATCTGGAGATGAGGGAGACTGATGAAAAGCAAAGGACAGCAAATGAGCACTGATCCTAAGTACCACTTTCAAGAGAAGGAATGAGAGCTGTGTTTGGCTGTAGATGAGCTCAAACAAATCTCAAAAGACAGAAACCAGAGCAGGAGATACCAAAGGGACCTGGAAAGACCAGGAGAAAGTTCTGGTTAGGAAACCACTGTGAGAAAAGTCTGTGGAAAGCACAAGGCTATTCAAAGCAGCAGAGAAATCAGAAAAGGGGCAGAGCCATCTTGAGATGGTACTTGAAAAGGGAATGAAAGCCAAGGAGAGGTGAATTGAGGCAGAGCAGACACTGCAACGTGCTGCTAAAGGCAACCTCTGGAAATGCAGAGAGGCCTGCTAGGAGGACAGCTTTCTGTTCCTCAGCACCTGTTCATCTGCTTGACCAACTGTCTCCTAGCTGGAGCATGTAGAGAAAATTATGAAGAGCTCAGATGGAAGGTGGAGCCATCCTTTCATGCTGAATTCATCCTTCCTGAAGGCAGGGGAATCTGCATGCCCCCCTAACCCAAGCTGCTCCCAACTCCCCACCTTGAAGCCCTAGGTCAGGGGCTGACTTTGTGGCAAGACAGGACTGCTGGGTCTGGCACAGCAGGTGCTGCAGGTTGGTGGCATGACAAGGCTTGTAGCCCCAGAGCAGGTTGCAGAAGATGACCTCAGGACTCCATGTGTTTGCCAGGAAGAGGTCACAGGGCTTCTCCTGCCAGATATCAGCACATGCAGAAGCATAGGATTGGCAGAAGCTCTGGTTCAGTGCTGCCTTGAGACAGTGCAGTGAGGAAAAAAAATTTAATAACTAGCACAGAATTCAGAATTTCCTGCTGTTTGTGAGCTGTGTTTAGTTGGGGGGTGCGGGGAGACAGCATTTCAAATCCTTTAATAGGTATTGACTTTCTGGTGGTTCAGCCTTGTGCTGCTGAATGCTTCCCTTTCGGCAGATAATCAAACAGGCTCAGGGCACAGAGCTTTGTGGGAAAATATTCTGCCTTGTGAAGACAGCAAATAAAAGCAGAGCTAATTAGGCATGGAAATCATGCCCACATCCATCAGTTCCTCATACGTTCCCTTGGCTGCTGGCAGGGCTGTTGTGGGCAGGGAGAGTTGTGGGATCCCTGTGCCCAGGATTTAGGGGAGCCCCATGCAAGGTGTGTGCAGTGAGGAACTGTAAGTGCTGAAATGAGGGATGTGGGACGCCAGGCAGCTCTTCAAAATACAGTTTATTACATCCGAGAGGTTACAGCAGTCCAGGGGCGTGGGCTAATGAATTTGCAGGCAACCATGATGAGGGGAGAGATGACTGAATCTGACTCCTTCTTAGAAGGCTAAAAGATTATTGCATTGTATTCTATTGCATTGTATTGTAATTACATGTGTAATATTGCATTTATTATATATGTGATATTGCATTATTACATAGGCAATATATTGCACTTATAACATGGAGCGCTATAGATACTGCATTTATCACATGGGGCGCTATAGATACTGCATTTATCGCATGGGGCACTGTAGATACTGCACTTATCACATGGGAGCGGTATAGATACTGCATTTATCACATGGGGTGCTATGTACTGCATTTATCACATGGGGGCGCTATAGATACTGCACTTATCACATGGGGGCGCTATATACTACATTTATCACATGGGGCGCTCTAGATACTGTGTTTATCGCATAGGCATATATAAAATGCATTTATTACATGGGGCTGATATATGGCATTTATTACATGGAGCGATATATCACACTTATTACATGGGGTGACACATTGCATTTATTGCATGGGGCGATATATCACACTTATTAAATGGGGTGATATATTGCATTTATTGCATGGGGGCGATATATTGCAATTATTACATTTTTTTCTCTCAACATTGGCAGGCTTGTTTGCCTGTGCTATCTTTCTGCTTGGTTGTTCCAGTTTGCAAGGCAAGATGTATTCTATCACCATCTGTATGGCAGCTGTCTTGGGTCAAATGGGCCAATGGACAGATAAGTGGTCCTTATCTGTCTCTGAGTGATCACAATCACTCCTCCCTCAGGAGGGGACACCTGCTGATAACAGGCTATTGAATGTCACTGCAGGACTGATAAGAACTACAGCATCCCATTGGGAGATGCTCTGCCCAGAGGTAGGAGCCAAGCATTCCTACCCAGATATAATCTGCAGATTCTGAAACACCAGCACAGCTTCTCCACTGGATTTCCCAGAGCAACAGCAGCTGCCTCCTCTTCCACTGGATCCTCAGAGGAAGACTACACCCTTTTCTACAGGATCCTTGCTCCAGCAGAACCACACCCGACACTGCAGGAGGGCTACAGCCACAATTCCAATTGGACTGCTACCAACACCCTGACCCACAGGGTGTCAGGTTGTGTTCTGACTCTGTCAGTGGTGTTTTGATTTACTGCATTGTTTATTTTATCATTTTATTTTCTTCCCTACTAAAGAACTCTTATTTCCTGCCCCCATAATTTTTGTTGCCTGAGAGCCCCTTAATTTAAAATTTATAGCAATTTGGAGGGAGAGGAGGGGGTTTATATTTTCCATTTCAGGGGAGGCTCCTGCCTTCCTTAGCAGACTCCTGTCTTTGCAAACCAAGACAGGGACATTGCTCCCAGCCCTTGGCTTGAAGAGCTGAAAGTGGGGTCAGGATGGAGGCAGCAGGTGAGTTCACAGCTGGGCACTGCTCTTTTGGCCTTGCTTTTCGTACCAAAGCATGGGGTGACCTTGGGAAGGAGAGTTAAACACAACACAGCAAGTGCTCAATTGGAGCTACAATTTGAAGCAGTTTACGTTTTTACCACTCAACGGCAATGTCTCCTTTACAGCATTTGTCCTTTGGAGCTGGATAGAAATCCACTCTTCCCCCTGGTCTGCAGCCATTCTTTTGTGTTGGCAGGGGCTCTGATTATGCACCAATTAACCTTAATTAAACCAATTTTTGTGTAACTGCACATGCAGACAATGCACCGGCAAATGGCCTGACAAATATTGTCACTTTAAAGGCATAAACCCTCATCAAATCATTAATTGGAAAGTCAGATTGTAAATTGCTGCAGATTTTTAGCCCTTTGTTCTTCAAACGATTGAACAGGAGTAGTGGCCTAATAGCCTGAATGCTCCCAAAACCTTGGGTGAATTAATTTTCTTAGCTGCTGAGGCCAAAAGATGTTATTTGTTTAGGAAAAGGGAATGGTGGAGCATCCTCAACTGTAGCATTTATCAGGCTGCTCTAGAGGGTATCAGAATGGTGGGCCCAGGCAGAGACACTTCTGGAGGATGGGTGATTTTGTGCTGGATTATTTGGTGATTCCTGCTGCTATCTGCCTTGCTGTTTGTCCAGAAAATGCTCCCTAAAGCTGGCACTGTCCATCAGGTGATGCCCTGGGCTGCAGCTTGCAGCCTGTAAGCAGTAATGCAGCCAAGAGACGGTGCTCACACACATGGATGCTCCAGGGTTCTTCCCCAAATGCCACACAAGCTTCCTGCAATTCGTGATCCAATTTTTATTATTCCTATTTTCAGGGAGCTGCTGCAAACAGCAAAGTTTTTACCTTCATTTCTCTGAGCCAAATAATTCTCTGGGACTTCTGATGTGTGGACAGAATTCTTGCCAAAGGGATTGCATAGCTCCACTTTGGCCATTTTACAAAGTTTGACATAGAGGAAGTAAGTTAGACTATGAAAAATTCCAGGCTCTGCATCCATAATTTGTCCTCCAGTGAAAAAAAACACAAAACCCAAAGACCTTGGGCAGTCCTTGATGTGTGAAACCCCAAAGGACTCCCCACTGACATCCTGCAGTACCACCCTTTGGAAAATCTGGAGATGGGGATCCTCGTGTTTTCCTCACTGTCCAGGAAAATATTTTCCAGGCTTAACCCTCTGCAGAGAACAGGCAGCATGTGCTGTGGGCAGGCAGGGGCAGATGGAAGGTCAGGAGGCAAGGAAGGAGCTGTGAGTAAATGAGGGGCCAGGGCGGGGAGGAGAGCTGGGGCTGGTAAGCAGTGGCATAGAGGGAGAATAGGTAAGGGTGCAGTGCAGCAGTCAGAGAGATGGAGATGAAGAGAGGCTTCTAGGAAGTCCTTCACTACCTGGGCTGGGGAACATGACTCCCAAGCTGGGAGCACGCCTGCTCTAGGATGTTCCCCGAGGGGACAGGCTCCACGAGGAGATAAAAGCTGTCTCCATGCCTTGGCTTAGCGGGATGAGCCCTTCGGGATCCGTGGACACATGGGCTTGGCATGGGACCGCCCTGCCCCCCGCTGGCTCCCCTTTGCCTTGCACCCCCATCCCCTTTGCCCACCGCTGCTCCCCTGACCCTTGCCAGTCCCCCACGAAGTGCCAACCACGCCTCCATCCTCCCGAAGCTCCCAAGAACTCCCTGCCCCTGGAATCCCTGCCCTGTGCCTCAGTGACCCCAATGCCCAGGACTCCCCAACCACTCCTTTGAACCTCAAAAACCCCTGCCCCATTGAGCCATCCAGTAGCACTGCTGCCCATGAAGCTCCCCAAAGGAGCTCCCATTTCCCCCTTAGCCCCTGATGCCCTGGTGACCCTCAGATGTGCCCGCTGCCCTGCAGATGCTCAGGGGCTTCTCCTGCTGCCCCCTGATAATGCCACCTTCTCACCCTGCCTGCATCCAGTGGGGCAGGAACTTCCTGAGGTTTTCTTCCATTTCTGCCTTCTTTTTGGAGATCACCTTGATGGCCACCTTGTGGGACAGTGTTAGACAGAAGTCAGGCACAAACATCAGTCACTTGACACTGGGACGAAGTCAGGGGCCAAATACCAGTCTGGTGAAGCTGAGTTTCACCAACCTCTAGGACCAAGGAAAGCCAATCCAGAATTCCACGTGACAGCTTTTGACAGGGAATGATGATAACTACAAACTCTTCAAGCAAGTGGCTTTTGCTCACACTGGCACGGTTTCCTGCTCACAAGCACCCAGATGGTTGTGCTGGGGCTGTGGCCACTTGTGCATGACATAGAGGAAGAAAAACAAAAACCTCGCTCTGCTCCTGGGGATCCGGTGGACTGCCAGTGACTGTCAGGTCAATGAAGGTGATAAGATCAATAAGCTGATGCACTGATCTTTCAAAACACTCTTAGGGAACTTCTTCCCCACATGCCACGCTAGGTTAGTTCACCCAATGACTGAAAAGACTGTGCTCCTGCTGAAGCACCTCTGATACTACCCAGTGCTTTTTGCCCACCTTCACCAACTTGAAGGTGACATGTGCAGGCTGTGGGACAGTATCCTCCTCCTGTGAAGATGCAGGACCACCTGCCAATGAGCTAATCAGGCAGCCCCATGTGAGGAGGGACGTGTCCTGATCCCCTGTCCCAAGAACAGCCTTCTCCATATCAGCCAGCCACAATGCTCTGGCTGTGCTGGGCCTTGCAGTGCTCACAGGCACATTTTCACCCTTGGATCCACCAGCTTCACTTGCCCCCTTATTTGCACCGGCAGCCTCCCCAGAACTGTGCATCGGAGCACTAACAAGCACCCGCCCCGCAAAAGTGGGGCGCAGACCCTGGGGCCAGCTCAGCCTCTTGGGGCTCCTCCTTCTCGAGCGATGCAGATGAGAGCCGGGAAGGCAGGACAAAGAGCCCAGACACTTTTCCTCCCGCTCTCCAGGAGCCCCCTGCACGCAGCGGAGACCCAAGAGCTCCGGGCAGGCGCTTGCCGTGTCCCGGGGAGCCCCGCACGTCCCGGCTCCCTCCCGCGGGAAGAAGCCGAGCCCAAACCCGCGCCCGCGCCCGGGCCGCTGCCCCGGAAGAGCCGCTCCCACCGCCCCGTCCCCGAGGGCGTGCCCGGCGCCCGCGCGCCCTGTGGCCAATCAGAAAAATCGGCCGCCCTGCGTCAGCGGCACGCGGCGGCGGCGGAGGCTGTTGCTAGGCAGGCCGGCGCGCCTGGCCCAATGGGAGCGGGGCGCTGCGGCCGGGCCCGGGCGCAGGCGGCGGCGGCGGCGGCGGGCGCGGAGCGGTTGGGGGCCGGCGCTCACCATGCCCTACAAGCTGAAGAAGGAGAAGGTGCGGCCCTGGGGGCGGCGGCGGCGCCGGGGGAGCTCCCGCGCGCGGAGCGGCGGCCGACGGCTCGCTCCCGCCGCCCCTCCCCGGCGCGGCCTTCCCTGGGCTCAGCCCTCGGGCGGGGGCGCGCACGGGGCTGTGGCCGGCAGGGGGCGGGGGCGCGGGCGCGCGCCCGCGGCGGGCGGGTCGGGTGGCGCAGGAGGGCGGCGGGAGCGCGCGCGGGCCCGGGGGAGGCGGGCGGGAGGGTGCGAGGGGCGGCCGGCGGAGCCTCCGTGCGAGCCCGGCCCGGCCCGGCCCGCCCTGCCCTGCGCGCTCCGCCGGCCGCGGGGATGCTCCCGGTGGGGGAGGTACGGCCGCGCCCACGCCCCGGCCCCGCCGCTCCCTCCGCCGGCGGGGTGAGGGCCCGGATCCGCCTGTGCCGCCTCCTAGGGCGGCTGGGCCGGGGCCGTGGGTGCCCTGGCACCGCATATCTCCGATGAGGCCGCGCCCTGGGGAAGGGCTGGGTGGGCACAGGGCCCTGTCACTCGCAGGTGCCCCGACGGGGTGACCGGCACGGGAGATGCCAGCATCGCTCCTGGGCTTGGGAGCTTGGCCTCGCCCTGGGCGTCAGCCGCCGCGGGAGCCGTTCGGGATGGCTTTCCCAGGGAGAAAGGGCTGGGAGTGGATGTCCGGAGCAGGGCGTGCTGCAGGAGTGGTCTGTGGCAGCTCACACCTGAGCTCTGCAGAGAGATGCTAAAATTCTGAACAAGGTGGAGTTTTGTCTGAATGTGTTCTCATCCTTTCAGGAGTCTCCAAAGTCTACCAAAAGCACCACAAAGCCTGGGAGCAGCAGCAGCAGCAGCAGCAGTAGCGTGAAGGATGGTGGGGCAGAGAATTCAGAAGAGGTAAGGCTTTCACCTTGGGTGCAGCAGCGTGCTTGTGCAAACTCATCTTTGGGGAGGAATGAAATCTTTCATTTTAGCTGCTTCAAGCTGTTCCACCAGATAACACATGTCATCAGGATCTTAAGAAGTCAGAGAAGGAAAATTGGGCCAAAGGGAAACAATGACTATGGAGGAGGCCAGCTGATGAGTTTCATACCCTACAGACCTGCAAAAAGACATTTGGCACAAAGCTGAGGGCAAGTGGTGCTCACAGAGGTGGGCAGGGCATGGCAAAGTTGGCTACAGAAAGGGACACGCCATGATTATCAAGGAGGTGAAGGCCTGACAGATGGGAGCAGCCTCCTTGCTCCTGTCAGAGCAAAGTGCCATCAACTCTGCTGTCACTTTGTGTCAGAGTGGGAGAGTGGTGAGAAGCAATGGGAAAAGATCTGTTCTTCTGAGGCATTTTCTGGAGGAGTGAGATTAGGAAGTAATGGATAGGAACACTTGAAAGAATGAACTGCTAGAGATTAAATGGCTCTTCTTTGGTATAACAGCCTTGTTGCTGAATGCAGCATTCCTCACAAGAGGGCACAGTCTGTATTCCCAGATGTGCAGTCTCACTCTCAGTTTGGATGTTGCCAGGTAGATACATTAGAATGGCCTCAGCAGAATGTGATAGTATGATAAGCTGTCCTTAGAATTAGCACAAAGTTGTGTTCTGGTAGTTCTGAGTTTGTCTGGCATTCAGGCAGTGGTTGTGGAATTTGAGAATAGTCTCAGAAGAATGTTATACACATCTGAGGAAGCATGCATGTATATGTGGTTTATTTATTTTAATGCTGCAGTTTGGCAAACAAGCTGTGCCACTTCTACATCCGTAGAAGCCTGTGTGCTCTGGTCTTGTCTGGGACACATTGCACTTGTCATTTGGAGGGTTGGGCATGGGAGAGATGTAGGGCTAATCAAGACTAGGAAGAAATGTGTAGTAGTGGCATGGCTGTAGTCAATGTTATTTTAGAGTCTACTCCAAAGCACAGGTCTGCATTGCAGAGCCTCAGAAAATAAACCTGCTACAAACCACTCAGTTTTGTGCTCGTGCCTAACCTGCCATGTGGCCAGCAAGGAATCAGTCTTATTTTGTGTGCCTTGGAGCAGGCAGCAGTTTTGTAGATCCTCCATCCTGGCCTTTGCCTCTATCTGTTTTGTTCTGTGTATGCAGCTGAAAACAGCTTGGTGGGAGAGCTGCCTGCAGACTCCAAGGAAGTGAGAGAACTCTTGCGTTGGCATTATGGGGTCAGACTTACCTTTTATTTATGTGGAACTCTTTGCTGAGTTCACAGCTCTGTAAAGGTGTAGGAAAGTCTGGGTCTTGCAATGGATAGCCCACAAAGCAGGCCACTCTGATGTGCCCATCCAAATCAGCAGTGGCTGGGGCACTGTTCTCCTGGTTACAAGTGGTGCAGTAAGAAGGGAAGAATGTCACAGGTGACAGGCTTCCTTTTGTGACCTGAAATGGCATGTAATATTTGCCTGGGTGCAGGAGAAACTTAGAAGTGGTGTGTCTAAAATTCCCTCCCACAAAACATACCTAGCCACTTCCTCATACTCCGGACAAAATCCAGCCCTCCTTTAAGATGGAAAGCTGCATCTCCTTTGATCATAGGAACAGAGAGCAGAGCAGAAAGGAGACACCTCTGCAGTGAGTACTGCCACAGGTCTCTTCTTCCTTTCTTCTGTTGAGTCTGCAGTGAAGTTTGTTCCTTCTTGGTGCTTTCCTGTCTCTGGAGTACTCTGCTGCAGAATGGAAGAGAGCTCTTTGCTTGTTAAGAAGAAATGTATACCAGTTTGAGTGCGATTTTCTTGCTCTTCAGGAAACACAGAAAGGTATTTTGACTTTCACAATGTGTGAAGAATTAGGTAATGTGTGCTGGGAGCAAAACTCCTTCCTTATGTCAGAAGCAAGAGGTGGTTTGACTTGTGAAACGCTGGGAGTGGTGTTGTCTGGTGGGGTTGATGGGCTGAGCCCAACCTGGATACTTCTGCTGCCATTGTGAGAGTTTCATGCCCTGTGAATTCCCTTGTGGAGTTATGGTTGATTGGTTGCCTGTTCTAGGGTGAAAATTGGGTGCACTAAAAAATCTTTCCTTTTTCTTCATATGTCAGTAGATGCTTAATGGGCTTGCAGCAGGGGAGCAGCATGTGGGCAGCCCTCTTCCAGTTTGTGCTTTTCTCTCTCACACCATGCTCCATGGAGCAGGGGAAAGAATCAACTTTAATTTATCCTGGTACCAGAAAGTTATGATTTGTTTTGCAGGCAACTTGTCTAGCTGGTGGGATGAGTAAAGCTTGTTGCAGAGCAGCTCTGTTTTGATGGATCTGGGCAAATGCAGTGGACAAAGAGCTCTTTTGGGGATCTCTCTGGAGGGAGATGAAGAGGGCAGGAGCCAGTCCAGAACCCCCTAAGCAGAGTGCTTTGTTCTCTGCAGCAAAGGAGCCCTTAGTGGAGCTGATCTGGAAGGGCTGATATGCTGAAAAGCAGGCACATCCACAAGGGAAGGCAAGTGTTGGATTCTCTCTTAAGTACAGGGGTACTGCAGTGCTCTTAGTTTTACTCCAACATGAGCATCTCTCTGATGTGAATAGCCAGCAGAGCTTGGCCAGCCCCTGGCTTTTGGGGGGGCAGTTTGCTGTGGAAGAGACAAGGAGCAGTGGAGTAAAACATGAGAGCAGGGAGTGGGAAATGAAAGGTATGTTTAATTCAGTCCCTCTGGAACATGATGAGTATGTGAATGCAGAGAATTTCTGTGTAGCTATTTAAGGAGAAAAAATAATGTCAGAGACCAAGGCAGCTTTGAATGAGAGGATGAGAAAGAGTTAGTCCTCCTGGCCAGAAAGACTGGGAGAGGCAGCTGGGTGGGGAAAAGAGTTAATGACCTGGAAGTGGGAGCAGGCATTAGCAGCAGTAAAGATGGGAGTTGCTCTGCAGCCTTAAGGGCAGCTTGGAGCCTTGCTGATGAGGTTTGCAGCTCTGGGAGAGGGTGTACCTTTTCAGCGAGCTGCTGTATTTTCATGTTTTGCACATATCTCCATGGGGCTTGTTACTGCAGTACCTGGAGTTCATTATTCAGAGACAGGCATTACAGTGTCTTCGTGTTACTTCTGAGGCAGAGAGCCTCATTTTAATAGGGAAGCTGTGTAACAGCAGACAAAGAGAGCAGGTACTGACTTGAGGAATGGAAGGGAAGAGTCATCTGAGGAGGAGGAGCTGAGAGCAGATCTGGGCTGGGAAGCTTAGCAAGCAGGGGATGCTCAAGGGACCAGTGAGGCAGAAAGGGCTTCCCGAGTGGCGATGCACCCAGCTGCAGTAGGAGTGCCTGCAGAGGTGAGGTCATACACGGCTAGGGGAGAGCAGGAGGAGCTAGTACAGCTCAGGGTGGCTGGGGGAAGAGGATCTCTCTTCTCTAGGGTGAAGAGGAATGGCACAGAGCAAGCTCAGGGCCTGGGGCTCATCGACGTGTGCAGGCAAGTTCCTAACTAGGAGGAGAGGTGGTGGGAACCAGTGGGGAGGAAGTGCTCTGGAGGCAGTGAGCCTGTGTGCAGGAGTTCTAGTTCAGTTTCATTTAGGGGTGGCCTGTCCTGTCTGCATAAAGAGCTGCTCCACTGCAGTGGGGAAAGTGGGGCTACCCCACTGTGCTTTGTGCAAACACCTTGTGCTATTCTCTGGTCACTTCAGCATATTCAGTGTAACAAGCACAGCAAACAGTGTCCCCCAAGCTGTTGGCTTTGTCACGGTGTGTGAGCCCTGCTTGTCAGGAGAGGGCTGAGCCTGCTCAGGTGGAGAGGTGCCTGCAGCCATGGCTGGTGTTGGTATCAGGGAAAGAGTCTGTACATGAAGAGGAAAGTTTTCAGGTTCAGTAGTCAGCTGTATTTTCATGGATGGAAACTTCAGAGAAGAAGGTGTTAGGAAACTTAGAATAAGCCTCTACTGCTTCATGTGGCCAAGGTAGGAGTTGTTGAAGGCAGCAGGACAGAAGGCCTGCCACAGGAAGCGCCTCCTGAAAGCAGGGATTCAGCTTGATCCCAGAAAGTGCCTGTACAAGCAGCCCATCAAAAACCCTCTGAGCATTGCAGCATATGAGTATATCTGACCTCTCCAACCATCAGGTTTTCCCTAGCAATCTCAGCTGTGGGACTTCTGCATGTGCATGGCTGTTTCTTTAATGGCTGGCAGCTAAACCTGAAACTATGTTTTGTCTCTCTTCATGCAAGATGTTGAAGACTGTGGACTGTTGAAGAGTGGTGGACTTTTCCAGCCCCCTGATGCACCCTGTTTACATGCAATAAACACACCATGCTCTGAACATTTGCCTGTGGTGTTTTTGGGTGGGTGAGGAGTACCCAGGCATGTTCTATCAGCTAGGAGGGCCCATGTGTCCTGCTTCCTTCAGTGTTACCTGGGAGGCCACCAGTGCATATTCTGCTTCTCTCTCTACCGTCTTTGCTCTGTGGTGGCTCAGCATTCAGATTTTTACCTTCTTCCCTGTGGAAGGAGAGTGATGCAGAGGCAAGGATTCCCAAAGGCATCTGGACAATATTTTGAGTGGCTTACACTGCCCTAATAACCAAATATTCAGGGTGAGAAGTGAACTTTTCAGTCTTGGCGACTTTGTCCTGGCTTAACTGAGTAGAGACTGCTCTTTAAGATAAATTGCCTCCAGTTTGTAGTCTGGGCCTGCTTTGTTTGGCAGACACTGCAGTTTTTATCACAAGCTCATCTGGCTCCCTCCTCTCATCATGGGACAGCGCTGCTCTGTGAAGGGAATTGAAACAAATGTAAAGTGTAGAGAGTTCAAATCTTGTTGTCTTCCCTCCACCTTGGCTTGGAGCTGAGCTTGTTTCAGAACCACTCAAGATTTCCTTCAAATAGAGCCAGATCAGAACCAAAATTTTTCTGATTTCTCATTCAAAGTAATGGCTTGGCAAAAAAAAAAGGATATTTTGCCTTGGGCCCTGTTGTCCATGGGGAATCTTTACACTTGTTCTACAGATCCCAATCTGTAGAGCAGTATCTCCTTGTAGACAGCTTTCCCTGTTCCTACCTTGCTGCCTTCCCACATGCTGCAGGTACAGTAACTCTTGCTCTTGCACTGTAGTGCTGTGCTGTACCTCTTTGGAAACCAGTTCAGAGAGAGGACTGTGCAGAGTAGCTGCAGCTCAGCCAGGAAGAGACTGGCCATCTGGAGGGTGGCAAGCTCTGCTGAGCTCTGTACTCCCTTAAAGCACTTCTGGTCACTGTTCTGGTGAGATCTGCATTCCTTACCACTGTGCTCTATGTGGCAGCTGAGAATTATGGGGAAAGAAGGAGGTGATGTCCAAGAATTTCACTCACCTCTGCTCCCCATCCATTGTACTATTCTTGCTGTATCCTAAACAGGTTCATCCTGCAGCTCCTTGGCTTCATGTACCAGCAGGAAGGAGGTGGCTCATGCAGCACAGCCAGGGTAGGCTGGGTGCTGGTTCCAGCTAATCCCTCTGCTTCCTGGCAGGATGTTGCCCTCTTTTGTCTGAGTTTTTCATAGGTTGGGTCAGTGTGAAATTAAAGGGTCAGTTATTGAGTCATTATGGTCTAAGCGGGACTTGAACCAAGAGAGCTTCAGCAAGGTCAGAAGAGAGCTGAGCTGAGCAAACACTGGCTTGAGTTTCTGGTCACATGCTAAACATGAGCAAGTGCCTCTGTTAGTGCAGGGTAACAAGAGTGCAGTGGGAGAGGAGAATGCAGGCAGAAAGTTTGTGTGGCTGAAAGGAGTGATGTGGGAAAAGCCCATCTCCAGAAGTCCAGACAGCAGTGAGGCAGAGATGGGAGAGAGCAGCCAGGATGGGCTGGGAGAGCCCACAGCCTGGGATCTAAGGTTGTGTATGTTTGTGTTAATGATCCATGTGGTTTATAGGTGCTCCTGGACCATGAATGCAGCAATGATTGTCGTGGTCTTCACTATTGCCTTTCCAAGGCCTTCTTGTCTGCTCTGTACTACATTATTTGCTTTTTCACAAGTGATTCCCTGCACAAGGACAAGGAAGCAAATTGCTGGTTTTCTAAACTTGCTTGTTGTGTATTGTACAGACTGCTGCAGACACAGCAGCACACTGAGATTTCTGTTTGGAGCACAGAAAGTTCTTATTTCTGCTTCATGTAATTTGTCACAAGATGTGACTTTGCTTTCCACATCCATAGCACTGGCTGTGCTGAGAGGCTCCACTGTCTTTGTGGTACCTTGCAGACATGAGTAAAACTGATGTTTTCTTTGCAGGTATGCTGCAAAGGCAACCAGCAGCTCTAGAGCTGGTGACATGCACTCAACTGCAAGTGCAACAGTGAAAAACCTGCCTGGTTTCTTCATTCCAAGAAGATGCTGATGGCATCTGCTTATGAGGCTTGTAGGTAAAAGCTTCTGAGTTGTTTTTTCTCCCTCACCAGGCCCAGCAGCCTCAGCAGCAGCCTCAGCAACCACAGCAGCAGCCCCAGCAGCAGCCAACTTCAAACAAGCGGCCCAGTAACAGTGCTCCCCCCCCAACCCAGCTGAACAAAATCAAGTACTCAGGGGGACCCCAGATTGTGAAGAAGGAGCGCCGGCACAGCTCTTCCCGTTTCAATCTGAGCAAAAACCGGGAACTGCAAAAACTCCCAGCCCTCAAAGGTAAAGAGGCAATGCGGTGGAAGTGACCTGCATGGCAAGCTGCAGTTTCTCCAGCTAGTTACATGGGCAGTGCAGCAAGGATTGTTCTGAGAAAGGTGCTTGGCTTGTTAGCACGTAGAGAATTGATGGATGGTCTGAAATAATCAGAGTATTCTCAATGCAATCTTCATACTTGTCTTCCCAGCTGAGGTATTTAAACCTGCTTCTGTTTACTGAGGATTGGCTCGGATTCTTCTGCAGGTTGTGTAGGAAGGTGGTAAAGTGCAGAGACCTTGGTGCAGGCTGTCCTTGGTTCCTACATCCACCCATTCCTGGGGAAGGACCAGGCTTCCTCCTCAGTGTGTTTCCATTGAAAATTATGATAGTGCAATTGAACCTGTCCACATTAGGGCAGCTTGGTATTAGCACTTAGTGTACATTATGTTGCAATTAAACATGAGTATGGACAAGGAGAAAGCATTTTCAGCAGTCATTGAGGCAGAGCCATTTCTTGGTGTTGCTCACAGACACAGACAAGCTTTTGGGGAAGGCCAAGGCAGTGTGTAGTTTCCAGTATCAAAAAGAGAATGTGTTAATGTACAGCTCCTGCCACCCTGGCTCCATTCTCTGGCAGGAGGGTTTGGCTACAGTGTGTGCTGCCCAGCTCCCTTTGTGTCTCTGGGGTGCAGGGGACATGGCTGCCACTGCTTTGTGATTGGAGCTGGTTGAGCTCCTTTTTCAGTGTAATCTGTACACAGAAGAGATCAATGCCTATCAGGTTAGAAACTGCTACCACGTTTGAAATCCCCTCATGGGATAGCTGCTTCAGAGGCCTGGCAGCCTCTCTGCCTCCCTTGTCCCATGTCCAAAGCAGGGATAACACTGCCTCTGCCTCTTCCCCTCCAGCAGTTCAAGGGCAATGTGACAGGGGAGGGGGAAACCACAGGGAGCAAACCACAGTGCTACCTGGGTAAAGCAGGAAGATGATGTGCCTGTCTGCAAGGACAGATGTCCCTGCTTTCTCTGACAGATGCTCCTCCCCACGAACGAGAAGAGCTTTTCATCCAGAAGCTGCGGCAGTGCTGCGTTCTTTTTGACTTCATCTCTGACCCCCTCAGTGACCTGAAGTTCAAGGAGGTGAAGCGAGCAGGTCTCAATGAGATGGTGGAATACATCACACACAACCGGGATGTTGTCACCGAGGCCATCTATCCTGAAGCTGTTGTCATGGTAGGGCGTGGAGCCAGTGTTGTGTGCCTTGTGTGCCAAAGAAACAGGGAAGTGTGGAGGAGGAGGGGATGGAGATTTGTCAGGGAGGAGTGTGACCCCAGTCCTATCCATTCCTTATCTACCCACCTCCAGAAAGAGAAGTGTGTGTGGGGGTGGTGCTAGTGACAGTGCCTGCTCTGGGGAGAGGTGGAAGCTCTTGTCTCTGGCACAGACTGCACTTGGGGAGGTCCTGTGCAGACTGTAGCCCTGCAGCCTGCAGGAAGGGCTCAACGTGTGAGCACAGCTGTGACAAATCACAGTGTGGCACTGCAGTGAAGGATTTGCTGTATGGAGGACCATCATGAGATGTCAGAATGTCATTCATGCAACTTTTTCACTCACCTCAGTTTTCAGTGAACCTCTTCCGGACGCTCCCACCATCGTCCAATCCCACAGGAGCAGAATTTGACCCTGAAGAAGATGAGCCTACATTAGAGGCTGCCTGGCCACACCTTCAGGTGAGGACCAGTGGGGGATATAGATCTGGTGAATTTATGTCCAAGAAGTTAAGAGTCCATGTAGAGGCTGCCAGCCCTGCCACTGGTGCTTCACTACAAGAGTTGCTGGGGAAAGACCAGGCCTGCCACCCAGGGGTCAGAGGTGGTTCTTCGGTAGTGCAGGAAGCAAGGGTGTCCTGGAAACTGGCTGATGCCTCTGTGCAACATTTACCTGCAGATGGCTTTAGACAGACTAGGTAAAAAGGGTTAGGAAAGTAACAAGTGAGCATGGTTTAGCAGAGCTCAGCAGTGGAAGTCAGGAGGAAAGCTCGAGGCACTTGCACAGGGATGTGTTGTCAAGCAGACAAAGGCAGAAAAAGAGGCAGGTACTGCAGAATGAAGCAGAAAATACAGAGAAGAAATAAGGTGTCATTCTGCAGCAGTGGTTAATCACTTCTCACTGCTGCAGTTGACATAGGGTTGTGAGCATTGATAGAAATAGCGTGTCCTCAGCACCAGAGTGCTGTGAATGCTAGGCAGCATTTGTTTCTCAGAATTGAGTCAGCAGCAGCCAGCATGGATTTGTGGCAAATGAATGCTGAGCTTTTTGGTCAGCACCTCAGTTTTTTTCTTTACTGCTGTCCTTGGTAACTAGGTCCTACCTGTAGATGCACAGTCTTCAATTCCAAAGTCAGACCTTTCAAATGCATTGATCCTAGAGGCCCCTCAGAACCACTCGGAGAGCTGAGAGTGGACTCAGTCCTCTCAGAGAACAGCAGGACCAGAAGTTGATATTTCAGCACTGACAGCCTTCTTAAAGCAAGCTGCCCTTTGTTTTCCAAGTGGGACACAGCATGCAGCTCTCCTGGCTTAGTGAGGCCAAGCCAACCTTGGCATGTCTCAAGGGCATCCAGTGAGTCTGAGCCTTTGCCATCTCTGGAGATTTCTGATCTCTGTAGGGACGTGTGCTGAAGATGAGAGAAGAGTTTCCCAGGCCTAATGTCTTAATCTGAGTAGGTGGATGTTATCTTTGGGGGACCTGAGGTGATGAGATCTCAGACAGATTTGGGCAGTTATGTGCAGCCAGAGACCCCCGGCCATTAAAGCAAGGGCAGCTGAGTTGATCCCACTGGGTAAGGAAACACTGGGTTTTATTATGCTCTTGTTTGGGCTTCCCAGCCTTTCCCTGGATCATTAAGGAGAAGGAAAACATAAAATCTGAAGTAAAAACTGGTGAGAGGAGAGGAAGATTTCTAAGTAATCTCTCCTTTTCCCCTGACAGCTGGTGTACGAGTTCTTCCTCAGGTTCCTGGAGTCGCCTGACTTTCAACCAAATGTAGCCAAGAAATACATTGACCAGAAGTTTGTGCTGTCTGTAAGTAATTGTTGCCCCTGCCAATGTGCACCACCTTTATGAAGGACCTGCAGCAAATTTTGGTGCTTGATGATGTGACTTTTTCTTATTTGTCCTGAATGAGCAGACAGAATTTTCTGGGCAGGGCAAGACTGTGTGTGAGCTGTAGTCCCTGGAACTCATAACTCATTGTACAGATGGAGAGGGGCACAGGGGCCTTGCAGGGGAAATCTGAGGATGTGCAGCTTTGTAGAATGTGCAGGCCATCACTGTGCTTCTGAAGGTGAAAGAAATGATGATGGTTCCAGCTTGTGACTAGGAGGTCACATGTTTCAGGGAAATGACCACTGTGCTCAGGGTGCTGAAGGCATCACTCAGCTGAAAGAGCTGTTTTTGCCAAACAGGAGCAGTGCCCAGTGTTGCTGGTAGCTTTGCCCTGACAGGCAGTGTGCAGGCACTGACTGAATTTCTCTCCCCACAGCTGCTGGATCTCTTTGACAGTGAAGATCCCAGAGAACGAGACTTCCTAAAAACTATTCTGCACAGGATCTATGGGAAGTTCCTGGGTCTAAGAGCATATGTGAGGAGGCAGATCAATAATATATTTTACAGGTGAGGTCTTTCTTAGTACCATTTAGACTCCCTGTCTCCAGCATTTTTCCTTCCTCTTATCAAACTGTGTCCAGCATTTGGCAATGACTTCTCATCCTTCTCTTTAGGTTCATCTATGAAACAGAACACCACAATGGGATTGCAGAGCTACTGGAGATCCTGGGAAGGTAAGGCCGCTTTTGGGAGTCCCAGAGGGCCCATACTGAGAGTGGCCTCCCAGCCCAGTGTGCTATGTGAAGAGGCAGTGCCTTCCTTCAGCAGTCCTTGCAGGAGGCACCTCTTCCAGAGAATCTGTCTGACAGAGCATAAAGTACTCCCCAGTGTGCTGATAAATGCCGTGGTAGCTTTCTCCTCCCCAGATCTGTCTCCTGTTCTTTATTGAGTCCACACACTTGCTGTCTTGCCTCAGCAGGCAGTGAAAGAGCAGAGCTCCTCACAGCTCTGAGAAGCCTTAGCAATGGGCAGCCTTCTCCCAGGTTTCAGCTTTCCTTCTGTTTGTGGCCCTGTTGTGCTGCCATCCTCCTGTTCTGTAATGCACAAGGCTCAAGCACTGAGCTCCTTTGGTGCTGGCCTTCCCCAGAGGTTCTGCCTAAGTGTGTGTGGGCTCAGCCTGGCAGGGACAGAGCAGAGTCCAGGCTCCATCAGAGGCAATTTCCCTGTGGTGCCTGCCAAGAACACTCTCACTGAGCTCAGTGTGCAAGCTGGGCTGCAGTGACCATGCTTTTGGTGGGTGCTTCCAGAAGGGACTGGTGAGAGCTAGTGTGTCTTGTGAGGTGAGAGGCTCTGTATTTCTGCTGGGTCAAAATTTTAACAAGACTCTTGTTTCTTCTCAGCATAATCAATGGGTTTGCTTTGCCTCTGAAGGAAGAACACAAGATGTTCCTCATCAGAGTCTTGTTACCACTGCACAAGGTGAAGTCTCTCAGTGTGTACCATCCACAGGTGAGAAGTGCTTCAAGTTCAAGGGTAGATTGGGATTTTGCAAAAGCTTATAGCTGTTAAAAGCTCTATATATTTATATTAGTTTATGAGGTAATTGTTTATAGCTGTCCACCAGGCCACATTGTACAAAGTTCTTGCTGTGAGATGTTCTGGGCTCTGCACTAGTCCCATACTGTGGTGGTTGTTCCATTCTTGTGCTGTCTGGGCCTGTGCCACTGGATTGTAGCAGAGTATCCTGACATTTCCCAGTGTCTTAATGCTGTGGCTTGCTTTGTCTTTCTGTGCTGGAAGCTTGTGAAATATTGGGGGCCTGCTGAAACCAGAGAGGTAAATTTCCCAGCTGCAGTTATCAGCCTGTGCATGTGGTGTATCAGCTATTAGTCACCACTGAGATATGTGGAGAAGTTGGTTTGCTAGTCTGCTAGATTAGTTTAGAGATTAATTTCTTCCAAATTTGAGTACATAACAGAAGAATAGAGAAGATGAGAACTTGGGATAAGAAGTGAAAAAATATGAGTACTAAGTAGAGATGTCTGTTCTCTCAGCCCTGTTTCTGTGGGACAGGGCTTTATGTCAGTCAGGTTTGTTCTTCCCCATTGTGTACAGCTGTGCTTTCCTCTGACTGTATTGGCTGTGGCCTGCTCTGGGTGACTGAAGTTTTGTCCTTTGAATTGCACAAATGCCCTGAGCTCAGGCCCTGCCTGCTTGGTCTCAAAGTCTTCACTTGCCTTCAGTAAACTGGATTTGTTTAGAGCTGCAACAATAATAATGGGCATGGTGTTACTTCCAGCCTAGGAGGTGGTAGCACTTGGGTACACTTGAGGAAGCTCTAATCTTGCCATGTTTTTTTTCTACAGCTGGCATACTGTGTTGTACAGTTCTTGGAGAAAGACAGCAGCTTGACAGAGCCAGTGAGTAATCTTGCTTCACTTCTGTGTGACAGTCAAGTCCCAAAAAGCTTCACAGCTTCCTTAGAGCAGCCTTTTTCACCCTTGCTGTAAAGAGGGTGGGAGTCAGTGGTATTGTTTACTGGGTTTGCCTGGCTCCCTGGGGGTAGAAGGGGCTGTACTGCTCATGTGCGAGCCTTTAGCATTCTCTCCTGAAAGCTTCAGGAAGGTGGGCTGTAATCTTCCTCTATGCTTCAGATCTTGGTGTAGCAGAAGGAACAGGATACCAAGCTGTTCTTCCAGGGCAGAGCTTCTGGCTAATGAGGGATACTGCAGAGACAAAATACGTGACCATCTGATGGAACCAGAGCTTGTGGGGGCCCTGAAATAGTAAGAGTTCCTCCAGACTGCTGGAGTTGGCTGCAGAATTGTGAGGATGAGGTTAGGAACCTGGGACACAACATCTACTTAGGCATGCCACTGTTCCTTCATGAAAGTATTCTCCTTCCAGCTTTAGCATCAATTTGCTACTTTTGTAGAGGTAAGTCACATTGTAGACACATTTACCTTCAGGATATAGTGCTGGGAAACAGCAGGTTCTAAAATGTGAGCAGTGTAAGCGATGACCTCACATATTCTAGTTACTGTCTGCACAAACCTGCAGTGTTAACCAGGCTAAGTGCCAGCTTGGCAGAGGGTGCAAGAAGGAGACAAGCTTTTCTCCACCCACTGCAGGCCAGGAAATGTCTTCTACAGAGCTGAGCTTCACAGGCTCAAAACAGCAGATGGGCAGAGAACACACACTTCTGTTACTGTAGCAGGGAGCACCAAAAGTGTGAGTGTTTTAATGAGTAATGCTGGCTGAGGTCGTTCTGTTCTCTGGCTCAAATGTGTGTGCTCATGGTGAGCCTGCCTGTGCTGGGTAGAAGCTGGTCAGCTGTTGTCAACTTTCTGGCTCCTCAGCTCTGACACCAGCAGTGCTGAAGCAGACCTCCTAGCTTTTCCTTTAAACCTGGGTCCTCCATTTCCTATGTTCCCAGAAGCCTGCTCTGAAACAAACCACTTAAAGTAGCTTCCTGATCATGCTGAGTACTTCCTGTGGCTGACATCCAGTCCTGCAGCCTGCTGCCAAAGCACCTCAAAGGTTGAGGGAGAAGAGAGAAATAGAAATCTGTCAATATTCCTAGGCTTTACTTTGCAGCTTGTTCAGACAGTAAAGCTCTGTAGCTCATCACTTTTTTCTGGATAACTGTTTAGTGGCCCCTGGATTACAGACCCAGGTCTTGCTTGGTGCTTGTGGAAAGCAATGGAATGACCCAATTTCACTACCTTCAGTGCATGTTGTGTTGTGTTTCAGCCAGGCATACCAAGACCATACTGCCACAGCTGGGTTCTGTTGAAGCACCTTGCTTGTGAAGGTTTTGAATAGACCCCCAAGATGCCTGGTGTTACCAAAGTCTGGAAGAATTACAGGGCTTGTGCATCAGCAAGGGTCTGAATGCACAGGGAGATGTTACCAGCAGTGCTGGAAAGAGGCCAGATTACTCCCTGGGTCCACACTTGCCTCAAATGGGCCTCTCAGAAGCTTGCTCAGCAAGGCTTGACATGGTAGCTCTTGCCTCAGCAGCAGTCTGAAAGACTGTCAGGTGAGCAAGGCTCAGATGTGCTCAGTAATAGCAAACACAGGCTCCACACCACCTTAGTTGTAGGTGAAATGACTTCTGAGTCATTGAAGCTAACTCTGGCCTGAATGGCAGACATGAATAATGACAAACATTGAGAATAATGGACTGCTGGTTTCTCAAGCCTTGAGTTGGCAGAAACAATGCTCAGATATCTCTAATCCTGTTGTTGCATTGCCCACTACTGTCCCACTGCTGCTCTGAACTCCTCAAGTGCCAGCTTCAGGTTCGGGTAGCTGAAGTACAGAGATTTGAAAGGGCAGCTCCTGTGGCCAGCTGTGTGTGACTCTAGTGTCCACAGAGTAAGCATCTCTTCTTCCAACCAAGTGAAGGTCTGCAGCATCTTGGCTCTTGCCTTTATAGTGTCTAGAAGCAGATGGGCAGGACAGGAAGCAGTATTAAAAATAAATAAATAAAATCTAGTGAAGTATAGTCCTTCCATATTCTTGTAAGCAATAGTTTTACTCAGCCAGAAGTTGCATGTGCATTGTCATATTTAATTATACCATCAGGTGGAAACTCCATAAACTTGTCTGTTCCATTCTGGAGTCTGTTTCAACTTTGAGTCTCTACAAAGTCTTGCAAGAATGAGTTCCATAATCCAGTTACTTTTGTGTGAAGCAGTATTTCCTTTCCTTGTCCCAAACCCATCCATTGCTTTATTTATTCAGTGCTCCCCAGTATTCAAGCTCTGTAGTCTTTTGAATAATGACCCTTCAGAGACCTTTTCTATAGAATTTCCAGTTTTATAAGTTGAACTTCTATGCCTCTATGGTTACTTTGCACTGTCTGCCAGCTGCTGCCCACTCCAGTTTCACCCTTCTGTGTTAAGCTGTGGTGGGGGATAAGAAATGATTGTAAGCTTTGTGCTTGTAGTAAGAAATCGTAGCAGCCTAGGGAGAGCTGCTGCCATGAGTGTAACTTTGCAGAGTTTGGGCTTTTGTCTTCTTTCTTCACTGGTCACCCACCCTCACACTGTGAAAGCCTATTCTGTTACTTCCTCCCCTCTTGCTGTTGTGACCAGACACTTAAAAATTTATTTTGCAGCTGGTGTTGACTTTGAGCCTCTAACTGTCTCTGTACTCTTCCCACTCAGGTGATTGTGGGCTTGCTGAAGTTCTGGCCAAAAACTCACAGTCCCAAAGAGGTGATGTTTTTAAATGAGCTAGAGGAGATCCTGGATGTGATTGAACCATCTGAGTTTGTGAAAGTTATGGAGCCCTTGTTCAGGCAGTTGGCCAAATGTGTCTCCAGCCCACACTTCCAGGTAGGTTGCAGCTCAGGGAGGAGATGGAGCATTGACTTGTAATCCACTTGGCATGTGAGGGTGACACCACAGTTTTGGGCTTGTTTTTGGCACGTGGAGGTGTGGCCAGGGCGAGTATTGGGGTGACACATGGTGGGAAGCAGTGAGAATCCTCAGCACAACCACAGCGTGAGCTCCAAAGAGAAAGCAGAGCGGATCTGTGGAGCCTCTCCTGCTGCTCAGTGCTGTTCAGCACTGTGTACTGCAGCAGCCTGGGGCTGCAGCACAGGTACTCTGCCACCTCCTGTTCTGGCTAGCAAGGACAGAGGAGATCCATCCAGGGTCACCCTGTTGAAGTAAAACCAAGCACTCTGCAATATTGGAGAGAGGCCAACCAAAGACACTGTGCTGGGAAAGTCCTTTGTTTTATTCTGGCTCAGGTAGTAAAGAGTGAGGTACACTGGAAAAGTGCTGCAGTCTGTTTCTTCTTTGTTTCCACTGAAGGTAAACTGGTTGTAGTAGCTGGCTAATATCATCTCTGTGGCTGGTTGTCTTAAGGTTTAAAATGTACAGGGTGGTGGGACCTGCTAGTAGCTCCTAGCAGGTGCTCTTCACTCACTGTTTTAGACTGCCATGAAGAGTGCCTAGGAAGAAGAGAGCTTGCTGGTCAAACACATGGTTGACCCAGGTTTAGGTGGAGTGTTAAAGAAGAAATGACTCAGCCATCTCCCAGTGATAGTGACTGCACAGTGAGCCAGGCTGGCTTCAGTTAGTGTTTGGGTATAGAGAGGTACAAAGTCATGTGTTTACAAGCCAAAAATAAGGTCAGTCTAGGTCACACGTGTATGTAAAAAAAAAATCAGTTTTGTGTAGAGGTCTAGGGGAGCATGATGGAAACCAGCTGGACATGGATTACTGGTGTGGTGGTGGGGAACCAAAGGACTAATGTGACCTTTGGGTGTGGAGGCAGCCACCAGAAGGAACTAAGGAGCTTGAATAAAGTAGGGTAAAGGCTGGAGGAGAGACATCCTGTACTTGATAGCCGCCCTCATCTGCTGCCAAACTCTGAAGAACAATGCTGAGAAACCTGGAGAAGGTGCAAACACTTTAGAGCCTTAGAGAAATAACCCCAAAGGTGTCCCATACAGTCAGGCTGAACAGTCTACAGCTTGTCTGAAGAGCAAAATTAGGAATTGACTTCTTGGTGAGTCTGAGAACCTTGCTGGGAATGAGTTTTCTCTGAGTGGATTGTGTGTTAATCTAGCAGAAAAAAAGCTTAACCAGATCTTGAAAACCAAAAGCTAGGTAAGTGGACACCAAGTGAGTTTCATTTCATTTACCTGTGTGGAATATTAAGGGGATATAGCAAGTTCTGCATTATCTGAAATGCAAAACTGAGTCTGGATGTCTCTTTTTCTAGGTTTTTAAGCCTGCATTGTCTGTCACTGTGTGGAAACTTGTTTGACTTGTTTGTCTTGTTAGAGCAGGATGGCTGCCCCAAGATTTTCCATATTTTCACCTTTACTAAATCAGGGTGTTGAATTGTGGGACTGGTGACTGAAGGATGCTTCAAAGCCCTGAGAGTCTCTGTTGTGGGAAAGCCAGGGAGGAATGGAACTTTACAGAGGACAGTCTGAGGAAATGAAGAAGACCTGGAGCTAATCTGAACTGGGACCTGTAGTAGATGACATTACTGTCCTTAAGTGTTGTGTGAAAGGTGCTGGAATCATCAGTATGTTGACAGTAGGCTTGTCTGTTCAAGAACATGAGTTTTGTCCCAGAAAAGTGAGAAGTGTCTGGCAGAGGCTAAGGCAAAGGAAGGATTAATGGTCTCACAGAAGTTCATGAAGGTCAGCCCTGTGCTGTGGGGAAGCATGTGGGCTCCTTGGCTGGGTGGTGGCTTCCCTGTGCACCACAGGAGTTACTGGAAGGAGCCTCTTCAAGGATGCCTTTCTCTCCCGCTGCAGGTGGCAGAGCGAGCGCTGTACTACTGGAACAATGAATATATCATGAGCCTGATCAGTGATAATGCAGCCAAAATCCTCCCAATCATGTTTCCAGCCCTCTACAAGAACTCCAAGAGTCACTGGAACAAGTAGGTCTTTCCCCCATGCTCAGACACGTGCTGGATTGTTTGACCCACAGTCTTGGGGCATGCTGCTGCAGTGCAACAATGGAACAATGCATGGTGCTTGGTGGCAGCAGCTGCTGAGACAGGGGGTTGGTGGTGGTATCAGTGTGTATCATGGAAAAAGATTTCCTGAACTCTCTGAGTTTTCTGTCAGCACCCCAGGAAAACCAAGACCCTTGTGCCCAACCAGTCTGCCAGTGTCCTATTAGGGGGACCCTTCATTGAACAGTCCTGCTGGGTCAGTTCAACTGACTTATTCAGGGAACTATGCCAGCAGCATAAGAGAAACCACTCAGCAGGTTTTCCATTTTATTTGATTGTGTTCCCTGCTGCTGGTGACTGCCAATGCCTGGGAAGAACTTACACTGACAGTTCATGGAATAACATTCCTTATAAACATAAAATTGTGACAGGTTAAGGTTCAGGAACTGCCAGTGAAAGTATCTGACTGCAAAAACATATTCAAAGCAATTCAGAGAAGCTCTAATTCCCAGTAAAAGTATCCAGTGTGCAGAGTACATTTCTTACCCAGAGGGGAAGAAGATGGGCTCAGCCTGTTGACTGATCCCAGTAGTTACAATGGAGTCTTCCCTAACTTACTCCTATTCTCAGTTTACTTTTTCTTTATGTTTAGGTGGAGCTCGAGTGACTCTTAGTCATACATGCCTTTGTTACTGACTGGTGTAAAATTCTCTCACTTTGCTCAGAGGTGTAGTCAGTAAAGCACAGAGCCCATGCCACGTGAGGGGTGGTCACACTCTGGGGTGGGGGATTTTGGGAAGGGGATGTGTGTTAGTACAATTGTGTTGTAATGAACCAAGTTCACCTGAGGAGGGGGATTTTGGGAAGGGGGATGTGTGTTAGTACAATTGTGTTGTAATGAACTGAGCTCATCCAAGGAGGGTGATTTTGGGAAGGGGGATGTGTGTTAGTACAATTGTGTTGTAATGAACTGGGCTCATCCAAGGAAGGTGATTTTGGGAAGGGGATGTGTGTTAGTACAATGGTGTTATGGTGAACTGAGCTCACCTGAGGAGGGTGATTTCACCATGGTTCCTGGCTCAGCCACAAGACACCTCCTATCTCCTGTGGCTGACAGGCCCAGTGCAGTTATCAGCTGCAAAGCACCATCGAGGTCCCCTCCCTGCCAGGACTCCAAGGGAACTTGGCCGAGGTGTTTCCACTCCACTCCACCCTCCATTCCATCCTCTCAGCAGGGGTTGTGGCTGCAGGTTGTGTTTGTGGGGAACCATCCTGGAGCAGGCTTGGAGCATGCCAACAGCATTCCATCCAGGGAGCAACAGCTGCATTTTACCCTGTAAATCCTATACTGTTACAGCTTCTGTTAGGATGTGAATATAACTTCTCAGTGTCCTCATTTTGCCCCCAGCCGTCTCTCCACAGCGTGGAAAAGGGCCACAGCAGACCAGAGTGGCTTGCTTCTGCAACGGTTGAGACACCTGCATTTGCCAGCCTTGGGGCCATTGAGTCTGCATGGAGTTTGATATCTGCCTATCACTAATGTTGACAGTCTCTCAGAAGTGTGCACTAGAGTTTTCCATCTGACTTCTGGCTGCTTGTTAAGTAATGTCCCACCCTTATGTTCTCTGTGACCAGAGAACTTGGCTAATACAGTGCCTGACTCCTTGAGTACAGGAAAAACAGAGAAAGCAGAACTAACTGGGCAGCTGTCCATGTCAAATATTGTCCCCTGTGTCTGAGTCCTAGATGCTACTCTGTTTTATGGTTCTCTTATCAACTTCCTTTCTTCTGACGTCTTCATTTAATTCCTTACTTAGTTAATTCAAGTTTAATTAATTTGATTTAACACACTTCCTTTAGTGAATTGCTAAAAATTAATTCTAGGGAGGCTGGACAAGTCCAGAGCTCAGAAAAGGACTTCATGTTCTTGTCTGAAACCCTTCACCAGTTCCATGTTCCCTGCAGCAGCCAAGATTCATGATTCTGCTGTTCCTGTCTTTTCTGGTCTGCTTCCCAGTGGTATTGCAAAAGAAGTTCTGAAAGTCTTTTCCTCTTATTTCTCCTTGTCTTTGAGCAACAGCCACATCTTCTCAGGGCAGGTTGAGTACCTCAGATTCTCCTCTTCCTTCACTAGTTCATCTATTTGGTGAGACAGCCTGCTTTAGTCCAGCAGGGTTGCATCTCTCTTCCATATTCCATTTGCAGAGCTGGTGGAGACACAGAGCTTAGTCTGCTGAATCTCATCTTTTGCCTCTGGGTCAGGTATTTCAGAGACAGCTTCAACACTTGTTTTCATTCCCTAGGAGAGTCTTTGTCCCATAGGGAGTTCACACACAGTGCAAGCTGTCCATAAATCACTGGCACAGAGCTGACTTTCCTTCTGTGATATTCTGTGTGCTGTTTCCCATCTCTTCAGGGCTTCTTCCTGGCTATGTTTTGGGCAGCTCACTGGAAAAGCTCATGACCAAATACTGGCAGCCCAGAAGTCATTGTGTATACGTGGTGTGAACAGTGGGAGGCACTAAAGTCCCTTGAACAGGCCCCTAGCATCCTTCATTTCCCACTTCCAACTGCAAGAAATGAACACGTGAATGTGTATTTTTGCACTCATTAATCACAGCAGGCCTATCCCAGGGTCTTCTTTTTCTTCTCCATCTCTTTCTCCCTGTTGAACAGTTCCTGCTTTCTTTGTGGAAGGGGTTTTGCTGTGGTAAGAGCTGGGATTGTGTGAGTCTTCTGTCACATCACTGTGGAATGAGTTGCTGCTGCTGTTACCTCCTGTCTGTGCTGCTGGTGCCAGCTCAGGTGTAAGAACCTGCCCACCATGACTTGTTCTCCTTTCCTCATTCCTTTGCAGGACAATTCATGGGCTGATCTACAATGCACTGAAGCTCTTCATGGAGATGAACCAAAAGCTTTTTGATGACTGCACACAGCAATACAAGGCAGAGAAGCAGAAGTGAGTAAGAGGTTTTTGCCAAGTAACTTGAGCTCATCCTAAAGTCTCCTTGGGGTACAGTAACAGATGGTAGATGCCAGTAGGCAGAGGGGAAATGGAAAGGTGGTAAGTAATTCTGTCAAAAAGTAGGATTCCTTAGCCATAACTATGAGTGGGGATGAGGTGTGCCCTGATAAAAACCCTTTCAGTCCTGCTGAAGCAGGTAGCCTAGAAAAGGTTGACAGAGTTTGCTGAGTCATGAGCAAATAGATTGCCGTGTAGAGAATGCTGAGCTTTGTTCTGCCTTGGAAATATTTACCAGTTCATAAATGTTGCAGTGATGTCAGTAGAATCTATTGCTTTAGAAAGGCTTTTCTGAAGAGTTTTGCTGCAGTGGGCGTAATGCATCTTTCATGCCATAGGATGCTTTCAATTTTCCAGTGATAAAGATGGAATATTTCCTGCAGTTTCAAAGAGTGAATGGTGGGGATAAAATCTGAGCTCAGCAAGTACCTGTGCCATGATGCTGTAAAGAGGAAAGAACTCCACTTTTTCTGCTGCCTTGTGCTGATTTTGGTGCTTCTGTGGCTTGCCTTGGTGAGCTGAGTCAGTCCAGTAAGCAAGAAGGAAATTTTTTTTTTTTTTGATCTATTTTCTTCTGACTTAGTGAAATAAAATAGTAAAACAATGCTCCTCATTCCTAGATGAGCCAGGGCTGCTGGTGGCGAGAGCAGAGCTAATCCTTGCTGGGAGTGTGGAACTCTGGGGTACATTCTGTTGTTTTGTGAAATAGGAGTAAATAACTCAATAATAAGTAATAAGTTGATTTATGAATCAGACCTTCAGATGGATAATCTACTTATGGAGAAATTAAAGTTTTTTAGGATCTAAAATGGGAGCAAGCAAGTTTTCTTTTTTTTTCCCATTCTAGGGCATTTATGAAGCCCACCAATATTTTCACATATATTTTAAGTCACAGTGACAGTACATTTCCTACAAGATCTACCTAGTGTTTCCATCAGGAGTTTTCTCTCCCTGTTTAGCTGCTGGCCTGCTGAAGGTGACTGTTCCCAGCACAGGTGTGTGACTGATGGATAATTGTTCTGAAAAAGCTCAACAAAACAGCTCAGTGCTGTCCAGTAAAAGGATGGGTAGTGCTGCAGTTTTCTGCTCATGTTAGGATGATTTTTTTTTTTGTTTTTGTCTAGTGCCTAGACAAAAACAACAAAAAAAAAAAGCTTAATTAGGTTTCAGAAAACCTTGTACTGTAACTAGAAAACAGCATGTGTGGGAAGGATTGCATGTGGAAACAAACTCAGTAAATAGGAAATGGGGAAAAGGAGAGAATTGTATGTTCACTGTTAGGCTGCCACCAGATGTTGAGAGGTCTGATTATGGCTTAGCCACATTTTTAGTTAGGTAACATGCCTACAAGTGACATGCCAGCTCAGGCCTGTCACTGCTGCAGCCACAGCCAGGGTGGTCATGAGGGACAGACTCTGCAAGAACATGTGGTGAGGCTGTCTCTCTGCTGTTCAGTGCAAATGGGCTGACTGCACCTTTCTAGTCTCCCCAGACACCTTTAAACTGTTTGGATTATCAGAATCCTTTAGAAAACCAGTGAGGAAGTTGGGGCAGATAGTGCCTTGTCCTGAATGGGTTATTCATTTGGGGTGTTTTGGGGTTGGTTTGTTGGAGGTGTTTTTGTGACCCTGTGTTTCCTGGTGGAATAATCTGCTGCTTGGCAGCTTCATTCTCGTTCTAAGCCTACATGACTTTAAAGAGTGTGATGTCATTACAGAGAATAAGAACTTCCTTAACACGGATACATAGTGCACATAGAGACAAGTAGCTGGGATGAAAGTCATGTAGTTAATAGAAATAAAGCAGAGATTTTAGTGCAGATGTTTAAAATGTAGAAGAGAATAACAAGGGGTGGTGGATGCTCACCTCTGTTTGCAGTGAACATTCACTGTCCTATGATTTATAAGTGACCCTGCTGAACAGTCACTTCACATGTGTGCCAAAATCTCTGCCAAGTTCAAGAGCTGTGCCTGGGCTGTTTGGGCAGCTCTCTGGTGTGTTATGGCTAGAGAGCGAAGGAACAGTGGGAAGTGGAACCCCAGTTCTGCTGGAAAATGTAGTTTGTCCCTCTGCATCTGGGGAGCACCAGGAAAATGTGTGTTTGAAATCCAGACTGGTGTCATGGTGTTACCCCAGACATTCTGGCATTAAACCAAACACTCTGCTCTATCCTGGCAGCACAAAGCCAGGCCAAAAGTACCAGTGCAGCCCAGTGTTGCCACCCTGTGCTCTGAGGTGAGCGAGGAGCATGCCTGCCTACCCTCTGCTAGCCATAGTGTGTCCCCTCTTCTTGCCTCACATCACCTGTAGATTTAGAATTAGGTAGAATTAGGGGTCTCTGAATGACAGAGCAGCTCTTCCCCTTGCCTGCAGTTTTCTGCTGTCTCTTGGCTTTTATCATCCTGTGAATGAAAGCTGCACTTTCCCCAGGAGTTCACACTTGCTCTCGCTCTCTCTGTTCAGGGGAAGGTTCAGGATGAAGGAGCGAGAAGAAATGTGGCAGAAAATAGAAGAGTTGGCTCGACTGAACCCCCAGGTGAGTGACAGCAGGACCTAGGATGAATGAGGCAAGAAGGTGCTGGAGGTCTTGACCTGCTTCCTCAGCCCATGAGAACGGGTTTTAGCATCTGATCTCAGTCCTGTGGACACTGCTGCAGCAGTGGTGTGTCTCTCTCAAAAAACAGCATCCTGGGAATATTGTCAGTATTTTATCAGGCTGTCCCTCTGTAGCACTGACCTCTAAGTACTGCCCTATAAGAGAGCATGTATGTGTTTATGGACCACATTGTGAACTGCAGCTGCACATGCAACTGGGAGTCAGATAGCACAGGGGAGGAGAGGAGAGGATACCCTTCCCTGCCTGTGTCCCTACTGCTGCCTTCCTGGGGTCCCGAGAAGGCAGCTGGAAGAACTGAGCCATGCTGTATTAGCATGCTGGGGGAGAAGGTGTGGTGTTGGATGGAGTGCTGACTCTCCAGCTGTCTGTGTTGTCTGCAGTACCCCATGTATTATGCACCTCTACCCTTGCCTTCTGTGTGCTGTATGGAAACGGAGACCCCGACTGCAGAGGATATACAGCTACTGAAGAAAACGGTGGAGACGGAGGCTGTGCAGGTGCGTAGGTGACTCGAGTCCTTTCACAGTTGCTCCGAGTCCAGCCAGGACATCAGCATAGCCAGAACTGTCTCTTTCTGAAGGTAAATGCCACTACTCTCACCCCTCATCATTAAGAGATCAACCTGTAGTCTGAAGAGTGGAGTTTATCTAACCTTCTCACTCTGGAAAAAGTGCCAGTGGGACTTCCTTGTGTCCTTTTAGTCTGTGTTTGGCTCTCAGCCTGTCCTGAAGCATGCTGCAGTGCCACCCAGCATAACCTAGAGCAGTTGGAGTCAGAGGCTGAAGGTATGAAGGGGTTTGCTTCTGATTCCTGACTCCTTTGATTTGTTTGTAGATGCTGAAAGACATTAAGAAGGACAAAGTTTTGCTGCGCCGGAAGTCTGAGCTTCCGCAGGACGTCTACACTATAAAAGCCTTGGAGGCCCACAAGAGAGCAGAAGAGTTTCTCACCTCAAGCCAGGAGGCTCTCTGACGGGCTCAGGAGCTGGCCCAGGAAGCTCTGCCCCATCCCTTTCCTCCAGGGGTCATGGAAATGCACTCGGTTCTCATGTATAAGTAAGGAATGAACATGGTGAGCTGTGCCTGTCCTCCACTCCATCTGCATACCTCCAGGGTAGATCTGGTTTTATGTTATAACTTGTATCTCACCACTGTCCTGTCCTCCTGCTTTTTCTCCGTCCTCCTGCTGTCCCACCTTGGCTCTGCAGGCATTAGGGGAGCCTGCCTGACCTCTGCTCTTATCAGTCCAGGCAGGACTCACTTCACTGTGAGCTGCCACCTGATTTTTAGTCTGCCAGGCAGCCAGAGCCTTGCTCAGGCTCTGTGTTGTGCAGAGCCTGCCGTGCATGGCTCAGTGTGCTGCTCCAAACTCCAAGTGCCCATCTCCGCCACACCTGCCCCTGTGCTGCCTGTGCAGCTGAGCCCTGCCACGGTCAGAGGCCAGGCTGAGCCTGGGGCAGAAGCAGAGTTTGTGAAGGCTCTGCTGCCTTTCCAGCCTGCCTTGGGTTGCAGCTCCACAGCTGAAGGGTCTTAATGTACAGCAGAGGAAATGTTTACTTCCACCTTTCTTTTGCTACAAGCCCCTTGTTTTGTTCCCATGTCAGTGGAGTGGGGGTTCAGTGCTTTGCCACCCCCAGTTAAGCTGGGTGCAAGCACTACATACTATTGCAGTCCTCCCTTTAGAGCATCCTTAGAAGCTCTCTTGTGAGAAAGTGAATTCCTTCTGCTGTTTGTGTTGGTCCGTGCTGACTCATTTCCTTCCCGATGTCTCGGGTTAATTGTGGGCCCAGAATTAACTTCCCGCTTTGTAGCAGATGTCAGCCACTGACTTCTACTTTCTTCCTCTACCTGCTCAATTAAAATACTCCTGCAGCTCTCCCTTTGTCTCTGTATCCCATCCTTAGCTCTTCAGGGCCAGGGTTTCTAGGAAGCTTGTGCTGCTAGTAATTTCTGCAAGCTAGTGGAAGCAATGGCTACACCTTATTGGGTGTGGCTGAGTTTGAGTGTTCAGTTGTCTCCTCATTATTATCAATGGCTAAGCACTACTGCTGAATCGCTTCCGTGGGTGCTCTGAGCAAAGTTCACCTGTCCTGTTACGTGTGCACCTGCTGTGGCCCGAGGCCCTTGTTAGTTATCACCTGGTGCATCAGGAGCCCGTGCTAATTTAGCATTTAGAAACACTTGCTGACAGCCCAGGGGCTTGCGCAGCACTTGGGTGCTACTGTGATCCAGCTTTCACCCCTGTTGTTTGTGGTGCAGATTTAGTGCCAGGCCGAGGTGTCACCTGGTTTGTCATAGAGAGGGAGTCCTTGCTTCTTACCTGCTGTGCCTGCTTTCTTGACACATAAGCTTAAGTGGGTTTGCAGTAGTGCAGGGAGCCCGCAGGGTTGGTGCTAGCCTGACACTGCTTTGCAACAGCACGGGATGTTGTAGAAAGTTCTGGTGTATCTGCTTGTCCTCACCAGTAAACCATTTCCAGGTCAGAGGATCACCCCCTCTAATCTTTCTGCTGGTGTGCAGCACATCTTTCCTCCAGCCCAAGCGAGGCTGTTTTGACCTGTGTGTCCTGCATCCCTGCCCCGTAGCTCTCTCCCGGCTCAGCCCTTATCAGGAATGCCGCCATCTCTTGGGAGGAGCTGGCGGGTGCATGTGTGAGATCCCCCCAGTCACGCAGGGCCCCACCTCCCCTCCGCCTCACGCACCGGGCCAGTTCTAAAGTCAGGAGACTTCAGAAACACCTCAGGGAGGTTATTGCTTATTTTAAACATAGTCTGAGCTCATGATCAGCTGCCAATCAATTACCTCACGCCTGGCACAGCATGTGGATGTGCACCAGGTGGTGCCAGAGCAGCACAGCGGAAATGAGGGCTGCCAGGCTCAGGCTGGGCAGGAGGCTCCTTCCTGTTTCAGCACAGGCTCTCCAACTGGCTGCTTAGCTTTGTGCTGTAAGCCAAGACCTCATTTTTAGATTGCTACAGCATGGTATGCCCTCACTTGAGCCTGCTTGCTGCTGGGCAGTGGCTGCCTTTCCCCGCTGTGGGCTGCTCTGCCTGCAGAGGGAACGGAATCTTGTGGTGTGCAGGGGCTGGCACTGTCCTGCAGATGATCTGTCTCTGCTGGCAGCCCCTGACCCTGGCCAGAGGAATGCTGCTGGGGTTGTGCCATGTGCAGGGGCAGGATTGTAACACATCATGATTATGTGCTGTACAGCTTTGATGTTCCCATAGCTTTTTGTGTCTTGTTTTGGGTCAGGGAACTTAGGCTTAGTACCTTCACATCATCCTTTGTTTGCTGCCTATTCATTCCAGTGTCCTGGACACCTCAGAAGGGGACCATGTGAGACAGGGGGGAGTGTGCTCACCCTCTCACCACATGTACTGCTCATGGGCAGACCTGCATCTGCCACGCTACAGCTGCCCCTTGCTCAATTCTTGGTTTCTAGCATTAGTGCTGCTCATTTCTGCCTATGCCTTTCCCCACATCAGCCAAATGGACAGAACTGGAGCTGCCTCTTCCACTCCACCTGGCTTGCTCCTCCCAAGGGAAAAAGCAAAACTACTGCATTCACACCCTGGACACAAGTATTAAGCTGCTTACAGTTCATATGTACATATGGTGTACTTTATTTTCAGTAGAGCATTACATAGTATGAAAGTGTTGGATTTTGTACAGATGTCCCTGTATGTACAGAACTAAATAAAACCAATCTCTTGGAATGACACATCTTGCTCCACCTGTGATATTCCAACACACAGACCCTATCCTGAGAGGAGGGGCCCTAGCCTGGAGAGTGGCTTCTCTGGTACTGTCAGCACGGGGCCAAGTCCAGTGTTTGTCCTGAGGGAATCTGGGCAAAGCCAGCCAAGCCCTATCGCCCCATATGCATCCAGGCATGGAAACCAATCTGCTTCTTCCGAGGCAGAGGAAGACAACACAAGGTCATCACACTGACTTACGCACCAGTCAGAACCCAGAAAAAGGAGTGGGAAGGAAAATCAGACAATGTCAGTGGGACAAACTGGGAGGTTGATACTGGCAAGTCCTGTCAGCACCTGGCTCAGAGGCAGTGGGTGCTTCCAGGGTAGAGGGAGGGCTGGGGTTTGCAGCCCCTGTGCCACAGCTCAGCCCTCAATTCCACTGAGGCCGGGGGCCGCCGAGGCTCTGCCGGGCCTGCAGCGTGCGCTGCACCACGTCCTTCCACTGCTCTTCCGAGATCTGGTTGGCCCAGGCGGGGATGCCCAGGGTGGGCAGCTTCACGCTGGCCATCGTCCTCTTCACCAGCTCCACATGCTCTGGGAACAGAGAGGCCGTGAGACCGCGGCGGAGCCCCGGGCGGGTCCTGCCGGAGACGCGGTTACCTGCATCCATGGGGATGGAGCTGTGGCTGCTCTGAGCCGCGGCGCCTTCCGCTGCCTCCTCCTCATTCTCCTCCTCGCTGTCCACCGGCGGGTCGGGCAGGTGCAGCCTCAGCATCTGCGGAGAAAGGCGGGCAGCGGGGGTCGGGACCGCGGGTGCCCCCAACCCCGGCCCGGCGAGAGGCGCTGGGCGGTACCTGCAGCCGCTCCTGCAGGCCGGGGCCCGCGTCGCCGAGGCCCTGCTCCGGTTCCTGGCTCAGCGGCTGATACAAGTACCCGCCGCCCTCCTCCTCTTCCTCCTCCTCCTCCTCTTCATCGCCGCTCCAGCCCGCCGCGCCGTCAGGGCCCTCCGGTGGCCCGGGCTCCCGGGGACAGACGCGCTCGGGGCCCATGCTCCGCACCACCGCCATACACCGGGCGCGGCGCCGAGGAGGTGCCGCCGCCGCCGCCCGGAACCGCCGCCGCCGCCGCGGGGCACTCTGGGTGTTGTAGTCCTGAAACGAACCCTGGGCGCGGTGGGCGGTGCCGCCGGCACGCGCCGCCGGTGCCATCGAGCGTCGCCATCGAGTGTCGCCATCTCGGTCTGGGCCGGGGCCGGAGCAGCGCGCCGGGGCCGAGCCCGGGCGGGGCGGGGAACCCAGGGAACCGCCCCTGAGGGGGGCCGGGGCTCGGCACCGCAGAAGGGCCTGTCGGGGACGCGCCACTCCGGCGGAGAGGCGGTGCCCGCTGACCCAGGCGGGGCCACGCCGCACTACAAGTCCCAGGGAGCGGCGGGAGCTCCTGCCGGAGCGGGGCCGTCGGAGCTCCTTGTACGGGCACAGGTACGGGGCTGGGGCCGGAGCCGCGGCCGCAGGGGCGGGGGGAGCCGGCGGGGCCATGCCGGGGCTGGGGGAGCGTGAGGCCTGTAGGCCCCGCCGAGCCCCTCCGTCAGGGCCGGGGGCGCGGGGCCGCCGCCCTGCCCGGGTGCCCTCGGCCGGGCCCGCGGGCGGCGGGTGGGGGCGCGGGGCGGCACAGAGGGGCTCGGGCGGGGAGGGACGGCCAACGGTGCTGGAGCGTGTCCAGAGTTGGGCAGAGGAGCTGCTGAAGGGTCCAGAGAGTAAGTCCTGTGAGGAGCGGCTGAGAGAGCTGAGGGTGTTCAGCCTGGAGAAAGGGAAGCTCCGGGGAGACCCTGTCACGCTCTACAACTGCCTGAAGGGAGATTGTCGCCAGGTGGGGGCCGGCCTCTTCTCCCGGGTAACAGTTGAGAGGCAGGTCAAGAGAAGGCTTAGAAGAAGCCAAGAGGAGGCACTATGGAAGGTTTAGATTGGATATTAGGAAAAAACCCTTCACGAAAAGGGTAGTCTGTCGTTGGAACAGGCTGCCGAGGGAAATGGTCGAATCACCATCCCTGGAAGTGTTAAAAAAATTTCTAAATGTGGCACTTTCAGGACATGGGTGGGCCTGGCAGTGTTGGGTTAATGGCTGGGATCTGTGATCTTGGTGGCCTTCTCCATCCTTAAAGCATTCTGTGACCCCACACATCCCTATCCTCCCAGACAGGTCTGTGTTAGGGAGGCTGCCCTTCTGCCCTGGCGTGACCTCTGCTGTGCCTTCTCTCTCCATCCCATGGGCTCATGTGGTTTCAGACCATTTATTCTCTCACCCAGTCGTGGCTGGTGTGGGGCTGCATGCCACTCCCATGTGCCAGGCTGAGGGAAGGCTGGCACCTGTGAGCACCACTCTGTCTGGGGATCAGTGTCAATGCAACACAAGGGCAGAGGAACAAACTGATGTAGCCCTGTGTAAAGCTATCAGCTCGGCTTTCCTGAGCCTGCTTCCGAACCCAAGGGCTGCCGTTGGCATGGCACAAACAGCTTGACAGGCTGAGACAAATTCCTCATGGAGAAGTAAGGGTCAAGCAGTATCTCCAAAGCTTACGCACACTCCATAGAGAAGCTGGGGTTTGGGAAGCAAGGTGAAGAAGCCATAGAAGTAGGTGCAATAGAAGCCAGCTGAGTAGGTGCAGAATCTCAGCTAGGCTTTAGGCAAAAGTAAGTCAGCAGTGGGCAAAATATTTGGTGAAAAATAAGGATATGGTGAGGCTGGCTGTAGGGGGGCCACTGGGATAAATTTGTGCCTGAGCAGTGGTCTGTGGTTCCCATGGCTAACATGAGCTTCCAGAGCAGGCTCAGTTCATGAGCTCGAGGGCTGTTCTAGCACCATCTGATTTACTGGGGCTGGAATTGCATTGTGAGTGTCCAAGCTGTTGAATGTGCAAGCTTGCAGTTTCACACTGCCTTAGCACAAATGCTCCAAGCATTAGATAAATGTCAAGCACAAGTGAAGAAAGCGGGTTGTTCTCATGTTATCTCGAACAGTATGTTGGATGTGCTTGAAATAGCACGGTCTATATGGACTGCTGTGAACTGGCTGGGCTATTTTAAGGGTTACTAAACCTTGTGGCTGGTGTCTTTTGGGAGACGGGACTGAGGCAGCCACACGGTAGGATTTGCTCTCTGGAGCAGCTTTGCAGGGTAGGCTGCTCTTCTTGGGCTGCTGCTGTAATTCTGGGGTGATAGAATGAGTCCTTGAAAATCCAGGCCACTTGCTGTTGGGTTTCTCCCCCTTGCTTTGGGAATTGGGTGCAACAAGGCTGATCTTAGCAGCTTTTAGAAATGGCTCTAGGTTTCCTTCTGTGTGCATAGAGGAGTGAGAGAGCCCAGTGAGCTGCCTTTGAGCAAAAGAAGTAGATCCAAGAATATATGGGCTTGCTTTAAGATCATCACCTGGCTATTGTACTTGGAGATGCTCAGTAGCTTTCTATCTTGAATGAAGTATTTTCATAACTAATTGTAGGGTTTGAAAATACTAAGCCTAAAGCAAATAGAATAAACAAGTGAAAAATCTGACTAAAACCTGTTTTGTTTTTTTTGTTGTTTTGGGGAATTTTTTTCTATCTGTGCCACAGTGCTCAAGTCACCACAACAGTTTTGGAAGATATGCTAGTGAGAGATTATTGAGTGATATATCTGTTGATCTGAGGTGTCCATAAGCTGTGTTGTTAGGCTCTTGTTAGGGGTAAGCTGGAGCAGTTGGGATGAAGGTTATTGCAGGCACTAAGTGCATCTTGAGGCAACAGCACAACCAGAGATATGGGGGTGCTGTCTGTAGGTGCTGCATTGAAAGAATGCAGAGCTGAATTAAATCTGATTGTTCCCTGGCTTAGCAGTGAAATGCTCCAAGTGCTTTGTGGCAGAGGAACAACACACTGCTGTTGTCACTTCTAGCCTCACCACCATCAGGTACTTCATCAGTAAGTGAAGCATGTCCTGATTTTTAAAATGCTCTTATTCCTGATTAATGACAGGACCTACCAGGGTTTCAGAATTTCTCTGCATCCTCTGTGCTTTACTGTATTTCTGGCTAGATCATGGCAGACCAGGGAAATGGGGAGTTGTGAAGATTACATGGTTGGATGTAAGAGATCTGTTCATTTTTGGAGAGTGGAAGTGAGGATCTAACGGGAGTCAGTGGAAGCAAGGGTGGCTTGAACAGAAGCTGTGATTCTGTGTCCCTCATCCTTCAGTGCCCTCCCAGTTCTCTAATACAATTTGCCTCTGTCTTATCAATATTTTTGTGTTTTGTAGACTACATCACTGTTGCTGGTGTCCTAAATGAGAAACCACAGAATGTACTTTGCATAATCTAATATTGTACAGTTGGGGGAAATTGTTAGTAAATTGTTTTCTATCAATTCTGCTGTTTCCTTCTCTCCTTGGCTGTGTCCTCTGTGATCTGTAAAGAAATCTAAGCTGTAGCTTAATGTCAAATGCACTTCTCCTATTAAGAAATCCTCATAGGAATGAGACTGAAATGTGGTTTATTTATGTCCACATTTATATCATAAAAATTAGCATTGGAAATCAAACTTGAATGGAATTCAGCAGTGTCCATAGTTGTAGGACAGAAAATATAGTTTCTTTCTCAAAATATTGTCTAACTCCTATTTGCAGATAGTGCACAGAGGAGACTCAGAGAAGGAAAATGCTTCGAGATAGAAGATTGGTGTAGAGAAATAATTGTAAATAAGGCAGGCAAGGAGAATCTGGAGTTGGACATAGAAAGCATGGGGTGGGGTAGGGGAGGCCTCCCCTCCTCAGGAGACAGGGCTGTGCAGGGAGGAGGGGAGGCTGGGCCCATGTGTGGCTGAAAAGGGGCAAACAAATGCCTGGTGATGGCAGGAAGACGTGGTAGTTACAGGGTAGGGTTGTGGCCATTGGCAGAAGAGGAAGATGGGAGTTTGCACAGGTGCTTTTGTTACAACCTAGAGAAGAGCTCTTGGGTTTGGAAAATCCCTGACAGCTTGTTAAACCCTGTGTTTTCCCATGACCCTGTAAAGATTACTTCACACTTCTGGTCATTCTCTCTTGGTGAAGTGTTCAGATGAGTGTTTGCTTTTCTTGGCTCTGAGGAGGGGCAGCAGGAGGCTGTGCTGGCAGAGCTCTGTGTTTGCTCTAAAGGGGTATCCCCGGACAGAGCCAAGGCGAAGCACAGCCAACTTCCATCCCATTGCCCTCGCCACCACTCCAGACCTGCCAGTCACCTAGAAAGCACTCATTTGGGGAAAAACTTTTCCCAGTAATTGTAGAAAACAGCATTTCAACATTGTTGCTTCAACCTCAGCATCTTTCTGGCAGTGCCAGGGATTGGGCCTGGAGCTCCTGTTTCTAAGTGGACCAGATTTAACCTCTTGGGATAAGCTGCCTTCTGATGGGAATAGCAGAACTGCTGGGGCAGGGTAGCCAGCTCCTGTGGCAGTGACAGGACCAGCATCCTTGCACCTGGCTCAAGGGAAGTGCCAAGGGTAAGGAAGAGTTTTCCCAGCCTTTCTGACAAAAAAGGCAGGGACCTTGGTACAATGCCTGCCTGCTGTGCCAAGCAGCTGTGCTCCTCTACCTCAGTAGGAATCAAGCAGAGAAATTGGAAATAAGATTCAACCTGTTGGTCCTCCTGGACTGGGCTCAGTCTGAAGGTTGTTGAAAATATTGATGCTCATGATAAAGACCAGTTAAGCTCCTTGAGGAGTCTTTTACAGAATCACTTAAACAAGAAGAGATTATGAGGAAAATATTGGTTAGATTTTTCAGGAATAACTTGTGACTGAGGCAGGAAACAGATTTAGATGTGTGAAGCCTTCAAAATAGCTTGGAAGGTGACTTTGGTGGGTTCCATGGAAACTCATCTGTTCTGTAGCTTTGCAGAAGTCTTATACAAGAGTGCTGCCTGGCTTAAAAAAAAAATAGTTGCTTAAGGGAAAAAACCTACTAGATCTGAAATTGAAGCATGGCCTGTAGAAGACAGGGGCTGTTCCTGGACCCTTCTGGAGCACCCCTGCTGGAGCAAAGCTTGCTGCAACTTTCTGGGTTACTGACTGCAGTTTAGGTTAGGGTGGTTGCTGCAGGAACAGGCAGGTTTGCAGGAGAGAATCCTGTTACAATAAGGATGTCTCTGCAGGATGGTCTCTGTTTGGGCTTTGCACGTGTCCTGTCACTGTAGCATTCACATACAGAGCATGGAAACAACTCAAAAAAGAAATAACTTTAAAAAGAAGCTACTCAAATTTTAATGACATTTGAGAGTACTGAAATGAGGTGACTGGTTACTGAGCGGTTTTGAGCTGTCTATGGAGTCAGTGGATGAAGCTGGAAGCCTAAGCTCTGCTTCATACCAGGAGCTCCCTGTTGGTGGCATCTCTTATTCTTCCTGCAGGAGGGGATAAAATGTGAATATTTGGGTGGGCTGGCTGCTGGGGTGGTCAGGCTGCTGTTGGGCCTCCTTGTGAGCAGTGATTCCGTTTGACTGAAGAGCTGGGGGTGGCCAACTGGAGCAGAGCAGCACAGCACTGCCCCTCTTGCTGCCCTCCAGGTACTTCAGAAACCTGAAACAGGAGGGAAGTCCTCCTTGCCAAAACTCACTACTTTACAAAAATGAAATGGGGCAGAGCATAGGAATTTTATGTGTAGGAATTTAGTTCTTGTTCAAAGGCATCCCCAAATTTCTTTGGATTCTGCAAGGGCTGAAACTGATTGTGAGATGGGAACATGCTGACTGAATCTTTCAATAACCTAGAACCAAGAAATAAAATAAGACAATTTTATTTGTGCTGTCTGACATCTCTTTTAATGGCTGTTTTTCAGCTAGGAGAAAACTGTTAAAAATCAGACTGACCTGCTGTTTCAGAAGCACCTGGGCAGGACTCTGCTCTAGATTCTTAGATCCAAAGGAGAATCTCTGCAAGAATCAGCTGTGGTGACTTCTCTAAGATACAATCTAAGCCATCTGTTTGAGGAAAGAAGGATATCCGTTGCTTAACGAGTTGTGATGCTACAGAATTTTCATAGTTATGCCTGGGTTTGCTGTGGGAGGAAAAGACCTTTTCTGAGCATTAGTAGAGAGCTTGCTACCTCGATTAGGGGGTTTCTGCTCTCTTGTGTCTAATTAGATTGAACCCTAGTGCTCAAATCATTGAGTCCAAATGCTAATGTTGTCACCCACCCCCATAACAGGAAGTTGGTTGCTTTATGTAGGGATGGTTCTTTGGAGGTTTTTTGTTGGGTGTTTTGTTTAAATCTTTTTCCTCTGCTGTTTCTCAGAGCTGGTCCAAAGAGCACACTCTTCCCTCGGGGTTTGTTCTTTTCACCTTCACCGTTGGCTCTCGCTGTGTGTTTTCACTCATGCAGACAAATGGCTCTGACATGTACGTGACGTGTGTGTGCCCAGGCTGAAGGTGTTTGGCTGGGGCTGCCTGTGCAGCCACCCTGAGGGGTTTTGTGTGCAAGGGCACCTCTGCTTGCTCCTCTGAGCCCTGCTATGTGTCCCCTTCCCAAGAGGAATGTTTCCAGCTGGGAGGCAGGTGAATGAGGGCCCATTAAGGTAACCTTTGCAGCAGGCATTCAGGGAAGATAGGAAGACGTGCAGGATGGATGTTGTTATTTTGGCCTTGTGTCTGTGTTGCAGACCTTGCGGTGGCCTCGGAAGCATGTGGCTGTGGCACTGGGGGCCCTGAAGACCGCCTGGCTTGCAGGGAGGAATGCTACGGTGGGCAGTGCACTTGGAAGGCGGGCCACGGAGGGTGAACCACGCGGCCGTGGCTGTGGGGCACAAGGTCTATTCCTTTGGTGGCTACTGCTCTGGAGAGGACTATGAGACCCTGCGGCAGATCGACGTCCACGTTTTCAACGCAGGTAAATGTGTCCTTGTGGGGCACAAAGGACTTGGATTGCTGGGCTCAGTTACTGCTTTTCTTGCCTGCTGGTGCCTGACTTGTTATACCCTGTAACAATGCTGTCTGACTCCTAATTTCCAGAAAATTTTATCAGAGTAGGTAGGAGCCTCTTTCTTTGTCCAGCCTTGCGTTTTAAGCTTTAGGGGCAGGACGCATTGGGGCTGTAGTTCATGTGACTGCTAGGATAGGGACTCACTGAAAAAGTCACATAGCCAATGGTTTGGTTTGTCCTTGTTCTCTGCAAACACAAAGTCAGCCAGGTGCAAAGAGGTGATATCAAGCTGGCTCAGGTCCCCCTTCTGGTTTGCAGCCTGTCCATGTTCAGCTGCCCATAGTGTGGAAGGAGGAAGGTGTGAGCCAGTGCACACAGTTGAGATTCCAGGTGTAGACATCTGAGCTGTTTCCCTGTGGAGGCAGCTGACAACTGGTGCCAGCATTATGGAGTCAGTAGAGGCATGTGGCTAGGAGGGAGGCCTTCCCTTTTTGGTAACAGCTATCGTGTACATTCACAACATAGCTTAGAAAAGCATCTGCAACTGGAGCCATTTGTGTAGGGTAACCAGTACCTGTCATGAGACTGAGTTGGAGCCATGGTTGTGCTGGCACAGGCTGTATTTCTTGATTGAGAGCTCCTTGAACTAAAGAGGTTACTGAGCTGGTCCCTTAAGCATTTCCCTGTAATTAGGCAGGTGATTAAAAAACTGCACAGATGCTTGGGTGGCTCCAGCTAAACAGAGCCAAGAACACAGAACCAATGACCAGTTTTGGAGACTGGACAGCATGCTGAATGCTCTTGTGAGCACCCACAAGAGCATTTGTCTTGTGTAGACAAACCTAGTTTATCTGTAAGATGCAGTGAGTTCACTCCTTTAAGAGTGATGTGCAGCAGGGAGAAAAGCATTGGTTACAGAGGGCTGCCAAGGTGACCTGCTCTCAGTGTAGAGGGAGTGTAGCTCAGGATCCTGTGAACAGTGACATTCATCTCTGTCCAGAGGGACTGGGCTTTTATACTCAGAGCTGAATGTTGTAGAACATGCCAAGTAGAGAAGCACTCTTCTGGGGAAGCATAATGACTGTGCCCAAAGGAATGCTCTTGTGTTGTCTTTCCCTCTTACCACTCCCAAATATTAATGTGTCAGAATGCTGCAGCCACCACATCACCACATGGGAAGTGACAGTGGCTTCCCAAGCCCTTGCTCAGCTAGCATTGTCAGGTGGCAGTGCTAAAGCCAAGATACCAGATTTTGAATGATCTCTTACCAGTCTTCCAAAGATGAAAACTATGTTTTAGGTAGGAAGCATCCAGTCTAGCTTCACTTTAGCATTGGATGTGCTTCCTCAGTGCCCTTTCTGCCTGTGGGGTAGGTGTCCACCTTTAGAGATGCCTGATTTTTCCTTTTCCCTATGTCAGGTATTTAGAGGAACTGAGACTGTTTTCTGCTATATTTTGTATCAGCTCCATGTAGAAAACAAACCTGGAGGCTGTATGTGGTAGAAGGAGGGGTGACTGGTCCTCTTATGTAATGGCTGTGTAACACTCACTGTGGCTTGTGCACTGTCATTAAACCCTGTAATACCTGTTGACTGTTCTGGCTGCTGCTGGATATGACACACAGGAAGGGGAACCTGTAATCCCAAGGAACTCCTATTAGTAAAAACAAGGTTAGCAAGGAGAACTTGAATACAGATGGGGTAAAGGAGGCAGACGGCCACCTCATCTGTAGCTTGAAAACCAAAACAAAAGCAAACAAACCCTGTTCCTATGAAGCTGCTGGGTTGCTTTACTTAAACTGTGCTTCTGCAAGTCCAAGTGATGCATTCAGGTGTTCCCTTGCATATTACTGCAGTGAGTTATTCCTGTGCTGCCCATTCTCCCAGCTTTGAGTCTCTTCAGCAATCTCACTAGCTTGAAGTAGTGTCTGCATTCATGGTCCCCTCTGTACTTTTCAATTTTCTTTCCCTATTTGTTTGTGTGTGTGCTGTATCTTTCACTCACAGTCTAGGATGAGCCAGAGTGGACACCTTTTCAGTGAATTGTTGTAGAACAGAGCCTGTTTTTGTCTTCTGAGCCTCCAGAGGACTTTCCTCTGTATTTCTTAACTAGCTGCTACTCGAAGTCAGACTCAGCTTTCTCTTGTTTACTCCACTGCCTCTGCACCTTGTCACGGGGTAAAAAGCACCGCAGAGGATGGGTTATGAACTGTGAGCAATTCAGCAGGCTTAGCATTTGACATGGGCTCAAACTTGTGTTTCCAGTGTCTCTGCGCTGGATCAAGTTGCCTCCAGTGTGGACAAACAGCCGAGACCACGTGAGGGAGGTGCCCTACATGAGGTATGGACACTCAGCAGTGCTCATCGACGACACCGTCTACATTTGGGGCGGTCGCAACGACACGGAGGGAGCTTGCAACGTGCTCTATGCTTTTGATGTCAGTAAGTTCCAGCTTCTCACTGTTCCTTGGCACAGCTGTTCTTGATCAGACCTCCTCTCTGCCCCCCAGCTTGTTACCTTGTCCCTCGGTGACAGTCTGGAGGAAATGGTGTCATTGTCTGTTTCAGCAGTTTGGTGGCCACTGTGTCTGCATGCTTACATCTCTCTGTAAAAGCCTTTGGGCAGAGATTGCTGATCTTTTCTAATAATGAAAGTGGTTTTAATTTTACTGTCAGCTTTGTGTTCTCTCTCTGATAGTAGCTATAACTAAAGTGTTCTCTCTATGTGATACAGTATTCCTTAATTGTGGCAAGAATGGGCTGGGCTTTTGATGATTGTGGTCCTTCTTTCTGAAGGTGTGAAGGAGAGTGAGGAACAAAGCACAGGAGTAGTCCAGCACAGGATGGCAAAATCAGGGGAGACATGAGTCAAGTTAGATAAACCTGAAAAATAAACTCTGTGAGCCTCTTGGTTGGCTTCTCCATAGCAGTGCTGGAGCACCTCTATGAAAAGGCACCATCAGGAACTTCATGGACACAAGTGTCAGGAAAGGAAAGGAGTATGTCTGGATTCTGGATGCAAGTCCATCTAAATAACTGGCCAGTAACTGTCTTGCTGAATTTGCAAGGAAACTGCTTGCTCTGGTGCTTGGTCCAGGGATCTCTTCTTTACCAGGAAATATCTTACAGCTTAGAGCACAGGGTTTCCCCCTTTCTTCCCCTGCCACGTGCATCTGAGAAGCCACCAGTTAAGCTCTGCCTACACAGAGGCTTTGTAGTGGGACCTGCCTGGTCTCCCTGGCAGCTCCAGTGCTTTAGCATTAAGTGAAAATTAACAGAAAGTCCTGCTCCAAACCCTCTGCAGCTGTCAGGACACACAGGCCTGCCATTCCTGGAAAGTAAGGTTGGCAGTCACAGTCCCATGTCTGCAGTGTAAGTTCCACTGTAGGAGTCATATCAGGCTAAATAAAGTCCTGTCTGAGTGCAGCTTTGTCCCTGTGGTGTTGAGCAGATCACAAATTGAGGTCTTTTCCATCTCTAGTTTAACATGCTGCAATTGGTGAGCTTTTGCTGATACAGTGGGACTGAGTTTGGAAGCAGCCCCAGGGAGAAAAGGAACTCGATAGCCCTGAGCAGTCTCACTAGAGGCTCCCCAGGGATTCTGCTGACCTTGCAAGGCCCTTTGTGTGGTGCCAGCTGGAGCATAGGTGGAACACTTGTGTCCACAGGCCAAGTTCAGGGAAGTCATCCTCATGCTTTGGCTCCACAGCTCTCTGAAATAAGCACTGGTTTTGGCAGCCAAGGGCTGTTAGGGAGGGTGGGGGAATGTCTCCTGCAGCCTCGAGGCTTATCTGTGCCTCTTGGAGCTCTTGGGGCAGGTGCCTGTTAGTGCTTGGCACCGAGTCCCTGGCTTGGCTCTGTTCTGCCCTGGCATGGAGAACAGCTCTGGCTGGATTTTAAGTCATCTTCTAAATCAAGCCAGTCCCTGGAGTGTGCAGGCTAAGGGGCTGAATCTGTTTGGTGCAGGCTCACAGGGAGCATTGTGAAGGGTGGAAAGTGAGGAAGAGGGGATGAAAATGTAACAAGTGGAGCTGATAAGACAGGGAGAGCTGCCCTGCAGAGGTGGAGATATGCACAACAGCTGACTTGGAGAACTTGTGATTAAGTGATTTGTATCTGGGTTTGAGAGCTGTTTTTCCTCAGTCATGTTCAGTTACTGAGCATCTCCATGCCATGAGGTCAGTTGTGCCACTTAACATTATTGCTTCATTGTAATAGAAAGTGTGCATGCAGAGTTGATAAGTGACTCACAAGTACACTCTGCAAGAGATTCTGTAAAAGTAACATTGTTCAAGCCGTGCTGTTCTACTCACACTTAAAATGTGAGCTCTTTTGTCAGGTCTGGCAGTCGGTGGCCATGCCAAGAGGCTGAGGCTTCTGTCACTGTGTCCCTCTGTGGGGGCTCAGGCAGGTAGCCTTGCCCAAAGAAGCTTGCAGCCTCTCTGGCAGAACAGGTGCTGTGTAAGAAAGCAAGAATGATTTTTGCTTTAGAAATTAGGAATAGTAGTAATAGAACTATCCCACCCCAACTCCTACTGTGTTTTCTTAGCATTGTCTCTTGTTCTGTTTCAGACACACACAAGTGGTTCACACCAAAGGTGTCTGGAATGGTCCCAGGGGCAAGAGATGGGCACTCAGCTTGTGTCCTGGCAAAGAGCATGTTTATCTTTGGAGGCTATGAACAGCTGGTGAGTAGTATCTGTAACTGTTAATTGGTGAGCCCTTGGGAAAGAGGGTGTTGATATCCAGGACACTGATAGAGGCAGGACACGGGGGTGTATTTGTATTCCAAGTCACTGTCATTTTGTAACTTAGCAAAGTTAGTACCTTAGTACCCAGGTTATGCTAATTGTTTTATGGAGAACATGGTTGGAAAAGTCCAGAAAAGTGTTGGATTTTTTTTTAATTTCACAAAACATATTTACCACAAAGAGGTAAAAATTTAATTTTTTTCTGGCTCATTTCTCAGTCAAATGTAGATACACAAATACACAGCATTTTTTAATAAATAGATATTGATCTACATTTATTTCAATTTGGCTCAGAAGTGAGCCAGAAAAATCACTTTCTGCAGTGTTGCTGTGAGGTTTTGTCCTAGTCTGGTGTATGTTCCCTGCAGTCTCCACCTGCTCTGACATCTTGCTGATCCCTTTCAGCAAACATTTGGTTGCCTTCCCATTAAGAATACCTTGAGCCAAAGTTCATCCTGCAATGGCTGTCAGTGTACCTAATGCTCTTTTTAGCAAATCCTTACGATCTAATCTTAAGAAGTGGGTAAATAAAAATTATCACCAGATTCCAGAACAGATGTGCAAAGTCACATCTGGTTGTTTGGAAGAAAGTTGGGGCTCTGTTACAGAAGTCTCTGGGTTATTTCTTCTTTTCTGAGGATGATAGGCCAAATCCATTATATTGATTACAGTAGCAGGAGGGGTTCAGATGTCTTTTTTTTAAACCAAGACCAAATAAACCTCTGGCTGTCTTGCTGCTCTCTACCTTGCCCGGAGGAGCAGGAGTCCACATTGTGTGAATGCAATCTCCTTCAGGCAGCCAGCTGCAGATGGGTTTTGTGGGACTTCAGAACCTGGAGTGTATTTGCTCCTGGATGTTCAGCTTCCCAGAAGTAATCTTAGTTTCTGCATCTCGTTAGGCAGCCTTAGCAGAGCCAGTTTGACTGTCCTGCTAATGCCTCTTTTATCTGCTGCTACGTGGAGAGGAGGCAGGCTCCTGCCATGAATGTATTGTGTGCAGGACAGCCTTTGAGGGAGGAACTGAGCACCAAATAAATGGGAAAGCTGCAGGAAGAGACAGGACACCTTTGGGAAGAAACGGGCTTTGCTTTGCTCTTGTTAAGTGATAAGTGCTGCCTGAGCAAGCACCTTGTTTCTTAGGAAGTACTGAATCCAAAGGGATGCTCCAGGTCTGCAAGGCTGCATCCTTTCTGGGGCTGGATGTGACCAGGCTTCTCAGTCCCTTTGTGACCAAGTTGCTCATGTGTCTTCCAGGCTGACTGCTTTTCAAATGATATCCATAAATTGGACACCACAAACATGACGTGGACCTTAATCTCTGCAAAGGTCAGTGTCTGTTATTCCCTCTGGTTTGTGGAGGAAGTTTTGCATCTGCTATTCTCTGGGGTAGCTGCCCACACTTGTCTTACAGCTTCTGGCTGATGTGGTTGGGCTCTACAGGGATGGGAAGTTCTCCAGGAGAAGGCAGCCACCCAACTTCCCCATCAAGATGTGTTATTTCCCTGGCTAATCTGCACTCTTTCTTTTGTCTTTATTTTCTGCTCTGTTCTTCAGGGTACTCCAGCTCGCTGGAGAGACTTTCATTCAGCCACCATCATTGGAACAAAGATGTATGTGTTTGGTGGCAGAGCTGATCGGTTTGGGCCCTTTCACTCTAACAACGAGATCTACTGTAACCGAATTAAAGTGTTTGATACAGAAACCAACTCCTGGTTGGACTCCCCTCCCACTCCCGTGCTCCCCGAGGGCAGGAGGAGCCATTCAGCTTGTGAGTGGGGGTCTGCTGAGGGTGGAGGATGGTGGAGGGAAGTTTCTGCCTGTCTTCGAAGGGGTGTCTGCTCTGCTGGGTGGGGCTGTGGGTTAGAAGGGGTTGCACAAAGCCCAGTTTCTGTGGAAAGCTGCTGCCCACCAAAAAGCCTTGCACACCACACTGCACATGAAGGTGATATAAGGAGAGGTGGACAGCCAGCACCACATTGCTTTGTGTTTGGTGTTGGGTCAGGGATCTGCTGGGTGGCCCTCTGATGTCTGTGCTTACTCCCTACAGTCAGCTACAATGGGGAACTGTATGTATTTGGTGGCTACAATGCACGCCTGAACAGACACTTCCATGACCTCTGGAAATTCAACCCAGGTATTTGTGCTTTTAACTTGTTGCAGTGATAGTGCTCCAGGCCCTCAGGCATGTGAGTGCTCAGAGAAACATACTGTCCAAGGAGTACTGCTTGGGGGGAATGGCTCTTGGCTCTTCTGACAGCAACTTGCCACCATGCCTGTTCCTCCTTGGGATGTTTCCAGATTTCAGTTAGAAAATAGAAAGTGAGGTATTGCTGAAAGACATATTTCATTGGAAAAACTTTGTCTTGTTCTTAAATGTGCAAAAGTACTGACAGAAGAGAAGACATGGGGAAGCAATAGGGTTAGGGAAGAGAGAGACTATAACTAGAGAAACCATTCAACTTGAGCTGCAGGATCACCATCTCTTGGTACCAGCTCAAACTGTGCTGCAGAAAGGGTGGTTCTTCAGCTCACACCCTGAATATCGGTCAGCTGTGAGCTGCTTTGGGGTTCTCAGGCACACGTTTCACTGTCTAGACTCATTTTGTTTGCTAATTGTTTTGCATAGTAAAGTTACCTGAGAACAGCCAACCTCCTGCTCCCGAAGCTGATAGTGAGCCGGTGTGAGAGCTCCTGCAGGTTTCAGTCCTGTGCTTTGTCGCCCCCAAGCATCCTTGCCGCAGAGAGCAGCAAGAACAAGGGCTGCTGTCTCCACCTGGTCCAGTTCTCCACGCCCCCATCCGCAGCCGAGCTGTCCCAGCAGCTGATGCACCTCTGCCAGAGTGCTCTGCGATCGCAGCCTGCCGGCAGATGGAGCTGGTTCCTGGATCTCCCTCCTCCAAATCCCGACCGCAGCAGGCTCTGGGGAAGGGAGGCTGCCTGTCTGTTCCTGCAGCTCTGCCCTCTACAGCTCCCTGTGATGTTGGACCCGCTGCCGTGGCAGTCTGTGGGTCCTGGTGCTCAGGCTTTGCAAGAGAAAGGCCTTGACGGGGCCCTGAGCAACCTGGTTTAGTGCAAGGTGTCCCTGCCCATGGCAGGGGCTTGGAACAAGATGGTCTTTAAGGTCCCTTCCAACCCAAACCGTTCTATGATATGACCTGCAAATCCTGTCTCAGCAAGCAGAGCTCCAGGACTGTGACTGGCATCTCTGTGGCACTTCAGTAACAACCTCATGGAAGGGCATGATTAGCCATTAATGAGGAAGTCAAGGGGGAGGGTGGATATTGGCTAGTTGGTGTCTGTGGGGTAGTGGGCCTCTGCTTTTCCTGTGAACTGGTTAAATTCATAAGCTGCTTATAGCTGGTCTTGGCCAGGCTCTTGTGACAAGCTGGTGCACTCTTTTCTTCCTGTTAGTTTCTCTTTCTTGGCGGAAGATTGAACCCAAGGGGAAAGGGCCATGTCCTCGGCGCCGACAGTGCTGCTGCAGAGTGGGGGACAAAATCATCCTCTTTGGAGGTACCAGGTGAGTTGTGTGAGGTGGCTCCTCAAGAGGCTTTGCCAGTCCCTTCAGCACAGTGTCCCTTCACACGCTGACCCACGCTGTATCAGATGGACTTCAGAGGCACATGGCAAGTGTCAGCCCATCTGACAAGTGTAGGTAATCATGTACATCAGGGCTCCTCTGTAAAAAGGCTGTGCAAGAGACTGAAGGCGTCATGTAAGCTTGTAAAGCATCTGGTGACAAGCCATCTTGTACATGTAGAGACAGAAGGGTGTAACAGGCTGCTCAGGAGGGGCTGTGCAGTGCTCAAGCTTTCTGGTAAAGAGGTAGTGGGGATAAGAGAGGAGATCCTGCTGTTAGAAGGACATGTATCTCAGTCTGCTGTGCCAGAGCAGACCTCAAACTGACTTATCTTTGCCTACATGCTGCCCCGCTTCTCCCACCAGAGCTTCTTTCTTCCATTGCAAGTGTGGGTTCTGCTGCCAAGCTGCAATGGGATGTCAGCTCAGCTGGGAGCTGTTTGAGGAGCCTACACTCATGACAAGACAATGTTACCTTCTGCACCAGTGTTCCTTAGCAACATTCCCATTCACAACAGGGACCTGGTGTTATGGATTTAGCTGTCAAACACTGGAAGTGATACTGTCAGGGTGCAAGGCAGCTGGATGTGGCCAAGAGCCTTAACAGCTGCTAAAAGAAAGGAAGTGGCCTATCACCAGGACACACTCTGTGCTGTCTGGAGTGACAAATTGCAGCTCTGGAGCACAGTCCTGCTTGCCAGTATCTACCTTGCAGAGACATCTTAAATGCTTTCAGCTCTCCACATGGTTTGGAAAGCTTTGGGGCTCTCTCTGGGATCTTGACAGTAGCTTTTTGGGGATGCTTCTGAAGCCAACTTGGGGCAGAGAACCAAGCAGGACGGGTTCTGCTGGTGACCTGACCATACCATTGTGTGATGGGGTGAAGGGCCTTCAGGTTCCAGGGGTTCAGGGGGAGTGTGCTTAGCTGTAGATGCTGTGCTGTGTGGATTTGTGTTACAGCAGCAGCAGCAGAGCTTTGATGTTAAGCCTTGGCACTCCTGGGAAATGCTAGGAAACCACAACAAATTTGACACCAGCTTTTGGAGTTTGGTTCACCCTTGCCAGGCAATGCAGCAGTGCCTTGTCTTCTCCATGAACCACTTCAGAATTCAGCTTGTTTCTTAGGTCAGGCTCAACCCCAATACAGGCACATTCATCAGCACTATTGTGGGATGGGAAGGGCTTCTGGCAGCCAGGAGGAATGCAGCCTGCTTGAGCTGGAGGGAGGGTCTTGGGGAAGTGGGAGGTGGGGGTGGGCCGTGCTCGCTTCCTGTAACAGTTATCAGGTGTATTCTGGAGCTGCCTGGCGAGATAAGAAGTTTTCCAGGAAGTCGTTGTAATGGAGAACTCCCAGTGGTCTGCCTCCTGACCTGTGCTCCCCTGGCTGGGAAGGGGGAGGGGTGGGGGCTGTCCAGCAGGGATTCTCAGAGGATGAGCCGGCAGGCTCAGCTTTCTAGGGAACAGCACTGGGGGATGGGCAGCAAAACCTCTTTGTGTCTGCCTTTCCAAGATTCACACATCCTGTAGACTGCTGAAGAGGCACTTCTGCAGGCTGCTTGCTCCTATGGCATCCAAAAGCTCTGTTTCTTTGGTAGTCCTTACCAGAGCTTGGTCTTTTTGCCCCAGCTGTAGTCCCTCACTGTGGCCAGGAGCAATCCCTCATTTGTGTCCCATTTAAGGGACCAGGAAGCTTGGTGTTCCCAGTAGCTCTGTCACAGTTGTGGCCCTGGTCTGGTTTCCTCCCAAGCCCACCAGCAACTCAGTGTGCAGAGACCATCCACAAGGAAGAAGTGGGGGGAGAAGGAATGCTATAAAACAGTTTAGCTGAAGGGATGCTGATCTACATTTGGCTTGAGACTGTGTTTTCCCTGACAAGGCTTAGGAATCCTGGCTCTGGTGAGAGAATAGGGGCTGTCACTGAGTGCAGGGTGAGTTGTTTGGCAGCTGGAATGAGCAATTTTGCTGGGCTCTGGCTGGCAAAGGTGTGCTCTGCACACTGCTGCCTGGGAGTTGCAGGGGGTTGCCTGGTCTTGAACTCCAGGCTCACCCTGCTACTTTCCTTTTGGTGATTAGAGCCACAGACATGGTGCCTGCTGGCTTTCCTTTGATAGATAAGGGATGGTCTAGGGTTTCCTGTGACGTGGATGTGAGATTAGATTGTGGTGTGGTAAGCACATGAGGTGGAGTTAAAGGGGCTCTTGCTTGTATCCGGGCAGATGGGTCCCATCAGCAACAGGTCTTCTGTACCAGCAGTGAGCTGTGCTCTGCAGTTTGGCCTGAGGTTGTGGGGACCTGGGGGAGCAGGTACTGCCTCATGTCCCATGAGGTGTGAGGCTTAGTGGCTTGTGGGTGGAGAAACAAATGACACTGGGGCGAGGAGTCACTGCATGAGGTCGGTCCCAGCTAAGAGGTGAGGGCACACTAAATTGGTTTGTCACAGACCAAAGCAGGACTTAAAACACTTTTCCTTTCTTTTAAATTCTCCAACCAACCATCAGCCACGGGAGTATTTTCCCCTGTTTCAGCACAGGCTGATCTGTCTGTGCAAGGAGATGTAGTGTCCAGTCTCTCAGGTGCTTTGGTTCTTCCATCAAGACCACTGTGGCAGGAAACCATAGGTGAGACTGTCTGTTCCCTAGAAATGCCTGGTGCTGTAGTTCCTCATTAGCATTTCTGGACCAATATCAAATGGGAGTATCAGCAAATTGGAATTGGTTTAAAATGACTGCTGCATTTCTCAGTGCTCAGCTACAGTCTTCTGAAATGCCATCCCCATTTTGGCACAACCACTCCAGCTGTGGCTGGAGTCCAAAGTGATTCCTCAGTCGGACTGAGAAATGTCTGTGCTTGCCCTGCCATGCAGATGTTTTCTAGCTGCTTTCTCTACACTCCTCTTACAACATCTCAGTGGACAAGCTGAAATAAATGCAGTAGATCTTAACTACATGAGAACAGGAGTGATGGACAGGTGAGGTGAGGGGGAGGCTCATGGCTGGAATCATCATGGTCATCCATGAAAAGGAGGCAGATCTCCCATGCCCTGCAGAGGAAATAGTGTGGGTTTCTGCTCTCTGGCTCCTGTACAGCTCTGCCTACTCTGCAAGGAGCTGAGAACGTGATGAGTTTGGGTGCTGCTTGGGGCATCAGAGGGGCAAGAGGGATCACAGGGTCCCTGCCTGGGACAGGGAGGCCAGGAACATTCCTGGGTTTGCTCAGCCCTTGGTGAGCTGGTGTATAAGAATTTTGGCACTGACTGACACACTGTGCTTGGTTTCTGCAGCCCGTCTCCGGAGGAGGGAATGGGTGATGAATTCGACCTGATGGATCACTCAGATCTCTACATCCTCGACTTCAGTACGTGAGCACTTCCTGCCCAGCCTGTACCTCTTACCACAAGGTGCCCTGTGAGCAGGCCCTGCTGTGAAGCACCTAACTGTGCCCTCTGTGGCTGCAGGTGCCATGTCCTGGAGCCAGACAGCTGTGTCTGCCCAGTGTGCTTGGCTTAAGGCAGAGCAGCCGGAGGTGCAGCCATGCTTTGTGTGCTCCTGCATGCAAGACCTCTTGTGGGAGCACAGAAGCCACCCCAGCCTGTCCCTGGTGTGCACTCTGTCTTGTCCCTCAGACAAGGCTCTGCTCTGTTTCCCGTGGCACTGATTGCATGATGCTGGAGCCTCCATGGTGTCCAGTCAAAGCCTGCTGTAGCTAAACTGCTTTCTTTTCCCAGGCCCCAGTCTGAAGACGCTGTGTAAGCTAGCAGTGATTCAGTACAGCCTGGACCAGTCCTGCCTTCCCCACGACATCAGGTATGGTGTGCCTTGCTGGGAACTCACCCTGGGTACTCCCTGACCTTGGGGTGCTCCAAGCCCTGGCTGAGGGCTGCCCAGGGCCCTTAGCACTGTGCACCTCTGAGGTGGGCTGGGCTGGAGACTGTAGCTGAGGCTGACATGAAGCAAAGCTGCTCTAGCCCAGGGCACTGTGTTTATGCTTTCTCTCAGTGTATCCTCTTGGTGTGTTACAGATGGGAGCTCTCAGCCATGACAACGAACAGCACCATCAGCCGCCCCATTGTCTCCAACCAGGGCTGAAGAGAACTCATCCTTCTACCACCCTGCCCTCACCCCTCCACATACTGACCTCTTGCTCCACTGCCTGCATGAATTTTTAGCCCTTTCAAGCAAGGAATGTGTGAGCTCGGTTTGTCTTGCCCTAGCTAGGCCTCCCTCTGCCTTTGTCATGCTTTGGGCAACACAAGTGGACAGGCAGAGCTGGCCACTGAGGGAAAAACTCAGCACAGCAGCACAGCTGTGACCCCTCTCCTTGCTGGTGGCTCTAGAGCTTCCTTTCCCTTTGCCTGTGGAACTGCAGCTGTGCTGTCCGGTGTCCAGCCACTTCCCAAGGGCCTGAATCAACTCTTACCACCAGCCATGGCCCTGGGGTTGATGTCAGGGTCAACCTGAACTGTTCCTGCATTGCCTCAAGAGAGCAGGAACCTCTACACCTGCTCCTGCCAGCACTGACAGCTTCCTGGCACTAAAGGGCAGGCCCCAGCTCCAAGCTGAGCCCAGTGTGGGGGCCTGGGCCCAGCTGGACACTGCCCATCTCCCATTGTAAAACAGCAGCTGGGGGAAGTTTTATAAATGGTGAGGCAGACGTGGTTTCTGTGTGTCCTAGCAGATGAACTGGGGGAGAAAAGGCTTGAGAGGGGAGAGACTGAACCAGGTGCTTTTCCCTGAAGCTGCAGTCCACTGGTGGCTTGTGGCAGCAGCAGGCAGTGGCTGATGTGAGCCACAGCCCTGCCTGGGGTGGGGAAGGGAAGCTGCCCCCCGCCCCCAGCAGCACTGCCATGGGGTACCTGCCTCCTGCCCAGGGTTGTGCTCTCCTGCAGGAGGACAGAAGAAAAATGGTGTACGTCTCCTGGGCTACACTGCCTCAGGTAGGTGGATGCTCTGTAGCTTCCTGCTTCAGGGCTGGGGGTGGAGAGATGCCTGGGACAGCCTTCCTGGGTGGCACAGAGGGCTGTGCTCAAGCCCTTTCCCACCAACGTGAGGTGTCTGATGTGAAGAGGAGCTCCAGTGGCAACTGTAGTGGGGCTAGTGCAGAGAAAGCTAAGGGAGCACTCAGGGTGTGTCCTGGGATGTAAAGTCACAGGGGCAGCTGAGATGGTGGTGGCTGCTTGCCAGGAACCTGGGTGGCAGAGAGCCCAGGCTGTCTCCCCTGCCCTGAAGGCTGGCACATAGCCAGGGACAAGTGCTCATCCAGCAGCACAACGTTGCAGAGGTGCCTGGACTCCTCAGCCTGCAGGAGGTGGCCAATGCAAGCACAATGGAGCAGTCTGGAGTGGTGTGAGAGCAGTGAAAACCCCGTGGCAAGAGAACAGAAGGCCCCACACTGGTGACAAGAGCTTGTTCTTCACACACTGGCAGCACCTCGCTGTGAAGGTGATGAGCATCATTGGCCTGGAGGGTAACAGGGTGTGTTGTGACAGCACATCTGGCTGAGGGGGGGCAGCCCCAGCATCTTTTGTGGTCCTTGGCACCTGCAGGTTACCAAGAGGACTTAGGTGAACATCTACCATGTGTTGTCCAGCGGCTCTAACTCCCTCCTTCTATCAGCTGCCTCAGGCACAGGCACTCTCTCAAGCTGTGAAATAAATGGAGTTTTTTTGCTGTGCACTAAAGCACCAAGCTTACTCTCCTTGCAGGGTGCCAGGCACTAGGAAATGCCCCCTGGGCACCCAGAGTCCCTGTGCTGGGTTGTGTGGTGCTGAGCACAGAGGCTCCTCAATTCTGTCCATGACTGGCTGTCACTGGGAAGAATCTCAGTCTCTGGGGCATCAAGTGGAGACAATAACCCCAGAAAGGCTCAGCACCCCAGGCCAGCTGTCTCTAGGAGAGCAAACCTTTGTGGGGGACAAGTCTCCTCTGGGAAGAAAAGGGGCTCATCGGGGAGAGGGGTCACTGACACCCCACTCCTCTTAAAGGGTTCTCTTGGGTTCAGGGGGTCCTGTGGCTCTAACCTGCCTCTGCCAGGAACCTACTGCAGGCCTGGGCATGGCACACTGTTCACTACCTTGGTCCTGGTGTCTCCAGTGTATTTTCTTGGCTTATCAGCTCCTTCTCCTAGCACCCAGGTCAGTCATCAGTGATGCTGGAGAGCAGCTCCCAGTCAGGCAGACTTGACACAGGATGTTCTGCAGGGCTGGCAGGAGCTGGGCAGATGCGTGCCCCACAGGGAGATCCCTGCTGCCTTTGTCACTGCCCCCTCCTGAGCGGCAGGTTTGCTTTAAAGACCCTGGCTTCCTTTTATTACTTCCCCTCTCAAATTTCAACTGGTTGCAAGCGCTATTTTTAGCAGCCTGCCTTCTAAAAATAGCCCTGAGCTGTTTGGAGTTGCGTCACAAGAGGTAATTCTCGCCCGTGAGTGGCTTGGCCTCTGCACCCCAGGAGGGTACAAAAGGAGGCCAGGAGCAGCAGGGTCAGTAGGTTCAGCCACAGCCGGAGGCGAAGGAGCCAGCGGTTCCCTGCCAGCGGTTCCCTGCCAGCTCCAAGCCATCCCAGCCCCGGCAGCATGACCATCTTCTGCAGCCACTGCCACCGGCCACTGCAGGCAGAGATGAGCTGCCTGCCCGCGAGGGCCAAGCAGGCGCCCAGCGCCCCGAGGCCATTCAGGTGAGCTCTCTCCCACCTCCTGCCCTCCCTCAGGGCTGGGATGACCTCCCAGAACCCCGGGATAGCTGGTGTACACTCTGACGGCCCTTGCAAGGTGCTGACACCAGCCTGGGACAGCGGGACTGCCAGCCAGTGCACGGGGTGGAGGAATTCCCAGGAATTTGGAGGGGCAGAGGTATTTTAGGTGGTTTAGGAGGAAAGGCATATTGTACTGGGCTGGGGTGCACATTCCAGCACTGGATGTACTTTCCATCCTGGTGGGGAGGTTTTGTCACATGGGCTCCCCACCAAAGCACAGGTGATTGTCCAGCCTGGTGCACCAGCCATACCAGCAGCATGTGCCCCTGGGTAGGCTTGAGCACCTCTGCCCGTGCCCACAAGGTTTGTTCTCCTAGAGGGAGCAGCTGGCATGGGTGCTGAGCATCTCCACTCCATATCCAGGAGCTGGCAATTCTTCCCACAATGACAGGCAGGGGATGCTGTCCCTTCCCCTCCCTGGACACATGTCCCAGATGGCTGGCTTTGCAGGTCAACCAAGAGCGCTTCCAAGGCTCGCCGAGACCAGATCAATGCGGAGCTGCAGGCGCTGCGCTCCCTGCTGCCCATCTCTGCGCAGGAAAAGGAGCGGCTCTCCTACCTGCACACCATGGCCCTGGTGTGCCTCCGGCTGCGGGGGGCTCAGCTGTTCCCTCCAGGTACCCTCACCACTGCTATACTCCACACTCACTTGGCTCTGTGTGGAGCACTGCCCCTGCCTCATCCAAGACAACACTTCACCCTCATCCCCCTGCAGGCTTGGCTCCTCCTACGGGACCGGCCCTTGGCACAGAACTACTCTCCCTGCTCCCGGGGTTTCTGCTTGTGCTCTCAGCAGACAGCAAACTGGTCTACATCTCAGAGAATGTGGTTCAGGTCCTGGGCCTCTCCGTGGTAAGGCCTGCTCACTGGACATTTGCAGCCACTGTCCCTGTACCCATCCTGGTACATTTATTGCCTGCACAGCACGCTGCCCCAGCAGCTCTGAGCTGTGGCTCCAGCAGGCTGTGCACCCACGATGCCAGCCAGGGCCCACTGAGACAGGCACAGTCTCTGAGGGCAGCCCTCTCTTTGTCAGGTGGAGCTGCTCGCCCAGGGGGACACCGTCTTTGACATCCTGGATGGGCGAGTGGGAGAGGATGTGCACAAGAAGCTCCTCCTTGCCCGGGAGGAGCCTGGCAGGGGTAAGGGAGGCCTCGGCTGACATCTCATGGAACTTGCCACCCTGCTCTGGCCCTTGGCTGTGATTTGAGAGCAGGGCCAGCCTTGCTGGGAGCAGAGTGAGGGAGCTCCTGACCCACTCTGAATGGTGTGTTTCCCTGCAGAAGTCACTTTTGTCAGCGAGATGCGCACATCCAAGGCCTTCCGGCTGCAGCACGGGGGCAATCGGGTCGTGGCAGTGTGCGGGCGCTTTGTGGCTCTGCGCTGGCCACCCTCCCCCTCCACCACAGCCTTCCTGGCTCTCTGCACACCCCTTGTGCAGTCACCCACAGATGGCGAAGCTGCTTCCCAGGATGACATATTCCAGAGCATGCATCTCCTGGACATGACGTTTATTGATGTCACGGAGAGGTGAGGGGTGCCTGCTTGTAGCACAGCCCCAGCTGTACATCTCAGGCAGCAAGAATCATTTCCCTTCACCAAGCCTGTGTATGGGATGCAGGCTCCGTACAGCACTCAGCCCCACTCCCCTTGTTTTCCCCAGTGTCACCTACCACCTAGGCTACCACCGGGAGGAGCTGATCGGTCAGTCGTGGTACAGTCTCCTGCACCCTGAGGATGCTGACCTGGCAGCTGCCCAGCACAGGGCCGTGGGTGAGTGTCACACCCAGGAACGTGCGTGCTGTACCCTGGCTCCATGGTCTGGTTATGCCTGAAACGTGGCTATCAAGGACAGCAGTGACAAAGTGAATTCAGCCCTCCCTGTTCTGACTCCCAGCTCCAAAAAGGATGAAGTGGGGAAGTGGTTACATGTCCCAAACACTATCTATAAGTAATTTCCAAGCTGGCGGTGGGCAGTCCTGCTTTGCCACGCTATACAGAAGAGGGACACGCCCACCTGCGCTCCATCTCTTTGGGAGCGCAGGATTGCTATGGACCTGACTCTGCTCTGTGTTACTTCTGTCCCGCTGGGGCCAGACTAGTGACCGGCGGCAGAGCCCATCGGGGCAGCCTGCGGGGCTATCCTGGCAGCCTGGGGCCGTGCCCTGCTGCCGGCTCACTTAGTCCCTTCCCTTGCCCGCAGCGCTGGGGGCCGGGGCCGGGCCCGGGCCGGCAGCGGGGACCTCCGTGCTGCGAGTGCTGCGCAAGGACCGCGCCTGGAGCTGGCTGCGCGTGTGGGCGCGGCGGGACGGCGGCTGCATCACCTGCACCTGCCGCTGCCTCAGGTGAGCGGGATCTCGGGGGGTGGGGGGCAGCATCACCTGCACCTGGCGCTGCCTCAGGGCGCGGGATCCCGGGGGGTGGGGGGGCTGCATCACCTGCACTTGCCGCTGCCTCAGTGAGCGGGATCCCGGGGGGTGGGGGGGCTGCATCACCTGCACCTGGCGCTCAGCCAGGGCCCCCAGGCTGCCTCTTACCCCGTGTGCGCCGCAGGGAGGAGGAGGCGGCCCACCTGCGCGCCCGGCAGCCCCGCGCCGCCGCCCCGCCCGCGGGCCGGGATCTCGGCCGGCTGGCCGAGCAGCTCCGCGCCCTGGCCGACAGCCTCTCGCCGCCCGCCGCCGCCGCGCCCTGCCGCTGGCCTCGTCCCGAAGAAGCCGAGGACGATGCCTCTGTCTGCCTTGGGAACTCTCTGCTGCATCACCCTGCCCAGTTCCTTCGGTTTCCTTTCGAACAGAAAATAGGGTACAACATTCCAAGTGTGCTCTCACAGGTGTCGAATGTTCAGAGGTGCTGACACCCCTTGGTCCGCTGGTTGTATCTGTCCTAATGCAGGCCGCTGCGTGTAACCACATGTCAGCCTGCTGGTCACTTCTGACAGCTGCAGCTGATCCAGTTGGAGGCCATGGCAAACCTTCGTTCCGTACACTTGGGGCTCGTATATGAGAAACTTAGTCTGGGCTGCGATAAATCCGGCATCAGGACGGCTCAGTCCAGCAGCGCAAAGGGATCCACATCTTGCACTTAAAAACACTTACTGACTACTTAGCTGTATATTGTCAGGGCCTTTATGTACGTGACCCACTCCTCAGAAAGGAAGGATTTTTGCTTAAAAAAAAAAAAAAAAAAGGAAAAAAAATACAATAAACGCCGCTCCCCCACGTGACTGCCTCTGCCTGCGTGCTTCGCTTCCGGTTCCGCCGGTACCGCGCGGGCCGTTCCGCGGCGCGGGGCCGGGTCCCGGGGGCGATGGGGCCGCGCCGTGATGGGCCGGGACGGGGACGAGGACGAGCCGCCGCCGGCGTCGCCACAGAGAGCGAGGACGAGGCGGCCGCGGAGCAGCTGCTCGGGGGGCTGGAGCCGGCGGAGGAGAGCTCTGGCTCCAGCGACGAGAGCGACGACGGCGGGAGCGTGGTGGGGGCTGGCGGGAAAGGTGAGGGGGCCCGGCGGGAGCGACTCCGGGAAAGGCGGCAGCCTCAGCTCGGCGCGCCGCTCCCGGCGCTCGCTCGGTGGGAAACGAACTGCCAAAGAGCTCGGTAGCCTCTCGTGTTCCAGCTCCTGCATCCCCCCCTCGCCTGCCCAGCTGAGCAGCTCGGGATCAGCAGCAGGGTCGGGTGGGAGGTCCCTGAAACAAACACGTGTAGGGGCCTCTCGTAGCCAGTCTCCTTCCCAGTGCGGGGAATCACAGAACCATAAAATGGTTTGCTTGGAAGGGACCTTAAAGATGACCCGGTTAACTCCACCCGCCCTGCCGTGGCAGGGACGCAGCTGGCTCCAGGCCAGGTTGCTGTGGAAGATGTCGCACATCTCGGGGACAATGCTGTGTGCCACTTCAGGTGTCCAGGAGCTCGAGAGCCCCTCACAGGACAGCAGAGGAGAAGAAGCAGGCGATGCCCGGCTGTGTGGGCTGAGCGCCGGGGGTGGGGGTTCTCATCCACTGCAGCAAACACAGTGCGGTTTCCTTGTCTCAGAACGATCCAAGTGGGAATGAAAACCTTACAAAAAATACAACAAAAGCCCTTGAAGGGAATTGTGAGGGAGTGGGCATTGGTGTTAGCTGCAGGGCACAACATAGCATGTCACAGGTGTGAGGAGTCACTGGCTGCCTTGTGAAAGGGTCTCCAGGGTGTGTCTGTGGGGGAGGCACATCTCTGGAGGTGAGCTTTTGGCAGTGGGATTCAGAGGTGAGCAGGGTGCCTTGCCATCTGTTGTAGGCATTTTGTTTTCCTCGGGTGAGGAAATGGTGAGCAAAGCTCAGAGAGAGGATCACTGACGGGCACTCTTTCCTTCCCACAGCTGGATGGGAATGGGAACAGCAGCTTTGCTTTTGCCATCTGTCAGGGCACTCTGTGATCTTGTTTCTGGAGCAGGAGGAGTTATATTGGAGTCCAGCACTGATTTTGTCTCAGCAGGGAATGACTGGGCAGGTATCAGGTATTTCTTTAGGCCATCTGTTCTTGCATCCTGGACACTCTGATGTGCTCTGCAGGTTGTACAGCTCCCTGCAGGTTCAGCTGAGGAAGGCATAAGGTATCCATGTGCCACAGGAGTCTATGGGAGGAGAGGAAACGCAAGGAGGCTGTGCTTGAGAGCAGGAAATGCCCCTGTTATCAGCAGGTAACAGTAGCTTATCAAGAGGTGCAAAAAGGAAACTATCCACAAAATAATGGATGAAGGGGAAAAATGGCAGGAGGAAAAATTAAATGGACAACAGAGACAGCAGAGAACAGGTAAGTTATATTCTAAGGGGGAAAAAGCAATTAAAAAATTAAGTCCTCAGGAAAGAATGCAAGGAACAAGGAAAATGAGCTAATCCTGACTTTTTAACCAGAACCTTTTCACACACACACACACACACACAGTTGCCAAATCTGCTGCCCAGCAGTGAATGCCTGCTGGGACCATTCACTTCTGCTCCAGAACAGGCTTCTTTCTTTATAGTGATGTTTTTATCACTGTGAGTGGTTAATTCAATCTTCTAGAAATAGGCAGTAGGATGTATTTTGTGGATTGATACTACCATGTGAAAATAATTTTCCCTATTAGGTTTCAGGTTGTCAGGTTTGGTCTTCTGTACCAGTGATGAAATACTTTATCATGGAAACTCTGCATGCCTTTGCTTTGACTGATTTATACCAAATCTCCTTTTGACATCATTTTATAGGGTGTCTTTGTCTCATTTTCATTGAAGTCTTTGCTATTTAAACAGTGTTGGTTTAGAATTTCAGCCAAATGAAATATTGGAGTGCAAGTGATGGTACCTTGTCTTCATCAAGTGCTGAGAGTATCTTCCATATCATAATTCCTTTCTTTTATTGCTTTATTTGTCCTTTTGGCTGTCCTTGTTCAGGATTTGGCTGGAGGGAGGTGTTTAGGGGAAGCAGTGCAATGAAATCATGCTGTATTCACATTTCCTTTGTCCCTTGTGCAGCAGACTGGATAGTCCCTGTTCCTGTATCCCACCTCAGAGCACTAATGAGCATCATCAGAGCAGAGTTCCTGAGCATTCAGAACAAGCAAAATGAAAACATTTACTGAGGCAGCTCTTGGCTGTGCCCACTATGTTTTCTGGATGATGAGAGTCGTTTCTGAAGGTCTTGGTTATTGCCAGGATGAGAGTGCTTGGGATGAGTCCGTGCTCTGAGCTAATGTGACTGACCTCATGTTGCTTTCTGAATTTGGCAGAGCACACACAAACCTTGCTCATGGGACAGTGTTTGGTGTTTGTGTGGGGTTTGGGAGTGAGTGGGCTACAAGAGCAGCCTGGGGGGCACGTGGTATCCAGCCAAGGTATCACAGACAGGCTGTGATGGTCCCTGCTGGGCCACAGTTGGTGTGTTTGTATTGCAAAGGCTCAGAAAGACCATGTGCCTGTCACTGCTCAGAGGTGCTGAGCAGGCAGACACCACCTAAGTCAGTTTGCCAAGGCTTTCCCTTCCAGGAAGGACACAGTGCAAAGCCCTTCTTGCCCTTACATGAGAGGGGAATGAGTATATGAATGAGTATATCCAAGTGCTGACTGGAGAAATGGTCTCAATTGTTTGTTCTGAACACCTAGAAGTATAAATCTAGAATAAAGAGTATGATAATATAGATGATAATATTTTTGCATTCTGGTTATAAGAAGCATTAAAGGTTACTGATATTAAGGGATATTAAAGAAACATTAAAGTGGGAAAGTCAGGACTGAGAGGTGACCCCTCAGAATTCGCAGTGCCCAGTGTGGAGCTCGTTCTGCTCTTTGTACCAGGTAAAAACTTTGTACTGGTCTTGTGTGTGCTGTTAAATGGAGAGAGAAGCAAAGACACTCTGGGGAGAGGGGGAGGCCGTTCTCTTTTAGTGGTGAAGACTGAAGTGATCAATGGGAGAGGAATCAGAGGCTGAGAGATGCAGTGGTTTCTTCCTGCTATGCAGTTGTACAGGGATGGCACCACTATTCTTGTGTCACTATCTCAAGCTCTGAGGCATCCCTCTTGGTGGAGTTTGGGGCTGAGAAATGCCTTGAGAAGCTGTTCAGTTCATGTGTGCCCTGTGCTCTCTTCCAGATCAGTCTGACATGTCTTTTGAGGAACTCCTGAGGGTGCAGAGTGATGCAAGGACAAGAGTGAGCAGGAAGGTGCCCGGTGGGAAGAAAACTGCAAAGCCTACCAAAGCTACACTGAAGCAGCAACAAGGCAAAAAGGGGTAAAGAGGCTCTTTTGTGATCAGAAAAACGTGAATGTGTGCTCTTTGCATTTTAGAAATTACACTGGGATCTCCTCACAGCAGTGATGTTGCCTTGGAGCTGGCATAGATCTCCTTTAATGTACTGGACAATAATGCCTGTCACTGTAATTTCATTTGGGAATGGTCTGGTGCTGTTTTCAGAGCTCTTAATATCCCATTTTCTTCAAATCCCCAGAAGCCACCTGGCCCTTGACAGTTAAATTGGCACTCAATGCCTTTATACCCTCTATATTAAGGCACTTATAACCCTTGGCATGGTGTGCCTCTCAAGCTCTATGACAGTGTCCACTGTGACCTGAAATAGTTGCCCTGCTGGTTCCTAAACCCCTTCCAGCTTATCAGTATCTTCTGCCTGGCTCTCACTGGCTGCAGTTACAGTCACAGACAATTGTTCTGGAATTCCATTCATCCTTCTGTTGCTGTCTCATCTGTGGCTTGTCCATGTTCATTTTCCTTTATTCCCTCTCTACATTACTTGCCATCACTGACTTTTTTCTGTATTCAACACAACAAAAGCTATCAAACCTTTTTACAGTTCCCCACAGGCCCCCACTGGTAACAGCAATACCCTTACCCCTTATTTGCAGTAATTAGGTAGTTTTCAGTCCTCAAAGTGGCACCCAAGTGATTTGAATGGGTTTCCTCTGTTACACTGGCACTCCCTATCTTATTTCTGAATCTCTGCTCAATGCACAAGTAGAGAACACAAAATACATTTCTCCTGCCATAAAGAGTAAGTTAGGATAATGTTTCTGCTTTACTTTTTACCCAATACTCTGGGGGATTTTGTGTAGTGCAACATCTTCTCTCAGAGTCTCTATTTCTGCCACACAGTTTGCATAATTCTACTTTAGTTTAATTCCTCTAATCCTTTAAGTAATGTATTGCTGTAAATCCTACATGCTTTTTCTCTCATGTTTTTATTAAGGAAGCGAGCTTCTTAAAGAAAGGGCTTCAGAGAAATCCCCGGGCACTGAGCTGGCTTCAGCAATGACTCCAGAGCATTGTGCAGGGTTGTAGCCTCAGAGGATGTGAGATTACACTGAACTGAGAGGGATTTGGAAAACTTGTGCCTGTGGGGTTGTGCTCCTGCCCCAGCATCACTTGTGGCTGGCTGTGGGTGCTGTCAGCAGGTGTCCCTCAGCAAGTTTGCTGACAGCATAAAGTTGGGAGGAGTAGCTGGTCCACAGAGGGCTGTGCTGCCATTCCACAAGACCTGGACAGGCTGGGCAGCAAAGAACCTCCTGGAATTCTGCAATGGCAAGTGCAGGCTCCTGCACCTGGGGAGGAACAACCCCAGGCACCAGCACAGGCTGGGGTGACCTGCTGGGCAGCAGCTCTGCACAGAAGGACCTGGGGGTGCTGCTGGACAAGGAGCTGTCCATGGGCCAGCAGTGCCCTGGGGGACAAGAAGGCCAACAGGATCCTGGGCTGCATTAGGAACTGCAGTGCCAGCAGGGCAGGGAGGTGATCCTGCCCCTCTGCTCAGCCCTGGTCAGGCCAGTCTGGAGTGCTGTGCCCAGTTCTGGGATCCTCAGGATAAGAGAGACATGGAGCTCCTGGAGAGGATGGATCCAGTAGAGGGTTAAAAAAAAAAAAAAATTAGGGGATTGGAGCATCTCTCCTGTGACAACAGGTTGCAGTAGCTGGGACTGTTTAGCCTGGAGAAGAGATGACTGAGAGGGGACCTTATCACTGGAAATATGTAAAGGGCAGATGTCAAGAGGATGGGGCCAGGCTCTTTGCAGTGGCATCCAGTGAGAGGACAAGGGGCAATACAGAAACACGGGGAGTTTCACCTGAATATGAGGAAAAACTTTTTCACTGTGAGGGTGACTGAGCACTGGAGCAAGTGCTCAGTGAGGTTATGGAGTCTTCTTCTCTGGAGATATTTAAAACCCACCTGGATGCAATCCTGTGCAATCTGCTCTAGGTAACTGCTTTAGGAAAGGTTCCTTCTACCTCCAGCCATTCTGTGACTTCATGAGAGGAATAATTAGTACAACACATTTATTGATGCAGGTGGTAGGTTTTCACTTGATACAGTAGAGCTGTTCCAGGTTCTTTATAGGGTTGTTTTAACCACATATTGATGTATTTGGTTGTTGTAGCCTTCTGTGGCTTTTGACTGAGCCACCTCTTTGCTTTCTATATCATGGTAAGGATTGAGCTGGGAGGATCTCTTGTGCAGTAACGTTCTTCTGAGGGTCCAGATGACCTCCCAGCATATTAGCTTGGGCCTCATTCTGACATTTGCTCCTCTTGAATACATTTTTCTTGTTTTCAGGCCATTGGAGATGTCAGCCAAGAAGCCTGTACCTTTCCTGCGACAAGTTGTCCCTGTTAGGAAGAAGGTGGGTGCTGCCCCTCCTCAGTTCAGGACTTGCCTTAGCACTGCTGACAGGGCACACACTTGGGAATGGGGCTGTTGCAGATGGCACAGGCTACTTCTGGAGGACAGGGCTGGACCACTGGGGAGTACAGTTACAGTGTTTCCCTGGTGAGAACAACAGTTGGGTTGGAGCAGCTGCAGGTTAACTTGAGAGTTTGTGACCCAGATGTTTCTAGAAGGTGCAATGACAGCCACCAATGACAGTTCTACTGCAAACCATGGGCTTTCCAATCTGAATGTAACTTTTGACTTATCATTGCTGGATCATTGGAATATGGTACTTTCCACAGTTAGAGGCTTCTTTTTGTCCTGCCCTTATGCATGACCTGACCCAGTTAATCTGTGAAAATCTACATAGGTTTGAGTTCCCAAATCCATCACCTTGACAGCACATATTCAGCCAGCTCTTGGTCTGGGAGTTGCAGGTGTTTGACAGCAGCACTCCTGCTGTTATTCTTGGATATTCCTGGGTGGCAGACTGGCATTTGGAGATGTCTGTTGCATGATAAACTTGATGCAGGCATGACTTTGGGGATGCCACCTTGACCATCATACTCAATCTTTGCCAACTGCAGATATTTCAGTGGTGGGAGCATAACATTGCTGGGGGAAAAAAAATGGCTGATAAATGAAGAGAGAGTAAGCAGGCTGTTAACAGGGTAACACTGGCTACAGCTCTTGCCTTCCCTGCTGACAGGTCCAGAGAGACCCTCGATTTGATGACCTGTCTGGAGAGTATAAGCCTGAAATATTTATGAAGACATACAGCTTCCTGGACAGCATCAAGAAGCAGGAGAAGGAGGTGATGCTCTGTGCCTGTCCTTGCCTGCAAGAACCTTGCTTGGCAGGGGCTACTTCTTCAAAGGCTTTTCACAGTGGAGGTGATGGGCAGGCAGTCATGCAGCTTTCTGCTCTCTTCTTCAGATGGTTCAGAAGCAGCTGAAGAAATGCCGGAACATGGAAAAGAAGGAGAAACTTCAGCGGCTCCTGAACCGTATGGTGAGTTCAGTGAGCGTCTCCTCTCTGGGAGGCACTGGGAGAGAGGACGTGTCACCTGAGGTCTGCCTCAGTGCTGACACAGGCCATCGTTTTTGTACAGACACAGCAGGAACAGGCACAGAAAAAACAGCAGAAGTTGAGAGAGAGGGAGCTGTCTTTGAAAAGACAACAGAGGGAATTGGCCAAGCAGGGAAAGAAACCCTTCTTCCTAAAGAAATGTAAGTACTTGGAGTGAGCATGCTGCAGGAAGATCTAGAGGGAGTACTGCTGGCAGGAATTCAAGCACTGGGAGCAAGGTGTCCATACTATTCCACACAGCTGTGGGGGAGTTGTTCTAGTGCTGCTACTCAAGGGAGAAGCTAAGCCTGGACCAGGGAGGGAGAGGTGAGAAGGGGCTGCTCTGTAGAGATGTTTTGGGCTTCAGTTTAAAACTTGACTTCCCTCTCCTCTGCAGCTGAGAAGCGGAAATTGGAGCTAGCTGAGAAGTATGCAGAGCTGAAGAGGAGTGGAAAGCTGGAGAGCTTCCTGAACAAGAAGAGGAAGAGGAATGCCATCAAAGACAAGCGCCATCTGCCCTCACAGAAGAACTTGTGACTGTTGGACAGTCATGCTGTTGTCTGGCACTGGCTTATTCTGCCTTGGCCAGGCCTGGAGGATGGTTATCCCTCTTTCCAGGATCTGCCTTCCACTGTACAGTGATGCTGTAAGGCAGCAGAGCAGGGGCTGAGCTGAAGGAACTAATGGGTTTTTTTGTAGCTGAAGTACCTGCTTTGCTTGTGGTTGAGATCATGCCTGGGTGGTGACAAGTGTGTCATGCAGATGCTGATGGTGATGACAGCTGTCTTTGCCCTTGCACCTGCTCATTTCTAACTCAGCAAGGAAAGCGTGAGTCCTGCCCTACACTGCTGGCACTACTCCAGGTTCTTTCAGACTTCCACTGAGGCAGAAAAGGATGTGGGACAATCCCTGCTCAGAGCAGCAACCCTGACTTCAGATCAGGTTGTGCAGGGCTGCTTTGGTGGGATCTGGTAATGTCCAAGGACAGATGCCTTCACCTCTCTTGGCCTCTGCTCTACTGCTTCAGGTTCTCAAGATGGAAATTTTTGTTCCCTCATCCAGGAAACCTGCCTGGTGTTAGTCCACAATCATTGTCTTGTTCTCAGTGAAGTGCCTGGCTCTGTCTTCTCAGCAGCTCTGTCACAGGTCTGAGGGGTGGGAAAGGGGTGCTGTAAGGTCTCCCCAAAGTCTTTTCTTCCTAAGGGCAAATGAATCCTGTTTCCTCAGCCTTTCCTAGCAGTGCTCCAGCCTCTGACACCTTTCACATACTCAACTGGAGTCAGCCCAGACAACCAACAGCTATCTTTTGGTGGCTGAGCATGGATCAGTATCTAGAAGTAGTCTCACAAGAGATGAGTAAAGGTGAGAGGACCATTCCCTGTGGGCTGCTCCTGGTGATGCAGATCTAGGTGTGCCTGGCCTTCTTCATACATGGGGCATGCTGTGACTGCTCAGCTATTGCTGCTTGGGATCTCTCCTTCAGAGCAGCTTGGTTTCTCAGGGTGATCTCCACAGGGTTATTAGTGCTTCAAGAAACTGATCCTGTATGGAATAAAGTACCTGTTTTCCTTTATTCCCCCTGTCAGTTTGTTAGTCAAAAGTGTTTAACCTTAGGGGAGTCAGTGCCTCTCTCCAATATCCCACCAGCTCTTTTGCTTCTCCTTGTTCCTTTTTTCCCCTGTCTGCCATGGCTGTGCTGACAAGGGGATGGTTCGGGTAAGCCCAATGTGACAGGTCAGAGTGTGCTGGGAAAGTGCCTGGGCACAGCTGTGCTGTGTGGGTGGCCACAGGTGTTTGGGGCCCGGAGACAGGCCTTGCTTGGAGCAAAACATGGAGCCAGGATCAGGTCAGCCAGCCTGAGGGTGCTGCTGAACCACTTACCTCCACTGTAGGTCCTGTGGGTGATGCAAGTTCTGCTCTGGTGAGGGGACTTAGTGGAACTGGGGGAAGGCAGTAGACACGGGATGTACCAGCTTGGCTAGAGACCCGCTGCCAGGGCCTTGCTGAGGGGTCACTCCTCAGCATTCCTGAGTCCCTGTGTCCCCATCCCCTGCTGCTTGTAGGTCTGGTGCAGCAGGTACAAGGCTGGCACACCCCCAAAGTGGTCCTGCTTTCCTCTCCTGCCCCTCTGGAACTAAAGGTCTTCCTGCTGCAGCCTGTGCCTACCTGCAAAGAGGACATCCTTGCTGGGATGTCGCCTGCTTCTGCTCAGCATGGTTGTGGTGAGCAGTGAGCCTGTGGCTCGTGTGCCTGTCAGCTCCTGGGCCAGCAGGCTCAGCAGGGCATTTCCTAGCTCAGCCTGGGCTGAGGTGCCACTCAGGGTATTGGGCAGGAAGCAGCATCACAGCACCAGCTCCAAGGGAAGCAGATGCTTCCAACATCCCAAGCAGCTGGGGAGCTGCTCTTTCCAGTAGCCTTCCAGCCTCAAGCTGTTGGCTTATTTCCCTTGTTTTCAAGGCAATTTGGGCAGATGTACACTGGTGTCCCTCCAGCTGGAGTGTGAGGACTTGCTGTGGGTGTCCCTGGGCATGACTGGTCCCAGTTGACGTGACTGCACTGGTTGCACAGGCGGTGGTGGCTGACAACGCTGCCACACACCCTGTCAGTGACACCCTCAGAGCCCACCAGACACTCACAGGACCTGTGGGCCAGGAGGAATGGCTCCAGACCCAGTGGCCTGAGATGCTGTCCCCAGCCCTAGGTGGTCACTGAGTGAGCCTTTCCACACTCTGCAGCTGAACAGACACCCAGTCACACAAGGCCCCCAGAAGAGTGTGGGAGATCTGCCTGCTGGCAGGGACACAGACATGAAAAGGCTGCAGGGCTCAGGTCTTTTATTGCAAAGAGGGAGATACAAAAAAAGGACAGTCACCCCTTTTTGGGTCCCCCCAAGCCTGCAGCTGGCTGAGAGGGGTGACCACAGGGGGAGGCCCAGGCCTTGCTCCCCCTGCATGGGGACCTTGGCTCACACAGTGGGGAGGAGGGTGCTGCCAAGGACCACACTGGAGCCAGGGCCAACCACAACAGAAAAGTGGGTGACCCGCTGTGTCCCCGTGTAGCAGCCTGGCTGGCTAGAGAGCAGTGCTGCACAGGGAGCACTGGTAGGGAGCCTGGCACCGGGTAGGGCTGCCTGGCCTCACCCAGACACAACTCATGGCAGGTGGCCCTGGCCTTGTCCCCTGCTCCGCTGTTTTACCAGGTGGGGTGCTGAGGTTCCAAACTGCTCTGCAGCCTTACAGAGGGTGCTGAGGTTCCAAACTGCTCTGCAGCCTTACAAAGGGTGCTGGAGGTTCCAAACTGCTCTGCAGCCTTGCAGAGGCTGCTGTGGGGGCCCTCGCCATGTGCCCCTTGGGGCCCTGAGCAGTTTCACCCAGGGAAGGAGGGAGCAGGGTCGTTGCCCTCTGTCCAGGCAGGGAGCTCCACAGCCAGCCCCGGGTTTGTAGGTACAGCCAGGCGTGGGGACGCCCAGGCTGTAGCTCCTGCTGGCTTGTCACGTGTTGTCCTGGGCCAGCTCCTCGGGGCAGGCAGGCTGGTCCCGGGCCTTGCGCAGCCCCGTGGGCGGCTGGGCTGGGGTGCTGTGCTGCGGGTCCGGCCCCGGCGGGGCGTGGTGCTGGTGCCGCTGGTACTGCACAAACATGCAGACCTTCATCCCAATGGCCAGCATGTTCTTGCCCATGAAGATGCTGGAGACCCGGGCATCCCTGAAGAAGACCATGTTGCTGCCTCGGATGAAGATGGTGGCGATGTTGACGGTGAGCATGCTCAGCATGGGGTACAGCATCATCCTGTGCGGCACGATGCCGATGCCCTGCATGCTGATCTCGCACAGGGACACGCAGGGCAGGACCAGGAGCAGGATGTAGCAGTAGAAGAACATGATGCCCTCAGCCCAGAGCGGCAGCCCTTTCTTCTGAGGCTCCCACAGGTTGGCCTGGATGTCCAGCACATCCAGCATGTCCACAATGACCCAGAAAAGGCGGTTGCGGAGATCCTCCTTCTTCTTGAATGTTCTGACATACTCCATGTGCTCTGTGGCCACCAACAGCACGTAGAGAGCTGGGATGCAGATGGAGAGCAGCAAGGTCAGCGCTTTGCGGGCAATGAGATCCAAGCTCTTCCGGTCAGCTTTGTAATTCTGGTATACAAAGTAGACTTTGATCTCCAGAACGAAGACGTAGAGGAACCAGAGGATCATGGCATATCCTCGCTTAGCTGTCTTTACCTCTGCCCCAACCCAGATAGCCACATAGCGGAGGACCAGCAGGAAGCATATGTCACCCACTGCCACCATGACACAGATGCCCAGCTTCCTGGAGCCCTGGCTCTGCTCCACCAGGTAGGCATCCATGAGGACGAGGCTGGTCATGATGAGCACTGTGGAGAGGCACACATGGGGCTTGCTGACAGGTGGTGGGGGAACCATCCTGCACAGAGGAACAGGCAGGGTCATCAGGAAGTTGCTGAGATTTCCTATTCCCACCCCTGGGCCCCCTTCTGCCACCCTCTCCTCAACAGCTGTGTGTGGCTGAAAGAAGGGAGGGAGCCATTCATAGATTTCTCCCATCCTCCGTGCCTGGCTTGTTCCAAACCTGCACATTTCTAGCCAAAGATCTCCTGACACTGACCAGGCCATCCTGGCGGCATGTGCTGGCTGAAACCCAGCTCCTAGGATGCACATGGTGGGGCAGGCTGGACACTTGGGACACTTCAAGCACTTGGGATCCCACTGCCTTTTCTGGTAGCTCACCACACTGACTAGGCTCTGCCACCATGAAGGGTACGTGCCTTATTGACCATGGGATTTCCCAGCCAGTAGTACTGCTGGTCTTTTCCCCCCACAAGGCAAGCTGAGACTAGACTTATGTGTTTAACCCAAGCAGGTCCTTAAACGCTATGATCCAGGACCGCTCTTTTTAGTCTCTTTATTTTCATGCACAGCACAAGATGAAGCCTGGCTTTTTTTAGCCTGGCTGTCTTGTAGGGTGGGAGGGAAAAAATTGGCCCGATATTCAGTTTCCCTCAAGTTCCCACCCCCCGAGAGCTTTGCCTAGAGCTATTTGCCAATGCCCACCCTGCCCCAACACCATAAACCGAAAGCAAGGAGAAGCAGCTCGAGCCCAAAGCTCCAGGATACAAGGAGCTCTGCAAAGGCCCTGAATTTCTGTGGGATGCTTTCTTGGGCTGGGGCAGAGCAAAGCACTGTCCCCAAAAGCACCGTGCCTGCCTTGTGCAGCACCAGGGCTGTCAGACTCCCTCCCCCTGACCAAGCACAGCTGCAGGCAGCTGCCTTCAGAGGCAAGGAGGGAGGACAGAGCTGGGGCCTCACCAGGCAGAAGAACTTGGCAGCTGCTCTGGAGGGGAGCCAGCCCCCCGGATGAAATGGAGGATGCAACTGGGCTGATGACTGTGTGGCACAATGCTGCACGAGGGCTGCCCACGCAGAGCCCGCCTCTGCCACGCCTGGGCTGTGCACGCCCGGGACACCATCCTGCTCATCCAGAGAGCACCGTGCAGGTGCTACCTGACCACGGAGCAAATGCCTGGGAGCAGGATGGAGGCCGCACAGTTAATGATCACCCCTGCACACGGCTGCTCCTGGTGCTGACACTGATGGCACAGGGCGCTGGGCACAAGCTACCTGAACTCCTGCTTTTTGGCTGGGGGAGCAGGCGTCCGGCGCAGTCGTGCATCCCTGGGCCCAGCAGCATCCTGGCACGTTGCGGGAGGCAGCGAAGCCTGAACCTGTCAGACACAGGTGCCTCTCAGGGGGAGGGAGCAGAGGCCGGCGGGCATGGGGGAGCCCGTGGATGTGGCACATCTGGAGCATGCCACACGGCCGGGAGCTCACCCGCCTGGCACCCCACGGCCTGCCCGAGCCTCCGCGGGGGCTGCGGGTACCCCAGGCCCCGGCTCAGCACGGGGCTCAGCCCCAGGCCCCCAAGAGCGGGGCCGCCCCGCCGAGCTCCATCCCCCGGGAGCGCCTCGGCGCCCCCGGCCCCGCCTGCCCCGAGCCCCCTGCCCACAGCGGCCGGGCCTGCCGGGGGCAGGCGCTGCCCGCCGGCCGCACGGCCCGGCCTGCCGTCTCCCCGGACCCCGCTTACCTCGGGCGGCTCCCCGGGGCGCAGGGCGGCGGCGGCGGCCCCGGGCCTGCCGCGGCATCGCCCGGCGCGGCCCGGCGGCGGCGGCGGTTCTGCGGTGGCGGCGGCGCTCAGCCCCTCCCGGCGGGCGGCGGGCGGGGACTGCGGCGGCCCCCGCCTCACCCGCGGGCCCGGCGCCGCCCGCCGCTCCTCCGGCTCCGCTCGCCCAGGCCGGGCTCGTTGCCGCTGCCCGACTGATCTCATCCGCTCCCGCCCCGGGGCCACCGCCTGCATGCCCCGCCGCCTCCAGCCCACGTCCTGCCCCCGCCGGAGCCGGACCCCGCAGGGCCGCAGCCCAGCAGAGGCCCCGGGCGAAGCAGTGGGAAGGCTGGCCTGACAAGGATGTCTGCCCTCCAGGAGGGACTGGGGCCGCGACCGCTCCTTGCTGGGGGGAGAAGGCAGGGGGACGCATGACCTGATACCCAGCTGTGGCGGTCTACTGGGTCCTGGAGAGCCGCAGCCTCGCCCGGCTCTGGTACAGATGGGCTTGGCACCACCGGGGGCTTGTGTGCAGATAAAGCAGGTCAGGGAAGGCAAAAGGTTTCCATTACATGGTGGACATACTTCTCTCCAACTGCTCTTCTATCAGCCTGAGCAGCTTTTTGCATTTAACTCCAAACTTTCTTCTAAGTGATTCAGGTCTTAGCTACACAGGGAAGGTTTTTCAGTGTATTTCCTCTCTGACTTTGAAATGCTCATTTGTAGATACATGTATCTTGGAAGAGGGGGAAGCTCTAAGATCTCTGGAGATGGGCTATGAGCAAAACCGGGCATAGACCTAAGAGCAAGTGACAGAGTGCCAGGGGAAGTGCAGCCCTCCTTGCATCCAGCTGCTGACAGAGTAGCTGTAGGTCCCTGTTGGATCTAATGCCCTGGGGCATCTCAGCTGCCACCAGGAACATATAAATCTAACCTGTGGAGTACTTGGCAAGTGGAGACACTGGACCAGCATCCAGGCTTAGCTCACATGTCCCACAGTTCGTGTGGACTGGTTGATGCAGGTGGGTGGAGGTCCTGTGTGAAGGGAGCAGAGCTCTGGGTTAGACAGGCGCAACAAGGTAAGGAGTTTGGCTGTGGGAGCATTCTGCTAACCCAGGAATCAACAGCAATCCCCAGAAGGGCTGAAAGAGTGGGGAAACAAAGCACCCAAAGCAACTTGCCTCCAAAAATGAAAGGAGACCTTGCAACTTGAGTGGAGAGCAGTGTGAGGCACAAGAGGGCAAGCTGACACTGCAAAAATCTCCTTCTTTCCAGCAGGACACAGAAGCACTGGCTCTCGCTATCCCAGCAGTCTCTTTCACGATGCAGGGAGGAGCAAAGGGCCTCTGTCCGTGGAGATACCCAGGGAGGGGACACCACAGAGGTATACACAACAGAGGTGAGAGAGGGGTGCTGGAGGAACCCACCAAGTAATGGGGCTAAAGACAAGATGATTCATCCATGAGCTGGAATCATAAAACCCCTGAGTCTCCACTGGAGACTAGGACAGGAGGTGACAACATTTGCGTGGGAAGCAGTAAAGAGCTGCTTTAACAAGGCACATAAAAATAAGGAGCCAGAGCAAGAACAGATACTTGTGTGCTTCTCTAAAACACAATGCTGGAGCTGGGGTGACAGAGTTGGTGTGGTGTGGATGCATCTGTATAATGGTTAAAATGGAATGGAACCAGAGAGGATACACCAGGGCTCCCAGGCACACAGCTTCTCTCTGGCTGCTGCCAACTCCAGACCTGGGTGGAGAAGCATTTCAGCTTAGCCCATGAAACCTGCACACCATCATTGGCACTGAAAAGTCCCTTTGCAGTGACATCAATGCACTCAAAGGCTGTTGGGAGGGAAATGGGGAAATCCATCAGTCGTGTTGACATCCTCAAAGGGGAGCTGTGGGAAGCAGAGGAAGTTTGTCAGCAAGGAACAGCAAGCAGTGGCTGTAATGGAGAAAGGCTGGCAGTGTCCTGGGGACCATACTGAGAGCTTCAGCTGTGACACATAAAAGAAAATAAGTAAAAGGCTTTTCTGAAGGCACATTTCAAATTGGTTACCTGGATGCTGAAGAGCATTTCCCTGATGTCCTCAAGGATAATATCCACAAGGAAGCAAACCTCAGTGGGTGGCTGGCATACAGAAAGGTCTCAGCATAAGAGGAGCTGGGAAAGCAGCTGAATGTGATGACAACTCTACCAGCCTCTGTTTAAGCTGGAAGATAACCAGGCTTTGGGACTTGCAGTGAAAAACACGGGATAATTTTGACCCCAAAGAGTGGGAAAAGCCACCATGTGTGGAACAGCACAGCCATGGATAGGTCATGCTGTAGGCACAAAGTCAATATAGCATTGAAGACAGGAAAAAAATGAAGAGTGGGCTCTTGTCTGCTTGGCTTGCAGACAAGCCCCCAGATAAATAAAGCACATTGAAACAGCCTGAGAACAAATGTATAAATTCATCTGTCAAAAAACCAGAAGGCCAAAAAACCCCCAAGTGAGCTGCAAGAAGTACTTGAAGGGAACTGGCTGGAGGGAAAGAGGCAGAGAAATGCACCTCAGTCCCACTGAACATCCTTCCAGGGGAAACGCGGTAAAAAAGAGGAACCTCATCAACCAGAAACTGCAAGTGGTGGCTGCAACAGGTAAAGACCATTTATGACCTGGGGACCGTACCCTGAGCTCCAACAGCTCTGAGAAAGCATCACAGATTTTAAACCATGACGCAGCCCCGGGGCAGAGCAGAGGTGGCTGGAAGTGACCTCTAGGCATCCTTCAGGAAGGTGGGGGAAAGGGGGAACAGCAGGACTGCCAGCCCTTGGGAAGTGTCTGAAGGCAGTCACCTCAGCAGGCTGCCCTGGGCTCAGCAGGGAGGTGCCTCTGGTCTCCTGGAACTGAAAACCTGGAGCGCTCAATGCTGTTAAAGTACCCACAGATAGCCAGGAATGGTGACTCAGACTAGAAAGCAAATGGACGAAAGCAAACAGCTGAGGAGGGACTGCAATGGCTTTTCTCAGGGTAAATCAAGACCCTAGATCTAGCAAGCTCCTCTGGAGGAGGCAGCTGCTTTTGGGGAAAGGCAGTGGTGATATCCAGCTGAGGTCAAGCATGGATAAAAACACTGCGAAAAAGGCCATGACCATTGTGTGACTCTCTGGCTGCAGAGCCAAGGTTTCCACATTAATTGGCAGAATGCTATGAAAATGCAGCTCATCCTTGGTCCAGCTGGTCTTACACAAAGGCCTCTGCTAAGATCCCCTAGAAAATGTTCTTAGAGAACCAAGGCTGTCAAGGATGGAAGCAAAGGTCCTCTTGTGCATTAATGACCCACTTAAAGGAAAGCTAATGCATTAAAGCACCAATCAAGCTGTTTAATGAGCAAGTCAGGAGGTCTGGGCAACTCTGTTGTGATCCATGCCATTCATCAGATGCAGAAATGGGCTGGGAAGGTGGGCAAGGAACAAGAAGTGAAAGTTTGATGATGGTTCAGATTGTCCATCTAGTCAAACTGGAATCTGATGTGAATTACTGACCAACCTGAACCTCAACAGCAAGAGAAACTTAGACCTGACAAATGCAAGTAAAAAGAAGAGGTGCAAGGGACAGACTACAAATTAAACATCAGTATTCAGGAAGGTGCCCCTGAAATGTTTACTGGTAGTGTTTTGAAAACACAGTGCTCAAGATTGACAGTAGAAACCATGGATGTTTTAGGCTGCTTTGCAAGATTTTGCTGCTGCCATTTTTCTGAGTCTAATTCCTCCACTGGCATGAGCCACATTTTACAATCTGCCTGGAATTAGCACTGCATCCATGGAGAACTCTGTCACTGCTAAATGCATTGAGAAGCACAGGTCCCTGCAGAAGCTGCTGGCTTTTCTTTGTTTTCTGCTTTGACCACTATTGACTTGGCTGTTTCTTTCACATAGTTTTCAATGCAGCTCTTGGACCATCTCTGCTTCCTTTCAGGAGCCATCAACCAGTATCACCCTATTATGATTATTTGATTTTTCAAGAGGCAGAGCCATTTCAGACAGATACTTCTGCTGGAGGCAAGGTACAGGAGGGGAACTTTTGTGCTTTCTACCAAAACAGAGTGCACTTGTCCAGCTGCAGTGTCGCAGGCTTGCCCTCGGATCTGTCCCTAGGGATGCTCTCCCCTGCACATGCTTTATGATCTGCAATGCCTTCTGAGGTGAAGCTCTGGGCATGGTCTCAGGGTCACAAATGTCTTTTGCCCGTGACAGCCACCACTTGCAGTTTCTGGCCGACGAGGTTCCTCCTTTTGCTGCATTTCCCTGGACACGTTCAGTGGGACTAAAGGGGATTTCTGCCTTCCTCCCTGTAGCGTGCTCGGAGTTCCCAAGTGTTTCAAGGAAAGAGTCAGTCAGAGGTCTCGGCTTCCTTTTGGCTTCAACCCGCCGTGCCCCCGGGTCCAGCCGCTCTGTTCCTCCTCAGGCCCATCCGCCGGCCGGCCCGGCTGTTCACCCCTGCGGGCACCCTCTCCCCGCGGCGCTCCACGGCTCGCCAGCGCCGCGGGCGTTCCCGCGGACGTCGTCGTCGCCGCCGCCGCCACAGCAGCTCATGCAGGGCCGAGGCCCTGGCCAGCCCCGGGGATTCTCCGCCACTGCCCAGATGCGGGGACGGACATACGGACCAGCCCTGGCAGCGGGACATGCCCCTCGACCGCGCCCCTGGGCGCGCTCCCGCGGGCGGCGACCGACGCGCTTTAAAGGGAGCGACGCCGCGCCCTCCCACCCCCGCCAAGCCGGGGCAGCGGCGCCGCTGCCATTGGCTGGCCCCGCCCCGCCGTCCTCTCCGATTGGGCAGCGGCCGCCCCGGCCTCGCCTCTCGCTCGGCTCCGATTGGCTGTTTGCCATCAGTCGCCGTCCTCGCCCTTTCTCCCGGCTCCGGTTGGCTCGTTCCCGCGTCCCAGCCGAGCTCTGATTGGTCACGGGCCGCGAGGGAGCGGGCGCGCGCGCGCGCGCGCGCCGGGGTGGAGGCCGTCGCTGAGCTGAGGCGAGGGGCTCGCGCCGCCCCCCAGCGCCAACGGCGGCGGCGGCGGCGGGATGGCGGCGATGGCGACGGCGGCGGCGGCGAGCAGCGCGCTGGGCCCGGGCCCCGCCGCGGGGCCTCCGGCGGCGGCCGGCGGAGTGGCGGCGACAGCGGCCGCGATGGCGATGGCCAGCCCGGTGCCGGTGCCAGTGCCCATGAACCTCTTCGCCACGTGGGAGATCGATCGGTCGGCGCCGAGCTGCGTGCCCAGGTGAGGCGCCCCGCCGCCGGGGCTGTGCGGAGCCCGGACACGAGCGGGGCCGGGGAGGAGGAGGCGGCCCCCGCAGCATCTCTGCCCCGCCGGGCCGCGCTCCTCGGTGGCGGGGAGGCCGGGGCCCAGGCAGGGGCTGATGTGCGGCGGGTCCCGGCGCCGGGCCCCCGCTGTGCTTCCAGCGGGAGCGGCCCCGGTGGGCGGCGGGGCCGGGGGCACAGCGCTAGAGCGCGGCTGCGATGCCTCCATGTTGCAGCCCCTGGCGAGTGTGTGCCGCGATGGCCGTGGGTCTCAGAAGGGGGTGTATCATCGTGGCCGTGCTTGGGAAAGCTGCCTCTTTGCCCCCGAAGTGATCGGTGATGGCCCTACAGCCGCTTCTGTGCAGCCAGGCAGTGGCCACCAGGCATCCGTGGGCCTGTGTCATCTGCGCTCCAGACCTTAGGGAGCAGCAGGAGGGATTCACTGTGCTGCTAGCTGGACTCAGAGTTGTATCTCTGGCAGAGCTGGGAGACAAGCTGAGTGGTGTGGATGTCATCACTGTCTGTATCGCTAGATGTACTTATGAGCACCTGTCTTGAAGCCAGAAGGTGCCTGATGTGTTAACGAGGTGGGTGGGTGTGCTTTGGCTCACCCATCTTACCAGACTCTAATCAGGTCTTCTCATGAGAGTTACAGGGCAGATTCAGGAAGTCACCCTGGTTGCTTGTGTCCCTGGGCTGCGGTGTGTTGTCTGCAATGATGTATTCAAGTGTTTCACAAAAATTAGAGGTGTAAAATTCAAGAGCAGGGGGGGAAATGTTCCTGTAGGGCTGTAGGATACCAGCCTTTGTGAAAGGGCTTTGCTGGATGTATGGGGAAACTCAGTGACTGTGGCCAGATGGGGTGGAGTAGAAACGTTCCAAAATACTCCAAGCTACTAGAGAAAGCCTCTGTGATTGTGGTGCCCAAGGGAGTGCTGGGCTCAGCAGGCAGCAGATGTGAAGGAGTTTGCAACATGTGTCTGCTAAAAGCCTGTGCACCTTTTGATGACACATGCTGAGGCTCTTGTGTGGAGCAGGAAGCAAGTAATCATTTCATAGCTTTAAAGTGACTTGAGGTATTGTTCATTTGTGGGCAGCTTACTCCCAAGCTGGAATTTGGAGAGCAGGACGAAATTATCAGGTTGACTTCCTGTAGAAAAAAATTGCATATGCAAAACACAGAGCTTAGTGATGGTGAAGGATGTGCATGTACATAGGTTTCACAAATGGAAGTGCTCCAGGAGCTAGGGAGAGGAGAACTGTTTTGGGCAAACCATGGACAGAATAACTGAGAATAGTGAGTCTGAGTGTAGAAGAGTGTAGAAGTGGGTTACATGGGTGGCAGGATGCCAGCGGGTGAGAAGTGATGTGTAATCAGTCTGAAAGTTGTTTGTAGAACTGGTTTTTGGCCCAGTGAATCCTGTGTCTTCTCATAAGGACAGTTTCCATTAGCATTGTGTAGATGCTTGTTCTAATGCTCGAGCTTCTTTGTGTGCTGACAGCCCAGGGGGCAGCCATCTGACACAGCTGCTTGCAGGGAATTTCTGTGAAATTCATCTGAAATATCATCTCTGGAATACCTTCAAACACAGAATCTGCTAAGATGGGAAGAAGCTAATGGAAGCTGATTCTTCCTTCAGAGGCCATGGCTCTAACATGATGTGCTGTCATGTCTGTAGAGTCAGCAGGTCTGGAGAAGTCCTGCCAGTGGCCACAGTGACCAGTGTGGGACTGGTGCTTCTGGTTGGGCTAACTGAAGACTGGTGTTTTCCAGTCTTCAGTTAGCCCAAGCTTTCCTGAGTGAGCAGGTCACACATAGGCACGTGTCAGGCAAGTGTCTCAGTTCACTGAAGCAGAAGGGAGCTCAAGCCCCAAACTTGAGCTGTTAATGTTGTATCTGTGCACTGTGCTTCCTTATTGCTTGCCTGTGTTCTTTCTCTACTGATCTGCTGGTATATGGTGTAGTCTTGATGTGTTTTTCAAGGCAGGAGCTCTGCTGTACTGTCCCAGTGCCCAGCACAGGTTTCCTCTGGTCTCACTGTGCTTTGGGATTGGTAGTGGTGGCAAAATAATTTCCATCCATGGGCAATAATGTCCTTGGGCTTCTCTGTCCCTTATGCATGTGTAGTCTGCATTTTTTCATACTTATGCATATCTGGAGAAAGAAGAACTTTGCACTGGTTTTAATGCTATAGAAGATGATTTCTTTTTCTGGAGTCTCTATATCAAGTCGTGGCTGTCCCTGTGCTCCTTCTTAGGTGTTTAATTTTCTGCAGGTGCAGCTCTGGCTGCTGTGAGAGTGGGACTGGGCTGGATCAACCTTTGTGGGGTTGCTTTGTGCTCGGCTGTTAATGCAGCACAGGTCGTCCAGGCCTTCAAGCTACCAGAAAAGAGTCTGGGCCAGTAAAAATGGGCAGTGGGAAGTATAAGCCCAGTGCATGGAATGGTTCAGTAGTATGACTGCAGGACTTTTGGTGCCTTGCAGGAGGATCTTGGCTTTCTAAGCTCAGCTGTTGCCTGTAATGGAAGTTTTTTTCTGGCTGAATCAGGCACGTGCCACTGAACAAAGTCCACATTTATTTTTGGAAATTGCCTTGCTCTCCAGATGGAGGTATCATCCCTCCTGCTGGGGTCTTTCTCTTTTCAGGGCTAAGTTGAGAGAGATCTGTGACCTCTTGATGACCCTTTTATAAACTGACTGAGCATAGCCTAGACCCAGCTGCCTTTGGCTTAAGTGGCTGCCAGGGGAGGCAGAGCTGAATTTTATGGCCAGTGGGCTATTATGCAGAAAGGCAGAAGGAAGTAAACACCTGGAAACTATACAGAATGCTCTTTGCATCTTCAGTGGGGCCACCCATTGGCTCAAAATGATTGCCTTCCCATCACAGTGCTTTAGAAGGAAAGCAAACCTGCTTAATTCACAGTGCAGGATATGAAACATGCTTTGGTTAAAATAGTCCATCAATCAGCCTTAACTTCTACTCATAGTTATCTTAGTAGAAATCTTTATAGCAGGGTTCTGAGGTGGGAGTGTCTTTATTGAGATACCTTGCATATAGATCCCCTTAGGGGTAGTAGCAGATTTTCACTGTGTAGAGATGGCCAGAAGTGAGCTAGAGCATTGCCTAGGTAAAATGTCCGTCTGCAGCAAGGTAGTGTCTTACTGTGTTCTCATTGTTCTGTGTGTTGGTCAGGCAGTACGTTGGGAAAAAATGTGTCAAAGGACTTTGTGCAAACATGCTTGAGGTCTTGTTATTTCCACATAGTGGTATTTTCCACCTCTTTTAATAGGACTGCTCTTTTTATTTTTTTCTTTTAACATCTGAGTGTCCATAAATGTGAGTTCTTAATTAGGAAACAAGATAAGATTGTGTGATTGTGTTCACTTTTTCCATGACACAGCTACTGTGTTCAGTGTTTTGTGGATGTTGTTTCAGTGATAAGTAATCATATTTCTGGTTAGAGGTGAGAGATACAAGTTGTGTTTTGGTTGCTGCGTCAGTATTGCTGAGGTCAGGCTGCAAAGGCAGATTCTACCTGTGCAGATTATGCTGCTGTGAACGGCACTGCAAGGATTCAAATGCACTGCATTTCATCCACAATGCCTTGTATCTCAGTACAATGCATGAGGAAACATTCCAAGTCTTGCTGCCACCCACACAGTGTGCTCGAACACAGTGTCTCCTCTGTATGGTTGTTAGAAAAGCATTGATTGATGGAAACGCGTGTTCTGGGCTCACTTTGTGAGACTGTGTACCTTCAGGATATTACATTCCAGCAGGTGCTCTGAATTCTCTATCATTATAAGTTGCAAACTTTTGTTTTGGAGAGTTACAGCCTAATGAATGTCTTCTTGGAATGAGAGAAGTTGTTGCAAGTACAACTGGAAGTATCCCTAAAGTGCCAGCTAGGTGATCCTCTGAAGTTCCACGAGGTGAATGCCCTTGTCTCTGCAACCCAGTTTTCCTGTTTGGGCAGCCAGTGTCCATTACCTGACAACTCGTGGAGAGTAGGTTAACACTTTATTTGTGCAGGTGTGGTTGCATGCTTTCCATTGCCTGAGGTCCAGGAATCCTTTCAGTGACAGTTCCTGCCATGTGGTGTGGTGTGAAGGAGCGTGCTCTTCTCTAGCACAGCTACATGAAGGGGCTGCTCTGGGCTCAGGGGTCTGTTTACTCTCAGCACAGAGCATTGCCTGTCTTTTCTACATCCCCTAAGAGTTTCGTGGCAATGAAGAGCCTCTGAACTGGGTGTTCCTTTAAGAAATGCTTATTCCAGCTGGAATAATATGTATTTATCTGCCTGAGATGTTCTTGAGTGGTTTCCTGGGTAAATCAGACATTTTCATGGTAAACTTCCAACCTCAGCAAATCTGTTCTGTTTGGATAAGCTACAGAGTTGCACCTTTGGGAATGTTAAATGATTCCAGATTGTTCCTTCAGAAGACACTATGATTCCTTGACAAATGGATATAGCTTTAGACCCAGAGTGCTTGGGAGAGGCCACAGTTTCTTGTAGGGAAACAGTCTCTTATAACTGGTGATATGCCCTGTTTGAATTATGATTTCCTTGCAGTCCTATATAGAAAACAAAATGTTCTAAACAGCCATCAGATTGCTTATTATTCTTAATATCATGGGCTTGGCTACAAGCCTGCAGGATAATATGTCTCGTATGTTGTCCACTATCTGTAGCTCTCTGTGGCAGTGGAACACATTTGGGATTTCTTCTCTGGCAGTGTTTTGTTTTCCTTCTGAGCATACAATAATTGAGCAGAACTTGGGACAAGTGTGCCCTCCTAATATGATTGATGGGGGGTGTGCTCCTTGCAAAATGTTAATAGTGACTTTCCTTAGGGCCTAATTTTATTTGAAGGACCTTTCACGCTGCAACCTAGCCTTGTTTTCCAGTGCTTCATTCATTAGCCATGCTATGTTGCAACAGGTCTCTGATGGCTTATCAAAAATGTTGCTGTGTTCTTACTGTGCTAGGACACCACGAGTGCACATTCTGCTTCCTCTGGCGTCCTCAGTCACTTGCGGCTGATATTTAGCAGCCATGTTGTTTGTGTACAGTCCACCCTTCTCTGGGATCACCATCCCCAGAGCTTTATTCTGTCAAAAGAAGGAATTGCTGAGCACCAGCAGCTTACAGGGTTCCCTTAGGGATTCATTCTGTGGTTAAGTCTGTGCTGATGCTTTTGTGTTCTTGTTCGAATTCCTAGATTAAAAGCTGTGTCTCCTGCCAACTTTAAAAGTTGTTTCCAAAAGAGAGCCAGAGGTAAAAAACATACTGCATTTTGTAGCATGCCAGGTGAGCATATGGCCACAGCTATTTTCCAAATACCTTGTGTTGTTATCTTGTTCAAGCTTTCAGCATCCCAGCTGATGGGGAAGCTGTGCTTCAGTTTTGTTTTGTTTTGTTTTGTTGGTTTTTTTTAACTACATCAAAGCTGGTGAATGCTGTTTTGGGAAACAAGAAGTGAGAGTGTCTTACTCCTCTGTGTGGGATGTGGCAGCAGGAACTTGTCTCTGCCTCTGGAGAAGCAGACAGCTCAAGTGATACTGCTCTTGTAGCTAGAAGTCTCTTAGGCTTTGTTTGGATACTTCAGTATACTCATTGCAGCGTGCTGGGAGGAGAGATGCAGTATTTCAGGTGCCTGAACACATTGCAACTGTGGTTACAGAGACCACTCCCTGCTCTGCAGTGTGATTCAGCCTCAGTGCACACAGCCCAAAATTACGCTGACGTTTTCTGCTGGCCTGTTGCAATGCCCTCTCCTTTATGGTGCTGCCCACTGCCATCTCTCATGCCCTGTTTTTGTGTATTGTGGTCTAACTCAGTGAGGGGTTCTGTTTGTAAATTAGAGCTCCTGTTCTATGTTTTCCTTATTTACCTACTCATGCTGATTTTTAAACTTCCATTTCTTATCATGTTTCTTATTCTTCAGAGGGAGCATATTTTAAGTAGCATGAGATCCAAAGCCAGTGCATGTGGGACCATTTCCTGGACAAAAAATGTCCAGGTTCCACACCCAGCTATGTATTTTATGTATGTGTTTACCGTTTTTCTGCATATGTGATAAATAAATTCTTATCAGTATAGTCAGTTCAGGATGACAGCAGAACCAATGTCTTTAGTTCCATTTTCTAAAACTGAAAACTGTTAACAATTAAGTGTTGGACTGTTCCAATGGTAGCAGGGTTAGAATAAGAGTAACTCCCTGGTAAAGGGTTCTGCTACGCTTTTCCTGTTCTTTAATAGCTTTCTCTACCAGGAGAGAAGATCCTGTTCATACAGAGCCTCTCATTGATTCTTCTGCTGTTTCATTTTCAGTAACAATTCAAGTAGTGTCTCTGAATCCATATTATTTAGATAAGTATCATTTAGGTTTACATTGTTTATATACTCTTAGAAGAGCTCCTGTGTATTTAGGATTTCCCTCCATGTTCCTTCAGCTGACTTCTAGTCTTCTGCCTTATCAATACATTCACTTTTTTCTCATTGCTCCTTTCCCTCAAAAGCCCTGCCTGTGCCTGTGATACTTTTGACACTGTTCTCACGATTTTTTCCTTGCTTCTGTCTTTACTTGCATACCTGTAATTGAGCAGTCTTTCAATCCAGGTCTTAATTTTTCCCTTTTCAAAGTAGTTTGATTTTTTTTCTCATAATTTAAAGACTATTCTTTGTGAAGCTGTGAAGACTACATCTTGTTCTTGTATGGCTTGTATTTTTCAGCTGAACTATGTTCTTGATCTGCCTGGGTTGTTTTTTAATGGCTTTTACATTTTTTCAGTGTTAATGAATATCAGCTTTTCTCTTCTTCTAGGCTTTCTGAACTTTCTTGTATGTGCATCCCTGAAATAAGTCCCATAAGTCAACATTTCTTTCAGTTCTCTCATATTTCGTACTCAAGGCTGCTTGTTCCAGGTGTTCCTTTCCTTTCCTGTGTGCTCCTTTGTCAAAAGCAGACTCTGAATGTCCTGTTTGGATTTCACCTCCTGTGTGTATGAATAATTTATTAAATTTCTCCTTGATGTTTGTCAAGTGCCTTGACATTTCAAGCTTTTCTTCCCCTGCCTCTTATGTTCCTTAACTTCCAGTCAGACAAAAGGACAACATTCCCATTGCTCTGCATTTACACTGTGTTCATCTCATCTGTGCGTTGCTGAAATGTTAATATTATTTGGAAGTGATTTTATCTGTTGCTGTACTGATTTATTAAAGTATTGGACAAGTCAGCCTTGTTTCAGGCTCCTGCTCCACCCACAAGGATCTGAGCAGAAAACTGCATTGTACAGGCACTGGTTATTAACAGCTTTAGTTGATGAAAAGCCTAAGGACAAATTTGCCAGCTTTGGTACGAATCACTCTTTTGGGTGAAGAATCTTAACTGTGCAACTCTTTACAATTAAACTTTTTTAAAATGTAATTTTTTTTTCTTAATTTTTTGAAGAAGCCTCAAAAATGGATGTCCATGCTGGTTTGACACTCTTTTATGGGCTTGTATTGCTTCAGTCTCTCCCGTGCCTGTGCTGTTGTCCCATGTGTAACTTAACACGCTACAATGTTCCTGAGCCTGCAGGGATTCAGATCTAAGGTGCTTGCCAGCTCGAGATAAGAGCAGAGGAAGTGGAAGGGATGACAGTCTTGTGTCCGTGCTGCTTCAGGGGTAGCAAGCTGTAATGAAATGTGAACTCTACATTAAATATTAGTAGGAAGACTGCTAACTACACTTTAGGGAGACTGCTGTGTGGCACATGATTGCTTTTTGCCAGTGTGTGTGTAGATCTTTACCAGGACACTCTGGATAATGGAAGGAGTTGCTGTGTATCAGTGACCTAACGCTGACCTCATTTCACCACTTTTCCCAGCTTAGCTGCGTTGGCACGGCAGTCTTGGAGGTGTATCCCTGTAAACTCTGCCAGGTGATGAGTGTGAGAATGTGGTCTGTTCTGCATCCCCATTAGCACTTTCTCACTTGGTTCAAAGGTACTTGTCACCATGTCTTAAGCACTTGTGCTTTCCTTTCTGCAGAAAAGGCTGCAAGTGGTGTTTTTGTAACGACCGCTTTGTGGTGGTTACTTCATTAACACATTTTATTTTAGCCTGGAGACTGTGAGCGAGCTGTTTAGCCACAGGGACCTGACCGGCTGCTCTGGCTGTGGAGGCTCGGAGCAGGTGTGGTGCATTTGCACCTTGCCGTGCCATTGACTGCTGCTCTCCGATAAACTGACGCTGCAGCATCTTTTATTAGAGCAGCCTTGGATCTGGGGACAGCTGGTGCAGCAATTCTGCTGCATATGGAGACAGAAAATTTCAAAATCTGTTACATTTGTGAAGAAAGTTCCATGACATTGGCCATACTATTGCTAATGCCTAATTTCAGCATGGCTAAAATGAGGGAAGATCAGTGTGCTGCTGCAGACTTCCACTCTTTCTTGTCTGTCCTGAGATGGCTTTTGGGTAGACCCCAATGAACAACTGGAAGTTTTAGCACAGTGATTTTAGGTAAAGCAGTGACCAGGTAAAGATGGGGTGTGTCCCACCTAGTGTACCCCTTTTATTGCCTAGAAAAGATAATTTTAAAAGTTCACTTCAACATCTTATTACTTCCCTGTGGATTGGCTAGTAAGCTCTTTTTAATGTTTCTGGGGAGGCTGTTACGCATCAGCAATGAATTTGGTCATGTACTTCTTGTTAAACAAGTAAAAGTTTGAAAATATTGTTTGAAAATAAAGCAGAAAGATGACCTTGTGGTTTGGATACTGAAGTGAGGCTTAGATCCAGATCCTGAAGTTGCTTGCTCTTCTAGTTGAGGCAGCCCTTTCCCTCCCTGGGGCCACAGCTATGACTCACATTCCTGTTCTCCCTACTTTGTTCATAGCTGTTTCCATGCTACAGTGTTGCATTTTTCTTGCATGTGATAGGGTAACTGTGGAGAAAAAACACCTGACAGTGAGAGCACTAGCAGAGTTTGCTTTGCTGCCCAGTCTGCCGGATGGGAATCTCCTGGAAGCTGGTGGAATCTAGACTGAGATTTGGGGAGCAGTGTGTAGAAATTATTTGGACTTTCTGCTGAGGTTTTAAGGGCTCTTTGTGCTGAGGAAAGATATTACTCCTGGTTCAGGCAGTGAGTATCTGCATAGCTTGCAGTGGAACATGAGAGAGGCTGATGGCTGCATGACTGGGTAGAATGCTGTGCATGCTGGGCCAGGGTTCAGGCTGTTTGGGCAGATCCTAATGCATCCTCAGGAGATGCTTCTTGACAGTGTCCTTATTATCTGGAATTCAGCTTGTGTGACAGGACATGCCAGGAGGCTATGGCAGAGTCTCACATCCTGTTGTGGTAGATGCTGCATGATGTGCTACAGTGAAATGTTGCTTGTTTTGGGGGGGTTTTACTCCGTGCTTTGGATAAACATGGGTGAGGGGGAAGCAGAGGTGAAGTGATTCATCCAGCGGTTAAAAAGTGGCAGTGACAGATTAAATCTTATGCCTCTGCCTGAATCCAGATCTTAACTGTAAATTGCATCACTCTAAGAGCAATAAAGTCTTGCTGTAGCAGGGCCTAGGACATGTAGTTATGTCACTGCAAGTCTCCTGTTCAACAGTTGCTTGCTGTGGTTTGTCCTCCGTTAATTTTCCTTTTTATTTTTTGTCACTCCTTCCCAAATATTTGGGTGTTGTGAACAACACAGCCAATGAGTTGTAGCCTAACACAAAAAGCTGCTAGGATCTGTACTGTCTTTTCAAGGGCAACTGCCTCAAAGAACCATATTTCATTGAAATCTGTGGTTAAAGGGAGCTTGGAGGTCCTCTTAGGTCCCCTGTGGTGGAGATCTTGGCTGTCTTCCAATCCCCTGTTTGCTGGCTGAGTATGCTGTTGAGGTAATTCAACCATCCTTAGGGTTTGCTGTCTTTTTCTAGTGGGATGGTATTGAGAATCAGGAGGGGGAAAGGAGGAGAGAAGGCAGCCTGGAAAAAGCTGATATGAGTGCAGGAAGGGGGGTGGGAGAGAATGGTGCATTTTCAGGCTAAGCTGTTTCAGCTGTGTTCTCTCCAGTGATGCATCTGTGTGGGTTTGTGGTGTGAAAGGATGCAGAGTTGAGAGATTGGTTTCAAGGAGTCTGTTTCATTCATGGTTTGTGCAGCAAGGTGCACTTGCTCCCTGCATAGGTAAATGTGCCTTTAAATCAATGAGTAGGAGGCAAAATTAACAACCCTAAACACCCCTCAAACAATTGGAGTAGGAACAGTTTAACAGCCACCCACTTGCCTTGTAACTTCTGCCTACTCACAGCCTAGCCAAGAGGAGGGAAAGGAAATCTCTTAACCTGATTATTGTTTGTGACTACAGGAAGCAATCCAGTTACAGCAATACTTTAATCCTGACACTGTTGGATCCCACTTAGAACAGAGAAATCTTGGTTTCATACCCTTGCTGGCAGGGACATGGTGCCTGTAAAGAAAATCATTGAACCTTCCCTTGCCTTGGCCTGGAGAAACTGTGATGAGGCGCCACACTGAGCACTTGGAGTTTGTTGAAAGAGCATGAGAACAGTTGGCCCCAAAATTTGAGTCCTGTCTATCTGTCTAGGTAAGGAACGGCTGCCTTTGTAGATCTAAGTGTCTTTTGGGGGAAGTTTGAAGCTTTTAACAGATCCTGATTGTGTGCTCTTGGGAAGAGGAATCTTGAAAAGCGTTTTCCAAAGACCACTTCTCCCATTTCAGCCATGGTTATATCTCCTCTGGGTAGCTGGCAGAGATGTGAGAGTAGGGAAGAAACCAGGCTGTAGACTGTGGCAGCTTGTGCCTGTGACAAGGCAAATGGTGTTCTTTGGGTGAGATCCAAAAATGCGGAATGGTGGGTGGTGGACTGGCAGAAGTGGTCAACATCCGAGCTAAACACAGCTGTGAACAGAAGGCAGAATAGGTATTGGCCCCCAGAAGATTATTTTCTTTTCTGAGAAATGATGAGGCACTTGTCTTGTGTGCAGTCCTGATTGTAGCAACAAACACTCCTGTTGACATGAATATGAATAGGTTTCAGGTCCCAAGTGACCAAAGATTAATAACTCTGCTTAATTACAGCCTAATTTTTTCTAATACTAAGAGAGTAGATGACTTTTCAAGGAGACCTGACTGCGAGATGTGCACGATATTGGAACTCTCTTTGGGAAGAAGGCAAAATTAAATAGATCAAGGTTTATAATCCAGGCAAAAATTGTGTGAGAGAAGCTCCCTGGTCTCTGCCTTTAGAGTAGGTGTGTTTTCAGGCCAGACAAACTTTCCATTGAGGTTAGCAGTGTTCAGTGTAAATTTGTCCCAGGGTGGTTACAGCCTCGGCTATCCAGGTTACAGAACATCTTCCTTGTGACATCACAGCACTCCAAAGGAGATTATGAAGAGGAAGTGTAGAGTTACATGGTGTTTTGCCAACACTAATTATACATTTGATTGTATAAATAAAACAGGTGACGTTTCAGAATTCAGTTCCTGTTATCCAGAATAACCATTTGTTGCTGATGGCTCTCTAGAAGGATCCCTGAGTTGTTGACCTTGAATTCATAGGTGATACAGTTTCTCTGTCTAAGGGCAAACAGCAACATGGGGGAACTTCTTCAGAAGCAGCAGGTAGAACAACAAATGCTAAAAAAGGGAATCTCCTAGAAAGAAGGAAGGAAGAGAAAAAAAACAGAGAAGAGAGTAAAAGAGACTAGAAGAGATTAAAAAAAGAGATTGATTGGTAACAGTATGAGGATTTCTAGATGTGTCTTTTGAGTGTCCTGGTTCTTACTTGTTGGCTATTGGAAATGAAACCATTGAAGGGAAAATAACTTGGTTCTTCTTTCTGGGCCTGAGAGAGATAATCTCAGGCTGCCTCGAAGAAGACTTTTGAACAACTTCTTCTTCCTTTATTTTTGCAGAAGGAAATATCCCTACAAATTGTTATATGTTCTGTAGAGCATCTATTGCTCATTGGGCATGTAACTGAAATGCATGGGCACATGCACACCCTCCCTACTGCCCACCTGAAAGACAAAAACTGGACCTCAGTGAGAAGTTATCACCCTTGACAAGGGTGATACTTTGGAAATGCACACACTGAAAAAGGCCTATGAATTTGAGCTGTAGTGCTGTGACTGTTAGTCCTTCCTGCTTCTCCCTGTACCTCTGGATTCTTTTTGGAGTGCTAGCTCTGTGTGCAATCTGTAGGATGCTCTTGGGATTGCAAGGGACAGTTGCTGCTTCTGAATGGTACCTGGTAAGGGGAGCTGATTGAGAGTGTTTGAAGAGCACATGTCTGTACAGAATACCTGTCTCCAGCACTATGCTTGTCCTGGAGATTATACCTGCATTATATCTGGGCTCTGCCTCTTGCTCATCATCCCCCCTTCTCCTGGGACAGGGAGGCTCAACATTTTAGAAAAGCAATAAATCCATATAAAGTAAACAAGTTTGCAGGTTTGTGTTGTCTGCATCTCTGGTGCAGGTCTAGGGAGAGGGGACAAAAATGGAGAACTTCTCTTCTATCCTATCCTATTGGACTGAAAGACCTTTTGCAGCTATGTCATTAATTGTATAATTGTGTGACAACTGTCAGCATTGTAGAAACTCAAGCCTGTGCCATTTGCTTATTATTTCCCTGGTTCTCATAGTTTTTAAGTTCTTACTATATTTTACAACATCTAGATTATGTTAAGGACAGGAGAGGCTGAGTGAAAGCCAGCCATGTTTTTTGCACTTGCTGATTTTATTACTTTCCTATTTTCAGGCTTTGTATTACCATGAGATTTCCCATTTTTCAGCTATGATAGAAATACTTGTAAGGATTAAGCCTTAATGTTTAGGATTAGATAAAAGAGGGAAAGAGTCTTTTCTATGCTTGGTGACATTGGTTTTGTGCATGGACAGCCTGCAGTGTTTGGGAGGAGAAGCAGCTCCTGAACAGACTGCTTATGGACTGGATCTCCTAATGACAGATGGTTTGGGGTGGTATTCTGGTAGTAAAATGACCAGGCCAGTGAAACAAGATAGCAGATAGATTTTTTTGGGCTTGGGAATTTGTATGAGGTTTCATACAACTGATTCAAAAGAGGTTTTCAGTCTTGTCCTATGTTGCAGTTGACGTTGCCAAAGTGCAGCCATTGCCAGTCTGAGATCCCCTGAGTTTGGTTTTGACATGTCTTAAGATTTACTGACTGAAACACATTGATTTGTGTCTTGTGCTGAGTTTCACCACACTGTTTCACTGTCATTAAATTGCCCCAATGGAAAATAAACTTAGAGTAAATTCACCTAACTGAATGCTTCCTTTCCTCTTATTTACACCAGCTTTGCCTTGGGAGGTGAACCTGCTAAGCTCTCTTGCAGTATGTATGTGGGTATACAACAAATAGGCCCTAAATATGATTAATTTTTTTCTTCTATAATGGAAGGCCTTGAGATATTAGGAACTAGGAAAAATCCTGCTCTTCCATGTGGATATCCCTGAGAACAAAAGTGTTTAGAGTTCCCTAGGACCCACAGCAGTATTTCTTCCTTGCCTGCCTGTCTTCCCTGCCCTTGCAGAATTTGGCATGTGCTTTCTGTTGCAGTGATAGTAGGAGGTATCTTGTAAAGCTTTATGATTATTAAAGGCAGGCTTTGTTTTCTTTTTACTTTGCCTGCAGAGGTTGTGCTTTGAAGGATTGTCATCCTCTGAATAGCAAGGCTAGCAGCTTTCTTCTTAAGAATAAAGATCTAATTTTGAAGATGTATGCAGATTTTGCATGAAGGAAGATATCTAATAAAATAAGGAATTTTCAGTCAGGACAAGCTGTGTATTTCTTTGTGGCTGCAGTTACTAGATGAAATGGATGAGAGGCTCCTAAACCATCTGTGTGTTGTGAATTACTGGGCTACATCCCGTGATAAAACTGGGTGTAAAATCCTGCTACTAACTCCAGACAATTCTGGAGGCCACAGGTCCATCTCATAACAGAACTGAGAGAGCTGAACTGTGAGGTGTGTGGTTGAGTTTTCCCCCCTGTCCTTTCAGATGCATTTCAGGCTGTTTCTCAATGGCTGTTGGCAGACTTCCAGCCTCTTGCTGCCTTGCTCAATCATCTGCAGTGTGAGTAGTTTAGTAACACACAAGAATTACAGCAAGCCTGAGGTGGTGTGGCTGCGTTGTGTGAAATATTCTGCTGTGCCCTGGGAGTTCAGATGGAAAGTCTGCCTGGAAATGGCTTTAAGGCTTTGCCAGCTTTCCAGCATTTTCTAAGGTAGCTGTCAGTCAGTGGGTAGGTGGGCAGAAATGCCAACTTTGCAGGCAGTGGTGCTGGGGATCAACATCCCTCATCTTTACTCTTCCCTGTCAGGAGATATCTTCCAGTGCTCGGTCCTCCCTCCTTTTTTTTCCCCAGAAAAGATGGGAAGTATCTACTAAAGTAACTATCTCTGACTGGAGAAACTTCTGGAGGGCTAGGTAATTATAAATGTTATTTCTTAGAAAAGGAAAACCAAGATTTCCAAAGCCACTTCCACTCAGTTGCTTTTCCCCTGATATGGAAAAAAGAAAAGCTATCTGCACCCCTTCTGGAAGTTGCCCGAACATTTGGCTGACTCTGGTGTGGAGCAAATCTTACAGATGTTCTACAGGTGCTAGGGAAGTTAAGATATTTACAGTTCAAATATCACAGAATTCCCTGAGCTGCAAGAGATCCATGAGGATCATCAAGTCCAACTCCTGATTCTATATAGGACAACCTAAAATTCTCAAACTTGTCAAAACTCAAAATTGTTCACTATGAGGGTGAATAGGCCCTGACACAGGTTGTCCAGAGAAGTTGTGGATCCCCTGTTCCTGGAAGTGCTCAAGGCCAGGCTGGATGGGACTTGGAGCAGCTTGCTCTGGTGGAAGGTGTGCCTGCTCATGGCAGGGGAGTGGGAACAAGATGATCTTTCAGGTCTCTTCCAACCCAAACCAGTCTATGATTCTGTGATAATTGTCCCCATTTCTGAAGAAATGAGTGACATCTTGTCACTCCCTGGCTATATGTCAGTTCAGGATGGAATCACTCTCCAAAAAGTTAAAACTGTTTCTAGGTGTAAAGATTTTGGTGCTGTTTAATGTAACAATGACTTTGAAGTTGTTGAACTTTAATGTTGAATTTGGTTTCCATGAATGAATACAGGACATCAGGCTGCTGCTTTGTCTGTCACAAGAAGTTGCATCTAATATCTGAGGTGCTTTTTCAGCTTTCTTGCCTTTTCTATTCTGTGGACATACATCACAAAATGGGACATAAATTTCAGAAATTACTTCACACCAGCCCAAGTTTTGTTGCTCGCTGATAAAAGATGGACCATTCCTCAGGGTTTTTTTTTTTTTTTTTTGTATGGGGATAGAAATATAAGAAAATAAAGATAGTGTAGAAAGTAACCTTACCCCTAAAGAGTTGCAGCTGGGCCAATTATCAAAGACTAGGAGCAGGCCTGACTTTAACAGGCCACAGCTGTAACCAAGGAGAAGAAGAGTGCTATAAAAGAGTGGTTGGCTGGTTGAGAAAGGAACTGGAGTCAGTTGGCTCCTTTGTGAGAAGAGTCAGTGCTCTGAGGAGCTGCCCACGAGAAGACACCAAGAAGGTGTGAAACTTTTGTGATAAGGAGACAAGTGTGGAACCCCTGCAATAAGATGACAACAGTTTTTGGTGTGTTGCCATTTCTTTTTTGCCTGAGCAAATATGTTGTTTGTCTGTGCTCTACAGGAGGTCAGGCCAGACAGACCTAAAAGACTCATGGCCCTCCTAATCTTAAAAGAAGAATGGAAAAAAACCTCAGTGGGAAGTCTTACATGCTGAGGTTTAGAGGCCTACATGTTAGATGTAAGCTGAATGTTAGATGTAAGATGAATAGTTTTCTCATTAGTATCTTTTCAAATATCAACTTGTTGGGGTTTTCTTTCCCCAAAGAACACGATTTGCGTGGCATCTTTCATGGGCTGTAGTGCAGGTAGCTGGGAGGCATGACCCAAAGCTGTTGTGTGAGCTCTCAGCACAGCCACGTTGTCAGGAGAAATCTGTGCAGCAGGGTGCAGGATTCAACACAGGACAAAATAGGTGAAATAAAAGTAGTCAAATAAAGCCAACAATACTGCCTCCAGGAAGCTGCTTCAGGAACTGTGGTGTGTTGAGGCAGAGAAGGTGACAGGCACCCCTAAGTGGCTAATTGCTGTTGTCTTATCTTAACTGGAAGCCTTGCATGCCTTTCTGCTGGGGTGCTGGGTGATATGTATGGTTGGCATTACAAGTGCTTCCTGGGGGTGATTCATGCCTTGATTGGGTTGTTTCCAAAGAAGGTGGGAGAGCTTTGTTCCTTTCTCAGGCCCAGTTCCAGATCCTCTCTACTTAGACTCAGCAGGGACACCTGGAATGGCACAAATTGGCAGTTGAGCCTCACAGCTCTGGACTGGCACTAGTTCCAGCACATGCCTGATTATGTGATGAGCTAGCTCAGTGCTGGCCTGGAAGGAAACAACTCATTGTTTTTTAGGCTCATTCTTTGCTGGATGAACAGGCTGAGTCGATGTGTCACGTGTTCAAACACACAGTGGTGCTTGGGAATCACAGGGAGTGGAGGATACTATTGTATTTGCAGGGTGTCTTGACAAAGGAAGGAATGATGAATTTAACTTTATGTTTTTAGAAGGTTTATGTTATATTATATGAGATTCTATTATTTTTTAAAATTTTTAAATTTTGAGGGTTTTTTTTTTATTTTTAAAATTTATTTTATTTTATTTATCATTATGCTATACTATACTAAAGAATACAGAAAGGATACTTACAGAAGGCTAAAAAGATAATAATGAGAACTTGTGACTCTTTCTCCAGAGTCCCAACACAGCTTGGCCCCAGTTGGCCAACGAGTGAAAACAACCCACAAAAGAAACTAATGAAACAATCTCCAAACACATTCTACATGTGAGCACAACACAGGAGAAGCAAATGAGATAAGAATTTGTTTTCTTTCTTCTCTGAGGCTTCTCAGCTTCCCAGGAGAAAAATCCTGGGCAAAGGGATTTTTCAGAAAATGTGAATGCCACAGGATACAGCATTGGGTTCTGGTAGTGGGAATTGGTTCTCCAGTTTCCCCGCCTGCACCTTCTGAGAGGAATTGTCAGTGTTTCCAAAGAAGTGGGGTGTTACTTGATTTCTGTGAGCATCTCTGACAAGGGCCTGAGAATGAGCCTGGTGAGGAATTGTCCAGGCTCCTATGGGACTCCTGGGGGACCCTGGTTTTGGGCAGTAAGTATTCCTCACCCCAGATATCTGTCTGCTCAATGCTGCCCTTTGTGTGCTCTCTGATGGGCACAGACTGGAGCATAAACGCCATAAAATGGAGCCATGCTGTTTTATCTCTGGGAGAAAGGCAGTGGTATAAGGAAAAGGTCACTCTGACTTAGTGCTAGTGTAAACAGATTAAACCCTCCTCTTTATTTCTTCACAATTTTTTTTCCTTTGGTTAATGTGGGTAGGTAGCACTCTTTACATTTTGTTTTGTGCTGGTTTCAATTATCCATTTACATGGATAACTGAGTAGAATAAGGAATTTCTCACTGAGTGCCAGTTCTAATGGGGATGTTATCAGGTATTCTCTTCCCTGGGACATTTTTCCAGATGACTCCTTGAAGAAAATTCTCTGCCGAGATGGAAATATGTCTCCAACTGAAAAAAAAAAAAAACTTCCAAAAGCACCAAAGCTCAGTGAAGTTGCGCTGAAGTATAGGGATTCCCAGGGACATTGCTAGTGTGTGCATATGTGAGAAATCATCCTTTGTCATCGTGTTTGAAGCTGTTACAGAATTTCTTGTGCACAGAGGTGTTTTAAGCCCAAATTGCCATGGTGTATCTGGGGCTCCAAGTAAATATCATTCAGCAAGTGGATGGCAGGGATATTCACAGGGCTTTGCAATCTTTTGCTAGAGCCAATTTCACCAGGAGTGCAGCTCTCAGTCAGGGGTGTGTGCTGGATAAATTATCAGTAGTGTACAGATACCAGCTTTATCAAAAACAGTGCAAACCGAAGAAACAAGTGCCAGAAACAGCTAACAAATACCTCCACAGTCTTTGTTCTATGATTGAAGTCTTCCCTTTAAGCCTTTCTTTTTACTGAGGGATAACTGACCTTGAGTCTGAAACCCAGTGCCTCAGTGTCTGTGAGCAGCTGTTCTTTGAGCAGATAATACAAGTGTGTGGGAGACTGGCCCAGCCTGCCTTCTGAGGAGTAAGCGGTATTAATCTGGGGAGGTGGAGGGCTGGTTCATGCACAGGTGTGCCCACAGAGCCTGTTGATGGAGACCCAGGGACAGGTTCCCTGTGCTTTATGTAGCCATCAAACCTGGAAGCAGAGGTGTCTGTAGCAGATGCAGGAGCTTTTCGTAGTCATGTGCTCCATCTCTGTCCTGAGAGTTTGGTTGTCACCTGTATCTTCTGGATTTTTGCTTCATATTTCATAGCTGTTCACATTGCTGGGTTAAATCTCTTTTCTCGCAGGAAGAGTTAAACCATAGATCTTAGGTTGTGTCTGTCAATGATACCTGTGCACATTTGGGGTTTATTATGTTTCACCTGTATTCACTTGCAGAGTTTTGGCATCCCACAGCATCACCAAAGGTAAGGCTGGGCTTGCTGTCAAATCAGGATATTCCAGAGGGAGGCAAAAGCCCCACTGACAGAAATGTGAGTGGTAGATTAATCTCTTGTTTCAGGTTATCTCTACAACTGTTGGAATAATTTGATCTTTCTCTGTGCTGGCTACAAGCAGTCAGAGGGGCTGACAAGAGCAATTGCATTAAGCCTACTTAACCCTTGCTAATGCTGTGAGCCTGAGAGATTGCAGTACTGTCTGACTGAGGCTTAAGCCAGTTGTTTAAAATCAGGTACTTGAGTTCAGGTTTTGAGAGAGGATATAAACAAGAAGAAAGGGAAAACACGCAGTTTTATTTCTTTGATTTTGGAAAATGCTGGAAGGCGCTCCAAATTATTATCAGCATTTATAAAGTTGTTCTGAGGATTAATCACTCGGGTAGGTCTAGTTTTATGTTTTTGTTGCCTGTTGTGCTGAAGCAACACAGGCTACTTTTTAAGGGAAAAATCTGTGCTGTACACCCCATGTGTGCTGCTGTGCTGCTCACAAGTGTTAATCTCCAGTGTGTCATTCCCTCAAATGGAAAAACTTGGAGAATCAATCACAATGGCAGCTCAGTGATCTGCCTTCCAGTACCTTCACAGCTTGGCTTTGCTGGATGCTGAGCCTGCACCAGACGTGCCAGCTGTTCTGGTGTCCCTTGGAGATCTTCCATTCATAAGATTGAGCTGGGCTGATCTTACTTAGGCTTGCAGTCCTGTTGCCAGAAAACTGGGTAGCTGGCTGTCATCCAGGTGCTAAAAGGGCTTTGCTGTCAGAGTGTTCTGAGTGTGGTGGTCTCCGGTGACATGGATTTGTGGAGTTGCTGTGGCAACCTGCATAGGTTTCCTCAAGCCCCTGCCTGGTTTCTGGTTTCCAGATTAGCTCTGTTATTCATCCCCCTTTGGAGAAGGGACACTGGGGGCTGGGCCGTGGGGCAGTTTGCCTGCTGGAGAAGCAAAGCAGTCTCTGAAGAGGTGGGGGCAGAGAGTTGATGGCTGCAGCGAGGTGCCTGCCTGCCTTCCCTCTAGCTGGGCACAGGAACAAGAACCTCTGCCTCTCTGCAGCCTCCCTGTTGCCTTTGCTTGCTTATTCCTGCTGTAGTTGTAGTTCAAAAGTAGTTAAAAGTTGTTGTGTCCTGGCCCCATTGCATTAGGTCAGACTGATTTGAAAACCCTATGCTGTTTTCATTTTAAGTGAAAAAATATTGATAACTTAAGCAGAAACATTGCTTTAAAGCAGTGCTTGCTTCAAGAGAGGTCATTCCTCTGAAGTTCATTTGAATGGAATGTAGTTCAAACAAGGCCTTGAGTGAAGCCCTTCAAAGGCAGATTTTTCCAAGTTTCTGAGGTAACTCAGGGCCTGATGCTTCCTAGCTGGATGTCCATCCCACACCCTGGCACATGCAGCCTGTGCAGAACTGTCCCTCTCACTCCTGTGAGCTCAGTGTGCAACACTGTTGGCTCCACATACTTGCTCCACACCTTCTCATGAGGATGCCTACAAGGTCCTGGGTGATTGTCTCTTTGGGTGTGAAAATGTGAAAGGGAGAAAATGAAACTTCCTATTTTATGTGGCTGGCTTTTAACATGTAAGTAGCCTAAATAATTAAATGCTATACACAGCTCTAATATAGGATATTAAGGGTTGGAGAGGGATAAAATTATCTTTTCTTTTCTTTGAAATAATATTTTGAACACATCTTTTTATTATGATGCATTATGGGTTATTATATGTGTATCTTGATTGAAATTTTCTCATCTTCTTTTCAGGATCTGATCACCCATCCCAGAATAATAGTCTTGTTTTCCTGTTTCTTGTGAGGTGCCCAGTACTACTGCATACTTAGTGCTCAGGGCAAGCTAAACATGAGGTGTCTATCAAAAGCTATTCCAAGTTTTGTTTTCACTCTTACAGGTTCTGCATAACTGATACCTTGATTAAAATATAAATCATGTAGTTTTTTCCCATTTACGTGAAGTTTAGTAGCAAGTGGAGAGAAAAAGATAAGCTTAGTGAAATGCTACTTGGAGTTCCATGACAGCAAGAGTTGCTTATATTTTGGGCTTGATATGTGCTTGGATCATGATCATAAGAATTTAGAGTTGGAGGTTCTGGACTTTGGACAGCAGAAGTGCCTTTATATTGTCCAAGTCATGTGGTTCACTTAAAGTAACTTTTGACTTAACTTTACACAGCCTTGAGCCTGAGATGTTCTGGGTATTGTATATCTCTGATAAAAAGAACAGAGAAGCAAATATGTGCTCAGGACTGGGATTGTTGCAGCGCTGATAATGATCTCAGAAACCACAGGAGTGTCATGTTCCTCAGTTCCTAGATGGAGATGCCTTGAAATGCCTGTGTGAAATGCTCCAGGGCATTATGAACCTGCAGCCTGCATGCTGAAGAGACCATACATGGATAAAGAGGAGCTGTTTATTGAATGGTAACACAAGTTCTGATCTTCAGTCTGGGCACAGGACTGCACGTGTTAGTGTCTGTGCAGTTAACTCACTGTGAAGAGGGGGTGTGTGGGGAGCTCTGGCACATTTGAATTGGGTTTGCAGCCCACCTTGGCTCTCCTGGGTGCCATAAACACACCTGAGGATCCATGCTCAAACTGCTCTGGAGGTGACGAGAAACACAGTAGATGAAGGGAGACTGGGGGTGATGCTGGGGGTACACAGTTGCTTTTACTTGTTTCTGCTTTTGCTCTTTGAGAGTAATCTTAAATATTTGTATTACATCTCGTTGCATTCTGTGTCTTACTTGCCAAGACTGGTTGCCTTAGTCACCAGGGCTGTGGTAACTAGGACAACAAGATTAAGCAGGCAAATGTAGAAATAATGGTAATAACTTTCTCAACTCTTCCTGCAATTGGCTTGTATGAACAAATATTCTGCATGTGGGTGACTTGTGTCAGCAGTCTGTTTCTGCCTGACACATCCTGAAATCCTGCTGGTGACACTATGCTAATCCAGCTGTGATGGTGCCCTCGTGCAGCTGGAATAAGCCTGTCAGGACCATGTGAATGTTGCTGTCCATCTCCTTCCTGAGCCTGGCAGCCTGTCTGAAGCTGGAGCAGAGTACAAAGGACACTAAAGGCCAGCACTTGTGTGCTCACTAGCTTGGTGGCAGATTCTGAGTGGGAAGTATGAGACCTGTGTCTGCTGGGAATGGGGAGGCTGCCTTACAGTGCTGGGGCCAGCTGGTGGCTTCCATGCAGTCACTTTCCTCCATTGATGTTGTCCTCTCCTGGAATACTTACTTAAATGTTGATTTGTTTGCTCACTGTCGGACTGAGGAGGGTCTGGGAAATGGTAATTGTTGTTCTGTCTCATATTCCTCAGGATACTGTTTGCATTATGGGGATAGTTGGAGGTCAGTTTTGATGCAGTTTTGCTTTGCTTTGAGAGCAGGCTGTTTCTATCCCACCAGGTAAACCCAAATCCTGACTTGGGACAATGAAGTTGTATCTCCCACCCCACCTTTGAAGCATGTTCCTGGAAGCTCTCTTGCTGTGTCTGCCTTTTCTGCAGTAACAAACTAGTACTTTTATCTCCTCTAGAAAGTTTCCAGCTCTATGAATTTGGGATAGCAAGGCACTTGCCTAGTATTCCTCACTGCTCTGTACATTGTTTTCCTTCTCCCTGCTTGTTTTCCTTCTCCCTGTTTGTTTTCTCCCAGCTGAACATGATAGGGAGCTGCAGTGAGCCCAGTAAAGGGATTCCCTGCATGCACAGGCCTCTTCTTTGTGGGCACCCCGTGCAAGCTTAATAGGCTCCTTTGAACATTCTTGACAATCTCTGATTGATCTTTCATGTGGGGGAGGAGTAGGGTGATTGCATCCAAGGAATTGTGCTAACAAAAGACCCTGTGCTCTGGTATCTGCCTTCCCTGGGGAACAGCTTCCTCTGCCTTTTCTCCATATGTGATTATTCTGAGGAGTGCATTCACCTCTCCTTTGAACTGGCAGCCTGTTTATAGCTGCAAGCATTTCTATTAAGGAACTGTCAGATATTTCTGAACTAAGTTTTTGCTTTCAGTGGTACCCTTTTGGTATGTCCAGATCCTGGGCCTTCAGTTATGTTTCCTTCTCTGATGTTGCTTTCCCCTGTCTTTTGTCCTCTTAAAAACTGTAACTGGCTGCAATTTTATAGTCACTTGCAGTCTTATTTCTTGCCCTTACTAACCACTGTTAGATAGAGTCAGATTCAAAGGTGTCCCCTCATGGCTGTTTTAAAAACTTTTCAGTATTGTTCTGGACTGGAACTAGCTTTTATTTCTTTTGTAGGCTTGTTTTACAGTTTGATCAGTGAACCAAAAAAGCCATGTTTTTGTCTCTTCTGCTTCATTTGGCTGGTGCAGAGCTTCCTGTGGGCCAGTCTCAAGGTAGTATGTGCACTGGCAAATGTTTTTCTAGAAGCCTGTGTACAAGAGCTGAGGACATCTAATTTCAGAAATGCTTAATGACCTCCTGTATAAAATTCAGAGTACTTAGAGAGAAAACAAGGATGCTGCATCTGAAAATATACAGGACAGCATATGCCCAGATAATGGACATAAAGGAATGCCTCTGCACCAAGTGGTTTTGTGTACACCTATTGTGCAGGAAATCCTTCACTATAGCCACAGATTCCTGTGGGTTGCTGGGAAGAGTTGCATGATAAATCACCCGTCCCTCCGTTTCCTGAGTTCTTCAATAAGTATTCTGGTGCTTCAGTGAGCACTACAAAACTATGCTTTAAAGAGACAAAGTGGTTGGTAGGGTGTTGAACTTCTGAAGTATGTTACAAATTTAAATTTTCTTAGTGAGGGTGTCTTTGGATGGCTGCCTGTGCCCGGTGTGGCTGTAATACAGGATGTGGTGAGGAGGCACACCAAGTTATTTATGGACCCTTTTGCTAGGTGAAATGTGTGCTGTGATAGCTCCTGGCTCTGCTTGCAGCTTGCTGAGAAGGTGAATAGGCACAGTGACCCTTGGAAAGAATGTCCTGTTCCATTGGAGCAGCATCTGGAAGTGAGCAGTTGCAGGTGCATGCAGTGTCATCTGTTCAGTCTGGGTGCTGCTTGCTGGGGTCCCCAAGGGCCCTGCTAGCCTGTGAGTGACTGTCTGACACTGCTGAGCCCAAGCTGCAGCACCTTGGAGAGTAGGGACAGTCTGCTGGACAGCCTGGCAGCCTGCTGGGAAATCGTGTGGTTCCAGTGAACAGGAATGACTGTGGACAGCAGCTGCCTGCATGCTTTGCCTGGAGGGTGCTCTGAGGGGAAATTGCCTCTATTGTGGTCCACTGGAGCTCAGACTGTTCCCTGGACACATTTATTTTTGCAGCATAGCTGGTTCATGCTTTTTCATGCCTGCTCCCAGAGAGCCTGATGTTACAGGGTCAGTGGACCTGGACAAAAAGCAGTATTCTATTGCAGGGATGCTTTGGTAGGTACCATGGCATTCCTGAGCTAGGGAATTTAGTGTGAGCTGTAGCAATGTCTGCTGCCTTGTCACTTCCACTCCAGCTGCATGGATTGTGTGGCATCCTTGCCTCAGAAAAATGTGCATAGTTGGGTAGAAACAGCCCAGAAGCTTGGTATTGCAGTAGTGTTTCAAGATGGATATCTCTGCCAGGAGGGGCTGTTTTTGAAGCTAACTGGTGAGGAGAAGCAGTGTACACTGGGGTGTTTGCAGGTTCCTCTATGCTAAAAGGAAATCTGCTCTGTAGCACCAGGTAAGCTGCAGCTCCTTGCTGTGGAGTGTGGGATAGCTCTGGCATGTCTGTGTTAGTGACAGATTGGAGTAGCCAAGTGTCATTCTAGGCAGATATCAGGTTTTTCACTCCATCCTCTGACCTTGTTTTTGTCACTAACTGCACAGACTGATGGCTCTTCCATGATTTTTATAACTGCCCTTTCATAGCTTCCCCACTTTTCAGACAGGGGTTTGTTGTGTGTGGTCTGCACAGTGGCCTCACTGGTCTAGATCAGTGGCTTAAGAGACCTGTGCAACAGAGAGGTTTTATAAACCTGTTGGGAAACAACTGCTGGGCGGAGCTCTATATTGAATTCTGTCTGGAGAGAGGAGACCTGCTAGGAAGGAGAGGCTGGAATAGCCCTGCCAATGCTGACTGGCCATGCTCATCCTGTTTGGGAGTTTGAGGTTCTGGAGAGGTTTGGCATCACAGCGGCAGCTGCTCTTTCCTCCTACAGTGGGACTAACCAGCATTAGCAGGAATGTCTCCCGAGATCAGGGTAGGAAGGATGTATATATTGCGTATGATCTGCTCTCCAGGCTGGCAGAACTCGTGGGAGCTCTCAGTCTGCAGCAGGGAGGATCAGGAGGAAGCAGTCCTCAAGTCAGGAAGTGGCAATTAGGTTATATATTGATGTTGGCCATCTCTCTGTCTGCTTCCTGCAGTGTGCCATGCTTTTCCTCAACACAAATCCACAACATGAGCAAGTACTAGGCCAGAGCGGTCCACTTCTTTTTGAGCCTGCCTGTGTTACTGAGTCTGAAACTCTGGAGTTGTCTGTAGCTATGGAGCCTGTAAAGGACAGTTGTGCTTAAAGAAAACTGCCTGGGAACAGGAAGGGACCATTTCGTAATATAGGCTTATCTTTGACTGGCTTCCAGTATGGTGTTTGAATTGGTTTGAGAAAGCACCATTTGTCTTGTTTAGAAACTGTTTGCTTGCAGAGATGCTGGCACGCACTTGTCCATGTGAGGAGGCATGTCCAAACATCAGAGAGGATGGTTCAGCAGGCTTGAAAAGGGGAGCACACATACTCTGGAACTGTTGGCTGCAGGCCTAACCAGAGGGAATCCCAGAGAACTTTGCTGGCCTGAGAGTGTCACTGCTGTCTGTGCTTTGAGGGGGGTACTGGAGAAAAGGGAATACTTCTGTATGGCCTTGGCCAGTCATTTGTGGGAGCTTTTCTATTGCAGCCAGGCTTGCTCTGTCCTGGTTTGGGATCTCATGACCTCTGCATTGGCCCTCTTTCCTTGGAACAGCCTCACTATGCCATGGACAGCAAACAAGCAGAGGGATCTGAATGTTAGCTCCTGTCCTGAGTAGCCATTCTTTCACTGGAAATGCAGTGTTATGAGTAGTTCAAGTCTTCAGTGTGCCTTGCTAGCATGGTAACATTTTGGCAGCACTAAAATAGCTGAAAGCCCGTAGTAGATACAGCTTTTAGGAAAGAGAAGGGCTCTGCACCCTGAGAACAGCACTGCTGGTGGTCCATCTGCTACTCCTGGTGTGACTCCCTGGGTGTGGGGCTGGTGTACACTCAGTGATGCTTGTTGGCTGACCTCCTTGAGCAAGCATGTTTCTAAAGCAAAAGCTGTTATAACCTTCCTGCGAAGGAAACAGTGGCAGGTCCAGGAACAGTTTTGGCTGCAGTTTGGCTACACATGTCAGATAGCAGTTTTGAAAACCCTGAGGAAGAGGATGATTTTGTACATCTTGTTTGGTATTTAGAAAGATTTTTATATTCTCTTAGATGAATGCAACAAATCTCTTCTGTAAACCTGAGTGAATCTTAGTTTTTCCAGACAAAATCAGTGAATCCAGTACCTGTCTGCACTTTCCTCCCTTCACCTCGTTGCTTTCACACTGGTAGCAAGCAGCTCTGATGGCTGTTGCTGGTGATCAGTAGTAGCTACTGCTGCTGGCTGAGTCATGCATAGTGTCAGTGCCCTTATCCTTTCTCTGAACCTCCTTATCTCACTGGCGCACCTGACCCAGCCTGGAATGCCTGCTATGCCTTGTCCTGACTGTTGTGTCCCTTTGGGACGTGACCTGCCCAGTTCTTTGCCTGTGTTGAGTGTGGCTGTGTGCTGTCTCAGTGATGTTGTAGTGCTATGAAATCCATCTCTGAGCACAGAGGAATGCTACAGGCTTGTGATGGAAGAGAAGATGCCTGAGAGGCCTCTGGGTGGCAGTCAGAGCCCCTGGGCAGAGCCCTTTGTGGTCCCTGCAGCAGGTGGGAAAGCTGCTTCAGAGTGTTTAATAGAGCAGCTGGGTGCTGACCAAACCAGAGATTGTCTGCCCAGAGAATAAAGAGTTAGACACTCTTCCAAGGGCTGACTGGAACAGGGCAGGACTGATAAATGTGCATACACAGTAAGATGGTGATGTTTGATGCAGTTAAAAATGGCCTGCCCGGTCAGATGAGAACAGCAGGGGCTGATGGTGTGGATTTTCCCTTCTGTGGGGATAGGAAAATGAAAAAAAAATGAGGTGCTCCAATTTAGCACAGTGGTGCGAGGTACCATTTAATGCACTGCACTGGCCTCTTTTCAGTGACTGCAGTCTATCTTGAATGGCCATTCCAGGGGGGGAATGCTAACCAGGACACAAGGCTCTGAGAAAACTCCAGGCAGTAGCAAGAAGCCAGCCAGGAAGACAAGGAAAGGTAGATGTATCTGCTGGCAGGACGCTGTTTTCTTCCCATTTGCCTCCTGACTGAGGATGAATTGCTTGATGATACCTTGCTCTTGGTAATGTATATCCTACTGATACTGTTATTTTTTGCCCTCCCCAGCCTGACTTTGTCTATCCTCCTCCCCTGTAGTGCAGCCAAGTTGCTGCTGTGAGGATAAGAAACCCCTTCCTTTGCTGCACCCTCAAAGACAAAAGGAAGGAGGGTGTCATCTCGTCCTCTGGGATATCTGAGCATTGGCTTTGGGTTTGGTCTGTCTAGGGGCACATGGAAGGAGATGGGATGGTGGAGGGGAGCAATAGTCATAGGGGAAAACAGGCTTGATTTCTTGAGGCAGGCAGAGCTGTAAGCTGTGAAATGCTTCATAGGAAAAGGAAAGGACATAACCTGGGGAGGTTTTGTTTTCTGTGCTTCGTGCTTTAGGATTTCCTTTGTGAATGTCACGTGGGAATTGGGATAAATCAAACCTACTGCAATTTGCAGTAACAGAACCCTGCTCTGTATCCAGCAGCAGGGCAGACATGTGCTACTGGTAGCAAGCTGCTGTCAGCCAGGATGCAGATGAGCCAAAATGTCTGTCTTATGGCAAAGAGAGGAATGCTGGTTGGCACCAGGGCTGTTGTGCTGCACGCCACCTTGTGTATCTTGGCTGAGGGACCTGAGACACAGCAGGTATTTGGTGGCTCTGCCCTAGCTCTTTCCTTGGTCACCCAGGAGGGTGCTGTCATATTTTTTGGCCTTTGCATCTTACTGTGTTACACCTCTTCGGTGCAGCTTGCTTTACTTGCCCATCTCAGGCTGCAGCAGTTGCAGTGGCTTGAGGGCAGAGTGGCAAGAGTGTGCTGGCAAGCCCTGATTGCTCTGTCTCTCTCTTCCTTGGGGAAGCTCTCAGAGCAGGCTGATGCTTTCCTCCCAATCCATCTGTAATTGGTGCACCTACCTGTGCTGATGCCTGATCTGCAGAGCCTGATGAACCTGCTGCTGTCCCAGTTCGTTGCTCTGTTTGCTGGCAACAGGGACTTGGTTTCTGAAAGTGGAGTAGGTCTCTCCTCCCCTCTGTGTGCATCAGTGGTGTCCCATGCAAACACACCACTTGGGGCTCGGGGAGGATCTTGCTTTCAGGAAGCTGTGGCACATTTCGGGTGGCGTCTCACCGCTGACACACAGTTTGTGTGCTCTTCCCTTGACACCTTGATTGTGGCTTCACCTGGCCACTATCCGAGGTGAACTCTGTGCATGGACGCCCCTCTGGTCTCATCTGCTTTTACAAGCTGCTCCATGAGACCGGCCAGTCTGCGGAGCGTCCCGGTGTCCCGGGTTTGTGTCCAGGCCGGCTGCCTTCTGCCCTCTAGCGGGAACATGTTTTGGGAATAGGTGCTGCTCCAGCGATTGGCAGGGTACAGGAGCATCGGGAGCGTCCCGTGCCTTGGGAGCCCCATGGAAATTGTGGCATCTTTCCAGAAGCCCAGTCTCAGAGTTTAATATCACCTTGAAGGGAAACCTTAGGTGTCAAAGTCAGGAAAAATATTGAAGAGCAGCTAAATTGACACTATTAAAGGCTTAGTCCATGTCTGTGCATCTAATAAAGGTGGTAGTGCTGACAAGGATGCACAGAGGGCCAGTGCTGGGAAAGGTGGATGTGTTCTAACATTTGTAGGTGGCATGGAAACTACAGGAGGACCCAAGGTCCCTGGCTGCTGCCACTTGGAGAAATCACTGCAAATATCCAGGGAAACAGTCTTGTCCAGAGAATGAGCTGCCACTCATGGGTGGTTGGTAAGCCAAGCACTGAACAGCCCAGGGTATCAGCAGAAAAAGAGAAGATTTCATGGGCTTGGCCCCTTAACTTGGGGGTAAGGACTGGCTCTGAGGCTGGGGCATGGAGCAGGGTTGGGCAGTGATTCTGGATGCACACTGGGCTATTCCCCTGGCTTGTTCTAGCTGCAGTGGGCACCACGCCAAGAGCAGATTCTCCAGATGTTGCACATCAGTTGAAACACTGTTTTGTTACTTGAATGAGATTTTCTTTGGACTAGTACTTGCTTATAGTAGTGTTTATATATACTTTTGGAAAAAAAAAAAAAAAGGCATATTTTTATACATATATGTTTATATAGGTAAGAAGGTGGTAAACATACCAATAATATTTGAAGACTTCCTCCAGAATGAGGAGGACTGTTGTCATTGCTCTTAAGAAGATTTGATTAGTTCTGTTCATACATGGAGGACATCACTTGTGACCCAGTTTAGTGGCACAGTCAGAGCTATAGAAAACCTTCTTGCTTTTCAAAACAGTATTTTTTTTTTTTAACTTGGAGAACACTTTCATTTTTTTCAAGGAGGAAGCTATGCAAAGAGTGCTGTCCAAGCAGGAAATTGTTGCATAATGCTTTATATTGCCCCTTTAGTGAAAAGGAAAGCAAAAAACTACCTTTTGTTGTTGAAAAGGAAAAAAAAAATAGAAGTAGTTAAGAAAATGCTTTAATGTCCTCTTACTGTGGCCTCCAGGAGGTAGAGAATTAGGTCCATTGAGTCTGCAGAGAATTTTTACACTTGTATTGCACTGCAATAAAAATATTGAGTGAATTGGTTCTTGGATAATATGTACATGATTTGGTATAACAAATAGTGATAAGAATGCTTGTAAAATAGACCCTATACATCTATGTATTGCTCTGGCAAAAAAAATGGGGACACAATGCAGCTCTGGCCAGACTTCAGCTGTATCAAAGTTAGAATGTTTGGGATTTATTTTGTGGAAGGGGTAGTGAGCAATAGACCCAGGAAGAGTAGAGACCATAATTAAGCTCCCGTGTCTGCTTACAAAAAAAACAGATATGAGGATTTTTCAGAACTGTGGGATTTCATTGGCTGTGGTTTCCTGGGTTAGGGGAATTGACTAAGCCTCTGACAGAGGCAACCAATAATGAAAGCACAGAACTTGTTGTACGGTGCCCAGAGAGGGAACAAGCTTTTAAAGCAATAAAATGATGTCTGCTCCTTCTCTCGAGCTCACAGATTATACAAATGCCTACAATCTGCATGCACATGAAGTAAAGATAGTGGAGTGATGATGCAGAAATTGTGACTGCACCACAAATCAGTCACATATTATTCCACCCAACTTAATTCAATTGCATTGGGAAGACCAGCCTGTAGTAAATCACTGTCAGCAGCAGCAACAATATTGGAGAAAGCTGCCTCTTTATCCTGGGACATCCCATAACAGTCCATGTTCCACATGCTGTGAAAAAGCTGTAGAGACAGAGTGCAACCCAAGCTCTGTTGCCACAGTGGGTCATGTACATACATAGGTATGAGGTGATCCTCCTAATGGCAGATAACAGCATCTTAAAAGGATGTGACACCTTGAATTCAGCAGGTCTCACACCTCTGCCTGATGATTTGAAGCTCCACTTTGAATATTGTGTTCAGTTTTGGGCCCCTCACTACACAAAAGACACTGAGGTGCCAGAGCATGTCTGGAGTTGGTGAAGGGTCTAGGGAATTAAATTTATGAGGAGTACTTGGGGGACCTGGGGCTGTTCGGCTTGGAGAAAAGGAGACTCAGGGTGACCTTATTGCTCTCTGCAGCTCCCTGAAAGGAGGCTGTGCTGAGTTGGGGGTTGGTCTGTTTTCCCAGGCAACAAGTGACAGAACAAGAGGAAATGGCCTCAAGTTGCACCAGTGTAGGTTTAGGTTGGATATTAGGAAAAGGTTTTTCACTGAAAGGGTGAAGAAGTGGTGGACTCAAGTGTTGGAATCAGCACCCCTGGAAGTATTCAGAGAACAGGTGGATGAGGCACTCGTGTGTACGTGGGTTACAAAGTTAATGATGAACATGGTCATGCTTTGTTAATGGTTTGATGATCTTAGAGCTCTTTTCCAATCTTAACAATTCTGTTTTTCTCTGATGGAGAATATCACCTATATGATGCACATTTCAAGTAAACCACAGACTGATTTAACTGACATTCTCTTACATTACCCAAATCTAGTTCTTTTTGCAGATGTTTTGTCCTCCTACCTGCAAGGACATTCTGGTGAGCCAGGTAAAAGCAATAGAAACAGAACCACTCTTAGCAAGGATAAGTGCACAGGGAGCAGGATTAGTAGCCTTGGCACGTGTGGTGTCCTGGGAAGAGGAAAAATGAGTTAACATCTCTGTAGGCTCCCAATATGTTTTTGGGGTGTGTCAAGCAGCAGGAATATTATGGAAAGAATGGGGATTCTTCACTTCAGCAGGACAGAGTATCCATCCCTTAGAGAAGAAATATTCCATTTGTTAGAATTAGTACAGTTACCTGTAGTCCTGGATGGTCAGACAGGAAAGCTTCCTTAACAAAAATAAACCACTGTGTGTCCTCTGTGACCTCTTGATTGGATGCTTTTCCAAACAACCGCTGGAGGCAGTGCTTTGCTGCTGGCAGTGAGTTTCACAAAATACATGTTTATAAGAGCTTTTTTTTTCAAGATAACTACAGGCCAGCTTGGTGAAAGCAGACGTGTTTCAATCAAGCTTCAGAGCAAAAGCTCAAAATTTGTCATTTAGTGAGGGAAAGAAGGCAGCATTTTTTAAGATAATACCAGGGAACAGTGAGTACCTCTCCCCAGTAAATGACCAGTAGAGAAGTGTAGGAGTACTGAGGTTCCAGGAGGCTGTCAGACTGCCCTGTTGGAGCTCATTTTCCTTGTAGCTGTCAGTCCTTGTTATTATCAGAATGTTACACAGACATATTTACCACGACTCAGTATAGCAGAGGTCCCTGCAGCAGTTCCATAGCTCAAGAACAGTTGTTACTTGTTCTGTTTAATTATAGGAGTAAGTAAATCCAGATTTATAATTTGTCTACCAAAAAATGGTTTTCAGGGATCATACTGTGATCAGTTCTGGACAAAACCATGGGGTGGTTTCTGTGGGATTTGGCTGAAATGTTCAGACCAGCATCTGATCACTGTGGATTGATCCTGTCCTGTAGATATCTGCAGAGATTAGTGTGGGACCCTCTGCTGCCCTGTACTGGCACTGGACACTCAGCACTTATGTAAATCTGGGTGATTCAGGGATTGGTTAAGTAACAGATCAAAAGAGGATCATCAGGGACAGCCAAGCTGCTTAAAAATTGTGTGCTCTTGTGCTGCAAGTACATTCAGACTCTAGAACATGCATGTTAATCCCTGTGGGAAGGGTGGTGGTATTTTAGAAAGCACTGTTTGGAGGAGGGTTGGAGCTGCAGGGTGCAAGCTATACCTTTGAGTGCTGCAGGGAGGGAGAGCAGAGGGTGGAAAGGGGGGAAATCACCTTCTGGCACATGCCATGGAAAGGACTTGGGGCAGACTACAGCATCTCTCACTGTGTAAAATAGATCTTGAAAGCTGGAGAGGGATAGAAAGAGAAGATTGCCTTATCAGAGATGAAAGAGCTGCCCAAGTGGGCAGAGCTGACCAGTAGGCATTCATTCTTCCCCTGGAAAAAAGACCAGGTACTGCCTCAGAGAGGGGCATGAAGAGCTAACGAGTGAATTAGTTTTTGATGAGAAGTGTGTTTCTACAGTGAGAACAACTGCCAGGTAGAATTATAACCTTTCCACATCTTCTAATTAAGACTGAATATCCTTATGTAAGTTTTAGTCTTTAAGAGGTAACTTTTCCAGGCAGGTAACTATCATGACTTAATTAGTGCTGCAAGTAAAGTTTGAATAGATGTGCTGTCCTTGTCTTACTTGTTCAAGCCTCATTTCTCTCCATGGCTTGTCTAGCAACAGTCACAATTAGCACTGGTTAGTGGTGGTTGTTAGCTAAGCTTTCCCTCTTTGCAAGCTTTCCTTCAGTACATCTGATGGAGTTGCTGTACCCCCTTTTCTAGCAAGAATTCAGTCCCCCCCGGCCTGAGGTGCCTCTTTGTCTTTGGCCTTGCTCCCCACGGCTCACCCCTAACCATGCCTAAGTATTTCTGGGAGGGAAAAGCCTCCCTCAGATAATAAGGTTTCTCCCTTCCTACAAGTAGAGGCTCAGAGGGGAAGGGTGGACAGAGATGGGACCACTTGTTGTAGTGCTGGAGTGCACAGAGTACAAAAGCCTAGGGTCTGTGCTCTGGGTTTTAGCTGAAATAATGCAGCCATCTGGCAAAGGGGTGTGCAGAACTTCCCTGCACACCCAGCTTCCTGACTTCTGGTCTCTACCAGGAGGGACCAGAACATGAAGGACAGAGCAGCAGGGTTGCAATCACAGTCCAGGAAACCTTCTGCACAAGCTAAAATTATTTTAGAAGGGAGGACAGGGACGTGATAGGAGGTGAGTGCTTGCTAAGCTCTAAACCTGTTGTGCAGTTTGGCTATGTCCTTCCCTTCTTACTGTTGTTCCATCTCTGGGATTGTTGTACACTTCTGCTGTACATCACCATAGCAAGAGCAGGTTTTTTCCTTTAAAAATAAATAAAGCAGGTATTCAGAGAGCACAGTGTGTCAGACAGAAAGGTATTTGGTAGCAGCCAAATCTGTTCTCCAGGGCCTGACTCTCAGGTCCAGCATGCTGATATCCACAGAAGTCCTGGGAACCAGAGTCTGCAGCAGTGCAGCTGTGGAGCACAGAGGGTAGCTTGCAAAATATCAGCATGCTCTTACTGCTGGTAAAGCCGGGTAATGTTTGGCTTTGCTCCCTGACACAGAGTTCCTTGCAAGTAATGTCTATTGGAGTCCTGCTGCAGGCTCCTAGGCAGGAGATCGGAGTGGCTGGCTGTTCCTTTGAGCAGTGAAAGTAGCTCTTCTCACTTAGCTTCAGGATCCTTCCTAGCTTTTTCCTGAAAGTGCCACTTACCATGCTGAGTCTCCAGGATTTGAGCTTGTCAGGGTGGCTGAAGCTGTATGAAACCTCCTTTGGGGCTGCTTCCCAAGTCAGCTCTATGTGGTACCATGCAAGAGAAGAGCTGAGTTGTGATGTCTGCATGGGAACGTTTGCCTTAACTAAGTCCAGGATAAGAGTGGATTTAAGTGCTTTGGTTTATAAATAAACAGTGCTGTGTCCGAGGTAGATTTAAGCGAAGCTGGCAACAGCCCTGCTTGGGAAGGGATCTCTTTACCACATGGCCTGCTGTTGGACTTCCTGTTGCATGCTAATCCCTTAAGCCTGCTTTAGCTCTGTTAATTTTCCTTCTTTCCTTTTTTCCCCGATGGGCTGTCTCCGTGGCGCGTGAATGCCGGCGTTCCTAGGCCAGGCTTGTGCCTGCGACTGGGCCAAGCATCCAGGCTGCCTTCTGAGCACTGGGTACCATGTGGCAGGGCCCCAGGGATGGTGGTGCCTGAATGTGTCCCATTCTCTCTGTCTTACAGGCTCTGCAGTCTGCGCCTGAAGAAACTCACAGTGCTGAAAGAGCTGGACAAAGAGCTGAGCTCTGTGCTTATCGCTGTGAAGATTCAGGTAGGCTCCTCTCCTTCTGCTGCCTGATGGCAGCAAGCCAAGCCCATCATTGTGCCCTCTGTGAAGTGTTGGTCTGCATGTCCCTTGCCTAATGCCACCAACCCCTCTGTCTCAGATAGCATGCTCAGGGAGATTTTGGCTCTCAGGCAGGTGAGAATGATAACCCAGGGACAGTGGCAAGATACCTGGTGCTGCCTTGTATCGGGAATGAACTTGGTTAGACACTGGGACAGAATCTGTCATGCCTCCCTGCCTGCCTCTGCCAAGGTCCTCCTCTCAAGTTGCTGTTTGGAGTTTGTCATCCCACTGTTCCCTACCCTTTAAGAGAGGGTCAGTGCTGGATGGTTTCCAGCAGTGCCTTCCATCCAAATCACTCCCTGGGGAGTGAAGGGTGGGAAGGGAAGGATGCAAGGGATCAGCATCTCTGTGCATGATGTTCTGCTGATATTTGTACCCTGTCTGATCTCTAATATCCTTTCCCTTTCCCTGTGCATCCCTGCTAGGCCTGGTGCCTCTACTGTGAACCAGGTAGAAGGGAGGGGAAAGGATCTTTGTCACCAGGGGTACAGGAATTTGCCACCTGATATGTGCGATCCCTCCAACCTCTCTGCTGCTTGTGGTGGAGAGATGTGTTCCTGGGGTGCAGGCACATCCTTTCCACCTGTTAAAGGACAGCATGGAAACAAAGTGCATCTTGAGTATGCTGTCCTGGCCACAGCTTCCCTGACCCAGCTAGGGTGATGGTTGTCCTTCCTTCGTTCTTGTCAGCTGGCACGACAGCAGCTGATCCCGTTGAAAGCACCGTGGGTCGGCAGCTCAGCAGCTTTGTGCTCCCACAGAGCTCTTTGTGCTGCATGCATTAGGATATAAATCCTGGATTAATGCTGAAAGCTGCAGTATTAGTGGAGCTCTGGGGGCTGGAGTTTGCCTTCATGGCAGACCTGATTCACTTGCACAGAAGAAACTGAAAGCAAAATGTGTGAAGCCTGGGGCAGGAAGTGAGGACAGTAGAAGAGGCTGTGGTCCACACGCCATTGGTCAGTGTCCCACTTTGCTGGCCTTTCCATCACTGTATGTATGGTGTCATTCAGGAGAGCTGAAAGCCCTGGAACCCCTGAGACCCATGCCCCTTTGATGCAGGCTTTAGCAAGGGACCAGCCTGAGCAGCAGAGAGCTGCCTGGCTGGGCCTTGGAAATGTGGAAGCAATCCAGGCTGGGCCACAGCTGACAGCAGCACAGGACTAGGGGGCTGGCAGCCAGCTGGGAGCTGTGGGTCTCACTTGACTGGGAGGGCTGGAGTGGCCCCTGACTTCTCTCCTGCACAGTCAGCCCAAGCTGAATGTGCTTCTCTGCACTGGGGAACCTTGGGTTCTTGTGCAGCCCACTTGTGCTGGGGCTGGCATGTGCTGAGTGTGCATGTCCTCAGCTACAGCCCTCACAGGCTGCAGATGTGGGACTGTGGAAGAGACTGCACAGTGGGACTCCAGCTCTCTCAACCAGACCATCCCCATCCCTGCCACAGGCCAATCTTGCATCTTGATGACAAAAGAAGTTAATAGGCCTCAGCAGTTTGAAGCCACAGAGCCTTCTTGTTTCAGGGCTTCTTTTTCTGTTAGGGAATGGAGGCTGCATCCAGGGATTGAATTTAAACCTGGTCACCTCCTCTCTGCATGGCCACGTAGCTGTGGCTGCGTGCTGATGTAGGCTTCCTGCAAAGCTGAAGAGAACAAGAAGAATGCTTTTACCCACATTACCCCATGGCTCAGCATTCCTTGTGGGAGTGGGCTGAGTTTGTGTGCCTCCCTAGGCTGCTTTCCACCTGCCTGACCAGCTGCCTTGGCAGGGTTTGGGGCTGCTGGAAGGCAGATGGAGGCTGTAGGCAGCTTCAGCACAGCATGCCTACATAGTGGCCTCAGATGGATCCATTCCTCCTGCTCCTCTCCTAGGTAACAGATGAGTCACACTAGTAAGAAACTGTTTGAAGGCTTTCCAGTGAGCATTCCATCTTTTGGGTGGAAACAGTTGATGCACATAATTTATAAAGGACCTGCAAATTCCCAAGGGGGAAGCTGGGGACTAGAGGAAAGGACAGCTGTATTTTTCTCACTTCAGTAGTAGTTCTGTTACGGTCAGGAAGTTGCTGCTTTGAAGGGCAGATTGCATGGAAATAAAGCTCTGACCCTGCCTGAAGGGAGCTGCCGCCCAGGCAATAGCTCCAGTGCTGGAGACAGTCTGCTTAAAAAATGTGCATGACCCAAAGGACAGTGTAAAGCCTGTCCAGAACTCCTGATCTTCTTCTCACAGTGCTCTTCTTGTCTTAAAAGACAGCTTCCAAGGGTGCCATGTCCTACCTGCTCCTTCATCTGGAAATACCACTGTCAAGGGCAACTTTCTATGTCTACAGAACTTACCCATTTCCCAGAGGTGATTTGAATATATAATGTTCCATGGATTTGAGTGAGATAAAGCCTGAGCTACTGTGAAAAAGGGGATTTGCTCTCATTCACTTGAGTGGTTTTTAAACCTTTGTCCTGTTATTTGTTTTAACAAACTGGAGCCATCATAGAGCATTTCCTTCTGTATGTTGTTCAACATGGCACTAAGAGATTTGGATGTGCTGGCTCAGCTCTATACAGCTGCAGGTACCTGCCTTGGTATTGCAACTGATTATGGCATGAAGGGAAACACAGTGTTCCCTCTCAGCTGAGAGACTGAGGTTCACAAATACCCTCTCTTGAGCCAGGAATAGAGGAAACAGTCAAAGAAAGAAGAAAACAAACCCCAGCACTCCCAGAACTTTCAGCTCCTGTGGCAGGTGCTGTAGATGCAGATATTTCTGCATCTACCTGCAGTATATAGCTGGTGACTCAGGTTCAAGCCTTGGTGCTGCTGTAGAGAGGTGATATTGGCAATCACTGCGTAGGAGACAAGAGTGTGTGCTGTGAAACAGGCCAGGCTAAAAAGGTTGTTTGCCTCTGCCAGGCCTGCCTGCTGCCCCAACCCTGCTCCATGAAGGAACTTGGGCTTTTTTGGTCTTTCTTACTATGCAGAGTTTTCTCTTTATGCCTTAGTCATGCTTTGTTTCTTATCTCTTTGTAACCACTTGTATTTTTTACTCCTGCCTGAGCAATCCTAGCTGAGCCGTAAATTTGTTTATTATATTAATGGGCTGTTCTCTCCCAAAATGCACATTCAACTTGAGTTCTGGTGTTTTGCTGTCTGCCTAGTCCTGTACTTGTATTGGACACATCTCATTTTCCAGATGTGGTATGCTGCTCTAGCCTCAACCCTCTTATAAACCAGATCAATCAGAACAGATTTACTCCTGAAATTTGGGATTATACCTTGCAAACCAGACCTGGGCATCACGTACCTGTTTATTGTAGTGAAAGCTCCTGTGTGTTTTCAGTTCTTAGGCAGTAAAAAACCTGTGAACACCACTTGTTCTCATTGCTTTTCCCTTCCTTGACATTCTGTCATCCATGATTTTCACTGTAACAGTCTGATATTAAGTTTTTCTGTAGTATTCATAGAGGTACTGAACTGTTCTACAGAGAAATCGGTCTTGCCTGACATTACTCAGGTACAGAACAGCTGAGCTGTTCTGTAACTTGAGTAATGAAGTGCTCAGTGCCATGTCCAGTTGAGGTTTGAATTTCTCAAAGGATGGAGAATCTTCAGTATTTCTATGTCCTTGTCCTTGCACTGTGATAATGAAGCAGCCTTTGTCCCAGTCCTTGCAATTCCACGTGGGTGTGCACTGGCATTTCACTGAGGGATTGGATTCACCTAGGATTGAGGCTGGGTATGTAATTCCTTAGTGGCAAATGACAGTGGGGCACAGGACAGCAATGTTTATGAAATCATCATTTCCTGAACACACTACTCAGGATATCCTCACCTTTTCTTTGCCATAAGTCCTTCCCCAGAAGTAGCATCTTCAGGAAGAGTAATTGCACTTCTGCTTGTGTTTTGATAAAAGAATAAATCTTTGGTGGATAATTCCTCTGCAACAAAGAGCAAATGGTGAATGTGCTAAAGTAAATGGTCACTGTCATTGTGACTGCCTGTCATCTGTTATCAGAGAAGAGTTCAGGAAGGGTCAGTGTGTTCTTGGCCAGGAAGGCTCACAGATGGTGAAGGGGATGAGCTCCACCTCCTCTCTTCCGTTTTAGGAAGACCTTTTGCAGGAAAGCCTTGCTCCTGGCACAGTCTCTGGGAACAGCATTGCAGACAGCTTTTGGGAGGATCTGTGGGTTGTGCCACCCTGCAGCCAAGAGGACCTGATGGATGCAGACAGCATTTTTCTGTCCCCAAGTCATTCGGTGTGTCTGTCAGAAACCAAGATATAGAGATAATAGAGATAGGGCAGAGGTAAAGGGAAGAGTTGCAGAGGGATCATGATTAGAGTGCCTCTCTTCCTGCCCTTCTGGTAAAAAATCATTTCTATATGTAGAGAGATAAAGACTGTTGCCTGAGGAAAAGACTAGGAGAAAGTTTTCTGAGACACAGCTGAGCAAGCAGGGGGACCCCTGTTCTCCTGGACATCCTGCCTTGGTCCCAGCAGAGCCATCCTGCCAGCTGTGCTTAGACAGGGATCTGCACTGGACCTGAATGCTTGGAGGAGAGATGTCTCCAGGACATCTCTCCCCCAAGCATACAGGCCCAGTGTATGCTTGGGGGATACACTTTTCTGGCCAGGCAGTGTGTTGGAACCCTTTCCTTTGCCCTGCCTGGCTCCCTCTGGCTCCAGGAGTGTCCCTCCACAGCATGGGAGTGGCACTCCAGGTGCAGAGAGCCAGATTAAGCAGAGCAGGCTTGTGAAGAGCAGGTGCTCCCTGGCAGGTGGGCAAGGAGAAGGGGCCTCTGGCAGCTCAGGGGATACTGCAGGCTTTTGCAAGGTGTTGATGGGCATGTAAAAGGTGGCTCTGTAGGGTGGAACAGAACAGAGTTCAGGCATTCTCTCTTTCCTTGTGGACTGTGATCACCATTGTCTTGTGTGTGTAATGCAGTGGAGTCTATGGTCGAGCTCAGTGTGTGTGTCTGTCAATCTCGTTATAGGGTTCAAAGCGAGTCCTGAGGTCAAATGAATACATCCTCCCACCTGGGGGCCTGATGGAGACTGAGCTGGAGCTGACCTTCTCACTGCAGGTACCTGGTGTTACCTGATCCCCTGGGCTCCCTTACCTGGCATTTTTCAGCAAGCACAACCTTAGGGCTAAGTGTGAAAGGCACAGCCTCTGTGGAGGAGCCTACTGTGGTTGGCCAGCTGCTCTATTGCTCCAGGGATTGTTTTGCTGGGCATTGGGGTTTGGAGGATGATGGATAGGTGCAGGTGGCCTTTGAAGGGCACCTCAAAACTCAGCAGGTCTGATCCTGCTGTACATCAGCATCGAAGAAGAGTTTTCTACCTGTGTGTCGTGCTGAGCCTTGCCCTCATGCTGCCATCTTCTGTGTGCTTCCCTTGCCCAGTACCCACACTTCCTCAAGAGAGATGGCAACAAGCTACAGATCATGCTGCAGCGGAGGAAGAGATACAAGAACCGCACCATCCTGGGCTACAAGACCCTGGCAGTGGGAATCATTAACATGGCTGAGGTACAGTGTGCTGGGAGCAGAGGGGAGTCTCACACGGCCTTCCTGTGCCAGCACTGGGCTGGGAACTGGGCTGGCAGGCAGGGTCTCATTGCTGTGAGTGTTCTGGCTTGTTGGCTGGCTATAATATAGAGAGGATGGGCTGCCAGCTGCCATTGTGTCACCCTGTCAGGGAGCTTGTCTGTCTGTCTGTCTAGGTCATGCAGCACCCGACAGATGGTGGGCAACTCCTGGGCCTCCACAGCAACATGAAGGATGTGAACATTCGAGTGGCTGAAATCAGCATCTACTCTCTGTCCAGTCAGCCCATTGACCATGAGGATGGGAACGTCCCCTCAGGTCCTAAAATCAAAGCTTCAGGTGTGTTTAGTGCTCAGACCTGCAGGCAGACATTTGGGACATGGGTAGCAGTGTGTCCTCAGCACTGCCAGCAATGCCAGTCTTTTCACTGGAGCCATGACAGGCATCATGCTTAGCTGGGGCATTTGCACTGTCTGCTTTCAGATCGCTCCCCAGACATTGATAACTACTCTGAAGAAGAGGATGACAGCTTCTCCTCAGAGCAGGAAGCCAGTGATGATGCTGTGCAGGGTCAGGTAAGGGACGCCTGGCAAGATGCCTTATGTCCTGGTCCTGTTTCTGGGGCAAGAGTCAGGCATTGAGGTTCTTGATCACCCTGAGCCCTCTCATCCCCTTGTAAACATTTGGCATTGTTTCAGAGGGCTGAGAGCTGTAATACCTCACAGCAAAAGGAACTTTGACAGCGGTGGGCTGTTGTCAAGTCCATTGTGAGGCAAGGGACTTTGGAGAGCCATAAATCTCATCTGTCTGTCTCTGGAGCTGTCTGGTTTGCAGCAGAAAACCTCTCCATCTTGCTGAGCCCTCTCCGTCTTGCACCATGATTTTCTCCCTTCTCCCTGTGATAACAGGTCAGAGACTCCTCACTGTCTGAGACAGAACAGGGATTTTAGGAAGAAGTAGTTCTGAAAATGGTCAGAGGTGGCAGAGCCATCCCAGCCCTGTGATGAGATGTGTCACTGCTGTTTGCTGTGCTCTTGTCATGGTGCCTGTAGTCAAGGCCCTGGAAAGCCTTGTGGTAGTGTGCTGATAAAGCACAGGGACAAACCCCTGTTCAGGGTTGTTGTGGTCTGAGGGTAGCTGAGGTTATTGGGGCAGATTAGAGTGAAGCAACACTGGGTGACCAGTGTTTATAAATATATATCTGTATGGCAGGTTTATTTCAGAACAACTTCGTTGGAGTGGAAAGGACCTGTCTGGCCATTTTGGTTATTATTTACCCACAGTAATACAACAGTATAGAAGTATAAAGATACCACTTCAGAAAATAGAAAAAGAAAGAGAGGTAAAGAAACAGTAAGAGTAGATAGCGGAGAGAAAAGACATCATAAGCTGTGGATTCAAATTTGATTATTGCTTGGTTGAAGTGATGGACATAGTCCTGATGGGGGAAGCCTGGAACAGAGAGTTCAGTGTTTAATATGCATATTCAGGTTTAGGTGGGAATGCTCAGGTACCTCCACTGGAGTGGGGACTTTTACACTGTCTAATGTAACACTGTGGATTAAGTGCAATCCTCAGGTGAAAGGCCTCAGGAATGAGTCTGGGGGTGCTTGGAGTGGGGGGGTGGTCTTTGATAGTTTGGCACCTTCTAAGACGTGAGAGCTCACTCTCATTTCAGTGTAGTTGAGCTAGTTACGCCCCATCAGAAGGGATGAATACCTTCAGGCCTAAGGGAGGGGGAGATGGGGGAGGAAGTTTTACACCTGAACCAGTTGTGTAAGGGAGGATGTTGGTCTGATGAAAAGCATTATCCCATCCAGCAGGATCTGCTTCTTGTGGCCTCTTCCTTTATCTGGCTCAAAACCCAGCTTGTTGCTAAACTGAAGTTGGTTTGTCAAGGTCAATCTCTGGTGATGGGTACTCTCCCCTCTGGACCTAGGCTGTTCTTATGCAGATCAGAGGCTTCTCCACCACACATCCAGAAATTCTCTTCCTTCTCCTCCCCTTCTGTTTGCTGGGCCTCAGCAAAGCAGACCTGCTGCTTTTGCAAATGGCCATTTGTTCAAGTCATTAGCCATTATCATTTCAGTCTCTCACAAGGGTCCTCCAGGTTACCTGTCCCATCATGCTGGGTTAATACAACAGGGGCCCATGTCCCTGGGAATTGTGCATATTGTTAAGGCTAATCTCTGGAAAAAATGTTTCTTTGTGATTCTTGTGCTCTCTGAGCTAACTCTGGAGAGGGGAGAGCAGGAGAACAGCACATGGGTCCTGAGGAGGCTGTGTCTTATCTTGCTGATACAAGAAGGTCTGAGGGGGAACAGTGCTAAGGAGACAGAAGGAGCTCCTAGAGAGAGGTAGCAGAAAAAGATAAGATTTTGGGAGCAGAGTGGAACAAAACTTTTCAAAATGGAGGGCAAATGTGGGTCAGGAAAATTTTAGGAGGTGCTGCTCCGTGAACATAGTTGTTCTAACATACTGTGACTTTTTGCCTGCAGGATCTGTTTGATGAAGAGGATGACTTGAGGAAAACCAAGAAGGCCAGGAGGAAAATGAGCCGAACCACGTCAATCAGCAGAGTAACATCAGCATTTACAACATGATCAAAGGGATGGAAGGGATTCACTTTCTCCCCTCTCTGAAGGCAGTGAGGGGTGTTGGGAAGGGGAGATGCTGGCACTGGTGCAGAGCAGAGGAGAGAGCCCTTGGCTCTGAGAAGGAGCAAAACTCTTGCCATTAATGGGCTAGCTTGTTGCTCAGAGCTGTATCCCAGTTCATGGTCTGTTCTGTGTTCAGCCTGGCTTTGTATCAGTGGTGATCTGTGTGCAACAGAGTTTTGGCTTGCTGCTGTCACATGGTCTCTTTCCTTTCTTGAGGAAGGGGAGGGTAGGCACCAGGAAAGCTGAACTATTAGCAGCTCCTCTGCATGTGTGCAGAAGGGAGGAGCTGCTCTGCCAGACCCTTGCTCTCCAAACTTCTCATCCCTGTTGACTTCAGCCCTGCAGATCCCTGGCCATCTTCTTCCTGAGTTTGTTCCCCATCTTTTCTACTTGCTTGAAGGCAGTATTGTTCAACCAGGTGGTCTGGGGAGAAGCAGGATTTAAATGAAGTGCTAATTCAGCCTGTAGCAGAGAAAGTATGAGTCCTTGCATCCTCCCTCATGCCCAGACTGTGGCTTCTTGTGAAGTACAGAGGTAGTCCAAGTCCTACAACCAATTTAAAGAGAGAGAGCAATCATAGCTGACCTTGGACCTCTGGACAGCATATTCGAGAGAATAACCATGGCCTGTGTGTTGGCTTGGAATGTGGTTTGATAGTTTTGCTGATCTTTTTTTCTTCCTTTCTTTTGTTTTAGCAACCAAACTTCAAGCAGAAATTTGTGGCTTTGCTAAGGAGGTTCAGAGTGACAGAAGAGGTAAGAAACAGGAAAGCTGCCCCATCTGGCAATGTCTCCTGCAGATGTGTAGATGTCAGAGTGCAGGTTCCCACTCACTAGGAGCACAAGGCTCATGAGCTCAGGGATGTGCCAAATGTGGTGTGAGACATGGCAGAGACTAGGACATGGCTTTTTCCAAAGCCTTCTGCCTCAAGGAAGCAGCTCTGGGCCTTGTGCTCAAATCAAAAAGCACCTTCCTTTTGGGGACAGATGCCCAGGGAAAAGAGTGCTGACTCTGCACCAGGAGCTGGCATTGCAGGGGCAGTCCTGTCCAATTAGACTGACTGCAGGCTAACATCAGCCTGTGGGTGGCTTCTCTTGACTGACAGCCCAGGCTAAGTGTGTAGCACAGCCAGTGAAGGTCCTCCTAGGTGTCCTAACTGCCAGTAAGTGTGATGGGTGTCTGAGACTCCTTTGGATGTCATGCTCATGGCACCCTCCTTTGGCCCAATGACAGTGTCACTGGATTCTTCCACAGCCCAGATTTGCATCCCTGATGAAGGATCAGTTCCATGGTGTGTGCCTCATGACTGACAGGCAGCTTGTACATGCCTGTTGTGGGATGCAGGGAACTCCATGTTTCTTCACTGCTCTCTGGGCTTGATCCCACAGGTCCTGGACTCTGACCCTGTAGACCAGACCCAGGAGGTGGAAGAAGACCTGGGCTTGCTCTATGACAGCCTGGAAGAGTGCAACAACAGTGACAGTGGCCCAGAGATGGAGGACAATGAGAGTGTGCACAGCACACCCAAGCCCACCCTGAGGTAAGGGTTGCAGGGAGTCCCTGGCCAAAAGCACAGCCTATGGGACCTGGAGAAATGGTTTCCAACACCTTTCTGTAGCTTGGGCTAATGCAGGCATTGTCTTGTCTCCACTCCCATTGCCATCTGCTATTGGCACCTCTGGCTCCTCATTTAAAACTGCCCATTTAATCTGACTTCCTTCACATTTAGTCTCATTTTTCTGCCAGCCCAGCATCTGACACTGATCTGCTGGTAGAGCCCTGTTTGATCTAAGCCCCAGCTGCTCCCAGCTCTCATATCTTTCTGCCAACAATCCTGGTGTTCTCTGGGCTCTCCACAGTGAAGCATGCCTGTCTTTTGAGCCCTTTGTGACTGCTTGGACCAGTCCTTGTGAGATGTGCATGCTGTGTTCCCACCCTGTGTGGAGATGTGACTGGCAACCAGCAGTACTGCTCCTCACCCCATTCCTCAGGCATTGGGTACTTGCTCTGCCAAGAACTGCTGACTTAGCACAGGGGTCTCCAGTGGATTGTGCAGGGAAACCAGGCTTTGCTCCCATGTGATCTGTGCTCACCTGGCCTCTCTGCTCATGGCTCTTGTGCTTTTGTGCTGTCTTTTTGTGAAAAAGTTGTCTTTTATTGTCTTTCTACTTGACTGCATCATAGTGCACTGGGTTTCTTGTAGTCAAGCCAAGCTTACTTGGCATTGTTGTTTCTATGGTTTTATATATAGAATATAGGATCATAGAATGGCCTGGGTTAGAAAGGACCTGAAAGATCATCTAGTGCCAACCCCCCTGCCATGTGAGAAAAAAAAAATACACACACATATATAGAAAATATAAATAGATTGAAAAATAATTTTGGTTGGTATCCCCACTGAAGGTACTTAGCAGGAGTAGCAGGCATGGTTTGCCACAGGCAAACTGAAATTAAATCTGGATTCTGGAACCCATAGGCCACTTGGGAAAAAACAGGAACATGACAGAAGTCGTGTTTTCCACAAATCCACAAGTTGTTGTGAAGGAGACAGCAGGCACATGGGCAAGCTGCTTAAGTGATCTGCTTGGACTCCAAAAGGAGTTTCAAACACATGGTCTCTCATCAAAGGAGACAAAGTTGTTGTGGGAGAAAAAGGAAGGTCTTTCTGTGATCAGGAAGTGGTTTATGTATATAGACTCTGTGAAACTGTACGAAAAGTCTATTGAGAATGTTTAAATGTAAAGACAGACTTCCACTCTGGTTCTGCAAGTGCCTACTTGCAAACATCTGATCACTGGAACAGCATTCCAGAGTGAGTGCTGGTTTGTGATGGTGTCCCCTATTACAGTCTTCCTGGAGTGTTTGGTGGTATTCCTGGAAGGACAAGCTATTGGGCTCTTGAGCTGTTCTTCATCCTGTTCAGAAAGTGTCCCTGGCTTGGTTTGGTCTCTGGTGCCTCAGTTTCTGGCAGTGCTGAATGTGGATCCCTTGAATTCACAGGGGAATACTTCACAAAGTTCTGGGACTTTATTTTTTTCTAAGGAGATGTGGAAACTGCCTGCCAAGCTGTTTCATGTAGACTTCATGATTCCCAAAAGCTATGTAGCCTTCTCAGGGGGTAAATTACAGACCAGCCTGTACATTTGATGTGATGTTCACGTTGGATTTCTTGTCATAGACAGCCTTGCTAGACACTGTAAACATCTGTGTGAAGCAAGGGCACTAATGGTGTGCAGTCCTCAACAGTGGGAAGTGGCTGGTGCCCTGGGTTGGGCCAGTGGTGCTGAGAGCTGATCCTTTTGGTCAGCCAGGGGTCACACAGCATCAGTTTGCTCCTGCACTGGGGCAAAACTGGAGCTGGAACTGAGGCTGTTAGGCAGGACCTCAAGTCAGACCTGTTGGTTGAAGGTCAAAGGTGAATGAGCAAATATCTCTATAGGTGACTGGGAAAATGGATGGGACAAGGGGGGCTAAATTAATTTAGAGCAGGAGGAGGCTGTGCAGAAGGACTGGGCTTCACCTAAATCTCAGTGTGCTGAGACATGGCCTCAGTGACGCCTGTAGGAGGAGAGCCTTTAAATTGCAGAACAGGAAGTTGCAGAAGGGCTCTGTGCTTAATGTGATGTCCTTGAGGGATGAAAGCTTCTGAATTGCAAGTGAGAGAGGGCACAAACAAACGCAGCTTTCGTGGGGAAGGGGGAGACAGCCTGATTTAAATGGAGTGTTGAAAGCCAGAGGACGTATAATATAATCCAGACACATCCAGTGTCTCAGAAGAAGGAGGGAATGAAGATCCCTCTTTGTGATGCCAGTGGCATGAAGGGTATGTCACATTCTGGTGGGATTACTTGGGACAATATAGAGGAGCATGGAAGAGATGCTGATTGAGGAATGATCTTGGAAAACCTGCATGTTTTTATGGTCTGACTCTTAAGTTACTAATGTAGTCTGTATGGGTTGAATTTCAGGCTGGAAAAGGCAAGTGTAGAGTAATGACTGTACAGAGTGGTGACAATGCCTGCGATTTTGTAGCAGACAATGGAGAGGAAGAGAGAGAGGAAATATGTTGGTAAAAGGAGGTGTAATTTATACCAGTGTGTGGCCTGGAGAAAATGTCCCACCAGGGCACTATTGTGACTCTAAACCTGAAGCAACTGGTCACAGAGCCACTGAGGGGAAAATCAAGCCTTGGCTTTTCCCAACCAGTGTGTAAACACTGCTGCTGAAGAGCTGCTCTGTGCAGGAGCCATAATTTATTTACAGAGGTGGAATGTCCTTTCAGGAGCACTAAAACCTGACACACACTGTTGTGCCTGGCAGTACAGTGTGCTGTATACAAATGAGGAAGCATGCTAGAAGGAAAATAAAAGGAGCAGGCAGGATGTTCAGAGGAGATATCCTGCAGGAAACTGCACGTAAATCCTGATGAGAAAAGTAGAAAACAATGCAAGGATAGAGTACTAACAGAAGAACTTCTCTATATCTTATGTCTCAGTGGCCATCCCTGTAAAGCTGCAACCTCATGGCCCTATCTGCACACTAGGCACATCAGGAGAAACATTTCCTGGGAGTTAATGAGCACATACCCAAAGCTTAGAGGAAGTCTAGCTCTGGTCTCCTGCAGCAAAGTCACACATTGCAGGTGGATTCTGGTTGCTGTAAAGGTCCTGGGAAAACTGGCAAGTGAAATCCCAGTGATAGACTCCACTTGTTTCCTAAAGAGTGGTCTTTGATCAGCCCACAGGCTGTGAAAGGGGTCCTTGGCAAAGAAAAAATGTGTGGAAAAAGGGTAAGCAAAGGTGGAAGCTCGCACTGTAGTGGCAGAGACTGTCCTGGCTTCCTTAGGAGAGTTCCTGTGTGAACTATGGTGACTTGAAAACAGGACTAGGAGCTGCACTGTGCAACCCTACAAAACGTCAGCTCAGAGACCGAAAACTTAGCAAATTTAAGTACTGTGCTACCATACCTCAGGTTCTGAGATCTTCAGAGATTTGGGAAAGGGGAAGGCAAAAAGAGAAGGAGAATGCTGCAGTTGGAAGTGTGCAGCAGCAGGCAGAGGCAAGGAGCAATCCCTAGAAAAAGGGAAGCAGAAGGGAAGGCAGCAGAAGCCTGTGGAAGCTATGATGGTGCAGAGGAAGCAGAGAGACTTAGTGGCACACTAAAATTGTGGTGTTGACAGAGACTGTATACCTGTGAGATGGGGCAGAGTGGCAGCTCCTCACCTGCACTTCAGGGATAGGGGATCACCTGAGGCAGAAGGCACCAGGAGCCCCTACCTCCAGCTCCCTGAGGTCACAGGGGGCACTGCTGACAGGTCTGCTCCTCAGCTGGGCATCACCCAGACACTTGGCTGTCAGGCCCCATGTCCCACTGAGGACCTCTCCACAGAGCTCAGTGCTTGGGACAGGCTGGTGGGGGTGTGCTGGGATCATGGTGACTTTGTTCCTCTCTTATTCCTGCCTTTTTCTCTCCCGTCTGTCTGTCTGTCCGTCCGTTCGTCTGTCTGTTTCTCTGCAGGCGTTTCTTTGAGGGAGTCTCTCATTCTGGTTCCCAGACTGAGATCGGCAGTCTGCACAGCCAGAAAGGGCAGGATCAAGAGTCGGGCAGCCCTGTGAGTTACACCTCCACCACCACCTCCTGCCCCTTTCCCTCCCCAGCTAGCCCAGCACCCCCACAGCGCCCACGCTCTGAGACCACAGCTCCTGGCAGCACCTGCCTGGGGCTGCTCCTTTCCTTCTTTCCTCCTCTTTTTCCCAGCACAGGCAGGCAGGTAGCGATGGGGGACATCCTCTGGGGCCGGTCCCAGAGATGCCCGACTCCCCTGTGGGAGCTTGTGTTTTGTGAGGCCAGACATGGGTCACTGGCAGCTGCCCTGCACAGAGTGCTCCACCCTGCTCTGACCCCACTCCATGTCCCCCAGGGCGAGGCAGACAAGCGGAAGCCAGGAGCACAGCGATCGCAGGAAGAGCAAGGAACGGAGGTCCCTGCAGTGGTGAGTCCAGGCTGTGGGATGTGGAGCTCTTTCAAACCCCAGCTTGCTTTCTGGAGTACCAGGGATGCCCAACAGGCTGGGAGCAGGGCTAGGAAGACAAGTAGATTGTGCTGGAGAGCAGGAAGAGTTGAAGGAGTGTAAGGGTCTGCAGGACAAGCAGCCCAGCCCTCCCAAGACCCTGCAGCCTTGGCTCTCCAGGAGGGCCACCAGGCCTCTCTTGATGATGGGCACCCATGGGTGCAGGGTTGCTCCTTGTTGGAGCTTGGAGAGCAGTGTGTGTGAAGTGACTCTGTGTGGCCCTCAGGAGCTGACATCAGAGGAGTCATCATCCCGGCTGACCCCCACAGAGGTTGCCATGAGGGAGGGCAGCATGGACAGACTGGCCCAGCTGGGCTCTGGGAGCAAAGCCGAGCTCCCCAGTGCTGTGTCCCCCAGGTAAGGCAGCTGTGTGCCCCCTCCCAGGGCTGAGCGAGCTCACCCTGGCTCCCTGAGCTGAGTAGGTGTTGGAGATGAGATTTCCTCAACAGTTTTGCCTCTCCTGCTTCTCCTTCACAGCAAGGCAGAGAGCAAGCAGCTGTGGCGTCCCCGCAGCACCTCCGTGAAGGACCGCCAGAGCTCAAAGGTACAAGGTGGCCGTGCCAGCAGCCTGGACAGTGAGAGCTCTCCAGACTCATGGCATAACACCCAGGTGAGCCCACTTGGAGGTTTCTCATCCAAGAGCTGCCAGGCCTTCAGCCATTGGTGGTGTCCACGGAGGCTGACTGGGGCTAACCTTTGTGGTGATGGTGTCCCAGGTGCCTCGAAAGTCTGTTTACGATCAGCTGAACCAGATCCTGGTCTCAGACGAGCAGCTCCCCGAGAGCATCGTACTGGTGAATGTCGCTGAGTGGCAGGGGCAGGTGAGTAGGTGTGGTGGGAGCTGGATGCATGCAGGCAGCTGTAAGGAGGGTGGATTCTCCCAGTCATAGCAGGGCATCCTAGGGAAACTGGCACAAGCTGTGCCCTTCTCTCCCCCAGTGTGGCACTCCCTTCAGGGCGACAATGCATTTACAGGGTGCTGAGTCATACACAAGAGTCAGGTGTGTCTTCTCCATCACACAGCATCACTGGATCCTCAAAACGTGATGTCCTGATCAGTCCCAGAAAGGCTGGCTAACAGACTGTGCCTTAGGCTCTCACTGTTTGGTCCTGGCTCCCAGGAACCCCATGAGTCAGAGCTTTGTTGGATTCCCTGGCAAAGAGCTCCTTTCTTCTGCGGGCTTGAGGCCCTGGGAAGCAGCAGAGGTATTTCCCACTGAGAGATGGAAGAGTGTCACCTGCCACTCCCAGGGAGCATTAACTCCATCATCAGAGCAGGGTGGGGTGTGAGGACAGGCCCAGTCCCTGACAAACACTTGCCTCCCCCATACCTGGAGCTCTAAAGCCAAAGATGAGCAAGGAAATGCACATGTGTGCAAACATGCAGTTAGATAAAACACCTGTGAGACCCCTTCAGGATCCTGCAGCTACATCTGGCATCCAGAAATGGTGCTGGAAAATTTTGAGACAGAAGAAGAGGCTTAGTGAAAGGTGGTGAAGTCTTGACTCAGGCCATGCATTCGTGGCTTGTTCCACTTGTCCTGGATGGGGAAAAAAGGGTCAGTGCCCACTACAAAACCAGCACCCTTGTCCATCTTGACTGCTTATTTTACTGCTGTTGAACTGCATGCAGACACCTGAAGAGACTGAAGGATTTTGGAGTGCCACAGTGGGAGAGAGCAAGAAGAGGGAATGAGCAGAGGCAGAGTGAGCCTAGAGCAGGGCCCTGCTATGGGATGGCAGAACTTAAATCAAGAATCCCTGGACCAAACTGCTTATTTCAAGGAACACAGCCTGGTTCTTGGGACAGTTTTGCCCTTGCCATGGCAAGGGTGGTGACTGCTGTGCTCAAAGGTTAGGGCAAGGGGCTGGCTGGTCCCTAGAGCACAGCTGGGAGGAGCAGGGATGCTCTGGATGCAGCTGTGAGTCACCTGGTGGTTTCAGCCTCCCTGAATGGCAGAGGTGGGGACAGGTGTCCCAGCTGTAACCCGGAGGGCACGGGGCTCAGGGTAGGCATAGGCTGGTGCTGGCCAGCATAGCCATGCTTCCAGGGTGCCTTAACCTGAGCTCTCTGCATTGGCAGTACGTGAGTGAGCAGCTCCAGGCGCACAAGCAGTTGGTTGTATCCACCTGCTCCGTGGCAGACATCCAGGCAGCCTTCAACACCACTGTCTCCCGCATCCAGCGATAGTGAGTACAGCTTGGGCTCAGCCTGGTGGCGCTGGATGGGTTCGGAGAAGGTCTGGGTACGGCCCTGGCTCCCCAGGGCTTGTTAGGACCCTTTGGGGTTTTGGGCACTACTACAGAAACAGATGTACACCCTGGGGAGAGCGGGGGGCTCCCAGTACTGCTTTTGCCCATGTCAGTGCACAGCAAGCTGGATATTTCCAGCAGTGGGTTTTTGTCAGTGGCCTGGCAGATATGTCCCTTGGCCCACCTGCTGAGCCACTGCACATCCTTCAGGGTCTCCTTTTCCTCTCTCTTTGGCAGCTGTAACTGTAACTCCCATATGCCTCCCCCGGTGAAGGTGGTGGTGGCAGGGGACCAGAGCTACCTGAGTGTTGTCCTCCGTTTCTTTGTGGAGCAACTGGCCAGCAAGACGCCCGACTGGCTCAACTACCTTCGCTTCCTGCTCGTACCACTGGGTGAGAGCCACGAGGAGCCCAGCCCCAGGGCTGTCCTCTCCCACCTCCCCGGACTCTGCTGCCTGAAGCCAACACTGCCTTCTCCCCTGCAGGCTCTCACCCTCTGGCCAAGTACCTGGCCTCGGTGGATAACAAATACAGCACTCTCTTCCTGGACACAGCATGGCGGGAGCTGTTCAGCAGGGCTGAGCCTCCCACCGCAGGTGAGGAGTGGGGCAGGCTGGCATCAGCAGTGCTCTGAGGGAGAGCCCAGCTGCCATCGAGGTCCTCATGGCTCTTTGTGCCCGCAGACACTGTGGACATAGCAGGCCGTGTTGCCCAGTTCATCGCTGGAGCCAGCCTCTCTCACCAGCTGCCCATCTCCGAGGCCATGCTGACCTACAAGCAGAAGAGGTGAGCGTGGCCCTAAGGTGCCTGTCCTCCCTCATGCGGCCCGGGTCTGGGATGTGCCCAGGACAGGAATGAGGGACACGGGACGAGTGAGGCCCTGCGTTCCAGTGACAAGCAGCATGGTGCTGAGGGGAGCTGGGCTCCCACAGTGAGAGGCCCGCAGCACCATTCCCTGCCACCTCCCAGTGTGCTTGGCCCCTCCAGTAGCTGTGACTGTGACAGCCCCAATGGTGGGACCAGCTGCCAGGGCTGGGATGGGCTGGGTGGGGCTGCAAGCTGGTACTGTGCTGTCCGGGGGTTGATGCTCGTGTTCCAGCTGCACTCTCACCTCTCCCTTCTCTTGGTTTCTGGCACCCAAGGAAGAGAAGTCTCTATTTTGATTTTTATATCAGGTATTGGCTTGTGCTTGCTGTGCCGCTGCCTGGCCCCTCCCTGCCTTTCCCCATGTGCGTCCATCCATCCCTCTTGCTGTGCAGAGGAGCCGTGACCCCACAGAGGGGCAGGGCTGCCCTCCCGCATGCAAGCCCCTTCCCAGCACTGGAGGGGACAACTCCTCGCCTCCTTGTGTAATGTGCCCTGTGCTGCCATGTTGGGGACAGGGGGTCTCATGGGAGGGAGGGCAGAGGAGATGGTCCTAGTGGGTGTGAGCCAGCACTGATCCCTGCGAGTGCAGGGCTGCCTGGGCACAAGGTCAGTAGTCACATAGCAATTGGTGCTCAGCACACCTGGACCCTGACCAGACTCTCTTCCTTCTGCAGCCCCGACGAGGACTCCTGCCAGAAGTTTGTCCCCTTTGTGGGGGTGAGTGAGTTGAGGGGCCAGCAGGGGCTGAGGGGAGAGGTGCAGTGCACAGTCCTGCTGATGCTGGGTATCCTCTGGTTTCTCCTTGCAGGTGGTGAAGGTGGGCCTGGTGGAGCAGTCTTTCAGTGCCTCCGGTGAGTCCCTGGGAATGCCCAGCTCTCTTTTCCACAGGCAGGAGGCTCTTGTTAGTGTCTCAAACCCACACTTTTCCTCTCCAGTGGATTCGGATGATGCCACAGTCTGCACCCCCTCTCTGCTGGGCTCAGCACCAGCTGCCAGTATAGCTGTTCCCTACGGCAAGGAGACCATCTGCACCCCGCCACCCTCTCCGTCCGTCTGCAGCAGCCTCTCAGGTGCTGGGTAAGGAAACGAGGCCTCCTCAGCCTGAGGCAGTGGGGGGAGAGGAGCAGGGGCACCACCTGTGTGCTGCATGTGCTGCCCCTGTTGCCCAGGTCTCCGAGCCCTGGTGTGGAGGTGATGGGCCTGCAGGTGGACTACTGGACAACACAAGGGCTGGACAGGAAGAAGGAGGGTGACAAGCGGGAGACGGGTATCAAGAACACCCTCAAGAGCAACTTCCGCTCGCTCCAGGTCAGCCGCATCCCCAGCACAGGAGAGCTGGTGTCCCCCAGCACCATGGCCATGACCGTGGTCACCAAGGAGAAAAACAAGAAAGGTAACCAAGACCACTCTGGGGTGCTCTTTGCCTGTGGGGCCACAGTCCTCTGTGGAGAAGGGTGGGGGAGTCTGCAGGAGGGCAGGGCTGAGATGTGGCCCAGCAGGGGTCAGTCAATGCACTGGGGCAGGGGCTCCCACTTAGGGCCAGGTGGGGACATCCTAACATTGATCCTGTCTGGCCTTGGTCCTCAGTGATGTTCCTGAGCAAGAAACCAAAAGAAAAAGACTTGGAACCCAAAAGCCAAGTCATTGAAGGGATCACACGCCTCATCTGCACAGCCAAGCACCAGAACACCATGTTGCGAGGTGAGGGCAGGTGCCAGCCCCTTGGGGCTGTAGTGGGACAGACCAGGCAGCACAGGCTGGCTGTGGTAGGGCTGTGCCTCACTGCACCCTCTCCTCTCAGTCTCCATAGATGGGGTGGAGTGGAACGATGTGAAGTTTTTCCAGCTGGCAGCACAGTGGCCAACACACGTCAAGTACCTCCCTGTGGGCATCTTCGGCTACTCGAAGAGTGTGTGAGACATTGGAGCATCCCTGGAATGGAGCTGCAGTGGGTTGCAGGAGACAGGGAGATGGACATGCTCTTGTCCCCATCTTCTGCAGACCAGTCCCTGCCTGCTCAGTGGGAGGGGATATTAAACGTGCACCCTGTGGGCCAAGACCCGTGAAGGTGAGGCCAGTGAGACCGGGTCCATGCACCCTCCAACACCAGCCAGGACACCATGCCATCTGCCTCCCATGTCCCCCAACAGCAGCCTGGGACAGGGGTTGGCAGCAGCCAGCAGGGCCCCAGGATGGGCTCTGGGCCCCACTCTCCACAGATGCACCTGCCAGGCCAGCCCTGTAGCCAGCCAGGGTCCCAGCTGGGCTGGACCCCGGCAGGTTCCCCAGTGCTGCAGCCAGCCAGACTGCTCTGTGCAGGGGCAGGTGCTGAGCAGGGCCCACCACCCCTGTACCACCCTTGCCAGCCCCACTGCCAGCCTTGCACTGTTGTGCTGGCCCTGCCCTCTGCAGCACAGCCTCAGCAGCTTTTCCAGTCCCCCTGCAGCCCTGCTGCTGAGGCTGTCCTCTTCATCTCCCCATCCCTTCCCAAACAGCCCTACCCCAGGGTGCTGCCAGCTGGAGGTGTGGGGTGAGGGCACCTGAGTTTTTTTTTTACAAGATTCTATTTTTTTTAAATTTATTGTATGGTTACTTTTCGGGATTAATTTTAATAAATTAATGCTGTTACCATTATGGCAGGGGGTGTGTGTGTGCACCCTCATGTCTGAGGGCATGACTCAGCACAGCTGGGAGAGAACAAATTCAGGCAGGGTGCAGCTACTACCACCACTCCAGCAAGCACAACTGCCAGGGCTGCTTGAGCACACAGGGGTATAGCCTGGCCACACTTCCAGCCATGGACAAGCTGAGCTCCCCAAAAGACTACACGGTGGGACTGGGTGGAGCTTGGCTCATTTATTTAAATAAAACTCTCACGTGTTTAGGAAGAGGGAGACTGGATTCAACCTGAGTTCTCCCAGCCAGGTCCTCATCTACCTGAATGTGGAAAAAGTCTGTCTCCTTTCAGCAGAGGCCAGGCTTGCTGCTGTCTTGATCTCTACAGTATGGAAGGCAACCTGTGGCTGGACCTGAGAAGTGGGGAGTGTTGTGGATTCAGTAGAGATGTATTCCAAGATATGAGGCCTCCCCTCCTGGCGCCGGAGGTAGCCCTGGTTCAGCAGGTGCAGGATGCAGGACAGCACGTCCACGCTGTGGCAGCAGAAGCTCAGGAACTGCACCCCTGGGCCCAGCTCGCCCTTCTGACAGGCATCGATCACCTAGGGCAGCAAGGGAGCCCCAGTGCAGTGGCTGCAGCCCCCAGGCAGCCCCTGTGCTCCCTGTGACCCCTCCCCCCCATACCCTGAACACCAGGTTGTCGATGTGCAGCTGCTTCTCCCCCTTTAAGATGCGGGTGATGAGGCAGCACAGGACGTTCCTCTTCCTTTCCAGGGCGCTCACCTCGGCCCTCTCTGTCCGCAGGTACCTCTGCTGGGGCAGCAGCCTCAGCTGGCGGCCGGAGCTCTGCGCCAGGGCTGCCTGGTTCAGCCGCAGTGCACCTGCAGCCAGCACCCAACCCGGGCTCAGCCAAGCTTGAGCTGGGCCCCGAAGGAGCCCCAGGAGACACGTGTGCCTGGGGGACCCAAGCTGGGCCTCCTGTGGCTGCCGGCACTGCTGGCCTCCCCAGCCCTGTCCCCCACATGTGGCCCCAAGCCACAGCCATGAGGCACACAGCCCCTGGCCCAGCCTGAGCCCACACACCGACCGAGACCCACCCACCCACCCAGGCTGACCCAGGCCCTGTGCATGGCTCCGAGCCCCACCCCACACATCACCCCCAGCCCTACACTGCCCTCAGACCCCACCCTGACATGCACACCTGTGCCCCCAGCACCAACACGTGGACCAAGCCCCCTCACCAGCCCTACAAGCCCTGCACCCCTAAGCCCAGCACCCCCTCGGGGTTCAGGCCAGCCCCTCCCCTGGGTGCCCCAGCCCCACACTCACCCCCTGGAGTGCAGCTCCCCACCAGGACGCCCTGGCCGTGGGTCAGCGGTGTCAGCGCGTGGTGCACCAGGTCAGCAGGGAGCCCCGTAGCCTGCAGCAAGGCCTCCACAGCCACCTCCTGCAGCACGGGGTGCGAGGGCAATGGCCAAGGCTCACTGGCCACAGGCCCTGCCTAAGAACGGGGTCCCGTGCCCCAAACACTGCTGGAGACCCCACCAGAAGGGAAGGAAGGACACGGCCCTGCCACGCTCCAGCCTCCACCGTGGCTCCAGCCCCTACCTGGGCGCTGTTGAAGCACAGCAGGATGTACATCTGCAGCGTGGACACGTGCAGAACGCAGTCTCCAAACTGCAGCTCGGCGTGGCCCAGCCACGTCCACTGCAGCCGACGGGGCTTCATGCACTCCCAGCCCAGCTGGCTCTGGCCTGCCAGGGACAGTGTCAGGGACAGGGACCAGCCCTGCCAGGCACTCCCAGCCCACCACCACTTGTGCCTGAGCTGCCCTCGAGGGTGTGGGCACACTCCTGGCCACAGCACTCACTCTGCCGGCAGAAGTCAGCAAACTCATCCAGTGGGGAGCTCAGCAGCGCTGGGAAAAGCCTCCCAGGGTTATCCATGTAACAGAGCGGGGAAACAGGCCAGCAGCGCGGGGACAGGGCCAGCACCTTCACCTCTGGCACGTCTGCCACCGCAGCTGTTCCCAGCACCTGGGCACAGGGGCACGAGGGCAGCTCAAGTCAGGCTCTGGGATCCCACAAAAAAAGCCGGTGGCCCCTGGCATCCCCATGGCCCCATCCCTCTCACCTCGTCCGGGCCCGTGTCCAGCTCCAGCAGCTGCTTATCCTGCTCCTGCAGCCGGAAGAGGCAGAACTGCCGCTGGAGCTCCTCCGACTCGGCCAAGTTGCTCAGCATGTCTTGGGGAAAGCAGCTGGGGAAGCACAGCCCGATCTGCTCCACGATGCCTTCTTCCAGCCAGGATGGCCCTTGTGTCAGGAGCCGGTCCCCCAGGTAGTGCCTGCCATGGCCACCAGCTTCAGTCAGAGCTGGGCCCGAGCCCTGTGGCCATCAGCCACCCACCGAGAGACAGCCACAGGTCCGAGCCCGGCCTCACCCCACGGCACACGGGCCTCTCCCTGTCCCCAGCAGGGAATGTGATTCCCCACGGGTCCTCTACACTCCATGATCCCGTAAAAGCAAAGCGGGAGCACCGCTGCCACTGCAGGCCAAGCTCCCCCAGCACACCAGGCCACACTGCAGCAGCAGGCCCCTGGCTCTGGGGAGACACAGCAGCCTCACCTGTAGAAGTATTCAAAGGTGTGGGCAAACTCCAGGCCGCTGAAGACGACGAAGGGCTCCAGGAACTGCTGCAGCCGCTCCAGAGACCCCGTGCTGCCCGCAGCCCTGCGGAGCTCCTGGATCTGCACATCGAGGTAGCGGGCAAACTGCTCACTCACCTGCAAGGGACAGGGCTGGCTGCAGACAGGACTCACCGGGTGCCCACAGGGCTGGGCTGGGGGAATGGCCCTGCAGGGAGCAGCCGGGAAACTCTGGCACTGCCAGGCAGGGGCTGAGGGTGCCCAGGCACCAGCCCAAGGCTAGAGCGTGCCAGGGCCGGGACCACGCTGGGATGAGCACCATGCACCTGAGCTGGGCACCACCCAGGGTGCCAAGGCAGGGCTCTGTGGCTCAGGGGGGAACAGGACACCACCCACCCAGAGCTTGCCCCAGTGCCCTGGGCGAGGGCAGCCCCCCAACCCCTGCCCAGGGCACGGCACCGGGGCTGCGCTCCCTCAACTCACATGCAGGGTGGTCAGGAAGGAGAGCTGCAGCAAAGCCCCCGCAAAGCCCTGGCCCAGGGCCAGCACAAAGGCGGCCTGCTGCCCGAAGAGCTCCTCGGTGGCCCCGCGCAGGCGCTGGTACAGCCAGCAGTAGCGCTCCGCAAGGTCCGGCGCCTGCCCCGCCGCCTCCAGGAACCGCTGCACCTGCGGGAGCAGTGCAAGGGCTGAGCCCCAGCAGGATGTGCCCCTCGGAACATCCCCGGCCCTGCCCTGCCAGCACCAGCTGCCCGGCTCCCCGGGACTCGGGGCCCTGCTGCTGCTGCTGCTGCGGGGCTGCCAAGGTGGGAGCGCAGCTCTGAGGGCTGGCCAGGGGCTGTGGGGGCACTACGGAGACACAGCAGCAGCCCAGCAGGAATAACAGCCCGACACCGGACCTGTCTCCTGGCCTGGCTGACACTCGAGCCACGCCAGGGAGGCAAGTGCAGCAGGGCTGTCCCCATATCGCTCCAGGCTCTGTGGAGGCCAGGTACAGCCCTGTGCCTTCCCCATGCTCCCAGGGCACTGCCAGACCCCACTCCCTGCTCCAACCACCCAAGGAAGGTCCCACACCCCCCCCCCCCAATCAGCCCTCCAAGCTCTACCTGCTGCTGTACCACACCACGCCAGCACTGCGAGATTCCCCACTGGCCTCTCGACTTCTCCACCACCACCTTTGCAGTCCTGGCCGGCACCTCCTTGTTCTTCCCCTCCTTCCCACCTGCCAAGGGTCAACCTCAGGCTCAGAATGGCTCCCTGGGCAGACCCCACACACTGACCTGCCAGAGCAGGGCTGAGGCATGGCCACTGCTGGGGCATGACCACAAGCCTTCCCCAGCTCAGGAGCCTCTGTGCCATAGGATGCTCCCCAGAGGAGCCCCATGGCCACAGTCTGGCATTCTGGAGCAGCCCCAGGGCAGGGCAGCCCCTGGCTCACCAGCTGCTCGGGTCTCCTCTGGCTCGGGGCCGCCGGGGTCCACGTGCACCAGGAGCTGGGTCAGGCGCCGCACGCAGGAACCAAAGGCAGCTCTGCGTCCTGGGGCACGGCGGGGCAGCTCCACGCTCTCCAGGTACTCACTCAGCAGCCAGGCCAGGGCACTGACACCATCAGGGTCTGTGAGGCCAACCAGACTCAGAGCCGGGTGCCTCTGCCCGGGGCACAGCTCGGCTGGGTCCCGGAGAGCGCAGGCTACCTGGGCTGGTGATGCTCTGCACCAAGGGGTTCACCAGGGCCTCCCAGAACGTCCTGCCCAGTGCCCGGGCTGCCTCGTCGTTGGGAAGGAAGCGGTTGGCAAAGCTCTGCTCGTGCTGCAGCGCCCGGTTCAGTCTGCAACAGCGAGTGGGCAGCGCTCGGTGCCAAGGGCTGGAGAACCCCCATGGGAAAGCAGAGCGCAGTGCTGGCTCCCTGCTCTGCCCTTTGCCAAGGCACGATGGCTCACTGGCCCCACTAGCCCCCAGCAGCCAGGGAGGGCCCCTTGCTGTCTCTGGAGCCTGACCCCAATGGCCCTTGGGGCCCTTGCAGCCCCTGCCAAATGGGGGCTGTGCAGTGCCTGGCCAACCTCTGTCAGGACGTGCCAGCCCCTGGGGGGACCAGCATCCTGCTCTAGGGAGTTAGCCCAGCTTAAACCCAGGCGACCCCAAGGTGGCCCTGGCCAGTAAGAACCACTGGTGGCCAGGAAGGAGCAAGGGCCCCTCCCATCCAGGTGGCACAGCCAGCTGCTCCTTTCCCAGCCCTGCAGTCCCCTCACAGGCTGCCTGCCATGTCCCGCCCAGGCTCTGGGACACCAGGGATGCGATGCCACAGCCAGGACACCACTCACCTGCCAAAGAGCTGCAGCAGCCGCCCCCGGTCTCGGCAGATCTCCTGGCTCCAGGCATGAGCCCGAGCAGTGCAGGAGAGGAACGTCCGCCGGCACAGCTGCTCCCTGAAGATGGGCCAGAAGGTGGGCTTGGGACCCAGCACCTCGATGCCACGCACACGTGTGTCAATGCCACCCTAGGGGACAGCGGGACCCTCAGTTCCTCGGCTCAGCCCCGACGCCCCACAGTGCCCACTGCCAGGCCCAGCCCCTGCTCCCCTACCTGCTGGCACCGCTTCACCCGGATCTGGATGACAGGCCAGAAGCGGGTCATGTTCTCCAGCAGGATCACTCTGCTGTCCGAGGGCAGGATGGTCACCTGCACGGAGGTACTGAGCCCTCAGCATGCCAGGCAGCCCAAGGAGGCTCCCACAGCGCAGCTCCTGCCATTCCCACCTCCCCAGGCCTCACACCACGGCCAAACCTGAACGGGGCACAGCAAGGAGCAGCCTGCCACTCCCACGGGGACTCACCGCATTGAGCTCCGTCCTGATGGTGGCAGGGCTGTCCCCGCCCAGCACCACCACCCGCGATGGCATATAGCTGGAGTCCTCGCTGGCCACCAGCATGCTCAGCTCCCTGCAGCACAGCAAACACCGGGCTGCCCAGACATCCCCGCCTTCCTGCCCCGGCCCCGGTGGCACCACGCCCTGCCGGCCACATCCTGCTGGCCCCAGGACAGAGCCACGGTGGCAGGGCTGTCACAGATCCCCAAAGCCCTCTCCTCCACACTGCCCTGCCGGCCCAGCCCCACCTGATCACCACTCCACACTGCATGTGCACAGTGATGAAGTGGGAGCCCGTGCTGCCGTTCGACTCCCAGTAGGTCCTGGGGTTCCTGTCCATGAGCTTGCTGGCCTGGTGCGAGTTGGAAGAGACCTGCACCTTCTCCCAGCACTTGTCCTCCTTCACCTCCATGCTGGAGCCTGTGGGCAGAGCACATGGAGCTTCCAGCCACCAAGCCTGGGGTCAGCTGCCCCCGCCTGCACTCACCTTGGCACAGGTTGTGCAGGAAGACATCACAGAAGGGGATGCTGATGGGCTGGTGGCTCCGGCGATGCTCCTCAATCTGTCCCAGCACCAGCTGTAGGGTGGGGCAAGGCTCTTACCAGTGGCCCCAGGTCCTCCTCCCCTCAGCCCTCGCAGGGCTGTGCCAGGCAGAGAGCACAAGGCCGTCCCTCGGCAGCAGGGACAGCCTGATGCCCCCAGACCCAAATCCCCAGCACAGCTGTGCCTCCCCAGGCCCACCTGGATGCAGCCAGCCAAGATGCTGCTTGTCAGCTTCTTGTAGAGGCTGGCGTACTTCTCACACTCCATCACCAGCTCCAGCAGGGCCGGCGCCAACGACGGCACCGTGCTGTGCTTTTCCAGAGCCTTGGACAGAGCCTCGTGGGTGCCCACGTGGCACATCACCACCACACAGTCCTTGCTGGCACTGCCCAGGCGGTGCAGGAAGCCAACAACCTCCTGCAGCACCTACCGAGACACAGCCTTGAGCAGACAGGGCACTGATGGCAACTCCCCATGGCCTCCCAGCAGCCAGAGCTGCAGCTCCATTCTCCTCATCCCAGCCCACCAGCACCCACCAGAGCCTGGCCAGGCACAGCCAGACTGGGCATGTGGCCACCAGCACACGGACACGGCCAGGACAGCCAGTCCCCACCTCTCCCAGGGCCTCGGACACAAGGCCAGGCTGCCACCAGCGGGGCCCGGCTTGCCCAGCCCGGCTGAGGCACAGCCAGCACAGCCACCCTGCCTGTCACGAGTCCCAGGGCCCCCTCACCTCCCAGCTGCTGCTGTGGGTGATCAGGAGGGACACACAGGGCTCCACAACCTCATGCCAGGGCAGCACATCCTCCTGGTAACTGTCCAGGAACTTGTTCAGGATCCTGGGTGACAGAAGGGGCCTGCTCAGGCCGGGGCACTGGGACAGCAGTGCTACAGGCAGCCCTGTGTCCCTGCCCCACCTGGAAGGCACCTCTCAGCGACTGGGAACCGAGGCTCCCCTGGCACCTTGCATGCCCCACCAGCACCCAGGCATGTCCTCTGCTGCCCCTGCATGTTCCCACCAGCACCCAGGCACAGCTGCTGTGGCCCCACGTGGCCCTGTGCACCAGGACACACCAACTGGCACCGGCCTACGTGCTGGGGTGAGCCTGCCCCCAGTGAAGAACACCCCCACCAGGACCCACAAACATGCACTGGGTCTCCCCGCCATGACTCCCAGCACTCACACACCTCAAGAGGGGGTCCCAGACCCTCCTCAGTCACCCTGCACCCACCTGAGGATGCTCAGGCTCACGGCCTTCTCTGTCCCCAGCAGCTCCAAGCTGCGCAGCAACAGCCTGAAGCAGCTCTGGTCCTGCAGCAGCTGGGCCACCTGGCCAGGGGGAACGGGGCCTTGGCTGCACAGCTGCCGCTCCAGGGCCACCACCACCTCCTTGGACAGGATGCCATCGTCCAGGCCACCCAGCAGCATCTGCACGCCCTTCGGGTCCAGCAGGACCTCTCTGCCTGCCATGACAAGGACACGTGAGCCCAGCCCAGGCACTCCCTCCAGCGGCAGCAGCCCCTCAGGGTGCTCTGCCCCGTCGGGCCAGGCAGCCCTGCCCATGGCACCCGCGGGGCCGTGGCACGGGCAGGGTGGGCAGGGCGGTACCTGCTGCCTCCAGGCCCAGGGGCAGCCCGTGCTCTGCCAGGCGATTGATGGCGCTGAGGGCCAGCACTGCCTGGGAGCAGCCACTGCTCTGCCCGGCCCTCCAGCAGCTCTGCAGCACCGCCAGGAGATCGCAGCTCGCCAGCTGCTCCGCCAGGCCCCGGTGCCCATCCATCAGCATGTTCACCACCAGCAGGCCGTTCTGCACCCCTGAGGAGCCCCTGCAGGGACACAGCCGTGCCACTCTCCTCCCCCAGGCACAGAGCCTCCCCTGCACCCACAAGCCACCTGCCCGCCCTGCCCGCCCTTCCCCCTGCAGATTCCCCCCAACCACAGCCGCTCTCCACGCTCTGCCCCTACCCTGGGACCCTCTGCATGGTGCTCAGGGCAGCAGGGATGCTACTCAGCAGGCTGGCAGAGCCCTTGCTGGAGGCAGAGCCAATGCTGGCAAAGATCTCCCGCATCATCTGAGCGTCGCCGTGGTTCCAGGGCAAGCACTTCCCACCGGCACCTCCCGGCTCGGCGTCCGCAGCTCCCACCAGCACCTTCAGCGCCTGCAAGGACGAGAGCAGCGCACGGGGCAGCGGCCCCTCCACCCTGCCCGGGCAGCCCGCGCTGCCCTGCCCACCCCGGCGTGCCCCGGGCACTCACCGCCAGCCCGGCCTGCTGCACCAGGGCAGAGCAGCCGTGCTGCTGCATGCAGGCCAGCACGGCCCGCACGCCACCCTCCGTGGCAAAGGGCACTCGCCACTCGTACCGGGCCAGCAGCACGGCCAGCAGCCGCAGCGTCACCGCCACCAGCGCCTTCTCCGCTACCTCCCTGTTCAGCAGCTCCACTGACACCTGCACCAGCTTCTCCCTGCATGGCACAGGACACCTCAGGCAGAGCCTCCTTGGGCCCTGACAGCCACCTCCTCCCTGCCCACGCTGCAGCTGGGACAGCCCTGCCAGCGAGCCTGCCTGGGACAAAGGGACACAAAATCCACCCTTCCTCTCGCATATACCACCCTCCACACTCCCTCTGCCACCTCCCGCCCATCCAGCTCAGCACCGTCCCCCACCCTGCCCACAGGGCCCTCCCCCGGCAGCAGGAAGGGTGTGCAGCACCCCAGCACTCACCCAGCACTCCCAATGCCCAGCCCGCCCTGGGCTGTGCCCGCTTGCTGCTCCAACTTGGGCTCCTCCTCCAGCATCTCCAGGATGTGCTTGAGCCCAGCTAAGCGCAGCCCCACCGCTGAGCTGCTGCTCTGGATCACGTCCACCACAGCTGAAACCTTGGCCAGCGAGCCGCTCTCACTCAGCCCCTTGGAGCTGCCCAGTGCTGGCCAGAGGGACGGAGCCGTCAGGGCAGCGGTGACACCTCCAGCGGCTCCCAGGGTGCCACACAGCCACACACCCAGCACCCACAGGCACCCCCACCTCAGGCAGCCCTGGCTGCGTGGCCCCCATGCCCTGACCAGAGCCCTCCCCTGTGGAGGCAGCAGTGCCACTGCCAGCACCGTGCCTGTGCCCCAGCGTGTGGCAGGACATTACCTTGGCTCTGCTCCTCCGTCACCTCTGGCAAGAACAGCCCTTCCCTCTCCAAGAGCTCGCTGAACAGCTGGGAATCCGACTTCACTGCCACGCCGCGGCCTTGGGGCGGCCCTGGGGCTGCACAAAGGTCTCCCTCCGCTGCCTTGGCCATCGTGCCCTCAGGGCCGGTGCTCCTGTCACCCTCTGAGGACACTGCAGGGCTCCCTCCACCATCCTGCTCTGCTCCCCTCCCGAGAAAGTGTCTGGCGTAGACACGGGAGCCACGCAGGTCACGCAGAGAGCTGCCCTGGCACCGCTGCTCCAGGACCTGCAGCACCTTCTGGGCCAGCTCCGCAGGTACCGACAGCTGCATCAGGGCTTCTTCATCCACCTCCGACAGCCACACCCATGGGGACAAATTAACCTCGGGCTCACCATGCACCCCACGCCCCATGTGGCGGCCACTGGCACCACGGACAGAAAGGCTGCACCGCCAGAGCTGCCCAGGGCCACTCCCCACTGCCACCCTCCCTGCCTGTCCCCAGCCCAACTCCCACCAGCCCACACCTCCCACCCGTGCTCACCACCCAACTGCAACTGGCAGAATGACCCCACGGCCCTGCCTTGCCTGCCCAAACCTTGCTGGACTGTCACTCTTCAGTCAGGGGACACTGCCTTTCCTCTCATCTCCACTCACTGCTCCGCTGGGCCAAGCTCTCCAAGCTTTCACCATCGCCACTCACCCTCCCATTTCTGCCCTGTTCAGGCTGGCCCTGCACAGCTCACACTTGCCATCTCCTCTGGGCCTGCTCCCTTCCCTAATGCTCCCTTTGCTCCTCTCTCCCATTTCCCTGCTGCAGGCACTGGCCCCTACCTGCTCTCCCAGGTGCTGCTGGATGAGACCCGTGATCTCTTTCTGCTCCTGTGCTTCCAGCTTCCTCACAAAGAAGAGCAGCTCCCACCACTCGGCACGGCTCAGGGTGTCTGCAGCCTTGGGCAGCCGCTGCCCCAGGTAAGGCAGGGAGTACAGCCCCCCCAAGGGCTTGCACAGGAATGGCTGTGGAACTGCAGAGGAGCAGAGCAAGGAAGGGCACTGTCAGCTCAGCCAACTCCCCCATCCTCTGCTACACACTCCTTATTCCCAAGGGAAAGAACTCATGCAGGGCAGAAGAGGTCCCCACCATACCATACCTTGCCAGGAGAAAGGAAGGTGACAGGAGGGTAGTGGGAGAGTTGGAACATGCTCAAAGGAGACTGATGGGCTGCTCACCTGCTCTCGGTCTGTGGTTTCGTGTCAGGGTGCTCACCTTCTTCTGGCCCTCCAGCTCCTTTTGTTCTGAAGGGCCAATGATCTCGACCATGTGCCAGTGAACCCAGTAGGTACAGCCTAGAGCTTGCCAGTACACCTGAGGAGAGCCCAGCACACATCCAGCTTACTGAAGGCAAACCCAACCCCACCATCCCCATGCAAGGCTGCACAGAGAGCAGACAAGCCCCTTGGCAGCGATACCTGCACCGGGGGCATGCCGTCATTGCTGCGGCGGAAGTCGCCCTCGTCGCCGGCGCTGACCTGCTCGTAGTCCTCGAGCATGCGCACCCTCATGCCACTCACCAGCGTGGCCTGCACGTACTCCACGTAGCTGCTGCGGCTCGGGAAGGCCGAGCGCGTCTTGAAGGCCACAGGCTCCTTTGCTGGGCACGTGGGGGCTGCTTGGGCAGCAGTGCTGGCCGGGGGCTTGTGCTGGAAGATGGAGCGGGCAGGGCGAGGCTGCAGGTCCCGCTGGGGCAGCGGCTCTGCCTTGTGCCTGTGGCTCCAGCCCATCACGTGCACCAGCTCCGAGATGAGGTTTGCCATGGCCATGCTGAACTCAAATTCCTGCTTCACACGGCTCCTCTCCTCAGGGACAGGGCTGGGCACAGCACAGCCCTGCTGCTCCTCTCCCTGCTCCACGCCGCTGCTCAGCTTGTCCAGGAGAGAAGTCACACACAGGTAGCGCTTCACCAGGACAAACAGCTGCTTCCCAGGGATCTGCAACAAGCACAGCTCTCACACTCAGCCTGCAGAGCACCTCCAGCCCCCAGCTCTCTAAGACACCAGCTCATTCCCAGCCAGGCTCCCGTGAGAGCTCCGGACCAGCTGGCAGCAGCAGAGACCTCTCAGCCCACCCTCCCCTCCCTGCTCGCAGACCAGGCTCTCCAGGCGCCTCTGCACCAGCCCCAGCCTCTCACCAGGCCCAGGCCCTGTCCCAGCTCTCCCAACAGCCAGTCCTGCTCACCTGCCCGCCTTCAACTCCCCTCTTGTCCCACACAAGGGTGCCAGCCCTGGTCCCCCGCTCCCGCCCCTCCTGGCCCCTCACGCCCCGCAGGCCCAGCGCTGCTGGCGGGTCTGTCACCACCTGTGGGAGGTGAATCCCCTCGAAGGACATGCAGTGCTCTGCAGAGGACGTGATCTCAGCAAACAGCTCCAGCAAGGTGCAGCGACTGTCAAAGTCCATGTGCTGCTCAATGCCATCCTGCTGGCTCAGGGACAGCAGCACATAGGCCCAGATTCCTGCAACAACAACAACAACTCTTCAGGCCCCAGAAAGACAACCCACACCCACCCTCTCTGCCAGAGACAGAGCTGCAGGGAAGGAACAGCTTTGCTGCTCGGTGTCACCTGATCCACGTTCTGTCCCTTCCTCTGGAGTGGCAACGTTTTGCTCCACGGTGTATTATTTCTACCCCTAACACTGAGAGGTGTGTTATTTCTACCCCTAACACTGAGAGATTCTCACAAAGCAGCCACCCCAAATAACTGATTCCAGAACAGGATCCCAGGGAAGAAAATAAGTCAAGTTTTAACCTGAATCAGCCCCTCATCTGCCCCACTTCAGAGCTGCATGAACTCAGGCACAAGGACAGGGAAAGCCAGATCTCCTGTGGGATACATCACAACCAGCAACCTTCCAGCTGCACCCAAGCCTCATCAGGCACTTCCAAGCCATGGCAGCCCCTCCGAAATGAGAGAACTGGGTGAGGACCAGCCTCTACCCACCAGGGTTGTGTCAAGCCCTTTGGCACTGGCCTTCATTGCAAGGCTACATGGAAGGAGATTGTCTGTTCCTCTAAGTGTATCCAAGCAAGGACCTTTTCACTGCAAAAAGTCAAAGTAAGAAGGAAGCCATAAACAAGAGCATAAAGAATCACAAACCTGACTGACAAATGCTAATGGATGCAGTGAGGAGAAACAAATCTGGTCAGTCATAACAATTAGTAAGGACATCTGGACAACAATTAGTAAGGACATCTGGCATGTGAGAATGATTATTTTTCAGTAAGATTATCTGATTAATTGGAATTGGCAAGGAACACAAAAGGGGGTGCAGAGAAAGGGCTATAAAAGGTGCCAGCCATGTTTAAACCACAGCTGGTCAGTGTGTTTTTCTGACAGTCCCGTACCTGATTGACAGAGTTTGTCCTACTTTCTTATTGAATCTTTACTAAGTCTGGCTCTACCCTGTATGTGTGCTGCCAAGACCTCGTGCCAGCTGCTGGTGAGACCTGCACAAGTGGCATTTGGTACCATGAACTGGAGCCTTACTGGGGCTGTGGGAGCCCTGTGGAATCAGTCAGGGGAGAGAGTGACAGTTGGAGGTGCCATCACTCTCTGGATCAAACCACAGATTTGAGCTTGGAATGCCAGTTAGCAGGAAGACTGGTGTACAGCTGACCCAGATCAAATGACTCAGTTCTGATCAGGGCTGTAGGAGTCCCTGGCCTGACGTGACAGCTACTGGGGCAAGTGCAAGAGTGTCTCCAGTGCTAGTGCCTGGAGTTGGCAGGATCCTCGGTCATCAGCCACTGGGGAGAGAACAGTGTGTGTTCTGAAGAACAGCTGCTGCAAGGGAGGCAAGTGAGGAGATCAGCACCAGCACTGAAGCAGGACTGCAGTGCCTGGGGCCAGTGGGAAAGGGTGAGTGTATCTTTCCGAGCCTTGCTGTGCATGTAACTTTTTAGCAACACTTCATGCTGGAATAGCAAGGAGGAGGTCCTGGGTCCAGACCAAGGTATGAGGTGGGTGGGGGCTGGTGCTGGAAGTCCCAAGGGATGTGTGAATGTGGACTGTGGAACAAAAGTGCGACAGGTTTACTAGCAAACATCAGTCTTAACAAACTGATGAGCAGGGGGATCCCTGAGACTGGTGGAAGGGCTTGGATGCAGGCCCAGGTGCAGCAGAGAGAGGCCATGCTGGTACCCAAGAGATCCATGAATGTGTGTGTACTTGTAAACCTGGAAAATGCAGTGTGTGCTGGCAGGAGTAACCTTCTGTCTCTGCCAGACAAAGAGCAGGAGGGAACATGGCTGGCTTGTGTTTATGTGAGTGCTGTAAGTGTGTGCTGTCAGAGTCCTGCCTATGTCTGTGCTCCAGGATGGGCAATCATCTTTGCTACTGGTTAAACCTGCAAATGGGAAAGTGGCAGCTGCATCACCCAGCTTGAGAAACTCCAGATTCCCCAGGCTGGGCTCCAGCCGTGCAGCAGGAGAGATGCTGGGGCTGCTAGAGAAAACAGCCACCCTTTACATTCCTTCACACTCCTAAGAGTTAATCAGCATCCCAGCTCAGAAACCTGGCAGGGGAAAGACTTTCTAACTCCAAGAGCAGTCCAGACAACTGCAACCATGGAAGTCCAGAAGATCCCAACTGATTCTTCCCCTTTTGCCAAGAAGCCCCGAGACACGCTGCTTCCCAGGCACCTCACCCCTCCTGAAGGCCTGGCACCCCCAGCTGCCCAGCAAGCCCTCCTCAGTGGCACTGAGCAGAAGCAGCCCCCACCTGCATCGTGCGTCCCCAGAGCACGCAGCATCTCGCCGGCACCGCGGCGGATCCGCTGCTCCCTGTGGCACAGCATGGCCGTCAGCAGCTCCAGGGCTCCCGCCTCCCTGAAGGTGCCCGCCAGGGAGCCGATGCTGGCGTAGGCGCCCAGCACGTGCACCGTGCTCAGGATGGAGCACTCGGGGGTCCCGGCCTCGGCCACCTGGCGCCTGGCTCGCTGCACCAGGCTCCTGACATCGGCCTTCATCTCCAGCAGCGAGGCTTCGTCCAGCGAGGCTTGGTCCAGCGGGACGTCCACGGACAACGGCCTCGTCTGGCCCAGCAGCGCCGGGCAGCTGGCGCGGACCTCTTCTGCAGACATCCACAGGGAGATGTTCTCTGCCTTGGTGTCTCCAGAGGAGGCACTGCTGCCTCCCGCCGCTCTCTCTTCCGAGCTAACAATGCTCCACCGGACCAGGTATTCCGGCCGCTCGTCGTGGCCTCGCCGCTGCCGGAGCAGCTTCTCTGGGTGGGCCTGCAGCTTGGGCCCCAGCTGCACGAGCAGGGTGCCATCATGCTTCTCATTCACCATGGCAGCTGACGTGTCTGCAGAGACAGAGGGGAAGCAGAAGTTTGGGAAAGGTGGCTGAGGCATGCTATGACTAAAGATCCGTGTTCCTGTGTGTCACAGTGCTGGTGACATGGCAATGCAGCCATTAAAATGTGCTTTTGAACCAGCTGTACTCAAGGATAGTGCTGTACAACGCTAACATAGCAAGTATGAGATATGGTTCACTGTCTCCTTGGAAAGCCGTTTATATGGAGTTACACGATAACAGGGCAAAACACAGTGATTTCTGGACTGTCATAGAGACTGTGGGCACAGCAGGAATACGGACAGCAGTGCCCAGGAAGGGCAGCCTTCCCCAGGAAGCTCAGCTATAACACCTGGCTGTGTGCTGATGGAGCGAGCTACCCGAGCCAGGCAGAGCCCACACTCTGGATCAGGGGGCCAGTGCAAGTCTGCGCTGGAGGGCTCCGTGCACATCGCCCGGCCGGGACCGGGACACGGCGAGGGACAGGCCTGTGCCCGGGGCACATATGCTAAAGGCGGGCGGCACGGCACTGCCATCCCGTGGAGAGGGCTCGTGCGGGCCGGCCGCGCCAGCGGCAGCATCAAAGCTCCTTCCAGGCGCAGGCAAAGCAAGAGCTCGCCGGGCACCGAGCACCGGACCCGGCCCGACCCGGTTCGGCTGCCGCACCCCTTGCCTGATCGGACGGAGGCCGTGACCGAGGCCTCCCCTATACGGCCCAGGCCCGTCCCGGGTCGGCTCTGCTCGGGGCGCTCGCTGGCCGCGCTCGGCCCGCCGCCCTCCCTCCGCCGCGGGGCCGCGCCGGGGCCGCCGCGTTACCTCCGGCACCGATCCCACGCCGCTCCGGCCGCGGGCGCCTGCGCAGACCCCGCCCGACGGCGTCCGTGAGGGCTGGGCCTGGGCGGGCGGCAGCGGGAGTTCGGACGGGCGCTGCGGGACCGACCGGGGCAGCGCCGGGGACTGAATGAGGCACAGGGGGCACAGAGCGGCACTTGGGGCGCAGAGGGACGGGCAGAGTGGGACAGGGAAGGCGGCGAGGAAAGGACGCCGCAACGGCCGGCGGTAGAAGTGGGGCAAGGAAGCAGTGAGGCGCTACCGGGGCTGGGAGGAGCTGATGTCCGTGATTCGCAGCTTCCCATTCACCTTGGCTGGAAGCCACCTTCCCGTCTGCTTGCCTTCATTCCTCCACAAGCTGAGGGTGAGAGAAGAGCTCGGGTGTCCTACAGCTAGGTTTGACAGGATTGTGCCAATTGACCTCACCGGGTCACCCACCAACGTCAAACTCAAGCTAAGGCAGTCCACAGCCCCACATTCATCTCTCCCACCAATCTCACTCCTGCCAGGGACTGAACACAGAAGAACTTGACCCGTGGGAAGGTGAGGAAGGCCTTGTGCATAAAAGACATCAGTAATGCAACAGCAGTGGCATGAAAAATGCTTTATTTGCCCCGGGCATCACTCCACTGCTTTGACCCGTGGCAGGTTGACATAGCTTTTCATGGGGGGGAGAGGCTTGATCTTGCGCCCAGCCCAGCCACCTTTGCGGTGCCACAAGCCGGTGTGCGGGCGCTTGCCCAGCCAGCGGTTCCGCCCCGCCTTCCCGATCACCCGCTTGTTGTGATCCACGTTGGACACGCGGCCCACTGTGGCCACGCAGGTCTCCAGCACCTGGGGGACAGAGAAGAGCTGCAGCCCTCCCTGGGGGCACACAGTTGCGTGCCCAGGCAGACGAGCCAGGGACAGCACAGCTCCTTTACCTGCATGTGCCTTTTGGACGGCAGTTGCACAATGGCTGTCCCATTCACCTTCCGCAGCAGCACTCCACAAGTACCTGCAGAAAGCAAGAGAGGAGGCAGCTGCATTGAGCAGCCGGACAAAGTATCCCGCCCTGTGACAAGCACATCCCCATGCTGGTAACTCCCCAAAGCGCTGCTGTACTAAATACGGCACTTCTCAGTGAAGACAGAGCCTTGAGGAATTAACAAGGCAGAGCTGCCCCTGCTTTTCAGGAGGGACATGTTGCACTCTAACATGAGAAGAAGATGGCAACTCTTGGTCACTGGCCACCCAGAGCAGTGCCCCCCTGCCCTCCTCTCTACCTGTGCTCAGCCAAACCCCTGCAAAGAGTGGATTCCCTGTGTGGGGACATACCAGCTGCCCTGATGTACTGCGCTCCCTTCCCAGGGTGGCTCTCCAGGTTGCAGATCAGTGTGCCAACAGGCAGAGCCCCCAGTGGGTATGCATCCCCTTCGCTGGCTGACACTGGAAGACACAAGCTGACTAGTTGGGCAAGGAGCAGCTGACAAACCCTTGGCAAGACCGGCACAGCTGCCCCTGGCCCTGGCGTGCACCTGCCATCCTGCTAATGTGAGGCGAGTTCGTGATGCTGTTCCCTGGCTGCATGTTCTCCGTGGCAATGATCCAACGCTTGCGGTTGCCGCCGGCCACCAGGGCGATGTCAGCCGACCTGCGCGGAGAACCCGCGGCGGGTGAGCAGGGGGCCACGGCCGGCGCGACTGCCCGGGCCCGGGGCCGAGCCCGCACCCCGCACCCCGCACTCGCCTGCAAGGGTCGTATCGGACGCTGATGACCTTCTCGGTGAAGGGCTCCGGCGGGGCCCCCTCCTCGTAGCGCAGGCGCTGGAAGTCGATCATGCGGTAGCGCCGCTTGTGTCCCCCACCGATTCCCCGCACGCGGACGCGGCCTGCGGGACACGGGAGCGGCTGCAGGCGGGAACCCCCGCACCCAGCCGGCCCCGGCAGCCCGCCTGCGGCCGCCTTCCCGCCCGCCCACCTGTGTGGTCGCGGCCGCCCGTCTTCTTCATGCCCACGGGCCGCACGGTGTACTTGGCCCGGCACTTCCACAGCGGGTCGGTGGTGCAGCGCGGCGCCGAGCCGCCCAGCCCGCGACAGGCGGCAGGCGCCGACACCGGCCCCGGCAGCCAGGGCTGGGGGACGGGCGGCAGCGCCGGGGGCCGAGCCCGGCGGGGACCCGCCGACAGCAAGAGAGCACCGAAGGCGCGGCAGAGCCCCAGCGCCGCCATGGCCGCGGGAAGGCGCCGCCGGACGGGGCGGGGCCGCCGCGGGCCTGAGCTGGGGCCGCCGGCAGGTGGCGCGCTGCCGCCGGCGGGCCTGAGGCGGCGGCCATCTTGGATTTAAAGGGGCTGCGCCGCTGAGAGGGCGGGTGGTGCCGGCCGCGGGTCTCGCCCCGCCCCCGCCGGGACCGGGACAGCGACCGGGACCGCCATCGACGTCTTGCGCCCAGCAGGTTGGACTGACGGGGTTACGGGGGCTCGGTCACTCTTCTCGACGGCCCTGGCGTGGGGAGGACACACGGAGCCCGGCGGCGCAGGCCGGAGCGGGGGCGGCCTTCCCGGGGCGACGCTCCCCCGCCAGCCGCGGGGGGCGGTGGGACCCTCGCGGGGAGCTGGGGAGGCCCCTGAGGTGGCGCTGGGGCTGGGGCTGGGGCTGGCGTGGCTCGGGGACCGTCCTAGCGCGCCCTGGCCGTTGGGGCAGCGGAACGAGCCGGGGCGAGGGCAGCATTCGGGCCGTGCCCGCCGTAACGCTGCGGGTCGGCGCTGAGGGCGCTGCCGGCTCTGCGGACTTTGGAGCCGGTGAGGCGCGCCCTGCGGGATCAACCCCTTCAGCACCGGGGGAGCCGCTGGCTCCGGAGCTCTGCCGGTGCCCGCTCTGCTCGGGCAGCTCCCGGTACGCAGGCTCGGTGCGCCCGGCCCCCCCACGGGCAGGGCCGACTGCCACGCAGGGACGGCCGGCGGAGGAGCCCCCGAGGGAAGAGCGGAGTGTGTGCATGGCAACTGTGGGTCAGCCCTAAGACCCGGTCGTGGCTGTTTCCAGGGTGCTGTGGGCACAGACTGCGGGATTCACTGCTCTATAATTAGTCTGTGTCTTCATTGCCAGGAATGGCTTTCACTGTAACACAAATAATGTATGTTTGCACTTCTGCTGTGTAACTTATGTGACATGTAAGCGTGCCATAGCTGTATGTACCCCCACTGCCAGCCAGATTTGCCCTCCAGAACTAGGGAATGGAGGACAGCAAGGTGCTTTAGGAAAGAAATACGTTTTGTGAGATGAGGCAAGAGAGAACCTGCATGTCAACAGGGCTTGAGCTGTGCTCCTCCTGGGACGCCTGAAGCTCTTTCACTTCCAGGGGAATCTGTGGGGAGGGACAGGAACACCATTGCAGTACTGGTTCCGGCAGGTGTAGGTAGCTGGAGACATCGTAGGGAGCACCATGACAATTGTGTCTTACTGTGCATGCGATGGTTGTAGCAACAATCCAAGCTGGATCCTTTGTCGTTGTCCTCTCTCTGAGAAGAGCAGAGACAGAACAAGTGCTTCCCAGCAGTACCCGGCCCATCCCCACACTGCGCAGTGTGGACACAACAGGGCTCCAGCCTTCCCAGATCTCCTGAATCTGGCCATTGCTGTGGGCACGGCGACAGCAGCCACGCAGCTTGAGGGCTCTCTGTAGCTACCCCAGCTTGGCTTTGGGGACTGGCATGGGGTCAGCAGTGGGGACGCAGGCGAGGGTGGTACCAAACACGATGTAAAACCTTCCGCCATAGGATGGAGGGTGGGATGGAACAGGGCTTTGGCGGGCTGAACAGGAGCCCGGTGGTGGCCGGTGCTGCTTGGGCAGCATTTGGCGGCACCGCGGGGTCTCGGCCCTGCCCCTGGGCGCTCCCGTGGATCCCTGAGGAGGGAGCTATGGGCTTGGCATGCGTGGCGCTTTCTGCGCTCCCAGGAGAGCGTCCGACCGTCCTGTTCCCGGAGCCTGTCCGCATCCCTCCCCTCCCCCTGCCGCAGTGTGGTTGGCTGCCGAGCGCTGGGTGCCTGCGCCGCTGCTCGCTCCCGGGGCAGCGCGGCAGACGGAGCCGCGCAGCGCCGCAGCCGCCGCTCCTCCGCCGCCTCCGCGAGCACCGGCGCTGGACAAGCCGCTGCAGGCAGCCAGGTACCGCTCCTCTGCGGCGTGGGGCGGGCGACATTCCCATGCCGTGACTGAGACGGGCAGGGTGCCCAGCCATCCTGGAACAAAGGACCGCTTTGATGCGCAGTTTCGGGCAGAGCTGATGAAAACTTTTTTTGCCTTGTGAAGCTTTCACGTAGCCAGGTGGGCGCAGAATTTCTCTGTGGTGGTTCTGAGGGGTGAAGGGGTTTCTCTGGCTTGTTTGTTTCAAGGATACGCAGCGGGCGTGCCTCCTGCTGCCAGACAAAGCCGGAGAAACGATGACGGAGGCAGGTCATACAGCAGTAGCTCTCAAAGAGCCTTGTTTCGCCCCAAACCGTCTTTTCATTAATTAACTGATTCCTAAGCTTTTCCGAAGTGGAGGTGCACCCTACCGAAGGTGGTGGGCTGGGGGAATCGCGGGTAAGCTTCTGTGAAAGAGAGGATGCGCCTGGGAGGAGGTATCTGAAGAAGAGCTGGGGGATGGTGTTGCGGTAGAATGCTCTGGCCAGGCAGCCGGGAGAAATCTGCACAATGGTGGGAGGCAGCAGCACATTACCAGGAACAGCAGGCTTCCCTGCGTCTTGCATAGCTGGCATCTGGCACTCTGCTGCAGTTCCGTGCTCGGCTCTCCTCTAGTGCCCTTGGTCTCCTCTCTGCCATGCCACCCTGGAGATGCGGAAAACACCCGCCCCTGCCTGTGCTTGTGGGGAAAGAGGGTGGTGTTCAGCACACATCAGGTCAAAGATCTGGCCAGCTCAGACACAGGGTAAATAAACATGGCTGTGCTTTGCTGTAATTGGCAGAAGGAGCAGGAAGCATGTGTTCTCTCATCTGCTGTTTTGGAGGAATGTCCAGGTTGAAACAACAGCATTAACCCCAAATACCAAAATGGCTCTTGGGGCACAAAGGACACGTGGCAAGATACTGACCTTGGCAGAGTTGCTGGGTAAATGCTTAATTTGCTGGGAAGGAGCCACATAGCTCCTCAAAGAGCTCAAGCCAGAGATAGAACAGATCCTCTGCTTGTTTCGCAGGTAGATGTTTGTCTCTGTGACTTTGCCTGCCTTGCTGTGGTTTACAAAAGCTATTTGCTTCTGGAAAAAGTAGCGCAGTCTTGCAGTCTGCAGTCAGCTGGTCTTTGCAGGTGCCCCAGGTACACCATGGAGGGAGTGTGGGCACACCAGAGCCCTTCAGAGCACACAGAGTGGCTCCAGAGCGCCTGCTGGTCCCATCTGCATCCTGGTTATCTCCTCTATGCAGTTCAGGCACATCCAGTGCATAGCCCTCACATTAGACAGATGCCTGCAAAGGCACTGGCTCCTGGGAATTACTCTGCCTGCTTTAATACTGCTTCATGCTGTCAGGGCAAGGTAATGGCTCTCGCTCTGTTTTTTATAGTGCAAGACTCCCAATCAGATTCTGAAGCTGGGAAGAGATGCTTGCCCTGGCTCTGTTCCAGCTGCTTAGCTCTTGTCTCTCCACTAGCCTGGAAACGTGTTTTAATGGTGTTTCGCTGTAGTCCCAGGCGCAGCAGATGCAGAATGGATTTGGTGAGCTGCTGCAGACATGAACAAGTTTAAAAACAAGGTCTTATCAGCTGATCTGGAGGTGCCAGCATAAGCTTGCTGGTGGGAGTGGTGATGACTGCTGTTCTCATTCCAATGGCCTGCTGGAAAGGGCAGGTTTTCCCAGCCAGCTGGACTTGTTAAAAATATGATGTACAACCAGAGCAAAATGGTTTTCTGCTAATGGCAAAAATCAGTGTTGTTTTTTTTTTTTTTTTTTTTGTTTGGTTGGCTTTGCTGTTGTTTGTTTTGTTGGGGTTTTTAAACCCTTTTTGATTTCCAATATCTCTATTCTTTGGTAGTAACAAATGGAGTGAAACCATTCTGGTCTTGAAAGGAATGAATGTTCTGATACAAAGCCAACCAGACTACTTGTTCTGTCTTCCTCAGAGTACATATCCATTCTGGAATTGGTTGATGCTTTGATAATACAGGAATTGCTTGCTCTGGTCAATTAGAACAAACACCAGTACCTTTTGTCTTGTCCATTTCCAGCTGTGGGCTGGAAGGTGAGAGGGGTATGAGAAGCTCCCTTGTTCTTTCTGTAGTGGTGTGAACATGAGTCACTGTAGCCAAGTCCTTTTAAAGTCACCTTATCACCACCTTGCCCTGGGTTTCAGGAAGGTTGTGTGACGTTGTGTGTTTTATTAGAGATTGTGGGTGGTAGGGAGCCAAAGCTTCAGGGACAGAGAGGAGTGTTGGGAGGCTCCCCTTCATGCTCTTTCCCTTCAGCTTCTGTCTCCTTGCGACTTGAGCTGCAGATCTAGGTCCTTAGTCCTTGTCCCCTGGGCCTCTTGCAGCCTGCTGGTTAGCACAGACATTCCCAACACAAGCTTTCCAGTATTTAGAAAAAAACCCCAGAGCTGGCATGTGTCAGCTGCTGAAAGAAGCAATCCTGGCCACGATCCCTGGACAGCCCTCCCTATCCCCCAGACAGGGATCAAGGCATATCAACAGCACAGTCAACTTGTACTGTGTTATACCTGACTCTGAGGATTGGGGAAACTGGTTGGGTGATGTTTTCTGGGCTTGGAGTCTGACTTCAAAGCCATGTGAGGAGATGTCTGGGTGCCAAGGAGAGTCCTGGTTTTGGGGCGTAGGAGAATGTGAGTAAGACCACTTCTTGCCTTCACTGCATGCTGTGTTGTTGCGGGTGGATTGCTTTGGGAATCCAAAAATCCCTGTGGGACATTGCTGGAAGGAAGCAGACTCTGCATTCCCTTTCTCTGGGCCTTGGATCAGTTTGTAGTGCTCTGGTGCCTCGCTCCTTTGTCCTGAAGAGGTGTTCACTAAAGGCAAAAACATTGAGTTTATCTCAGGAATTCAGATGGAGAAATTTTTTTCTTACTTTTTTTTTCCTCCCACAAGAGGATGGTTAAGTTGTGATACAGGGCTCTGAAGAGTTTGTGGGATCTCTGTGTTGGGAGATGGTCCTTTACTTAGACACAGATACCTGCTTTGGGTGAGGGAATGGACCAAAGCATTCATTCCAAGTAATACTCTTCAAGTAATACTCAAGCCAGACTCTTACTGAGGGAAAAGTTACAACACAAGAGTCCCTCTATAGTACTTGAAGTCATCTGTGTGTTGGTTTAACTCTCTAGACTGTCTGCAGTGCAGGAAAGGTCTGAGCTGGAGACTGGCATTGGGAAAGAACTTTGGGCAGAAGATGGGACTCTAGGTGTCCCCTTTTTTTGGCAGTAGGATGTAGAAACTTATGAGACCACTGGTGGCAGAGAATATTATGGACATTAGAATTTGAGTGACATCTTTTGACTTTACAATTGCAGCTCAGAGATATGGTGGGTATGACCTCCCAGGATGCTGACTCCTGACTGATGTCCTCTTTGTGTGCTCCTAGTGGCTCTAAGGGAGCATCTAGGCATTTCTGGCAACAGTAGCAAGCTTCATGGAGCACCATTCCTGCTCTGTGTCTCACACTAACCCCAGCATTTCCTTTTTTGTCAGGATTAGAGCAGCTCTAGAAGTACCAACTTGGATGTGGAGCTCAGCAGCACTGGTTTGTCCCTTTTCTGTGGTTCTGCTCCAGGTGGCCTGGGGTGGTGACCCTGAGCACAGTGGCTCTTCTAGCAGTGGTGTGTCAGTGTGCAGGTGTTCCTGGCAGTGTCACTGTCTCCTGGCTGTGCAGTGAAAACCTCAGAGGCCCTGCACAGCTGACTGTAATCTCCTACAATCTGTTTGCTTTCTGACACTGGTATCAAAATAAGAAAATTTGTGCTCCTCACACTGCCTCTGTGATGGCTGCAACTTTGTCACTCTGTTTGCTTTTTACTGCTTTTATTTTATTTTTCAGCATCCAAAGTACTATGTTTAGGTTTTGTTGCAGTGTCCCTTAGGAGTGAAGACTCGCTCTCTTATTTGCAGTCTCATTTCTAGCTTCATTGGAAGTCAACCAGTCGTTCCAGAGACCCTTTGTTGCTCAACAGTAATGAGCTGACAGAGGTCCAAGGAAAAACAAACAAACCAAAAAACCCTCCCTGTTTTTAGCAAGTCCTTTTGCTTCCCAAATGTATAAACTTGCTGTTTCTCCAGGTAGTGAAAGCATGTCTCACAGGAGGATACTGGGACAATTATGATGAAGCAAGACAAAGCCTTGTGTTTACATTTCTAAATGGAAGCCATTGCTATCTATCTCCCAAATGTGGTCACTTGTTCTTGCTGTGGGTCAGACTTACTCTTTTCCACAGGAAGCTTTTTTCCAGAACTCAGCTGTCTTTCTGCAACTACCTTACATCACTTATATCCTTGGATCACCTTCTCCTACGGAAGAATTTGCTGCTGAAAATGTTTCACTTCTTTACAGAAAATGCTAGCAGACCATCTGCAGTTTGAAGGATGCTGCAGTTACTGTCTTGTGCATGCAGAGAGGCAGTGAACTGCATTAGTTGAGTTGTTTGTAGACCTGAGATCTCTGTGCTGTTGTAGTTGACTCCTGATTTCCGTGGTGTTTCTCCTCCTCCACTCCCATAGTCTTTTCTAGCATTAGGCATCATAACCTGAGCTTTAAGATTGACTTGGACCCATTTAATCTGGCATCCTTGTAGATGTTGTGGGTTGAAGATAGGAGCAGTGAAGCTTCCAGCTCTTTCCTCTTAAAGGTCTCCCACGTGGGAGCAGTTTTGAGAGGCAGAAAAATGAGCTGCTGAAATTGCTGATGCTTAGCGATTTCGCGGTTCTGCACTTGAATGCAGGAGGAAGGTTTTTGCCTGGCAGGATGTACTTGCTGATGGATCCCTGGCTGATTGCTGCAGCTGCCACAAAGCTCAGTGCACGCACGTTCCTCCCCTGTCCTCCAAACGGGAGCAGAAGAGGGGAGATGAGATGGGTGCTGTTGGAAAGGCAGGCTGTTCTAGCAGCTCACTGTAAATAGGGAAGACGTGCCAACTAGAGCGGAAACGGGCGGGTGGAGACCTGGGCTGGGACACCTGCAGGTCCATGAGGACTGCAGCAGGATAAGCTGGCAGCAGGACTCTCCATCTCTCAAGGAGCTCGGTGGAAAAGCATTCTTCCTGTTCCAGTCTGAGCCCCACCCTGCAAAAGGCAAACCATGATGTGTCCCCTCCTCTGCAGAAAGCCTCTGAGTGTTTTCTGCCTGGGTAAAGGACACTCAGGGCCCCTTACTGAATGGAAAGGAGTAGGAAGAGTGCATATACAGCAGCCTCAGCCTGCCTGACCTTGGCACTGGCTGCCATACCAAGTGTTTCCTTTTTGGAGGGCTGAGCACTGAGAGTAGACCTGCCAGCACTGGGGAGAACTAGAAATAAGCTCTCTGGGGGGAAATTCCTGCTTTGGAAAGTTATGTCAGCTCCTGCTGGTGTTGGTTGGTTTTCTTTGCTGTACAAGAGGTAGCAGCATTCAAATGACTTCTCAGCAGTCTCTTCTTTGTTTTTTTGTTGAGCAGCTGTGTGTTGTTCTTAGGTTTTGCACCCTCTGTCCAGCCTGGACAATCCTCTGTCCACTGCTGAGCATGGAAACATGTTGGTACCTAGCAGAGCTATGCTTCCAGGATGTCACCATGGGGGAGAAAGGCTAAAGTTGTTACAGATATTTGCACAGCCTTTGAGAGAAGAATAATCTCTGTTGGGATGCCTTGAAGGATCTGAGGATGTAGTTGCAGGGTAGGATGAGTCTTATATGTTGTGGATCAGTATGTTTTGATTTATTTTTCCTTCTCAGTCTGAAATCATTGCAGTTTCAAAAAAAACAAGTTGATTGTGAGGACTGTGAAAGGTGTGAACATTTTCTGCTAGAAGGGCTGAAGAAAGAATGTTGCTGTACTAGAGATGCTGATAGTTTAACAAACAGCAGTTTCACAGTTGAGGAGTAGTTCTGGGTACAGTGGAATTAATGAGGCTGATTTTCTATGGATCTGGGTCTTGTTTGCCTGATTCTGTTACCTAGCAAGGTGTGAGGTCTGGTGGCTTTTTATCCTGTAACATGTTCCTCTTCCCATGTTCCTTTTCCCTTTGTATTGCACTTTTTAAAGATGGCAGCAAGATCTCTGTATGGACTTAAGTGGTGCTGCCGTGAAAACTGTCAGCATTCCATTTCATACAGCTGGCCCAGTACCCACAGGGACTTGTGCTCAGCTGTGAGAGTTTTAAAGCAGAGTTCTAGTTTTTTGGGTATGAGGCCATTCTTGGGTGTCTTGTGTCCCAAGCATTACCTATGCTCCAGAGAACTCCCACTTGCCTGTTTCCCTGTTTGCAAGCGAGTCAGGGTGTGTTTCCTTACAAGTTGGAACCAGTGATGGGGCCATTTAGCCCTTTAGCTTTTAACATTTTTTAGCATTTAACCTTGGGTTCTGTGGAAGAGATAAGTGCCTGCTGAGCCTTCCTGGGAAGCTGTCTGGACCCATTTCAGAGCACCAGAATGCGTGGCCATATGAGGCAGTACTAACACCCTTTGGGCTGCCAAACTCTTTTCTCTAGGGCTGGGAATTGTTGCACATTTCTTCCTGAGTTGTGCTCACCTCTAGAAGTCTGCATTAAGCAAGGCTTTCTTTATTGCTTTAGCACTTGATCCCACTCCAGGTGTGTTGGAAAGGTGGGAAAAAGAATAACCAGGGGAACTGTTGTCTGGAATGCTTAGCTGCCAGTTTCTAGAGAATAAGTTTGGAAGATGGGGTATGAGTGGCAACCAACTCTCAGCAAGCCTGTTTTTCCTTTTGAAACGGTAGTCTGTGTCCTCTTGACCTTAATGAGGTTTTTCATGCTATTCTTGTCATATAATCTTCTGCAAAGGAAAGTGGCGTAAGTCATGGTCAGATGAGACTGTTTTGCTATGAAATGTGGAGGGTTAACTGCATGTGGAGCATGACAGATCCCCAAAAGTGAAAGATACAGTGATACATGACTCAGAATTGGTGCTGATGCTAGATCATGAAGTGAATATGAAGTCAGCATTGTGACTTTGGGGGAGGATGACTCAGTTCTTGTTCAGAGGTGTGAACAGAAGCCCAGTCTTCAAGAGACACGAGGTGTTTCTGCCCTGCTGAGGGGTTCAGTAAGGTCTCTTCTGTGTGATGGGGGTTTGCCCCCCTTTCTTGAGGGATGGATGTACATCATGGGAATAGAAACCAAAGAATTTAGAGGAGAGTTCAGGTCTATGAAACAACTGGAGGAAGAGTGAGGCTAAAGAGGAGGAGATAAGTGAGTTTAATAATGAGATGTGTATACTTAACTGTCCCAGTCCCGTTTGTCATCTTCACTTTAAGTGCTGCAGGGAGGAGGAAGCTGAGCTCTATTGCTCAGGGCCCATTCCCCAGTAGCTCCCTGGCACTTGGACAGAGTGCACAAGTGAGGAGAAGAGGAGCCTGCCAGAAAGGGGAGCTCTGCTTGCTCTGTTCCTGTAGCTGGGACAGTATTTCTGTTCTCTCAGTAAAACAGGCACAAGGCAGCTGCCAAACAAAGAGCTCAAACCGTGCAGAGGTGGGTCCGGCAGGAGGTCAAAGGCAGATCTGCTGGCAGCAGTTCCCTCACCTCCTCCTGTGTAGCTTCTGGGCAGTTTGCCAGCCTCCTGGCAGCAGGGCCCTGGGCACTCAGGTTGCAGAGGCCTCTGCCAGCTCCAGGTAGCAAGGAGGTGCTGCTGGGCAGGTGCTGCCTGTGCAGGGCATTGCAGGAGGCTGGTTTTGGAATGACCTGATAGCAAGGTGGAAGGTGGCTTTACTGTTGAGTAATGTGAGGAGGCTGCTGGGGTGGCCCAGCTGGTGGGAGAGGCTGGGACTGTGCTAAAAGAGTGACTCATGGAGCAGCCAGGGTCTTGCTATTAGGGGTCTTGCCTGCCTGTTGTGTCTCTCAGCCTCTGGCCTGTTGTGTTTCCCTGGCTCCTGGACTTTGTATGCAGGGATCTTGCAGCCACACTAACATTGTAGGTTGTAGTGCTGTGCAAAGGCGGTAGCTGGGTACTTTCCCATTGTATGTCTGGGGGGAACAGGACAGGGAGGGAGTACAGAGTTCTTAGGCCATCCTGAGGAGTCCTTGGGGTGGCAGCAGGGTGAATCAAGATGGAAAAGCTGCTGATGTTCCAAGTCAACACCTGCACAAGGATTATGTTAGTGTGACTGTAGCTGTTGGTGTATGTGAGCCTCTGCAGTCATGCAGTGGTGTGGTGGCATGTCCCTCAGTGCCACAATGGCAGTTCTGTGCCGAGGCTGTGATCCTCAGGATGTACTCTGCTGGTCATATTTTGGTACATTATTTTGGCACAATATCTGGCAATATTTTGGCATAGCAATGCCACTGATGCCCTCCTGTCTGAGATGCTCCTCTAGCAGAAAGCTTTGAGCTGGCATCCCTTCACTTTGTGTTCCCTTGCTTCTGCAGTCAGAAGAGGTGCTGAGCTCTGACAGTCTCTCTGCATCAATGGTCTGTGGGCAGAAGGTGTATAGATTGCAACCCCAGCTGCCAACCACAAATCTCTGCTCTTAAATGGAAGCTAAATTAGTCTCCCCCTGCTGGGAGTGTGGGGGTGTTGGAGGTCACCACTGGTTGTCGCCTTTTTGTCTCCTGTCCACGCAAGCCACCTGCGCTGGTTGCCAGCACTCCCAGCCACAAAAGCAGAAGCACGTGCCCTGACAGCTGCCTGCTGCCAGAGGGAGAGGGGAAGATGAAGGAGAAGGGTTTAGAGTAGGCAATCTATTAAATGCTGTCTCTGACTGCTTGAAGGAGGTTGTGGTGCTTGTGTCTTCCAGTGGCTCTCTGAAACAGCACTGGGGCACTCAGGTTTTGTCTTGGTCTCTGTGCAGGGCTGCAGGAGTAGGACTATGTCCACCATGGTGTACCCAAGGGAGGAGAAACTGGACAAGCTGAGCCAAGAGGAGATAATTTCCAACACCAAGCTGGTAATGCAAGGGCTGGAAGCGCTCAAGAATGAACACAACTCCATCCTGCACAGCTTGCTGGAGACCATCAAGTGCCTGAAGAAGGATGAAGAAGCCAATCTCGTGCATGAGAAATCCAACCTGCTCCGCAAGTCAGTGGAGATGATAGAACTGGGGCTTGGAGAAGCTCAGGTGAGAGTGGGGGGTGATCCCTGAGGTGTTATCTGGGATTGACAGAGGAAGGGTAGGCATCTGGCCATTTCCCATAAGCTACAGGGGTGGGAGGGGGCTAAGTGTAGAAGGCTAGCATGGGTGGACCCTGATCATGCATGTGAGGGAGAGACAAGACTGTGGTTGTCACTGACTGAGACTCTTTAACAAGGTAATGATGGCATTGTCCAACCATCTGAACGCCGTGGAGTCAGAGAAGCAGAAGCTGCGTGCTCAGGTGCGGAGACTGTGCCAGGAGAACCAGTGGCTGCGTGATGAGCTTGCCAACACCCAGCAGAAGCTGCAGCGTAGTGAACAGACCGTGGCTCAGCTGGAGGAGGAGAAGAAACACCTTGAGTTCATGAACCAGCTGAAGAAGTATGATGAGGATGTCTCACCTTCGGTATGCCCCAGTCCTTTTGAGCAGCTGCTTTTGTGGGTCTGGGAGAACTGCCTACATGTTATCACATGATAACCTTGCCATGGATTTTGCCCCTTTTTATGCACAGCAATGCCTGTAGCTAAAGGGGGCCTGCATGGGGAAGAGTCTCTGGATTTTGTTTTGTGGGGAGAGATGGTGGCAGAGACAGCAGGAGAAATTGAATGTGTTGGTGGGCTGCAGAATGGCCGAGAGTTTGGCAACTGACTCAGCCCAGGCTGCTAATGTCTCTGCTGAGAACCAACAGTATTTGTGATTCTCATCCTCTCAGGAGGAGAAGGAGGGTGACTCCACCAAGGACTCTCTGGATGACCTATTCCCAAATGAGGAGGAGGAGCATGGTCCTGGATGTAAGTGTTTGCTCATGCATGGGTGCTGCCTGTCTCTGTTCAAGCCTGCTGGGCCAACTATGCCATGTCTATTTCTGTGCACACAGTGCCCCACCAGCACAGCAGTGCCGTGGCAGCTGCCCAGCAGGGAGGGTATGAGATTCCTGCACGCTTGCGCACCCTCCACAACCTTGTCATCCAGTATGCCTCCCAGGGACGCTATGAGGTGGCTGTGCCGCTCTGCAAGCAGGCACTGGAGGACCTGGAGAAGACATCAGGCCATGATCACCCTGATGTGGCTACCATGCTCAACATTCTAGCACTAGTGTACAGGTGAGCATGGTGGGAAGGGCAGGATTGGGCCAGGACAGCTTTCTGCATCTCCTGTTTCCCTTTACAGCACATCCTGTGGCACCCCAAGCTTCCAGGGGTTTGCCTTTCTGAAAGGTTTTGGCCTGGATGGGGTATTTGGTTTGCCAAACTCACAGATATAATAACTAGCAACTGACTAAAGCAGGGAGGAGTGGGGAAAGAAAGGACTGTGAAGGCTGGGTCTGTGTGGAAGGAGCACTGTTCATAATTCTGCCTGCTCTGGGCTGTAATGTCCAAATCCCAAATAACTGGTTGACTTTGCGCTGCAGGGATCAGAACAAATACAAAGAAGCAGCTCACCTCTTGAATGATGCTCTTTCCATCCGTGAGAAGACTCTAGGCAAAGACCACCCAGCAGTGAGTGTCTCTCTCCTCTTCCAGTCATTTCTTCACCTTTGGGTGCTGCTGGGGCACTGTTCCAGCAGTGCTTTACTGCTTCAGTATTTCCTACTGGCTAGTTCAGTACAGCCTGTAAGGAGTTGGCTTCTCTTGGGTCCTGCAATATAGGCAGGGCAGCCTTCTGTCTCTGGACCTTCTCTTGAGAAGCAGCAGTAGTGTAGGAATGGAGGAAATATGACAGTCACTGTTACTGTTGCTTGTGCCCCTTGTTTGGTCTCCATGGAATTTGCTGTGTTTCATGGAGAAGTTTCTGTCTCTGCAGGTGGCCGCAACTTTGAACAATTTGGCTGTTCTGTATGGCAAGAGAGGGAAGTACAAAGAAGCAGAGCCACTGTGCAAGCGAGCCCTGGAGATCCGTGAGAAGGTATGAGTCTTCCGTGCTCTTTCTCCTTTCAGCTCTCTCTGCGGGCTTTCTCCCATTACCTCAAGGCATGTGGGAGATCCAGGCCCATCTAGTCTGTTCAGCTGCCAATTCTGCCACCAACTTTCCTGTCTCTCCAGTGTTTGCAGCCCTAGGGAGGCCTGCCAGGAGGTGGAAGCTGGAATTTCTCCTCCTCTCCAGACCTTGGCTTTTGTCTGACATAGGCATGTGCTGGGGGGACTCCAGCGTCTACTAACTCCAGGAATCTGCTCCAATCTTTATGGCTTCTCTTCTTTTGTTCTCCCAGGTTCTAGGCAAAGACCATCCTGATGTGGCCAAGCAGCTGAACAACCTAGCCCTGTTGTGCCAGAACCAGGGCAAGTATGATGAGGTGGAGTACTATTACTGCCGGGCCCTGGAGATCTACGAGAGCTGCCTGGGTCCTGATGACCCCAATGTGGCCAAGACCAAGAACAACCTGGTGAGGCACTGGGGAGAGGCCATGTGGTGTTGGGGAGGGGTGCTGTGGGAAAGGTGAGCATTGCCTGGTGCTTAGAGACAGAGCAATAGCTGCAAGAGGTGGGCAGAGTTCATCTGTTTCCCAGCGGGGCTGGAGCTCTTTTGTTTTGGTTGCAGGCTTCCTGTTACCTGAAGCAAGGCAAATACAAAGATGCAGAGGTGCTGTATAAGGAGATCCTTACCCGTGCTCATGTGAAGGAGTTTGGCTCTGTGGATGGTTTGTACAGCAGAAGCCCTTGGGGCAGGGGAGGGGTTTCCTGGCTCTCAGCCTAGACTTGTCTGGTTCTGGTGGTGCCCAGACTGAGGGATGGGATGCCTTGCAGGGCCCCTGCTTTGGGCATCCCTTGAGATGCTGCTGTTCTAGTGTGTTATGCTGTTCCCCCTCTTCTCTCAGGAGTCTCAACCCAGTCTTTTTACAGGGTTGGGTATAGTAAATGGCACAATCATGCTCAAGCATAGGCTGAAGTTTCTCCTGTGCACCTGGCACATGTACTTCTTCTGGGAGGACTTGTTCTTTCTTTCCCTTGTCCTGCCTTTGCAGTGTCGGTTGCCTTTCTTGGGACTCTGGGCCAAGGGACTGGGGGGAGAATCTGGAGTGTCACTTCCCTCTGATGAGGTGCAGCTCTGGGGAGATAGTGCTGGGCTGTACAGGAGGCAAACAACAGCGTGGGGTGGTGAGTGGACCTATTTTGCATTCTTCCCCACACAGATGAGCACAAGCCAATCTGGATGCATGCAGAGGAGAGAGAAGAGATGAGCAAGGTGAGTCTGATTGCAGGGGGTTTGATCTTTTCTTACCACAGCCTGTCTTATCTCCTCCTTCCTGGACAAGCTGCAGTCTGAAGAGCTACCAAGGCCAGGAGGCATCTGGAGAGGGGGGTTACAGCACTGCTGCTCCCTGGGCCAGCAGAGAGGGAAGGTCCATCAGAGAGCAGGGTGTTTTTCCTTGGGCAGGGCTGTTCAGTCTCTCAGCCGTGACTGCATGCTCTCTCTGCTTTAGTGATTGATCCCTCTTGGGCATGCAGATGATGGAAGATGGCAGATGGCAGAGGGTTGTGCTGCAAGGCCTTAGCACTCTGTTCCAAAGAGCTGCCAGTACCCAGAGCATAACTGGCTTCTGAAGCAGCTCTAAGGCTGTCTAGGGAAAAAATGGAGGTCAAGAAGAAACTGTTGCTGTCACCTTGCTTAGGAAATGGAGCCATATCTGAAAAGGGTCTCTGCACAGGGCAGGACCTAGCTGGCCTCTGAAAGGGGATAGAAATGGACTGTGCCTTGGACTAGGCTGAAAGGCAAAGCTGCTGTTGCTCGTGCAGCCCAGGCCCTCCTCTGTGGTCAATAAATGCAGCAGTTGTGTCTTTGCTTTTGCCAAGTGTAAGGCCCCATCTATTTTTTGGCAGGTGGGTGAAGCAGCAGAAGGAAGGGTTCTGATCTAGTCCTCTACCTGCAGTGGGACTCTCTTTTTTTTTTTTTTTTTTTTTTGCCCTCAGAGCAGGCCCCAACCCTCCAGGGTTCAGGTGGCAGTCTGGCAGGCTTGACTTAGTGACTGATGAGTCCCATCCTGTCACTGGATCAGGGCACTGGCAGGTGCTTCCCACAGCATCCTGTGCCTTCCCATTGAACCACTCTGCATGGCTCCCAGTGCAGAGCACTGCTCAGCTCTACACTGTTCTGGTTGCTGTACTGTGAAGGCCCTGCTGCAAAGAATCTGCACTTGCGGCAGCACCATCCTGGAGAAATCCAAGCTGGAGTAGAGACCAGGTTCCCATTGCCCCCTCTGGGACTGAGACTCTTCTGGTGGTATCTTTGGAGAATTTAGGGGTCAAATGTAGATAGCTGTAGTATGAAGCTGTGCTCTAGATAATGCAAGCTCTGCCATGGGGCAAGAGAGCACACTGAGAGAGTCACAGTTGGAGTAAGAGATTCATTCTACATGTGAGTCTTAGGCAAGGGCTAAATCTCTTTCCCTGATTCTGGGGCTCCTCTCCCCAAGGCAGCTGTGTCTGTGCCCCATGGCAAAGCAGGGTTGACACTCCTGTCCAGGCAGCAGCAGTAATCACAGACCTGCCTGTACTCCTGGCCCAGGAGCTGGGGCTGATGCGTTTTGTCCTGTTTCCGTATCTTCTGTTAAAATGTATGAAATTTCTCTGACAGAGCTTGGCTGCTTTTGTCCCTTGCCTCTCTTCCCTGGCAGCAGAGGGAGGCCAGTTCGTGCCATCATCGGGGCCTTGGGCACAGCTGGCAGCCCTGGCCTCCAAGACTTTATCTGCCCCAGAGGATTTGACACCTTGCCTTTTAGGTTCAGACACCCTTTAGGGCTGCCTCTACAGGAGAGATGTATTGAGTCCTGAACTCCCCTGTCCCTGGTGCCTGCCCAGGCTCTGTAGGCTCTGGTGTAAAGAAAATTACATGTGCCTATGGCACAGGGTGACTCTGGCATGTGGGATAAAGAGCTGAGAAGTGCTGTGGGACTGAGTGAGGAAAATGCTCCCCATGGTGACAGTTTCTTCTGGGCTAGAGGGTAACTTGTGCTGTGGAGCAGTAGCCCCCTGCACCTGCTTGGTGCCATGGTCTACATGCCCAGGGCTAGCAACTACTGCCCTGCAGTGAGGGTTGCCCAGATCTTCCTCCTTGAGCATCACGTTCTGCCCCCTGTGCTATTGCTCTGGCCAGCAGCCTGTATGCAGCGGGCTGGGACAGGGCCAGCTAGCCAGCTTTGGGGTGCAAATGCTGGGCATGGGGAGGGGACAGTTCACTGTCCCTCATGGGGAGGGGCTGAGCTGCTGGAAGGCAAGCCTGACCTTGTAGGCCAAAGGCTGGGATGTGGCTGGCTGATTCCTTTGCTAGTCCTGGCTGAGGGATCTAGTGTCCATGGTGACTGCATGCTGGTGGGGTTTTGTCTCCCTTTAGCATTTTGGTTGGGGTGTCATGCCCTCCATTATGCCATGAGAATAGGCTGTGCTGTCCCTGCTGCCTTTGGTACTATGGAAGGGGGTAAGGAGATGGGATTATGTTCCTTCCTGAAACTGGGGTACCCCTTTTGCTTTCGGCCCAAATCTGTTGCATCAAAAACATGTTTTTAACTTTTCTACCAGGAAGCTGCCGGGCTTCATCACTGCGTTTGCATATTGTGTTTCCAAGGGTTGGGCTGGTGCAGGGGTGCAGCCTGGGGTCTGAGCCTGGCATTTAGTGGCAGAGCACAGGCCAGAGAAGGGCGGTAGGTATGGGACTAACAGCTCTCTTCTCTCCTCACCTTGTAGAGCAAGCACAGAGACAGTGCTCCCTATGCTGAGTATGGTGGTTGGTACAAGGCCTGTAAGGTTAGCAGGTAAGAGCTGGTTTGTGGGCAGCTGTGGACTCTGGGGGAGTGACCCCAGGGCTCCTGCTCACCTCCCCTCTGTTACCACAGCCCAACTGTGAACACCACTCTGAGGAACCTGGGTGCGCTGTACCGGCGCCAGGGCAAGCTGGAGGCAGCCGAGACCTTGGAGGAGTGCGCGGTTCGCTCCCGGCGACAGGTAACCCCAGAGGGACCTTCTCTGGTGTGGGGGCATTGCAGGGCTTGGGGTGGCACCTTATGGCACTGCCTTGGTTGGGGTGTGGTGAGGGACTCTCCTGGCCCTCTCTGATGTTCTTGGTTTGCGTTGCCGTGACACCAGAGGGCCTCGGTGGTTGGGGATGCATTTGTGCAGAGATCCACACGTGTGTAGGTGTGTGGGGTGGTGCATGTGTGCGTGGATGGAGCAGATGTCCATGTGTGGGGAAGGCATGGCTCACTGAGTGCAGAAATACTGCAGTGGTGTTAAGGCAGGTTCCTGGGCTTTGTCAGCTACTGGGCAGAGCTATGCTTACTGAGATGTTTTCTTCACACTAATTTTTTTGTCCAGAGGCAAAAAATACCTAGAATTTCTTAGAGTACCTCTTGCCTTAAACTCCTCTGAATCCTCAAATAATAAAGCAGGAGCTGTAAGCACCTAGCACAAAAGACTGAAGGACAGCTGAATCCTTCACACTTCAAAATGTGAAGGAAAGAAGCTGTCAGCTTTGGGGTAGCAAGCCCTTGTTCCACAGGGTTGGTTATGGCCTTGTGAGGACTCACTGAGCTGGGAGTTCAAAGAGAGACTGCTAAGTGCAGGATGGCATTTGGCTCCATCCTGGTTGTGCTGGGCAGTTTTGGCTGTGATGAGGCAGTAGCCAAGAGAGGGAACAGGAACCAAGCACAGTGATGGCACAGTAGATCCCCAGAGGGAAGGAGCATGTAGAGACTTAACACGGTTCTTATCCTTCTCTACTTGCAGGGCATTGACCCAATCAACCAGACGAAGGTGGTGGAGATCCTGAAGGAGGGGGATGGCACAGAGAGACATCGGAGCCTGGGGGGCAGTGTCAAGTACGAGAATGCCACAGACGGTAGCGAGGAAGTGAGTATGGGCGTGGAATGGAGCGGGGTAAGTACAAGACACCATCAAGAATGGCCTCAGCCGGCTGCCAGAGGGAAGGGACAGCCTGGCTGAGGGCTGTCCCTGCGTGGCCTGTCGTGGCATCCTTGTCTGCCTCCATTCATTCCCTGCACATTTCCTTCCCCCTTCTTGGCATGAACCAGCCGGCCCACAGAGGTGCGTGTCTGGGTCTGGCTTCTGGTGTACAGAACAGATGTTCCCAGCTGAGGGCTCCTGCTTCCAGGGAGCTGCCAGGCCCTGGCAGCATGCAGCATGAACTGGCCCTCGTCTGCCCTTAATCTTAGGCTTGTAACCTTATTAACATCTCCCTGCTGCTCCCCTCTGGAGGCCCTGGCTGAGAGCATCAGCCCCATCTCGGGCTCACCCAGCCTGTGAGAGCCATTTGGCTGGCTGTCCTGCACTGTGCCACTGACGATGCTGAGCCTGGGCAGGGTTGTGTGTGTGTGTGATATGCGTGGTGTGTCTGTGACTGTTTGACTGATTGACTGACTGCAGGGCACAGGAATAGTCTGTAGCCAGCATCTTTGCTGTCCCCCTCTCCTGGTCTCGTGCCCTAGACAGGTTCTGGCCAAGCAGAGGGGATAAAAGGCAGGTCTTTGCAGAATGGCAAGCTGAGCTGACCAGAGGAGGCAAGAGACTGGTGTTAGCTGAGGCACAGACAGGTCAACCTGAACTTCTCTAGGCTTGCTCTGAGGCTGAAGGTGACTTTGGTCACTACCACTGAGTTTGGAGAAAGGTAGTGATCCACAGCTGGAACAGACGCCTCTTGTCTCCTGCAAGCAGGAGCCTGGAGAAGAGGCAACAAGTGAGCATGGTGCTGGTGGGTGCTTGGTTCAAGGGCTGCTAGAGCTGTTAATGCTTACATTCCTTCTGCAAACTCTAAGAGCACAGAGTAGCTGGGTTGTTGCAGGCTGGCATAGTGAAGGAACTGAGCACACAGAGTCCTTTGCTGCCCCCTCACATCTGCTGTCACTAACCCTTCCCTACCTGGCTCTGCTCTATCCCCACCTGCATGAGCTCCCTCCCTTCCTCTTTTTTCTTCCCTGTTGCCATGACAGCCCTTCAGCACCCAAAGCCTGAAGCCTGCTGGCTCTCTTGATTGTGGATTGTACACAGGAGATGGCTGAAGGGGATCTGAAAAACAGACCTTCAGGTGGACCCAGCAGCTTTACCAGATGCAAGGCTGTCCTTTGCCCAGGGTCTTGGCATCAGGACCAAAGAGAGTCTTAGCTCTGGCAAGGCACCAACTCCAGGCCCCTGCACTCACCATTAGTAAGGGGGCTGGACAAGCACAGAGGGAGGGCTGCAGGTTTGGATTAGAATCACCTGGTCCCTATGCTGGCTGGTGTCTTTCTGCAGCTCCTCCTGACTGTGCTTGGTGTTGGGTGATCTCTTTGCACTGGTGATGGTCTGGGAGACCTTCCTGACAGCCTCTGAGCTGATCATCCTAAGGCAAGTAGGCAGTGCCACCCTCTGCCACAGCCAGTCCCTGGGAATAGTCCCTTCTCATATGACCCTTCCCTAGGGGTCTTAGCAGAGTTTCCCTGACCCAGACAGCTGTAAATAGAGGATTTGAGGGCTAGCCCAGCACCCTGGGGGACTCAGCTGCTGCTACATGATTCCTTTTCCAGCCTGCTGCACACATAGCCAGTCTTCTCTTCTGAACCAGCAGCCCTGCACTGCAATGAAGCTCCCTGCAAAAGAAGGCTGAGGCAGCTCCTGCTGCTCCTGTCTGTCACAGCCTGTTGTTTTCTGTGTTGGTCCAGAGACCTCAGATATGCTGCCTTAAAGCAGTCTGTGCTGCAGGCAGGGCTGTGGGAGCCCCCAGGGTGCCCTGTGCCCATAGGCAGCTCTGGAAGCACCCCAGGGCCTGGATCAGCTGCTTGCTGCCCAGGTAACTGGGATGTGAGAGCAGGGGGATGGCACCAGCTCCATGGTGCAGAGGCCTTGGCAGGTACCCAAGGCCCAGGAGCAGGAGCCCTCGGAGCAGGAGACCCAGGCTGTTCCTCCCTTAGCTAAGCTGTTTCCTGGCAGCCCAGTAAGCCCACTAGCAAAGAAGTGAGGCTGCAGTTTCAGCCTCACAAGACTCTCTCCCTGCCCAGATGTGGCCTGTGGTCTCTGCATGCAGCCTGGGCCTTGTCCCACCTGCTCCCTAGGTGACCTACAACCTCACAGCCTTGTAAATTGTGTCTTTCTCCTCTCTGTGCACTAGGCTTAAATGCCTCCCGAGACTCCCTCTTTCCCCTCCACCGCAGTCACCTGGATGTTTGTGTTGTATCTTCCGACTTTTCCTCCACACCATCCCTCCTTCCTCGGCGAGAGCTCCACGCCAGTCCCCCAACCCTCCTGGCGCGCGAGGGCACCGCGACGCCTGCAGAGGAGTGCCCGGCCCCATGGCCCAGCTCCAGTCCCGTGGCCAGCAAGAGCAGGAAGAATCTGCGAGGAGCTGCCAGCTCCCCCAGGCCAGGGTGACGGGCCACCATCCCCTCGCGTGCCCCCACCCCTGGCCTGCCCTTGCACATCCCTGGGGCCCAGGCCTGCGGGGGATTGTCTTCACTCCAGGCTTCACTCCATTGTCACTAGACATCCTCAGCCCTCCTAGCTTGTTGCCTCCATCTCTTCAGAGGTTTGAAGATGGAGGGCTCTTATGGGACAGTGAGGCCTGGCCTAGGCAGGGCTGTCATGTGCCCAGTTGCTTTCTTCCCTGTAGGCTTAGCTGATATTAGTGCCTTGTAGCAAACCTGTGCTGGTTCCCAGTGAGATGGGCTCTCCCTGCAGCACAGGGCAGTCCCCATCTTGCTACCCTCCTCCCTGCTGAGCTCTGTAACCCAAGAGCAGTGTGTGGATCTCTCTGCAGGGCAGCCCATAGAGCTACTGTGCATCCAGGATGAGGTGGGGGGCAACAGCCAAGGACTATGTACAGGAACTGGCCAGCACAAGCATGTTTGGCTGCAAGTTCCTGACTGGGTGCTGTAGCCAGGTTCCTCATCTGGCATTAAGGGCTGAATCAACCCCCCATTGCTACAGGGTTCTTAGGTGTGGCTGGTGGGAGAGGTGGGAGTGAAGTTGTTTGCTGTTCCTTGAAAGCAAGAGGGGTAGGAGGAAAGGAGAGTTTTTTTTCAAGGGGTGGACCCCAGACCATTAGAAGTGGTTGAGATGGGGAGTGGCCTGGATTGGAGCAGAGTGGTTGGGAGAAAAAGAAGGTGCAAAGATGGATGTGAGGAAGCAAAGGAAGCTGGAGGTGCTCTGAGCAGGTGGGAGCAGGTGGGAGCAGGTGGGATGGCTGGAGGGAGGTTGTTGCAGGGGTTGGGGCTGGATTGCTCACAGGTCTGTGGGGCTGACTGCAGTCTGGCTGTCCCTAGCCAAGTGGTGGGAAATGTGTAAGCCTGTTACCAACAGGGTCACTGTGCTGACCCTGAGGGGGTGTGTGGGTGGCCTCTGATGGCTTCAGGCCTTCACATGATCTGGTGCTGTTAGTCATTACTGGGGCATAGAATGTGTCCCAGGGCCAGACCTCCACTCTTGGGTCTCACATCCTTGAGTGTACACTCTCATCCCACCTCCTATAGGAAGGGAACCTCCCTGGCCCTCCTATCTGGGAAGAAAGCTGGGGAGGCTGTAAGCAGCAGGATAGAGCCCAGGGGCCAGCACAGGACTCCTTATTTATTTAGCTAGATCCTTTCTTTATGCTAGTCATCTGGCAGGTTGTGATACTAAATGTGTTTGTGTCTGTCTGGGCCTGGCTTTCCTGTGGTGGTGCAGAGGCCTTGGGGTACATGCATGCTGCTCCCCTAGAGCTTGTGCTTACTGAAAGGAAGCTTGTCCTCAGGACATGGGGTGTGGAGCCCAGGGCTGAGTGCTGCAGGGCTGTCGTCTCTGTCCCAGTGCTGCTCCATGCTTCTGGAGAGTGGGAAGTTCCCAGTGCAGGGTGTGTTTGGACCTCAGGGCCATCTGCCCCTGTGCTTTGCCATGTCCTGGACCTGGTGCTGTAATGACCATACCTCTAATTAAAGGTAGACTGACCCAAATTGCTGCCCTGTGCTTCTTTCCATGCTCTGTAGGCCAGCGTCGGTCAGCCCTGGGGTGGTGGGTGCAAATGCTGCTGGAGCAGGTCTGGGGGTGCTTGGTGTCTGTCTGTGTGTTCAGGGGCATGTGCTGCCCCCAGGGCTCCCCTCCCAGGCTGAGCATTGGAGATGAAGGACCCAGCTCCACAGTGCCTTTTCCCTGTCTCCAAATTGGAGTTGCTGCTAACCTCAGCTCTGTAACCATGTGTGGCAGGGCTGCCCTGGGGCATCTGAGCTTGGACCTTCCCCAACAGGCATTTCTATTTAGCCAAAGAAATACCCCATTGTGTCCCTCAGTGCTGAGCTCTACATGCTGCCAAATCCTGCTCAAGTCCTCTGCCTCCATGCATTAGGCAGGGTTGGAGCATGCAGTGGAAAGGAGCTCAGTGGTGGAGCTGCTTATTTTTTTTGAATGCTCTCATCCTGGTGGGTGCAATGGGGTGGGGGCTCTGCGGCAAACCAAACCCATAAATGTTCTGGGTTAAAAATAACCCGTCAGAAAAGGGAGTGGGGGGAGAAGAGAGGCTATTTTTAACCCAGCATGCAGCAGCATTTGGTTCTGGTGTTGGTCTGCAGTCAGTCTGCATCGCTGCAGCTGGGGAAATGTGGCTCCATCCTCCAGCTCTGATACAAGAGCATACTTCCCGGCCTGATCCTGCTGCCCTTGTACCATGGTCCTGCTCCCCTGTCCCAGCTGTGTTCCCTCTTTCACCCCTGGCTTGCGTGCCCTGGGAAAAGCAACAGTGCCTGGCATAGCAGTGCCCTGCAGGGAGAGTGGTGACCCAGTGTAAGTCTGGTGGGGAGGCAAAAGACACCTCCTCACCTTTGTTAGTGCTACACACTGATATTCACCTCATCCAAAAGCTGTCCGGGATGCCTCGTGCAGGAATTGAGTTGTTTACTTTGCTACTTTGGGTGCTCTCTGCATTTCTGGTGACTGGGTCCCTTTGCAGCAGCAACACATGGCTCTCAGCTTGGAAAACCCTCAGCCCAATGAGAATGTGAAGAGGTTCAATGCACTTGTTTTGTCCCAGAAGGGATGAGAGGAATACCGGGAGAAAAAGGTTTGCTGGTGGGAAAAGTCCTGGTCAGCTGTTAGAGCACAGTCTAGGGCTGGCTCAGCTTTGGGTAATCAGAGCAGAGGAGCACTGGAAAAGCCTTCCCCAAGGGCCACAATCTGTAATGGTCAGCACAAGGGGGTGACTGGCCTGAGGCAGAGACCCTGCCTACCTGCAGAGCTGCTTGGACGGTGCTGAGGTAATTGCTGCTGCTAGCCTGAGCCACAAGGCATTTGGGTCATTTGGAGTGCTTCCAAGGGGCTCCCTCACATCTTCCTAAGGAGTAAAAGCGCTTTTGCCATCACTTCACCTCCTTTTCTTCTGCCCCAGTGTTCCAGGGAAGGAGGAGCAGGGAAGACTGCTGTTATCCAGCCATCAGAGCAAAAGTAATTCCACATCAGCAGTGGTGTCACAACCTTATGTAACAAGCAGCCCAGGCCACATGGGAAGAGCTTGGTGGCATGATGACATGATGTGGTGCCATGCTGGCAACCTGTGCCTTGCTTGCATGTGGAGCAAAGTGCAGGAGGTGGACTGAAGCCTGAGGGTGCCTCACTGAGTACTGGGGACTTTTGGAGGCATGTGGAAGGAAACAGGCTCAGGAACAAGATTTCAGGCTGGTTTTGGTCTTCAGAAAAAGCAGATAGACACAAAAAGCCCTCTGCAAAGTGCCACCCCCTGGGGCAGCTAGTGGGGCTGCATGCAGCTGAAGTTGAGGGGCCTAGGAGTAGTGGTGCCTGCTTGGCAGCACAATGCTGGTGCAGCCAAATGAATCCATCCCCAGTGGAGCTGCCTGAATTGCTCCAAGGGCTCAAAGTGAATTGTCTTGGAGGTGTTAGGGATGGGACAAGGCTGCGTGTGCAGTGTGAAATGGTCTTGTGTGATGTGAGTGAGCCTGCAGGACCAGGTGTGCATCTGTATGAGTGCTGGACAGAGAGGAGGAATGGTGATGGTGTGGTGAAGAAGGGCAAGGGGAGGGAGAGGATGAGGATGGTCTCCAGCCAGCAGCAAATGAGGAGAGGGTCCTTGAAATTAAAACCCCAGCAGCCTGTCCTGGCCTGACAAAAGTATCCCTAATCTTGGGACTCCCAACAGGGCTTGTTGCCTCTTTGGCCATTGGGACCTCCTTTGTAGTTGCTTCCTGACCTGTTGCAGATGATGGAGCTGTGTCATCTTCGAGCAGGACTGTGCAGATGCCAGTGCCATTTGTGCTGGGGGCCTGGGGCAAGCCAGCAGCCTGTCTGGGTGTTGAGCTTGAACTGGGCAGGAGGGAGTATCAGGCTGGATGAGCCAGACAATAGCAGCTGACTCCACGATTACCATGTCCTGTGGAGAACCGGGTGAGGGGAAGCCATGTAGTGAGCAGTAAGTCTGCTTTGGGCCAGGGCTAAACCCTCAGTGCAAGTGGGCAAGAGGATGTTTGGAGCCAGTTCCAGCCACTCATCAGCATCATGCCAGAGCCTGATCAGTGCCACTCAGCCATCACCCTGGCTTGTGTCTCTGTGTCCAGGATGGCAGTGGCACTCTCCAGCGCAGCAGCTCCCTGGGAAAAATCCGGGATGTGATACGGAGGAGCAGTGAGATGTTGGTCAAGAAACTGCAGGGCAATGGTCCCCTGGAGCCCAGGAACACCAGGTATGTGTGAGGGTCAGGCTGCATACAGGGCCCTGCCACCTTGTGTGTCTGGGTCTGGCCATTCACAGCACGATTACATCTGCTCTTTTCTGCTTTCTTACAGCATGAAACGAGCTGCGTCCTTAAATTACCTGCACAAGTCTAGTGATGCTTCGTTTGAGGTAAGCACAGTGTGAGTGGTGGGACTGGTGCAGGACTGCACATGAGGCTGAGGGCTGTGTGGCCAGCGGTGCAGGGGGTGAGGGGCATGTTAGTGAGCCCCAGGTGCAGTGCTGAGAACCCCTGAGCTTGTAGCCCCTTGTCTGAGGTCAGAGCTCCAAATCTGAAGGTGTTGCTTCCAAGCACCCACCTTCCTCCCCACAAAGCTCAGCCATAAGCTCAGCCATAGATTGGGAGCAAAGGCAGCCATCCTGGCTTGCAAGGCAAAGGGGTGCAGGAGTTGGGGTGGCAGCTTTGGGGCATGGCGGGGGATTGCAGGTGCCTCATGGCCACTGTATTTTTTCCAGGGCACCCAAGGCTTCCGTGCGGAGAGCAGAGGCCTGAGCGCCAGCAGCATGGACCTGTCCTCCCACAGCTCCCTGCTCTCCTCCAACTGAGCTGGCTGCTCTGCTGCTGGGCACCCTGGCTTCGCGCTGCACGGGGCAGCGCCCGGCACCTCCCCACACCACCTACTCTGTTCTCCCCATCACCGGTTCTCGTGCCACCGTCTGCCTGCCCAGCCCGGCCTCCCCCGGGGGTCCCTAGCTAGTTCGGGCACCGCAGCCCGCCCGCATGCTCCTCTGCTGCTCACCGGGGCGCGCAGCTCTGGTGGCCGCATGCTCGGTACCGGTCACACACACGCTCACCAGGTAGAATCGCCAGCCCGGGGAGGGGGGGGCTATCCCCCAGGACGGGGCAGCGGCGGGAGTGCCCCATGCCCCCGGCACGCCGGTTCCCCGCCGGATGATCGCTGTACTTTATTTTATTAAATAAAACCGACCCTAGAAGCGACCGCGGCTCGGCCTGAGGGGGACGGGGCGGGCGGGGCAGGGGCGGGCGCCGCCTGCCGGGGGAACAGCGCCGACACGGTCCGCCGGAGCGCCAGGGGGCGCTCTCCGCCGCGCCGGGCCGTGCTGTGCCGCCCCGGGGCGGTCCCCGTCCCGTTCCCGGCGGACGCGATGGCGCGGATCACGCTGGAGGACCTGGAGGGGCTCGGCGAGGAGCCCGCGTCCGCCGACGGGGACGACAGCGACAACGAGGACGATCCGGAGGGGGAGGGACGGCTGTTCGCCCACTGGGAGGTCGTGGCCAGCACGCACCGAGTGAGCCTGCCCCAAGGTGAGCGCCGGGCCTGGCGGGGCTGTGACGGCACGGACCGGGACTCATTCTGCGCCGCGGCCGGGGCGAGCCTCGTCTCTCGTGTGCTTTGCCTTGCAGACATGGCAGGCCCGATCGCCCAGATGGCCCGGCACAGGCACGCTCGCGAGCCCGTGCCGTACGTGTCCCTCTCGCAGCACGGGAAGGTGAGGCCTGACCCTCTCCGCACACCGCTGCCCGCCCGCGGTGGGGCCGCCTCGGGGGTTGCCGCCAGCCCGGGGCCTTGGAAGAGCCTCTCCCTGGCGGGGAAGGGGCCTTGTGTCGGCGGGCGCGCACCAGCCTCGCCGGGGTTCCTGGAGCGCCGCGGCCTGAATGGCACCTCTGGATCGGTGCAGTATTCCGGCACTCCTGCACCTCCTCCTGTGTAGAGTAATGGCAATGCTCAGCTTCCCGGCCTTTATTTTAAAATTGGACGAGTCGTGCTGCTTTCTCTGGTCTTCTGACTTCCATCTGCCTCCTTTACCAGCCTGTCCTCTTGCTGGGGTGGGCACATCTAAGAAAGTGAACTTTCAGTTCAGAGCCTGCTCCTTGCCGTTCTCCAAACACCTTGTTACATAGCTCAAAGTCCTGCTGGCTTTGTGTTTGTGCTGGTTATGTTGTCTGGTTGAGCTGGAGAATTTAGCTGGCACAAGATAAAGGGATAGGGGGAACACAGGGCCTGTGACCCTGGCTGTCAGATGAGAGCATGTGTAGTTATTTGTCTCAACCACCAATCCAAACATGGTGTCTTTTGCCTGAAGATCTTCTCTTTGTGCTGGCTATGTTGCACACTTACTTTCATCTCTTGCACATAAGGGTGCTTCTGTGCTTTGAGAAATAACTGCTTGTCAGACTGGTTCTTGTGTCTCTGCAGGCCGAGCTGGGCTTTTTACCAAGAAGACATCTGTCAGTTGTCCTCTATATGAGAAGTGGTTAACCAGTTTCTTCTGGGCTGAGATCCAGCACTCCCTGTAAAACATGTCTGAGCATGTGGCTTGTGCAGCTTGGAACTGGGGCTTCACCACACTCCCTCTTTCCGTGTTCTGGGTCCCAGGGACTTAATTTGGCCTTTTCTCTGCCTGTGCCAGTCCCAGGCAGGAATGGGGCCCCAAGACTTTGTGGGAACTGAAGGGCATTTTTTGTTGTTGGCATCCCATCTGTGCCTGAGGAGGATTCTTGGAGTGTGAGGCTGAGTGAGAAGAGCCACTGCCTGACATCAGTGCTGAGGGGACTTTGGAGCTGGGGCTCTTAGGGACACATTTGCCAGGCTCAGGCAGATTAGTAGGATTCGGTTGCTTTTCCTGAGCTATCAGTGCTACAAGCCCTCATCCTCTTGGAGGCAAGTGAGTTATTATGCCACCTACAGCATTGTGCTCTGTCAGCACTCAGCCCCCAGCTCAGTCAGGGCTCAGTTCCCCAGCTCACAGTGCAGGGACCTGTTGCTGCTGTGTCTGCATGAAGCACCTTCCTTATTTCTTTAGGACAAGTGTCATCCAGAGTGGTGGTGCTTAGTGGAACAATCAGGCTTTGGCACAAGGAGATGCTGTGACTTCACTGGGTTGATTCCTTTATTGCAGGTGGTATGAGAGTCGCAGATGGAGTAGAGGGATTGGCAATTTCCTTGCTTGGAAAATGCTCTTGCTCTGCTCTGCTTTGCTCGGTGGGACAATGGCAGGCATGGCTCCAGCTAGAGGGGGAATGGAATGCCCAGTGTTTTGGGGTACTCTTCTTACTGGCATCCCACTTATGCATCCAAGCAGGCCTGCTGCCTTCTGCTTTTGGTTTGGCTTTCAGGGTACACACCTGATTTGGGTGGAGGCACAGGGAGGCTGCACCTAGTGCTGAGTCTTTTCACAGCTTCCTCTCTCCGTCACTGCCATCACAACTATAGAAGCAAGAAGTTTGGGAAGATGCCGTGAGCTCCGTGGGACAAGGTTGTCTCATGACCACTTTGATCTGGATGAAGAACAGGCTGAGAGTAGAAAGACAGGTGCTGGCTACAGCTTCCCAGCGCCTGTTTAGGTTACCTGTGGTCACAGACGTGCCAGGAGCTGACCTATGAACATACCCAGATGCAATTTCCCCATTCCCCTCTCCCCCCTTCTGTGTCAGGTTTGTTCAGAATACTGGACATTCTGTGTTGGAAATAGAGATTTTGACTCATGCCACAAATTCCACAGCTGGAATTGGGTTCATGTCTCTTCTTCCTTCTGTAACTTCTTAGTATGGCAGAAGGATCTGAGGAGTTTTATTCTAGTCTTCACAACTCTTCTGGGTGCTAGAGCTCTTCTGCCAGACTTTCCCTGGTACTGGGTAGGGATGTTTGTTATCCTCTCTGCATGCAGTGTTCCAGGAAAAGGCACTGCACCTGAGAACAACATCAGCCTTACTGGAGGCCTTTGGGTGCCTGGAATCAGGAACATCCTTGTGAGTAGGCCAGACCGAAGAGGAACTGAAAGTCCTGTGCCCCTTGCTGAGGATGTGCTGCATTCCTTCGGCATGCCAGGAGCCTCCAGACCCCCTTGCACTCTGTCCCTTGTCTGTGCCTTCCCTTTTGCTGACTTCTGCTGACCTTTGCCCAGTGCTCATAAGTATCCTTGTCTGAGGTGCGTGTGATGCCAGCTCCTCTCACCTTCTTTGTCCTGCCCTGCCAACCACTGCCTAGCAGGGGCTCTCCTTTTGGCAGGCTCATGTCTCCCCGCTTCTTGCCTGTCAGTGTTGGTTTTCCACCCAGCTGCTGCAGTGTTGTCAGCATGCTCCACCCTGACTTGGCTTGTCTGTGGCCTGTTGCAGTGCGAAGAAGCAGCCTATGAGGAGCGGCGGTACCCAGCGGGGAAGTGGGCCTGTGTCACCATGGGGGAGCCCATGTATGAGCAGAGCATCTCCCTGAGCTTCATGAAGCTCATGCGCTACATCTGCAAGGAGAACTCTGTAGGTGTGTGCAGGCAGGGGCTGGAGGGGCTGGCAGAGTGCACAGAGTGAAGGGCTTTGCCGCTGTCCATCTGGAGTGGGGAGGAGGGCTGCTGCTGCTGCTAACACACCTGTCTCACTGCCTGCCTGCCTCTTTCCAGGTTGCCATCTGGGCATGACAGTCCCAGTGCTCAACGAAATCCACCTGACCAAGGAGGGGACCGAGCTGGAGCGTGAGGTCCTAACTGCCTATTATCTCCCAGGAGCGTTCCAGCAAAACCCCCCCGTTCCCATGGACCCTGAAATCCACATCACCGAGAGGGCACCACTCCGGGTTATAACCAGGTGACCCCAGCATCAGAGGTGTTTTCTCAGCTCAGCAGAGATGTACAAACTCCCTGCGTGGCTGCTGTGGTTCGTTAGCAGAGGGATGGGAGCTCTGGCCATGCCAGTGTGCTGGCTTTGTCGCTTACGCTGTTCCCTTTGCTGCTGCTGCAGGGTTTTCTATGGGATGACCACTGAGGAGACAATTCTGCGGGAGATCAGTCTCTTCTGGGAGCTCTTGGGCTCCACAGACGCGGTGCTGCGGGGAACCTACATTGTGGCTTCTTATGAAAACCCCAGCATCCCTCAGCGCCGCAACGAGATCTGGTTCATCTGCCAGGCCGAGTGAGTCCCCTGCGCCACCGCCAGCCAGCGCGCGACTGCACCCGGTGGAGATGGCACTTCTGACCCAAGGGAGACAGAGCACATCCCCACCCGCTATTCAGCCACACCATGAGAGACTAAGAGACTGTGGGGTGGGTTTCCAGCCTGCCCTGCAAGGGTCCTGCCAGGGGAAATCCTGCCTGGCCTGCGCTTCACCTGCCCCCACGGCTGAGGCTGGAGCTGGCACCAAAGATGACCTCTAGAGCAAGCTCTTGATGGGAAGCACGTGGTGGGGGCTCATTAAGGCAGTAACCGTGTGGGCCTGTGTGATGTGCTGGCCTGACCTGCACTGGTCTTGCAGAGCTGTGCCAGGGTGGGTCCAGTGGTGGACAGCATCACAAGGTGATGGTGTCTAGAAGGCGAATGACTGTGTACCATATGTAGGGCTCAGTATGGCCTCTGGCCTGCTTCCTGTGAGAATGGCTGCCTGTCCTGAACAGAGCCACTGAAATGCTGCTACAGAGACAGTTGCATTCAGAGGGGAAAAGGGCTTGAATTCAGGTGTGAATCCTGAATGTTTCCTGCTGGGGTGGTTCTCTTAGGACTGTTGGGTGCCTCCCTGGCTGTCACCATTCCTCAGCCAGGGCTAGGGTGCTGGCAGCCTTTGTCCATCTCCTGTGGGTGCTGTTTTGCAGGCCTGTGAGCTGAGAGGGGTAGGTCCAGAGAGCAGCAGGAGCGGCACCACTGTGTGTTGTGTTGTGCATTGCTTAGTGAGTTTCACATCCGTGAATGCCATCATGCTTTCCTGCGGGAAGCTGGCAGTGCCAACAGTAAATAAACCCAGCTCAAACCACTGCAGCTACAGATCACTGATGGTGTGGGTGGGGGGGCAGCTAGGTTGGCTTGGGAAGAGCTTTGCTGTCTCCTTCCTGGAGATACTCCAGGCTGCAAAGCTGTGGCTCTAATTAGCCTAGGTGACAGTTTCCTGTTCAGCCAAGCACACCCTCTGCATTACTGCACAGGCTGCTTCTGTTGCCGCTGAAAGAAGTGTGGGCACACTCCCCTGCAGGTAAGGTGGTTTGTCTGTTGGATGGGGTCTGCCTCATTTTTCCCTGGTGCAGAAGTTGGATACTGTGGCTGTACTCCACATGGGCACCTGACTTTGGGGGCGAGAATTCAAATGGAACTGCATGTCATGCTGGTTGGCTGCAGGAACTGATGCACTCCTGCAGGGATGTGCTCAACAGGCTTGGTGTGGAGAGACTTTTAACTGCTTCTCATGCAGTTCCCAGAGTTTTCTCATGCTGTATGCATTGCTGCCTGCCACTGTTGCTCAAATTCCAGCTCTGGCCCTTTGTCCTTGTACTGCAACTGGGGGGTAGGAATGGCTGGAAGGCCCGGCCCCTTCTGTGGTCTCACTGCCCAGCAGCACAGGTGGCTTCTGCCACTCCTTTCTCCAGTCAGGTCCTGCTTACTGTCCCCTCTGGCTGTGGGGAGCCTGAATGCACAGCCACAGGCTGTGGGAAGAGTAGAGCTGAGCATGATACACTCTTCTTTGCAAGGGAGCCTGAGGGAGAGTCTGGGTAAGCACAGCAGGCGCAGACAGTGGTATCCTGGCTACCTTGTGATACAGTTCTTGTTCATGGGGCACTAAAGGCAGTATGGATCCAGGAGATACAGCCTGCAGCACTGAGTGCTGATTTGGCAAGTACACCTCAGAGAAGTCATGATACCGGGATCAGTGCTGCTTAGCTCACTTTCCCTCCTGGGGAAAGAAACAATTCCCTGAAGCTGGGATCGGGTGGCTCAGTATCAGTGGGAGAGCAAATAGTGCGTGTGGGACAGAGACCCTTTCTCTTATCAGCTGCTTTGCTCACCCTGAGCTTGCAGGTGGAAGTAAAACTTCCTTTCTAGAGAGTGTTGAATAGGCTACCACTTCCTCTGAGGCTGCTTGGTCTCCAACCAAAACCCGAACAGCTTTTGGTGGCAGGAGGTGGTGGCTTTCCTGTGAGAGGGGACTGGTCTGTGGTTACTGGCAAAGTTCCACTGCTGCATGCCCTGTGGGAGCAGCTCTGTGGTCTACCAGGACGTGGCAGTGGTGGGGGCTTCTGGTGCAGCACCAGACTGGTGCTGCCACACAGGGCAGTAAGCACTCCAATCCTGTGCCACAGGTTTTGCTGAGTAAAGGCTCCAGTATCCTCTGTGATGGATCCAGCAGTGCTCAGGGCCATGTCTGATGGCAAGTCTTCCACACAGTACCAAAACCAGTGTTTTGGAGGCTCAACAAACCGGCTGGAAAGCTGGCGTTCAGTGACAACTGCCAGAGCCGGTGGTGCAGGGCTGCAGCAGGTTCCACCAGAGGCATTGGGTCGGGCAGAGAGGCTCCAGTCTGGGCCATGCAGATGGCCAGACAGCTCTTGCTGCTGTGTCTCAGCTCGGGTCCTGCGGAGGAGCAGCAAGGAGCCGGCAGCGTGCTGTTCATTGGGACTGTGTGTCCAGCCCTCTGCCCGTAGCAGGGTGCTCCTGGCTCCTCCCTGCCCCGGTGCCTTCACAGGGTCTTTCACAGCGGTACAGACCGGGATCTTCTGCCACCAGTTTAACAAACAGCCGGCTACACGGAGCCCCTGGGCGGCTGGGGAGCCGGGTCGCCTCCTCGCTGCTCGGGGCACCCGGGGGCGCTGGCAGGAGCAGGGCGGGTACGGAGGAGCGGGGCGCGACCCTCCCCGCCCCCCGGGCCGGCGGGGCTCTGCGGGGGATGGCGCCAGCGAGCCCTGAGCCTCGAGCACCGCGACGAAGGCACGGGGGGCCGAGCCGGGCGCTGCCTGGGGGACCCCACTCCTCCCGACCCCGCCCGGTTTCCGGTGGCCGCCCCTCCTCCGGAACCCCTCCCGGCGGCGGCGGGCGGGGCGGCGGCGGCATGGCTGGGGTCCGGCGGGCACGCTGACCGGCGCGGGGGATGGCGGCGGTGCAGAGGATGGCGGCGGTGCGGGCACTGCTGGTGCTGGGTGAGTGCGGGCCGGGACAGCCACCGCAGCCTCCCCCGGGCAGGGAATGCGGGTCCCAGCGGCGGGGCGGGGGCGGCGGAGCTTCGCGCCTCCGCTCGAGTCCGTGGCTGGGCCGCGCTGGGGCCGGCGGGCGGGGGTCTACATCCGACCCCGGGGGTGAAGGTGGAGCGGCCGTGTCCGGGGCCGAGCCTCCGGTGGTCCGCACCCCCCCCGGCTTCCCGTGAGCCCGGCGGCGATGGGGCCCGCTCGTCCCGCCGGACTTGGGCGCGGAGCAGGGGCTGTGTGCGGCCCCTTCTGTTCCCCGCTCCGGGCCGGCCGCGTCCCCGCCCCGCGCAGCCCTGCTGTGCTGCGGGAGCCGCCGGGGCGCCTCGCCCGGCTCTCCTTCCCCGGCGTGCGCCGGCTCGCCCTGCCCGCCCGCCCGCTCCGAAGGGGGAGCGTCGTGCCGAAATCCACAGGGATGCAAATACGCCAGACATTTGCCGTCTGGGAGACGGCGAACAGGCGCCCCCGGAGCGGAGCGGTCCGGGGAGGGCTCCCGGAGACCCCTTGAGCGGGGCTTGGCTCCGACCCGCGCCCCTTCGGCCCCGTGGGCAGGGTTGACACCGGGAAGGCTGCGCGGAGCAGCGGGTAGTTTTTCCTATGAATTCTGGTCAGTTCAGAACCCCGAGGAAAAAACGGTGGGCACGCGGTGAGCTGCCACCCGTGGAGATTGACCTCTCGGCCGCGGAGGGGTTTTTGTCCCTTGCTGAGCGCATCTGGGTGAGCCCTCTGCTCCGCCCCCGTGCCACTCGCCCGATCCGAGCTCCGCGGCCCCTTGGTTTTCCTGGCTGCTGCTTTTCATAGCGTTCAGCTGCAGGGCCTGAACTCTCCTCCTCTCGCTCTGCTCCGTGGTGTTTCTCCCCACTGACCTCCGAGCACCATTTTCCTTGTCTGAGGAGCCCAAGGTCTTGGCTGTGCGTGAGAGCCACAGGGGTTGTGAGCTGTCTTCCAGCCCGGCTTTGAAGTGTCCCACGGCTACCCCATGCCACATTACCTCGTTTCTTCACTTAGGAACCCTGGCAGTAGCTGTTCCCTGTCCTTTCTGTCTCACCGTGCACAGTTGTATTGTTTGCTTTGCAGTTTCCGCTGTAAAATCAAGAGCAATCTTAGTTTAGCACCTGGATGGAATTCTGCCTTTGATGGAAAGATATCTACTGGGCTGCTGCCCGCCCATATCTGGAGCCGTGGCTGAGCCCTGCTGCCAGGCGGCAAGTATTGTCCAATTTACAGCTGATAAGCACGAAAAGCAGCACTTACTTAGCTGATTAGCACCGTGATTGTGATTGCCATCCGCCTTGGCAGCCTTCTGGGAAGGCTGTTTCTGGTGAGGGAGTGCCAGCTCAGCTTGGGCTTTGGTTTGAAGTCGTAGGGCCCTTTTCACCTGCCACAGCATTCACCTGTGTGCCAGGAGGCCGCCACTGGCAGCTGGGATGTGCAGACCTGCCTGTGAGGGCTGTGTGCTGCCTTTCCTGCCACTCTGCAGTCGCTGGAGTTTCTGTACTGCTCCAATCACATTCACTCCCCCTCGTTTCTCTTGCTGAGCAGGATCACATCCTGCAGCACTGGGGGTAACATGCAGCTGTCCAGCTTGCATGTAAAAAATCTCAGGCGCCATCAGTGTAGCCAAAATGTGCAGTTTGATGTCTGGCTTTTACAGGCTGCTGGTAAGTTTTGTAGGCTGCAGGGCATCGTCTCTCTGCCTGTGGATGGTGTTTGGAAAGAGCACTGGGGAAAGACCTGAGAGTTGTGGAGTATCCGTGGTTCACGCAGATCCTCCATGTATGTGTTCCAGAAGTGCTTGGTGCCTGGACTGTTGCTCTCTCTTCCTCCACTTCCATTGTTCAGTGAAGCTGTGATCTTTCTGGCAGTGGCACTACAGCATGCCAGATGTGTGCTGACTTCTGCTGGAACATGTGGTTGAAATGCTAGCAGAGGAAATATTTGCTGAGTCAACTTTCCTTTAAAGCAAAAAAAGCCCAAAACCAAAAGGTCTATTTTTTTCTGGAAATGCCTCTGTGTCCTGTGTTGAGCTGTGTGTTGCTGTATGGCAGTGCTTTTCTCATGCTTCCTGGCAAGCCTGGTTTTAAAGAAGAAAATTTATGAGAACAGGAGTGAGCTGATCCCCCTTGGGACTTGGCTGTGTTCAGACAGTGCTCTGGGCAGGCTGGAACCTCGAAGTGGCAGGAGCTTCAAAGGATGGCAACTCCATAGTCGTGGCCATAGGCACTTCTTTGTCTGCACAGTGGGCTCCAGAACCACTGGGAACTGGCACTGATCAGGGGGCTCTCGTGTTTAAAGATCCCTAAAGATGTGTTCTGAGCTCTTAATTGACCTGGAATGAGACCATCTTCTAAAGGCAGATGTTTGAACTGCTGCAAGCACCTGTGTTTAGTTGCATGCTGGGTGATGAATGTTCTTCCAGATTGGGAATGTGTTTCCTCCCAGTCTGCTGAATCCCTCTTGTTCAAGGGAGATGGGGGGGATGGCAGCTCACATCTGCTAATTGCTCAGATGGTAAGTCTCACCTTGTTTGGCCAAAGGCTGGTTCATGCTGCATCCAAGCAGATAGGCATGTGTGTCCTGGGAAGGCAGGCTGCACTTCCTCTAAAGGCCATAGAGCCCAAAGGGAATGGGCTCCATGGGAAGGTAGAAAAGGGGTAGGAAGAGAAGAGCCTCACCTTGAGGCAGTGGACAAGAACATAAGGGCCAGTTTGGCTGTAAGTGATAAGGCACTTCAAAAAGATCTGAAAGCTGTGGGGTCTGGTTACAGGTATTTACTAGAGGATCTTTACACTAATATTTTTCTTGCGTTCGTTTCAATTCATCTGCTATTTAAGTTGCAAAGATCAAAGCTGTATTCCAGCAAGCACAAGTGGACTAAAGTAAATAGCAGGACCTAGTACACCTCTTCCCAGTGAATAAACACTCTTTCCTCTCTGAACATTTTCAAGCATACCTCTCAGGCCTGGAATGCAAAATATTTCACATTAGTAGTGGGTGTTTCCACTGCTTTCGATATTTGGGAACTTGGAACAAATGCTTATTTAGAAGTGGACAGACCTGGGTACAAACGTGCTCTTTGTGAAGGCAGTTGCTGCTGTGGTGTTTGGAGGGAAATTCCCCTGGGATTGGAGGACGTGCAATTGTTTGTCCAGACACCAAGGAACAGTTCTCATTCTCCTAACATGAAGTGTTGGTCTCAGGGGCTGGGACAGGCAGCTCTTTGGAGGCCTGGAGGGCAGTGAGACTAGCAAGAAGCTTGGCAGATGCACAGGAACATTCTTCTTGATGAGGTTTAAGTTGCACAGGGTGTTAGCTTTGGGTTTGGTGGGGTTTGCAAAGGCTGTGAACCAGCACAGTGGATTTTGCTGTGTAAGGGAAAGAGGCAGCCCCACCTTTGGCATGGCAGTACCTGCTGGAGAAGGCTGATAATGTCTGAGGTGGGAGAAGGGCAACTGTAGTGTCTTCCACCTTTATAAGAAATTGACTGTGTCTGTGAGAAGAGGAGGAAGAGAGATGGAGAAATGATAATTTGACAGTTGGTAACATGTTGTTTCCTGGGCTCAATGTGTTTCAGCATGGCAGAGGTGCCAAGGTGGGTGGCCTGATTCCACATCTTGCTCCTTGCCTGGAAGATACTAGGACGTGGCATCCCAGAGCTACTCAAAAATACTTTTGGTCTGTTGGAAGAGCAGATGTTGTATTGCACAGAGGGGTTAAAGGGCTGTGCTGTGCCTGCAGCATACCTTGTGTGCTGCCTTGCCTGAAAAAAGCAATCACACTGCTGGACACAGAAGGATTTGTTCTCTGGGGGAGACCTGATGAGGAAGGGGTGGGGATATGCTGCAGGTTTTCAGGCTTTTCATGTGGTTGCTGCTAGAGCAGTGGCCATTCCCTGGGCTCTGTCAGGGTGTGGAGGCTCTGCACATGGGTCACATCTTGTTCTTGATGTCTGTGTGAGCTTTCAGAGGTCCATAAATGTTGGGCTCTGGTTTCTAGGGAGGCTGTTGAGAGGGAGTTGCTAGGAAGGTCAGGGGCCCTGGGATCTTCTAGAAACGTTTTTGCTTGCTTCCTAATGCTGACACTGCTGAACCACAGCATATGGAGGCAAGCACACATATTTTTGATTCTGGAGGATGTGGCCTGTTCAGAGTTCTGCACTTCTACCTCCTTCATCCTACCAGACCCTGTCAGGATCTGCTGTGCTGTGTTGATGAGCTCTCAACTTTCTCTTTTTCTTGCCTGTCACAGTGGCTGCTTTCCTGCACTGCTGTTGGGTGTTACAGGAAGGAGCAGTGTCAGGTCACCCCTGAAGTCACACAGGACAAGCAAATCCACCTTTGCATTGCAATGGGAGCTGTTGACTTTGCCATTTGGTTTAGAGTGGACAGCTGGTGTGCTTAAAAAAGGACCAGACTGAAGGAAGGATCGTCTTTGTGGAGAAGACCATCTCCTGTTTCAGTCTTCCTGTGCCTTCTGAATATATCACTGTGCAAGCAGTAGGAAGGAAAAGAGGCTTGCAAGGCATATATGGATGTAGGTTGGTTTGGGAGCTAGACCAGAATCTTGCTTTGCAGGAGGCACACAGGTGTCTGTAGTCCCAGGGAGTGAAGAGCTGGAAGAACAGTTGTTCAGGGTCTCTTCTGGAACTGGGTGAAGAAGAAGAGTGAAGGCTGACTGTAGTGAAGCTCCTGTAGGCTCTTGAGGTTGGAGGCATATTCAGTGTTTTAAGCAGCTGCAGTGATCCAGGTGCTGCTTAAATAGAGGCTGAATAGGTTTGTCCAGCATTTCCTATTGTCTCTGTCTTCTTTGGCACGGGACAGCACTGTGAGGATGAACCCGTGCCACCCAGTCAAGGCAAGGACTCCATTTCTGGTCATTCCTTTGTTCCAGGGAAATAGTTGGCAGTAAGCACTGTTCTATGTTTACCTGTGTCTCCTTTTAATCTGTGCAGCTCTTGCTGAGTAGCTGTGGAAGATCTTCAAGCCAAAACACAAGTGGTCTTTGTTTTAAAGCATCAATTTGTGTTGGCAGCCAGGTCTGCAGTGCATGTGCTTTTCATTGACTGCTGCTTCGGCTCAGTTTCTCACTCTTGCCAGCTCTTTTTTAAACTTAATACAGAAATGTTTTTCCTGAGCTTAAAAGGCTGACCTGTACCGTACTTCTAGTCTTAACTTAAGCCTTGTCTTTTTCAGGGAATCAGTCTCTGTCTGGTCACAGAATAGGCTGCTTACCTGTGCTTTGAGAGATGACTGATAGACGCTGTCTGATCAGCAAAGAGAGAGGCAAGGGGGGGACTTCAGAGTGGTTTACAAGTTTCTGAAAAAGCCTGATCTGTGTGCCTGGGATGAGCAGTTTCAGTGTGCCTGCTCAGCTCTGACTTTTCCCAAGCTTGCTTGTCTTAGCAGTTTGGGAAAGTTGATGGGTGGGCGCTATTTTGATACTCTTTGCAGACTGTTACCGCCTGGGGCTGCTCCTTTTATTTGATCAGCTTTCAAAAACCCATCTTCTATTCTCTCATTTTGACCTTCTGAAATTGTTCTGCAAGGGCCTCTTTTGAGAATGGATTCTAATCCTTAAAAATTCTAAGTGCCATCCAGGCAAGGCCCGTGTTGTAATTAAAACACTTCTGCTGGAAGTGAGCAGATGAATGCTGAGGTGTTCAGATGCCTCCGAGAGCAGAATGAAAACCGAGTCCAACTGAGGAATTCAGGATGAACAGCGAGGAGCACTGGTGAGCTCCTGTCTCCCTGCACAGGGGACACGCACATGTTTGTGTGTCAGGAGGGGAGCCATGGCTGGTTTTAGGTGATGACTCCTGTGAGATGGTGCTTGCCAGTAGGATACCAGTGGCGTGTCTCCTCCTTGTCAAATTAGGCTCTGACTTGAATGGAGCAGGCAGAGATTTTGGCACCTGTGAACTGGAGCATGCGCAGGGCCCCTGAGCGTCCCTGAATTGAATCCACCACTGTCAGGTGGTCTGCACCTCTGGGAGGTTGGGATGGCTTGGATTGATGGTCGTATTGTGCAGGATGATGAATGAAGAAAACTGATACGAGCAGATTCCTGTCTGGAAGGTGGTGTGACACATTTGATTTCAGGGCATGAGCCTTCCCTCTCTGGAAAACAAGATGGTTCAAGCTGGGAGAAAGCAATGACGTAGGGCTGCTGTCTGTGCTGGGACCCGGGGCAGAAAGGGGCTGGGGTTTAAGTGAGTGAGGATTACAAAGCTCTTTGTATTTCAGCCCCTGGTTGACCTGTGTTCAGTTCCTAGGTGACTTCTGAGAGCAATGTCCTTGAGTGCTGTGCTCAGACCTTGGTGCTAATGCCCAAGATGTTTGTAGCTCTAAGATAATAAGGCTTTGTAACTTTTCCTCTCCTGTGATACTGTTGTGAAATGAGGTTTCTCCCAGCAGCAGGATTTTACATTTTGATGCAGCTCGGGCCACCCTGAAGAGCGGCCAGCACTGCACCCTCCTGCTGTCGATTTGGGCAGACCAGCAGGTTGGCTCTGTCCTCTGTCACTCCAGAGGAAAGCCAGACAGGTCTGTCCCCAGAGCCATGGCATGTGGAGGCCAGGTCCCATTCTGGCTGCAGAGGGGAGGCTCTGTGTGCCTCTGGGCAGCTCTGGGTGGGAAGGGGGGCTGTCCTTTCTGTGAGTGATGCTGGCACAAGATAGGCACGGTGTTGCTTAAGACCTGCTGTAAACGCTCTCCTCCTTGCAGTTGCTCATTGGCTTCTTTGGGAGCACAAAGGAAGCCTTTGATTCAAACCATGCAGTGGCTGTCCAAATGGTTAAGGGCAGGACAAGCTGCTGCTTGCAAGTGCCTTTATTGCTGCACTGCAGCGTGCCTTGGTGTGTGCCCTGGCTCTGCTGGGGCAGCCTGGCACTCCTGTGGCACAGAGCTGCTCCACGCTGCTGGCACTGTTGAGGTCGCTGGCAGTGCCTGGATCACTGGGAAGCATTCATTGGAGAAAAGATTGTGGATTTTGTCTTTCCTAGCAAAGACAAGACCAGAGAGAATAAAGCCAGACAGTCTTGTAGGGTGCCCCAAAGGGCAGTGCATCCAGTTCTCCTTAACCATTCATGGGAGCATGGATGGGTTTGTGCTGCTGGGGTCAAGCTGTGCAGTAGCCTTTGCAGAGGGACCAGCACCAAAAGTCCCTTTCAGCAGTTGCAAGAATTGTACAAATTGTCTTGGACGAAAACAATCCAAAGCTTCTCATGAATTACTTGATGTTCTTTGTTCCGCTCCATCCCTATGGCCTGCTGTAAACACCATGAGCCTGGCACACCCCTGAGCACCTGGCAGGTGCTATGGGGCTGGCCAGTTCCTGGGCTGAGACTCCTTCTGCAGCAGTGAGATCTTGTTCTATGATCATTCTTTCCTCCAGCTAGGTTCAAGCAGTTCTTTGTCCACCATATTCCGAGCAAAAGCTGAGTGACAAAGGCAACACATCTGACTTTTTTTCATCTTCTGAGTTAACTCCTGCTGGCTCTCCCTGCATGTTGTGTCTGTGCTTGCAGCCTTCTGATGTGTGAGTGGAGGAGTTACTTGCTGAGCCCTCACCAGCACTGACCTTCCTGTCCCTGTCCTGTGTCTATCTTTTGCTGCCTTTTTCTGGCTCAAGTGCAGCTGTTCCTTTTCCAGTTGTGCCTCCTATCTCCACCTCTTCCTGATTCCTCTTCTGTCTCCAGACCTGCCATGGCTTGCCACACGCCCCCTTCTCAGACTTTGCTGTTGCTTGGTTTCTCTCCAGTGCCTGCCTCTGGGCACTGCTGCTTTCCCAGGTGTGGCTGTGGCTTCCTCCTGCCATCTTGAGATTGCCTTTGTCTCCTTGAGCCTGGCTCCAGTTCACAGCAGGTGATGAGAAATCAGAGCAGGGCTGGGGCAGGGCTGCTGAGATGTTCAGGTGGTCCTTGGAAATCACGAGACCTTCTGGACAAGAATTGTTCTGCTCAGCTGAAGAAAAGTCTCAAAGCCACGAGGCCTGAAGCAGAAAGCATTAATCTGGATGGTTAACATTTTGGCAAGGAGGTAACAAAAGACTGTCATCCTGGGCATCCTTCACCATCATGTTTTGTTTCTGTGGCCTTGCTGGGATTTTGGCCTGCCTCTCACTGGCTGGAGATGCATTCCTGCAGACAAAGGCCTGCCATGGGTTTGATGGAGCAATCCATTATTCCTGGGTTGCTGAGTGGCCACACTGAGCAGCCAGGAACCTGCAGGTATCTCTGCACAGCTTCTTGCTCCCCAGGACCTGGCTGTTGAGTGTCTGTTGCCACTGTTTGTGTCCTTCCTTGCCATTTGGTTGCTTAGGGTGTCCGGGTGGCTTTGTACTGATACTCTTACTGACTGTCCAGTAAGAACTATTTGTTCTGCCGATGTATTGGAAATCAGTTTTTCTGCTGCAATGAAGCAAAGCACTTTCTTTTCAAGGAGATCTGGTTAGTAGGAATTTCTGTCCCAGTGAGTCTGTTATAGCCAAGCTTTTCTTTATTTTGACACGGGGGCTTTGCATTAGATTTATCTGTAACAAACATTCTGCCTAGTTATTGATTTGTAAAATATTCCAGAAAGTGCCCTGCTGCATAGTCTTCCCACTCAGGGACTTTTTTCCATTTTTAGCTGAGATAATGTAGCAATGTCTCATAGAGAAGCTACCTCTTAATTAATATTGCATGAGCAGAAGAAATATTAGCTTCTCCATCTGCTTTCCTATTTTTGTGGCTTTTAATATAGATTCATAAATGGCTTTAATGAAAATAAACAAGGAACTGTTCTTTTCTGTGCCCTCTCTGCTTTCAGAGGTGATAGTGCAGGTCCAGCCTCCCTGGTGATGTTTTTCCCAGGAGGTGAGTCCTGGACAACAGCCCTTCCCTGCACAATTGTAAGTGATGGTTGTGAAATGGGGCTGATCTTCAGCTTTCTAGCAATGGAAAGAGGAGGATCTAGGAGAAATCTTCAGAGCTGTAGGACATAGCTGGAGACAGATATGGGGAATTGTGGATGGTGCTTTGTAGCCAGAAAGAAGCCAGTTCCACACAGATGGACAATGGATGTGCAGTGCACAGCAGGCAGTGTTTATGAAGGAGTGTTCCTGAAACACTCGTGGGGGTTGGCACAGAAATCCCTGTGAACCCAGCAGGAAGCCCTGGGCAGCCAGTCTACCCTCCTGTAGCTTCAGAGGCAGCCAGAGCAAAAAACCCAGCTTTGCAGAGCCCATTTCAGATGTCTCCTCAGTGCCTTTTCTCAGCACTTTTTACTTTGCAGCACTGTGGTGGCTGCTAGGAGAAGTGATTGCCTCTCCTGGGAGTTTCTTTCCTTCCTGTTGGGTGGGAACAAGCAGGTTTTTACCTTTGGGAAACCCAATGGTGAAGCAAGATGCTGCAGAGATTCACCTGGAGTGAGACCCACAGTGCAGCTGTGCTCCGTGGGGAGCCCAGCAGTGGGATTGCCAGTCTAGTGTTGTATGGTGGCATTTCCCAGCCTCCATGATTTCTCTCTGTTCCTGGGAAGGCAGAGTGGCTGGGTGCATGCTTGTGGGTGGGCTGTACAGAGGCAGCAGCAGGAAGGAGTACACAACTGAATCCCTGCAGCAGTTGCCACAGTATGGGTGTCGTCTTCAAGACCATGGCACTGGATGAACCATTTCTCCCATGAGCTGTAAGCTGTCTGGAGAGCTTGGCCAGCTGGATCTTCATGGCAAATCCATCTGAGTCTCTACAGGCGTATAACTAAGGGAAACTTAGCTGTAAATATACTGACATGACCTGGAGAGAGATTTAAAATATTTATCCTAGAGCAGAGCTTGGGATATAAATAAGCTCCCTGTCTGTTTCCCTGCACGCAAGGCTCAGAAGTGCAGCTGTCCCTTTGTCCCCAGCACAGAGTCTTGTTTGGGACCAGCAAGTTGCTTATGGGTGGGCTTGAAGTCCATACAGGTGGTGTAAACATGGAGCTGTCAGCAAAATGGAGAGGGTATTTGCAGTAGTGTAGATGGGAATTTTTGACTGCAACTTCTGTCCCCACTGGCTCTGCTGTGTAGCTCTCAGGGTGTTTGTGGAGTTTGCTGGTGAGCCATGTCTTGGGGTGTGCTGGGTGAGGTTGTAATCCTCTCACTTGGCCCCCTGAGCAAGCAACATTTGCAAGATGTCCAGACAAGCATACCCAGAGGGAAGCACAGGTTTGGGTGGTACTGGGGATGTTTTCTTCCTTCAGTGGGTTTGGTGGCAGCACGCAGAGAAACAGCTCACTCAGGCGCTTCCAGTGGCATAAATAAGCTTCATTCTCCAGCAAACTGTCCTGGGAGGGCAAGGAGGGCTTGCTGGCAGGAGTGCTCCATGCCCAGTGCAGCCTGTGAGCTCGCTGTGTGGAGGGGAGCTGGCTCTGAGCAGCAGCTCTGTCTCTGATGATGGTGCATTGTTGAAGCAGCTGGCTTTGCTTGCAGGCCTCGTGTGCATGCTGCTCCTCTTTGCTCTGCTTCCCTTGCCCTGGCCTCTTCCCACCCCCACCCCCTTTTGTCTTTACAGCCTGAGCTTCCATTCTCTGGAGCGGCTGGCTGGGGCTCCTGTTTGCTGAAGGGAAGTGCCAGACAGTTTTATGGAGCTTCTTCTGGTTTTTCCTCTCATTTGGAACGGTGTTTCAGCTGGAACAGGAATAATGCAGAGCCCTGGCCAGGAGCTCCATCCACACACACACACACACAGTGCTGTTCTGGGGGAATCCCTCTTGGCTGCTCTTGGGATGGCAGCAACAACGTCAGCCTTTGGTCCTCAGCCTGAGTGCAGGGATGTGAGGATGGATTGGCAGGAGCTGATACCTGGAGATGCTGGCCCCAGCTGCCCTGGGATGAGCTCTGAGCCGCACAGACCCTGTCCTCGCTGCCACATGGCCTTGCCTTCAGCCCCAGGGCAAGGAGTGATGAGGCAGCCCTGTCACAGCTCTGCCTGGCTGGCAGGACCAGCCTGCCTGTTCAACACCACCTGGGCTCTCCTCTGCCGGCAGGAGTTTTGCTCAGTAAAGACATTTTCATTCTTCCATGGCCCATGCTGAAATTGTGGGAGAAGCATCATCCTCCAAGGCCACAGCACAGGAAGCATGTGGCTCATCCTGGTTCCACTTGGCATCTTTCTGCTGTCTTTCCTTTAGTGGGAGAAAAGTGCAGTAACTCTGCTGTGCTGGCCAGAGAGCTTAGCCTTTAGATCCCTGTGGCTCCTGCCAGCAGCAAACATCAGGTGTTTGTGAGGAAAGCAGGGAATTGCTCAAGGGCTCAGAGCAAGCCTGGCAGAGTTGGTTGGCAAGACCAGTGGGTGCAGCAGGTCTGTCAGTGGTGCTGAGTCGCCCTTGAAGCATTTGTGCTTCTCACTGGGGCTTGGCAGTTCAGCTGGAAACGTCTGCTCAGGAGCCTTTGGCTGATGCCCCATTAAAGATGGTTTCATTGAGCCAGCAGGATTCCCAGCTCCTGTGCTGGGCTTGAGGCCTCCTGTCTCACTTGTCCCTCTGTCTGTCTCTATCTGCTACAAAGGTGTTGGCCTGGGAGTCCCATGGCCACCACTGTGATGCCCAGCAAGCAGGTATGGGCCCACTTACTCAGCCAAAACTTTCTTTTCCATGGGCCAGGGGCCATGTGGTGCTGCCAGCAGCAGCTGTGCCCTGAGTGTTAGGGCAGGAGGAGCAATGATCTGGCTGCTGTCTGCCCTGTTCCCCTCCCAGCTCCACTGCACTGCACTAATGGCTTGTGCTGGTTCTCTGGGCTGGCTGCTCAGAAATGGTATCTGGACTTCTCTTAGGGGCCTGGGATCACCCAGTGACCCAAAAGAATGGCATTGTTTCCCTGGTGAAGTGTCCTCTGGAGGTGCCCGTGCCCCCTGTTGCAGCAGGTGCCAGGAGCAGCAGAGCATGGCTTGGAGCAGTGTCAGTGTGCTCCCAGGGCAGACAGGCAGCTCCTGCAGCTCCAAGGCCAGTTGTTCTGGTTCAGCAGCCCCAGCAGTTTCAAGGAGCCAAGGAGCTTGACTACCATGGGGAGTTCCCTCTCTTGCTCCAGATTTTTTCTGAGTGAGGTGCTGAGATGTTGGGAGAAACTGGCACAAAGCTCAGCTCTCAGTTCAGCCCAGACACGTTCTCCAGAAAACCCACTAGCAAATCCCACAGCCCTGGGGACAAACTGTGCAACAAGGTGTCTGCCCCACAGGATCAGGTCAGCCTGCAGTGGGGTTGACAGCAGTCCTGCTTGGCTTGGGAATGAGTAGGAACCTCCCAAAATACTCCCATTGCTCCGTGGCTGCAGAGTGGCACCCCTGTTTGCTGTTCTTGTTCATTGGCAGAGTAGCAGCTCGTTCTTCCCTCACTCCCCAGCCACCTGTCCCTGCCTTCAGAGGGTATCATCACATTCTGCTGCATTGGGGTGGCTGCTGCCTGGCTTTGGGCACACAGGAAAGCAGGGTCCCTGCTCACTGCTGGTGTAAAGGTTATGGCAGAGTTAGGAAACTGAGCTTGGGATGGTCTTGGAAGAAGCAAGCCTGTGGGATGTGTGCCTGGGGAGAGGACTGGGATTCAGAAGGTCTGGACTGGGGAAGTAGGAAGGGCAGCGTGAGGAACAGAGGAAGGGGAGCCCCAAACTGGTTTGAGCTGGGCAAGTGAGTGAGGTCAGTGCCAGGATAGCCTCACTATCCTGACATGTGCTGGCAGCTGTCAAGAGTCTGCAGCTGGTTTCCTGGGCTCAGTGTCCTTGTGCTGAGCCTTTTTGTCAGTTCTAATTTCCTTTTCTGCTGTAGCAGATGTATGAGCAGTACCTGCCTGCCTTGGGATGGGGCTGTGTGCAGCAGAGGCTGCCCTGCTCTGTGTGGCAGTGAGCTCTTCCCAGGGCCCAGCTGTACCCCAGCACATCACTGGCAGTGCTGCCTTAGGGTCTGCTCCAGCAATTGATTCAGTGTTCAAACACCAGTGGCTTTGTTCTGATTTCTTGGGATAACTGCTCAGAAACTGGGCTTGGCCATTCCCATATATGGGATCCTGGCAGGGTAGGGACACCCCACAGTTTGCAGTGTCTCTGAACAGTTTTTGGGAGGCTAATTGCTAAGTGGTTGCTGCTTTTTCCCCTTTCCTTTTTTTTTTGTTTTGTTTTTTTATGGGTTTTTTCCCCGTTCTAAAGCTTTGTTTGTAGGACAGAATTGGTTTCTCAATATTTGCTTGGTTGTGTTCCACACAGAAAGCAGTAGAGAGAGGTGCTGTGGGCCACCTGGAGTGAGCTCAGTGGGGCTGTGCAGGCATCATGTCTCTTGCAAATCTGGAGTGAACTAACACACAGGCAGAGGTTCAGTGGCCATCTGGGCTGACCCACACTCCCTTTTGGGGAAAAAGGATGGATCCAAGTGTGTGATACAATCACAGGGGCAAATAGATGATGTTTTCCCAAGCTCCCAATCATCTAGATCCCCCACAGTATGACCTGGAGCTCCTAGGTACTGGTCCAGTTTCTCCTGGCTCGTGAAGGCAAAGCCAATCTAGCAGAGCATTTCTTGGAAATGCTGCTTTGAGCCCATGATTGCTTTCCTGGGTGCAGAGTGAGTTTTTGATTTTACTTTGACTGGAATGGGAAACGATGTTTTCAAAACTTATATGATGAGTGCCCAAAGACTTTCCAGATGTTGTGCTGCTCTCTGTGTTCAGAGCCCCTTGCCTGAATCAAACCATTTCCATCTGGCCTGGTGGTTTGTTGCAAGCCTGCCCATCTGAGAGGCTTTCTGGACTGGAACCTCTCGCATGGAGGATTACTCTGGCTGGAAATAATTTGGAGATGCAAAATATCTCTGGGTGTTTGGCTTGGCTGCTGCTCCAGCAGTATCTGCTAAGCAGTGGAAGAGCTTGTGTGTGGAGCAGGCATGCTCCTAGCAGCTGCTTTTTGTGGCTCTAGGGGCCTGCCCAGGAGGCAGGGGGGACTGCTCACGTTACTGAGCATTCATGATTTTCCTTGCTTGCTTCTATGGCTTCAGCTGGTGCAAGTGAGCCTGCTGGCTCTGTGCTTGTGACCAGGAAGGGAGGAAAGGCTGACCCGTGTGTCGTTCCCTGTTCTGGCATGCCAAAAATCTGCTTTTATATGAGCGTGCTCATAATGAGCTGTGCCAGGAAACACATGGCTTGCTGGAGACATGAATGGGAGGTCTGTATGGGGCCCTGTGCTCACTGAGAGCCTCACAGGGACAAAGAGCAGATGCTGGTATGCACTGCTTGCTCTGTGGCAGTCTGTGTCCTGTGGGCTGCAGAGGATGGGGAGCAGAAGATGGGATCAAGATATGAAGTGCTTGGCTGATCCAGTGGTGGCAGAGAGGACAGGACAGGAGGCCAGGTGAGTGGTTTTACTGCCTGCTGCTCTTTGTGACTCTCCAGGTCTGGAGAGAGCTGGCTTGCTGCTCTGGAGATGTGGGTGTTTGCAGTGAAGGCTGGGTTGGAAGGAGCCCAGGCACTGCAGGCAAGAAAAGTGCTGCTAATAGCTTAGGATGACAATTGTTCATGGGGATGAGGAAGAACAGGAGAGAGATGCCAAGCCCATTGGGCCCTAGGTAGCATGTGGGCAGAGGGACTGTGCAAGCTGTGCCTGGCTGCAGCAGGAAGAAGAGGCTGTTAGGGGAGAGTTGCAGTCCTGAGCATTAGCAGCACTTGAGTGTTTCTCCCTTGTAGAAGTGCTGCCAAGCCTGCATGGGCTGAGCTGCTGCTGAGCAGTGCCCACGCAGCACATGAGGAGTTAAACCTGCCTGCAGGCAGTGGAGCCTTGTTCTGACAGAGGGCTTGTCAAGTCCTCTGGACCAGCAAGCTCAGGATGCTCTAGCTCAGTGATTTCATTGCCCAGCCTTTGGAAGCAAGCCAGGGCTTGAACGCAGAGTTTGCTGCTCTTTGCTCCAAGAGTGACTAAAAGCAAGTGCTGGAGCCATTCCCAAGGACTTGGCAACTGAAGGAATTGCTGCCTGCAGACAATGATGTTTAAGTTGCTCCTAAAGACAAGGCCTGCTTGATAATGTTTTTTGGGAGTGTGATACTGAAACCTCTGAGAGGCCAGGACCCCAAGCCCTAACACCATCTCTGCTGTGCTTTTTGTGGCCTTGGGATGGAGCACGGGTCATGGTCTTTTCTCAAAATGTGCCCATGGCTGCCATTGACACCGCACTTCTGCTGTGGCCCGATGTCTTTCTCATAGAACAGGTGGTAAATCAGTCCTGAGTGTGAGCTTCTTAGTCTCTACTGCTCTTTTTCCTTTGGGGACTGTCTTTCTTGTGGCCCCTAGCTGTGCCCCTGGGTTTGCAGGGAGCCAGGTCACCCTCCAGGCTGTAGTTGTGGTTGGTTGGTTTTGCTTGGGGTTAGCAGCAGCTAAACATGCTGCTGGGGGATGCAGTGGCAGCTCTGCCTGTGTCTGCCTTGCCTTGTTACAGGTTTTTACAGAGCTGGGAGAGAGTGAATTAGCTCATCCAAACCCTCCTTTTCCTTCATGGTTTCTCATCAAAGAGCAATAAATAACCTGTATTGCTGCTGGACAAATTGCAGAGGCTTTGTTTCTTCCGTGATCTGAGCAGTGGCAGAGGCAGAAGCATAAAGGTCACAATGTGGTTATGGTGGGGTGGTCATGTATTGAGAATGGATTCCGAGGGGGCTGAAGGCTGTCACTGCCACCTTGCTTTGCTGAGGTCTGTTAGTTAGCTGGCACATCCAGAGTTGGTAACTGAATTAAAAAGTGGTGAAAGGGTCTCTTAATCCTGGTCTTTCAGTCTGAATCTGAAGTGCTGCAGCCTGGGGATAGATTAAGGCTACTCCTGCTGTTCGCCTCAGGTTAGTGGTGGGGACTAGGGCATTTCTGGCCAGGCCAGCTTGCTCTCTCCCAGCTGTATCCCTGGACTCTGCTCTGCAGGAAAGTGCGTTGTGTGGTTGCTGCAAAGGGCCCTGCAGGTTTGGGGAGCCAGGGGGAGCAGGCTTCCTAGCTGTGTGCTGCAGCAGTGCCTTCCCAGGGAATATGGCATCTTTGCTAACTATGAATGAAGATGGACAGGGAACAAATGTGTAGCAGTGTGTTACAAAGCTCTCTGTCTCCTTCAGTGCTGAGCTGGTGGTGTAAATACATGCAGATCTTGCCTCAGTGCTGAGACTTGCACACTCCTTGTGCAGCCCCAGGAAGAGCTGGTTCCATGCTGGAGCGGGGACAGCTGTGAGCTCCTGGCTCTGGCATGGGAGCATGTGAGCTCCACTCTGCTTTGAGAGGCCAAACAGATGCTGGCCAGTCATGTCCTCTGCCAGAACAGCTGGCTGGGCCGGTTTTTGCAGCTGGCTGCTTCCATCACATTTTGGTACTTCTGGGTCCTCGTTTTGTTTCCTCTAAGCCAGGTTTTCCTCCTGCATAGCTGGGGTAGGTCCGAGGCCTTCTGCTGGCAGGGAAGAAGAGGAAGAGAATGGCTCCTTTTTGGGGAAAAAGGATGGATGCAGTTTGGGTGCTCTGGGCTTTGCTTTCCTGGGCACTGGAGATGAATTGCAGCTCCTCTAAACTGCTGTTCCAGGAACAGAGCGTTAAAGAAATTGGCTTGCACATCTGGCTGAGCTGACCCAGGGTGAGTTTTGCTGAAGTGCTTCTGGAAGCAAGTCTGCAGAATAATGCTCCTGGGGCCTGGCTGGAGAATGGGGCTGGGCTACAAGCTGCAGAAGCACCAGAGTGCTGGGCTTGCTTTCCAAACCAGGAAACCTTATACTTGCACAAAGCCCTCTCCCGAATCCCATTCCCATGCTTTTAGCTCCTGGTTTCGTTGCAAGCAGCTTTGGGATTACTCATATCCTGTGGTGTCTCAGAGATTGGTAAACTCTTGGGTACGAAGTGAAATGAATCCTCTCCTTTTCCTCTTCTGTCCTTTGTCCAGAGCTGTTTTAGTTTGCAGGAGCTGGTGTCCTGGAGCTGCGCACTGGGCATGCCTGGATGTGCCAGTTTGGGGTGGATGGAAGCATGGATCTCCCACGGGGCTGGGGATGTCGACCACTGCATTGTGCTTCCAGCTGCCTTTCCCCAGCAGGGCTGTAGGTGAGAGAGGTGACTGTGGACTCAGCAGGAGCCTGGGGCTGTGCAGCAGCTGAAGGCTTTGTGGTTGAGGCCGCATTCCCAAGCGATGTCGTTAGGCAAGGAGACCATGGTTTTTGGATTGTTTCAAGCTGTAGGCAGCCTGGCCTGGTGAGCAGGGCAGGAGATGTGCTGCCTGGTCTCCTCAGCTTGCACAGTTGCTCTGCAGCACCCAAGTGCTGTTGGGTGCTGGAGTATGCCCAGGTGAGCCTGTGGAACTGGCACTCAGGCATTAAGCAGTGAGTTCTAGTCAGCACTTCTGGCTCTGGAGAATAGTCCCAAGGACATTCCCAGTGTGTGCTGAGTCTGCTGCCACATCGCTGCATTAATGCTGTGGCAGCCTTCGAGGGGGTGGCTACCATGGGGCTGGGTGTCCTTTACCAGAGGTGTAGAGAGTTCTTTGCTTCCTGGCAATCCCATGGGATTGAGAATTTACTCTGCAGAGCTTCAGACAGCAGTGACTGACTTCATAGACTTGCTCAGAAGTCTGTCCTGGATATGGCTTTGTTGATTTTATTTGTCACCCTGAAATGTGCTCAGGCTGGAGTCCAGCAATGGCTGAGTCCTGGGGACATCCCAAGACAAAAAAGTGAATTGAGATACACTTGTTAGAAACTTGGTAATGCAGGTATATTAGTGTTACTGTTTTTCCTGGGAAGCTGCTATTTGCCTCCCTAAAAAAATTAAATTAGTTTTGAGCAGAGGGTACTGCTGCGTGAAGGATGCTGTGTTCCTGCACTCAGATCTTTGCCAGAAGGATGATCTCAGATCCAGGATGGCATCTGGGCCTGCTCTTCTCTCCATCCTTGTGCATCCTGCTGGTCCATGTCCCCTCCCTGCAGATGATTTGCTTTGTGGTGTGGGGGAAAGATACCCTGAGGACCTGTAGGTAGCAATTCAACCTCACTACACAATTCTTTATCTATTACCTATATCTTATCTCTTTTACCTATCTCTTATCTCTATTATCTGTATCTTTATCTGTTACCTCAACAGGAGGGTTTTGCATTTCAATTGAGTATCCTCTGGGTAGCACACCACTGGGTGTTTTCAAGTGTGCTGCATTTCAAACATGTTTATCTAATCTGGCTGAAGCTTTCCTGAAAAGCTTTCTGTAGCCAGAGTTAAGACACTTTTAGTCCAGAAACATGTGTGGAGGGTTTCTTTTTCTCCCAGCCAGGGGTGGCTTGTGTCACATGTGCAGAGGCCGGATGTTTGCCAGCACACACATTTGGGACTGCTCCAAGCTGTCCTTGGCTTTGCAGGACCATGGCTGGCCCAGCTGTGCTGCTGGGGGAGAGCTCTGCACTGCCTCTGTCTTGCTAAGGTTGGTGTGGCATTGCTGGATAGTTTTTGAGGTGACTCTCAATAAGGGAATCGTTTTGCTTTGTTCAGCAGCTCCTAGCAATGTGTCCCAGCCCAGATGAGCTCATGAAACCACAGCAGAAGCTGTTGGGAAGGTGTCCAGTGTGAGCTGGGGTTGCCTTTGCTCTCTCCTCTGGGGTAGCCTCCAGTGGCTGAGCCACACATGGCCATGGCTCTGCCACACAGGAGAGCTGGGAGGTCCTGCAGCTGCTGAGTGGAACGAAGAAAGTAATTTTCTTCTTTATTCAGCACTGGTGAAGAGAGTTGGCTTTGTACAGGTTTTACCCAAACTCTGGTATAATGGATCCCATGCAGCAGCCCTCTTCTTGGACAGCTTCCTTGAGCCTCTGCCCTAAAAGCCCAGGAGATGGAGGGGGGGATGCATGGACCCTGCTGACTGCAGCCTTTTCCTGGGCCAGGGTTGTGCAGCTGTCCCATCTCCCAACACTGCACCCGGTGCTCTGGATTGAAGTACTGTGAAAAGCTGTGTCCACCTCTGGACTTCTGATGTCTTCCACCCCAAAACTCAAATAGGATTCTTCTGGACCACATCTAGCTGTTCCTGATCTTTCCTTGCAGCCCAAATTGGATAAATGGTTGGGACAATGGTTTCCAGCATGTGTAGCCAGTTCACCAATGGCACCTTGGATGCTGTTGTCAAAACAAAACACAGGTTCGTGGCTCTTGCTGCACTTTTAACATTTATTTATCCCATTTTGCCTTGACACCTGTGCTCATGACATGTTCATCACAGGCATCTTGCTTGAGCTGAAACGGCTGTGTCCATTTCCCCAGCATGGAAAACAGCAACATGAATAATTCCTCCTGTTTCACCAGGGAGCTGGGTCCCAGTGTTTCCTGGCACCTGGTAAAATCCCTGCTTCCCATGTGGGACTTGTGCCAAGCCACCATCATGTCCTCTGTCCACAGAGCCATGTCCTCCTCCCTGCACATGGGGCATGCTGGAGCAGCAGGATGCATGTGATGAGGCAGTAAAGCTCTCAGGTGGTCAGTGCTGAGTGAAGTGCACTTGTGCTGTCAGTGATGGGCTGAAAGCAGCTCTGTTGCTTTTTGGTGTTACACTGGTAATGCCAATGATTTCATGCTAGAAGCGCATGTGATTTAAAATATAACATCTTAAATATTATTGTATTTAAAATAGAACATCTTAATACCCTAATGGTCTGCACCTTCAGAGGGAGGTGTCTCATCACAAACTCCAGCACTGGCATGATCAGTGGGCTGACACTCCAAGAGCAGAACAAATCCATCTCCTGCATGAGCTTTGTGTACCCTGCCACTTGGCACGTGCTTTGTACCCTGCAGGTGTGGTTTGATGGAAATATGCTTGGTGTCCTGAGGCATGTCTGGGGGAAATAACAGACCTGGGTCCTGTAGGTTCAAACCCGAGTGGATTTGACTGCTCTGTTCCCCTTTCCTCCTGCCTCTTTGACCCAGCAGCCTGTTCTGGTGTGAGCTCAGCTCCTGATGTTCTGGAGCTTTTAGGCTATGGAGCACATGGCTGTGTTTGAGTGAGGCTGTGTTTGAGTGGCTGCTGCCTTGCTGAGTGCTCTGGTTGGGACAGATCTGATGTGACACATGTTCCTGCACGTTGTATCACCTTGAGGCATGTGTTCATCTCGGGTTCGTGAGCCAGCTGTCACGGACTGGTGGATTGTTCCTACCTTTAGGGGAGGTTCATGGCAGCTGCCCATGGAGACTTCACTGGATGTGCTGACCCTTGGAGCACAGCATGTTGATGGGACTTGGCTTGGTATGAGACCCAGAGAAACGGGACCATCAACAGTTTCCAGAGAAATGCATGGGGCTGGCTGTTCTGCTGCAGAAGTCAGGGCAGACAAATTCAGAGTTCACAGCTGTGGGATCAGAGGAAATTCAGCCGGGAATTCAGTGGCAGAAGGGTCACTGTAAAATCTAGCCCCTGCTCCTGTCAGTTGTGTTTGGGACAGGTGTGAAGCCCTGTTTGAGTGGCTGTGGCAGTGACTTGCTGCTGCTGTGAGTGGGGAGCACAGACCAGCCCTGCAGGAAATGTGTGCCTGACACCGGGGTGCCCGTGAGCAGCATTGCCTTGGCCCCTGCACTGTGTAGCAGGCTCCAAAGGCTTTCCAGCATGGGAAGAACTCTTGTGGCTTCCTGGAATTTGATGGTCTTCAAAACATCTCTTTTGGAAAAGGATTCCTTATTCCTAGCTCTGTCTGACTGAAATGTGTTGTCAAATTGTATTCCTTCACCAGGCTTTTATACAAATGCCAGGTAGGAGGATGTGGCTGAGTGTCCAAAGAGGAGCTGCCTTTCAGCTGGACTTTGATACTGCTCATGTAACTTATCCAGGCAATCACTTTCTGAAGCTGTTTCTCTTGCAGTGCTGGGAGGGAGCACCCTGTTTTGACCACGCTCTTGTTTGTCTTCATTCTAAGAATCTCGAAATCTGCCTGGCTTGGCGCCTTTCCCTGCAGAGCATGGTGCTGCTAACAGAGTCCAAGAGCCATCCTCATGTGCTGAATTGCCTTTTGTTTGCTTCCCTTGCTTTTCCAGCTGGTAACCAGAGCAGAGCGCCTGCAGGGCTGGCTGGGGGCAGCCAGCAGCCAGATCTGGGAATGTGTGAGAGGTTCCCTCAGCAGCCATGCCAGGCACTGCCCAGGAAAGCACTCTGCCCCAGCTCCTGGATGGACATTAGTGTGTCAAGGAGGGCTCTTTGGGGTTTTCATCTCTTTAGAGAGATGCCTCCAGTCCCTCAGGCCACTACCAGACCCCAGGACAGCTATTGCAATTTGTTGTTTCCGCTTCTACTTGCGAGGGGGCTGAGTCACCAGCGCAAGTTTGTGGTGTCCCTGTTGCATCCTCCTGTGCGGTGTTCCAGCAGCTGCTGTGTTTATTCACATAGATAATCCTTGTTCCACATCAGTGTTTCTCTGGGTGATTGCTGGGGCTGTGGAGGTGAGTCAGAGACATAGTCCTGAGGAAAGGGACTTTGAGGAAAACCTAGAAACAGTCTGTGAGTGTTTCTGATCAGGGACAATTGTGATGCAAGGCTGGAATTTAGAATGCATCCCAAAAAACAGGACAAGAAGTACTCAAAGAAACATTGCAAGTGCCCAGGAAGCTGCTTGCTCTCCAGGGCTTCCAGCTCATACATTGCAAGACATCTTTCTGTTCAGGCTGGAAGTGTGACATTCAGTAGTGCGCCGTGGGAGCTCCCTCTCAGTGCCCCTGTCCCCAGGGAGCAGAGGGCCCTCCTTGGCTGTGGCAAGCTCAGGCAGCCCTGTTCCAGTGATTGCTGCAGACAGGCTTAAAGCAGCTGTGCTGGCATCCAAGCACAGATCTGTTCAAACTCTGAATGAGTTTTGACAGATGTGCTTTGAGCTGTGTTTCTCCTAACGTGGCTCTGACTGTCTGGAGACCCTTGAGAGCGACCCATGCTTACCTGATCCACTCTTCTCCTTCCCTTGCTCTGAACATGCCCTCCCTTTTCTGCCTTGCAGCCGTGGGCACCCAGGCGAGCATTCTTTTCACCAAAGAGCCGTACTCGCAGGATGCCCTGCACGGCCGCAGCGCCATCCTCCGCTGCGAGGTGAAGGAGCCGGCGGACGTGGAGTTCCAGTGGCTGCAGGACGGCATTCCCGTCCAGGACACGGAGCAGCGCTTCAAGGAAGGCAGCAACCTCCAGTTTGCCGCCGTGGATCGGCACCGGGACGCCGGGCTCTTCCAGTGCCTGGCGAGGAACGTGCTCACCGGGGAGGAGGCGCGCACGGCCAACGCGTCCTTCAACATCAAGTGTGAGTGTGGGGCTGCAGCCCGGGGCTGCCCGTGGTGCACAGGGAAAAGCATTCTCCTGGGAGGGCCCAAGGCTGGAAATAGTTTTTCCAGGATGTCTGCTAGTGCTGGTGTGGGTCAGACAGGGATCGGACAGCTTGGGCTGCTCAAGTAGGATTCCTCTCCAGCTGCCATGTCCATCCTGCCCTACAGTCCTCTTGTGTCTTCTGGTGTCCCTGAGGCTGTCAGAGATGCTTTCTCCTGCCGCCTTTCCTGTTTCTGCAGTACTGTCCCAGTTTCATATGCACAAAGTGTGTCCTGGGCACTGCAGATCCTTTCAGAACTCACATTAACCCTCAAATAACAGCTACATAGGGCAAAGTGGGATCTCTGCAGTGTGGGTGTCTCTTTACTCCACACTGGCTTGAGGGTATATGTATCTCTAAGCATGCTTGTGCCCTTGCTGCCTCCTCTGGTTATCGGTGAGTCACCAATAACCACCACCTGGGCTCTGTAGGTTTGGAGAGCCAGCTGTGTTGGTATTCTTTGATCCCACAGGGATTGAGACAGGCAGTGTGGTTCTGAAGCAGCCGGCCAGCGTAGCCGAGATCCAACCCTCCTCCACAGTGGTGCTGCGGTGTCACATCGATGGCCACCCACGGTAAGGGTTGCCTCCTGAGGAGTGGACCCTGCCAGGGGCCCCTGCACCTTGGCTGTGTGGTCTCTCTCTTTCTCTCTCTCTCTCTCTCTATCCCCCTCCCTCTTCCCCGCCACCTTTTTCTTTCCGCTCCTCCCCCACCTCCCCTCCTCTCTCCTGCAAGAATTCAGTAGAGTCAGGGAAGGCCAAAGGCAGGATTGAGCCTGTGCTGAGCGCCGCGGGAGAAGGCAAACGGCTTCCCCAGAGCCACCTAGCGAGGAGCACAGTAAGGATGGGCTGTCACAGTCCAGCTGCTGAGCTGCTTGGTGTGCTGCAGTCACTCACTCTCCGTCGCTTCCCAGTCGTGTCCGGTCCACTTTGGCTGCATGTCTCATGGCTTCGTGTCTGTGTCGGGGCCAGCAGCGGGCACGGAGAGCCAGGGCAATGGGCCATCTCTGGGCTGTCTCCTCTGCACACCCGCTCCCGGGGCAGCCCTGACGGTGCCGTGCCCCCGGTCACCCGCCCGCCCCTGTCTTGCAGCCCCACGTGGCAGTGGTTTCGGGACGGTGTCCCCCTCCCGGAGAGCCACAGCTCCTACTCTGTCAGCAACAAGGAGCGAACGCTGACCCTGCCGAGCGCCAGCCCCGATGACAACGGGCTCTACTACTGCTGCGCCCGCAGCGCCGTCGGCTTCGTCTGCAGCCACAACAACTTCACGCTCAATGTCATCGGTGAGTTGTGTCCCAGCTGTCACACTGCCCTGCTCACAGCCTCCCCTCTGCTGCAGGGGAGCCTCAGGCTAGTGTGGCTTTCCTCTGTGCAAAGCTTCTGGGCAGAGACAGACCTGACAAATCCTGGCCAGGCTGGAGCCCAGCCCTGTCTGTGTGTGTTGATTTGCCCCTGTGTCTTTCTGGAGCAGATTTATGCTGTCTTCTTTTGTAATGGAGCACCCTGGAGGCCGTAGGTGCTTCTGGTTTTGCTGATGTCATTGCCATGTGGGTAAATGCCCTGTTGGCCTTTGGAGGCAAGACTTAAGGAGGGCAGGAATTGTTGACATTAGAGGAGTATTTGGAACTGGACAGGGGAATTTTGCTGTCCAGTGTCAGCTTTGATCTGTTCACTAGGAACCAGGGTGCTCAGGGCCTTGCTGGAACCAGAAGGGGTTTTCCCCTTCTGAGCAGCTCCCACATGCAGTCCTGGGCTCTGAGTCCCTAACTCCAGCTATGCTGGCACATTTGCCTCCTTTGGGCTTGGAGGGCACACCCAGCTCTTCTTTGAGCTTTTCCCAGAGCACTGGTGTGGGGACACCACAGGCCCCTCTGTCCTTCTCACCCTACTGTGGTCTTTGCCTTTGCAGACGAGAGCTTTCCTCAGGCAGTGATCGTCCCTCAGGACCTCATCGTGACCAAGAACGAAGAGGCCATGTTTGACTGCCAGTTTGCAGCTGTGCCCCCACCCACACAGGAATGGCTCTTTGAAGACAACCCTGTCACCAACAGATCCAAGTAACAGGGACCCCAGTGATGTGGGCAGGGCTGGGAGGAGAGGGGCACTGTGTTCCAGAAGAGAGAGGTCAAACCCTGCCTGTAACATCAGAGTGGTGATGGGGATTGGTTTCTCAGCTTGACTGGCTTGGACTTAGCAGGGACTTGGTCCTTGTGCATGGCATTTACCTGAGCAGGAGCAGTTTGTCCTCACACAAATCTGTGGGGCTGTCAGTTCTAGATGCCCATGCATGATGACCCCACAGTTAGGGATGTCTCTCAGCCCCAGATGTGGTGAGTCTATGGAGCCAGGGAAGCTCAAGCTCCAGATGCCCACTTGGGGTAATTCACAGTCAGGGATGTGTCCCAGTACTAGGCGCCAACATGTGGCGATCCCCAGGCTTGGGAACACCTCCCAGCCCCCAACTTCTGCACAGCAATCACCGGGCCCATGGCTCTCCTGCACTTCCAATCCACGTGCATGGTGATACCCAGAGCCAGGAGTGTTTCTAAGCCCTAGACAACCTAAGCATGGGGCAGTCTGCAGAGCAGGGGCAGTGATCCTGGAGCTGGGATGTGTCTCTTCCAGACTCTGGAAAGCAAGCAGTGCCATCTGGGTGCTGGCTGCCCTCGGCCTGGCAGCCCCTGGGCGCCACCTTGTGTCCCCTGGCTCTGTGTGCTGCCAGAACTGGCTCATGCTGGCTGATGCAGTTTTTGGTGGGAGCCACCTCTTCACCAAGAAAAAAACTTCTATGAGCTCATTTCCTCCATGAAGAATGTATCCCAACCATCTTGTTTACTTGTGGTGGGAAGCCTTGGCATGGCCCCTCTTGGTTTCACGGGCCCCTGCAGGACATCTCAGCTCTGTAGCTGTGGCCATGTTCTGCAGAGATGCCCACTGAGCCCTTGCTCTCCCCACGTGCCCAGGACCACCGTGTTTGCCAACGGCTCCCTGCTGATCACCCAGGTGAGGGCTCGCAGCACCGGTGTCTACAAGTGCGTGGGCCACGGGCAGAGGGGGAAAACTCTCGTGCTGAAGGCAACTCTGCGGCTGGCAGGTGAGGCTCTGGGGCTGGTGACAGGGTGGGCAATGGGTCCCAGAGCTCCAGTGTCACCCTGGAGCTATGTGATAATATAGCAGCGGGTCAGTACATGCAATGGTTCATCCTTGCTGTCTGGATGAGGGGAGCAAACAGTTTGTGTTCTCTCACTTTTAAATGGTGCCTTGCCTGTGAATGTTGGTGTTGGTGGGTTGGCTGCATGTTCTTGCCCTCTTTGAGCCCTGTGGTCTCTTGTTCCTCTCAGAGATTGAAGACATGGCACCCTTCTCCCCGAAAGTGTTGACAGCAAACCAGGGGCACCGTGTGTCCTGCACTGCCCCACAAGGCATACCCACACCCCAGGTCTGGTGGGAGAGAAACCAGGAACGAGTTCCCACTGCTGGCAGGGTGTATCAAGAAGCAGAGCAGCTCATTTTCACCAGTATCACCGAGATGGATGCAGGGATCTACACGTGCCATGCTGCCAACAAGGCTGGAGAGAAGAAACAGGAGCTGAGCATCACTGTGGCTAGTAGGAAACTTTCTGAAAAGGGTGGGAGCAGAAGAGGGGCTGGGTAGGGGGTTAAGGGGAGATGGGCAGCGTGGCTCATTGATACAGAGAGGCACTTCTCATGGCTGAGCTGTGGGTTGCACACTGCCTGTGTGTTTGCACTGCTGCTGCCCAGAGGGGTAGTGAGTGGCTCTATGTAACCCCTTGCCTTCCTGCCCAGCGGTACCCAAATGGGTGGAGATGCCCAAGGACAGCCAGCTGGAGGAGAGCAAGCCAGGATACCTGCACTGCCTCAGCAAGGCCTCCCTGAAACCCACCGTCACCTGGTACCGCAACGGCGTCTCCATTTCTGAGGTGAGGCCACAAGGCAAGCCCCTGCCCCTCGTGGGCACTCCTGCTCTGCTGCTGCTGTTTCTCACCTTGTTCCTAGGCTCAGCTTCCCTGTCACCCCCAGTTTGGCCATATTCCTGTCACTAGCTCCATCCTCCTGATGTGTGGGTGCACGGCTGGCTGTCTCTTGCCACTTGGCTGGCGGTCAGCCCTGTGCTTTTGGGGCAGGGCTAAGAAAAAGGTCCCCGCAGCTTGTCTCGGTTCTCCGTGCGGGTCTCAGCAGGGCTGTGTTTATCTGAAGCACGGTGTGGCACATGGAGTGTCAGCAGTGCCACAAGCGAGGGCTGACCCTAGGGCTGGTGACAGCGTCACTTGTGCCCAGCTCCTTCCCCCGCTCTGGGCAGGACTCACGGTTTGAGATCTCGGAGAACGGGACGCTGCGCATCAACAACGTGGAGGTGTACGACGGCACCATGTACAAGTGCGTGAGCAGCACCCCGGCGGGCAGCATCGAGGGATACGCGCGCGTGCACGTGCTGGGTACGCTGAGCCCCTCACGTCCCTCCCTGGTGGCTGCAGGGGTGACACCTCCAGCTCCAGGGAGCCTAAACATCGCCTCTGCCTGTTGCAGAGAAGCTGAAGTTCACCCCGCCACCGCAGCCCCTGCAGTGCATGGAGTTTGATAAGGAGGTTACGGTGTCTTGCTCAGCCACGGGCCGGGAAAAACCCACCATCCAGTGGACTAAGACAGGTCAGGGGGATTTGGTTGTGGAATGCCTGCTTCCGACCTGAGGCCACGGGAGCTTCATCTTGTCCCACCTCCAGCGTGGGTGAGGCAGCAGTGTGGCCCCGTGCGTGCTGTGTGACTGCTGCATCCGTCCTCTCGTGTCCTGCAGATGGGAGCAGCCTGCCATCCCACGTCAGCCACAACGCTGGCATCCTGTCCTTCCACAAGGTGAGCAGGAGCGACTCAGGGAACTACACGTGCATCGCCTCCAACAGGCCGCAGGGCGAGATCCGTGCCACCGTGCAGCTCGTGGTAGCAGGTGAGGGCTCTGTGGCAGGCAGGGGCGTTTCCTGCTGGGCTGGCTCGGCCTGGGTGGCAGAGAAAGCAGTGTCTGGCCTGATCCCAAGCTGTGTCCTACGGCACTCGAGTGTCAGGGCTTTGCATGCAGCCTGGGAGGGCACGTGCCACTGTGCCACCATGCTGGCCGTGCTCCCTGGTGGGAGCTTAGCACCATTCCCAGGAGCTGACAGTGTTCGTGTCGGCCTCTCTGCCTTCAGTTTACGTCACCTTCAAGCTGGAGCCAGAGCCCACAACGGTGTACCCGGGCCACACAGCCATGTTCCAGTGCCAGGCAGAGGGGGACCCCGTACCACACATCCAGTGGAAAGGGAAGGACAAGATTTTGGATCCTGGCAAGCTCCTGCCCAGGTACACAGCCTCCATTCCAAACTGACACGTGGTGCAGCAGGGCATTCCCAAGTATCCCTCATCCCTGCCCAGTATGAGGGTGCCAGTGGTGCAGTCCTGGGTTTGTAGCTTGGTGAGCACGTAATTGACTCCACGTGCCAGGGATTGGACTCTCCTGGCCCCAGGGTTTCCGTTTCTGCCACAGCCTGCCAAGCTGTGCCTGAGCTGCAATCACCTGTTCTTAAGTGTTGCACAGCCTGAGATGGAAGCTGATGGCACTGGGGGCATGGGGCTGAGGCATTCTGGGGAGCTGGGGCTGCAGGTGCCCCAGGCCTGCCTCTGCCCATTGGTGTTTGCAAAGAGTTCTCTGTGTGTGGTTGGCAGGATTCAGATCATGCCCAATGGCTCCTTGGTGATTTACGACGTCACCTCCGAGGACTCTGGAAAATACACCTGCATTGCTGGCAACAGCTGCAACATCAAGCACCGGGAAGCATTCCTCTATGTTGTAGGTAAGGAAGCTGCCCAGGGTTGGGACATGACCTCCTGGAATGCCTGGCAGTTCTAGGCCCTGCTTCTGGCTCTGGTTGTGCCTGCCAGGTAGTCCCAGCAGCATCCCCACTGGAATGCAGCAGAGTGTGTGTGGGATGTGCCCAGTGTGCTGTGGCTGGGTGAGCAGGTGGCCACAGCAGCGGGTAGGGGGCTGGGGGCTCTTCACATCCCTCCAGCACATTCCTCAGCAGGATTTGGGAAATCCCTCCACACCCTCATGTGTTGGATGCTCTCTGCCCCACAGACAAGCCAGCAGCAGAAGAAGATGAGGGACCTGCCAGCCACACACCCTACAAGATGATCCAGACCATTGGGCTCTCAGTGGGGGCAGCTGTTGCCTACATTATTATCGTGCTGGGGCTGATGTTCTACTGTAAGAAGAGGAGAAAAGCCAAGAGGCTGAAGAAGCACCCAGAGGGCGAGGAGCCTGAAATGGAGTGTCTGAACGGTGAGGCCGGTACGCCTGAGGGTGAGGGCTTCACTACAGCCCCCTGTCCCTGTGCTGGAGAGCCTGAGGGGCAGCGAGCTCCCAGGGAATAGGACGACTCCTAACCCATGGTCTCTCACTCTGTGGTTTTTGGCTGGTGGCAGAGACCTGCTGCCAGGTGAGAAATGGGCAAGTCAGTGTGAAACCTGAATCCCAGCCTCACATTGTGCCATCTCTGCCTGCTATGTCTCACTCCTGCATCCCAGCACCTGCACGTGGGACCACGTGTACCAGGGCAGGGAAGGATCCCTGTTGCAATGTAATCAAAAAGCAGTGTTCTGCTGGCCTCTTCAAATCAGACTTCAGCAGCTCCTGGTGCTGAAGGGAAGATGTGTCACTAAACTCCCTCTCTTATCTCCAGTGAGGACTTGAGTGGTGAGGTGCAGTTGAGCTTGCTGTCCCTAATTCCCTGAATTTCCTCATTCATATTCCCCATAAATGCAGATGTTCCCCCTTCCAGTTCTCCAGTACACAGCCACATCCTGATCACATGCAATTTGCTGTGAGGGCCTGGAAAAACAACTGCTAGGTTTGCCTCCTGGTTTTCTCTTCTGGAGCCAAACCTCCAGAAGAGAAGTCTGGCTCTGGGAACCTCCTAGGAGCAGGGATGTAGGAGCATCTCAGCAGCTTTGTGCTCTGCATCTGTCACCACTGGGAAATCTTTCAGTGGAAGTGTCACAGGCACCTCACCTGTGCCAGCAGGCTGTGGCCAGCATCCTCTTCCTGGGAAAGAATTTCTTTCACTTGTTTCTGAGGCAGTCTCAGATTTTTATCTTGGCCTGTCTTTATTATATTTCTTTTCTGCTATAGTTTGCTTCTTCTTATTCCCTTCATCTGGAGCCAGGTTAGCTGCCAGGTGCATCCTCATTCTTACAAGCAGACCCAGCTTCCCAGATGTCTACACTCCTTTTTGGTGCTTCCACAGCCTCTCCGAAGAAGTGGTTTGTGTTTGCTGTCAGCTCTAGTGGAGTTATTCCATTCACCACAGTCGTCAAAGATCTGGTTCTTTGCCTCTTTTTGATGTGGTCCCTCATGAGCTGGGTGACCCAGAGTATTTCAGCACCTGCCCAAGTACCTGCAGGTACTCCCTGGCTGACCACCAGCTGACTTTTCCAGTGCCCTCAGGATCCAGGCGGATTTAATCTCTCCATGGACTTGCAGTGGATCTTTGCTATGGATTTCCTGTGGATCAGTGCACTCCTAACCATCCGGTTACTTTCTAAGGTCACGTCCTTGGTGTGCCACATCCTCTGTATGGAGAGCTTGCTCTCAGTGTCCATGGCTGACTGTGCTGCTTTTTTTTTTTTTTTTTTTTTTTTTTTGGTTGTTGTTGTTGTTGATACAGACGTGGCATCTGGGGAGGCTCATGGCTGTGGGAACTGTGATTTCTGTGCTAGTGTCTCCAGGGCAGCATGGCTGTGTCTGTTTCTCCAGGAGATGCTCCTGTGTCTGTTGCAGGCAGGTGGGCAAAGCAGGGAGCTTCCTTACACTTGGTTCCTCTCTGGACTGCCGGATACATAAATGAAGCCTCCTGTCCCTTTGTTACCAAGCGCCTTGTCCAGGCTCTGTGGAACATGGGAATGTGTGTTCTCAAAAGTGGCTCTTGTTGCTGCCTGCTGGTGCTGTCTCTCAGTGGCAGCACACTCACTCTGCAGCCTTCTGGATTTTTTTGGCACAGTTGCAGTGGTCGTCTTGTGTTATCCTCTTGGCTTCAAGCTTGTGGTCTTGAGACACGATTAGTCATGTGTGCAGACAGCAGAGGGTCAGAGTCCTGATAATGAGTGTAAAAACAGGGAGAGTGTGAGGAGCATCCAGCTTTGATTTATAGGGTAAGTGGTTTTTTTTTTTGCTTTTATCTTTGCAAATCTTACTCCACCATGTGAGAGCAGACAGATGTCAGTAGCCATGGCTCTTAAGTCAGCATATCTCAGTGTTCACAGCTCCAGTCCTACTTGTGACAAAGCCACGGTCCCTGTCACGGTGACCAGGCCTGCTCAGGATGTGCTGGTACCTGTCTTGCACACGTGCATTGTAAGCAGGCATGTTCACACAGTGTGTGATGCAACAGCCTGTGATGGAAACTACAGGCAGTGGGACTCCTGTTGTTTTTGCCTCGTGCTGGGTTGTCTTAATTTTGTTTAAAATTTCCTATCGCATGGCTGTTTGCCTAGTGCTTATTCCAGGAGCAGCTGAAATGGAGTAGTACAGAGTGATGCTGGAGGTGTGTGAGTGACCCTAGCTCAGGGTTGTTCCCTGCTTTAAATTCCACCTCCTGCCTTCATCTTATGGAAAGTACCACTTCTAGTAACCAGGTCTGATCCAAGCAGTAAATACATTCAGAATCAAGGTTTGCCATCTATGCAGTCATTTCTCTACAAGCTGCTTGTAAAATGCAGAGTTTTCTATTTTCTCAAGGCAGTCGTGCTTTGTCCTGTTCTCTGGCTTGCCTTTGTGCTAGGGAAATTTCTAGTGAAGTTTCTGTGCAGAAAGCTTGCTGGGGCTGATTGCAAGGACAGTGCTTCCTAGCACTGCTTTAACCCAGCCAGTTAAAATCCAGGCTGGGCTGGTCTTACAGGTTCAGCACTTCCAAGGACATTCCCAAGGCTTGCTGGGAAGTGAGTAAGGAGCAGGGACACCAGGCTGCAGCAGCTGGTGTCAGATAGACTTGAGAGTCTTTTTGGTATCAAGAGACTGTGGTTATAGTGAGCAGTGTCCATCTGCCCCACCTCTGCCTCACCCATCCCATCTCCTGCTGCTGTCCTGCAGGCTTTTGTCAATGGTAGCTTGGATGTAGCCACTGCTTGGGGATGACTGAGTGGGATGGACAAGGTCAGATGGGACTGTCTGGCTCTGGGACCAAAGCCATTGCTCAGCATCCGATTTCAAGGGTGGCTGCTGGGCTGCCAGAGATGGGGCAAGAACTGAAGCCTGGACTCTCTCCTGCCTGGGGCTGGAGTGCTTGGAGTGTTGGAACCCCAGGAGGGGCTGAGCCCCAGGATGGCTTTCACTGTGTGGCCTGGCAGGATGCTGAAGCTGTTTGTGCTTCCCTGGCAGGCGGTGCTTTGCTGCAGAACGGGCAGATGACAGCAGAGATTCAGGAAGAAGTGGCCTTGACCAGCCTGGGCAGCAGCTCAGGGGCCAGCAAGCGCCACAGCGCTACCGACAAGATGCACTTCCCACGTTCCAACCTGCAGACAATCACAACCCTGGGTATGCTGGGCCACCCTGGCCTTATCCCCACTCCGGCAGGAAACCTGTGGCTGAAACCGCAGCGTGTCCCAGCCAGAAAACAGGATGTGCTGGGTACAGAGGGCCCTGCAGCCCCTGGAATGTCAGGCACACCTGCTGTCCTAATGCACGCCGCCTTCCCCTGTGCTTCTCCACACTTGCAGGCAGGGGGGAGTTTGGTGAAGTGTTCCTGGCCAAGGCCAAAGGTGCAGAAGATGGTGAGGGTGAGGCGCTGGTGCTGGTGAAGAGCCTGCAGACGAGGGATGAGCAGCTGCAGCTGGATTTCCGGCGGGAGGCAGAGATGTTTGGGAAGTTGAACCACGCCAACGTGGTGCGGCTGCTGGGGCTGTGCCGCGAGGCAGAGCCACACTACATGGTCCTGGAGTACGTGGACCTGGTAAGGGCCCTGCCAGCAGGGAAGCAGGGATGTGACAGCAGTGGGAGTGGGGCATGCAAGTGTGGCAACGGGCTGGCAGCACAGAGCAGCCGAGGTGTAAGGAGACCGGGCTGAGCTTACTGCTGTTCCCAGCCTCTGGAGGAGTCTCAAGGGGAATGGGAGTCTCCTGCAAGACCTGGAAGTGACTTTGTCCTCTACAATCTCCTGATTTCTGGTTTATGTCCTGGGCTCAGCTATACAAGCTAAGTTGTGGGACTCCATGCTGCAGAATGGCTGTAAATGCTAAGGGCTTTGAGGAGTCTGGAGTTTGTAGGAGAGAAATAAATTTGGGACATAAAAAACCTGGAGATTTCAGGCCTGCTAATCTTTGCCAGTTGAGGCCCAGAAACAAGATACTGGCTTGCCCTACAAGGCAGGCACCAGGAAGACAGGCAGGAACCATGGATCAGGAGATGAGGATCTGTGGGCCTGCCACATCCAGGCACTGCAGGGACCAGTGAGCCTTGTCAGTATGTGGAGGTGCTGACTCTGAATTGCTGTCTGTCTCCCAGGGGGACCTGAAGCAGTTTCTGAGAATCTCCAAGAGCAAAGATGAGTCTCTGAAGCCACAGCCACTCACTACCAAACACAAGGTGACCGTGCAGCTTTGGAAGTGCTCTGGGGTGGGGACCCTAAGGAGGGCAGCCAGTGCTGACAGCTCTCTGGGGTCAGGTGTCTCTCTGCACACAGGTGGCCCTGGGCATGGAGCACCTCTCCAACGGCAGGTTCGTGCACCGGGATTTGGCAGCCAGGAATTGCCTGGTCAGCGCCCAGCGCCAGGTCAAGGTCTCGTCCCTGAGCCTCAGCAAGGACGTGTACAACAGGTCAGGGAGCCTGACAGGGGAAGGGGAGGGGATGAAATGGCACCAGTCTCACCGCCTGCCTGTCCTGCCCGCAGCGAGTACTACCACTTCCGCCAGGCCTGGATCCCACTGCGCTGGATGCCGCCTGAGGCTGTGCTGGAAGATGAGTTCTCCACTAAGTCGGATGTGTGGTCCTTTGGGGTGCTCATGTGGGAGGTCTTCACGCATGGGGAGATGCCCTACACTCCTCTGGCAGATGATGAGGTGCTAGCAGGTACGTGGAGCATCTTGTGCTGTCCCTGGAATTGCAGCCTACTTGCTTTATTTGTGGTAAAGGAGGCCAGACGGGCTGTTTGACAGTGCTGGTCTGGCTGGGAGATCTGCTGCTCTCTTTGCATCCCCCAGAGAGGATCACACCCCTTGCCAATGGCCCTTTGGACTTTTCTTTCATGCCAGGTCTCCAGTCGGGAAAGACGAAGCTCCCGCATCCCGAGGGCTGCCCGTCCCGCCTGGCCAAGCTGATGCAGCGCTGCTGGGCCCCCAGCCCCAAGGACCGGCCCTCCTTCAGCGAGCTTGCCACCACCCTTGGGGACAGCGCAGCTGACAGCAAAGCCTGAGCACCCCAGCCCTTGCTGGTGAAGGATGTGGCGGGGTGGACAGGGGTCTGTACGTGCCTGGGGAGCCCCTGGCACTCCACAGCCCCTTGCTGAGCCCGACCCCGATGCGCCAGCAAGCAGCTCAGCATCAGCAGCTGCTGGACTCAAAGCACAAGCCAGTGTACCCCAGCCCCACCCCCCTCCCCAGTGGGTCCCAAAAGACAGCCCTTGCTGCCTCCTGCCCCCTGCCTGCTCAGCCCGGTGCCCTCAGGCTGCTGGTGTGGATGGAGCAGCTGCCCCTCCCACGGCGAGAGCTCGGGCGTCCCTGCTCACCACATCCACCTCTGCCGGCCTGGCCCGGCCCTCTGTCCGTCCGTCTGTGCTAGGCATGCCTGCCTTCCCCTTCCCCGTGGGGACAGGCCAGCCAACAGGAGCACAAAGTGCCTGGCATATGAAGGAGCTCACTACCTTTCCCAGTTACCCTGTGCCTTTTTTTGTACTTATGACTCTGGGCAGAGCCCCCTGTCTCCCTCTTCCAGAGCGCTGACTCCTCCCTACCATAGTATTTCTGTTACTGGAATGCAGCCTAGAGTTGGGTTAGTTTGTTTGCTTGAGTGGAGGGTACTGCAGCCAAGAAGGGTTGGGTTTTGTTGGGTTTTTATGTGCTGCTCTCAATAAAGAAGGCGCTTTTTTTTTTTTTTTTTTTTTGGGTTCTTTTTTGTCTTTGTAAAATACTGCTGTCAGATAGCGGTTTTCCTCCACATGGCTCCTGGGAAGGGTTTGGGGCTCCTTCCTCAGGCATCTGTGTGCTGTGTTTAACCCCTTTGCCCCCTTCTCAGGTGAATCTGAGATGCTGCTCCCAGCCCTGTGTGCTGTGAAGGGAGCACTTTGCCTCAGCACTTACTGTCTCTCTGGGCAGTCATGAGTTGCTCTCCAAGAGGGACTTGTCTCAAGAGAAAATGTCCAAATGTCCCTCTCAAGACTCCAAGCAAGCAACCACTCATGGGCATGTTGGTTGGCTGCCCCTGCTTCAGGTATTGACTGGGTTTGTGCACCACCTCTGTGGCCTGGGGCAGCTCCACAGCCCACAGTGGGTTGTGGGTTTGTACAGGAGATTTCAGCTGCTGCTTCTTGCAGGATGCTAGCAGGGCCAGGCCTGGGTGGGGACCCTGGGGGATATCCTGCTGTCACATGTGCTCTGCAGCCTTCTCCTCTGTGCTCATGGTCCAGAACAATGGCAGTCCTGGCAGTCTCTTCCTGGGAGAGGAAAGGTGTGCCCGTGGTGTGCAAGAAGCCCCAGTCCCCACAGCATGAACATGAGCCAGGCCAGCATGGGCTTGTCCCTTGGAGCCAGAGTGAGACACTGGGACCAGCAGTTTCACTTGGCTGCACAGCCCTGGCTTGGGTTATACCGACAGATCTGAGCTTTGGCAGGAGGCCTGGTGGGGCTGAACTGGAGGCAGTGGGCACAAGCTGCACATGGGACATGCATTCTGGTATTAGGGGAAATGCTTCCCCTCAAGGGTAATAAAGGTCTCCGTCCCAGAGAAGCTGTGGCATCTCCGTCACCACCATCATCATCAGAGATACCCAATCCTGGACCAGGGAAGTCCTGAACTACCCATAGCTGGCTCTGCTTTAATCAGGGATGGACCAGGTATGTCCAGGATCCTCTTCCCATCTCTGCTACCTGAAGAGGTTATGGAGATGATGGAGGGGGGAACGTGCTCATTTCTTGGAATATGCTAGCTGGCCCTGAGCTCAGATTTGGTCCAGGCTTGGAAACTGAGTGCAAGCAAGTTTGCTGGCAGTTGCTCTGCCAGTTATCAAAGGTGTTTGTCCCTTTTCCAGCACTTGCAGTTGGGAGATAAGGACTCTCCCCGAGCCAAGGTCTCTTGGCAAGCTGAGCTGTGGCAGTGGCTGGGTGTTGGGCCCCTCTCTAGAGGAGGATAACAGGTCTGGTTTGCTGGCCCTGGTGCTCCCTGGTGTAGTTGGCTTGTCAGCAGGTGACTGCCACCCTGACCTCTGGCTGCCTCCATGACCAGAGGGCCTGGCCACAGCGTGGGACTGGTGGCAGTGTGCCTGCTGGGCAGACCTGTTGGGGACAGAGGGATCAGGATGTGCCTTTCCTTCTACCCCTTGCAGCCTCATGTCCCCCCCAGTGTGTGTGCAACTCTTCTGAAGTGTGTGAGTGTTGTGGCTCTGCTGCTTATGTACTCTCCAACTTGCCAGTGACCTGTCTCGTGCATTTGCTGTTTGATGTCCTTTTGTTCCACCTCTCATATCCATTCTGTTCCTGTGGACTTTGCTGTCCTTCCTTCCAGGCAGGAAACTGCACTCTGTGGGCTGACTCCTGCAGCCAAGCCACTTGTGGTGGCCTAGCCGAGCAGAATCTCAGCCTTGCTGTGGCTAGAGACCAGAGATGCCAAGGATTTTGGGGGTACCACCCACATTCTGCCAGCTCTGCATGCAAACATCTCATGTGGTGGGAAGGTATAACATGGCTGCAGTAAGCTGGTTCTGGGAGCAGCATCAGGACTGGGGGCTCTGCTTTGTCCCAACACATCCTGGAGGCTCCACGGCCTGTTTGCCATGCAGTCAAGACTTGGTGACTGCAAGGAACCACCCAAATGGAAAGTCACCAAAGCTAGGACAAGCTCCAGACCCAAAGATTTCAGAATGATGGGGGTTGGGATTGTGTATTTTTGGGAGTGATGTCATGAAAAAATTCTGTATTGCTGGGGAGGGGAGAGATGTTGGCCAAAGTAATTGGAAACAGCAAGCTGAGCAAATGCAGTCCCAGCTAAAGGTGGTGGAGCAGGGAAGGAAATCAGAGACCCTGCAGGAGAAGGAGACCACTTGGCAGTTGACAAGAGGTGGGATCCAGTTGCCTCAGCCCAAACTGGAGGAACACCTTACAGAAGACTGTGTGCAGGATCCAGGGTCAGAAAGAACCACAAGGCTCCATCAGAGCCCAGGTCCACCCAGAGAGCCACCAGCTGTGACCAAAATGGAACATTTGCTGAGTGGTGTAAGAGAACAGCAAGCAGATGTTAGTCCCTAAAGCATAAAGGCATCCAAACCAGGCAGTTCCATCAGGAAGTCCCTGATGTTTTTTCTTGCCCTGAAGTTACCCAAATTCCCCCTGCATCCTTTGAGCAGCCCTGGTCCATGAGTGCTGTGCAGCTCGAGGAAAGGCTTCTTGGTTTGCTCTGATTTCCTCTGCTGCCCTGTGGCTCTTCTGCAGGTGGGTCAAGCATTTGTGTGGAAACTAATGGGCCTTAATTGTCCTAAGCAGCCTCACCTGGGACTTCCCCACTTGGCCTTGCCTCTAGCCCTGTCTTCTAGGCATGTGTGGTAGCCTTATTATCCAGTCAGGATTGTGGCTCTGTCTCACAACCAAGTGGATGCTGGATTTAGTCTGTGGCTTGCTCTGTGGATGCCCCTGATGCCAACACCTCTTGCTGCTCTGCTCAGGTACTGTGGGTTTATACCTGTTCATGAGGACGTGGGGTCACCCCTCAGGGAGTGGCCCCATTCCTGCACCTGTCTTTTGACCAAAAAAATAAAATACATTAAGAAAGGCCATAACCTAGTTTTGCACATGCAACAGTACCTCTGTTGTAGTTGTTACTGCTCATAGAAGAGATCTGGCTGTGAAAAAAGAGCAGCTAACTGTATTCAGCAGCAGTCAGAAAAAGCAGCTTTAGTAGCAATAGTAGGGAGAGGAACAGGATGGAACTCATCACATCCCCAGCACCCAGCTGGAGTATGGATGAAGAGCTGGAAAAGGATGAAGAAGCACTTGTTGCAATGGCCTAGAGGAGAATTGAAAAGGGTATTAGAGGGCTGGGGTCATGCTGGCAGCAGAGTCTGTGCTTCTCTGGAGCTGTCAGGCAGCTTGTCTGGAGGGAATTTTAGGGGAATTTTAAGAGATTTTTAAGGCATACTGTCAAGGGCTGTGCCCTAAAGCTGTGCATGAACTGGGCTAGAAATGGGAATTTTATGATGTGGAGATTGTAAATAAGAAAATCCCTGAAGGCTGGAAACTTGCTTTAAGCTGCTTCCACTTTTCAGTGGCTGCTGGTTTGGTCAAGGGAAGACCTGCTGGTGACTTGTGTCCTGTGGGTGATGGTGGCCTGGGGACAGGGCTTGGCTCTCCAGCCTGGGTCTGGCTGCCTTGGTGAGAGATTGGCATCCCAGGAAGCCACGGCAGGCTGAAGCTCTGGGCCTGTTCAGAGCACAAGGACAGGCATCTTGGAAGGCATCCACAGGATGAGGCTTGGGAAGGAAAGGACTGGAGCAGAAGGGATGAGCCAGCCCAGAAGGAGCCAGGTCTCACCTTTTGCCTCTGTAGACCCTCTGCAGCTTGGGGAGCAAAAGGACTTGCAATTGGAGGGCCCAGGGAAGAGAAGGAGGAAAGGAGTGTGTAGCTGTCCCATGAGCAAGATGAAACCAAATCCTGCTACCTGCAGTGACTGCACACTCGTGCTAAGCAGGCAGACTGCCCTGGCTGAGGCTATCAGATCCATGTGTTCATTGTTCCCAGCCAAACTGGAGCCCCCAGCCAGGCTGAGGGTCCTGCTGACCCTTCCTCAGCCTGGCAGGACACGGTGAGGCCTCGGTCTCACCTGTGCCAGGTGTAGTTTGTGCTCAGCTCGAGGGGAGGGTGGCCAGGGCATGTGATGGGAGGCATGTGAGTTCCAGCAGCCCTGCTGGGAGCTATAAATGGCATGTGTGCTCACTGGAGGAGCATGGCTGGCGGGAGGAGGGGGAGGCGGTGGTGGCAGTCAGGGGGGTGTTGGGGTTTGCAGTTACTCCCTCGCTCTGTAGGAGCTTGGCCCTGGGCTGTGGGGGACAGCTGTGAGGGCTGGTGCTGAGCGTGCGTGTCCTCTGAGTGATGAGGCAGATATGGAAAGGGCTCGGCGAGCTGCAGAGCGCTCCGTGGGCTACCCAGGAGACAAAATGGGTCTGTGGCCAGAATGCTGCTGCCAGAGGTGGGCTCTTGCCCCGGGTTGTGGTTCCTGTTTGTAGGACAGGGTGTGAGAGACTCCCTTTTCTCAGCTAAGAATTTTTGTATGTCCTCACAGCTTTCAGTTTAGGGCTGTGCTGTCCCTCTCACACCTTTGCTGACCTGTGTGCCTTGCACTCAGTTGTCCTGTGTGGGCTGTCCCTCTGCTCTGGAGCTCCTGGGCCACACCTGCACGGGGGATGTGACCTGTGCCAGGTGCTTGGAGCCATCTGCTGGGCATGAGCCAGGGTGTGACAGCCCCTTCCCACCAGGTGCTCTGTCCCACCCATGGGTGGCCGCGGTACGGAGCCACAGCCTCACCCCCTCTGGGTTTGAAGGTACCTACGGCCCATCCGCTTAAACGGGAGATCTTTTTTCTGCTCGGTAATGGTCAGCTTCAGCAATGTGTGTTTTGGACATATCTGCTTCACTCCTGTGCCCTGCACACCCTGAGCACCCACGTGGCCCCCACGCCCTCTCGGTGCCTCGGCAGCCACCGGAGACAAACGGACGGCACGTTGTCCCTCGCAGGCTGTGACAACAGCCGGGCTGCGGAGCTGCCCGGAGCAGCAGCTGCTGGCATCGCTGGGAGTTGGGCGCGATGGCGGAGCCGCTCCGGGCTGGACCCTGACGACGGCGAGGCACGCAATCTTTGAGACACGTGCTGTGTCCCCTACGAGGACCGTGCCCGGAGCTGGCGGCGGGAAGGGGCCCGGGGCAGGGCTGGCAGCGGGGCCGTCCCCGCGCCCGTTCGCAGCCCCCGGTCCGTGCCCGGGCCGAGCGCCCCGCTGCCGCGGCCGGCGGCGCGCGGTCCCTTTAAGAGCCGCCCTGCGTGTTCCAACCCGGGCGTGACGCGAGCGCGGTCCGACCGTATGCAAATCAAACGCCAACCGGCGGCCAATGGGCTCCGGCGCTTGGCGGCTGCCAGCCAATGGGATGGCGCCTCCCGACGGGGCGCCGTCTCGCCCCATATAAGGAGCGCCTTCGCCATAAAAGGCAACATTGTATCGCTTTATATGGGGGCGGCGCGGCGCGGCGGGGGCGGCGGCGGAGCGGGGCCGTGAGCGCGGAGCGCGGCGGGGACATGGCGGGGCCGGCCTGACCCGGCCCGACCCGACCCGCGCTCGCCGCCGCGATGTTGCCGAGCCAGGCCGGGGCCGGGAACGGCGCCGCCGCCGCGCTGGCCCGCGGCTCGGGGCTGGGCCGGTCGCCGGTGCCGCGTGGGGCGAACGGCGGCGGGGCGGCGGCGGGGGCGCCCGGGGGCTGCCTGAAGCGGGAGGCGCTGTACAGCGGCAGCGAGGGCGACTCGGAGTCGGCCGAGGAGGAGGAGCTGGGCGGCGAGCGGCGCGGCGTGAAGCGTGGCCTGGCCGAGGCGGCGGCGGCGGCAGCGGCGGCGGGGCCCGCGGCGGGAGCGGCGGCGGCGGCCGCCTACAGCGGCGGCGGGGGCGGCGGGGCCGTGAGCGGAGCCAAGCCCGGGAAGAAGACGCGGGGCCGGGTGAAGATCAAGATGGAGTTCATCGACAACAAGCTGCGGCGCTACACCACCTTCAGCAAGAGGAAGACCGGCATCATGAAGAAGGTGCGGCCCCGCGACTCCGGCCGGTGCGGGGGGGGCGGTCCGGCCCGGCCCGGGCGGGGATGCCGGCCGGCACCCACCTGTCCGTGGCAGTCCCGGCCCGGTCCGAGCGCGGAGCAGGCCGGCGGGCCGTGCCCGGAAACGGCGGCGGCTTCCCCGTCCCGCGGGCGGGACCGGGGGGGGCGGCCCGGCACCAGCCCCTTCCGGGGGGCTGCGCGGGAGCCCCTGGCGGAGCTGCGGGCACGGAGCCGGGCGGTCGGGAGCGGGAACCCCCGGGGCCGGGGGATGCCGGTGTGCTTGGCGGTCGCCAGGCGTTCGATGTGCCCGGGGAGGCCCATCCCGATGCGGCGTCCAGCCTCGGGCCGGTGCTGAACGGTGCCCTCGGGGCCCCTCGCTGTGAGCCACTACCTAAACACCGAGTGTTTGGTGGCACAGCTGGACTGCCCTGCCCACGGTAGGACTGGCTGATTCGGCCACGGAAGGGACTAACGCCACGTCTCGGCCTGTCCGGAGTGCCATCTATGGTTCCTAGTGTGCAAGACAGATTAGAAACTTGGGGGATTTTGGATGCTGCTGGCTGATCTGCATCCTTGGTGGTGCTCATAGCATCTTCTGAGCAACTAGGTAGTGCTGCATCGAAGCTCAGCTGGGCATCATGCACCCTGGGAAGGTGGGAGTGGGTGTGAGGTACTGCTGGGCACATCCTGGAGGTACAGGACCACGGGACGTGGAATGAGGCCATCCCGTCTGTAGAAGCTTGTGTGAGACCACTGAGGGTGCAGTGGTGGCATATGAAGAGTGCACTTCCTAGTCCACAGGTATTCCTCACCTGGGGCATGGTGGCCTCACTGCAGGGGTGCTTGGGTGCAGCTGTGCTCAGAGGTCTGGAGCCTGAGAGGGAAATCTGGGTTGGAGCCTGGTTGGGATGTTGGTGAGGGGAATGAGGTAGAAGTGCCAAGTAACTTCACTGAGAGGTGAGGTGAGGGATGTATCCAGACCTGTGTGGAGAAGACAGTGGGATTTCCAGAATGGAGACAATCCCGTGTCCCCATGTTACCAGACTACTGTTCTGAGGGGACCACTCTACCCATGGCCTCTTGGCAAGCACATCCCCTAAGGGTGTGCTAAAGGGGATGGGAACACAGCATGGGGCTGTTCAACCTGTAGGGAGCCACTCTTGGGTTGGTTTTAGAGGCCACAGCTCCTCTGGGGTGGCAGGGAGCTGAAGCTGATGTGAAGAGAAGGGACATGCAGGGACTCTTGTCCTGCACTGTGTGTTGTCCCTGTCACCTGTGACTCCCTGTTCTTCCCTTGTCCCGCTGGCAGGCCTATGAGCTCTCCACGCTGACTGGCACTCAAGTCCTGCTGCTGGTGGCCAGTGAGACGGGCCATGTGTACACGTTTGCCACACGGAAGCTGCAGCCCATGATCACCAGCGAGACGGGGAAGGCGTTGATCCAGACATGCCTCAATTCCCCAGACTCGCCGCCACGCTCGGACCCCACCACTGACCAGCGCATGAGTGCCACTGGCTTTGAGGAGACAGACCTCACCTACCAGGTGTCTGAGTCAGACAGCAGCGGGGAGACCAAGGTAATGCTCCTGGGCACCCGGGGAGGCGTGGGCTGTGCTGGGAGCCCTGATCACCCCCAGCCCTCTTTAAATAGCAGCGCTGGGAGCTGAGGATGAGTCCCCTTTCGCTGCCACTGCAGTGAGCTTGTGTCGTGTCATCTCAGGGCTGGCTGGATCCTTGGCTGATAGTAGCAGTGATTGAGAGAGGGAGGGGAGCGGGTGGCAGGTATCCTGGTCCTGGCCCTTGCAGCGTGGCTCCCCACTGGCCCAGCCCACCCCCCTGGCCAGCTTTCAGCACTGTTATCTCTCCCCAGGCGTCTCCATGCTCTCACACTCATTGATAAAAATTTGATTCTGCCTCCATGGCCTTATAAGGCCTGGTTTCCCTCGCCAGAGTCCCTGGCAGGGCCCCTCACATTCCTTATAAGCTGCAGCTGTCTCTTGCTTTGGTGCTGTTTTGGAAGGGGGCAGGGAGGACATGGGGAATGGAAACATTTGGCTGGACAGACCATTTCTGCTCCCTGCCTGTTGTCCCTGCAGACGCTGGCCCCTGCCTGCCCGTGTTACTTGTGGCCTTTTGCCCAGGGTGGCCTGGCTGGGGGTGCACAGTCGGGCAGAGTCAGCTTTTCTGCTGGAAGGACCCTGTCTTGTCCCTGCACTCCCTGGCACTGTTCCTCAGAGCTGTGTCCCACATCCCTGCCACTTCCTTTGCAGGCTGGTGCTCAGATCCACAGGTGCTTGGAGATGGGAGGCAGGGAAGTTTGTGGTGAAAGACTGGGATGCCATGCTGAATTTGGGGCTCTGCCACAGCTTCCCAGGCCTGTGTGCAGTTCTGCTGGGTGCTGGGAATTAGAACAGCCCTGCTCTACCTGTGCTGGTATCATGAGTTCCAGGCTTGCTGCAAAAGTGTTCTTCCATTGGCCTTGGAGGAGCTCTCCAGCTGTCCCTGCTCAAGCCACGTCATTGCCATGCAGTAGCCTCTAGACATTAAACAGACAGAACCTGTAGACCTCTCTGCTGTAATTGCAAAGGCAGTGAGTGCAGCACTGAGATGTGCCCAGCATGTCTGGGGCTGCTGGGGTATTCAGCTGCCTGTTTTTGTGACAGCATAACAGCTCTGGTCACGGTGCTGCTGGGTACGCCTATTCCTCAGTGTCCACTTCCCACATGTGTGCAGTGCTGCACCAAGCAAAAGCTTGTTGCTGCTGAGCCCTGAGAAACATCAGCAGCCCCAGAGATCCCTCCAGGCAGAGGAGCTGTGGTGGGTCAAAGTGTGGCTGGAGTCTCTGTGCTGCAGCCCTTAACAGTCCTTGAGAATGGTTCCTGCTGATGGGATCCCAGCAGCAGTCCTGGCTGTCATGTCTTCCCTGGCTGCCTCTGGTTGCTGCTGTAAGCTGTGCCAGCCCTATCCAGCAGGCAAAGAAGCCTTCAAACACCAGCAATCTCTCCTTTGTGCAGCCTGTGTTTGTAAGGACTTGTGCCTCCTGGGCTTCTCCTGGATGAAAAGGCAAGTCCTGTGGGCATTTCGTAATGAGACAAATTACCTGTCCTTGGCATGAGATTTGACCACATCATATCCCTTTGTACTCTTCCTGGAAGTACTGCTAGTTGGCCCCAAGGGAACTGTGCCCTTGGGGTGCAGTTACTCTGCAGAGACCTTCTTAACACAACTTCTCTATTCTCAGTGTCTGATGCAACCCTGAAAGCTCCATCCCAGTGCTGATGCTTAGTGTGGGGTGCCTTTTAGCCACAGCCAGCATTTGATGAGAGGCTGGAGGAGCCCTATGGCCCTGTCTACTGCTTGACATTATGAATAAATCCACCCCTGGCTGGCTGAGAGTTCCTGTCATGGCAAGCCCTGGGGCTGGGGACAAGGGCTGTCCTGTTGTGCCTTCTGCAGGCCTGGAAGCCTGGTTAGTGGTGAGGCAGAGACCAGCTCAATTCAGATAGACCAAGAAGTCCTTGAGGATGAAAGGAGCCTGTGGATGGGTCATGGCTGGGTGGCTGGTGCTTGCTGATGGGTGAGTGGTGCGCAAGGCTGGGTTACAGGTGCCTCACTGGAGGAGGTGGCAGGAGATTTGGTGCCTGGACTGTCAGGTCCAGCCACATGGGATGCTCCAAAAGACTCCCTGGCCTTCTTGTGTGAACTCTGCTTCCCAGATCTCTGTGTGGACAAAACCTGCTTGTGTTCAGTGTTGCAGCACAGTGGGGAGAGCAACACAGCCAGACTGTCACCTGCAGTCAGCAGCCTGCTGGTTATTATTGCTGCTACACCAGCAGCAACTCTGAAGTCCTCCTGCTGTGCCAGACCCAAACTCCCTGCTGTGGTGCTGGGACTGGGGCCTGCTGTACTTTTGAGATAGTAGCTTTATCCTCATGATGATACCTCTCTGATCTTTTGCAGGCCCCAAAGGACACTGCCTGTGTGCAGTCTCCTAGGTGTGCTTGTGTGGGAAAGGATATTCTGGAAGGAGCTCAGAGGCTCTAGATTGGGCTGAGAGCATAGGAGTAGCCCTGATCATCTCTCTGGAATGGGAAAATAAGGGGCTTTCTACATCTGGAACACAGACCAGGTGTTGGAAACCAGATTGGGATTTCCCATATACCTCTGAGGCTTGTTGTCCTGCTACACCTGTGTAATAATTCTGTCTGGGGGTCTGGGCCATGCTGAACAGGCAGTCCCTAAAAGCTGTGGAATGGGATCGTTTCTGTCCCCAAGACCCTGCTGTGGTCCAGGGTGGGCATCAGCTGGCCTGGTCTGTGCCCTGTGACCTACTCATGCTGCAAAGCAGTGGTGCTGTGCTGCATATCTGCTGTGTGCTGCTTCCACTGAGGTTTGCATTGAGCTGGAATGGACGTGCAGCTGGATCAGGAAGAGAAGAGCTTTCAGGGCTGCTGTCCCTGGGCCCTTGGGTGATGTCTGCTGAAGTGACCCATGATTTGCTTCATGCATGTGGTCTGGGCTTTGCAGGGTGCTGACAAGAGCCAGGGTGCCCAGGGGATCACTGAGAGTCATGAGGAGATGACAATGGGTGTCCAATCCCAAAGTCTCTCCCAGCTCTCTTTCTGTATTAGGAGCTATTGCTGCAGCCCAATAAAGATGGGAGGAATCTGAGTCTCAACAGGCTCAGAATAGGGAGGGCAGAGATGGGCTGTGCATGATTCAAGTCTGTTGCCACAGCATCTCTCCCAAGCACTTTTGTTTTGTACTGAGATTTGCCCTTGTGCTTCTAGAGAGCCCTGAGAATCTCCCTGAGTAGAGTGCTCTGAACTTTCTGGGATGCCTTCTCCAGGCCTGAGAGTATGAAGTGTGACTGGGTGCTAAGTGCCCTGGCTGGTTGGGGGTTATATCTCCTGGGTATACTACTCTAGAGCTACAGCTGGGCAGGAGGAACCCTGGCTTTTCCAACTGGGAACGGCACCTGTCCTGTCCAACTCTGCTCTAGCTCCCTAGTGGGCTGGGGAGAGCTCTTCCCACGTGGGGAGGGCACCCACAGCCTCCCATGTCCCATGTGGGGTGGCAGGAGTTTGTGGTTGAGCTAATGGAAAGTGCCTCTGCTGGGCTTTGCTCTGTTATCACGTGCCTCTGCTAATTTGGACTTCAGGGACTGCGGTGCCAAGGCAGAGGGGTGTTGCTCTCCTCCCTCCCTGGGCCCTCGGGCACGACTGAGTGCCTGGGATTGGATCCCCCTGTCCAAAATGGGCTGCCTTCCCTTTTTTAGCTGTTCGTTGAGCTGTGAATTCCTTGCTCCTGGCAGCTTGACAAGCTGGGAACAAGGCTTAGCACGTGGGAGAGCTGGGCCCACCAGCTGCAGTGGGAGGGGTGGGAGTGTGGCAGCCTTAACTCTTCCCAGGCGTGCTGGCAGCTGTGTCAGGGCACGGGGATAGCAGGTTCCCTGTGGTCTGGGACACGGACTCCTGTGAAGCAGGGCATTCTCAGTGTGCTCTTGGCCAGATGAGCGGGGCAGGAGAGGAGTCATGGGCACCCTGGGTATTCCAAAGGGGATTTGGGGGATGGAGGGAAGTTAGGTGAGGTGTGACTGCCGGAGGCAGCAGGAGTCATCATGCTGGGCTTGGTTGGTTCCTGCAGATCCAAGGCACATCCAGCCACATGCTTTGTGGCTGTGGAAACTAAAGTGTTGCTGCAGCTTGGCACACACATTCCTCCCTTGTTCTCACACCTGGGATGCCAGTCTCTCAGGCCAGTGTTGGCCCAGCACAGAGCCCTTTCTTGGTGCTCAGCTCCTCTGGCAGGCACAGAGCTGTGACACTCCTTGCAGGATTGTGCTGGCTGTAGGGAGCACGTGGGATCCTTTGCAAGCATTTGCCTCACGCCCATCTCCTGCCAGTGGATTGGCAGATAGGTCCTTCCTGCAGTCAGGTTCTCCCGGCCTCTACTTCAGGAGAGGTGTGGAGGCATTCCCCAGGGCCTGCCAAAGCTGCTGTCAGGGCTGGGTTTGGGCCTCCCTAGTGTCCAGGTTTGCCTTTAGTCACCTCTCCCCCGTCACTTCCAGTGTATGGCTGCTTTTAAGAGCAAGTTCTCTGCTTGTTCTTGGTCTTGTGTTTCCTGCCTTAAGGGAAATGCTGTGTGTTCCTGACAGGAGACTCTGTGCCTTTATATTTGTCCCTGCAAGGGCTGCTTTTGCCTGGTGTGTGCCAAAAAGAGTCTATTCTCTTCTTACACATTTTGGGGGCTCCTGGGGAGTGGAACAGTTGCTTTGTCCCCTGGTGTGTTGTAGGGAAGGCTCTCAGGGGACCTCTGTGGCCCTGGGCCAGCATCTAAAGTTTATGTGGAGCTCTCTCCAGCTCTCCTCATGTTTGTGCAAGCAGCTCTTCTCTGCTCCCCTGGCTCTGCTCCATGTGCTGGCAGCAGGCTGTGGGGGGTATGGTGTGAAAAGGGGATGATGCAACCTACAGAGCCTGGTTTTGGTCTCATGGGCAGATGTCTCATGGGCTGGTCCGAGCTGTCACAATCTCTCCTTTTGCAGGACGCCCTGAAACCTGCGTTCACTGTCACCAACCTGCCGGGAACAACGTCCATCCAGACAGCCCCGACCACCTCGACCTCCATGCAGGTCAGCAGTGGCCCGTCATTCCCCATCACTAATTACCTGGCGCCAGTGTCTGCCAGCATCAGCCCCAATGCCGTCACCAGTGCCAACGGGACAGTGCTGAAGACTACTGGAGCCAGTGCAGTGACGTCTGGGGGCCTCATGCCGATACCCACTGGCTTCACCCTCATGTCAGGTCAGTGCCTTTAGGGACTGAGGACTACGTCCATCCGTGTCTGCACCTGGAGTGTGTTGCTGTTCTCTCCAGGGGAGAGGAGGCCTAGTGGCAGAAGGGAAGCAGAGTGGTTGCTGCCTGTAAGGTGAGCCCGGCTGTGATTCTGTGCTAAAACCCAGCCAGGCCTGTGGCTGGAGAAGGATCATGTAGTGAGAGTTTGTTTAGAGAGCTACCAGCTGGCCTTGCTGCTGGGAGGTGGCAGGGAGCTGAGCTGGGACCCCAGGGCAGCACCAAGAAGCCTGGAGGGAGTGAAAAGAGCTGGTGATGACAAAGCCTTTCTTTCTCCCTCCTTTCAGCAGGTGCTTCCCTTTCTCCAGGGACCCCTGCCATTCCTCTCACTCACTTACAGCCGCACTCCCTGGCTCTTCCCAGCCAGCAGGGCCAGCTGCTCATGGGTACAGCTGGACAGCTGCAGCAGGCACAACAGACAGTCTTCCACTTCCCTGCCAGAGCTGGAGGGCATATTGTGTCGCTGACAGGTCAGCACTCGCTTCTCCTCCTCTTGCTAGAGATGGGGGGATGGAGGTGTCTCTGGGGTCCTGGCCACAGAGCTGACCCCTGACTGTGGGAACACAGAGGAGGCAGAGCACAGGGAACCCTGGCTGTGGCTGCTGGGGAGAGATGGGAAGACAGAGCAGAGAATGCTTGACATAAGCAGGAGCAGCATCCTGGGGGATGCAGACCCAGGCAAGCAGTAGATTTTCAGTGTCATGCCCCAGGGCTTGGCCTGTGGCTAACAAAGGGAATAGAGGCAGGTCCCTAGGGCAGCTGTGCTGAGGATGAACTGTGCTGCTAGAACTGATGAAGGGGTAGTACAGGGGCTGAGGAGCCTAGTGGTTGTTTATTGAGTGCTGGCATTTGGCTCTGAGCAGCTGCCCTTGCTTCTGTGTTTGTATCTGCAGTCAGCCACTGAACCACAGTGCAGAGAATAGGGTAGGGCAGACCCAGAGCAGAGGAATGGTGCTGCTCTGCTACCTTGTGTGCACTGTCCTTTGTAGGAATTTCTTCTTGTTCTGAGCTAAGGCTGTCCAGGTGTTTGTTCTTGGGCTGGACCTGTTCCTGGATGGAGTTTCAGAGTAGGGCTGGGCTCTCCTTTGTGGTAGCATCCATCATCTGAGGACCAGCACTGAGTGATGCAGTATTTCTTGTGTTCTGCCTGTTTGTGCCTGAGTCCATGACTCCGGTAACACCTGTGCTTTCTTGGAACGCTTAAGGCTCCTGGGGGCCTGGGCAGACAGCAGGCTCCCATTCAAGGGAAATGGATTTCCCTTGTGATCTGGAGGAGGACAATAACTGATGTATGTCTCTGGGGTGTGATGTGTGGGGAAATGACCTGTCTGAGCAAGCTGGCCAGTGATTCTTGCTTTCTGGCAGCCCTTGCTCTTCCCTCTGGAGGCAGGATCCAGCCTTAGGAGACCTTGCTGTGCCCAGCTGTGTTTCTGGATCTGAAGTGCTTTGCAGGGAGTGGTCTAGGACAGAGGCTGTGTGGCTGCAGCTCTGGGATGCACACCATGAGAGCAGCTGTTCTACAATCCCTCTGTAGGACACTGTAATGTTCTTAGGATCACAGGAGGAGTGAGAGCTGCACCCTGAGTGCCCTGTGGAGGATGGAGCTGGGCTCCAGAGTGTGAAGGCAGCAGAGCCCAGCTGGTGTGGGCATTTGGGCTCTTGTGGTTCCACTTAGTGCAGCAAGGTGATCCTTGCAGAACTGGCTCCTCTCTGGGGAGGAAAGGCTGGGTGAGCCCTCTCCTCCCAACATTTGTTCTGTGTCTTGGTGGAACCAGGAATGGCAAGGAGGATCCCGGATGTTCTTGAACCATGGCTGGGAGTTGGGCAAAAGCTGTTGTGGCCTTTTATTCACTCTTGGAGCTTTGTAGGCCATTTAACCCCTTCTTGGCCCACATGCCAGGAAAGAGCAGGTGTTGGTCTCTCCTTTCTGCCACACACTGCTTCTGTGTAGCCTCCCCTGGTGCAGCACAGAGCAGTGCTGTGGAGCTGTGTGCAGTCAGAGAAGGACTGGGGGGCTTTCACGTGGCCCAGAATGCCTGTATCCCTGTGGAGCCACAGGCTGACAGGCTCCTCTCTCTCCCCAGGTGGTACCATGGCTCAGCAGGTTCCAGTCCAGGCAATCCAGGTGCACCAGGCACCGCAGCAAACGTCTCCCTCTAGTGACAGCAGCACTGACCTTACCCAGACCTCTTCCAGCGGAACAGGTATTGGTAACCACCTTCTGTCTGCCTTCCTAACCACTGCTGAAAACACCTCACACCAACAGGTCTCATGCCTGCTTCCTGGCCAGTTTCCTTCTTCAGGCCAATTCTATCCCTGGCTGATAGTTTTCCCCCCGTTGCCAGGTCCAGTGCTACACTGTATCCTGTGCTAGACATAGGGTACCTTACATGGGATTTCAGAGCCTCTTCAGATACATCATCTGCTCTCACTTGCAGCATGGAGCTGGGAACAGGTTGTTGAGTTCTCAGGGGGTTCTTAGTGAGCCAGCACAAGGCATCAGCTCACATCTGCTTGAGACTTTTACTGTCTCTGCAGAAGACATCTCTGTCAGCAAAATCTGAGTTCAGGTGCCTGCATGCAGGCTGAAACTACTTCTACAGCTCTATTAAAGTTTCGTTGGGGAATTGAGATACAAGTTGAATTTAGTCCTGGGATGTTTGGCTACTGTGTTTTACTGCCCCTTCATACTCATGAAAGGAGAGGTTTGAGCTCTCCTGCTTGATCTCTGGGGTAGCAGACAGAGATGGGTATCTCCACGCACTGTGCTTCAGCACAGCACACCCAGGGTGGCTGGGGCAGGGGTGCTGAGCAGGCAGGTGAGTGTGGCAGGTTCCTTCTGCGTGCTCACGTGAGGTGTGTCCTGCTGGCAGTGACCCTCCCAGCGACCATCATGACGTCGTCTGTGCCAACCACCGTGGGCGGCCACATGATGTACCCCAGCCCGCACGCGGTGATGTACGCGCCCACCTCCGGCCTGGCCGACGGCGGGCTCGCGGTGCTCAACGCTTTCCCGCAGGCGCCCTCAGCGATGCAGGTGTCCCACGGCCAGGTCCAGGATCAGGGTAAGGCAGCTGTCCAGGTCAGTGTTCCCTGAGAGTGCACTGACACCCTGGTTTTTCTCGTCCCATGTGTATTTATGCTGGATGTTAATCACAAAGGGTTTTCCTCCCAGCACTCCTGGTGGCCGCACAAAGGCCTGGCTGGGGCGATGCTCGATGTGTGTTTTTAAGTCTTGCCATTCTCTTGTGCAAAGGATTGAGTGAGCTGTTGATGGGTAAAAAGGAGGGTAAGGGTTTCTGGGATGGGCAGGCAGCCCAGGGAGCCAAGAGGCTCTGGAGAGGATATGTGCTTGCATGAGGGGGCAAAGTAGCATGAAGCCACTCGGGCAAGACTTGGATTGAGGCCTTGTGCCTGCTTCTCCCAGCATTTGGAAAACTAGTGCATGTGGCTTTCTTCTGGAATGTGTGCAAATAGGCAGCTTTGTCCTTGAGTAGCTCCACGGAGCTCAGAGAAAGGATCCATGGGGGAGCACTTCTTAAGGGACAGTGTCATTTGTGCTTCTCTCTGTGACAGGTGGCGTCCCCCAAGTGTTCCTGACAGCCCCATCAGGCACGGTTCAGATCCCAGTCTCAGCTGTCCAGCTTCACCAGGTAGGCACAGAGTAGTACTTGCAGGTGTTCAGGGCTTATTCTTGCTCTTCTGCCTGCACATCCTTTGTGTGTCTGGGCAGACCTGGCTGGGTAGGATCAGTCCTCCGGTCTGGGAACGCGCTCTGTGCTACCCACCCTTGGGTAAGGGAGTCTTGTCCTCCCTAGATTGGTGCCTGGGAAGGACAGTGCCCCCTGGCTGCTGGCACACATGGTCTCAGGGCGTGCTGTCCCCCAGTGGTTCCTCCTCCCTTCTCTCTCTAGATGGCTGTCATCGGGCAGCAGAGCAGCAGTGGCAGCAGCCTGACAGAGCTGCAGGTGGTCAACTTGGACACCTCACACAGCGTCAAGAGTGACTGAGAGGCCTCTGCTGCCGGCCTTCTGTTTCTGGCTTGTCATGCCAGTGTCGGGGCTGGCAGCAACTCCTTCTCGTACAGACTGCACCAGTTATTTATTGTTGCCTTTTCACGTTTCCTTCATCCACACATGCACACACACACACGCACTCACCCACCCCCACACACACAGGCATGCGCGTGGGGCTGCAGGACCCACCCCGGGTGGAGCCGTGCTGGGGCCGTGCAGGGCTTGGGGCATTTGGATGCTGCAATAGCTGTGCTTGTCTCACGCCAGCCAAAGAAATTTGTCTTTTGAGGGGAGGATTGCTCTGCACTGTAAATAAATACTGCAGGCCATTCCCAGCTGGAGGCTCTGGCTCCTTCTGGGTGCTCTGAGTCACCTTGCCCATGAGTATTTACTCTGCGTGGGGCTCAGCTTAGACCCGGAGCCGTCGTGCAGGTGCAGCTTGGAGCAGAGTGGGTTGTGGCTGTGCTGCTGGCCTCAGCAATGTGCCTTTGTGGGGGTGACAGGTCCTGGCCGCAGCAACTCACCCAGGGCTCTGGACAGGAGAGAAGGGCCAGCTTGCATGTGCATCTCTGGGCCTGCATGCCCTCTCCCCGGAGGGCAGGGCGCAGCTGGGTGGCAAATGGCCCTGTCCTCCTCGTATGCACTACAGTGAGCCCTCTGCCCTCAGTGCCTCCTCGCTGGGCTGCCTGGCAGATTTTCAGCCTGACTGGCCCTGCCCCGGCGGCTGCCCTTGCACAGGTGAGGTGGTGAGATAGATGCCCAGGAACACAAAGATGCCCTGGAGAGCTCCTCAGGGGCCCTGTGCTCTGCTCAGCCCCACACTCTCAGCCCTCGCACTGCTTCTGGACTCCATACACCCAGGGGAACATGGCTGGGTCTGTCCTTCATCCCCCTGCAGCTCCAGCCAGCGCTTTCAAAATTTCTGTGTCTGATGCAAGGTGGAGAAACAACTCAAATGTCAAAGGGAAGAGCCCGTGGGGCACTGAGCTGCTGGGCAGGTGGCAGGCTCTTCCTCTGAGCACCAGGGTGACCTGAAGGCCATTCTGGGCTGTGGGGGAGCAGCTGTGATGCCTGTACAGGCTCAGCAAGGCTGGGGGAGAAGGGCTGGGGCATGCTTGGTCCTGCATGGGAATTGCTGTGAATGGCTCTGCTACCTAGCCCTGTCCCTGGAGGGAGAGTGAGCAAGTGAGAGAAGCTGCTGAATCCTTAGGGGAAGAAGCAGCTACTGTAACTTTTTTTTTTTTTTTAAGTTAAAGACAAAAGAAGCCTTGGAGAGAAAAAAAAAAAAAAAGAAAAAAAAGAAAATTACTTTATTTTTCTAAGTGTTAAACTCAGTATTTATGTAATTCTTTAAGGAATAAAAGTTTGGCTCCTGTACAGTTTTAATGGGGTTTGTACCAGGGGGATGGGAGAGGGGTGGGTGGGCGGGCATGGAGGCAGGAAAGGGGCCTTGCTTTTGAGTTTGTATTGTAACCTTGGACATGTTCCCTCAGCATTAGCGTTTAAGCTGCACTCTCCATCCACCAGCATGTGCCAGGGATCAAGCTGAACCGAGTGGGATGCTTGTTTCCTACTTACTTGTAACGAGGACTTCATACCCATAATTTTGGGCTTAATGGGCAGAAGTCGAGTGAAGACCAGCAGTGGCCGGTCTCTGGAAGTGGTAAACCCATTCCTCAGAAGCAGGCAGTTTGCAGTGTGCCCAGGAGCCAGAGGTGGGCTGGGTTTTCTGATGACCACCCTGTTCACTTCTGGTCCAGGGACCTACAGCTGTTCTGTCACTGTCGCTGCTCTTGGCACGGAGCAGTGGTGCCTGTGACTGCCTAAGGGATCCGGGTGTCCCCACTCCTCCCTGTGGTGAGTGACCAGCAGTGGCTAATCCCTTTTCTCCCTGCTTGCTGTGCAGGCAGCATCTCCTGAACTCCTGGGTGACAGTCTGGGCTGTATTTCCCCCTCTGCAGCCATTCTGCAGAACACAGATGGGGACAGGTCTCCTCCAAGCTCCCTGTGTAAAGAATTTCCAGAAGAGCCTTTCAGCCCTTGATCTGTTAGCAGCCTGGGAAGGGCTTGTGGGGAGTGGAGTGGCCCATCTGGTGAGGGTGATGTTGCATGCTGCCTCCCCTTAGAATTCTTGCTCTAAGAGTGATGCAAACTCTGCAGCTCAGAGCATGTGGGAGTGCTGAGCCACGTCCCATGGCTCGGTGTAGGAAAACTGCTCCGTGATGCTTCCAAAACCACATAGGTACCTAGGAGTTCATCCAGGGAGAAGTGTGGGATCAGAGTTTGCATTGTCCTTTGCCCCAGCACATCACTGTGGCCTGGCTTTGCTCTGCTTTGCTTCTGCTGGCACTATAGAGCAGAGCTGTTGGGCCAGAAGGGCAGGAGAGCCCCTGCTGCTACAGGGTGTGTGACTGCATCCCCTCCCTGGCTCCCCAAAGGCAACTGCTGGTTAAACGCTAATGGTGTATTTTATTTAAGTGCAGACTTGTAAGAACACTTGTGTATCAGGGATGAAATGGCATTTATTGTGTGGTGACATTTTTAGTTCATTTTACTGGTTTGAGGGGTGTGTGTGTGCGCGCGCGTGTGTGTGTGTGTACGCATAAGTGTGTGTGGGATTATTTTTTTTTTCCCTCCAGTTTCCAGGGTTGTGTTTCTGGAAGGATGTGGAAGTAATCACAGTACTATGTACAGAGCTTTCTTTTGTATTAAAAAAAAAATTTACTCTTTCAATAAATGTTATCATTTTGTGCACAGATTTGGGATCTTGACCATGCTTTGTGGGAGGGGTTGATGCACACCTGAGGGCCAGCAGATGGGGATCAGGGGCAGATTCCTGCATCTGCTCATGCACTGAGGAGGATGGGGAGCTATCTGAGCATGACGTGGCAAAGAGGGGCTCTTCACAAAAGTTTCTATCCCTCCTGCCTCCTGCACAGGTTATTCCTGACCACCTGGACTTATCCTCTGGAGTCTCAGCCTAATGTGTGGGCCAGAACCTGACAGAAGTGCTGTGAGGGCTCTTTCCTGAAATGCTCTGTAACAATGTCCCTGGTGAGCAGGGCCTCGTGTCAGGCAAGAGAAATAAAAAACAGCAATGAGGAGGAACGGGGAATTTTGGAAAAGAATTTTTCTAATTCATGGGTATTAATAGGGAGGAACGGGGAGACTTAAATTCCCTGCAGAAAACTGCTATGAGAAGATATGGCAATATTCAAAATCCAGTCTGGAGAGACATAACTTAAAGTCAGGCAGGGGCCTAGAAGCCAGATCAAGGACACATGGAGGCTCAGTAAAGTGTCCAAAGGTGTGAATAAACCCAAAGGGAGAGGAGCTTATTGCAATCATCAGGGCTGCTGGGGCCAGAGTATGCCAGCTAAAAATGCAGCTGGTCACTCCATAGCATCAGGTCCTGGAGCAGATGCCAGTATAGCGTGAGGAAAGCTGAGCACTGATAAAAGTGCAGTTTGGAGAAAATACCTCAGGAGGGAAGAGGATTGTACAGAAAGTGCTTAGGAACAGAAGACAGCTGAAATGGCTCTTTCCCCATGAGAAAGAGCCTCACTTTTAGCCCTGTGCCTACACAGGTGTGGCTCGTGGGTCAACACTACAAATGCCCTTTCAGCACAAGCAATCCCATGTCACCTGTGCACAGGGGCCTCTGCGTCACTTATACACCATGGAGCAAGATACCACAGGTCTTTATTTTGAGGTTTAAAGACTTACTAAGTGTGATGTGGAGACCACCAGAGCAAAGACATAAGCAGGCTGTGTGAATACCACAGAAAACCTCTCCCTGTCACAAACAAGATGTCTTGGTAGTGAACAGGGAAGGAAAATGACATTAATTGAAAACAGAGATTTCAATAGCATCTGGAAAGAAAGCATCAATAGCACCAACAGAGATCACATGTACTAATGGAGAAATCAAAAGTATGACTTGGAAACACAAACCTTTACCACCCACAGGTTTAGAGGATGGTCTCTACAAACTGATGCAGCACTGCACTGTTTTATCCAGCCTATAATTAATTGCAATTATATTGTTTGGATTAATTGCTGATTGCTATTGTAAAACATGGAAATTGTCTAATCCATTTCATTAGTAGTGAGGGTAGAAATTAGGTTGGGCACATACAAGTTGCTCCAGGATCAAATAAGAAAGCGAAGTCTCATCCAGTTAGCTGATGATTTTAATGATTGTTTATAATTTAAACCAAATCTTATCAGACTGATAGAAACTTGCACCCCAAGGAAGGGCGGTATGGGCACAGGATACGAATTTAGATTTTATGGTATGGGCATTTCAGATCAGTGTGACACAAGAGCTGGAAAGAAGCTGGAAACAGGCCAAACTTGTGTGCAGCTGGCTTCAACTGGCTCTCCAGCAGCACAGAGAACAGGGCAGTCTCAGAGCCCCAAACCTGCTGGGAGCCAGGACAGCTGCCACTGAAGCCAGCAGGGTGGATGGAGGGTGGGTGCAGGGCTGGAACCACCCCAGGGCCAGAGGCCTGACATTGCTGCACTGTAATTCTCGATTTATGGTGCACTTGCAATAATAACATTAGTGCTGGCATGACATGATTTTAGCCTTCCTGCCACCCATCCTGCTACAGCCCTCGATGAAGACAATTAATCCCCAGAGAAATGGTACCAACACACAGCACAGCATCACCACCTTACCAAAAAGCAGCTCACTCTAGCAGATGCCTTCTTCAGCTTGCAACTTCCATTTTTTCTCGTTTCTAACATTAGCCAGGGGAATCAGAAGATATTCCAATCTTTCATCTTTTTCCACCGCTCACCACCGTTCCTGGTGTGGGGGAACGGCAGCTTTGTGACCCACAGCCACAGACAGGCTCAGGTGCCAGCTCAGGCCTGGAACTGAGGGACCCTGTGGGACACCCAGCAGCGCTCTTGTGGCACATTCCCAATGGAATCCTGGGCTGCATTAGGAACTGCAGTGCCAGCAGGCCCAGGGAGGTGATCCTGCCCCTCTGCTCAGCCCGGGTGAGGCCAGTCCGGAGTGCTGTGTCCGGTTCTGGAATCCTCAGGACATGAGAGAGGTGGAGCTCCTGGAGTGGGTCCAGCAGAGGGTGACAAAGATGATGAAGGGACTGGAGCACCTCAGCTCTGAGGAGAGGCTGGGGGAGCTGGGCCTGCTCAGAGACACCGAGAGGAACCTCATCAATGTCTGTCAGTGCCTGCAGGGAGGGGCCAGAGCACGGACCAGGCTCTGCTCGGGGTGCTGGTCAATGGGACAATGGGACAATGGGGCAGGAGCTGAGGCTCAGGAAGTTTCACCTGAACACGAGGAAGAACTTCCCTGTGCAGTGCCCGAGCACCGGGACGGATTGCCCAGAGAGGCTGTGGAGTCTCCCTCACTGGGGATATTTAAGAACTCTTTGGACACTATCCTGCGCCATGTGCTCTGCGGTGACCTGCTTGAGCAGGCAGGTTGGAGCAGATGACACACGGTGGTCTCTTCCAACCTGCCCCATCCTGGGATTCTGAGGGACGGCGGGGACACGGCGGGAACACGGCGGGGACACGGCGGGGACACGGCGGGGACACTGCGGCGCGCGGGCGCGGAACGCGCAGCTCCCGCCACTCCCGTGTCCCTCGCCGCCTCCCGTAGGAAGCTGCGCGCTGATTCCGGCGCCTCCCAGTGGCGCCGGGGCCGCTCCAGGGCCGCGGGCTGGGTCGGAGCGGCGCCTCACGGGCCGCTTCCTTCTTCCCTCCTCGGGGGTGAGTCGGCTCTCCGCGTACCGGGGCTGGGCTCGGCTGTGCCCTGCCGGCTCGCCGTGGCTCCGAGGCCAGCGGGACAGTGGTGAGCGAAGGGCCCGGCATAGGGGACGGCCCGGGGGAAATCCCGTGTGTTCCAAGCACGTCAGTGCGAGCTGTCCTCTGTGTGTGTGCGCGCTGTACAAACTCGTTTAAGGAAAACAATTCTTTGGCTTGTGGTGTGGCATCTAATCACTGCTACAAAACACAGAATAACTTGGTCTTTTTATTACAGAGGCTGCAAGAAGATTCCCATCTGTCATGCTGCAAATTCCAAGGAAGGCAGCACAATCGAAGGTAAGTATATAAATGTCTTGGGAGTTCAGGCTGCTTCTCTCTGCACTTGGAAAATGTTTTTAATGTGCCTTTGATGGTTAGTGTCTTCTTTGGCTAAACATGGACTGACTGTTTCTCTGGTACCTTGCTTCATTGCTTCTCTTCCAGTGTGTGTGAGTGGTAGGAGCATTTCCCACTGCCACCAGGCTGAGCTCCTTCCTGTCAGCCTGATCTGGAATCCTGGGTGAACTCAGTCCCTGGTTTTGTCTGCAGCTGGCTTACTGATTGCTGGCACTCAGTCTTGGACAGCAAATTATTTGCATGCTGCTTTTTGCATGGATGAAAGCAGAGAAGCACTGTGTCTTCTTTGTGGTCCCAAGATGCAGAGCAGTCAGGTAACAGAGAGTAGAAATCCTTTAGTTCTGTGGAATTTGTCCATTGATAAAAGGCAATGAATTCTGAGAAGAGGGCAAGGAGGAAATACTGAGAGACTTTCAGGTAGTGAATCTTATCTGATGTGTATGAACTAGATCTGAGAAACTGCTCATTATTTTCTTCAGGGCCTGGTGATGGGAAAGTCCCTATGCACAGTGACAATACTGTGAGCTCTAGGTAAACTCACACTCTAAACAGTTATAGATGGTAAATAGGAAGAGGGAAGACAGAAGTGCAAAAGCAGCAACTTGTGAGGGTCATGTTGTGGACAGTGGCAGGGATATGAACAGGATTAAAATCTCTCTTCATTATTTGCTGTTTTATAAAAGGGCCTATTTTGCCTTCATGTGTCACCGACATGTTCTATGAAAAATCCTTTCCTTAGCATTTTTCCCTCATGAGAAGCTGAGAGGCCTCAGGAACAAACTGTAAACAATTCTTATCTGCTGCTGTGGAATGCAACAGGGAGATCTGTGATTGGTCTCATCTGGTTGTTTCTAATTAATGGCCAATCACACTTCACCTGTCCAGACTGTCTCGGTCAGAGACGAGCCTTTGTTATCGATTCCTTTTCTATTCTTAGCTTAGCCTTCTGATGAAATACTTTCCTCTATTCTCTTAGTATAGTTTTAATATATTATACATGATAAAATAAAAAATCAAACCTTCTGAAACATGGAGTCAAGATTCTTGTCTCTTCCCTCATCCTAAGACCCCTGTGAACAATGCCACATTCATGTTTTGTGTTAGTTTCCTTATTGAGGAGAACCTCCTATGTGTGCCAGTAACGCTTGGAACTGGTTTTGTTTATGAAAAACACTCTTAATTTCTGCGAAGGGGAATGTGAGCCTCTGCAAAGGGGGTTTTCCTTCAAAGCTTGCTTCTTCTGTAGGATCTCAGGATCAAAAGCTGTGCCACGACCATTTCTACTGTCAGTGCTGGCTCACACTTTCCCCAGCATGCAGCTCAGAAATAAAAGCTTGACCCCGCTTCCCCTCTGTCTCTGCAGACACATCAGCTGCCATGGTGAATGAGAAGCACGATGGCACCCTGCTCGTGCAGCTGGGGCCCAAGCTGCAGGCCCACCCAGAGAAGCTGCTCCGGCAGCGGCGAGGCCACGACGAGCGGCCGGAATACCTGGTCCGGTGGAGCGTTGTTAGCTCGGAAGAGAGAGCGGCGGGAGGCAGCAGTGCCTCCTCTGGAGACACCAAGGCAGAGAACATCTCCCTGTGGATGTCTGCAGAAGAGGTCCGCGCCAGCTGCCCGGCACTGCTGGGCCAGACGAGGCCGTTGTCCGTGGACGTCCCGCTGGACCAAGCCTCGCTGGACGAAGCCTCGCTGCTGGAGATGAAGGCCGATGTCAGGAGCCTGGTGCAGCGAGCCAGGCGCCAGGTGGCCGAGGCCGGGATCCCCGAGTGCTCCATCCTGAGCACGGTGCGCGTGCTGGGCGCCTACGCCAGCATCGGCTCCCTGGCGGGCACCTTCAGGGAGGCGGGAGCCCTGGAGCTGCTGACGGCCATGCTGTGCCACAGGGAGCAGCGGATCCGCCGCGGTGCCGGCGAGATGCTGCGCGCTCTGGGGACGCACGATGCAGGTGGGGGCTGCTCCTGCTCAGTGCCACTGAGGAGGGCTTGCTGGGCAGCTGGGGGTGCCAGGCCTTCGGGAGGGGTGAGGTGCCTGGGAAGCAGCGTGTCTCGGGGCTTCTTGGCAAAAGGGGAAGAATCAGTTGGGATCTTATGGACTTCCATGGTTGCAGTTGTCTGGACTGCTCTTGGAGTTAGAAAGTCTTTCCCCTGCCAGGTTTCTGAGCTGGGATGCTGATTAACTCTTAGGAGGACTTAGGCCAAAGAGATTCGCAGAGTGTGGGGTGACTCTGCTCCAGGCTGTCAGTTGGAAAGTCTCTGGCCTATTCTTGGCAGGGAGCCTTTCCTCAGGCCCTGGATAGAGGCTAGTCCTCATTTAAGAAGAGCTGCTGTGGCTTGGCCCGATGAGACTTGGGTGCAGCTGGAAGGTCGCTGGTTGTGGTGTATCCCTCAGGAGATCTGGCTTTCCCTGTCCTTGTGCCTGAGTTCATGCAGCTCTGAAGTGGGGCAGATGAGGGGCTGATTCAGGTTAAAACTTGACTTCTTTTCTTCCCTGGGACCCTCTTCTGGAATCAGTTATTTGGGGTGGCTGCTTTGTGAGAATCTCTCAGTGTTAGGGGTAGAAATAATACACCGTGGAGCAAAACGTTGCCACTCCAGAGGAAGGGACAGAACGTGGATCAGGTGACACCGAGCAGCAAAGCTGTTCCTTCCCTGCAGCTCTGTCTCTGGCAGAGAGGGTGGGTGTGGGTTGTCTTTCTGGGGCCTGAAGAGTTGTTGTTGTTGTTGCAGGAATCTGGGCCTATGTGCTGCTGTCCCTGAGCCAGCAGGATGGCATTGAGCAGCACATGGACTTTGACAGTCGCTGCACCTTGCTGGAGCTGTTTGCTGAGATCACGTCCTCTGCAGAGCACTGCATGTCCTTCGAGGGGATTCACCTCCCACAGGTGGTGACAGACCCGCCAGCAGCGCTGGGCCTGCGGGGCGTGAGGGGCCAGGAGGGGTGGGAGCGGGGGACCAGGGCTGGCACCCTTGTCTGGGACAAGAGGGGAGTTGAAGGCGGGCAGGTGAGCAGGACTGGCTGTTGGGAGAGCTGGGACAGGGCCTGGGCCTGGTGAGAGGCTGGGGCTGGTGCAGAGGCACCTGGAGAGCCTGGTCTGCGAGCAGGGAGGGGAGGGTGGGCTGAGAGGTCTCTGCTGCTGCCAGCTGGTCCGGAGCTCTCACGGGAGCCTGGCTGGGAATGAGCTGGTGTCTTAGAGAGCTGGGGGCTGGAGGTGCTCTGCAGGCTGAGCGTGAGAGCTGTGCTTGTTGCAGATCCCTGGGAAGCAGCTGTTTGTCCTGGTGAAGCGCTACCTGTGTGTGACTTCTCTCCTGGACAAGCTGAGCAGCGGCGTGGAGCAGGGAGAGGAGCAGCAGGGCTGTGCTGTGCCCAGCCCTGTCCCTGAGGAGAGGAGCCGTGTGAAGCAGGAGTTTGAGTTCAGCATGGCCATGGCAAACCTCATCTCGGAGCTGGTGCACGTGATGGGCTGGAGCCACAGGCACAAGGCAGAGCCGCTGCCCCAGCGGGACCTGCAGCCTCGCCCTGCCCGCTCCATCTTCCAGCACAAGCCCCCGGCCAGCACTGCTGCTCAAAAGCCTGTGTTGCCCTCAAATCCTGGTCCTCACAAGAAGCAGGGCTGTACCTTCCTGACTGCATCAGACTTTGCGGACAGCAGTGACTACACGGAGTACTTGCGGGCAAACGTGGTGCGTGGCATGCGGGTGCGCCTGTTGGAGGACTGTGGTGACATCAGAGCTGGGGAGGAAGGAGAGTTTCTCCAGAGCACGGATAACATGCGCACAGTACAGGTAGGACATGGGGAGACTTCTGGCTGGAATGGCAGAGGGGAGTGACTGCTGAATTCCTAATGATGCCTTTATGTGCAGAGAGCTGGACAATAGGCATGGCCTAATGTGTATCACTGTCTGCATCTGTCCTAGCAAAACACTCACCTTTCAGAGCTGGAGGGGTGGGTTGCATGGAAGGCTAGTCTGGTTTTGTATGGGTTATGCCACTAAGATTTCTTAGCCTCTAAAACAGGCCTTACTGAAAAAGCCTGTCCCCGTCTTTCTTACAAGCCCCCTCTAAGTATTGAAAGGTCACTGTAAGGTTTCCCTGGAGCCTTCTCTTCTCTGGGTTGAACGACCCCAACTCTCTCAGTGCTTCCTCATAGCAGAGGTGTTCCATCCCTCTTACTGTTTTTGTGGCCTTACTCTTTGCCTGCTCCAACAGGTCTGTGCCTTGTAGTGAAGTCTTCAGAGCTGGATGCAGTTCTCCAGGTGGGGTCTCACCAGAGCAGGGCAGAGGGGCAGAATCACCTCCCTTCACCTGCTGGCCACGCTGCTTCTGTTGCAGCCCAGGATATGGTTAGCTCTTTAGTCTCTGAGTGCACATTGCCAGGTCATGTCCAGCTTTTCATCCACCAGTTCTGCTAAGTTCTTCGTAGGGCTGCTTTCAATCCCTTTGTCCTCCAGCCTGGAGTGGTACTGGGGTTTGCCACAACCCAGGTGCAGGACCTTGCACATGGCCTTGTTAAACCTCATGAGGTTCCCACTTCTTGAGTTCATCCAGGTTCCTTTGGATGCCATCCCATCCCTCAGGCATGTCAACTGCACTGCTTGTCTTGGTGTTGTCAGCAAACCTGCTGAGAGTGCAGCCAATCTCACTGTTGTCACTGATGAGGATATCAGATGGTATTGGTCCCCATACAGACCCCTGAGGAACACCACTTGTCACTAATCTTCAGCTGGACATTGAACTGTTGACCTCTGAAAATGACCATTCAACCAGTTCCTCATCAACTAAATAGTCCATCTGTTGAATCCATCTCTCTCCAGTTTGAAGAGTAGGATGTTGTGGGATTGCTGTCAAAGGCCTTACAGAAGTCCAGAAAGATGACAGCCATAGCTCTTCCCCTTGGCCACTGATGTTGTCACTTCATCATAGGTTGGCCAGGCAAGACTCTCCCCTGATTTTCTGGAATCACCTCCCTGTCTTCCATGTACCTCAGTTAAAAGGCTTTTCTAGTTCTGGTCCATGCATTGGTGATGTTTCTGTTTAGTCCTCCTCAACTGAATAACTGCTTTGCATCTTATTTTTTTCCTTACTCTTATAAACCACTTATTTTTAAGTGGTTTATAAACATCTTTTATAACCCACTCCATAAAGATAACTTGCAAAGGAAGTGTATTTCATACTGATTCTCTTTTTGTTCTTAGACATCTTGGTTTCTAATATGTGTTTTCCTAAAATTGTAACATCTGTTTCTTACGAAGTTGTACTTGTTTTTACACTTAATGAACTGTGCACTTGGGAAGAGCACCAAGATCCTTTCATTATTTTCTCCTGTTGCCATTGACATAAATTTCAAAGGGTTTTTGCTCAATGTTGACCTAAAGTGTACTGTTAGCTTCCATTCCCTTTGTCCTGTTGGTCCCTTGGGTTCCCTCTTCTATTTTTCTGTTTAATTAGGTTGAATGAATTTGCAGTTGCTCCATTCAGGTTTATTTTCAGTAAGTTATTTGTAAGGCTCACACTATTAACAAAACCGAATCTGAATGTCAATTGGGCCAGTCCATCACAACTCTGTTTCTTACCTTGTCTTATCTTTCCTTTGTTGCTCTGATTTCTGTTGCTTTCCTTGCCTTTCCAGAGAAAGATTTTCACTGTTGTATCTGGTCCTGCAGCCCTATCTTTCCATGACTCCTTTGAAATGGCATTTGGTACATAACTAGTTTAGGTCAGAGATACATTGAAGACTATTTGGTGTTGTGTGTAGTCTAACTCAACTTCCTTCCATACAGTGCTTTCCCAAAGTCTGTCAGCATCTCATCTGTCCAGCACAATGGGTTCATAATAGCCCTGGTGTAACTCCAAAAGAGCTCAGTGAAACAGGCAAACCATAAGTTTTTCTGCTGTTTTTTAAAGCTACTGACATTTGTACTTGCTGTTGCTGGGTTCTCCTGCTCAGAAGGTTAAATGTAACACTATGGTATGGGAAGCCATAAAAAGTCCTGATTTTTGAGAGGCAACTTGGACAAAGCAGAGGAAACAATTGCTGCCTTTGAGACATGCTTATCAAGAGCCCAAAACCTGTTTAAGAGGGTTGATGAATGACCAAGGTTGTAAAAGTGCCCTGAGGTACTTCATATACAGCTCATCTGCCTCGAGGTAGTGTTGGTTATGTCCTTTGTCTGCTTTTCCCAAGGCACCTGCAGCTTGGCACTTTTGGAACAGGTGTGATTAACTGGATGCACTCATGCCTCTGCTGCTGTACTGGGATCTGTAGTGATTGCAGGCAAAGTTAGTGTTTTCTTTTTAAATAAAGCTCCAGGTGTAACCAAGGCAAGAAGTTAGCAAAGATGGTATGCCTCAAAACTGGACAATGTGAGTGCTGAAATCTGTACCAAAATTGTGTGGTCTTCTACTTCTTTGGGAAATGGGAGGACAGATGTAGCAAGAGGATAGAACAAGTGAGCAGATCTGATTGTCTGGATTTGTTTCACCCACAGATTTTACGATACTCAACGGGTCGGACCTACTGGGTGCGGTGGCACATACTGGAGATTGTTGGCTTTGGGGACCAGTGGGAGGGTCCTGCTGCTCAGGAAAAGGAATACAGTGTGAGAAAGAGCTTCAGTCTAGACACAGGTGAGATTGTGATGTGTGTATGTATCATCTCTTTCTGATTATCCTGTGGGATAGGAGTGGTGACGTTTATATGGCCAAACGCACAGCAAGTAGCAGGCTGGGTTTAGAAAGCACTATTAGTTTGTGTGACCATGTAAAGCTAGTTAAGGAACTGCATGGCTGGTGATTGAATGGAGTGTTTTGAACCCTAGACTTCTGTCAAGATGTATAATGAAAGTAATGATATAAAAAGCATAAAATTTGATTTAAACCGCAACAGTCAAAACTTTGTGGTTGAATTAACTGACTGAACTGCCAAAACATGAATTTCTCTTAGAAATTCTTAGAATTTCTCTGAGATGAAGCTGTTTAGGGGCACTCAAGTCCCCTTAAGTAAGCAATAAGGGTTTTTAAAAGGCATGAGCATAGCAACAATTTGTTTAACTTCATACTGTTGAGCTTTCAACAAGGTGTTAAAGTATTAAAGAACTGTTTTCGTAAGACATCTGCAACATCTCCTAGAACATTTAACATTGTCCTTGTACTGGGAGAAAATGAAAGGCAGAATCCAGACTTCAGATACCCTTTTCTTGTTCAGCATCTGACATGATTTTAGCCAGGGAAACCTATTAAAGTAACTCTTTTATCACAGCTGTGGCCTTCTAGAATATCTTTTGTGTAGAGTGGTTTGGATTTACTGGCTGCAAGAGAGAATGTTGATGAGGTCAGCAGCAAATTGCACACTTTGAAACTATTCTTACTGCTAGTTGAAAAGATGGTTTCTTCAATGGCTTCTACTTCTTGTATTTAAAGGCTTAACTTCATGTCAGTGGGCAGTGTCTAACTTAAAACAAACTAAGTTAGATTTCTCCTTTTCATGGTCTTTCTGATTTTGGGAGAAGCAGGAGCTCTGTTTCACTTCTGTGTATAACTCTTGCCAGGCATCATATCCCACTTAGAGTATGAATTGAAATGTGGAGTGTGCAGCAGAGGATGGGGGAGTTGGCAGAGCTGACAGTGCCCTTCTTTGCTCTGCTCCTCTGCAGTTCCACAGCCATTCCTGTGCAAGCCCTTGGGGGGGCTGTACTCCCTGCCTTACCTGGGGCAGCGGCTGCCCAAGGCTGCAGACACCCTGAGCCGTGCCGAGTGGTGGGAGCTGCTCTTCTTTGTGAGGAAGCTGGAAGCACAGGAGCAGAAAGAGATCACGGGTCTCATCCAGCAGCACCTGGGAGAGCAGGTAGGGGCCAGTGCCTGCAGCAGGGAAATGGGAGAGAGGAGCAAAGGGAGCATTAGGGAAGGGAGCAGGCCCAGAGGAGATGGCAAGTGTGAGCTGTGCAGGGCCAGCCTGAACAGGGCAGAAATGGGAGGGTGAGTGGCGATGGTGAAAGCTTGGAGAGCTTGGCCCAGCGGAGCAGTGAGTGGAGATGAGAGGAAAGGCAGTGTCCCCTGACTGAAGAGTGACAGTCCAGCAAGGTTTGGGCAGGCAAGGCAAGGCCGTGGAGTCATTCTGCCAGTTGCAGTTGGGTGGTGAGCATGGGTGGGAGGTGTGGGCTGGTGGGAGTTGGGCTGGGGACAGGCAGGGAGGGTGGCAGTGGGGAGTGGCCCTGGGCAGCTCTGGCGGTGCAGCCTTTCTGTCCGTGGTGCCAGTGGCCGCCACAGGGGGCGTGGGGTGCATGGTGAGCCCGAGGTTAATTTGTCCCCATGGGTGTGGCTGTCGGAGGTGGATGAAGAAGCCCTGATGCAGCTGTCGGTACCTGCGGAGCTGGCCCAGAAGGTGCTGCAGGTCCTGGAGCAGCGGTGCCAGGGCAGCTCTCTGCGTGACCTGCGTGGCTCCCGTGTCTACGCCAGACACTTGCTCGGGAGGGGAGCAGAGCAGGATGGTGGAGGGAGCCCCGCAGTGTCCTCAGAGGGTGACAGGAGCACCGGCCCTGAAGGCACGATGGCCAAGGCAGCGGAGGGAGACCTTTGTGCAGCTCCAGGGCCGCCCCAAGGCCGCGGCGTGGCAGTGAAGTCGGATTCCCAGCTGTTCAGCGAGCTCTTGGAGAGGGAAGGGCTGTTCTTGCCAGAGGTGACGGAGGAGCAGAGCCAAGGTAATGTCCTGCCACACGCTGGGGCACAGGCACGGTGCTGGCAGTGGCACTGCTGCCTCCACAGGGGAGGGCTCTGGTCAGGGCATGGGGGCCACGCAGCCAGGGCTGCCGGAGGTGGGGGTGCCTTGGGTGCTGGGTGTGTGGCTGTGTGGCAGCCTGGGAGCCGCTGGAGGTGTCACCGCTGCCCTGATGGCTCCGTCCCTCTGGCCAGCGCTGGGCAGCTCCAAGGGGCTGAGTGAGAGCGGCTCGCTGGCCAAGGTTTCAGCTGTGGTGGACGTGATCCAGAGCAGCAGCTCAGCGGTGGGGCTGCGCTTAGCTGGGCTCAAGCACATCCTGGAGATGCTGGAGGAGGAGCCCAAGTTGGAGCAGCAAGCGGGCACAGCCCAGGGCGGGCTGGGCATTGGGAGTGCTGGGTGAGTGCTGGGGTGCTGCACACCCCTCCTGCTGCCGGGGGAGGGCCCTGTGGGCAGGGTGGGGGACAGTGCTGAGCTGGATGGGCGGGAGGTGGCAGCGGGAGTGTGGAGGGTGGTATATGTGAGAGGAAGGGTGGATTTTGTGTCCCTTTGTCCCAGGCAGGCTCGCTGGCAGGGCTGTCCCAGCTGCAGCGTGGGCAGGGAGGAGGTGGCTGTCAGGGCCCAAGGAGGCTCTGCCTGAGGTGTCCTGTGCCATGCAGGGAGAAGCTGGTGCAGGTGTCAGTGGAGCTGCTGAGCAGGGAGGTGGCGGAGAAGGCGCTGGTGGCGGTGACGCTGCGGCTGCTGGCCGTGCTGCTGGCCCGGTACGAGTGGCGAGTGCCCTTTGCCACAGAGGGCGGCGTGCGGGCCGTGTTGGCCTGCATGCAGCAGCACGGCTGCTCCGCCCTGGTGCAGCAGGCCGGGCTGGCGGTGAGTGCCCGGGGCACGCCGGGGTGGGCAGGGCAGCGCGGGCTGCCCGGGCAGGGTGGAGGGGCCGCTGCCCCGTGCGCTGCTCTTGTCCTTGCAGGCGCTGAAGGTGCTGGTGGGAGCTGCGGACGCCGAGCCGGGAGGTGCCGGTGGGAAGTGCTTGCCCTGGAACCACGGCGACGCTCAGATGATGCGGGAGATCTTTGCCAGCATTGGCTCTGCCTCCAGCAAGGGCTCTGCCAGCCTGCTGAGTAGCATCCCTGCTGCCCTGAGCACCATGCAGAGGGCCCCAGGGTAGGGGCAGAGCGTGGAGAGCGGCTGCAGTTGGGGGGAATCTGCAGGGGGAAGGGCAGGCAGGGCGGGCAGGTGGCTTGTGGGTGCAGGGGAGGCTCTGTGCCTGGGGGAGGAGAGTGGCACGGCTGTGTCCCTGCAGGGGCTCCTCAGGGGTGCAGAACGGCCTGCTGGTGGTGAACATGCTGATGGATGGGCACCGGGGCCTGGCGGAGCAGCTGGCGAGCTGCGATCTCCTGGCGGTGCTGCAGAGCTGCTGGAGGGCCGGGCAGAGCAGCGGCTGCCCCCAGGCAGTGCTGGCCCTCAGCGCCATCAATCGCCTGGCAGAGCACGGGCTGCCCCTGGGCCCGGAGGCAGCAGGTACCGCCCTGCCCACCCTGCCCGTGCCACGGCCCCGCGGGTGCCATGGGCAGGGCTGCCTGGCCCGACGGGGCAGAGCACCCTGAGGGGCTGCTGCCGCTGGAGGGAGCGCCTGGGCTGGGCTCACGTGTCCTTGTCATGGCAGGCAGAGAGGTCCTGCTGGACCCGAAGGGCGTGCAGATGCTGCTGGGTGGCCTGGACGATGGTGTCCTGTCCAAGGAGGTGGTGGTGGCCCTGGAGCGGCAGCTGTGCAGCCAAGGCCCCGTTCCCCCTGGCCAGGTGGCCCAGCTGCTGCAGGACCAGAGCTGCTTCAGGCTGTTGCTGCGCAGCTTGGAGCTGCTGGGGACAGAGAAGGCCGTGAGCCTGAGCATCCTCAGGTGGGTGCAGGGTGACTGAGGACGGTCTGGGACCCCCTCTTGAGGTGTGTGAGTGCTGGGGGTCATGGCGGGGAGACCCAGTGCATGTTTGTGGGTCCTGGTGGGGGTGTTCTTCACTGGGGGCAGGCTCACCCCAGCACGTAGGCCGGTGCCAGTTGGTGTGTCCTGGTGCACAGGGCCACGTGGGGCCACAGCAGCTGTGCCTGGGTGCTGGTGGGGACATGCAGGGGCAGCAGAGGACATGCCTGGGTGCTGGTGGGGCATGCAAGGTGCCAGGGGAGCCTCGGTTCCCAGTCGCTGAGAGGTGCCTTCCAGGTGGGGCAGGGACGCAGGGCTGCCTGTAGCACTGCTGTCCCAGTGCCCCGGCCTGAGCAGGCCCCCTCTGTCACCCAGGATCCTGAACAAGTTCCTGGACAGTTACCAGGAGGATGTGCTGCCCTGGCATGAGTGTGTGGAGCCCTGTGTGTCTCTCGTGATCACCCACAGCAGCAGCTGGGAGGTGAGGGGGCCCTGGGACTTGTGGCAGGCAGGGTGGCTGTGCTGGCTGTGCCTCAGCCGGGCTGGGCAAGCCGGGCCCCGCTGGTGGCAGCCTGGCCTTGTGTCCGAGGCCCTGGGAGAGGTGGGGACTGGCTGTCCTGGCTGTGTCCGTGTGCTGGTGGCCACATGCCCAGTCTGGCTGTGCCTGGCCAGGCTCTGGTGGGTGCTGGTTGGCTGGGATGAGGGGAATGGAGCTGCAGCTCTGGCTGCTGGGAGGCCCTGGGGAGTTGCCATCAGTGCCCTGTCTGCTCAAGGCTGTGTCTCGGTAGGTGCTGCAGGAGGTCGTTGGCTTCCTGCACCGCCTGGGCAGTGCCAGCAAGGACTGTGTGGTGGTGATGTGCCACGTGGGCACCCACGAGGCTCTGTCCAAGGCTCTGGTAAAGCACAGCACGGTGCCGTCGTTGGCGCTGGCCCTGCTGGAGCTGGTGATGGAGTGTGAGAAGTACGCCAGCCTCTACAAGAAGCTGACGAGCAGCATCTTGGCTGGCTGCATCCAGGTGGGCCTGGGGAGGCACAGCTGTGCTGGGGATTTGGGTCTGGGGGCATCGGGCTGTCCCTGCTGCCGAGGGACGGCCTTGTGCTCTCTGCCTGGCACAGCCCTGTGGGGGCTGAGGGGAGGAGGACCTGGGGCCCCTGGTAAGAGCCTTGCCCCACCCTACAGCTGGTGCTGGGACAGATTGAGGAGCACCGCCGGAGCCACCAGCCCATCAGCATCCCCTTCTTTGATGTCTTCCTTCACAACCTGTGCCAAGGTGAGTGCAGGCGGGGGGAGCTGACCCCAGGCTTGGTGGCTGGAAGCTCCATGTGCTCTGCCCACAGGTTCCAGCATGGAGGTGAAGGAGGACAAGTGCTGGGAGAAGGTGCAGGTCTCTTCCAACTCGCACCAGGCCAGCAAGCTCATGGACAGGAACCCCAGGACCTACTGGGAGTCGAACGGCAGCACGGGCTCCCACTTCATCACTGTGCACATGCAGTGTGGAGTGGTGATCAGGTGGGGCTGGGCCGGCAGGGCAGTGTGGAGGAGAGGGCTTTGGGGATCTGTGCCAGCCCTGCCACCGTGGCTCTGTCCTGGGGCCAGCAGGATGTGGCCGGCAGGGCGTGGTGCCACCAGGGCTGGGGCAGGGAGGCAGGGATGGCTGGGCAGCCCTGTGTTTGCTGTGCTGCAGGGAGCTGAGCATGCTGGTGGCCAGCGAGGACTCCAGCTATATGCCATCGCGGGTGGTGGTACTGGGCGGGGACAGCCCTGCCACCATCAGGACGGAGCTCAATGCGGTGAGTCCCTGTGGGAGTGGCGGGCTGCTCCTTGCTGTGCCCCGTTCAGGTCTGGCCGTGGTGTGAGGCCTGGGGAGGTGGGAATGGCAGGAGCTGTGCTGTGGGAGCCTCCTTGGGCTGCCTGGCATGCTGAGGGCTCAGTGCCTCCGTGCAGGTGACCATCCTGCCCTCGGACAGCAGAGTGATCCTGCTGGAGAACATGACCCGCTTCTGGCCCGTCATCCAGATCCGGGTGAAGCGGTGCCAGCAGGTAGGGGAGCAGGGGCTGGGCCTGGCAGTGGGCACTGTGGGGTGTCGGGGCTGAGCCGAGGAACTGAGGGTCCCGCTGTCCCCTAGGGTGGCATTGACACACGTGTGCGTGGCATCGAGGTGCTGGGTCCCAAGCCCACCTTCTGGCCCATCTTCAGGGAGCAGCTGTGCCGGCGGACGTTCCTCTCCTGCACTGCTCGGGCTCATGCCTGGAGCCAGGAGATCTGCCGAGACCGGGGGCGGCTGCTGCAGCTCTTTGGCAGGTGAGTGGTGTCCTGGCTGTGGCATCGCATCCCTGGGGTCCCAGAGCCTGGGCGGGACGTGGCAGGCAGCCTGTGAGGGGACTGCATGGCTGGGAAAGGAGCAGCTGGCTGTGCCACCTGGATGGGAGGGGCCCTTGCTCCTTCCTGGCCACCAGTGGTTCTTACTGGTCAGGGCCACCTTGGGGTCGCCTGGGTTTAAGCTGGGCTAACCCCCTAGAGCAGGATGCTGGTCCCCCCAGGGGCTGGCACGTCCTGACAGAGGTTGGCCAGGCACTGCACAGCCCCCATTTGGCAGGGGCTGCAAGGGCCCCAAGGGCCATTGGGTCAGGCTCCAGAGACAGCAAGGGGCCCTCCCTGGCTGCTGGGGGCTAGTGGGGCCAGTGAGCCATCGTGCCTTGGCAAAGGGCAGAGCAGGGAGCCAGCACTGCGCTCTGCTTTCCCATGGGGGTTCTCCAGCCCTTGGCACTGAGCGCTGCCCGCTCGCTGTTGCAGACTGAACCGGGCGCTGCAGCACGAGCAGAGCTTTGCCAACCGCTTCCTTCCCGACGACGAGGCAGCCCGGGCACTGGGCAGGACGTTCTGGGAGGCCCTGGTGAACCCCTTGGTGCAGAGCATCACCAGCCCAGGTAGCCTGCGCTCTCCGGGACCCAGCCGAGCCGTGCCCCGGGCAGAGGCACCCGGCTCTGAGTCTGGTTGGCCTCACAGACCTTGATGGTGTCCCGGGCAGAGGCACCCAGCTCTGTGTCTGGTTGGCCTCACAGACCCTGATGGTGTCAGTGCCCTGGCCTGGCTGCTGAGTGAGTACCTGGAGAGCGTGGAGCTGCCCCGCCGTGCCCCAGGACGCAGAGCTGCCTTTGGTTCCTGCGTGCGACGCCTGACCCAGCTCCTGGTGCACGTGGACCCCGGCGGCCCCGAGCCAGAGGAGACCCGAGCAGCTGGTGAGCCAGGGGCTGCCCTGCCCTGGGGCTGCTCCAGAATGCCAGGCTGTGGCCATGGGGCTCCTCTGGGGAGCATCCTATGGCACAGAGGCTCCTGAGCTGGGGAAGGCTTGTGGTCATGCCCCAGCAGTGGCCATGCCTCAGCCCTGCTCTGGCAGGTCAGTGTGTGGGGTTTGCCCAGGGAGTCATTCTGAGCCTGAGATTGACCCTTGGCAGGTGGGAAGGAGGGGAAGAACAAGGAGGTGCCGGCCAGGACTGCAAAGGTGGTGGTGGAGAAGTCGAGAGGCCAGTGGGGAATCTCGCAGTGCTGGCGTGGTGTGGTGCAGCAGCAGGTAGAGCTTGGAGGGCTGATTTGGGCGGGGGGGTGTTTGGGACCTTCCTTGGGTGGTTGGAGCAGGGAGTGGGGTCTGGCAGTGCCCTGGGAGCATGGGGAAGTCACAGGGCTGTACCTGGCCTCCACAGAGCCTGGAGTGATGTGGGGACAGCCCTGCTGCACTTGCCTCCCTGGCGTGGCTCGAGTGTCAGCCAGGCCAGGAGAAAGGTCCAGTGTCGGGCTGTTATTCCTGCTGGGCTGGTGCTGTGTCTCCGTAGTGCCCCCACAGCCCCTGGCCAGCCCTCAGAGCTGCGCTCCCACCTTGGCAGCCCCGCAGCAGCAGCAGCAGCAGGGCCCCGAGTCCCGGGGAGCCGGGCAGCTGGTGCTGGCAGGGCAGGGCTGGGGATGTTCTGAGGGGCACATCCTGCTGGGGCTCAGCCCTCGCACCGCTCCCGCAGGTGCAGCGGTTCCTGGAGGCGGCGGGGCAGGCGCCGGACCTTGCGGAGCGCTACTGCCGGCTGTACCAGCGCCTGCGCGGGGCCACCGAGGAGCTCTTCGGGCAGCAGGCTGCCTTCGTGCTGGCCCTGGGCCAGGGCTTTGCGGGGGCTTTGCTGCAGCTCTCCTTCCTGACCACCCTGCACGTGAGTTGAGGGAGCGCAGCCCCGGTGCCGTGCCCTGGGCAGGGGTTGGGGGGCTGCCCTGGCCCAGGGCACTGGGGCAAGCTCTGGGTGGGTGGTGTCCTGTTCCCCCCTGAGCCACAGAGCCCTGCCTTGGCACCCCGGGTGGTGCCCAGCTCAGGTGCATGGTGCTCATCCCAGCGTGGGCCCGGCCCTGGCACACTAGCCTTGGGCTGGTGCCTGGGCACCCTCAGCCCTTGCCCAGCAGTGCCAGAGTTTCCCGGCTGCTCCCTGCAGGGCCATTCCCCCAGCCCAGCCCTGTGGGCACCCGGTGAGTCCTGTCTGCAGCCAGCCCTGTCCCTTGCAGGTGAGTGAGCAGTTTGCCCGCTACCTCGACGTGCAGATCCAGGAGCTCCGCAGGGCTGCGGGCAGCACGGGGTCTCTGGAGCGGCTGCAGCAGTTCCTGGAGCCCTTCGTCGTCTTCAGTGGCCTGGAGTTTGCCCACACCTTTGAATACTTCTACAGGTGAGGCTGCTGTGTCTCCCCAGAGCCAGGGGCCTCCTGCTGTAGTGTGGCCTGGTGTGCTGGGGGAGCTTGGCCTGCTGTGGCAGCGGTGGTCCCGCTTTGCTTTTACGGGATCATGGAGTGTGGAGGACCCGTGGGGAATCACATTCCCTGCTGGGGACAGGGAGAGGACACGTGTGTGCTGCCAGGCCCGTGTGCCATGGGGTGAGGCCGGGCTCGGACCTGTGGCTGTCTCTCGGTGGGTGGCTGATGGCCACAGGGCTCGGGCCCAGCTCTGACTGAAGCTGGTGGCCATGGCAGGCACTACCTGGGGGACCGGCTCCTGACACAAGGGCCATCCTGGCTGGAAGAAGGCATCGTGGAGCAGATCGGGCTGTGCTTCCCCAGCCGCTTTCCCCAAGACATGCTGAGCAACTTGGCCGAGTCGGAGGAGCTCCAGCGGCAGTTCTGCCTCTTCCGGCTGCAGGAGCAGGATAAGCGGCTGCTGGAGCTGGACACGGGCCCGGACGAGGTGAGAGGGATGGGGCCGTGGGGAGGCCGGGGGCCACCGGCTTTTCTTGTGGGATCCCAGAGCCTGACTTGAGCTGCCCTTGTGCCCCTGTGTCCAGGTGCTGGGAACAGCTGCAGTGGCAGATGTGCCAGAGGTGAAGGTGCTGGCCCTGTCCCCGCGCTGCTGGCCTGTTTCCCCGCTCTGTTACATGGATAAACCTGGGAGGTTTTTCCCGGCGCTGCTGAGCTCCCCACTGGATGAGTTTGCTGACTTCTGCCGGCAGAGTGAGTGCTGTGGCCAGGAGTGTGCCCACACCCTCAAGGGCAGCTCAGTCACAAGTGGTGGTGGGCTGGGAGTGCCTGGCAGGGCTGGTCCCTGTCCCTGACACTGTCCCTGGCAGGCCAGAGCCAGCTGGGCTGGGAGTGCACGAAGCCCCGTCGGCTGCAGTGGACGTGGCTGGGCCACGCTGAGCTGCAGTTTGGAGACTGCGTTCTGCACGTGTCTACGCTGCAGATGTACATCCTGCTGTGCTTCAACAGCGCCCAGGTAGGGGCTGGAGCCACGGTGGAGGCTGGAGCGTGGCAGGGCCGTGTCCTTCCTTCCCTTCTGGTGGGGTCTCCAGCAGTGTTTGGGGCACGGGACCCCGTTCTTAGGCAGGGCCTGCGGGCAGTGAGCCTTGGCCATTGCCCTCGCACTCCCTGCTGCAGGAGGTGGCTGTGGAGGCCTTGCTGCAGGCTACGGGGCTCCCTGCTGACCTGGTGCACCACGCGCTGACACCGCTGACCCACGGCCAGGGCGTCCTGGTGGGGAGCTGCACTCCAGGGGGTGAGCGTGGGGCTGGGGCACCCAGGGGAGGGGCTGGCCTGAACCCCGAGGGGGTGCTGGGCTTAGGGGTGCAGGGCTTGTAGGGCTGGTGAGGGGGCTTGGTCCACGTGTTGGTGCTGGGGGCACAGGTGTGTGTGTCAGGGTGGGGTCTGAGGGCAGTGTAGGGCTTGGGGTGATGTGTGGGGTGGGGCTCAGGGCCATGCACAGGGCCTAGGTCAGCCTGGGTGGGTGGGTGGGTGGGTCTCGGTCGGTGTGTGGGCTCAGGCTGGGCCAGGGGCTGTGTGCCTCATGGCTGTGGCTTGGGGCCACATGTGGGGGACAGGGCTGGGGTGGCCAGCAGTGCCGGCAGCCACAGGAGGCCCAGCTTGGGTCCCCCAGGCACACGTGTCTCCTGGGGCTCCTTCGGGGCCCAGCTCAAGCTTGGCTGAGCCCGGGTTGGGTGCTGGCTGCAGGTGCACTGCGGCTGAACCAGGCAGCCCTGGCGCAGAGCTCCGGCCGCCAGCTGAGGCTGCTGCCACAGCAGAGGTACCTGCGGACAGAGAGGGCCGAGGTGAGCGCCCTGGAAAGGAAGAGGAACGTCCTGTGCTGCCTCATCACCCGCATCTTAAAGGGGGAGAAGCAGCTGCACATCGACGACCTGGTGTTCAGGGTATGGGGGGGAGGGGTCACAGGGAGCACAGGGGCTGCCTGGGGCTGCAGCCATTGCACTGGGGCTCCCTTGCTGCCCTAGGTGATCGATGCCTGTCAGAAGGGCGAGCTGAGCCCAGGGGTGCAGTTCCTGAGCTTCTGCTGCCACAGCGTGGATGTGCTGTCCTGCATCCTGCACCTGCTGAACCAGGGCTACCTCCGGCGCCAGGAGGGGACGCCTCATATCTTGGAATACATCTCTGCTGAATCCACAGTGCCTCTTGGTGGCCAAGCACAGATGACTTTCCAGTGCAGGCCAGCCCAGGCATCTCTGGAGAAGGGCCGCAGATACAGGCTAGATTGGTAGGAGTGCATGTCACCAGGTGTGGAGGGGTGTGCATCTCCACCCTGTGTGAACATGGCGCGTTTCTCCGTATCAGGTATCCTGGCCCAAACAGGGCGGAAGAATATCTCCTGGCAATGCTGGAGGTGACAATGGGGCACACGCTCAGTCCGGAGGAGGCAAAGCTGCTCATGAACCAGACAGTACAGCAGGTCCAGGATACTCTGAGCATACCAGATGATGTTGCTCGGCACCTCCTCATGCACTGTAGGTGGAATGTGGATTCCCTGATCCAGTGCTATGTGGAGAACCGTGAGGGCCTGCTCATCTCCTCAGGGCTGCAAGTGCAGGATGTCCAGCCTCCCCCAAGCCCTGGAACCCACTGTCCAGTCTGTGTGAACCAGCTGTGTCCCACTGAGAAGCCACCAACCCTTTGCTGCATGCACTACTGTTGCAAGGTGAAGGTCCTGGGGCCTTTGGTTCCTGCTACTTGACAGGCCATTGCTGCTGTCTACTTGGAGCAGCATATCTTTGTCTGAAGGTGTTATCAGGGGATTTTTCAGAGCTTATACATTCTCTTTCCTCAGCTCACTTTTTTGTTGTGATCCTTCATTCCCTGGTTTGTCTGTTCCCACTTTTGTGCTTTGGAGTACTTACCTGTGATCTGTGGGATGCTGGGTGGGGAGGGCTTCCAGGGTCACACAGCCCGGCTTATGTCTGGTCTCTGCTCTTGTGCCCTGACAGCCCTGTTGGAGGGAATATCTCACAACTCGCATTGAGCAGAACATGGTTGTCAACTGCACCTGTCCCATATCCGAGTGCCGAGCTCAGCCCACCACAGCCTTCATCTACTCCATCGTGTCCTCTGAGGAGATCATAGCCAAGGTGAAGCAGGAGGGGTGGCTGCTGGGTGCTCTTACATCCTGATCAGCACTGTGAGATAATTTTGTTGCTGCTTTTCCCCTTCCTGTTACCAAGGCTGGCAGCGTGATAATGGTGGCCAGCCAGATTCTGTCTGTTTTCTCTGATTATGGGCAATGCCAACTGTTCAGGAAAGCATAACAACAAAAGAGCACAGTGGTGTTTCCTCTAAATATATCTCTAGCAAGCAACATTTCAGGGACATCATTAGTTCAGGACTAGATGAGAGCCATGGTAGCAGCTCACGACAAGTATCCTCTACTGGTGTGCTGGAAGCAGTATAACAACAACAACAACAACAACAACAACAATCCAGATGAAAACATGAGCAATTTCATTTTACTGCTGCATCAGTGACCCCATGTCTTTTCTCTTCCATTGGTCTCTGGCTTTGAGCAGTTCTGGTTTTTGCGGAGATGGCAGGAATTGCCACATCAGATTAATTTTCACTCTAAGTCTGTACGAGTCTACAGATGCATCTAAGCCAGGCTTTCTGAGCTCTGCTTACCTTACTGCTTGGTCATCAGGCTACAGCAGTAGATGCTTGTTCTAAAGCAGAAGCTACTTTTTCTCTTTCAATTTTTAGGGCTGAATGCCCTCCCCACCTAATGGCAGAGCTGTAGCTGTCACATGACAGACTCTTTTTGTTAACTGCTGGGCAGAACAGTCTCTTTTCCACTGCTCTGTTGTTTGACAGTTGTATTTTTTGGCTTGTTTTTTATAGAAAGTGTTTGGAGAATTAATGCATATATGTGGACAGTTAGTCCTTACTGCCTTTGCAAATCCAATAGTCACACCTGTCTGAAGGCAGGATTTAGTAGCCTGTTGCTGTGATTGTTTTATAAAAGAAATAATTATTGCAGCTTGACAAAAATGGCAGCTAATTTTAACAAGTTGCTCTGATGCTGTCACTGAAATGTTATGTTTTCCTTCTGATCAGTAAGTGGTGTGGCTGGAGTGTTAATGTCTGATGCAGAGTCACACATACAGTCATAGAATATTTTGGGTTGCAGTAATCTGTGGAGGTCTCTGGTCCAATCCTGAGCTCAAAATAACTAGATTATTGTATGAAGATTTAATGCTGGAATTATATTTAAACATAAGAAAACTGTTTGTTGGGGTTGGTTTTTTTTTCCCAATAGTAAGGGTAGTGAGACATGGTACCAGTTTGGGTGGAGAGGTTTGTAGTCTCTGTGCTTTGGTATATTCAAAAATCCAACTGGACACAGTCCTGAGCAATCCTGCTTTAAGCTGGAGAGGTTGGAACAGGTTTTAATTTCCAGAAATGCCTTCCAGCCTCAGCAATTCTATGAAATGCAACAGCTTCCAGAGATGACATGGTGGGGATAGAAAAATGAACACAAAAGGAATGGAGGGGTAAACTGACTGAGTGCTGTTTTGTTGTGAGCAGCTGTTTGGTGAGATGCATAGCCCAGAGCACCAGACACTGCTTTTAAGGCCTAACCATGCAGCTTCTCAGGCTTAAATCTCTTTCCTGGCTTCTCATTACAGTATGAAAAAGCCCTCCTCAGATGCTTTGTTGAGTGTTGCTCCAACCTGACATGGTGTACCAACCCTCAGGGCTGTGATCAGATCCTCCTTAAGGATGGACTTGGTTATGGAGCAGCCTGTTCCAAGTGCTCCTGGATATCCTGCTTCAACTGCAACTTCCCAGAGGTGAGGCTGAGCTGGATCACAGGCTATACTGTCTTAGTTTTGGCACACACCCTTCTGCTTTTGTGTGGTTGACTGATTGTCTTTCTCTGTCTCTCAGGCCCATTATCCTGCCAGTTGCAGCCACATGTCTCGATGGGTGGATGATGGTGGATACTATGAGGGAATGACAAGTGAAGCCCAAAGCAAACACCTGGCTAAGCTCATTTCAAAGCACTGCCCAAACTGCCAGGCTCAGATAGAGAAAAATGAGGGGTGCCTGCAGTGAGTATACAATTTTGTTTGCTAATGTGTTTGTGACTGGGTGGCACAGTCCCTGGCTGTGGTGTAGGGGAGCGCTGTCAGGAGCTGTCTGCAAGTGGCTGTCAGGACTGAGGGATTCCCATGGTCTTTCTGCAGTATGACATGTGCAAAGTGTAATCATGGCTTCTGCTGGCGCTGCCTCAAGCCCTGGAAGCCGAATCACAAGGATTATTACAACTGCTCTGCTATGGTGAGTGGTTTGCTGTATCTCCTTGGTTCATGCTTGTGTTCAGAGACCCCTGTAGCCTCTCAGAGATGGTAAGGATCTCCCCTTGGGCCCTTTACTCTGGACTTTGTGAATTTGCCAGTAATACTGGCATTTACAGGTAGCCCTGGTACTCGAGGGAGATTGCTACAAGTTCCTGTACCTTTCCTTTCAGGTGAGTAAAGCAGCTTGTCAGGAGAAGCGTTTCCAGGATTACAATGAGAGATGCACCTTTCATCACCATGCAAGGGTAAGGCCTCCTTCCTCTGCAGATGCTGACTGCTGCTGAGCCCTGGTGAGCAGGGCACTTTCTGTTGTGTCAGTGTCTTCTCTGCTTAGAAGCAGGCTTCACATGCAGGCTGGGATCACTGGATGATCACTTTGCCCTGGTTCTGACATTAAGGAGCAGTCCTTGGCTATTCTATCCAGTCTGTTGTGGAAACTGAGCACCTGACTTGTGGTGTTGAGGGGCTCAGAGTGGTGCAGGAGTTGGAAGCAATGGTGACTGAAGGCTGAGCTCTGCTCAGAGCTGAGGTGCTGTAAAAGGTTGAAGTGATGGCACAGTAGAAATGTTATTGTTGGATGCATTAAATGCTCTTCTGCTGCCTGCATCTTGTGGGATGGCACTTCAGAATGCTTAGCAATTTTATTTGTGTGGAAGGTGCTGTTTTTTCAGTCTTGTGGAGCTTGACAGTGACATTGACTCTTTCCCCCCCCTCCTTTGGTTTTTGCAGGAATTTGCTGTAAGTCTGAGGAACAGCATTTTTTCCATCAGAGAGATGCCAAAAATTAGGAACTTAAACTTTGTTCTTGATGCCTGCAAAGTGCTAGAACAGGCACGGAAGGTAAGGCTGGATAGTATAGAGGTTTAGACTTAATTCTGCTGGTGTGAGGAGACACCAACCTTGCTCTTTTCCAAAAAGGAGACAGAGAAAGCTTGAGGGAAAGAGTACCATCAGGACAGGGGAATAGCTCATGTTTGCCCTTCCCTGCCTTGAGTCTGAGTTGAGCTCTGTTTGCAGTGTTCCTTACAGTCAAGTCATAGGATTTGGAGCTCAGCTCAAGCTGACACCATGGAATCAACACAAAGTCAATATTTAGGGTTTTCATCCACTGGATTTGGTCCATTCCTATTAGAAATGCCCCAGTGAAGGTACTTTGAAGGCTCTCCTGATGCTGTGTCACAGTCAGGAAGTTCCTCTTGATGCTTGTGTTATGATTTTCTTTTCTTAACTTCATTTCATGAACTGTAGATATTTTGGGAGCAGTGAGTTACCCACTGCATGTCCTCATAGCCACATTAAAAAAGGTTTGTGGTGCAGCCACTGTGTGTGTGCGGTAAGCCTGTGACACCTTAGGTCTGTAATGCCTGCTCTGTCCTGGAACATTGGCAGGAGGTGGGAATTGTCTTTGCAGTACTGACTTTGCATATACACCTTAGTTTTGCAGGTGGGCTTGATTTTGAGAGAGGCATGTGGGACAAGGGTGCCTGACCCTATTTTGTCTTCTCAGTGTGGTAGCCCCTGAGTTTTCTGGGGTACATATCACTGTTACTTGTTGTTGCTGCTACTGAATTTTCTGGCTCATTTCTTTAAATGGAAACAGTGATCTCATTCCCTGCTGGGTGCCTATATGGCTTTAGGGGTCATTAATTCGTAGCTGGAGTTTGCCACTTGTTGAAATGCCTTTGTTGTGGGCTCTTGGTGCTGTACAGCACCATGTTTTCTTCCCTTTGGGCTCCATTCTGTTTGTTCACTGCCACTTTTGTTCAGCCTGGGCTGCCCAGCATTGCCTGGTCCTGTGTGCTGATGGGTTTGGCTCTTTGCCCGCTGGTCAGTCACACTTGTTAGGCATTTACAGTCTGTGTCCTTGTGATGGTTTGCAGTTGGGAAAAATCAATTATTTTAGACTTCACTATAAAATAATTGCACATTCATTTCCAATCCTGCCAGTAGCTTGAGTTAGCCTGGCACTGCTGTCGCTTGTCATAATGGGTCACTGATAATAATGAGATTTGGAGGGGTTTGAGGCTGCTCCCTTCTTGCCCACTCTGAAGCTGAAAGAGGATGCTTAACAAAATGATCTATGCTTTTCCAGGTGCTGGCCTACTCCTGTGTGTACATCTACTATAACCAGGACACTGAGAGCATGGATATTGTGGAACAGCAGACTGAGAGCCTGGAGCTGCTCACTAATGCTCTGCAGATCCTTCTGGGTAAGTCCTGCAGCCTCCCTGAAGTTGTGACTAGCATTTCTAGCTGTAGTCAAAGAGCAGCAGCTCAGTAGTGGGGTGATAGCATATATACCAACATCCAGCTGGCCTCACTTTTCCCAGTCCAGTCCTTGTCTTCTTGATGTCATTTCTGAGGAAGTCCACTGGAGCAGTTTGGCTGCCAGAGGAGATTGGTGCAGCAATGAGCAACATATTCTGTTCTGAAAGAGGGATGCATTTGTACAGGAGATCTAAGCAGCTATGGCTGGCTTCATAATCAGAGCCAAGGATTTGGTCTCTGCTCAAGAGTGTGGCATGCAGCATGACTTTGTTGGCTTTGAATTGCAGAGGAAACCCTGCTGCAGTACCAGGACCTGGCCACTTCTCTTCAGCTCCTGAAAGCAGGGCACTTCCACACGGGTTTGGAGTTGGTGCAGCAGATCAAGGAGCGTCTCTTTGCAATTCTCTGGCACTCCACACAGGTGAAGGCCACGTGGCTGCTCGTGCCTTGGCTTGCTCTTGTGGGCAAACTAAAGGGCGTGATCAGCTGAGGGGATAGACTCAGGACTGTGTGTGTGCAAGGTAGGGGTTTGCAGCACAAAATACACCCCGAATTACATACTGTTTCTGTCTCTTTTGGCTGTTCTTTCCTGCTAACAGGATTTCCATGTTGGGCTCCAGACTTCAGGGGATGCTGTTCAGCAAAAGTTGAAACTTGCAAATGTGCCTGCTTCAGCCCTTGCATGCACAGGGTGAGTTTTCTTAGTGGGGTAACAGGGGAAGGTGAGTGAGCGCAGACAAAAAGCAGGTGAGCAGAGTTTTCCCCTGTGCTCACTGACATACAAAAGAGTGAGTAACAAACACTGATTACTTGCATCCTGTTTTGTGGTTTTGTGGTTAAATTGCTACCTCCCCCTGAGGTAGCAATTTAAATGATGTAGTGGTGTAGGGAAACAAGCAAAACCTCTGCTTGTATGCAGCTGTTGTCAAGAAAGCTCCATCACTGGCAGACTCAGTTTTGGGAGTTGCTCTCCCTGGACTCTCCTGAGTTTCTTTGGCTGGGGATGCTGAGACAATGACAGTAGGGTGTTGTGGGGCTGGGTCCCAGCTGATGCTCTGCTTTTATGCTCTCCTTCTCAACAGGCAAAAACGTATCCTCCTGTGTGACTCCCCCAACACAGATGAAGGTGGCAAGGAGGTTGAAGATGAGGAGTATGAGCCGCAGTGGCAGGAAGACTTTATTGATGACGATGATGACCTTGATGAAGACAACTTTATGATAGATAATGATTCAGATTGTGATTCTTACTTTGATGATAATGATAGCTATCGTAGCTAACACTAGAAGGGTTCTGTCACCCAGCCTTGCCGCCTTGGACCTCTGCCTCTACTTTTTCTCAACCAGTTTATGTTACTGTTTTTCCTCAAAGGCAGGGAGGAACTCTCAGATGGAACAAAATGTTTCCTCTGGGAGGTTTCTTGCTCAGTGACTCTTGAATGTGCAGGAATGTGCTCTGTGCAGCTGGTCTGTGTTACTGTGGCCTCCTTTCTCAGAAAGACATCTCCTTGCCTTTTTCTCTTGTCTCCAGTTCTGCCTGTAGGTATTTAATTGAGTTAGAATGCCCACCTGCAGAGTAAGGACCACTTGCCACCTTGTTAAAGGGCTGCTCCTTGTCCTTGGTGTGCTGTCCCCAACGGCTGGGCACAGGGGAGGGTGGCACATGTCCCAGCATAGCACTGTCTAGCAATGGCCAGTGTCTAGAAGTGCTGTGAAAAGATACATTTACACTCAAAGCCTCCCAGCTGGAGCTGGTGGGATTCTCTCCAGCCGCAGATGGCTGTGGTTCAGTTCCTCTGGTTGAGAGGAGCTGCATTTTTGCCCTTTGTTGGAGTTTTCTTCTCTGTTATGAAGCAGGAAGGGCTACTATGAGTGACACAAGTTTGCAGGATTGTTTAGGTTTATAAGTATATGCACACACATATATTTTATATACATTTATATATATGAAGAGGTTGTTCAGATAATACTGTATCTTTGCAAAAAAAAAAAAAAAAAAAAAGCCAGGAGCAAGGGTTGAAAAAAAGTTCTGTTTAAAAAAATAAACAGTTTTCTTCTAGCACAAGCCTTCTTGTTGTCTGGGGAACAGGTGAGTAGAGGGAGAGCAGGATGAGGATCACATCAAGTGAGGATGTGACCTGGATGTGCTTATCCCAGAAGTTATTTGTGAAATTAGCTAGAACTCACAAATGAGTTGGGTTTGGAATCCTCACACAGTCTGCCCTGCAAAGTGGCTTTTCCTTCCTGGGCAGTTCAGGGAACAGTGAGAGGGTGTGAGGAGTGATGGGGAAGAGGGCAGGGGACCAGGCCATACAGAGTAGTGGGGCTGGTGTTTGTGGGACCAGGTGCAAGACAGGATGCTTGCATGTTGATGGAGGGAGTGATGTCTGGTGCCCAGCAAAAGGCATATATGGGACTGCCATCAGGGCTTGAGGGGTGATTTGGGGGCTGTTTTGGAGATACAGGGCTCTTAGGCCTTGGATATCATCTGGAAGGGTAGTGGGGTTCTTATGGAATGCTGGACAGGGAGCAACTGCCAGACAGACTACGAGGGAAGGCTGATTTTTCCACTTTCCTGCAGCAGGTAGCTCCTAGGCCTGCGGAGTCTGTCATGGTGGAAATCCCAGCCCTGCTTCCCATATGTGGCAGTGGGTTCCCTGTGACACCTCTGAGCCCTCTCCTCAGGGGCACTTGGTGGAGAGATGTGGTGGGGGTGCCCAGACAGCCTTGTCTTCCCCAGTGTGACCAGTCCTTGCAGCAGCAACCTGAATTTCCCAGGCTGTTGGGGATGGAGCAGAACATCCTAGATGCCTTAGCTGCTTATGTGGAGACTCATGCCTGCAGTTCGTCCTTCACTGTCTCCTGGATGTCTGCTTAAAACCCAGAGTCAGGATTGTGAATCTCTGCTCTCATGGAGTGTTTGTGCTGAGCATCATGAGCAAACCTTGCTCTCCTGCTCTGTGGGAGGTTTCTGTCCTCCCTGAGTCTGTAGGACACCTGTGTTAGGACAAACAGGACAGTTTGTACTGTGCCAGTCAAAGTACCTACCTGGCGCTGGCCAAGGAGTCGAGGACAACAAGAAGTGCTTCTTCAGTTGTCATTCCTGTTCCACATGCTCTGGTTTTGGTTTCTCTGGGTCTGGATTGGAGGCACTTCAGATGGTAGTTCATGTTCTGACTCGGGTGTTTATTATTTCTTATCAGTAAAACAGTCTCACAACCATGAGTTTGGCAGCTTTTCATTAGCAAGGCACAAAATGGCTAACTATCTCTTGTTACAAGGTCTTTTAAAACTAAACTATCCAATTAAGAGCTGACACCTAGAGTATTTTCCCTTTTAACCCAATAACTGATCCCTGGAGGCCCACAATGCAGACTTTTCTGTCCAATTACAAAACATCACCAAAACCCATGAAGAAGAAGGAAGAGGAAGGTAAAGAAGAACAACCTGCCTCCACCCTAAAACCTCCATCTTGCTTCATATTTATTTCTATAGTCTGAAATCCCAGACTCTAAGTTTTCCACCCTGTGATATTACACACTTCTAACCAACTACACACCTGTAATCCCAGTACTATCGAATGATTTTGGAAGCCTTCTTCACAGCCTCAGGTCAAATGCAGTGTTCTCTTGTGGGTCTGGGCCTTCAAGCAGAGAAAGTTTAAAATTCTCAGCATCCAGGATTCCAACACTCTGGGACCACCTTCCTTGAGCAGGGAGGTTGGACCAGGTGACCCACTGTGATCACTTCCAACAACACTCCTTCCATGGTTCTGTACCATATGGGCTGAACCTGAGAGTACTCAAAGTGCTGGCAGATGCCACAAGGTCACTTTTCAACACCCTTAAAAGGTCACATCAATGAAGGGATGCTCCCAGTGACTAGAAAAAAGCAGGTAATATATCCATTGTCAAGAAGGACAAGCCAGTAAACCAGGCCAGTCAGCCTCACCTCAGCCCTTGGGAAAGAGATGGAAATGCAAATTGACTGCACCAAAATCCTCTCCCAAAACTATACAATTGGTAGTTCATTGAGAAGGTATAGAAAATTAATTCAGCAAGTTGTGGATTGCTCCAGGAGGAGGGGAAAACCAAATTCCATCAATCTGGAACCAAAAAAGTAACATTCCAGAAGCAGTCTGTGGTGAGACTCTAGTCTCTGAATGGAAGGTTTTGTCTCCAAATAACATCCTTTGGAGATGTAGTGACTGGAGGAAGAATGAATTTTTGCACTGTACTAGATTGCCACGTCAGGAACATAAGTGAAAGAAGCAGTAATATTCAGTGTTATATAACAATTAACACAATACAATTTAATTCACTGCCCATTATCACTGAAAATCAAATCCCCCTGAGGCACACACCACACTTACCCATCTTCCCACATTACCAGCTTTGAAAAGGACAAAATTAGTAACAACTGGAATGCATTAACACTTCCCTCCACGCATTGGAGGCATTCCCAACAAGAGTATCATTAGTGCCTTACCATTTAGAATGAGCAATATACCCCACAAGGTAATTTCTAGCTGAGAGTCTGTTGCTCACCTTTTAGTGGGCATTGCTCTGCAGATCAGGAACTCAGGATCAGAAGACATAATCAGCAGTGTGTTCTGCTGCCAAGAAAAGAAGGATTGGAAAGATTCTAACCAGTGATTACATAATCCCAGGCACCAAAGCACCCAGCATCATGCCCAACACCATGCTGGTGGGACTCAGGGTTGCCTGCCCACTAGGCTCTCTGGTCCTTCGTCCCAGGATTCTGCAAACTTCAGGGACTGTGGTCCCAAGGGCACTGGTGAGGCACTTTCAGTAAGTTCTCACCTTCCCTTTGTGGTCCCTTTGTGTGTGGTTCTGTTGAAGAGTCAGTAGGTTCAGGTATAGCAAATAGTGCTAAAGAGAGCGTTTGGGTTTTGGTCAGTGTTAGGGTTTTAGGGTTTGTATGGTTAGGCTTGGGTTTAAGGTAAGGGTTACAGTCATGAGGGATAAAGTTAGAGTTGGCTTTGAGTTCAGGGTTAGGATTACTGTTTATAGGGATAGCATTAGGTAGTGGAGTTAATATTAGATTTACAGTAATTTTTGTTACAGTTAGGGTTAGGACAAGTGTTGGGCTTAAATTTAGGGTGAGGGTTTAGTTGAAATATTTTTAGGGATAGAGATACGGTCATTAGGGTTAATGCTAGAGTCATGTTTAATCTTAACTCTATTAACTGGGTAGCAGTTTCAATTGTTAGGGCTTATTTTTTGTTAGTTTTTAGGGATATGGTCATCTAGGTTTATGGATTTTGTTGGGCAGGATTTTGGTAGTGATAGGCACAGAATTATTGCTAGGGCTTTTCGTTGGAGGGGTGGCAGTGTGTTTGGTGAACATTATGTGAGGAGAAGGCACAGGAGCAATCCTAGTAGTGAGAGGATGACAATGACTGTATCTGTTTTGGTCATTATGTGCTCAGTAAGTTTTTCAATATTAAGTCATTGAAATAGGAATCCTGGTAGCAGGGGAAGTCCTGCTAGGAAGCCTAAGACTAAAACTGAGATTTTACTCTGTGTGTGAGGATGTTACAGTGATTGACAAGGGTGTTGGCCAACCAAATATCTCCCGAGGCTGCAGCCATCTCACTGGCCAGGACCTGAAGGGCTGTGGGGTTCAAACCAACCAGGGCATCCAGGCTGGATCTTTCAAATGCCTTATATAAGAGAGGGATTGGGAAAGTGAAGTTTCTCTGCTGCCACATGAAGTTTGGGGTGAGTAGTTTCTGTCTTCTGTGCCCTCACCCATATTTGTGTTCTTTAGGCCATTATCATTGGTAGTTTTGAGCTTTGTTTGTGTTGAGAGCAAGGACTGTTGTGGCAGTCATCAGGAAGAATAAGTAGAAAGTTAGTATATATAAAATAGAAAACTTACGTGTATATATATATATATATATATAAAACTTCTAAGGAAGAATAAGTAGAAAGTTAGTAGGGAGTGTTTGGCTATTACAGCCATAATAATTATTAGGCTATTCAACCCAAGTAAGAATGCTTAAGACTTTCAAATCTGTGTTTGATTTAGTCCAGTTCAGTCTCCTAGAGCTGCTGAGGCAAGGATTATGGTGGTTAATAATTTTGAGTGGAGTGATTTAGGACAAGAATGGGTGGCAGTGAATTTAATTTTTGTTGATAGCAGTGACTAGGGATTTAGTGCTTCTGTGAATCAGGAATGGAAAGGGACTGGGACTAGTTAGACTGCAATCTGACTGTTGTCAGTAGGGGCAGGACGTTGTGTGGTTTAATTTGTTAATGTCACCCTGGTTCTGCTTCAAGAGACAAAGAATGCCGAGGCAGCTGCTTGTACTAGGGAAGTATTTGATTATGGCTTCAGTGGCTTGTGGGTGGGGGATTTGCAGATTTGGAGATGAGTGGAATGATAGTGAGGGTGTTAATTCCTATTCTTGTTCAAGCCGTGATTCAGTGGTTGCTCAAAATTGTAACGATTGCTCCTAGAATTAAGCTTGAGGAAGAGATTCACTTTGCATGTTCCAGCTCCCTGTTCACCTTATCACAGTGATTCTTTATGTTCAGGCATATATCCTTAAGGAGCAAGACAGGGCTGAACAGCTGATTGGTGTGCTGGTGCCTGCTCTGTTCTAGTTTGGACTCACCTTCCAAAGAGGCTCAGTGCTGAGCAGTGTGATTCCATTTCCTACTGCCTGGAGTAACCCAAAGGGGCCTACAATGTCTGGGCTTTATTTGGCTTGTATGTAGGATTTTTCATTCCTCTAATATTAAGAAGGCTAAAGCAATTAGAATTGGGATACTATGGCATAGGAACATGATAAGATAAAGATATTTAAAGGTAGAAGGTCTGCTCAAGAGTAGCTGTGGTGGGAAAAGAGAGGATTGAACCTCTGGATAAAAGGATTAAACCTTCTGCATTTGCTGACCTCTGCTATGGGAGCAGTCCTTTTCCAAGACAGGGGATAGTTCTCACTTGGTAGTTTAATTGAGTTTATTACTCAGGATTTCTTGTATTCACTTTTTTTGTCCTTTCGTAAATGAAAAAGTTCATTGTAGAGAGGAAATTACCTGGATTGCTCTGGCTGAACACAGCTTGAATATACAAATCCCTAAGAGCAGCTGCTCCTTTAGGATGTTCTGATACAACATCGAAGTTGTAAACTTCCATGTCAGAGTGGGCTCTTGGAGGACATGGAGCAGTTTTCCCTGGGTGGTTTGGTCAGTTGCAGGGAAGGGGGAAAGATGAACTTGAGCTGGGGTTGAGCCAAAATGGCATTTTGCTGCTTCAGATTTCCTCCCAGCTCTTGTGGCAGGGCGGCAACTCCATCCCTGCAAATCTCTGCTTTCTGCAAACAGTGCTGGCTCTGTGTCAGAGTAGGTGGCGGACACCTAGAGATGATCCTGCAAGGACACCCGTGGCATCAGAGCATTGTCCCATTAGTTTATGCTGCTTTCTCCTTTTTGACGGAGGCCAAATCACACATAGTGTCAGCCAGGACAGGGACTGTGGCCACAGCTGAGCCCAGATTGGAGATGGTGATGAGATGCAAATCCTGTTGCTTTCTCTGCCATCAATGATGGGTCTGACTACAGATAAATTTCCTGTTCTTCCTCTGCTTGCTGATCGACTCCAACACTGAGGATGGTATTATGGTGCTACAGAAACACCAATAAGGCCTGCCTGGTGTCTGACAAATCTTTGTGGTTTGCAGAACTAGCAGTCACAGCTGTGTGGGTTTTTCCTCTGGTTTCACAGAAGGCCAGCCTCCAGAAGGAATCTTTTTTCGCCTCTTACCATTGGAGCCTTCCATCTTTCCCTTCAGACTTGCTAACTCAATACAGCTCAGAGGAATTAAACACAGGAAAGTGCCATGAAAAATAAAACCAAACAAATTTTCTCAATAATTAAAAATGATTCCCCTTGAGTGTCACTCCTATTAGATGGTTTGATGATAAAGTTGGGAGTTCACTGAACCCACTTCATCCCTTGTGAGCATGGCTCAGTCTCACACAGAGGTGATGTTGTATCTGAGCTACTCTCTGTTGGGAGGAAGGGTCCTGTGCCAGCCCAGAGAGGCTGTGCTCATTGCCAGGGAACAGTTGTGCCCTGCATGTGCCCCCTGCAAGGAGCTGTGCTGCTGCCAGTGCCCCTGGAGCTGTAGGGCTGCTGAGCTGTGGGGCAGGGAGAGGAGCAGGGCTGTCCATGTGCAGCTGAGCCATTCCTGGAGAGCACAGGGCTCTGGGCTCCCTGCTGTCCCAGGGCAGCCCAGTGGCCAGGCGGTAGCTGTGCTAGTCCTGGGGAACTGGGGCAGGGTTTTCCCCCTGGCCTACTTCAAGTGTCTGCCAGCAGGGGTATATTTCCCTGTGCAGCTGTTTAGAAGATTCCAAGGAATCTGTCCCATGAAATATGGAACTTTAGGTTTGCATTGCAGGCTCTGATACATTTTGTGTCTCCACTCTGCAGGCCTGACTGGCTTCCCTCTTGCCAAGAGGTTTTCCCTGGCAAGTCCCTCCATGCTCCTTCCCTCCAAGCCGTTGCTGCCCATTTCTCACAAAAGCAAGCTTTGAGCACGGTATTCCCAGTGTCACCTCCACGGTGCTGCGTGTACCTCGGTCCCTCGGCTGCGGGCATTTGCTGGCTGGGAATCTGCAGTTCAATCCTGACATCTGCAGCTCCCGGCTGGAACTGCGGCAGCATCTCCTGCCCGCCTGCAGCTGGGCAAACAGCCCCTTCTTTCAGTGACCTCCTCGGGTGAAGCTTCTGGGGTTAAAATTCCCGGAGGAATTCACTCCACTTCAAATGAATCTGTCCATTTCAGGAGGAAAAAAAAAAGTTTGTTCAAATTTTTCTTGTTCTTTGCCCAAGAAATTCCAATTTGCCAAAACTTTGCGTGCCTTCAATGCTTTTTTAATGAAATCGTAGAATGGTTTAGGTTGGAAGGGACTTTCAAGATCAATCCCCTGTCACTGAACCAGTTCTTCTGCTGGTGTGCCCTTCTGAGCCATGCCCAGCTGGATCCCAGCTTAACTCTGGGAGCAGTCACCATCCCCATCCAGATCTCCCACTTCAGATCCCTGTGCTGGAGGAGAGCACACAGCTCCATCCATCTGAGCTCCTCTATTAGTATGACATGGCTAGATTGATGAAGTCTTCATTAAATCACAGCATATCTCATCAAAATAAGAGAAACAATCTGTTCCTGACCTAAACATTTCTACCTCTGACTTTCTGCCACTGGGTACACTTGAGTTGCAGGCCTCTCTAAAAGCTCTTCCATTGTTCAGTCAAAAGTAAAAGGGAGTTTTGGAAATCCTGTCCCCTTTTTTATTGAATCATTTTAGAGCTAGAGAAGGAAATAATTCTTCTGTGCCTTGGTTGATTGAACAGAATCAGTTAATCCATAAAGTGTCTTGAAAGCCATGAATATCTGCATAAAGGCCTAATGCCAGCTACTTTTGTTAATGCTATGTTAGAAGTACATCATTATATTCAAATAATCAAAGGCACTTGCTTAATACCTCATGCAAAATTCCCATCTCAGTAACAGCAGCCTGTTCATTAGAGAAATGATTTTTTTTGGATGTGTGACTTGTGAATCCCTCTGATGTAGGTCAGTGGGAATGTGTGTCAATCCACCACTGTCCTGGCAGCACAGAGGGCACGTCCTGAGGCACAGCCCTGATGGCTCAGCCATGATACCACAGCTTCCTGACCCTTTCAGCAGCTTTACCAGCAGCTCCTGGCCCTTGCCTTCCTCATTTTGATGCTTCCAGCTCGACAAAGCAAAGCTGTTTGCTGCCTCTTGGATGTGACTGCTGTCCCACAGCATGACCCTCTCCCAACCTTGGGGACAAGGAGAGTAATAAGGCCTTAAAGTGAAATTGCACAAGGGTAAAAGCCCAGAAATTAATTTTACAAATGTGGTTTAATGGGAAAAGGCTTCTTCTATTCCATATTCTGATTTTGGCTTTAAAGCCAGCCTGCTGTCTGAGCACTGCCTGCAGAGCCATACCTTCACATCTCAGCAGCAGAGCTGAGTGATTGCAGGTGTCTGCCTTTCCTAGGACTTGTTCACATGAAGTGGGAGAGCTGGATCCATCACTGCTCCAAGAGCTGAGCCAGAGGGGCTGGTTCCCAGCACCTGTTAGCATGGAGCTCTCAGGTGAGCTGTCTGGAGGCACATGAGGTGTGCAAGCCCTCCAGAAGGTTCTCCCTGTCAGCACCAGGAGCAGTAGCAGAGCCTGCAGGAAACATTTTCCCATGGATGTGGTGACCCAGGTCCAGAGGCAGGAGAGTGCCAAGATCTCCTAGTTTGCCTGGTGTGACTTTCCCAGGCCCCGTGGTTTTTCCAGGGCAGTAAAACACAGGAACCTCCCCAGAGCATCCCTGCAGTCACCTCTGGCACAGGCACTTGTGGAGGGGCTGGTGCTTGCACCAGGAAACTTCTGCAGTGGCACAGAAAGTGCTGCCTTTGCTCTCCTGTACCCAGGCCCAGCCACACCCAGCTTCACACTCTTTTTATTCCAGCCAGGCCACCTGGTGTCCTCCTGCCCCATGAAAGTGCTGTGAGTTTCTGATGTCTCCTTTTGGGAAGGAGGGATGATGTCAACCCCTCCTGTCACCGTGATATTTTATGAAAAATCCCTTCTCCAGGATTTCTTCTCCTGGGAAGATGAGAAGCCTCAGCTTCTCCATGTTGTGCTCCTCTGGAATGTGATTTGGAGAATTGTCTACCCAGCATGTGAATTGTTTTTAATTAATGGTCAACCCCAGCCCAGCTGTGTCAGACTCTCTGAGTCTGTCACAGGTTTTTATTATTCATTCTTGTCTAGCCTTTGGATGTCTCCTTTCTCTTTCTTTAGTATAGTTTTAGTATATAATTTCTTCTAATGTAATATCATAAAATAGTAAATTAGACTTCTGAGAACTTGGAGTCAGATTCTCATCTCTCACCTCGTCCTAGGGACCCTCACAACACCACAACACCCTCCCCAGGCCAGAGCCAACACCCAGATGAGGAGTTTGAAATGCTGAGTGGTACAAAGGCCACTTAGAAGTCCAGAATTCCCTTCTGCTGCTTTAAGGAGAATTCTGCTTGGCACCCAGGGCCCAGAAGGAAATGTCCAGGTCCACCACAGCACGTTCTTCCTTTTGGCTTCCTAACATCTTCAGACTGATGTGGAAAGCTTTTTCCAAGGGACTTCTGTCACTGTCACATTTTCTGAAAAATCCCCTTGCCCAGGACTTTTCTCCTGGGAAGCTGAGAAGCCTCAGAGGAAAAGGAAAACAATAATTATCTGATTTGCTTCTCCTGTGTTGTGCTCACATGTGGAATGTGGTTGGGGATTGTTTACCCACAGGTGATTGTTCCATTGGATTCTGGTGTGAGTTGTTTGGACTCTTTGGCCAATTGGGGCCAAGCTGTGTCAGGACTCTGGAAAGAGTCACAAGTTTTCATTATTATCTTTTTAGCATTCTATAAGTATCCCTTCAGTATTCTTTAGTATAGTTTAGTATTGTTTAATATAATATAGTATCATGAAGTAATAAATTAGCCTTCTGAGAACATGGAGTCAGATTCATCATTCCTTCCTTCATTTGCACCCCGCAAATACAATACCTCAGAGATAAGGAGAAGGGGTTTTAGGCCATGAAGTCCCAGGGTGATGGAGAAGGTTCACCCCACAGCTGGGCCTCCCCGCCTTGTCTTGGCATTTCTCCCTTTGTGGAGCTAGGAGCCATCACCACAGCCCAGCTCCTCAGCATCAGACAGACACAATAAGAAAGGAGAGGAGGGTGGATCTAAGACACAGGATGGGCAAGAACCATTCCTCCCACTTTTCACTGCAATATTCCTGCAGATTTTTTTTATTGTGAGAAAGCTCTACTCCACTAAGCTGCTTTTTCCCTGATTTCAGGCTAGAAGATCATTTGCAATCTGTTCTGCTGACTCAAAATGCCTGTGCAATATCACCCTAGAGAATACACATTCTACTGAATACCAAGTACCTTTCATATAGGCAATAGTATTCCCTCTCTCTAGGTAGGTATTTCAGCTCAAACACTGGGAATGCTTCAGGAGATGCATTCATCATCTGGCTGAATAATTCAGCCTATGGAGATGATATATTTCCTCCCCTTTCCTTGAATGCATTGCTTTAAAATGCATAATACTGCTTGCACAATAATCTTTCATCTTGCACAGCCAGCCATGTTACAGAGGTGTTTCTGTGGCTGCTTTGCCTTTGATGCTGGATGGCATCAAACCTAATGGATGGCATATAAAGCAAGGAAATAATATTTCCTCAGGTGGAAAGCTGCATGTATTATTTAATGTGAAAAGTGCTGATGACTTGTTTTCAAAATTTTAAAAGTTTGATAGTAATAAAATGGTTATAGAAATAGTAATACAATTAGAGTAATAATAATGTGGACAATTTGAATTAGGACAATATGAGACAATTGAAACAAAGAGTTATGGACAGTCTGGGTACCTCTTTCTGGGCAAAATAAGCCCAAAAAAGGACCCACATTAACAGAGGATTAATCCTTAAAAGCAACAGCCTGTTGCATATTAATCCACCTCATCCATGATGCATAAATTCCATTCAAACACAGGGTTCTGTCTGGTCAGTGTCAGCTTCTTCCTCTGAATCCCGACGGCGTCTTCAGGGCTGAGTGAGGTGGGAAGAACTCCATGAGAGAGCAATAAATTCTCTTTCTCTGAATGATTTAGGTGTCCTGGGGCTGCTGTCTTGGTGTGAGTCCTCTCTTTAAAAAAAGTATCTTACATGGCATAGTTTCTATTTTAACATTATATTATAACCTAAAACTTTATTTACCACACTACTGAAGAAAATTAATACAGCATAACTTTCTAACATAACACATATAGTATTCATTTCAATATTTGCCAAAAGCCAATCATAAAATACACATTTTTCACATTTAACCAGCACCAGCCTTGTGTGGACCAGTTCTTCTCTCAGGGAAAGGACACGGGCTGGCTCTCCCAGACCTTTGGTATCCCAGAAACAATGTCAGATTTTCTTGGGGTGCTACAACAAAGATCCTTCCCACGGAAGGAGGGGCACGTGAAGGACTTGGATTTGAGCCTTGCACTTCCTTCCTTGAAGCACTCCAGCCCTTCCCAGGGGCTTTGTGAGGAACAGGTTTGTGGGTGCCGAGAGCTGCGGGCAGCGAGACAGGAGCTGAGGCCAGGGAGCCTCTAGATGTCACTGCCAGACAGCAGAAAGGGACCCCAGAGCCACGGCAGGCTGGGGACATTCTGGTGGCACAGCTGGCAGCAGGGACACAGGGTGGCAATGGGCAGCCTGGTGGGGGGAAACCTGCTGTGGAGAGGCTGCTGTGCCTTGGGACTGCCTGGGCATCCCCCTCCCCAGGGGTGAAAAGGTGCAGCTGCTGCAGGGTGGGACCAGGTGCGAGGAGTGCAGCCAGACATTGCAGCTTAAGGGATTTCATGTGAGGAATTGCCAGGTGTGAAAAATATGTATTTTATGATATTGCTTTTGGCAAATATTGAAATGAATATTATATGTGTTATGTTAGAAAGTAATGCTGTATTAATTCTCTTAAGTAGTGTGGTAAATATTTTTATTTAGTTTTAGGTTATAAAATAATGTTAAAATAGAAACTATGCTATGTAAGATACTTTTCTTAAAGAAAGGAGTCACAGTGAGATAGCAGGCACAGGACACCTAAATCTTTCAGAGAAAGAGAATTTATTGCCCCATTATCAGGAGAAATGAACGTCTTCCTGCCTCACTCATTCCTGAAGACGCCCTCAGGATTCAGAGGAAGAAGCTGACACTGCCCAGACAGAATCCTGTGTTTGAATGGAATTTATGCATCATGGATGAGGTGTATGAATATGCAACAGGCTGTTGCTTTTAAGGGTTAATCCTCTGTTAACGTGGGTCCTTTTTCAGGCTTGTGCTGCCCCTGTCTGTAACTCTTTGTTTTTATTGTCTCCTATTGTCCTAATCCCAATTGTCCAAATTTTTATTACTCTAATTATATTAAATTTTTTATAACCATTTTATTGCCATCAAACTTTTAAAATTTTAAAAACAAGTGATTGGAGTTTTTCACACCAGGTAAGAGGGGAATGTTTCAGCTGCAGCCCAGCAGCAAAAAAATCCCGGAGACAGGAGCTAAGGCTAAGCTCCATAGTGACAAATAGAGCTGGCACCCCTCACCCAATGAGAAATTATCCCAATATTTGTCTGTGCCCCTGCTGAGCCACCTGAACATGGGGAGGGAAGTTCTCTTGAGAGAACTTCCATCTGCTTCCTACTCAGAGGAGGAAAAGCACCTCTTTTGAAAATGGGTCTGATATAATGATCTCTTCAAGCCAGGTTTTATAAGCTCTTGGAGATCTATATCACTCCCAAGATAGCCCAGCTACCTCAGATGGCATAAAATTATTAGGATGGCTTCCATGGTAGTGTTGGAAACAGAAAAGTTTTAATAAAAGGCAAAATAACAAATCTCTTTACAGAGAAAAACTGAGCCAGGTGCAAGAGGTTCTTGCTCCTGGTAAAACACCTCACAAAAGTGATTGGTTCCTTTTGTTTTCTTCTTTTTCTAGTAAATTGCTTAGGTGGGACTTTTTGGTTTCTGTCCAGTTGGCTATCCTTAAGTTTCAGGTGAAGTCCCTAGGGTCCTATGAGGTGTCTTTTTACCTGTGAAAAATGACAATCACTTGTTTTTAAAATATTAAAAGTTCAACGATAATGAAATGGTTATAAAAATAGTAATATAATTAGAGTAATAAAATTTTGGACAATTGAGATTAGGACAATATGAGACAATAAAAACAAAGAGTTACACACAGTCCAGGTGCCTCTTTCTGGGCAAAATAAGCCCGAAAAAGGACCCACGTTAACAGAGGATTAACCCTTAAAAGCAACAGCCTGTTGCATATTCATACACCTCATCCATGATGCATAAATTCCATTCAAACACAGGATTCTGTCTGGGCAGTGTCAGCTTCTTCCTCTGAATCCTGAGGGCGTCTTCAGGGCTGAGCGAGGCAGGAAGAAGTTTATTTCTTCTGATCAGAGAGCCGTAAATTCTCTTTCTCTGAAAGATTTAGGTGTTCTGTGGCTGCTATATCGGTGTGAGTACCTAATTCCTTTCTTTAAAAAATATCCCACTTACATAGTTTCTATTTTAACTACAAAAGTTACGTTTTTAACTAGAAAACTACATTTACCATACTATAAAAATGTTAATACAGCACTACTAATACAACATAATACATAGAGTAAATATCTGTGTAGAGCCATATAATATGCACTTTTCACATTATCTAATTGTGAAGAGAAACTTCTGGGATTTTTTCCTTTTTGAAGAGACAAAGGATAATTTTGTCACTCCGTCAGCTGAGGCCACATTCCTACAAGGGTCACCATCCTGCTGAAGGCAGCAGCCAGACCTGAGTGTTCCCAGGCACCCCTCCAGGCTGGAATTCCTCTCCTGGAATACCAGTCCCTCACTGCTGCAGCCCTGCTTGGGAGAGGCCTGTGAGTCTGCAGCCCACAGTCAGGACATTTGTGTGGCATGGCATGGCATGGCTGTTCCCTGCTCTGAGAAATGCATTGCATTGAGAAACAAAACTAAAAATCATTAGTGCACACCAACAAGTGCACTGGGCTGCTCACAGGCAGGGTCTTGTCACTGCCATATTTTCTGAAAAATCCCCTTGCCCAGGATTCTTCTCCTGGGAAGCTGAGAAGCCTCAGAGGAAAAGGGAAACGATAATTATCTCATTTGCTTCTCCTGTGTTTTGCTGCTTTGGAATGTGGTTGGAGATTGTTTATCCAACATGTGAATTGTTTTGACTGAATGACCAATCTTGGTCCAGCTGTGTCAGGACTCTGGAGAGAGTCACAGGTTTTTTGGTATCTTGTTGAGCCTTCTGTAAGTAACCTTCCTCTATTATTTAGTATAGTGAATAGAATAGAATAGAATAGAATAGAATAGAATAGAATAGAATAGAATAGAATAGAATAGAATAGAATAGAATAGAATAGAATAATAAATTAGCCTTCTAAGAACATGGAGTCAGATTCATAATTTCCTTCCTGCCACGGGGGACCCTGAAAATCCCACAGGGTCTCACCCAGCTTTCCCCTCTCCAGCCATGCATGTGGTTATGGAATAATGAACCTTTTTTTTTTTTTCCCCTTGGAAATTTTTACAGTTTTTCCTCTATAAATTGCAGCAGTTTCTCTGTGAGAGACCTGAGGCACAGCCAAAGGTAGAGAGGGAGGTTCAGTTGCTCCAAACCTTGCCATGGACACCCCCAGTCTCCCATGGCACAAGAGCAAGATGTGTTCACTGAGGTGTGGGCATCAAACCACAGCCTCCAAGGTGCCTGGGAAAGCCTTGACCCAGGAAAGACATGTGAGAACTTCCTCCTCTGTCCATCTTGGCATGATTTGGGCACAGCCTTTGGCAGGCAGATGTAAGACATGGGACCTTTGGGTTTCTGGAGAAGGGCAGTAAACAGGAGGGCTCCGAGATCCAGAGATGCAGAGATCATTCTTGCTGGGTCAGCTGTCACCACTCTGCAACAAAGTCCTTCTAAAGCTGATGGTTGGCTTAGATCCTACCTAATTTCATCAGCTCTATATCCCATCTCCTGTGCTAGGGACTTCAGCATCACTAATCTCATCTGCTTCAGCCTGCTTCTTACCCTCTAGAGGGCTTTAGCCTCATGAAGATTTAAAAATAGAGCATTTGTTCGAGGTCCTTCTCTTCCATTTCTAACAGCAGATTCTCTGAGGGCTTTTCACACTTGTGTCCCTGAGGACTAGGAACTGATTTTAATCAAAAAATTAGAGAGGATATTATCATAATTGGATGAATCTCAGAGCCTTCACAAGTGCCAGAAACCTCATGGGGACTGCACTCACATTTCAGAGCTGGCAAACACAGATGAAGAGGCCTGAAGATTTTTAATAGGGGCACCATCCCCATAAAGTTGGCCTTCACAGCTTAATCACACAAAGAGGAAATGTAGAAGTTTTCTCTCTTTGTCCAACACCCCACTGATGTGAGCTGCCTTTGTTTTCAGTGTTGGCCCCAGTATTTGTGAAATGTATTAAGCTTCTTGTTGCTTTTGGAAATAACAGTCACCACTGTATGATGGCCAAATCATTGCTTTTCTCCCTTATTGACCCTTTTTTTCTTCAGGCTACCAAACACCCTTGACTTTGTTTGTGGGATGGTTAATCAACAAGTCTGTCACAATGATGGATTCCTCCTGAATTGTTGCTTAATTAGCTCGGTTGGAGGTATAAATCAAGTGGAATACCAATTCTTCCAACGCCACAGACAGGCAGCCATGCTCAGCTTGACAGCAGTGAGTTATTGCTCTGCCCCAGTGCAGGATCAGCCTGCAGGCAAAGCCAGAGGGGCCGTGGGTTGGTCCCTGAGAGTGCAGAGCCACACACAGCTGGGTGAAGGGCTGGTGGGATGGAGCTGAAGGTGCCCTCTGTGCCTGGGGATGCTGCCCAGAGCATCAGCCCCAGCAGCTGCTCCCACTGAGACAGCTCATGGAGAGGTGATGGTGCCTGGTGGCTGTACCTGCTCTTCAGTGAACAGGAGACATTTCAGTCTGTGGCCAGGCTGAGTTATGAGACAAGGATCTTTGTCTCCTGACAGGCAGAATTGCCTTCCACAGAAAAGCAATTATGCATCTCAACAAAAGGAGAAGTAATACATGGGCTGCGAATTAAGATTTTTAAGATTAATTTTAATGGCTTGGTATTTTTATAGATGAGACTTTCACACAACAAGAATTTAAGGGTTTAAAGCAGTTGACTTGAACTGAATTTTGCAACTTTTTGATCAGAGATGGAGCTACAAAGAGCTTGCAGGTCGGAGCCATCTTGAGCACCACTGAACTGTGTGGTGGAAGTCATCCAGAAGTACTTGAAGTTTTTTAACTATCCCAGGCTAAGCTACACAAACCTTTCTCTGAAATGATTCTACTAATAAACCTTTTTAGCAAAGCATATTTGTTTTTCCATGGCCCCCTTTTTATCTCCTCTCTTTGCCAACATTTGCAGAGGGCTTAATTAGTGATTAATGATTTCAGGTGGGATGTGTAAGTCCAGCTTTGGAGAAGGAATCAGTTTGTTCAAAAATTACTGGGAAAAAATATTAAAATACTCTAATTTTACTGATTTCCCCTTGCTAAGTTTCAGTGGAAGAGTGGGTTCAGTGGCCCCTCTTGCCCAGGACGTACCTACCTGAGCAGTGCTCTCCAAGCTGATGAAGGAGGCAGTGACACAGCACAGACTGACCCCGTGGTAACAAAGATCTGGGTTTCATCTTTACCTGGTGATGTAGTTGTTGCTTCAGTGTGCAACATCTCCCTGGCAAATGGGCAAATCTGCTGCTAATGTGTGGATGCCTCAGTGGAAACCTGTGCAGAGGGTCTGGGTGAGGCATGGTGTGAATTATATTGCCATGGCAACCTGGGATTTCTTTAGTCCATTGACATTCACATCCTTCTTTTTTGGCATTTTCAAAATAGAGTCTTCATTTTTTTTTTTTTTTCAATACCTGAGTGGAATAGATCACTAAATTCACTGTTAATGCCATGATAAAAAAGTATGAAAGTGAAGTTCATGTGTGGGTACAGAAAGGTTACAGTTATTTTGCAGGTTTAAGTTAAATTTTTGAGCAGGAATTCTGTTTGAAGAAGCCCTACATTTTTAAAGACATCAGGACAGAGGAAGAGAATACAGTTCAGATAAACTTTTCTACTCCCAAACAGTCCCAATATAGATTCTGGAAGTCAGAAAAAAAGCACTGAACAATTTGTTCTGTATCTCTAATATGCCACCCCATTTCCGTAGCAAATAAAATGGAATCCCTATAGTTGATGAACTCAAAAATGCATAAGACTTTTTTCCCCCTAATTTATTAATAAAAAGTATAAAGAAAACAAAAAAAATTCTGGTGTTATTTATCAATTAGGACTAATTTCTTCTACCATTTTCTGGCACTTACAAATGGCAGAGAAGAAAATGAAGAAATAACTAAAATAAAACTGTGTCTTAATTGTTTTTGTAATCTACATCTTATACACTCCTTTCACATGAAAGGCATGGGTCTGTTCTTTTTCATAGTGGAGTTAATGGAGCTGTTCCTGACTTCTGTACCATTTACAGGAAGATGAGAGGAGATCACAGTCAACACTTCCAGCTTGCCCAGGCCATTAAGTACTTCCAGCTTGCCCATGGAGTGCTTTCATTAGCAATTCTTCCCTCTCCAAGCACCTCCAGTTTGCCTGGAAAGGACTCTTCATCCCAGCAGCCTGGAGAACCTCCAAGCATGAGGACACCTGGCTTCACTCCTTCACTGTGGTGTTTCAAGAACTCTGTGGATGGCTTTTGTGTGGGATGGCCTTGGACACTGCTCTGCTGAGGAGGAAGAAAAGTCACCTGAAACAGAGGTAAAGAGACTCACTCAGAGCACAGCCAGCTTCAGGTCAGCCTTTAGGAGTCACTAATGGGAATATTTTTGCCAAGAGATTTTTTTTCAGCAAATGCCAAGTGTGTTTTCCCACATAAATCACAGTTTGTTAGGCTCCAGTTTTAACAGTTCTGATCCTCTGAGGGTCCTGTGCCACAACTGCCCAGGCTCCAGCTGCAAGTGCCTGCTAAATTGCTCGTGAGCTGCTTACAAACACCCTGCAGGCAGGATTTCATTCCAAACCAGTAAGTGAAAATTATGATTAATTATATATTCCCAGAAGTAATGATCAGTTTATGAATCATTCATGAAAAAAAAAAGACAACTAAATAGACTATGAATATAATTTGCAAGCAATAATTTAAGCAACTTCATCTCCAAAGGTGAGGTCCTTCTCATATTTACCTGATGATAGTCTGCAGTGCAAGTGCTGGGTGCAGTGTTGTGAATGTTCTGTTTCCACACACCAACACATCAAAATGCAGGTTTGCACTGCCCACAGCTCTGACTGCAAAGGGCAGGCTTTCAAACAAACAGCTGCTTGCAGGCAGAGCTCAGGGGGTGAGGGCATCACAGTGTCCCCACATTTCTCCTCACAGAGAAAAGCAAGGCACAATTCTTCCCAAGAATATTTCTGGGTTTCACATTCTCTGACCCTCAGAGAAAGAAAAAACAATTCTTATCTCATTCACTGCTCCTGTGTTGCTCACAAGTGGAATGCAATGTGGAAGATTGTTTACCTGAAGGGAATTGATGATTGGATTCTGGTGTGAGTGTTTTGATTCTCTGACCAGTTGAATCCAGGTGTGAGTGTCAGGACTGTGGCTGACAGTCACGAGATGCTGTGCAGTGTGAGCAGAATTGAGTGCTTGGCAGATTCAGTTTAGATGTAATGTGATACAGTGTAATAAAATATAGAATAATATAGTATAATGAAGTAATTAATTAGCCTTCTGATAAGATGGAGTCCTCCTCATCATTTCTCCCTGCCATGGGGGTCGTCTTGTTCCGATATCACAGTGCTGAGTGCTGAAGCCCAGCTCCTGCCACAGCTGGACACACTGGATGTTACCAGGAGCCAAGAGGGAGGAGCAGCAGGGCAGAAATGTTGTCCTGGAGTCGAGGTGAAAGACTTGGAGCCATCCCTGCCTTGGCTCTGAACCTACCATGCTTTTCCCTGGGGGAGTGTAATTTACACCCCAGTTATGCGTTTCCCCTTCCAACTTCTCAGCAAAGCTGGCATCCAATGCAAACTGCCCTCAGAAACAGGGTGTGAGACACCAGAGATGCTGTTCCTGTATTATTTACTATTGTAATTCCTGTCTATAGGAAGGGTTAGCTGGATGCAGTTAATGGATTTCAAAGATTCTCATGGCTTTGAGGTTTTTAATCCATGTTTGGACTGGGCTGATAAGGAAAGTGTCTGATTTGCCCAAGGATGCTCCACGAATTCCTGGGGTCAACTGCCCCTTCACTGCACATTTTACTAAGGGTTTCCTCCCTGCTTTCTCCTTGGTGACAAACATTGGGAGCAGCACTAACACTTTAACACTGCACTGGGACAGTTGCATCACAGAGGGCTGGCAGAAGCACCATGGCCGAGATGGCTCTCGGATCTATAAACAGCACAACTCCTGCAGGAAAAGGCAGAGTCTTGCAGGAGAACCAAGCAGCAAAACTGGGAAATCCAGAGGAAAAAAGTCCCTCTCTAGGCCTGACATGAAGGCAGCAAACATCAATAGAAGCACAAGGTAGGGACTGTACTTCAAATGTAAACCAAACCACATAATTCTGTAAAAAATGTGAAATCAGACTGGCCAAGAAATTGAAGGTACTTTGTATACCCACCCTCTATTTGACTATACATTTGCTGCTGGGTAAAATATGCAGAGGTAATTGCACCCCTCAGAACTCAAAAAAAAAAAAAAAAAAAGTTATGCTCTCTCATCTATTATCTTAGGTGGGGGCAAGTTTCTAGCTGAGCCATTGGTGGTCTGCTTGACTGGTAAGGTCATCAGAAATTCCCCAGGAAAAAAAAAGCCCAAAGTCCAATTCCCTTTACAGCCCTTCTCATGCTGCAGGTCTCAGCTCCTTCCCTCTTCCTCTCACAGCTTCTTCTCTCAAAACCCCCCATAACTGCAGGCTGAGCTTCCTGCAAGGGCCCCACCCTCTCTTGTCAGCACTGAGGAGATTTCTTACCATGACCTCTGGCATCTCTCTAGGTGTACATGACAAGGGTCAGCCACTGGAAAAAGGAGAAGAAAAGGTGCATTTAGACAGTGATGGTACACCAAGCCTTCAGACTTGTCTCAGGACCTTCAGGGGTGACCCAATGACTGCAGTCCTTTTGTACTGCACAGAATAGTTGAGGGATTTTGGAACAGCCTCTTTCCCTTATTACAATTCAGACCCAGAAACTCCTTCCATATGTTGTTTTCCATGATAAATTATTGCAGCAGCTGCAGCAGGAGCAATTGCTGGGAAAGTATGGCACCTGCCTGATTGCAAGTGGAAGAGATAGCAGCTTCTGGGACCCTGGCTGTCCTACAGACCACCCTATAAAGTAGGTCCAGGTCCTCTGCTTGCAAACTGTGCTCTGCCCTTGGTGCAAAACAGATTTAATGAACAATGAGGCTCTGCACTAACCACAGAGTGTAAACAGGAGCTGGTGAGATTGTAAAAGGCTCTTTTAAAAAATCTTTTTAAACACTGGGTTGTCAAATAACAGTCCCCAGACTGATAAAATGCAGTGCTCAGGCATATCACTATGGAGCACAGCAGGATTTTTGCTTCAGACTAGCTGATAAAAAGCCTGATGTATCCCCATTCACTGAGCTATCCTTCAGGCTGTGCTTTTAAGACAAACAGCAGCAGCAAGCATTTGTCTGCTGTTTCTTTCTTAAAACCAAGATGTTTTGCAATTCAGGATTAACAGATGGGGCAGTAAGAAATGAGGGCATGGATTTTTAATTTTTTTTTTTTTTGTCACTTCCTCAAAGTCACTTTGAGCAACGTTTCCAGCAATGACAAGCTGGTGTCAGTAAGGGAAGACTCCTTGGCCACCTCTGAGCTGTGCTCCAGTGGGGCCTGGGAACCCCAGGGAAACACCTCACACACAGGATGGACTCCCAGCCAGGCTAAACCTCCACCACCATTTGCTAGGACAAAAGCCTAGCAGCACACATCATCTTCAACTTCACCCTTCTGCTAACATGAGCTCCCACTTTGGAGAGAAGAGGAGGAAGAGGAAGAGGAAGAGGAAGAGGAAGAGGAAGAGGAAGAGGAAGAGAAGAGAAGAGAAGAGAAGAGAAGAGAAGAGAAGAGAAGAGAAGAGAAGAGAAGAGAAGAGAAGAGAAGAGAAGAGAAGAGAAGAAGCATTCTTACCTCCATTGCTGTCATCGAAATTTGTGATCCACCCTCTGCTAAGTTTTGGAATGCGTCTAGGGGCAGAACAAAAAAAACCATATTTCATGAGAAAGAAGCAAGAATGCAATGCAGACATAAGGCTGTGGCAGCTGAGGAGCAGAGCTGCAGTCCCTGTGCTGGGATGCTCTGCCTGGCTCAGGTGTCCTGCCTGGCCACATCTCATTTCTGTGCTGGGTGCCCCTTCTGCCTTGGCCCTCGGATCACAGCCTGGGAAGGCATCCCAATTTTGGGGCCAGAATTTGGCAGAAGTGTGGGGACCAGCAGTGCTCAGTGTGGCTGCCTTCATCTCCTCTCATAATTTGTTTGAATTGTTTTCCTGCCTGAAGAGTGACAGGAGGATGGTGAACTAATGAAACACATCTTCCCACAGGGAAACTTTCTGTTGGTCCTTTCCATCCTCCCTGGCAGTGAGTGATCACAGTGTGCCCTAAAGAAAGTGATTCTCTTGAAGTCATTAGTATGCCTTGCAAGCTTTTTGCAGGGAATATAAATGCAGATGCTGCTGTTATTCAGCTAGAGTTTGAAATTAACATTGCTGAAAGTTTTTTTGACAGAACACTTTGCCATCAGGAAATTTAAATCCATTCAAATATTGTTATTCTATGTGCATATTTATATTGCAGTATGTCTAGGAGACGTCTTCAAACCCAACTATTTGGATAAACTCAAAACACAGTATTTTGAGGGGTTTTATTTATTTTGAAATTACTTTTCTCCTAGAAATATGCTCTTATAACAGTAATAAAAAGTTGAAACAAATTTAAGTCTGTCTATCCTTGAACGACACATTTCTCTGGGAGCCTGGAGTTTCCCACCCTGAATGGAAAAGACTTTGTAAGATTACAGGTATTTTGAAACGTGCCCAGCCTTAGCAAGAAGGCTGCTGGGAGAGGGTGGGAACAGGGCACAAGGGCTCATTGCTCATCTGCCCCTTGGGAGGGCACCAGAGCTACCTGCATGGCTCAAAGCAGGGAGGAAAGGTGGCACATCCAGCCTGCCCTGCTCTGAAGAAAGGCACAGAACAAGGAAATCCTCCTGTTGTGCCCAGTCCCTTGACAAGGCTGCAAATGCAGGGCTGGGCTTGCACCCAGCAGACTTTTTAGGAAAAAGTGGCAGTGCTGAAATTACCTCCTCTGGGCAGAGGTAAGTGCCTCTTTACTGCTTCATTAACTCCAGTTAAATAGAATTTGCAAAGAAGATGCTGCTTTTGGTTTGGGTCTTATCTCTGGCTATCTTGAAAGGATGAATAATGATTTAATGTGACAGATTTTATCTTCCCTGCTGCATTCACATCATCATAAAGGTTGACTGCCTTTTATTCCCACTTGGCACCCTTATCCTCTCTTGTAACAAACTTATTCACCATGATCTAAAAAGTTTGAGAAATGTATTTCACATTAAACTCTCTGTAAAGTGGTAAATGAAAGAGTGGAAAGCATTTTAAGATTCTCATTACAGACAGCAATGAAACTTTTAGATACTCCTTTCCACATGGATGCAAAGGACTTGTCTTTACATTGGCTCTTAAAACGTAAAAGGATCTTTTATAAAGAAAAAAAAAATACTGTGGCACTAATTTAGGCGTAAAAACTTTCATCTACAGCAAGTGACATGTATAATCCCAAAAAATGGGTGTTTACAAGCTTCTTTTTTTTTTAATGAAAGCATTAAAATCGGGACACGCTCTGATTTTACAACGCTTTCAGAGCTGCTTCTGCTGTACTCCCTTGAAATGGGATTTTCAGCAGTGTCATCCAAGCAGATCTGCTGACCACTCTTGGCCCATTAAACATCAGTGCTAAAAACACATGGGAGGAAATGAATGCTCCTTTCCATGCACTGTTGAAACCCAGCTCATTCCAAAGATGAAATAAATTGCTGTAGCAATGTTCCAGCACAGGGGTCACAGTTGCTGCCTTTAACTACCAATATCTCCAGTCAGAATGCTTATTATTAGAGTAGCAAAAATTACGATTTTGTAAAACACAATTTCATTTCCATTCAGGCAAAAGCTCATTTACAGGCACTCCCTCCTTGCAAGTGCCAGGCAATAGCTGGATGCAACACAGGGAATGGGTTTGTTTGTCCACAGAGGATACTGGACTTTCTCCTTACCAAAAAACTGAGACAACTTGACTGAACACTGAGCTACTCTCTAGCAGCCAGTTGCTCCAGTGTGTGGCATTCACATTCTCTGAACAGAGAAACAAACTCTCTCAGGGTTTTTTACTGGAGAAGCACAGAGAGAAGAAGAGAAAAACTCTGTCCTGAGTTTTTTCCTAAGTGTTCTCCTAAAGTGTTCTCCTAAATGCAGCCTTCAGGGTTTCCTCCAGAATGCAGAATTTTCTATTGGGGAAATGATGGCTGAATTTATAATGGGAATTCTTGGAGATGCTGTAAGGATTGGGAAATTTCACCCAATATTGCAAATGGAGAAGGGTCTGGGATGAGTTTCTTGTGACCTTCCAGGGCCTGATGGGGCTCCAGGAGAGCTGGAGAGGGACTGGGGACAAGGGATGTAGGGACAGGAAAAACTTAGGATGGGAAAAAAAAGAGAAAAACTTATCTCTAGTTGCTGCTCCTGTTTTTTTTGCACATGTGGAATGTGCTAGGAAGATTGTTTACCTGATGTGTCACTTGCATTCTGCTGAGGATTGTTTTGTTTCCTTGGCAAATTGGCTCAAAGCTGTGTCCTGGCTGTCTTGAGACAGTCATGAGTTTTCTTTAGTATTCTTCAGTATTCTTTGTAGTATAGTATAGTGTCTCTTTAATATTGTTGCAATGTAACCAGGCAGCAGCTGACAGGACCAGAGTACACAGCCTCAAGCCACGTCAGGGAAGGTAGAGGTTGGATATTAGGAAAATATTTTCCACCGAAAGAATAATAAAGTACTGGAATGTTGTTCCCAGGGAGGTGGTAGAATCACCATCTCTGGATGTGTTTAAAAAAAGACTGGACATGGCATTTGGTGCTATAGTCTAGTGGAGGTGTTAGGGCAATGGTTGGACTCAGTGATCTTAGAGGTCTCTTCCAACCGCATTATTCTGTGACTCTGTAATATAATATAATTTTAATAAAGCTATTGTTCAGCATTCTGAATCAATGGAGTCAGATGCCAATCATTCCCAGAGTTGGGGTCGCCCTGTTTTCTACACCAGTGCACAGGAGATAAATCCAGCTCCTGGCAGACAAGCTGCCCAAAGAGCTGCCTGGGCCACACCTGGGCTGGGGGCAGGTGAGTCACTTGAAGCCACGCTGTTAGACCGCTATGATTACGCCTTGTGTCATGTCCCTTGTGCCCCTCTCAGGCTGGCTTTGCAGGTGCCCTGCTGCCAGGAGCCCTGGCAGGGCTGGCACTCACGGCTCATGGTGTCGAGGCGCAGCATGCAGCACACGAAGTCGGAGAAGCCAACCCTGCCGGCGCCATCGCCGTAGCGCAGCGTCAGCAGCCGCAGCAGCTGCGTGTCCGTGGCCAGACCTGCCGAGGGGAGACACGATGGGAGGGGATGGAGCAGCTCTGATGGCCTCCTGCACCCTGCCAACAAGCTGGGGACACCCTCAGCCCCCTCCCCTGTTGTCCCCCGAACAGCTTTTCCCCCACTTTGTGCCTAAGAGTCGGGGTAGGGTAATGGAAAACCAAAGTCGCCTTACTCACTGACTCCCATTGTGGCTTAAGTCAGCAAGCTGCAAACAGTGAGCTAACTAATCTAGTGTTATCTTGCTTTGCCTTTCTAGCTTTTATTTTCTATAAGGAAGGGTGATTTTCTTTGGCCCATAACTGTAAAAGTCTGAGTGTAGCATTTACAATACCACCGGCTCTTTCTGCTAAAGAGGCAGATGCTGCATTGCTGCATGCTCAGGCTATTATGCTGCATAGCATGCCTGGGATTCTTAATTTTTACATTTTCTCTTCTATTAGAAAATGGTGAAGGGTGCATTTCTTTTTTATTAGCTGATTATTCAGTATTTGTGTCGCAGTCTGTTTGGATGGAAATCGGTATTCAATTGAATGAACAAAAATTGCTTTTTTGAATGATTCTTTTATTAGTTAAATAAAACTACCCTAAATGTGCTGGCTATATAAGAGGAATGATTTAAATATATTTTGCACTAAAAGCTGATTTGCAAAACAAAAGGAAAATTTTCTGCAGAGAGCTGGACTGATAGCTTTGGTTTAATGCCTTCTCTGAGACTTCAGAAAAGTCTCATTTGCTCACTCCAGGTTTTAGTAGCTCAGCTGGATGTGAAGTAACTTTCCTGCTTTTTCAACCAGCTCTAAACTTTTCAGTTTTAAATGAACTCATCATGGAGCTAAATTAGTTGAAAAAGCAGAAATAAAAGAAATGGCTTCTCTACACCTGTGTAGGGAGAGAGAGAGCTGTGGAAGTGGTTTAGTACCACCATTGACAAACTCTGGTTGCATGAGCCTGGTTGGAGGTCTCCAGCAGGAAGCTGGTGCATTATGCTGAATAATTAAAGAATAGAAATACATTTGGACTTAAGATACATTTCAAATTAAGGTAAACATAATTTTATATTCTTTTCAAATGAGATAAAGATAGTAATTAAAAATTAATCTAATAATTGACTTCTTCGAGTCTGGTTTTAAACTATTGTAGCAGTGAGCAATGAATTTTATTTTTAACCTTTTGAAGACAGTCGGAATTCAATCAAGCTCTCTCCAGAGACCAGGTCCCAGTAAATATTACTTAAGGCATGCTACAATCAAGTCTTACACCAAGAATTTGGCCTGGTCATTCTGGGATACACTTTCTCTGAAATCTGCTCACTTGGCAATGTCTCTCAATTAACCTCATCGACAGAACTGAGGGTCAGTCCTCTCTGTTCCAAAGACTTTTCAGCTGATTTGTAAGACTACATCCCAAACCTTTTATTTTCTGGATTCCTCCCTCTGGTTTTGGCCAAGGTATTAATTACTGACTTGATGTTTCCCTATTTATAAAAAATATTTTGAATAATTTGCTGGTGCCAAAGAGGAGTTTGTAAATACATCAGGCCAACGCTGCTGCATTTCAGGGCAGCACTGCTGTTAATGCAGCTGGCCTGCTTTACTCTGATCCATTACTATTATTGGAAGCATTAGGAAAACAGTGAAAATTAGGCACACACTGCAGTGTTTTGTTGGGGAAACACTTCAGGGAGCAGCTGGCTAGGAGCTGGGTTTAGATACATTAATACCATTCCCAGAGGTAGCACCAAGCTCCCAAACACCTTCTGGGGTTCCTGCTCAAAAGCCAGGACCGGGATCATCCCATTGCCAAGCCAGATTCAAATGCAGATGTTTGGCTCAGAGGGCAGCAAGAATGAGCTTGTAACTTTCTTCCCCACTCAGAACTACTTGTAGTCAAACATATATTATTGAATTTGCCACTTAACAGTGCCTTTTTATCCCTTCAAACAGCTGCATTGTTTTGGCTGACAGGACTTTTCCTTGCACAATTTTCCTCCCAGTTTCACACTTTAACATCTTTCTCACAGGATGGCCCTGGCAGATTCTCCTTTGACGTTTGGCACATCAGTGCTGCACTTCTCAGACAGGTGCTGATCACCTGTCTGAGAAGTGCAGCTGCAGCTCAGACAGAGCTTTGCCCAGCTCTCAGCAGCAAAAAAAAATTCTATATGCATCCCCTCAGCTGATGGCTTCCAGGGATAGCAATCCTGCACCAGGTTCCTCCTGGGACAGCACCACTCTGAGCTCCAGAAGGCAAATGGGAGCTTCTCTAGTGCACAGTTAAAAGGGGATGGCTGTGTCAGAGGGGTACTGCATGCACCAAGTCTCCTTTGAGACGACTCAGATGAAATGCTTCACTCGTGTGCACTCACTGAGAGCTTCAGCACTCAGCAGCCAACAGAGGTCAGTGCAAACTAAATAAATGCCTGTCGCTGTGGCTTCCCCTTCTACACTCAGTCACTGCCCTGGAGAGGAGCTGCAGGAACTGAGGCAAGTGCAAGAATCCACCCTTCTTTTCTCCTTTCCTCCCTGCTGGATGTTCCATCCATGACCTGGAAGCAGGTCTGGCCAGTGCTGCACTTCTCTGCATCTTTCTGCTCGTTCCCCAGCACAGACCTCTCAGCAGAGCTGTGCTCTAACTGGCACCTCCGGGAAATCCAAGCCACTTTCTCCCTAAAAGTCTTTTTCCCTTTCCTTTTTCTTTCTCATCCTTTCCTTCACAGCCCCAGGAAAAGCAAGGGCAGCTGCTCAGCCCCTCTGGCTGTACCTGCTGCCCGGATGGCGTTCTCCAGCTCAGCAACATCAAGAAATCCAGAGCGGTTCCTGTCTTCCTTGAAGAAGATCTCCTAAAATACAGCGCAAAGGCAGATTTCAAGCTCTTACCACCATTCCCCACATTTACTACTACAACCAGTTCTCCTCCCTTAATAAATATACTGCAAAGAAGTTCAGCACGTGAGATGGGGAGGCTGTGACAAGGGAGACCCATTTACAGAAGGCTCTGACAATGTTACTGTGGAAGAAATCCCACAGTTTGGGGTGGGCAGAAGCCTTTTTGCTTTCCTAACACACCACACCACACCACACCTGAGGTGCTGTCAGTGGGAAGAGCACCCCTGTCTAGATGGGCAAATAGGTGGTCTCAGAGCATCTCAAGAGGAATGGAACAAATTGGAGCCCACCCAAACCTGAGTCTTGAGGAAACCCTCCTGTCCTGCACCAAGGCTGAGGGAGAAGGACCTGACACAGAGAATCTGCCATGCATGCCCTGAAGAATTTAGGTGGGACCCTAAATACCATGTCACTGCTTCCAGTGCCTGTCCTGGAGCAGAAACATTTCTCCCAGACAAGCCTTTATCAGATCCTGTACATTTCCACTAGAAACTGCAGAAATGAGGAAATGACATTTTTCGGATGACTCTGTTCAAGAAGTCATTTCAGCTTAGAAAGCTTTTCTTAAAAAAAAGAAACAAGAAAAAAAAAGAAAAAAAAATGCCAGTGGGTGGCACAGACATGGAGATTTCCATCAGATTCTGAGCCTAATTGGACTTCCTACCTTTTCCCTCAATGCTCTCTGTGCTGGAATAGCCTGGGCTGCTCATTTGGAGCACTTTACACACACCACTGCCTCCCTGGCGTGAGAGGAGGGAACTCTGACCCGCTGAGCAAGCAGCCTCTGCAAGGCTTCTCCCCGCAGCGCTCCGAGAGCACCGAGCATCTGCTCCCCGCTGCTGGAGAGCCCCGGGGCACAGAACCCACAGCATCCACAGAATCCAAAGCATCCACAGCCGAGAGAGAGCCACCCCTCCCCCGTACCCTGTACTTAGCGAGACTTCGCCAGAGGCTCCCGAACTCCTGCAGGGTGAGTCTTCCGTTCGAGTTGAGCTGCGCATTTAGTTAAGGATCGAGCGCTTAATGAGAGCTGAACCTGGCTGGCTGTGTTGCCGAGGATGCTGCCTGCACAGTCCTGAGCACATAAGATGCAGCCTCTTCTGTGGGTCACTTCGTGCTGAGAAAGCCAAGAGTTTTCCTGCTCTCAGTGGTGTTTAAATCCACCTTCTTTGTCACACTGCACAGCTGCCCATGCCTGTGCTCACAAACCACAAAAGGTTTCTATTCATAAGGTGCCTTTAACCACAGGGGAAGCTGTGGTGACATTTAGCCCCGGAGCACGGACACCCCTGTGAATGAACGTGGCCCCATGGCCTTGCCTCTGCACAGGATCCTGCCTGGATCCCCCAGGAGAACAGGCACTGAGGAGCCAAGAGCACGAGGAGATGATCCCAAACCTGCTCCCCTCCATTCCCCATCCAGGAGTCCTGGGCAGACAGGCAGCACTCACCCAGCGCAGGATGGTGAAACCTCCCCGAAAGCAAAACTCATCACCAGTGAAATGCAAGCAGGCAAAGGCTGCTGTCGTGGAACCTGAGTGAAAAAAGCTGATCCTGGCTTTGCAGGCCAGGATAGGTCACACTGTACATGGGTTATCTGCAGGCCAGAGAATTAAAAATCCATCCTGAATTACAGCAGAGCAGAGGCTTTGTCAGCTCTTTGCACGTGCCATGCATTCACAGTGCCCACTTATCCCAGGACAGGCTTTGCAGAAGAGGAAAAGTCTCTTGCACTGGCTAGATGCTGAAAGCTGGAAAGAGAGAGGGGCTTCTGGTCATTTTAATTCATTCTCTGGCAGTTTCTAAAGGTCTGAAAATATCTCAAAGCTTTTTCGAGGCATGGAGGAAAAGAGACAATGAGCAAGCAAAGGGGAAGAAACACATGAGGGAGATGTATGTCTCCATCAAGGAGCCCTCTTGTTTTACAATGGCCAGAAATGTATTTCTTGTGTTGTCTTGTTAACTGTAAAAAGACTGAGTCATTCAGCTAAATAGGAAAGATGCACTGAAAATACACTCTGGGATGGGCTGTGAGGCCAGTGCCTGGCATTCAGCAGTGACAGTGCTTCTGCCCCTGACACCAGCACTGCTGGCAGCCTGCTAAAGTGCCACCCCAGGCTGTGCAACCACCACAGAACAGCTGAGCTATGCCTAAACTCTGTCCTGCCTCCTTGTCTCAGCTCTGCCTGAGACCCCCACCCAAGGGTGAAGCTTAGCCCAGCCCCAGAGAGGGCAAAATGAGAGCAAAGAATTGGCTGGCAGCAGAAGGCTGATCCTCACCTTGCAGGAGACACAGCAGAGCCAGGGCATGCACAGCAAAGTCCTGCATGGACTATGGGACAGTTATTTACTGGGGATTTGGGCTAATATTTACTTGCAGGTTCTCACACTGGGATGCTCAGCTCAGCCATAACTCAAGGCAAGGATGGGCAGCACCAGGGAAGTTTATTGCTTCTGCTGAAAGGATACATCCATCAGAGCTAAAACGCCTCTGCATGAATCAAAGCTGAATCTCCCTCCCAGGCTGGTCATTTCATCTGCAAGGATTGACAAAACAGAAGGAATTAGCAAGAGCAAGGGCTGTGACAGGCATCAGGACACCCCTCTGAGGCAAGGAGGACACCAGGCTGAAGGCTCACACAGCTGAAAAGCCCCAGCTCTGGTCCAGGTTCTCAAACAGCAGCAAGGGCTCTGTGCCAAGCTGAGGGAATCTCAGACACCTCTACCTTCCCCAAGGACAGGGCTCACTCTGCACAGTCCCTGCCCACTTTGGATGGAAACACTTCCCTCTGGTCATAAGGGAGATGACAGTGACAAGAAAGGCCACTTATGCCGATTTAGCAAGTCCTAAGAGCACTTTGAGCCTGGCTGAGCACATGGCTGAGCTGGCTCCAGCCCCCCAGCCGTGCCCCTCTCATGCTCTGATCCCACAGTGCAGTAAGCCACAATGAGCATTGTTTAAGGACCATCAGGACACCATTAAATCCGTGTCTAATTGGCTCTAGTCTAAGGATAGGGAAGCACCAAAAGCATTCGCTGGGCTGCAAAAGCTTTACCTTGCAAGATCACTTCATTAAGGAGTTGTTGCAGCTGCGAGGCATCAATAGTTGAGCCCTGATGCCAAATAAAACACAAAGAGACGTCTGTGAGCATAAAGTTTTCTCCTGTGTCACTTTTGCCCAAACCTTTTTTTTCTCAGGCACTGTGGCAGCCAAGAACCTCTGTTTATATCCATGAAAGGAGCAGCAGCATCCCCTCTGGAGCATGACCAGGCTCTCCACGCTGCCGCGCCACTCCAGGTCCTTCCCCGCAGCTGCACTTCCATCACCACGGGGTTTGCCCTGCTGTGGATGGGCAGCACAGCAGGCACTGTGTGGGTGGGCTGGGAGCACAGGCAGTGCTGCCCATCAGCCACCCAGGACACCCCCAGGGCAGCCGGCGTGGCAGCCCCGCTCGTTTTCACCTTCACGCATTGATGTAACCATTAACTGCCAGAGGTTCATTGTGCAGAGACTTTTGACAGCGATTTTTTTCCTCTTGACTAAGTCAAGGAGTTCTTTATAACAGTTTATTAAACCATTAAAAGCATCTCCTGTGAACACAGAGCTTGGCTCTGAGAGAGCAGGAATCAATTACTCAAACGCTGACTGATGTCTGGTTTCCAAGTGCTGAGAAGGCAAATGGAAAATGATGCTGATGGGGGGGGGGAGACTACCCAAGGCTTTCTAATTGCTTTCAGCAAATAAACAAACCAAAGCAAAGGAAAAAAAAAAAAAAAAAGTACACATGCAAGCCCATCACCAGCTCAACTATAAATCTCCAATATTCCACTGATATATGGCACTAGGCAATCTATCCCAGCTGAATGTCCCATTTTTCTGGGGGTTTTGGCAGGTCAATCAATACCATTTTCAGGGTATCCACTTGAGGATGGAGCTCCCAAAAAAAAAAAAAAAATCTAAATGGATTTGTATCAACATCATAGATCAGTTTTTCTGCAAGTCCACACGTGGTCTCTTTATTATTTTTTTCCCAACAATAAGTTTTAGAGAGGGTACCTGCTTAGCATGTCTTAGGAAAAGGGCCTTATAGGAGCTGCCCTGGTTCTCTCTTGGTACATCCTGCATTGAAAACAAAGAGCAGACATAAACAATTCAGCTACAAAACAACTGGAGGCAAAAGTCTGAGGATCCAACAGCACTTTAGAGGGGCAGGGAATGTACAGCACAGGCTGCAGTTTTCACACCCCCAAAATAAAGTGGGCTAGGAGAGGGCAACTGCTACTGCAATGAAGGAAGCAGCATATTTCAGGTGTTAGCAGCTAGTACAACCAGGAAGGAGCAGCTCAGGGCTTAAGGAAGATGACAGAACACATCCAGGGTGGAATTAGTGAGTCAATACATGAGTATGGAGATACAAGGCCTGATCCTTATTGGTGGACCTTGTCTGGGAGCACTGCTCAGGGCATGGGAAGATTCATGCGAACCAAGAAAACAGAGCAAGAGCTGACTTTTCCTTTCTCTTGTACCTTCTCAATCCCAAGACAAGCTTGGATTATATCTGAGCAATTGCAATTCAGTGGTTAAGTGATTTTTTTCCAACCTTCCAGTGAAAAGATCCACCAGGCACTAAGGGGGATTATCCTTAACGTCATAAAGTCTTCAGAAAAAATCGAAGCCCAAGACCCAGTGCCTTCATCTCTGTGTGAGATACTTCATAGCAAAGAAGCCCAAACAGCTGAACAGGAGCAGAAACTGTGGGTACCACAATTCATCAAAGTCAAAACACTGGCTAAGGACAACAGCCAGGTAAACTGACAGCTTGTCAGTGGGGAGAGATAAAAAGTCACCATTTACACGACCCCTCTAATGGGGCTTAATTGTGGGCTGGAGAATGAATCACAAGGAGAGGACTCAGCTTTCTGTTCTCCTTCACACCTCTGACTTCAAAGATCTGTGTCTTTGAAGGTTGTAAATAGCAGCCTCTCTGCGGCAGGGCTTTGCTGGTGGGACCAGCAGGGGCTGGGCCAGCCCTGGCAAGGTGCACAGCTCACAGCAAGAAGTCAAAAAACCCACGGTGGCTGGGCTGGAGAGGACAAAATGGGGGTTGAACTAGAGATGCAGCCAGTTTTGAAGTGTGGTTTGCTTTATGTCTCTGTCTCTGAAGATACCCTGATGAAAAGCAGCAGAAATCTGATTTGAGTCTCATCCCTGTGGGCTCCTGTGCTTTACAGGGTACAAGCACTTAAATTGAATCATTCCCATGGGGAAGGCATGTCCAATCCCACTCACAGGGATTAAGTTTCCCTCTCTCTCTCCCATAGATGTACACCCATTTTACAGACACTGGAAGAAATTAGAATCTTTTAAGCATTCTCCCCCCTGCTATATTTGGTTTGTCAAAGTGTTAAATAGGGTGAGGTGAAAAGGACAGCTGGACAGACTGACAAAGGGACTGTATAAGATCTGTTTCCTCAAAAAGCAGGCTCTGAAACAGACAGATGAGAAGAGGAAGGGCTTTGTTGTCCCTCCCATCTCTCCAGAGAGGTGTCCTGCCCTCCCAGCAAGGTTGCAGGGTGCCAGAGGCAAACAATGGGACAGTAGTGGGTGGTAAAGGGAGAAAAGAGCAGATGAGGAAGAGCCAGTGGAGGTGACCAAATGATCACCACCAGGACCTACACCAGTTTTCACACTCTTACCATCGGCAGCCCTGGGCTGGTCAGGGAGCTTGAGTTCCTAGAAAAGAGTACCAAGAATCAAACTGGGAGAAAAGAGCCCTTTCCAGAGCACTGATTTGCAGCTGTGGAGGAAGGCAGGCACCAGCAGCAGCCCTCAGCCAGCCCACAGGATGCTCAGCACCCATGGCTCAGCCTGGCCCAGTGCAGATGAGGCTGCTGCACCACTCCTGGGTCACAGTGCTGACAGGTCTGAGTCTCCAGCTGCTCAGAGCTGCCCTCCCCAAGCCAGCTCTGCTGGCACCAGCAGCAAAGAAAGGTTGTTTGTTTCACCCTGAGCATGCCAGGACTGACCTCACCACACAGAACACAGGGCTGCCCTGCCTTGAGCCACAGAAATTTTTCACCTCTTTTCTCTTTGCTCAGCTTAACAGTCAGGAATAAAAACAGCATCTGGGCTATTAAAAGGCAACATCTAAAAAGCCTGCAGACTGCCTGAAACTGGGCCAGGGTCACCATTTCTAAGCCATCACATTCAGTACTTGAGTTTTGTTTTCAGCAGAGAAATTAGACAAGCCAGGTTCTATTTTTATAACATCTGTACAGGTAAGTGCTGCAAAGAGCCACTGGAAGGTCATCACCACGCTTGGCCGAGCTCAGGAAGGTCTGTGAGGGTCAGAGGCTCTCCTGAAAAGCTCACTTCCAGGGCTGAGCTGTCCCACCCATGACTCACTCTGCTGAGGCAGTCCAGCCCACAGCACAGACTCCTTGTGTTTGCTCCCATAGCTCAGGAGCTGCCTCAGTTGGTGCTGGGCTATTTTTGCCAGGGGCCAAAGCCTGGAAACCAATTTCATTATTAAGATATGGGCCAGTGAGGTCAGAGCTGCAATCACATCCTCTCTAAAGCTGGCTGAGGGAAGGCACTGCACAGTGATGCCTGCAGGTCATTAGGTGAGGCTGAATGCTGGGACTCACAGCTTGCTCACCTGGAGCAAACCACGCCCAGATATAATACAATACCACATTCACGTGGTAATGAGTGTGTGTGTGTGGCAATAGCTGCCTTTGCATGACCTCAGACACCATTTTCCCACTAAACTTATCTCCATGGCCGCCCTCATGCCCACAGGGAGCCCTGCCTGTCTGTGAGGTGGCTGAGTGAAAGGATCAAGGCTTTTCACTGCTCTTGGCTTCTCCAGGTGCCACTCCAAGAATGGGACCTGATCCATCTGGCATCCAGCCAGCAGAACATAAGAAACTACTGAACATCTGCTAATAATTAGGGAAAACAAGCTCCCCATCCTCCTTTCAGCAAAGAGAAATGTCCCCACAATCAGGGGTAGAGGACATTATTGCTCTCTTTGTAGCAAAGCTGAGACCCTTTGCAGGGTGGCTGCAGACGAGCTCCTGCCCTGCTCTGCCACCCTTGGCCACCCTTGTGGCCTGATCCCACCCAAGAGCTGCTCTGCCCTCCTCCGTGCCTTCCCACCCTCCAAGGACACACCAAAAGCAAATTGCCACAGCAGCAAATAATTAATTCCTGACACACTTTAAGGAGTGTGTATCATCTTACTCATGGTAGTCTTGATTCTTGATGAAAATTCGTAGGAGAAATTGGAATTCCTGGTCCTCTGCTGCAGCAGGAACCACGGCGTAGGTGCCTGGGCTCAGGATCAAGTAGCTGGTCACATCTCGAGTCTGGAGAAAGGTTTGCTTCAGAACTCTGGAGTTCTCCTGAAAGAAAAATACAGCTGGCAGTCTTCCTGTTAGGAGCCAGAGTGAATCAGGCAGCACACTCCCAGCAGCCTGCCATCCCCACACCTCTCAATACACACTGCATCTATCACACCTCCACCTCCCCCGTGGCCTGAAAAGCCCAGTCAGGGGATAGGCTTTTCTCAAGGACATATCAAAGTTGGTCAGAGGTGGAGAAACTGAAAGAAACAGAAGCCAAAATGAGCTTAAGGAGATTTGACGGGAACTTCAATTAACATTAAGCAGAGTTCACGAAGGAATCAAGGATGATGCTATTACTAAAAAAATTCCCTGAGATATTCTGTGACTCAAAGAGGTCAGAGAGCCCTCTAAGCATGTCACCCAGATGACAATGCTTCAAGAATCCCAATCCAAACTAGCACGTGTCACACAAAAACTGAGTATTCTGATCTTTCATCTGTTATTCCAGTGTTTTTTTGCTGAGATGAAACAAATATAATGCAACAGCTATTACTATGATGACATGTAAAGATAGCATAATAAAAAACCCTTCCTTAACATATTCCCCAAAATATATCAGCGTGTATAAATTCCATTTAGAATGGTTATACAGCGTGGCAGAGTTATTTATGAGCCATGCCTTTGGGAGACAATAACATAAAACTGCTATTTTGGAAGGAAAAAAAAAAAAAGAGGATGACTGGTGTTCTAGAGGGCTGGGAGGTACACAGACTGCCAAGTATCATGGGTCAGATCTTGAGCAGATAGAAATGGGCAGTGCTGCAAAGAAATAAATGGTGTAATACTTTTTTCCTCCCAGTTTTGAGCCTTATTCCACATTCCTTCTGGTAAAAAGCAGAAGCAGATTAATATCTCAATGGAATCAAAACTGGTGCGAGATAAGAATCAGCCTCTGTACATTTCTCAGCTCTATCACACAACATTAAACTTCCCTCACAGCCATGTATTAGTGTTCCACGTCTGTATTTAATCAAAGGCTTCCTAGAGCTATCAGATACGTCCATTCTGCTTTGCATCCTTGCCTCCACTGCATTCTCCTCTCATCCTGCCAAGGGATAATGCTCCTTTTGCTTCACAGCAACACTTTGGTGCATCTCAAAAGGTACCGAACAACAGATGTGTGGCATTCTCTGAAATATCCCTTCGCCCAGGATTCTTCTCCCGGGAAGCTGAGAATCCTCAGAGGAAAAGGAAAACAATTCTTATCTCATTTGCTTCTCCTGTGTTTTGCTCATGTGGAATGTGTTTGGAGATTGTTTACCCACAGGTGATTGTTCCATTGGATTCTGGTGTGAGTTGTTTGGACTCTTTGGCCACTTGGGGCCAAGCTGTGTCGGGGCTCTGGAAAGAGTCACCAGTTTTCATTATTATCTTTTTAGCATTCAGTAAGTATCCTTTCAGTATTCTTTAGTATAGTATAGTATCATAAAGTAATAAATTAGCCTTCTGAGAACATGGAGTCAGATGCATCATTCCTGCCTTCATCAGAGCATTCCCTACAAATACAATACGGATGATGCTGCAAATGAATCACAGCAGAGAAAGCAGATCTGGGAGGAAGAGTCAAGCCACATGAATCTTGCCAACTGCACTCTCCTTGTGCAAAGAAACCCCTTGTAAACTTCTACCCAAAGGTGTTCTGACTGCTCTCAGGCACTGAACACTGGGAAATAAACTCAGGGAATGGCACTCACACCCAGCCTGGTTTCAGCTCCTGGGCTTGGCTTTTGCTGCTTCCAGGACAGGAGACCAGGCTGGCTGTGAGGAGCTGGTAGGGCAGCTCTCATATTAAAGTACTGAGTGTGTGTCCATGAGGGAATGTTTTCTGCATAATCCTCTGTATGGATGTGCACCAATATCATTATACTGATAAAAGCTATGGTGTGTTGTATTTTGTGAGACCCCCGACGAAGGGAGGAATGATGAATCTGACTCCATGTTCTTAGAAGGCTAATTTATTATTTTATGATCCATATTATATTAAAGAATGCTATACTAAAACTATACTAACTATACTAAAACATAGAGAAAGGATACAGACAGAAAGCTAAAAGACAATAATGAAAACTTGTGACCCCTTCCAGAGTCCTGACACAGCTTGATGGGGATTGGTCATTAAGTAAAAATAATTCACATGAAACAATCACCTGTTGGATAAACAATCTCCAACCACATTCCAAAGCAGCAAAACACAGGAGAAGCAAATGAGATAATATTGTTTTGCTTTTCCTCTGAGGCTTCTCAGCTTCCCGGGAGAAGAATCCTGGGCAAGGGGATTTTCCAGAAAATATGAGGGTGACAATGGTGTGGCAGAGCAGCCTCACTGCTCCCTTGCCCTCGCTGCCCAGGTGCTCCACAGTAATCCTGGTGCCTCCAGGAATGCTCTGTTCTGGCCCTGCCCTTCAGCTCCTGTGCAGGAGGTCACTCCTAAGGCCAGAAACCCAAGTGACCTGAGCCCAGAGGGAGCCTGAGGTGAGCTGTGGGCTGGCAGCCCACAGAGGCCACGTCATCTAGACTTGGCAAACACACTGAGGTTCATCCATCCTTGATCCACATCATACCAAGAGAGAGAAAACACACCTGAGCATCCACTGGAGGGGAAGAAAAATTTTAAATATAAAGCGAGAACAGAGAAAATCCGTCTCCTAGTCTGCTTCCTGATTAAATAATCCCAGTTTTGAGGGAACTGAGACCTATATCATCACCTCCCAGTGAAGGTCACTGCTGTTAAAATGGGTAACTGATCAAGGTGGACGTGCATCATGCAAGAACACACAGAGACCTCCATGTCTGGTGACTTTTGGGGGTGCTGGAAGGGGCAATTCCCACAGCAGCAGCTCTTTCTGAGTGGCACAGCTGGCCCAATGGAGTGCTGCAAGGCTTGATACCTGCACAGGACAGAGGATATCCTCCCACAGGAATAGTGAGCTCCACTTGCTGGAGGGATGCCCTTTTAATGACATCTTTTATTTCTCAGACACCTGTTTTTTTTTTTTTTTATGAGCTACAAAGCCATGCTCTTCCTTTATGAGGAGTTGTTAAACTTATGGCATCAATTATTTAAAGTCTGGGACTAGGGCAAACCTCTCCAGTAATGAGGAGAATGAGGAGAAATTAGGGTTATAGCAATCCCTGCTTCCTTTTTAGGCTTTGGGTTTGGAACAATAGCCTCCCACAGTCATCAGCCAACAAGAGGAATACTTTGGGGAGGGTTAGCATCCATCCACACTAGAACTGTGCTTTCAGTAAGGCTGGTAATGCTCTGAGAACATTGAAAAGGCTTGAAAGGAGCTTGAAAAGGCACCTCTCTGGGCAGGCACCAAGAAAAAAGCCCAGAGAAATTCCAGTGGAGGTCCCAGGTGTCTGAGTGGGTTTCCTCTACACTGGTCTCAGGCAAAGGCTCTCATGTGTTTTGTAAATGTTTCTACACAGCTTTTCAGGTAGAAAACAGGAGGATGAGTGAGAAAGGCCCACTTTGGGGAGCAAGAGACAATCTGCTTCCCTGCCATACCTGGAGTGCTGCTCAAGGGCTGTCATGCCTTGTGCCCAGCCAGCACAGCATGCCACCAGTGCTGCTGCTACAGAGGATATTGCCCTGGCACATCTCCTAACCCAGGCACTCCCTCAGTTTCCCAGGGCTATTCTGGGATGCTACAGAACTAAAAGTGCCACCTTTTCCTTAAGACATGAATAAAAGAAACTAAGCCAGCTTAACTCTGCTTTTACTCCGAGTTTCTACAATAGGAGGCACCCAGAAATTCACACCATATGCTGACTTTTACCAGGCCAAAAGGCAATTCAGTCTTGCATTCCCACACACAGGTAAAAGAAACCACACAGAGAACAGCAGTGCCCACATGACACCTGGCTGTGCTTACCGTGGTGATGAAAAAGCCAATCCTCAGGTTTTTTGCATCCTGCACAGCATGTTTCTGCATGAGTGAAATTGCTACATTACAGGTTTTGGGGTTGTGATCTAGCACTTTGAAAAAGTACTGAGGGTTTGTTGAAGCTGCACCTGCTGGGAAAGTGTGAAGAGGTTAGCAGTAGGCTCAGAGGTGTTCCAGCAGTAGCCTGTTGTGTAAGATCCTGCTTGTGTTGACCCAGAGGAGCAGGCAGTCACTGCTCCAAGATCCTTTCATTACAACAGAGCACTATGGTCTCCACACTAGCACTAGAAGTTGAGGCATCTGGAGGTAAACTAATTGCACATTTATCATTTTGGAGATCTCTGGCAAAGTCACGGAAGTCGTGTGGATTTCTCAACCCCCCCTGCATCTGCTCCACCTCCATGGCAGCCTGGCACACTTCCCCAGCAGCAGAAAAGCAGTGCCTCTCAATCAGGCACCTGACCCAGAGGCTGAGCTGAAGAGGACTGTGGCTTTGAGGTGATAAACACATAGAAAAGGACAAAATGGTGCAAAGCTATCCTCTTCTTCCCTGCTGCCAGTGTTTGTGATGGACAGCCAGGATGTCGAGCACCAGAGGGAAACAGCTGCTTCTTGGCCAAGGCTTTGGTTAACAGGAAGCATTCCTGGATGAAAAAAAGAGCAATGAACTGCCCCAAGTGGGATAAAAGGACTGAGATGGCAGCAGAGTAGAATTTAAGCCAAATCCCTGTGTTGGGTGGCCTTGAAAGTTCTAAATTTGAATGACTGTACTTGGACAGGGCCTTCACTTGAGGGCTGTTGGGAAACACAGCTCCAAGGAAAATGGCACTGCCTGCACACTCTCAGTTCAGGGCCTTCTCTGGAGCTTGGCACTCCCCATCTTTCCATTGTGTAGCCCCTTGCCTACAAGAGCCCCTGCAGTTGTTGCTCAGTCCCAGGGACTGTGGTGGGCAGCAGCACAGGCATTGCTTTGTTATCACACCTTGGGAGCTGGGCATCGGGTCAGGAGCAGGAGCCTGAAATCTGTAAGCCAAAACCTGGTTGCTGCTAAGTCAAGGATTGTCATTTGAGAAAAAAAGAAGCCTCTTCACTGACCAGATAATACCATCCTAGATTAAAAACACAAAGCCCAAACACTGATGCAGCTTTAAAAAAAAAAAGTGAGATGAGATAAGATAAAAATGTAAAAATACACTGCTATTGATTGGAGCTTACAATGCCTGAAGAGTTCTTGCACAGGCAGTAAAACCACTGGTCTTATCAGCCCAAAAAGACCTTTATACCTTAAAAAATTAGGCTTTGTAGCACAATATTTTAATTCCATTTCAATTTGATTTCAGAATACCTTTTGCTCTGTAAAATCAACAGCATATTTGGCAGACCAGACTTTCTGATGAGGTGCCCAGTAACACCTACTGCAACTGGCTGAAAGAAGATATACAAGCTCATTTTGTCTTAAGGGCTCCTAAATCACAAGTCTCCCGTTTTAACTCAGCAGCCAGTGCTGTGGCTTTGTTTCTGCTGGTTTAGCTGATAAGTGCTGTAATGGGAAAAGGCAGGCATTAACACCTGGCAGTCAATACTCGTGCAATTCGGTGCTCAGAGTGAGTGTTCCACATCAGCGGGAGGAGGAGTGAGTGCAGCGAGCATCCCTTACCCTGGGAATAGCGGCTCCTCCTGCTGGGAAGGCCCGGGCTCCACAGGTTGGTGTAGCTGGTCAGAGACCACGCTGCTGAGCCCTGCTCATCTCCAAAGTCCAGGAATGTTGGGGTGTTGTTACATATATACAGCCATGAAAACTGCTCCTGGAAGTCCTTACAGGACATCCTGCAGAGAAAGAGGGGAATCTCATTGTTGAGTTTAAGACAGAAGAACACTGCCAAGAGGTCAGGGAGGGAATCCTGCCCCTCTGCTCAGCCCTGGTGAGGCACATCTGAGAGCTGTGCCCAGTTCTGGGCTCCTCAGTACACGAGAGACGTGGAGCTGCTGGAGCAGGTCCAGTGGAGGGTACAAAGAAGATCAAGGGCCTGGAGCATCTCCCTTACAAGGAAAGGCACAGGGAGCTGGGCCTCTTCAGCCTCGGGAGGGAACCTCATCAATGTCAGTATCTGAAGGGAGAGTGTCAGAGGTGGGACCAGGCTCTGCTCAGTGATGCCAAGCAATAGGACAAGAGGGAATGGGCAGAAACTGATGTACAGGGAGTTCCACCCAAATATGAGGACGAATTTCTTTACTGTGCAAATGACCACACACACTGTACATGTTGCCCAGAGAGGGTGTGGAGTCTCCCTCACTGGAGTATTCCACAGCCATCTTATCACAGTCCTGTGCCACGTGCTCTGGGATGACCCTGCCTGGGCAGGAGGCTGGGCCAGATGACCCACTGGTGGTGCCTGACCCACTCTGTGGTTCTGTGAACACACCAGTTAGGCATCCACATTCACCCCATGTCTTTAAAAGGGAGATGGCTGAGAGCACTGCAGGCACCTGCAGCTCTGCTGGCTGCTACCTTGCAGAAGAGCTCAGCTCTCAATGCATTTTGGGCTGCCCTGACTGCCCCAAGTGCCCCAGGGTAACCCACAGGGCACGTTCAGGGGTATCTGGCTGCAGCCCTGCCATCTCCAGCACACTCTGCCACTGTCCCTTGCCCTTGCACCTCCACAGTGCTCTGTCCCACACTCATGCTCCACTCAAGCCTCACATGCGTGTTTCAGACCCACCTGCTTCTGCCCTGCTTTCCTCAGAGCCCCACAGGGCTCATGTGCACTTTCTGAATAATCAGTTTTTCTAAGGGACAGCCCATGCATGGCTGAGCTGTATCTGGGAGCAATCAGAGGCAATGAAAAACCACAAGCACCTGCAGAGCAGTCAAGTGCACAAGCTCAGTGACCTGCTTAGCCAGCTGTCCCCTTCAAGCATCTGTCAGTCCAAGGTTCAAACCACACACTTTATGAGGAGAGGTGGTGTGACAAAATGACTGGGTCTCAGAGGGCTGGATTTTTACTTCTCTCACTTTTCTTTTTTTTTCCACCAGCCTGTCACTTCATCTTGGCCAACTCCATTTTTTCAGGTCTTGTTTCCTCTAACACCACAGGGTGGGGACAATCTCCAATTTGCTGTTTGCACACACCTAACAGAGGGTGCCTTGAGCCACCACCAAGAACAGAGAACTGCCAAAATGACATTTTCCATAATGAAGGCAAATAGAAAACCCTGTAGACAAAGGATCAATAGGGAAATACCAGAATTCTCCATCATCCTTATTTCTGAGGAGGGCTTCTCTGTAGTTAGGCTCAACACGGTCCCAGTGAGGAGAGCTGCAAAAAAGAAAAAATCAACAAGATGTGAGGCACAGTTTTTCATCTTTGACCTGTTCCTCTAACCAGCCTGTCAGGCCATGGGGGATCAGGAGGGGTGAACAAACTGTGCATTGGAAACAGGACCAACAAATGGCACTCTGTGCCTCTGCTGTGCCTGAGCTGCCCAGCCTGGGGTGGGGAATCCTCCCTGCTGTTCTGGTCACCTGTCCCCAGGCTGGAGAGGTGAGTGAGGCACCAAGCCACAGCACCCTGAAGCACTGATATTCCACTGACACGTAGAGAGCACATTACCCAGTCAAACGTGTTGTTTCCAGGCAGCATGTTTATAATTAAGTGATAATTGTACTTTCTGCGGAGTTTAAGATAAATAAACAGCACGTGAATCAATAATTTATTGATCTGTGCAGCTTACCTGTGAACGTGCTGCTGACATTTCAATTACCCTCAGGACTGCAGTCCACCCTTCCAAAAGGATGGGAGGATGCTGCCTGAGCAGAGAGATGTTATGCCAGCCTCAGACAGGTCCACACAACCCACCAACCCTTCCAGATGCAACACTCCAGCCTGGCTTTTCTCAGCAGAGTGCTTGTGTGTGGTCCTAGCAACAGGGAGGGGTGGGACGCTATTAAATAACCTAAGAGTGGCACAAGAACATCTCTCTAATCATGGAAACGCTGATGCAATTCCAAAGGAAAACTAAGATCTATTTGTTTATAAAACACTATTGCAGTCTATATAATTCCTTTCTTTAGGAAAGAGATGTTAGATTATCCACACAGGCAGCAAAGTGGTCCTTGCATCCCCAAAGCTGCATGAAGGATCCAGAAACTTAGTTCAAGCCATTCCCAGGCACTTTGCCTCTGGAATAACCAAGGACCCTTTCTGTCCCTCTGTATTCAATGCTGCCCTGCTCCACGGACTTGTCTAACCATCCTCTTCCCAGAGTCAGACTCATGGGAGCAGGAGAAAGAGGAGGAAGGTGGATGTGTGATTTCTGCAGGAGGATTCAATAGAAGCAGCCAGCCAGCACCTAAGGACATGGTCAGAGCTTACTGCAGGAAACAAGAGCTCTTCCATCCATGGCTTCTGTAGAATCATGCATTGGGTAAAATGCATACACACAGACAAGAAGGGACACCTGAGCCTAGCAGGGCTGCATTGGTTTTCCCTGGATTGGATTTCTGCAGGCAGTTGCTATGCAGATGGAAATAATGCTCACAATTAACTGATTTGGAAATATCTGTTTTGTTAAAATGGGTGCAGGGCAGAGGTTCTTATAAAAGATTGAGTCACTATGGCATGAAAGCTTTAAGACCCTACTTATCACTCCAGGGCCCCTTCCACTCCCCATGGCCCCAGGGATTCCAGATCCTGATGATATGTTTCCAGCCCTTCTTGTAGGGGATCTGTGAAGAGGGAAGAAAAACAAACTCAGTCACAGCTTTTCAAATTCAGTGAAGAGAAGGGTAATAAAATAGAACTTCCTCTACACTTTAGACACCAGATTTAACCTCTGGTCTGATTTTCCCAGCAGTGGAAAATCAGTGCCTTCTGCTACACTGCAAAGGAACGATGTGTGAGAGAAAACCGCGCCCATTTTGCTTTCCTGAGGATAGCAAAGAGCTGACACAGGGAGAGGCAGCAGCATTCCTGTCACACTGCATGAATTCAACAGCCTTGGGAAATTCCAGAGCCTAATTCTGCACATCTGATGCTGTGAGTCAGCAAAGGCAGAGACTTTGAGGAATGAGGTCACCAGACTGCCTGGAGTGCAAGCCAACAGTCAGCACGGAGAGCTGGTGATGAACACAGTCTGTGGGGCTGCACTACAGTGCTGTGGTTTGCAGCAGCTGGGGCTTCTGGTGCTTTCCCCCTTTTGCTGCCACTGATTTAACTCAGAAACAATTAACTTTTGCCAGTGAGGCCAAAATGGTGGAAGTGGAAAGGAGAAGCAAGCCTTTGTTTTCTGGCTCTCCTTATGCACACAGGCAGTGTAGGAAACAATACCATGGCAGTCTCTTCCCACGTAGAGGCTCTCACCATTCCCCCTCAGCACAACCCCCTGGATGTCTTGGCGCTTCATCAAGTAGGGCAAAGACTATTTCTCCTCTCTCACACACCAGGAGCAGCCTGCTTCTCCTCTGGCAGAATTGGGCACCCTTCTGCCCCTGCCCTGCAGAGACAGCTGGGACCTTCTCTGGAGCTTGGCAACCCCCATGTCTGCATTTTGTAGCCAAAAAACAGCATGCTGGCTGTGATGGTAGCACCAAGCATGCCATGGCACTGAGAAAGCCAACAGAGAGAGGGGGATAAGGGAGAAAGTAGCTTAGGGAAAGCAACATTCCCTTTCCAAGGTACTTTAGGTTCCAAGATTCAAAGGTTTTGCAGCTATCTTGCTTGACAGCATAGCTATTGTTTGGTTTCTCTCTTCACTGTTAACTCTCCCTGTGTGCACTACAGCTTACTGGGCTAAGCCCTGTTCTGACTTCTGGCTGTAAAAAACCCTTAATTTCTTTTGATCCATGTGATAAATTGGTTCTCAGATCATCAATATTAATATTCAGCCAGGAGCAGTTCTGCATGAGTACAGCAGCTTTAAAAGATGGAGAAACACTGTTCTTGAACCAGCGATTTACTTTTCACACTGTGATTTTTGGCAGCCTGTGATTGAGCTGAACAAATGTAGATTTGCATCATATGACAAATCCCACAATTTCAGCCAGTGATTCTACTTGCATCTGAAACACAAAAGCACATTTTTAAAGAGTCAGCACGGAACAAAAATCTCCAGAAATGTTGTATTCGACACTCTGGTATCGTATTGTATTTGGGACAGACTGCTGAAGTGTCCCAAGACAAAAGTAAATTTCAGTTGCATTTCCCATTAGAAAACAACATAGATTCAGGGATCCTCCCTCTTTTTTTGGTGCCAGAGTCCTTCCATCTCTTGGAATTTGAACTATGTGCTTTCAGCAATGCCCCCTGAGTGTGGAGCTGATTCACATCACTCTGACTGGACCAGCAGCCCCACTGCCCTGTGGTGGACCATCAGTACAAGATCTGCAGGCAGGAACAAGTCCCTGACCTTACCTTCACAGCTCCTGTGACGGTGTAGGCATGTCCCTGCACAATCCCATTCCTCAGCTCTATGTTCCTGCTTGACTGCAGAAGGGAGAAAGCACAGCTTTTAGCTCCTGCCACACCACACAGACACAGCCACCAGCTCCCAGAAGTGCCATTTGCACTAAGCAAAGCCTGGGCTCTGACCACAGCAGCTCCTCAGAGATACTCCACAGGAATGTGGCTGTTCCCACTGCGGCCACAAGCAAGCCAGGAAATTTAACAAAGCTACAGACCTACACTTCTTTGCAAGTCCTTCCACGGTGCAGAGCTGCTGCAGCTGCAGAGTGACCTGGACTGGGTGACTGGCACTCAGACTGGGGGACTGCAGAATCCCCCTGCCCCTCCCAGCCAGGCTGACCTGAGCTGAGAGAGGAGTCCTTGCCTTGCCTGCAGCAGCCAAGCTGCCTGTCCTGAGGAAGCAGGCACCACAGGAGCAGTGTCACACACCTCACAGTCACATGTCACATGCTGTAGGGGAAGCCTTGGAGGCATTTTACCCAAGGTGCTTGCTGAATATCACAAAGCCTTTTGTAACTGCCCAGCATTAATGCCAGTGAGCCTGCAAGCCACAGTGAGAGAACTGCATCCTTTCACAGAAGAGAGAGAGGTGTGTTTTGGCCTTGCCAGAGTTGATCACAAAGTTAGGAAGCTGAAATCAGGCCTGCTGGAAGAGGACACCACTGTACTGCAGTGGAATTAGCCAGGAGAGAAGCTACAGCCCCCTCTGGGACAGAGCAATCCATCTACACCTGCCCAAATGCCTTCACAGTCCTTACCAAATAATCTTATCTACTTTCTGCTGCCAAGATCCCTTGGGGCACCCATAAACTGTAACTATTTTACAGAGTGATGATGGGTTTCCTTTTCCCCTGCAAAGAGCAGCCTTTGTGCCAGGTCAGTGAGCCAAGAGAGGCTGTGACCAGCCCTGGGACTCACCTGGCCTGAGGTGCTGCAGCCCATGAGACACCGAGATGTGTCAGCTGCTCTCAGGATCTCCTCCAGATCTGGAGGTGGGTTCTTCAGTGAAAACTGCACCTGGACTCCACCTGTGAGGTCTACCAAAGCATCTGAGAGGTAGCCTCCATTCAAGTTCTGGTAGGAGCCCTGCAGCCTATGGAAAAAATTTAAAATACATAAAAATAAAAAAAAAAAAAAAAGGGAAAAAAGAGAGAGAAGTTAATTAGTCCTTCCACTGTTTTCATAAACAATACACAGTGCTTGCTTTAAAAATGAATGTGTGCATTGAGGTGGTGAGCACAGGGGAGCCCAGGGTGTGCAGACATTTGGCCAGGTAATGAAAGGAAACGTGATTGAAATGCTTGGCCAGGCACAACACATGCCCTGTGGAAGGAAGGAGACAAAGGGGAGCTTTTTCTGTGCCTTCATCCCCATCTCAGGCAGCTGTCAGAGCCATTCACAGACAGTGGAAAATAATAAGGTGCATCTCAGGCCAACACAGGCATTTTTGGGAGATGAGCTGCATCTCATCTTGAAGCATCCAGTTTCTTTTTTCTGAGCAGGAAGGGAGCCAAGGATGACTAGTTCAAATGGATGCTTCAGGTCAAATGGAGCTGAACTCTTAGTTTCTACATCCTACTTATACAGGACTCTTCACAAAAATGGCCAGTGTTCCTTTTGCAAATGAGAAAAAGGAAAAGAGAGGTGAAGGTATTTACCCATGCTTCCAGGGCAAGGCAGAAATGAGTTCTCAGCACTGTTCCCAGTTCACTCTGCTAGAGCACAATAATAGGATAATAATTTAATATTGCCAGCACAGTCCTTGTTGTTTTTATCGTGTGGTTTTTATTGAGACAGCAAATAAGCTGGAACATGCTGTACTTAGAGCAGGTAGAGCATGCTGTTAAACCCCACCATACACACTGTATTTAATGAATGTAATCAAATGAAGTCTGCAGCTAATTGTATTTTGAAGAGTTGTCCTTGTCCTACACTGATGAAAAGAATTTGTCTTGGGCGTTGGGGAATAACTTCCTCCAATGGGAATCTCATAAACAGCATTGCTTGCAACTTTAATTTAATAGAGGTTTGGTATGCATTGTAATTAAAATCTTATGCAGCAAATTGATACTGAATCCTGAGTCAACTTTTCTGAGATATCTCAGGGCAAAATGCATTCTCTTCCTGAGTCGCTCTCATGCTGCTTTAACATTTGCTTATTCCTGACCAAATCTGCCAAAATTATTATCTCTTTTCCTCATCTCCTCTTCACTGCAGTGCAAATGCTACACCAGCCTCAGGTACCAAGTTCCAGCCCTTCATACCACCCCTAGCACAGGAGTTTTTCTTCAGCATTTTTAACAATGAGAAATGGGCAAATGCTAAGGGACCACAATCCGATCCCTTCTCTCTCCAGAGGATTTTAAAAAATTGTTCTCCCTTTATTAGGCATTATTTACCCTTCAGCCTCCGGGGACCTCAGCTTAGAGCCAGAGCTCTCTGTGAAGTGAGAGCTGATCAGAGAGTCCTAGGAGTGTGTGTGTTGTGCCTGGGCCTGTTCTTCAGTCATGCTTCCTCTCATTGCCTGCTCCAAATCCCCACGTGCCCTCTGATTAGTGGCTGTAAACACAGGTAATCCGTGCTTGGACTCTGCAGTCTTAAACAGAGGACAACACAGAAAGGAAAACAGAGACAAAGAAGCTTCCCTGAAAGCAGGAGGACATTCCAGGCCCTTTTGTGTCACCATTGCCCTGCTCCTTTTGCTTCTCAGGCATTAACATCCCAGAGCTGAACTGGGTAGATTTAGGGCTGGCTGCCTTTAGGGCTGGGTGGAGTTAGGTCTAAGCCAAGGCCAACCCCTCCAGTTTATATTGGCCCCATGTTTGCTGCAGCCAACATAAGCACAGTACCACAGAGGCATCTGTCAGCCTGAACTCCTTCCTGTGTGCTTTGCACAAGGCAGAGGGTGAAACCACCCACAGAAAGCATTCAGCACTGGGTGGAAGAACAGACCAGGTGTATTTACTTGGCATATGCTTTTTCCAGCAAGGATGGCCAGAATTCATTTGAAGTTCGGGGGTGTACAGACAGGTATCTTCCATTTAGGAATGGCAGCCGGTCATCTATCACTACATCCACCCATTCTCCATACTGCCAGAACTGGAAATAAATAAAATAAAAATATATTTTAAAAAGAGAGAGAGAGAGAAAATAAAATAACGAGCCTCTTTTAAGCACTAATGTCCATGGAAAGAAAAATCCTCCTGAACTAGCACAGGAATTAATCTAAAGCAATATGGATATGTGCAAGTTCTCTCCTGAACTCCTCAGGCTAATGGTCCCCATTGTTAAACAAGCCACCAGCTGGCTGGATTTCCCAGTGCCAGGGAAAGTCCTTGGGGAGTGTAGCTGGTCCTGCCATCAGTGGGAGGAGAGATTCAACACGGGGAGTATGCTAATATTCTTGGGCAATAGCAAGATTTCAAGGACATGAAGAATGATCAGCAGGTGGATTCCATGAGCCTCACTCCTCAGCCACACTTGGGTTTTTCCCCACAGTGCAGCTCTTGGCCAGAGAGACTTTGTCAAGATCCAGCCTCTAAATTTCCTTTCCTCTGTGTTTCAATTAAGACTCTGACACGCTGTCATGGGTGGAGACAGTGTAGTGACTAAAGACTGTTTTGAGGTGTTATCCATCTCCTTGATGGATGAGAAGGACACAGGCAGTCTCTCCAGCATGTGGACAGAGCAGGTGTTTCTCCAGCTGATCCAGCTGATGAAACTTTTCAAGGGAAAAGACAGGAATAGAGATCTGCGGGGATGAACTAAAGGAGCCATTTCCAGAGTCATTAGCAGATTAATGTAGCTTAGCATGATTCGAAATCATAAGAGGCCAAGCTCTTATTTGCAGTAATGCTAAGGACTCTAGTGGAAGTATGCCAGCAATAGATTTAGTCTAGCATGATTTTATTTCAACAGCTCCGGTCAATGAAAAACCCCAAAATGAACTGTTCTGCTAGAAAAGCACAAGACCAGATCTGCCCAGCAGCAAAGCAGCTTACAGACTGCTCAGCTGAAAGCAGGTCTGATCCTACTCACATTTCTGCCTCACCCAGGCCTCTCCCTACCTACACTAGTGGGACAGGATGGTTGGAACCCCTAAATTGGCTTGGAACCCCTAACATGGGTTGGAACCCCTAACATGGGTTGGAACCCCTAACTTGGGCTCCGGGAGAGATTTGGGGCTTCTGCTTGATTTTTGGCTGGAGGAAAAGCCTTCCACTGGTTGTCCTGTGCCTGGAGGAGAGAGAGGCAAAAGGACTGTCCAAAAGGAGCTGTCCTTTCAGCCACCTAAGGAGCCCTTCTGCCACCAGCCAACCCCTGGGAGCAGGTCTGTATGGAGAAGAGGTGTGACATCCAGCCACGCCTCCCCCAGTGCAATCACAACAGGTAAATAAGGAGAACATGCAGGACTTGCTGTGGGAATTGATGCAGTCCAAACTCACTGAGGGATGTTTTTCCAAAAGTCAAGTTCCTTGGTCATAGTTTGGTAGGGAGCTCAAGCTTGGAGGCTGTCTGAATGCAGCACTGTGTTTTTCTTCAGCTGGATAAAGACAGCTGCTTTGTCCTGAATGTCACAGACCTTCAGGTGGTGGTCTCATTGGAGCTCACAAGGACAGGAAAAGCCACAGAGGGAAGAAGAAACCTCATGGGAAATCCTAGAGTGCTCTGGAAGTACAAGAGTGGTACAGGAGAAGCCATTCTCCTGCTTTCAGAGGATATGGCTTGAGTCTGGCTTAATGAAATTTCTTTATACCCCTTTATGGGATTTAAGTACTGCAGCTGTGAATGTGGTAGTAAATAAAACCAAGAATTGCTATTTAGGCAGGATGCAAAGAGGGAAGTTCTTTGCCTCCACATTTAGAATAAGCCTTTTAAATCAGGACTTCATTTTCCTGGGCTTAAGAGAAGGAAAAAGAAATGGACAGTCCCAAGATGACAACAACACATCTAGTGTCCTGATGGTCAAAGGGGGAATGCTGTGTGGTTATTTTGCCTCCTTTTTTCCTTGCTGGGCAGGGATCCTAGAAAAATCCTGTTCTGAAATCGAGTAAGGAGAAAATCGCATGTCTATCAACTATCAACTAACACCCACCTTTTGTATGGTGTTAAAAAGCACTTTTTGGGTGTTTCCTGAAACTGAGGTCTTGACCATTTATGATCTTTAAAGATTTCATCTGTTTTTTCCTGAGAGCAGGGACATTAACACTCAGGGCAGATCCCTCCAGCTGTGAGATGACGTGCTGTGCAGGAACCCCCCGTAGTCCTCTGCAGAACGCTTCTGGCTTTTCCCCAAGTCGAGGTGCTGCTCCTCACTGTCAGAAGGAGTGACACACTCTGCCTCACTGGCACCACAGCTTCTGTGGCAGAGAAAGGGATTCCTATGCAAACATGGGGCTAACTTAATCCCAGGGGAAATAACATCACTGTAATTATTCCCTAGATAAAAACATTGCCCATCTTAACTACAGCTGATGAAGTGCTCATCACCCTTGACTCTTGCAGCTGAACAGCTCCTGCTGTACAGGAACACTGGAGCAGCCCCTTGTACTCCTGAGAGGCAAGATGCTCCACTTCCAAAATGGTGGGGGAAAAAGTTATAAGCTAAATTATTCTATTAGCATATGATATGCCTTGTTTGTGATTCTTCACTGAACTGAGGACTGGTTGCTTAGCCTGTGGATGGCAGTAAAATATCTTTGATGGAATAATTGAAAGGCATTGCAGAGAAGCATTTCCATTCAGAGGAGCTTTCTCAGGGGTTTATTGCTCAAGGAAAGCCAGAAACAGTTGCATTGATTTGCAGATGAGATGACAGGGAAAACATTTTCAAATACTGTAAGGTATTTATAATGCTTAAGATTTAAGGATTGCGCCTAACTAATCTTTTCAAAGCTCCCATGAAAGACAATCCATCTTGCATCCTTTTAATGTGTTTTAAGCAGACTGGTGTCCCTTCAGCTGGTTTATCTCACGCAGTGTGGCAGTGTATGCTGGAAATGGGCCAAGATAGAAACATCTGGTATTCTAAGGAGCAAAGGAACAGAGCGAAATTTAGACTGTCCACAAGATAATCCTCCTGGTGCTGCTCTGCAAGAGCCTAGGAGGTCAAAGAAGTCCCACTGCCACAGCTCTTTGTTTGGTACTGAACTGCATAAAACAAAAGAGATTTGTGCAGTAAGGGTGATGAGGAATGGCTGAGTTTATCCAGATTTTCTCCACATCCAGTTTAGCTTCTGGAGTTTAATGGTGCTGCAAGCTCTTCTAATCCCACCAGATATTTGTTTGACTCAGACACAAGCAAGCAGAGCCTGCCAGTTGCTACCCGAGTCACCCTCCTGGGAGATTCAGACAATTTTAGGAGTGGGTAGAAAGTGGGATTTACTAAAAAGCCTTGTTCCTCTCTCTGAAACAAATCTCTTTTCAAAATATCAAAAGCCTGTTCCTCTGATCTGTCTCCAAGGATTTGTAATTTCCAGCCGTTTCAAAGAGCTAAAAGGGCAAGGTGAAGTGGGGAAAGAGAAAATGAGCCCAAATAGACAGTGCAGGTGAGATGACAGCCATAACACACTGCCCAAATCAAAGCAGCCACCAGAATGCCATCTAAAACATATCTGTACACAAATCCACCTGAACAGCTGGTACCGCTGCCTTTGCAGTCATAACTTTCAGAAAAGGGCATCAAATTCCCTGAAGTGCAATTGCACCACCTGGAGCACTAGGAATCACTAAAAAACTTCAGGATTTTCTGCAAAGTTCCAAACTGGGAGTCAGCATTGAAGAAGCAAAGCATTCAAGGGTGTTGGGATGTGGGGCTGTGGCTTGGAGCCCTTTGGAATCCAAGCAGCCAAGCTCGAGTGGTACCGATACCACAGGGAATACGTACCCGGAAATGAAAAATCCCAGCATAATCTTCCTGGAATCCTTGGTCCTTGGGCAGAACATTTTCCAAAAATTGTTTTCGCAGTGTCAGGGAGCCCAGGGCAGCCAGCATCCAGCAGTCACCTCAGGGAAGGGAAGAATCCAGTGCATTCAGTCAGTCACTTGCTGTTCTGGATCACAGCTGACTCTTTGGAAACGGAATGGGCTGCAACATCTAAGAACCACTTTGCTCAAAGCAACAACATTCTTCTGTCTCCTTTTCCCCCTCCAAAATGCTGAAGCACTGTCCAGGATTCACCAGCAATGTCTGCTGGGAACCCTGCTGTCACCAGCCTCTGTTTTCTACTTTCAGGCTGCTCCTGTCTGTTGCAGTCATGTTGAGACTTGCAGTCCAGAACTATTGTATTTGCTGGGAATGCCCCAACGAAGGCAGGAATGATGCATCTGACTCCATGTTCTCAGAAGGCTAATTTATTACTTTAGTACTATATTATATTAAAGAATACTATACTGTACTAAAGAATACAGAAAATATATTTACTAGCTGAACGCTGAAAAGATAATAATGAAAACTGGTGACTCCTTACAGAGCCCTGACACAGCTTGGCCCCAAGTGGCCAAAGAGTCCAAACAACTCACAGCAGCATCCAATGGAACAATCACCTGTGGGTAAACAATCTCCAAACACATTCCACATGAGCACAACACAGGAGAAGCAAATGAGATAAGAATTGTTTTCCTTTTCCTCTGAGGCTTCTCAGCTTCCCAGGAGAAAAATCCTGGGCGAAGGGATTTTTTCAGAGGATGTGAATGGCACACAGAACACTCTTTAGGAAACCTTCAAACTTCTCAGTGGAGTGAGAAATGGGAAGGCATTTCTTACCACATGGGAGCAGAGCTGCTCCCAAAGACAAACATGGTCAAGGAGCACAAGATGGAACTGACACGGGCTGCAGACACATACTCTGATACTGGGTAATTATGGCAGGAGTTGAACAGAAATATCCACAGGAAGAAAACACTGGCAGTCAAATGAAGACATTAGGAAGGAAAGAAAATTCAGCCCTACAGAAGTTAGAGCTGTGCCTGTTTATCTACTCACACTTAACTGTGTTTGGTCCTTCTTCCTGAAGCACCTGCCTGAGCTCAGCTGGATCTCCATTTCTAAGCTTGGCCTTACACAGACAGAAGGCAGAAGCCAGACAAAAGTAACAAAGACTTGAGCTGCTGCCTTTGGGAATCCTGTTAAATATCTGCCATCAGTCGTGTGTGGACTTGTGCCGGTCTAGACTGACCTGCACTGATTGTTTACTGCAGCTGCCATGGTCCACATCTTCCCACTGAACACTTGAAACACAGCAAAGCAGTCACAGGTTATTGTTTTGTGCAGATCTCCTCCAAATCAAGAGTATCACCTTACCTATTTCTCCTTGCATGATGTCAAATCTGCTAACTCCATCCATGATCAAATAAGGATTTCTCTGAAGTTCCTGGAGGAAAGAAAATGCAAAGAACAGTGTGAGTACCCAGCCTTTGCCAGCAGCGTGTTCCTGCCCTTTGAAGACCTTGCCTACCTTTTTCAGGTCTGAAAACTGCTTTTCTTGAGCCCTGATGTTTTGCTGCCTGCCACCAACAAAACCAGAGGAGACACTCAGTCATCTCCTCTTTAATCTGCTCAGATATTCCTAGGGATGGGGACCTGGGGGTGGGTGCTCCCTGAGTTTTCATTTGTGTTTCTCTAATGCTACTGACACCTTTCAGAGAGAGCTCTGAGCTTGGCAGTGAAATCATGCAGTTTCCTGGGGCACAGCAGGGCAGAGACACACAGGTCTCCAAGCAAAGTGGAACAGGGTCTGCACTTCAGCTCAGGAGTGGGTCTGTGAGCATTTTACACTCTAAGCCTTTTGTGCTTCCATTCAGGTCTAATACAGGTCAGCCTGGGCTGATTTTCTTCACTCTGGTGAGGAAGATATAGAAAGAGAGCTTAATCTCTGTCTGCAAAATCCCCTAGGCCTGGCTGACATTTTTGATTCAGGGAGAATTTTCCTTGAGAGTCTTGCTTGGGCAGCGAAGGGGGAAGAACTTCAGAGCTCAGCTTTGAACATAGAAATGTGAACCCTTCTCCCAGCTGTGTCTGCTACTGGCCTGGGATATCTGAGTGCTCAGGAAGGAGCAGCCTCACCATCTCCCATGAAAAACCCTTGGCACTCTCCATCAGAGTAAGGCTCTGTTTTGTAAAAGCAATCAGCCTGAAATAGGCACGTCATCACATATGTAAGAAAACAAAGAGATAAAAGGAAGGAAAAAAAGTGCTGGTAAAAAAAAAAATTAAAAAAAAAAAAATAGCAGCCCTTCCCTGAACAGGCCCTGGCATTCCTTCTCCCCAGCTGGTTTGACATACTGCACAAAAATGAGACCAGCTCACAATGTGACTCATGACTTGCATGGTTGTGTGAGCTCAGCATTAGCAAATGCTGTCAGCTCTCTGAAATGGCTCCACAGTGATCAAACCCCTCTAAAACGTTTCCCTGCCAGGAAAAGAGGCAATGCAACGTCACTGCTCCAGGCTGGTGGGCACATCATGCTCCCAGAGCACTGCTGACGTGGGGGAAAGCAGCCTCAGCAGGCAAATTCCTGGAGAGATGCTTTCCTACAGCATCCCCAGCTATCCCAGGACTTTGGGGATTTGCAGCAAGAGATTTACCCATGGCATGGGAGCAGGCCTAAGACATGTGGCCACCAGCAGCAGTGGCTGCTCATTGTTTAAGGAAGAAGCAGCATTGAGCCCTTCTCCCTTCTGCTCCACATTCATCCCAGCCTTATCTTCTCCCTACCTCCATTTCCCACAGCAGCTTGTGCCCCTCACCTGGGTGAACTCAAAACTTTCCACAAGCAGGAACGATTAAACTGCATGGCAAGGCTTTGAACTCACTTTTGTGTGGGGCTGACTTGCTAGTAGTCATCCCAGAAAACCAACAGCATAAAAGAATGGCTATTTTTGTTTCCCCCATCACTCTGAGAGCTTTGAAGTCTGGCTTGCCAGAAGCAGGGTGGCTGGGCTACAGTGCATAGCTGCCACAGGGGTAAGCACCATGCAGGAGATGAGCCTGAAACTAATGGGAAGGCAGCTGTGTCTTTATGGGACCCCCGAGGAGAGGGATGATGCTGTGCTCTGTGCCAGGATGCCAAAGCCCAGAAGTGCTCTGTGGATCCTGCTAGCCTGTTGTGGGGACTGGCTCAAAAGGCAGCCCATTAGATGCCTCACCAGATATTCTATTGCCCACCAAGGTGTTGGAATCCCCTGTGAGCAAACAGGGATGAGCTGAGTCATTAAGCAGCTTCCTTGCTGAGAGAAACTGGCAATTTAGTCTAAAACCAGAAAAGACACGATCTGAAGTCAGCCCCAGCCGATCCAGACATCTCTGTGGCTGGCAGAGGGAACTCTCCAGGGCTGTGTTCCCTACAGCACATGGAGCTCTGCTTCCAGGAGCTTGCCCTCCCCACAGGCTCCGGGGCAATCACTGAGACAGAAAACAGAGTGTGCTGTTTCCACCAGCCAGGGGAAGGGGCTGCTCAGCAGCTCTCTGGACCCACAGAGGGCTTCTGACAGAGCACAGAGAGGACATAATTGTGATGGAAGTGCTCTGGAAATCTGCACCTTTTCAGCTGGGAGGAAAGGAAGCCCCCAATTAGCTCCTCTTCCTTCAAAGGCAAGAGTACAGCAGTCATAAAACACAATATTGCCCACTATTGCAAAACACAGCTAAACACATAGTTACCACTAGACAAAATGTGCAAGCCTCACTCTTTCCTACTGCTCAAATTGCATGACAAAGAGAGGAAGCACAGCTTTAACTATATGTCTGTCCAGAAGCAGTGCCCTGCTCCACTGAGAAATGATGAGGCTTTGTGGCATTTTCACCGAGGCTTTGCAGTTTTGGCTGGAAGGGGGAAGAAGAGGGAGCTCAGGGAGGCACGTGGTCTCTTCTCAGAGTATCCATGAGCCCAGCAGTGAAGGCAACCATATGGGCTGCAAGTCAAGCACTCTGCCTGAACTCATCCCCCCAGGACAAAGCTCTCATCACTGGCTTTCCCTGGCCCACTGAAGACTTCATTATGTATTCAAAAAGAAAGAGAAGTTCAAGTTCAAACCAGTTCATCCTCTAGAGCATGGTCTTACCACAGAAGTACTGTTCATCTAAAGGGCAAGATAGAGAATTTATCTGAGAGGTGGAAGGAAAGTGTCCTGTACATGCATTTAGCTCTAAATCTTTTTATAATTGCTTGAAATTTTTAGGGAAGAACAAGTCCCCAGAAGGAGCTGGAGGTGAGTAGTGTAGATGTAGACCACATGCAGACATATAAAGGAGACAGTCAAACAGTTCTGTGAAAAATTGGAAGCCTGAGGTGGGATTTCCTAGGCAGTCTGGCTGCAGGCTGCTCTGGCTGGGTGCTGGCCACCTTCCCCCACATTTCTCCACTGGCCCAGCACGATCCTGAGTGCAGGCACAAGGTCACTGAGGGTCAAGAGGCTGGAGCTGACTGCAGAGCCACCTCCTGGTCAGCTCACCTTAACCCTAAAATAAAACCCCAGCCCTGTTTCTGTTCCTGCCACAGATCCACATCCTTCCCTTCAGCCACACTCGTGCTGCTCCCCCCCTGCTGCAGCTCCACCATCCTCACACATCTTGCCATCGTGAGTAATGTTCAACACACACAAATTATGACAAATAAAAAGGCTGCTATTTATTGAAAGCCAAACTGTTCTCAGCTGGACAAATGTTAATTCAGCAGCACTGCTGTGCCTGTAATAGTGTTGCTGTGGATTAAGAAATAAACCTGTGCCACAGTTCCCTGGGCTGCAGGCCCTGCCCAGCAGCGTGCTGAGGAGGGGTCAGTCACACCACTGCCATACATCCCATAACCACAGGAAACCTGCTCAGAAATAAGACACTTGGGATAAGGAGGGAGGGCAGAACAAAGGACAAAGTTAGTGGAGGGCCTGGAGCACAAGGCTTAGGAGAAGCAGATGAGGGAGCTGGGTTTATTTAGCCTGAAGAAAAGGAGGCTCAGGGGGGTGACTCCACATCTGCCTGGAAGGAGGTGGTAGCCAGGCTCCAGAGTCTCTTCGCCCAGGTAACAAGTGACAGAACAAGAGGAGATGGCCCAGATTGTGCCAGGGCAGGTTTATGTTGGATATTAGGAAAAAATTCATTTACTCAAAGGGTGGCCAAGCACTGGAACAGGCTGCTCACAGAGGTGGTACAGTCACCTCCCTGGAGGTATTTAAAAGACATGTAGGTGTGGTCCTGGGGGACGTGGTGGCTTGGCAGTGCTGGGTTAATGGTTGAACTCCATGATTTTAAAGGTCTTTTCCAACACACACAATAGAAGCTGTGCTGGGCGGCACCAAAGATCTGACATGCAATGACTTGTCTCCGGCAGATCGGAGAGGGAGAGCATTACTGAGCAAGCCAAAATTATTAGGAAAAATCAGATTACTCTCAAGGGGTCTGCTTGCACTGACAGAACTCAATTCCCTGCTTTACAGCAGAATAGCTCAATTCTTAATTGCCTGATTTCAATACAAATGCACTGGTTGCTTATAATAAAAGCCATGCTCTGCTCCAGTTCTCTTCTGCATTGGAAGAACGAGCTCACCAGGCTCCACACAGGCGTGGAGCCCACAAATGTCAAAGCTAAGTCCTGCTGGAGGATGGACTGCTGTCAACAACCAGACAAAAAACAGAAACCAGCTCGGGTTCTACCTGAAACCTGTTTGCTTTGTGTGGCTCACTGCTAAAACAAAGGGGACAAAGACAAAGGAGGAGAACAAGGGAAGCAGTCCTGTGTACCTGGAGCCTTGGAGAGCAGTTTCCTTGGAGGTCTTGGAACCACCCCCTGGAATCACACAGTAAAAGCTGGAAGTGCCACGGTGTTCCCAACTACCCTCCAGCCAACACAGCCACATGATCCTGCCCGAGACTCCCCAGCCTGAGAAGCAGGGCAGTCAGCAGACATCACAGCAGCGCTGCTTTCCAACCCAGCCGGGATGCACACATTCCCCACCACAATCAGCTCTCCCCAAAGATCAATGGAGTCGGGAGATACCACGCAAATAAACATTTCCCACCCTCCAGAAGGACAGATGTAATGGCTGGTGGTGCACTGCAGCTTCCCCAGCCCCCGGGGATGAACTCCAGGTCGAGGTCAGGAGCAATCAGCTGAGTAGGCAGGGGCTGAGGCAGTGGCAGCCTGGAGACGCTGCTCCCGTTCAATTGCCCTGATTGCACACGCACACTCGGCAGCAACAGGGAGCATTGATTTTGATTTTCATCACAGAGAAACACTGAACAGGATCCAAGAGCCTCCAGGCCCCTGGGAAGGACTGGAGCTGTGAGCTCCAGCACAAAGAGCAGGTGAGCAGCTTTGGCTCCTGCCAGGGACTGCTGGCCCCAAAGTGACACCACTGCAGGACACCGCTGTCCCTCACTGCCACACGTTTCTGACTTCCCTCATTAAAACCTCTCATGTAACAACTTTCATTTCTTTTCCTCTTCTTTTTGTTTTTGGTAGGTTTTTCTTCGTTTTTCTCCTCTTCTATTAGAGACTAGTTTTTGGGTTAACTTCAGATTGTTGTCTAAATTCTTGCCTGAATGAAATCTGTTTTTTAGTCCCCTCCAGCTACAGACAGGCCAAGGCTGATGCAGTAGGAAATCCAGCTCAGCTTATCTGTCTAGAAAGATACTAACTTCAATTTTTTTTTTTAAAGGGTCCATTTTTAAAAGTCAGTTTCTGGATTCAAAATTCCTAAGTGCTGATGCTAATTCTTGGAAATAAATAACAAGCCAAGGAACAAATAATCATCAAAAGCTATGCAGGATAACAATAGATACTCTGCTCCTGAAAGGTGGTTATGTTTTCTTTGGGAAGGGACAGAGGAAGGGAATTAAAAACATGAGCAAGCCCTTTTACAAAGTGAGTGATTCAAATGATGGATCATTTTCCCAGCTAACAAGCATTGGCTCAATGAGTATCATTTTCTCCAATGTTTTTTAGGTGCTGAGTGCAGTAGCACAGGGCTCTGCTATGAGAACAAGGCTTATCCCTTGCCTGAGTTCACACTGCCTCTTTCTGCACCTTCCAACCAAGGAATTTTTTGGACAATACCTTTCCCATCACCTTGATGCTTTATGAAGGCTGACCTACTACAGAGGCTAGGTGGAGTTAAAGAATAAAGTAGGGATTTATTAAAAGGCCTCAATGGATCCACCTTGGGCAGCACAAGAGCCCAGCCAGGGCTACACCCAAGATGAACCCACAATGGTCACAAAATGGACAGCTGGTCATGAGGTCTCTCACTTTTATAAGTTCTGCTCCATTTGCATATTGGAGTTAATTGTCCAGTTACAGCTTTAGGTTATGAAGTCCCATCCTTCTTGTTTTTCTCTCTTCATCCTGCCATCGTTTGTGCTCTTGGGCCTGAGATTTGGATCATTTGTCTTTGGTCCCCAGCTAGAGAAGGAATTGTTTTTTCTCCCTCCTCTGTGAAGGGAGCTTACTATCCCCTAATATGAAGCCCAGAACTACACACTAAAGCAGTAAAGAGTCTGAAAAATATAAAAGCTAAAACCTGAGGCATCAACCTGACCTGAGACAAGCACCCAAGGAGTCCATGCCTGATGCTCTGAACAGACTGATGATGCAGACAAAGCCCCTGTCAGCTCTTTCAGACAGTCCTTTCACCAGGCACATCCCTACAAGTCCCATCAGAGGCACTCAGGGATTCCTCCCATGCTGATCCTCAGACTTCCCCTGGTCACCTTGCAGCTTTTCTCCCAGCTGCCCCACACACAACTGTCTGTGCTAATCAGAGGACAGATCTTCTCATGCCAGCTCCTGCCCACCATCCCCTCATTCCATAAGGGAGCTGCAGGGTCCCCAAGGGACCAAGGGTGAGCAGGGCAGGAGCAGGAGTCTGCAACCTTGAAGACCCTTCAGAAAAGCCTTCAGCAACTTCACCCTGTGCCCACTTTAGCCTTCTTTTAAAGCATAAGCACTGATGATCATGGACTGTCCTTCCCATTTACAGTGGGCACCATACTGAGCCCTGGTGCAGGGCCAAGGCACTGCTGCACAGGGGGAAATCTCTCTCCCCTCACACATATCATATCTGAAAATGTAACCAATGTTAGCAGAAGTAAAGTATTCCACATTCAGCATCACCACCATTCACATCATCTGGACCATCCTCCTTCAATTTCTTTTTGCATCTGCACAGTATCATGCACTATGATCAGGACAGAGAGAAGTCTTCAGCCTGAACATTAATTGAATAAAAATGCATATTCTGCAGCAGTTAATCATTCCATGGCTTCCTCTGTTCCAATCAATAGCTTGTGTGAAGGAAAAGCAGCAAACAATGAAAAAGAATTGTTCTGAACATTTTAAAAGGAGCATCTCAGTTTTTAAAGTCTGACATAATTCTTCACAGAGAATTTCCCTTTGACTGATCTTTAGAAAAGCCTAGCTATAGAAAATACTTTATTCAGTCCAAAACAGAGCTTCTTTTCCATTTCTCAAAGCTGTTGGTGAGCCAAAGGAATAGTTAATTGTGAGGTCCTGCTGTATTTGGTACCTTAAGCCTGACCTCTAGTAGGGCTTGAAATACCACATGCAAAACCTCTGTTACAGATTTCACATTTCAGTGGGTGTAGTCTGTGGGCCTGGGGATGCAAACACAGCCTGCAGCTGTCCCCATCTGATGGGAAACTGTAACTATTGCAGGGTTGGGAAATGTGACATTTCAAATGTCATCTTGGTGCTCCTGATCCACCTTCCCTCCCTTTCCAGGCACAGGCCTATTAAACAAGATGAGTTTACAAGTCAAAAAGTTGTTTCTGACTGTCACTGTCTGAAACCAAGCTGTTTTCTCTCCACTTTATACATTACCCCCAGATATGAAGACTCCAAACTCTGAGCATAATTGGCAATTCTCTTGACAATGTACAAGGTAAAATAGAAGCAGCATGTTGCTCAGCTGCTCAGTTGGATCTGGAACAAAGACAGCAGTTATAATTGCTGTCTACCAGTTAAATAACCAGATACTGCACGACAGTAAATGGAGGCTAAGAGATTATTAGGACTGAGATGCCAGTCACAGGTGCAATTCCAGACAAATTTATTTTAATGTCAGAGGGAGCTAATGGTGGAGGCTGAGAAAAATACAGATATAGGTTAAATTGGCCATGATTTGTCAGCAGGATCAAACTGCACTGAGTCTCTGGGAGATGTATTCAGGTTGGAAACAGTCTCCCTTGGGGAAATTATAGGTATCTCTTGGCTGAGTTTTTTAGGTTGCTTAAACACCTGGGATCACATATCCTTAGAGTTGGCACTGCAATGGCCTAGGAACAAAGATTGTACAAACATTTCTGCCTGGGTGAAAGGTGCCCAACCTGGTATCTCCTGATACCTCCCTCTTCCTCCTGGGGAACCAACTCCCAGAGCCAGCTGGATGCAGCGTTGGCCTTTCAGGACTTATGAAATGCAAACACAGTTTTCTTTGCCTCCTGACCCCTCACTCAAAACATCTGCAGCTCTGTAAATGGAAAGGAAACACTGCAATTCAGCAACATCTTCTACCTCTGCTTCATTCTGTCAGGAAAGGGAGGCCACACTCTGATGTCACCATGACACAGCATGGCTGTCGTGGTGACGTTTGAGAATTTCTGGTTCCCCTCCTCAGCCCTTTATCCTGCCTCTTGTCTGGCAAGGTGAAGCCTGCATGGTTGGGAGACATCTGCAGGTGAAAATTTTGGTCAAAATTTTTGAGGAAAAAAAAAAAATGGGGTCTTCTTCAGCACTGGAACCCTGAGTTTCTGTTCCAGATGACCCAGCTGAGTCAGCAGTCTCAAATTTTGTCCCTTTTCATAGAAGGGCAGCTGGTGATGCTGCTTTAGCCTCTATAAAAGAGCAAAAGGCTTTTCAATGTTCATGTCATGAACCCTGGGCCATGAGCATATGGTTTAATTTTTTGAAGGAGAGCTCTGGCAAAGCCAAGGATTTTGATCCTGCTCCTTCCTGAAAAAAGCACTGGAAAATTGTTGGCTGCTGTAAAAAAATTCTTCAGAAGGGAAGTGCCTGGATGGAGAGGACATATGAAAATTTTTGAAACCAATTGCACAAAAACTTTTATTCACAACCTTAGTATTAATGGATTCAGCAAAATAGAAGGGAATTCTCCAATACCTGCCTCACCTGACAAACTTCAAGCACTAGCAGCAGCAGATTCTGCTTTTGGCAAGGAACATCAGTCCCTTTGCACATGAAATAACTCTCAGGATATTAGAGTGGGATAGATGTTCATCCCACAGTGCAGTACCTCAAAATCAGTGGTATTTGGGTTTCTAAGTCACTTTGTATGCTTTTGTAGTCCTACACTTCTCTGCTGCAAAAGCACCGGGGTGTTAGACTTAAGAGAGCTGTATCATAACATTTTATTCCAGTTTATTCATCTTTAAAATGCCCCTGGAGAGTCTTTTCTAATATCTGTGTTTGTCTTTTCTGAGCCTAATGCTTAGTTATCCTACTTTTTCTCTCTCAGACTGCAAACAGAGGCAACTAACTTCTCCTTTGCATTTTTAGTTACTTTCCTAATACAACCAACTTTCGAGAGAGATTATTCCCACCTGCTGTGAGCCCATAGGCAGAGTGCTGGTGTAAAAAACACAGCACCAGCTGCCCTCTCACCAGACACAGACTTTGGAGGAAAACTGCCTAAGGAGGAGCCCAGACATTCAGCCTGTGGTAGGAGCAGCTTCTGCAGAAGACAATGATCCCTCCATGGCACCTCCACAGAAGACACCCAAATATCTGCCCCCAGCACCTACCACGTGCTGTGTTTCCTGCCTTTCCATGTAGGCATTCACATTTAGCAGCTCTGCAGGCTGTCCTGGCTACTCTGCTTCCCTTCTGGGATCCATGAGTTTCAACATCCAGAGGATGCTGGCTGCATCCTCTGCTGCTGCTGTGCCAAGGCCACCATGCTGCCAAGCTCCAGCACAGCCTCACTGCCCTATCACTTCTGCCATCCAAATCAATATTTTCCCGTTGTTTCCTGCTGTCTCTTTACAGTCTCACAGTCACTGTCTCATTGTCCCAGCCCAGGGAAGCCAAAGGCCCCAGGCACTAGCGGTGTGCTCAGCAAAACCCAGAGCCACCCAGCACGTGGCTCATCCAGGAGCTGCACCAGCAGCAAATGGCACACAGCAGTGCTCCACAGAGCAGCTGGACCACGGGAAGATTTCCTAAACTAGGTCCCAGGATAAAAGAGCTGAGCATGTGATTCCACCTCCCATTCTAAACTTCCACATGCCAGATGATAACTGCCTATTAAATTGCAACTGGGAATCAGCACACAAACTTCATCTCCTGCCTTGTCCCAATTACTTTAAAGTAGGTATTGCTGAGTCAGTCACCTGGATTACAGAAATCAGAGATCTTCAATAGAATTTAACAACTTTCCAGGCTTGCACAAAGTCCTCTAGAAGCAGATCAAAGTGGGAACAGGAGTTGTGGTCAGGCTCACAGGTGGAAGCAAACTTCCTACAAGAATGTACCTAATGGAATCATTAATGTTGCAGAGGTTGTGTTCTAGATGAGTAATATAACAGCTGGCTCTCACAGTTAAGAGATAGATATTATGCAGATGTTAAAATGCATAGTGTTATGTGATATGACCCTCTATAGTGCTCTTTCTCCTTCCCCTTGTAACAGCCTCAGAAGTCAGGGCACTTAGGGAGGGCTAGCTTATTACCAAGAGGCTCAGTGTAACAACACCTGACCTCCACCCGAGATACAAGAAAGTAATTTCCACCAGTGGATGGCAGAGAAGGAGCTCACTGACAAAACTTTGGGAGGAGCTGAAGGTATCAAAGGCAAAGCATCCATTTTTGTAGACAGGCACGTGGCTGATAGTCACAGGGGCTCCCAGAGCTGTCATTTTTCCTTAGTTAGTCCTTTTGTTGTAATTTTTGATAACATTTAATAAACCTTTAAAATTTTTAAAAGTGAGCAATCATTTCTCACGGGTTATCTTCCCTCCACACATCCCACAGCAAGGATCCCTCCTTACAGCTGTGCTTCCAGTGTTCCCCTCGAGGTTTACTTTCCTGCCCAACACAGACCTCCCACCCCAGTGTGAAAAATGTGTATTACATGATTGGCTTTTTGCAAATATTGAAATAAATATTATATGTGGTATGTTAGAAAGCTATAGTGAATTAATCCTTTTCAGTAGTGTGTTAAATATAGTTTTAGGCTATAACATAACATTAAAATAGAAACTCTGCAATGTAAGATACTTTTTCTAACTAGCTCAAGAAATTGTTCACACAGAGATAACAGCAACAAGACACCGAAATACCCAAGAGAAGAATTACTGCCTCCTTATTGGGAAGACCCAAACTTGGTGGGGACTGAGATGACTGATTTACAAGATGAAGGGGGGGAAGCTGGCAATACCCAGAAAACACCCTTTGTTTGAAAAGAACTTTTGAATCATGTATGAGATATTTGAATATGCAACAGGCTATTGCTTTTAACAGTTAATCCTTTGTTAGTCACCCATGCTTTCAAGAGGAAAGCATCCAAACATTCATAATTCTTTGCTTATTTATTGTCCTAACTCTGATTGCCCAAATTCCTATTGCTCTAATTTGTATTACTATTTTTATAACCATTTCATTACTATTAAACTTTAAAAATTTAAAAATTTTTCACCCCAGTGTGCAGGCCTGTAGCCACTGGCCACCAGTGGTCTCATGGATCAGCAGTGCTGCAAAGCTGCCCAGCTCTGGAACTCACCGTGGGCCTCTTCCACTGGATCTGCCGCAGCTTCTCCTCCGGGAGCAGGGTGGGACCAATGGAGCTGATGTGGGCAGGGAAGGTGGCATCCTCAAAGAGCAGCCCTTGGCTCAGGCACGAGGCTCGCAGGTCTCTGAAGTCCTGGCTGTTGAATTTCCTCAGGTTCTGGGGGCTTCCTGTGGCTCCTGTGGTTCGCCAGCCCTGCTCTGGCGTTGGCGCGGAGCTGGGGGCCAGCATCCTGCCCTTTTCCTGGGGGGGGAAGACAGGGACTGCCATTAGTTTCCCAATTCAAAGTGGTGCCTCAGGAGTTGTGTGGGATAACACTTCCCCCCTCCCACCAGGAGGAGTGTGGAGCAGCAGCTTGCAAAACTGAGGGCAGCCACAGTGACAAAATCCTTATTAGCTGGAAATGCATGGGCAAAGAGCAGTCGTCAAATCCCCACTGGTTTATCTTAAACCAGTGCTGTCAGTGCTACAAATTCAATTTGGAGTCTTCCCTGAGGACAGAGAGCAAAGCTGTTAGCGAGCTGCTGTGTGAGCACCGAGGTACAGCTGCAATACAAGCCAGCACAGGGCAGGAACAGGAGCTGCACATGCAGGGGACTGGGAGTGGGAGCAGGGACAATGCCCACAGGTACCCAGGGCTCTCTGGGTCAGGAATCACAGCTGTGCCCGGAGCACAGGGTTTCAAGCTGCTGTTTAAACTGGGCAGTCTCTGCATGGCATCTCCAGGTATTCCAGTCTGAAGCAGGGTGGAGCACCTCTCTGTTAATGTGTCTAACAGAAAGGGGCACTTTAATTGGGGAAATGAACATTTCAGGAGCCAAAATCTCCTGTTGAGGGCTTTGTCCCTTTACAGGCATCAAAAAGCACAGGAGCATTCCTGCCAGCAAGGATCTACTTTTGTTCCAAAGGGAGGTAGCTCATCTTCCATGGAGGCATGGGACTGTGGGATGGGAGAGATTTTAGTGCAGGAGTGGGAGAAGGACACAATAAAGAGGAAAAACTGCATGTTTGGAGGGGCCAGTGGCACTGGGGCTTAAAGAAAGCAATTTGTTCTGTCCAACCAGAGCACAAGCTTTGAGGTGTGCTCCCCAGAGCCGTATGGATGCACAGAGACACTCACCTGGGCACCAGCTCCTGGGGATGTCCCTTCAGCTGAAAGGTTCTGCTGTGGTTTCAGGGCTCAGAGAAGCAGCAGGAAGGTTGTGCAGCCTGCCTTGCCTCCTGGTTCTTTCAGCTCCTATCATAACACAGAATTACATGTTGCTGGATAAACTCATGACTCAGGGTCCACCCCAGTTTTCATCCTTCCTTCCCAACTGCCCTCAAAAAACCAAAATATTAACTATCCTGAGCTATATTTCCCCTTTTGCCTCTTTCCATATGAAATGAGAGGCCCCTTATCAGCAGACTTTTAAAGGCAGAATCCCTGTGATCCTCCTCTGGCATCTTGCTTTATGGATGCCACCACACTTGATCCAGGAGTTCCTGCCCCCAGCTCCTGGCTTCCATAAATTAGCACTGGAAAATCCACCACATGCCCTGGGCAAGCCTCCCCTCCAGTTAATTAACTTTGCTGTGCTAATTTCTAGCCTGAAGTCACCTAGTTTCACTTTCCAGCAACGGGATGCCATAGCTCTTTTGGTTGGTTGGTTTTGTTTCCTTGTTTGATTTTTTTGTTGTTGTTTGATTTTTTTTTTTTGGTAGATGAAAGGGCTCTTTTCTAGCATACAAACTTATCTGTAGATCTGAGATGTCCCTGGTGCTGCACAAATAGAGCAGATGGCTCCAGTAAGAGCAAAGCCTCAGGTTTGTATTGTGAATTCTTCCCACATGTCAAAACCACAGCTCAGCTGCAAGGAAGGTGTGATAGAGCCCCCCACTCCCCTCCCTACACCCTTTTTACTTAGTCTCATCACCTTTCTCAGTGCTTCAAGTCACTTAGCCTCCTGGCATGGTAACAACAGCCTAAACAAATAAGTGTTTTTGCATCTCATTGTTTTAATTAAAAGCCCCACAAAAAAAAAAAAAATCCAAAACCACCCTTGGCCAACAAGAGGAGAGAGCATTCCCCTGGGGTTTGCTTTTTTTAATACAATGGAAATAAATCTTCTGTAATGTACCATAACACGACAAGGGAATGGCTTCTTAACAAATACTCATTTGAAACTGTGCCCAGGCTCCGTGCATGCTAAGATCTATTTCTTGAAACAGTGTTCCAGCAAAACTGATTACTAATTCCAAAGCTCAAATTAAAATTAACAGAGCTTGAAGGCTGGGTCTGACAGGCGTTCCCTCTCTTCTGACAGAGAACAAGAGCTTTTAGCATGTGTGTGTGTGTGTTTAATTACGTTGTTTAACATATTGGGATTAAATTAGCAACCAGACTGAGGAAAATAACACACTTAACTACTACTCCCTTGCAGGAATATCTTCATCAGCACAGACACAGGAGTTCCACACCCACCCATGCCCCTCTGCAGGCAGCCCATGGGGTCAGAACCTGGCTAGCAGTGCCCTGGCTGCTCCAACACTCTTGGATGGCCACCTCCTTTGGAGCAGCATCCTGAATCCTGGCCACAGCTCTCCCACGAGGCTCTCACAGGTCTGTCAGCAACAGCAAAGGTCACTAAAGTTGTTAAAGCTGAATGCTGTCTGCTTGGTTGGGGAGCTTCTTGCTGTTACTGACCTCGAGAGGCAGAAAGGCTTTCAAGGGACAGAGTTATAGTGGGATAGATGTCAGGGATGCTGCCCTTGGGCTGCTGCCTGCCACAAGATGCAAGGAGAGAGGGAGGGATTTCAACACTCACAAAATCTGGTTCAGACATACTGTCAAACTCTAAAGAAAACTAAGAGACTGACTCTTGACTAAGGGAAGAAATTATTATTCAGAAAGGGGTAAACATTCAGGAGGGGCTAAACAAACATTTGCTTAGTCCTGGGATCTCCTTCAATGCACTTACTTATCTGAAATGGAGAAGGGCATCACACCCAGCTTTGCTGCTCTGTTTTGGTTCCTCTTCCTTCTCAGCACAGGGACATCCGTGTTGTCTGTCCATGAGAAAGGGACAAACAGCAAAGAAAGAGGGAGAGGAAGCAAGCAGAGGAGAATCTACAGAGAGAAGGATATGAAGAGATCAAGGATGCAGCTGGAAGGGATGGGAAGGAAAGAGGAATCTCTGAACATAGCAGGGCAAAAAGGTTGGTGACTCCTGGAGAAATCCATGGGGAAACCCCAAGCAGGCATCATTCTCTGCACTGAGCAGCCTAAAAGGCAGCAGTGGAGGTGTGTCCTGCCTCCCTCCAGCTCCCATTCAGCAAAGATGTCAAGCCACAATGGCAGCAAAAGTTACTGACAGCTTATTACTCTTTGCATAAAGATTTATGTCACAGTACAGACATCATTTCCTTCAATGGCTTTGGTATTTTTCACAGAGTAGAAAGTAGAAATAGGCAATTAGAAACCATGTGTACTTCATAGCTGAACCTTCTCCTCTCCACTGATTTTCTCAAAACATTTCCATTATATGTTGACTTAGCTGAATTTCTGTACTTTGGAAAGAGCAACTAATTTTCTCAGACACAACAAAGAGTACCAGAAGAGCTGAAAAGCCAGCAGCCCTTCTTCTCCTGTTTCCTCTCAAACACTCCAAACTATCAAGCTACATCTCATCTCCCCATAATATTCAATACATGCCACAGTCATGCCAGCACTCTTTCCTCTAAGATCCTGTCATTCACACACTTGAAGCATTGTAAAAATGTCAGGAACTCAATTCCAGAATTATCTTATGATGAAGGAAAGTGTGAGTTTATTATCCCTCCCAGCATTCAGAGGAAGAAGCAAGCGAGAGGCAGCAGCCTCCTGCAGAGACAGCAAGCTGAGGGTGCAGTGCAGGGCCCAGAACGTGGGCATCCCAAATCCCAGAGGGACAGCAGCTCCTTGTACCCACCACGTGCAAAAGCCTTGAGCACCACAGGAAATCCAAACCAAAGCCAGGCACTCTGGCAGCCCTCGAGGAGATTGCTTTCCCAGTGGCATCCTGCACGACCTTCTGCTCCAAACAGCCTGTGAAGTACTCCCTTCTGGCTATTTATTAAGTCAATTTTCTTCTCGTTTTGCATACACAGCACAGGACAGTTCCAGATACCTTTTTTCTACCTCATTTAACATCAGCCCACAGTAACTATAGCATCCTCCTCATCTTAGAATCTCTACTCCCACTTGATCCAATTACTTCTGACAACTTACCGTTTTACAAAGGAGGCTCTTTCTAGGATGGCAAATTCCTCTTTTCTTTCCCTCCAGGTAACATTAAGGATAGGGACTCTAATTCATTCTGTCTCTCCAAGGCAAATCCCTCTCAATGTGTCTGTGGTGCTTTTCCAGCCCTATTACTTGTATTTCACCTGCTAAATCAAACAGCAAAGGGATGTTTTTTACCTGCAGTTCCTCCGGCGTGACTCCAGCCAACACCAACACGGAGACAGGGGCTGGCCCAATCCCTGCTCTCCTTTATAAGGAAGCTTTTGCCACACCTTGAGCTAACGTCACCAAGCTGAAGTTCAACAGCCAGCCTGGCTTGGGTGTAATAGTTTCATACAGATATCACAGCGTGAAGATGCACAAATATAGAGATATGCACACACACACTTCTGCTGGCCACGCACAATGAACTGTCTGTCGACCCACGTTTGTGGACAGCATCCTCTGGCCAGCTGGGGCTTCAGCTGCACTTATTCTTAGAGGAAAACAGGTTTATTTGCACCTCTCATCTGTTTTCCTCCTCCTCCAGCCACCAGGAAATGCAGTAATCATTCAGGATCCAGGCACAGCTTGGATCTGGCAGGACTCACCACAAGACGAGTTATCAGAGGTGCGTGTCGTTCTTGCTGCGGCAGTAAAATCAGCAGATATTTTTAGGCCAATGCCTGTTAGCATTTATGCTGGGCTCTTACTTAAATTCCACTTCAGTTCACTTGGGCAGCTCATTTCCTCCAGGACTGCCTGAGGAAGTAGAACTTATCCTTTTATTTAGGAAGGGACTGACCTCCATTATGCTAAAGCCCAAAGCCAAATAATTAAAAGAGTATCTAGAAAAATATGGAAACATTTGTTTTTGGGAGACCAAGCTGAGACAGCCTAAAGAGGCCCAAAATTCAAGGGAACGTGGGCAGCACGTTCTCAGGGACACACTCCCTGGCAGAAATCCTAAGTGTATTCCTACAGCCTGCAAACACATGTTTGAATAAAAGTCCTGGAATCTTCAGTCTCTTGCCACCTGAACAAGAGACAACGATGCACTCTTGCAATAAAGCAAACCAAGAGCACCCTGGGCTGTAGGAGTTGTAGCACAGTGGGTCAAGGCAGGAGAGCCTTCCCTTTTTGCACGGTACTTTTGGGATGATATCTGCAGTGCTGTACCCAGTTTGGGGCTGCCCAGTGTAAGAGGGGCACTGAAAGTGCAGCAAATCCAACAGAAACCCCCCAGGATGGTCAGGGAGATGGAGCACACATTGTGAGAGAAGGGAAAAAGAGAGTTTTTCTGCTCAGGCAGGAGGGACACCTAACTGCACTCCCCCACTATCCAAAAAGCTCCAGAGCAGGTGGAGACAGGCTGTCCTTGAAGGTGCACAGCAGATGGGCAGAGGCAACAGGCACAAGGAGCAGCAAGGAAAATTCCATGTGGCTGGAGACAAAAAAGATCTTCAGAGTGGCTGAGCCCAGGTGCAGGTGCCCAGAGAGATATTGGAGATATTCACATGGACAAGGACATAAGCAGCAATACTAACTCAGAAGTCAACCTGCTTTGGGCTGGAGTGAGACTCAAAGACCCAAGAAATGACCCCCTCATTTTTCAAGTTACCACAGCTTGTTCATGAAAAGATACTCTCTAGTGAATGTTCATGAAGTTCACCTTGGGGATTAACAGAAAAATTCATCAATCCATAGTTCTTCACTTATCCACAGTAATCCTACAGTCACCTGGGCTCAGGAATTTCCCCAGAGCAAGACTTTCTGTTTGGTCTGCAGTCCCTTTGAGCTGGGATGTCAACAGTTCACATAGCAGCTGGTTCCTTGGAGCTATGGGAGATGAGGACATAAAAGTGCTCATGAAAAAGACAGCTCATCTTCTTCTTCAGTGCTCACTATAGCTCTGTGGGTCTGAAAGCTGGGTACTGCACTCTGCCTGCTCGTGTTTAAGGGCTTTCATTTCCTCATGAGACCCCAGCATTTAGCAAACTCTAATAGGAAACACATCCACGTAAATTAGAGCAAAATCTGCCTCAGAGGGCGAAACAGGTGCAGTTTTCCTTTAAGAGCTGTTTTCCATAAGCACTACATAAATAAAAGCTGATTGCAGCAGGAGCAGGGAGCAAAGATTTCCTTCATGGCAGGGAAGGAGCTGAGAGGTGATAAATGCCGTAGCTGCCGGCTCCTGTGACAGCAGGAGCGCTGCTCGTCGCCTCCTCTCCTGGAAACGGCAGGTACAGCCCCCTCCAGCCATGGGATTCATTGTCTGGAACTGATATCTCTGCTTAAATGCTGGATTAACATGATTTAAGAAATATTCATTGCAAAGTTGATTAGAAAGCCCCATCACCAACCTGGCAGGAGATTTCAGTTCTTGCAGCACGAGCCCATTTTGAGGCTGTCAGCTTTTCTGCAGAAGGCTGTATTGATGTGTCCATTTCTGCAGTGGCTCCAGAGAAGGAAACCCAGAAGGCTCAGGGATTTATGTGCAGTAATGAGCCTTGGGATTATTTGCTACCCTAAGTATCTGTGGAAACCTGCAAGAAAAGGAAAAAAACCACAAAAACCAAAAAGAAACAACCCAGAAGGATTTGAGTAAAGTGCCCAGGGCTGTGCAGTGGGAGAGCAGGGGTGTTTTCTTCCAGTGGCACCCTGTGAGATTGTGGCAAGTGCCAACAATTCCCCTGAGGTAAAGTTTGCTTTTGCAGAGCAGGGACAGGAATCCATCTAAGGGTAGACGTGCAGTTTAATCTTCTCATCAACAAAAGATGCTGAAGGATCGCTGAAAAATCAAAACTGCTTCTGCACCGTGAGGCACCACCTCAGGGCTGGTAAAACCCAAATAAAGGAGGACACCTTTACCAGGACCAGCAGCTTCCTCTTGCACTGGGTACTGGCACCAGAGGGCAAATGCCAGCAGGTGCTGTTGAACCCAGGTTTTCTGTGAAGCCAACATGGCTTGTGAGGTCTCAGCTGGCATGACAGATTTTTGGAATTTAGTGAATCTTTATTCCTCCCTACCCTGGGATAAAAATACACACACAAAAAATATTTGCACAGCACAGAGGCACTTTTAAAATGGATTTTAAACGAAACACTTGTATCTCCTCTTTGCCTGGCTTTTCTGGGGGTGGGCTGTTCTTCTGGATGGATGTCATGGTCTAACTGCAGCTGTCAGCTCACTCACTCCCCCCCCACCAGATCAGGAAGAGAACTGGAAGAGTAAAAGTGAAAAAACTCATGGGTTGAGGTCAAGGCACCTCAAAAGGTAGAGCAAAAGCCGTGTGCACAAGGAAGGCAAACCAAGGAATGAATTCCCTGCTTCCCATGGGCAGGCAGGTGTTCAGCCACCTCCTGGAAGGAGAGGCTCCATCCCACAGGGCAGTTCCTGGGGAAGTCAGTGACTCCAACATTCCCCCTTCCTCCTCCTTCCCCAGCTTTCCCTGCTGACCAGGATGCCCCAGTGTGGGATGTCCCTCGGGTCAGTGGGGTCAGCTGGCCTGGCTCTGACCCCTCCCAGCTCCCTGTGCCCCCCAGCCCCCTCCCTGCTGGGTGGGTGAGGAGCAGGAAAGGCCTTGATGTGTGCAAGCACTGCCAAACAAGAACAAAAACATCTCTCTGTTATCAGCACAAATCCAAACTACGGCCCCACACCAGCCACTGTAAAGAGAATGAACTCTGAGCCTGTTAAAGCCAGCACAGCAGCATGTCTGAGGCAGAGAGTTTTGCATCATCTTCCAGGGCTGTCTGGGGAGGAGCTGCATCACTTTGCCCAAGTGCCAGTGGAAGCCTTGGCCTTAAGAAAGGGAGCTCTCCTCACTCCACCCACAGAGCTTCTGCACTGAAGTATTAAGAGTGTTATTTTTTGCAACATTTCAGACATATGCCTTAATTTCTTACTTCTGCAGCTCTCACCCCTGTGAAGATCACACTCTTTTAGCAGAATGGCTCCTAATTTACACCGTGGTAAATAAAAGAAACAGGCTGGGAAGTTTTCCAGGGTAGTGAACACAAATAGGTTTTGTGTAAAAGAGGAATCATCCTTCAATCATTGTCACATTTGCTGCAGTGATTGGGCATCCCACTGGTTTTGCATTATGGGACTAATGTAAGAATACTATCAATCCATTTCATTTCCTCATTCATAATTTTATATGTAGGTCAAGTGTTACCATTTATTTGCTTCTCTTAGACAAGATGCAGGGAAACCATGATTAATATTAGTCATAAACAAGCTCCTTTGCTCTGTGTTTATGCACTCCTATTTCTGGCAGGACCTACCCTTCTAAAACATAAACTTTTTTGACTGTAAAAACTACCAGGCAAGTAACAAAGTCCTCCTTCAGCATCTGTTTTTACCCAACCCTCACCCACGAGCTGCTCCTCAGTGCAGATTCACCACGAGCTGCAGCACTCTTGCCACGTTCACATATGAATCATTTTGCTCATAAATGAAGTACAACTGTTGCTGGAGTGAAACGTGGCAGCTGCTTAACAGTACATAATGAATCCACAGAGCTAGATCCTAGCTGCCTCCTGGGGGAGGGGGGATTTGGTTTGAAAAAGATCTCTCTCCAGAGCCCTGTTTTCAGAAGAAATATCCACTGACTTCAGAACCACTGTGGGAATTCTTTGAGAATAAAAATGAAAATAAAAAAATAGGCAGCCTGCTACTGACACCCATATTAGCACTAGAATTTCCCAGTGGAATATTTTTCCTTCAGAAAAATGCAATTCTGTCAAAGATGAAAGACACTGACAATGAATTTTCACCACGAGAAAGATACAAACATTTCAATAATGCCATTGGGCTCCATTCGGATTTTGCAATGGTTGCAACTTTTGCTTATGAAAACCCCATCACTTCAGGCTCATCCCTGCATTATCCAGAGGGTTTAACATTGCAATGTAAAAAAGATTCCAGGTGTTATTGCAATAGCTCTCTGCATTCTGCCTGACGGTATTTTTACGAATGTGATTTCCCAGGAAATTTTGGACTTTGTTTTTCATTTGAATGAGGAACAGGATATGATACCACTTTGAATACCAAATCTCTACAAAACCTCTACACAAGTTTGGCCCCTCAGCAGCCAGCAGTGACACTCTCATTGGGAATAAGCTCATCCTATCACCAGGATTAAAATCAAAATTTCTTAAAACAGAGCCATCATGACTTTATCCTTGCAGGTGACGCAGCCTCCCACCTGGTCACAGCACTGCTGCTTCACCTCACAGGAATAAAAGTGGGGGAGCACTTTTATTCCTTTCTCCTTGGTGTCCCTCACCTACCTCTTCACAAGCAGCTTTTTGGGTCCCAGAGACAGCCCATTGTGCAAGGCACATCAAAATGAAGCTCTTGTTTTCATCAGCACACTGGCCCTTGTTTGGCATTTCTGCCTCCAGCCTCTTTCAAGCCTCGTGGGTACGAGAAAATTTATTTCACGCTTTTTTGTTTTGTTTTTGTCTTCGTGTGAACAGATTGTGACAGCCTCACATTTGTTTGTTTTCCAGAAACGTTCCTGCCATCCTCTAAAGGAGAATCCTTGGCCTGCAGATCCCTCTGACAGCTTACTAAAAACATTTGGTGTTCCCAGTCTTTGCTGACTGCTGACGTGCACAGCACAGCTTCCTCCTCCTTGACATCTTGCCTTTTGGGAGGTGCCAACAAGGCTGTACTGCTGGCATTCCACCTCTCCTCCTGGCTGCCCACCTCTCCTGTGGTGTTTGTGAGTGTCCCCAGGACGAGGGGAGAGATGGGGCTCTGACTCCATGTTCTCAGAAGGCTGATTTATTATTTTATGAAATTATATTGTATTATAGAATGCCATACTAAAACTGTACTAAAGAAAGAGAAAGGATACAGACAGAAGGCTTAACAAGAATGAATAATAAAAACTCCTGACTGACTCCTCAGAGTGCAATGCAGCCGATGGTGATTGGTCATTAATTAAAAACAATTCACATGTTTGGATAAACAATCTCCAGGCCACATTCCAGAGCAGCAAAACATGGAGAAGCTGAGGCTTCTCCTCTTCCCAGGAGAAGAAATCCTGGCGAAGGGATTTTTCAGAAAATGTGACAGTGACAGTCTCCTCCTGGCTCCCACAAGACATCCAACACCTGGAGAAATTCAGGGCTGCACCCTGAGACAAGCCAGACAGCTCCTCTGGGATTCCATGAGCTGCAGCACACACCCAAAACCTGAGAGTGGGCTTCATACCCAAATCAGCACAGGGGGATCTGAAGCTAAATTATGGCAAACTCTAACCCTGTCACAGGGGAATTAAGGCCATGAGCTGGCTGGAAGCCACAGACATGACAGCCTGGCCCTGTCCTCTGAGAAGTGCTGGTGGAGCCTCTCCCCCTGGATGCTGACAGTGCTGGCCATTGCTTGCACAGACTGGTTCCACAAAACACAGACAATGGCACAGAAGGAGAACTTGAATTAATCTCTCAGACTAACAACCCTATCACCAAATTCCTGTACTTTAAAAGTTAAGGAAAACCCAGAAATCATCTGGTTTTGATGACTCTGGCTCCATCTTCCCTTGATCCAGCAGAGGTGACCTCTCCTGAAGCAGCAGAACCCAAGCATACATACCTGCAAGGTACCTGGGCAGTTTAAAAGGAAAGGCTGATGTGAGAGAGGATGGTGAGATACCTACAGGCCTGATGGTAAAGCCAGAAAAAACTTGTGTTCACCTCAGGTACCACATTAGGTAAGAGTGGTACAGGTATTTTCTGTCTTCTGGACAGGACAGCAGGCAGCTCCCCTTGCAGCCCCAGGGAGGATGGTGCCAGGCTCCTCTGATCATGCTGTGATTCCCTGGAATACTCAGGGTACCTAAACCTGGGGTTTTCCCTCTGAAAAAAGCATTCCACACTTTGTATCCCACTCACCAGAGACCCATTTGGTCTCTCCCTGAGAATTATTTTGGCCAAGAGAGGAGTCATATCACAGGTTTGTAACAGCATCAGCACTTGCTACTATCACAGGGCTGAAAAGTAAAAATTCTCAAAGAACCTAAAACTTCACCAGCCTGAGTTTTCTCATCCTGATGACTTTGTAGCCAGATGCATTTGAGCTTTCTTTTCTGACTGACTCAAGTTGAAAGCAAAGCATTGTCCATAAAGAAACCTGCTCAGCTTAGTCTGGAGACTAGATTTATTCAGCCCCAAACCAAAGGAGAATATGAGCTCTGATTTGAGAGGCACAGAAAGGGTGGCAAATCCATGGAGAAAAGTTCCAGACAGGAGTGGTCTCCTCCAGTAATTGAGGCAAGTTTTGCTGCTGAGGCCTGCTGTCAAGAGAGGAAGGGGGAAAAAAAGCAACAAGAAGATCTTGTATAGAAAGAGTTGAGGGGTTTACCAGGGTGAACTTTCAATAACTGTACAGACTTGGAACCAGAGACTGTTTGTCCCTTTGCAGCATGGCTCTGCTGGGTGCTCCAGGACACGTGGAAGACAGAATCCCATCCCAGCTGAAAGAGAAGCAAAGATCAAGAGGTGAGGCTGTAGAGAACAAGTGGGAAATCTGAGGCACAGAGCCCAGTGGTGGGGGCAGCCATCCATCACAGCATCAGGACTCAGCCTGGGTTCAAACATACAAATCCCTGATGGAGAAAGCTGCTCTCCCCAAATTCTGCTTCCCAAGAGCTGTGGGGGGCCAGCTGTGACCTGCATGGACTGACAGAGCAGCACATCACATCAAGGTCCCTTGGAAAGAAAGGGTTGGTGTGCTCTGCTCTCCTTTTCCACCTGGTTGCGTGGCCATGGCAGCTGCCACCAGGTTTCCCCGGCTGGCCCTGCTGTGTGACCTCTGTCCCCACACTGTGCTGGCAGCAGTGCTCCCTTTTCCTGCCTCAGAGCAGCCCCAGCCCTGAGCTCTTTTGTCAGGATGAAAGGCTCCTCTCAGAGCTGCACGTGTGCTTTGATAACAGGGCTGCTCTCTTTGCACTGCTCTATCAGTACATGGGAAAATGAGGATTGGTGCTCTATCTGAGGTATTAATTAAATACCTTAAAGAGCTAGATAAGGCCCTTAGCTAGGGCTCAGAGCCAGGGATGCAAAGTGAGATGCCAGTGCAGAGAACAGCATATGCTCCCTAGTGAATGTTTCTGTCACTTTTCATTGACATGTCAACTAATGTTCTTCACTGATTATCTGTAGTCTGCAATGTATTAGGGAAGCACATCAGACACTGCCTTTAACTTGTCCAGCTAGACTACACCACAATTCTAAAAGCTTCCTTCTTCCTGGGGGAGGAGGAAGAGAAGAACTGAACTCTCTGATTCCCTGGTCAAACACAGGAGGCTGTGAGTAACAGTCACAGGACAGAACAGGGCCATAATACACAAGCCTGTAAAAAGGAGGGCAGAGCCTCAGGTTGTTTACAGAGGATGACTTCAGTGAAAAATATTCCATCCAGTAAAAAAGTGAAAAAGGCAAAAAGGTAATGTCTGAAAGGGAAGAGGGACACTAGGAGAGGACAAGGCTCAGCAAGACCAGTCCTAGACAGACTTGGAAAAGTTGCTTCCCTTTGAGGTGAGCAGAACTGGCACAGTACCATGCTGGGAAGCACCCAGGAGAGTAAAGGTAGACTGAAAGCTACGTGACAACGCCTCAATTCCTGGTGCATTTTTAATTTTAACTTTTTCTGAAGGAGAACTTGTTAATTTTAAATTTGGTGAGCTTATGAGAAAATCCCAGACCAGATCACTAATCTCACTATATCAACACTAATATGAGAGAGGGTTTAAGATGGAGCAAGAGCTGAATGAGAAGCAGCCACATCCCCCCCCCCAGCCCACCTGGTGAGAACATCTTGTCCCTCACCCAGACATCTGATTTCCTCCAGCTACTCTGATGCTGGTGAGCCACAGGGAGATGCAGAAAGGGAGTGAGAGTGGAGCAGAGCTGAATGAAGCAGCTCTTCTGACTCACTCATGGAAAAGGCAACACAAATCTGGCAACACCCAGGAGCCAGACAGGGACCTTTACTCTGATACAGTGAACCAGCCAAAGTTTCTTCTGCAGAGCAAAAAGATGAGACACTTGGAACCTAAAAACAGTCAGTGCTGGCATATCTATGTACTGTCATAGTTTTTTTACTAATACGGGATAAGACTTTGGGGCAGGTCTGAGCCAAGCCCCTTGTTTACTGCATCCAGGAGAAAACTGTCTATAAGTAAGTAAGTGGGTGATGTGCTGAGATGAAGACTGAGCCTTATCTCTCCTGCAGTCTGAATTTCAATTACTGTGCTTGCTGCAGCCTACTGAGAGCAGGGCTAGGTAGCCATTAGCTGGAGAATCCAACTCTAATGTGTTTGACCCAATATAAGCCCCAGTGAGTGACAGAGGATGGGATTGAGCAGGAAATACTGCAGGCTGTGATGGATCAGATTCCCAGAACAAAGAATTGCCTTCCTCTTCTCCTCTCCCTTTATATCCTCCTGCCAAAGCACTGGGGATGGTCCTATTAACCAGGGGCTACACAGAGCATTGGAGGAAATCACAAAGATGGGCTTTGCACTGAATAACTGGGCTGTCAGAGAAAGAGAGAGGGAAAAGACATCACTGCATTGCTGGGAGACAAAAACTGAAAAATTGCCCATCCTGCAGCTTCTTTGGGGCCACAGATTTATGATGTGTGTGCAGTGCATCACACAGTAAGACTTTGATTCTTCCACTGGATCTTGAAAGAACTCTGTAATCCAAACAGGAAGAACAAACAATTATTCCGTGTCAGGACGAGGAATGATTAAAATCATTTAACTGTGTTTTAACTATTGGGTATATAAAAACCCAAGGAAGTTTCAGATTAGTTAATCTTTAACTCTTTTTTTTTTTTTTTTTTAACAGACTTCATAAATCTCTGGGCATTTTGTTAATGAGCACAGTTATGGGCTGTGGAAAAGCCAAGTGATTATAATAAAAATTCTGTGTTATGAAGATTTCTATGCCTTGGTTCTACTTGTGTTACCTGGTCAGCAATACAGGGCACAGAGCTCCAGTGCAGATACAGCCACTTTTTAAACTCCCCTTCATTATAAGTGCACACCTTCACCTTTTTTTGCCCCTACTTCTGGTGGCAGTTTAGACCCTCTCAGTCAACAAGGAGCAGGAAGAGAAAAACTTTTACTGGTGAAACATTCACAGAGAGACAATCTAAAGTGAAATCAGAAACCATTTGATTGGAAAATTGTGGTGTTTGCTGGGTCCCCAGGACAAAGGAGGAATTGAGAATCTGACTCCATGTTCTCAGAAGGCTAATTTATTAATTTATGATATGATATTATAGAATGCAATACTAAAACTGTACTAAAGAATAGAGAAAGGATACAGACAGAAGGTTACAAAGAATGATAATGAAAATCTTGTGACTCTCTAGAGCATTGACACAGCTGGCTGGGATTGGTCACTAACTTAAAACAATTCCATGAAACCAATCAAACACCCACCTGTTGGATAAACAATGTCCAACCACATTCCAAAGCAGCAAAACACAGGAGAAGCACTCAGATAATTATTGTTTTCATTCTTCTATGAGGTTTCTCAGCTTCCCAGGAGAAGAAATCCTGGCAAAGGGATTTTTCAGAAAATATGTGACAGAAAATTAATTCCTATTCATAATTCAAGAGTCCATCTCAGAAACACACCTGAAAAATCTTGTTTCTCTAACCAGGGATTAGCTCAAGGCCTGGATTTGTGAATAAAACCATGCCCAGCTGGCTGCAGGATCTAACCCAAAGGCCACTGACTTGGACAGAATAATCCAGTAACTTCAGTGCAGCCTAGAGCACACCTGAGACAAGGCAGCAGCACCCCAGCCCTGCCTGGGGGCAATGGCCACACCAGGAACAAGCCACAAACACCAAGTTCCATCCCCACTGCTAAGCACCACAGGAGATGCCAAGGGCCTGAGTCTGCCCCTGAGGCTGAGAGCCACAGCCCAAACCACAGCCTTCTCTTCTGCCCTAAAGAAGGCACCTGATCCAGGCTGGAGGGGATGGGCATCTGCAAACTGCCACCTGGTCAAGAGGTAACAGTGCTGCTTTGCAAAAAGCAACATTTTGGGTTTACTTTCAGACTGAAGAAAAGCCTGAACATTTCCCTGTTTCCCTTCATCTGCATTTACATTGATAGCTTGAACACAAGGTGCTACATCACACCTGCACCTGTGCAAGGCCATTTATTTAAATTTGTGTCACAAGTGCTTGAGGAGTAAATATTTGCGATGACCAGCTCCCCTGACTCTGCCTGCTGACTATTGCCTGGGGTTGGGCAGCAAGCTGGGTGTCACCAGACCACAGGGACACCCTCTGCTGACTGTGCTGCTGTCATTGTCTGAGGGAGGTGATGGTTTGACTCAGACACACACCTCTTTATCCTTGAACCAGTAAAACACCCACAAACACCCCCTGGACACCTCCAGCCCAGGCAGCATTGGAGCTGTGCCCCAGACCCACACTCCAGCACTTTTGGTTTCACAGAAAGTCACACCAGGTAAGAAGTTCAACCCTGGCACAGAACCAGGCACCTCCCATTGATTTTTCTCTCTCTTCCCCCCCATGCCCAGGAGGTGGCTGGGTGGTGGCAGTCAGAGAGAGCCAGGGTAGCTCAGGAACATTTGTGTGCACATCCTCATTTCAGGGCACCAGGCTGGGATTCAGTGGAAGAGGCTTTTAATGGCTGCATTGTTTTTCTGAGAAATTCTCTTTCCCCTTTTTAAAAGGCTTTGCTTCTTCAGTTTTTTTTTTTTTTCTTCCAGGTTCCTGCTAACTTCATGCTACTTATCTACAAATGCACTCCAAATAATTTTGCTGGCAATAATATATTCAAAAGTAGTATTCTAAGAAAAGATTTTAGTGGCAAAAAATAGTCACAGAAAACAGATTTCACAACGTGTAGCACGAGTCACTGAGAATAGATGGAGGTTCTATCATTTGGGTGAAAACAGAATATTTTCACATCAACAGACGAGTGCAATGTCCAGCCTGTAGCTAATGAAATGCAGAAAGCTTTGCTAGGAACAGTCCTTATTAGAGAAGGCACTCATACCAAAACAAATCATCCCCTTTCACCTGTGTCTTTTTCTGGTATAATGGAAAAAATAACAAACCAGATGGTGATATCTTTACTCAGGGTTTTCCTGCAAGATACTCAGATATGGCAAGGAAATGTACAGATCAAAAAGCAATCCTGTCAAAAGAAGCTGGGGGAAAGTTCACTGCTATCATTTGTCAATAAGCAGCCCACAGCTGCTTCTTCCCAGCTCTGGATAATATTCTTAAGGCATAGGCCAACTACTAAGGATTTTAATGGCTTATTATTTTTAGTAGTACAAAACATTTTAAGGTCACACTCATTTTAGGCACAAAATAGAAACACATCAAGTACCTCAATGCATTCAGACCAGCTAATCAACACATCAGCACAGGCAGGATTTTGAATCTCAAATACCTCACTTTCAGGTGCTCGCAGACTGAAAAATTCATAAATCAGAAATGACTAATGGCTGCATTCAGCAAATCATTTCAGACAGCAACTGCATTTGAGAAGCCCTCAATCTGTCCATACAAAGGTCAGGGATGCTAAGAGGAGGTGGCTTTGGCTGTCCTTCTCTGCCAAATGTGTTACTCATGGGAAGCCTCAGTTGTTTGGGCCCCAGGAAAGCATCCCTGAGGAGCTGGGCAAGCCTGTGTCCAGCTCAGGCTGTGCTCTTGGCATTCATGGCAGGAACCCTGCAGGAACCCTCAGGAAAAAGTCTGCAGAAGTGATCAGATTTATTAAAAAATAACTACAAATCTCTGACACTCCATCCCTGTGGCTGGCTCAGCCCTGCAGGAAAAGCAACATCTGCTCCTGTGGTGGCTGGCTGCTGTCCCACTGAAACACACGTGTGGCTGGAACAAAGCATTGTGAGGATTTAAAATTAAACCTGCTATGAGGGCAGACCTGCAGGGTGATCCCACACCCTCTGTCCCACTTCCTGAGCACACAGAAAGGCTCCCTCCCATTTGGGTGTCCCCCCACATCAGGCTGGGAGGAGGTGCTGCAGGCACTGGAGCAAAAAAGCTCCTTCCCCTCCCTGTGTCCTCTGCTCCCCCAAGTCACTCAACAGGGAGAAACCCAAACCCCAGATACCACCAGCTCTTCTCCCTGGCTCTCTAGAAGGGGCTGCCAGGGAGGAAGGCAAGCCAGGGCACCCCTGGGAATCCTCCTTATGGCTTTCCCCACCATCCAGGGCTGTGCCACACCCCATCCCTGTGACAGAAATCAGCTTTTTGTCTCCCCACCTATGTCTGGCTCAGGCAGGAGAGACCACACCTGAGCTGGAACACAGGTGACTGTGCACATTTAAATCTCACACACACACAGAGCAAAGATGTCCATCCACTCCTGCCCCTTCCCATGAGGGAGCTCTCCTGTGCAAGAACATGGGGAGGCCAAAAGGTGCAAAGGACAACCTCAGAAGAGCCACCAGTGCTGAATGGGAACACCTTGTGCCACGCTGAAGCACCTGCCAGATCCACTCCCTCTGCCCCCTCCTGCAGAGATCCAATTAAAATGAGAAGAAGCTGCAGCTCATGGCTGGCAGATCAGCCCCATCCAGCCTTGCTGTTCGATGCTGGGCATGGACTTTGGTGTCAGATACTCTCTAATCAGCTGAGCTGCTTTTCAGGGGAAAAAAAAAAGAACAACCTTTTTTTTTTTTTTTTCCCTTCCTTTTTTGGGGTTGTTTTGTTCAGAGCTTTGCTCCACTGGTAGAATTCTGCCGGGCTCCTGGGCAAATCACTCACACCACAGACAGAGGGTTTTCACTGGAGATCAATGTAATTGCTAGCATTTATCACTTTAATAGCCTAATGAAGGTGAGATGTAATTAGAAAGGGTGTCAATTGGAATATGGAGTTTGTTTTACAATTACCTATACAGTGGGTAACCACTGGCACAGAACAGTGCAGTTTATAAAGCTGGTAATATGTGGCATAAATGTTCATCACTGGGTGACTTAAAGTGACCTACAGCCACCTTCTGTAATTGCTGCCTTTTTTCCTAAGTGCTTGAAACAAACATGAAAAGGTTGAACTCCTCCCAAGGCAGCTCTTCCAGCCAATGAAGATGGTTTATGTCCATGAAACTGAGCCCATAGAGCTGTCACCTCATCATCATTCCCACTTGCAGAGTGATCAGCAGTGATTTTGCTTGAGTGAGTTTTGTCTGTGTAAGCAAGCTCAAATGAATGCAACAATCATAAGAACTCCCAGCAGGGCCATTGCCAAAAAAAAAAAAAAAAAAAAAAGGCTCCAAAAGCACACATAAAAAGCTTTCTCATCACACATCCAAAAAAAAAAAAAAAAAAAAAAAAAAAGGTAAAAATCCACTAAGAATTAAAAGCAACTCATGAAGTTATTTTTCTCTCTGCTTTACTCAAAATAAGTGTTTGGGTAAAGTGAGTTTAATGCATTTGGCAGGATGGCTGACCCTTGTTTAAGGCAGAATGTCTTAAGGCAGAACACTTCTCCTGGATAAGGATCTCCTGCTGCTAAATAGACACCAGGGCTTGTTGCTTGATGGATATTGTGCAGTAATGAGGACTGATGGTGCTGTTAGCAGACAGCTTGATGCTGAATGGGAGACCTGAGAGCCACAGTCAGGAACCTCCCGAGCCCAACAGCCACAGCACAAAGTGTGACTCTCCTTAAAGAGCTACTCTTGCTTCTGAATGAGAAAATGCAGTTTTGATTTGTATGATCTCTGGAAGGTTGGTCAGGTTACTGGAAGAGTGATTGCTTCTGGGAAACAAGCCCTTCCCCCTCTGCAAAATGGAAGTGCAGACATTGGTACTTGCCCAATACCATGAGTGTACCCCAGCCCTGGCAGCTTTTTCCAGGTGTTATGGCTGTAGGATTAACAAATAACCTGCTGCACTGCCACCCCTCTGACATTATCTCCAATGGATTTTTATTTAGTGCAGAAGACCAACAAGAAGCAATGTTGAAAATTTTACCTTTAGAAAGTCAGAAACAGCAAAGATGGAGCCTGGAGGTGTAACAATTTGTGCTGTGGATGAAAACAGAGGGTCTGTGAGATGCTTCCATCTGGTTCGTCCTGATGGGATCCCCTGAGGTCCTACAAACCCACCAGTGGCTCTGCAGCAGGGGCTTTGGTGGGGGTGGATTCCTGCAGCACTCCAGGTGACACTGTGACACTCCTGTCATTGGTTCACCATTTAACATTTTCACCAGATGGCAGGAAGCACTCAGATCTTCCAGAGACATCACCCTGACATCTCTGAAGGGAATCCCTTCCTGCACGAGGTGAGCAGCTACAGGGCTTTTGGAGAGTGTGGTCACCCCCTGGTCACTCTGCCTCCTGACACACAGTCCCAGCCTGGTCTCCATGTCCTAAACAAGGTGCCTGTCACCTCCAGGTGGCACTTATTGTCATGGTGGCATGTAAATTGAGTTCATGAAGCTCCTGAAGATTCAGGCTGAGACCTTATTCCCTATTTCCTGTACTTTGCGTAGCCATCTGAATCCACAGAAAAAGGACATAAAAAAAGGAAGCATTTCAGAGAGGCAGCAGTTTGCAGGTCACCTTGCAGGGTTTTAGGTGCCTTCACAAAGAAGAGGTAATAGCTCAGATACTCCCTTTCCTGTGGCCAGGTGAGCACAGCTTCTTGATATAATTACACGGACATCCCACACATCTGCAATGGGTGCCCCAACAGGTGGGACCCTGCTATCATGTGGAGGCCACATGATGACAGTGATGGCTCAGAGAAAGTGATGCTGCTAATTGCAGCAATTAAACAGTAATGACATAATTAATGCAAAAATTATGCATGGCTCGAATCCAAGCTATTGCAGTGCAAGAGGTATTCATCACACCTAGATGAAAATCACTCCTGTGGAGATGGTATCATATCTGCTTTTATGACTTGATCAGGGATAATGGTTATGGGGAATTCAGGGAACACTGACAGCAGCAGAAGCAGCTGAGGGGAATGGCAATGAAACACAAAAGGACTTTAAATGGGAATGTACAAATTGAACACTGAAGGTGAAGGGAACTGAAAAAGTTCCAGCAAGACCCTCCAGGTCCATGCCCCAGACCAAAAGATATCTCACAGGGTGAGATGCAAAGACTGGCTTCAGTTGCAAATAACATTCAAATGGACATTTGGTATTTCCAAGTGCAAGGCAATAATGAGGAATAGAAAAGTCAACTGGTTCATTTTTCTTTTTACAAAGCAACTTTTGATTAAGAAAAGGTTTAAAGATGAGCATTAATTCTGTATAATCTACATCCTGCATTTCTAGTCTAGTATGCTCACAAATCCTTAATCTGAGAAATTTAAAAAAAAATTTAAAGTGACATGAAATGTTAAGAAATTTCTGTGATATTGCTTAAACCTCAGAAATCAGGTATTCCCAGAGGGCTGATAAAAATAGGTGAAAAAATTAGTCTGATGTATTTGCTCCATGCCTGACTCAGCTCTCAGTTCATTCTGCAGTTTGGCTTCTAAATTTTGAAAATCCACTTTGTCATATTTCAAGGTACCTCCCAACAGGGCCATTAGGAGGACTTGTTAAAAATGGGTCTGATTAGGCCTCATAAATTGCAAAGAAAAGATTTTTTGGGTGATGTTCAAAGCCAGCTGTGGCAGCCCACAGTCAGACAGTCACATCCCTCAGAGGGCTCTGCCCAGGAACTCTTTCCCACATTCAGACCAGATGATGCTCTGTGATTGCTCTTTGACTGTGCAGCAAGAGCAGAACTGCAAAATCTAAGAGTTCCTTGGCCATGCTACAGGTTGAGAGCACTGAATGCCTGTTGGCCCAGAAATACTCTGGATTTGCAAAGCTGGACTGAAAACATGGCCAGCCCCCAGCCTTTCCCACAAATCCAGCCTGAAATATCACTGCATTAAGTGGTGGTTTACTTGAACTGTATTATTTATGCTTCCATACTGGGTATCTTAATGTGGCAGTAAATAAAACCAAGATGTTCACTGTGTGTTACCAGACATTTTACTGATGGATCTCCTTATGGACAAGGGCACTGAGCTCCAGGAAAAGGGAAGGACTGAGCAATCTCTGAGCTGGAAGCACACAGTGCAGAGCTGCTTTCAGAGGGTTTTGTACCCTGGCCCATAAGCATCCACTTTTGACCAATCCTTCTGTGCTTCTTTCTTCACTGGAATGAAGTCATAGGGAGTTCTGAGAGTCAAAATTAGCATGTGGTGTACAGCTTTGCCCTCCAGTAGCTTCAGACACTCAGGTTTGTTAGTCTGCAGCTAAACACAAAGCCCTGAGGTGCAGTAAAGCAGGCTGTGGGTTTGTGCTCAGGCAATAGGAAGTGTTGGCCACGGGGCTTTACCAACATACCTTGTTTGGTGTCTGAGGAGGAGTGATGGCTTTCCATTTAGACTGTGGAGTCTACTACTTAATAATAAATACACTCCTGACATTGCTAAATGATAGCCTGCTTCTAATAAACCCCATGCTGATCCCTGTGTTGGTTAGAGTGGGTAATTCATCTTGCTGGGCTGTTCAAACTTGAGCTGAGATTACAGAGACGACATGAATCAGGCACGATCAGCACGTCCCCTGCTGCTTTGCTCATTTTCTCCCCATAACAAAATGCTGGCTGGTTTTCTCTTCACATTGCAGATCTTGTTATTAGTTGATTTCATTATTAATCGCTCCTGAGGCTTGGGAGGCCTTTTCCAGGCACATCCATAAGGGATCCACGTGGTCTACAGTGAAACACACCCCTGCACTTTCATGCTCACCATGCTCATGCTTCTCCCAGGCTACTTGATATCAAGTTGTAATCCCTTTGTGCTGCTGAGTACAGCCTGCAGCCACACTCTGAACACACAAGAATGAACTGAGAGCTCCAATTTTTCCCTTGATTTGCTACCAGAAAGAAAGAGAGGGAAAAAAAAAAAATAGAAGAAGAAAGAAAAAAAAAACCTTATTATCCTCAAATCTAATTACAGCCTCAATAGCTCCTGAGGATTTGGCTTCATGAAGTGGTTCATAAAACCTTCCTTGTCATTATGCCCACTAACACCCTTTGGTCTCATGCACTGATAAGGGCTTGTGTGAGTAATTTTAAATTAGCTGATAATATGCAGGATGCTCCAGGCACAGCCAGGTGTCCTAGAAAGAGCAGCCTCCAAGGAACAACTCTTTTGTGACTGCCTGACCAGACCTGGCTTCCCACCAAAGGCAACTCCCTGTGCTCCCGTGGCTGGGCAGGGGCTGGCATGGGGCCCCAGGAGTGTCACACAGGAGGGAAGGGTGGCACAGCCAGGGGGACACAGGAGACCACCAGGGAGCCCCCACAGCTCCCTGGGGCCAGCACAGCCCTGCACACAGAGCACACAGGGCTGATGGAGCAGGCAGAGCTCTCAGCTCTGAGCCATTGCCTCTCACCAAGGCAGCCCAGGGCTGCCCTTTCCTGTCACAGACTGGAGAGCACACAGCCCCTTCCTGCACATCTGCCCACCCACCATTATCTGCCAGAAATTGTTGAAGTCAGGTTAAGAACGTGTTCTTTTTCTTTCCCCAGTCCAATAACTTCCCCCAAAATCCACTTGAAGCACCCCAGATTTTTCCTTTCCCTTCTGGATGCTTGTGTTCTCGGGCACCTTTTGACAACCACCATTAATTACTGTGCTAGATGGACATGGCACCTTTCATTTCCACAGCTGTGTGCAGCCAAACCAACAGAAGATTTGCTTTCTACCAACAAAAGCAACAAGCCCAGCTGTGAATGTCACCCTGCTCCCTGCAGAAAAGCCAGAGCTTGCCTCAGGCCTGGTCAGTCTTTTCCCCTGCAGTCTCATGGACAACCTGAGTTGGCATCTCTTGCTAGGAACCCACCTGCTCCTGTTTGGAGAAGCTTTGCAGTGTTCCTGAGCCAACCTGACACTTGTGCTGAGGAAAAAGGCAATGCAGGACCCACAAAACACACCCAGTCTGAGAACTGGAGCTGACTGACAAACTTGTACTTAGAGGAGAGAAGGGATGGCTCCAGCCCAGGGGGCTGGACTGCAAACCCACCTGTATCTTCAGCCCCACTGTGGTTTCCCAAGCCCTGAGACTTCTCAGATACCCCACAAATTAGATGCTACTACACATCAGGGATACCTATTATAGAAGGCCAAGAGATTGGGAGAAGGAAGGGAGAAAAAGTGGGATGTTTGTTGTGTTTAATTTTTTTTTCTTCACTGCTTTTCCCTTTACAGCATACTTTCTGTTTTGCTCTCTCTGTAGGTTGGCTACCACACTACCTGAACAAACAGGAACCAACTGAGGACTGAATCAGACAGAAGATACAAGACACCAAACCTATCCAGAAAGAAAAGAAAGCCCCGTGGGTGACCCTCCAGAGCCACTGCTCACTCAGCAGCAGCACAGGTAGACCCTCTCAGGCCAAATTCAGATCAGTGGGAGCAGTTCAGCACCTTATTCACCAGGCCAGACCCTCAAAGGAGATAAAGCTGCCTCACTTGCCTGGGTTATATGCTCAGTCTTAACACCTCCAGGCCTCCCTAGTGTCTGTAATGTGATTGGGAAATAGGATACACCTGTCCTGAATTAGAGGCAATGGGTTTATCTCATTTCAGAGCCAGCTCACGGATGGGTGGAGATCAGATCAGCTGTGAGAAATTCCTTTTATTGTGCGACTTGTTACTCGCAGCAGGGTGAAAACGTCTTCTAAGGTGATCTCGTGCACTCTGAGGGATATCTTCT